>NW_027223769.1:18707913-19986663 GCF_028538775.1 Myotis yumanensis
TGCACCAGGGTGTGCATGATTAGACCAGAATGAGAGAGAAAACCCGTGATCTCCCAAGTGCTATGACTGAGCTTTGAAGGAGCCGGGCAGACAGCATGGATCCCCGGAGATGGGACGTAAAGTGTTTCCAGAATGTTGAACTCTCAGTGGTGCTTGGGGCTGGGAGCCCATCCGTGAGGGTAAGCTCCTGAAAAGGGCTGTGGGCAGATACAGAGCAGGGCCTCCTGGCATGCAGCACCTCTCCCACGATACCAGAAGGAGAAGATGAGGCTCAGTCAACCTCAACAGGGAGAATGATTGTGCCAAGAGCTTCCTATTGCTCTTGCAAGGCACTCGCCACCCTTCTACACCCTGCCCCTGCCTTGGAGGGCAGGATTCACCAACAAATTCCTTGCTGTCTGGCTCTCAGCAAATGGGGAGCACCAGCAAGAGAGGAGAAAAAGGGAGGAGTGTGTGGTTGGGTATATATTCTTCTGGCTCCCTCCCCCCAGGTCATCATGAGCTGAATGTAAGCTCATAGCTCATCTCAGGAGGTCTTCTCCATCCAGAGGCCAACTCCCACTCCTCTTTCTTGCTCCTTCAAGTCTAGCAATAGCCCTGGTGTCCCCATGCTACCAGCCCCAAGATTCTGAACCTTTTGGTTTACCTGTATACTGCCCATACCTTTATTAATAGTCTTTAAAAATTACTAAACTCTCTTCCAATGATTCAAGGTGACTGTGATATTTTTTTTCTCTAAGGACCCTGATATAATGGTACTTCCAGCTCCCCCAAGGTTTTACTTTTATCAGGTGGTCTAGGGACAGAAAGGTGAAGAGAGTTGCCTCAAGGAATGAGCCAATGGGGCGGGGAGGGAGGTGATGTACCCTCCCAGCAGATGGTGACTCGATTTTGGACTATCAAGGTGGGAAGCTAGCAAGTGCAATTCAGAATGTCTAGGTCTTCATTCTTGATGTGTGACCTACAACATTTGTCTGCAAACCGCACTCATATCTGAGATGGTCAGAGTGTCACAGAGAATTCCTAGAGCCCTGTTCCAAAGAGCCCACATGGGCTCATGTTGAAGGCACTGGCAATGCCACGAAGGCTGAGCCTGTGGAGAGCTGGAGCAGGTGCTGACTCTGTGTGACTCAGGTGGGCCAGGTGATGTGGTCTCATTCAGCCCAGAGCAAAACGAAGGCTGGACAAGTTTGATGCGGACATTCTTCCCTCTCTGCCTCTCAACTCTGTTATTTTTCTTTCTTCTTTTGCCTCTTCTTCAGCTTCCCTATCCTTGGGGTCTATTGGCTCAATATTTTTCCAATATTAGTTATTCCTTTGTGTATACCTTCAAGATTTTTGCCAAATAGTTATGACCAATATTGATGTATTTACTATTTTCTTAAACTGATTTGCTTGGTGCTTTTTTTTTTTTAACTTTACATTACTTTAATGGCCTTGTCTTGAATGCTGATATGGGTGAAACCATATAATGTTCCTTTCTGGTGTTCCTTTTACACAAACAGCCAGATACACAATAAAAAACCTGTGCCAATGAAACCATCCCAGGTAGCGCCTGACCTAGGGCTGCCCCAGCTCAGGAAGCATGAACTTGTCCGACAGACTCGGGCACTGTGCTGTCCAGCAGGACTCCGTGTGCTGATGGAAATGCCTGCGCTGTCCAGAACCACAGCCATTAGCCACAGGTAGCTGCTGGGCACCTGGAATGTGGCGAAGGCAACTGGGAAATGGAATTTTTGGTAGTTCAATTTAATGAGTGTAAGTTGACATTTGAACAGCCACATGTAGTGAGCAGCTACCACGTAGCACAGCACAGCGCGGGGGTATCTGCATTTAAAAGTAAATCATAGCAGAAAGGATGAGCCTTGTGCCAGATACTGTCTGAGCAATTTACATAATATCTGTCCCCTGCATTCCGAAGGATGCTGTGAGGGACGTGTTACCTCATTCTGGTGGTAGGCACAGTCAAAGACAGGAGGGTTTTCCATTGCAGCCTTAAATACACAATGAAGTCATCCTCCGTTATTTACAGAAAGAGAGAGAGACATGTAAGTGAGCAAATTGTCATCCAACCCCAACCACATTCAAGATTTAAAAGGTTGATATTTCTTTTTTCCCTTCTCGCTCTTTTCTTTTAAAAAAGAACATCCAGCCTCCTCATTAACCAGATATCTTTATTCTCTAAATATTTACCACCCATATGAAATTTACAGTTTAATTTGCTGTATAAAATCATTTATTGACTGATAAACCTCATTACTAAGCTCTAGCGCAGCCCCTGCTACTCCGGCAGTTTTAATTCTTGTACCAGCAGGCTACTGCGAGAGAAAAACAATCCTGTCAGATTAACGGCGGGGGTCTAAATTATTCAAATACACTAAATCCATGCAGAACCGGTCCCCTGCTCATCATTTTTCTTTCAGAGCCAACAATTAACCGGCAATATTCTAACTTAAACAATGACAGCCATTCTAACTGAATTCTGGGAACAGGGAACATTCCACCTTCCCATGCGGCCTTCTGCTCCTGGGGGCACCGGAGGGGTGACCTGCACAGGAGCCCTGGTGGAAAGGGGACGCTTCTGCTGCCCAAATGCCTTAGCTCAGTGGTTCTCAACCTTCTGGCCCTTTAAATACAGTTCCTCATGTTGTGACCCAACCATAAAATTATTTTCGTTGCTACTTCATAAATGTAATGTTGCTACTGTTATGAATCATAATATAAAGATCTGATATGCAGGATGGTCTTAGGCGACCCCTGTGAAAGGGTCGTTCGACTGCCAAAGGGGTCGCGACCCACAGGTTGAGAACCGCTGCAGCTCTTCTGAGCATATCATCCCTTGTCTCACTCTGCTCCCCGCCCCTCCCCACCCAGGTCATAGATTGCCTTTTGGACATGCAGGTGTGTGTCTAAGTGTGTTTCTCGCAAACACCAGATGAGGATCAGCCTGCAATTAGTTAATTGCACATGCACCTTTCTGCCTGTGGGGAAAAAAGTGTCTCCAGTTTTCTACCTGCAAATGCAACTAAACTGATAACTGAGCTGCTGATTCAGAAGGTAGGACTATCCCACTGATCCTGAAAAGCAAGAGAAAAAAAAGTAAAATAAAAGAAAAGTCTTTAAAAAAATGATATTGGCTTCAGAACAACCAATAGCAAGACTCCCTCTCACATTGGAGAAAGAAAATCTTTCCCACCATGTTGGACCTCAGTCGGGATCTGCACAATGAATGGCCCTGGGTGTTGGTGGGTTTTTAAAATTGAAGTTCTAGTAGCTTATGGTCCTCTTACCATGATGCATGCCTGGGCATGACACCCAACGTCCAAGTTTTTAAACAATAAAAAAAGAATAAGGATGAAAGTTGATCTTGATAGTTCATGCACGCATTCGTTTATCAAATAGTTATTGAGTGTCAACTACCTGCCAAGCTCAAAGTGCCTAGGAAGCTTGATGGTGTCAGCTGTGGAACCGGAAGTGAAAGAATGATACTTAGTCAGAAATCATGCTTATTCTCTGACCGTTAGTACAGGGTTGATCAGAATGTGTGAACC
The DNA here is from genome assembly GCF_028538775.1 of Myotis yumanensis. Lineage (NCBI taxonomy): Eukaryota > Metazoa > Chordata > Mammalia > Chiroptera > Vespertilionidae > Myotis > Myotis yumanensis. Next base: position 18,711,465 of record NW_027223769.1, read on the forward strand.
AGAAAAACCTCGGAGGTTTATTAAAAATGCAGATTAATTGGACTCCCTCACACAGAGTCAATCCGATTCTGAGATGGAGCCCAGGCATCTGCATTTGAACACTCTTCTCCAGATGATGCTTAAGCACTTTGAAGTTTGAAAGGTTAGCCTGAAGCTAACCTGAGAGCATCAGGCAGCAATAGATGAGCTAAAAGAGATGCTAGCATCAGTGGCATAGCTAAGAAACCCAGAAGGTATTAGTGTAGGATGTACCCAGGCATAGAGCTGAAGAGGTGGAGGAAGCCCGGCCGGTGTGACTCAGTGGTTGAGTGTTGACCTATGAACCAGGAGGTCACAATTTGATTCCCGGTCAAGGGTACATGCCCAGGTTCCAGGCTCAATCCCCAGTATGGGGCGTGCAGGAGGCAGCCGATCCATGATTTTCTCTCAGCATTGATGTTTCTATCTCTCTCTCCCTCTCCCTTCCTCTCTGAAATCAATGAAAATATTTTAAAAATAAATAAATAAAAGACGTGGGGGAGGTGCAGAATGAGGTGACCTAAAAAAGGCACCTTCGATATCATAAATAAAGGTGTTCCTTCCCATGGTGTTCATTGGGCTTTTTCTTTACTGTTTTTATTTTCTTTGTAGCTTTACTTGTTTCTTTTTAAACTTTCATTTTGGGATTGTTTCATGCCAGGGTTCTTGTTCCAGCATCAAGAAGGGTTCAGGAATCTGGAGAAGGCTACGCATGGATTACATAGGAGCCCAGAGATGAAATTTAATTTTGAAAGGCATTTGGGGGTCAGAGGAGCTTAGCTTAAAGGAAACTAAGTTCTTAGATCTAAGGTCTTCTTGTCTCAGGACCCCATGCTTTTTATTAACACAGCTTGTCCTGAGGCAAGTCAGAGATATACACTTCAAAGGGTATACCTAAAGCATTGTCAGAATGGGGGAATTAGCCTACAGCTGTTCAGGTGTTTGGCCAGTAGGAGGCAATAACATGTAGATGAAGATGCCCTTTAGCTGTCTGGCAGCCAACACTCATTTTAATGTATCCTATTCAGGTTTGGGGAAATGCCTTTAGCCATTCCCAACAGGTGACTACAGGTGTGACTCAGCCCTTGTTGAGTCCCCAAGTTCCATCAACCTTTTGATGAAACTTGCAATTATGACATGCTGGAATCGGCTTCCAGCAGTTTCAGGCTTACAGAACAGTTTCAAGGACAGTGCAGAGAGTCTCTATACACCTGATACCCGATTTCCCCTACTATTGACATCTCACATGTGTATGGTCATTTGTCACAGTTAATGAATCAGTATTGATACATTATTATTCACTAATCTCCACACTTTACTTGGATTTTCATAGTTTTAAACTTAAAATCATTTTCCCATCCAGGATACACATTACACTCTGTATCTGTGGGTTTTGCATCTGCAGATTCAACCAACCACAGATCAAAAATATTTGGAAAATAAAATCCCAAAAACTTCCAAAGCGCAAAACTGGAAAAAGAGCACACCTAGCTCTATGCTGAATCCATTGGAATAGTGATGTGAGAGCACACCTGCGGTAGCCTGTATGCAAATTAAGGTTATACACAAATACTACACCATTTCACACAGGGGACCTGCACATCTGTGGATTTTGGTACCCACAGTGGGTCCTGGAGTCAATCCCCTGCAGACACAGTGGGTTGACTGTACATTTAGTTGTTGTGTCTCCTCAAGGCTCTGACAGTTTCTCAGGTTCTCCTTGTTTTTTATGACCTTGATAGTTTTGAGGTGCACCATTCAGGTATTTTGTAGAGTGGCCCTCAGTTGGAATTTGGCTGATGTTATTCTCAAGATTAGACTGGGGTTATGAGTTTTGGGGAGGAAGAACCTAGAGGTAAAGTGCTGTTTTCATGACATCATATCAAAAGTATATGCTATCAAAATGATGTATCCGTGCTGATGTTGACCTTGAGAGTTTGTCAGACTCTCCCACTGTAAAGTTAGTTTCCCCCTCCCTTTCCATCCCTTATTCTTTAGAAGAAAGTCACTATGTGCAACCCAACCTTAAGGGGTAGGAAATATGCAGAGTATCCACATAAATTATTTGGAATTTTTGTGGGAGCTTTGTGTATTCTTCCTGACTTGTTTATTCAATCATTTATTATATCAGTATGAACTTATGGATATATATGTTATACTTTGAATTTTGATAAATACTGTGTTATGTATTTTTCTTGCCCAAATTGTTTCACCTGTAGTCGCTCATCATTGGGAACTCTGAGCTGGCTCCTGTGTCCCTCTGACATACTCATGTAGTTTGTCTTTTGAGCCCTTCTTTACTTCCTGTCACTGGGAGATGCTCTAGGCTAGCGGTCACCAACCTTTTGGACCTCACGGACCACCAATGGTGGACCACTGGTTGGTGATTGCTGCAGTCTAGGCTCACCTTGTGTATTTTCTATCCCAATCCTAGAATCAGCCATTTCTCCAAGGAACCTTGGTTTCTTTTATTGGAGAATGGCATTTAGAAACCAAGATCTGGATGTTGCATGTGCTCATAACTACTAAGGTTCCCAGAACTAGGAAATGTATGTTTGTGTAGCAACTTCCCCACGAACCCACACACATCTATCTCTGTCTAATCTATCCAAATCTAATATTTATCTATATTTCTATCTGTATCTATAGTAAGCTAGATATAAGTCCATACTGATGTCTCTAAGTCTAATTACCGTATGGCTTTGTTACCAAATGGATCATTCCAGCTCTTGCCCCTTGCTTATCTAAAGGGTGTCCCAAAATTCACCCAGGAAGTAATTTTGATAGAAAACACAGGTTTATAATTAAAAATTTTAAATTTCTTATTGATTCATAAAGTATACAGTATAGGGTAATGTATGGAATAGCATATCAGGTAAATGGCCTCCACGGCTTTGCTGGCACATATGCACTCTTTTGTTATTGCCTGAGCAGCCTCATTTTCAAAGAAGAATGGTCCGGTGATGCCTCCAGCCCAAAATCCGCACCAAACAGTGACACGTTGTGGATGCATTTGTTTCTCAACAATCACTCGCGGATTTTCTGAACCCCAAATGAGACAATTTTTTTGATTAACCAAGCCATCAAGATGAAAATGAGCCTCATCGAAATTCAGCCACATTTATGCAAAACGGCCATGGAAAATTTCAACAAAAGAGTGCGTATGTGTGCCAGCAAATTCGTGGAGGCCATTTACCTGACATGCTATTCCATACATAACCCTATACCAGTGATGGCGAACCTATGACACGCGTGTCAGAGGTGACACGCAAACTCATTTTTTTGGTTGATTTTTCTTTGTTAAATGGCATTTAAATATATAGAATAAATATCAAAAATGTAAGTCTTTGTTTTACTGTGGTTGCAAATATCAAAAAATTTCTATATGTGACACGGCACCAGAGTTAAGTTAGGATTTTTCAAAATGCTGACACGCCAAGCTCAAAAGGTTCGCCATCACTGCCCTATACTGTATACTTTATGAATCAATAAAAAATTTACAATTTTTAATTATAAACCTGTGTTTTCTATCAAAATTACTTCTTGTGTGAATTTTGGGGCACCCTTTATAACCTACTGCACACTCCAACAGTGAGCAACCTAGTTCTCATCATCTTCCCCCTCTTTGTTTATTTGTTCAACTTCAGTATACATACATGGCTTCAGAATTAACCTGTATTTTCCTGGGGCCCCCTTTTTATGTAATGTCCATTTACAACCAAAGCAGCATCTGTTATTTGTAACACATTTTGGGACACTGGTTTGGAGGAACTCCTTTCTTAGGCTACTGCAATAGTGACACAGTGAGTACCCTGGGCCATCCCTCCTTCCAAATTATGATTCACCTCCCACTAGCAACCAGAGTTTGCCCAAGATCTATAATCACTGCCCCTACCTTTCTGGGCTATAGTAGTGTCATCAGTATTCATCCAAGAAGCACATGACCAGAGCACGTACTACGTACCTAAGTCTGTGCTAAAGATAAGGATATGGACATGAATGAATCATTGGGGTCGGGGAATGCTTGGCTATTTTGGCCATTTTTTTTTTCAGTGTCAGTTTACTTCTCTAAGTGCCACCACACAGGGGAGCATGGGATGAGAGAGCCTTCATCTAGGGTTCCAACACATGAGGAAACCTCTCAAAAAAAGACAGCTCTTTAACCGAGTCTACAAAAACTGATTCATGCTTCTCATATAGTGTTCATTGCATGTCCTTGTATGGACTGGGTGTTGAGAACCCAGGGGAAGGCAAGTCTTTAGAAGCATAAATGGCAGTTCACCAGGTGGGCGTGTGGTTTTTCAGCCCTGAGATTTCACCGGCAAAGGTTTCCTTTAGTTCTCACATCTCTCCATCCACGGCCCCTCCGGGTGGATACTCTGCAAAGATTCCAAAGCCCCTGGTTTACCTGAGGCCCATACTGCTTCCAGCACCACATCAAGCACAGGGAGAGGGGAGGGAAGGAGGCTGCCAAGTGGGACAGCATCCATTCCATCCTTTTTATATGTAAATGTGACTTTAAATAATATTTTGTAATGACCTGCATTTCTGTTAGGAAATACCTCTTGATGATTTATCTTTCTCCCTGTAATTATGACAGCCTAGTGATCTTGTTAATTAATGCCAAAGAGGGTTTTTAGCACCTCATTAAAGGTTTTCCCTTTTAGGACACTGAGACTCTAGTGCACAGCCAGGGGCACAGAAAGCCATTTTCTGGCGAGTGAAACACATCTTTTGGTCCTCCACCTCTTCCTTTTCCTCTCTTTTGTCTTCTTCTTATAATTCATTTCCCCCTGTTCTGTTTCCTCTTCATCCTGAGCCCTCTATACCTTTCCTTCATCTTTCCTTTCTTTCAAAACACACTTGCTTCTTGTTATTCTGAAATATTACTTTAAATAGTTTAATTGTCGTCACCTGTGTTCCTTTAGGGATCCTCTTCCTTCTGGAAGGATTGTTTAATTTGACCATTTAATTCTGAATTTCCTATTGAACAAGGTCCAGTTGAAAGTTTTCTGTGTTCCAATTGCCCTTATAGCCACAGGGAAAACCACAGTGAATCAGAATGTGTCCTGCCTGTAAGACGCTTTCCATAAAAATAACTAACACATGAACCAATAAATTAAGAGTTGTGTGGTCCAATAAATTTTGTTAATACAATCGCAGAAGTTGGCAAACTATAGCCTGAAGGCCAAATCCTGCCCTCTGCTTGTTTTTGTAAATAAAGTTTTATTGGAACCCAGCCACACCATTCACCTGGGATTGTCCTGGGCTGCTCTGAGGCTACAAAGGAGAGTTAAGTAGTTGTCACAGAGACCATTTGGCCTATAAAAGCTAAAATATTTACTGCCTAGCCCTTTCCAGAAAAAGTTTGCTGATCCCTGCTCTATCTCCTCATTGGAGATTCTGAATGCCACATATATATTTAAAAGTCTTAACAATTCTATGGTTGAAAAACAAAAAATAAAACTAAAAAACTGCTATGGTTGGAAAACTTAATTTTCTCTAGCTCATTTTCCCCCAAATGTGGTTTGATCATAGAACACTCTAACAACCCACCTTTTTAAAGAATTGATTTATAGACATTTTTCCTGGATGGGATGCCCAGCCTTGATTTCAGTTTGGTCACCATCCTGGCCTTCTGTCTTCTGGTTGAACTGTCCCTGGACTGTCAAACTCAGCTTCTCTCTCAGCCTCTGTGAAGAGGTCCCGTCTCTCAACCATGAGGGCAGGATCTCCCTCCACTCTAGTGAGGCACTGTTTCTCTTTCCAGGAGCAAACATGTAGAACCCGAGTCACCACTAACCACAAAACAAGTTAGGCTGGTTTTCTGTCCATGGGGTTTCCATTCTTGCCTCATCTGACTCATCCAAAGAAAACTCATTTTGATTTGTGGTTTATTTTTTTTCTGAGGCATTGTTGAAGCTGAGATTAAATGGGGATGCCTTGGAGGTCAGCCAGTCCTGAAGGAAGGGTCATGATGGTGTTGGGAAGTCCCAGCAGGTATAAATGTCTCATAAAGTCCAGAGTGACAGGGGAGAGATTCTTCTTTACCCTAGAAGATAGGGGTTCCCAAATAGCAGGCTGTGGATTTTGAAGTTGGCCTAGGAGAGACTATGCCAAGGCCCAATTGGAGAGGTAAGACCACCAGTTGGAGTAGTTGTCCACCAAATTGCATCTGGGCAGAAGGGGGAGCTAAGTTGTGAACTGATAGAGGCAGATGCCCAGCCAAGGATTAGAGGTGGGGTGAAGATTTAGACAGCAACAGTGCAAAGGGCACACAAACATTATCTCCCTCTAGAAAACTAAAAGTTAAGCAAAGACCTGAAATATGAACCTTAGTAGAATGAAAATGAGTGTTGGTGAGTAGGAAGGGGGAGTTGTGGGCTAGGCAATATAACACACAAAGAGAAGAACAGATACAAAACCCCAAGGCAAGAAAGGGTATGAAGTGATTAAGGAGCTGTAAATACTCACTGTGGATTGTCCAATTTGAACATTTTCTGAACCTGACCTCACTCTGAAGTATCACTTCCTGGTCATCCCCAAGCTAAACCTTTAGCTGGAGAATTTGTGCCACATGCATTTGAGCAAAAGCATTTCACATATAGGGAGAAGGTACTAATTCATTGTTCTGGGTCATGCTTAAAACAAAAAAACAAAACAGAAACCCCTGCTAAGCATCTAATACCATCAGGTTCTCCTTATAAGGGACATTATTTTTGCCTGTGTTTTTAAATTAAGAGAATATACTAGACATAATATTGGAGTCATTAGAGTTAAACCACATTCATCAATGTTATATTGATTGACCTTAGTCATATTTAAATGGAATAATGGTGACTAATGGGGGGAGGTGTTATTTATTTTTTCTGTTAAGTCCAGTGAGATAAGCTTAAAAGTAAAGAGAATAAAGGAGTTAAATTCACACTTTAACTTGTTGAAAAGATCTAGCAATTAATTTAAACAAGAACCAAACTGAGTGGCGGCTTTCTATTTTAGTAGTGTTTGTTGATCTTTTATTCTTCATGAAATATCGTTGTATCTGATTGTTAGGGGCAAGCCACTCTGTTCCTGGATTAAGAGACTGTTCTGACACTTGTACTCACTAATTACTTGGGAACTTTTTGCATAATATTCTCATTTGAACTTGAAAAGCTTAAGACTAGATTCTCATTTATTACAATGATTTCTCTGTAACAGGGATGAACATGGAATTTAAATCCAATTCTCTTCTAAAGGCTGTGCTGTTTGCTCACACACAGAGAAATGTTCACTGAATTTACTGAAACATCAAAAGCAAGACTCTTATGGAGTCCTATGGCTATGTCTGACAGGCTCTGCAAATTCTCCAGTGTAGCAGACAGAGGGCTCCAAGGCTAAAATTTAACTATTTCCCCCCAAAGTTTAATTTCCATGGCTTGATTTCATACAAAGCAATTTTTATCATGGCTTTTAGGTGGTTATAATTGAAAGGCAAAATTCTCCCTCTGAGAGAGTCTCCCCAGATTGCTGTCTTTGACATTGATACATCTCCCTCTTGGCCAGAAGCCACAGAAATGGGTTCCCTTCACGTTAGCTCATTAATTGTACTTCTCCAGGTCTACACATGCTCAGATGAGAACTGAGGCAATTAGGCAATTAAGTCAAGCAAAAAACAATGCTTGCACTCCAATGAGCCACGATTTTAGTTGACAGTGGCTTTGACTTGACTTGTCCAGATAATTCCTGCAAGTCCTCTATGACCCTCCTATAGGAGGCATGAGCTCCTGTAGACAGTGTGTGATTTTTAGGACATTGCCACCATCTTCTTACAAAAAAAGTGGGGGCCCAGCTGGTGTTGCTCAGTGGTTGAGCACTGACCTATGAACCAGGAGGTCACACACAGTTAGATTCCCGGTCAGGGCACATGCCGGGGTTGTGGGCTTGATCCCCAGTGTGGGGCATAACCTCCCGCGGCCCCTGCTTGGCAGGCCCCCATCAGCCCCAATCACCGGCCAGGCCAAGGGACCCCACTTGTGCACGAATTCGTGCACTGGACCTCTAATGTGTGTATATATATATATATATATATATATATATATATATATATATACCAGAGGCCCGGTGCATGAAAATTCATGCACTGGAGGGGGGTCCCTCAGCCCAGCCTGCCCCTTATCACAGTCTGGGAGCCCTCAGGGGTGGGAGGCAACCTGGTGATCAGGGGAAGGTGATGCCCCCATCAGACCTCTGCTGCTTCCACTTCTGGCATCACAAGGCTCGGCCAGCCCTGGTTACCTGAGCCTCGGATGGCCCTGGGCTGCTGGGCAGCCACCACCCCACACTTGCCTGAGCCTCGGGCTGGCCCAGGGTGGCTGGGGTGCTGAGGGGACTGGGGGACTCTGGAGGCAGGTGCTTGAAGTGGCCAGACCTGACTGGGGGCAGGACCGGCCATTCTGCATGACTGCCCCTCCAGCAGGGTTGAGGGGACTTGGCACCGCCATCTTGTGGCTATGGGTGCTGCCATCTTTGAGGGTGTGGCAGTTAATTAGCATATTCTGTCCTTATTGGCTGTGGGCACTGCCATCTTGTGACAGTCAATTAGCATATCCCCTCTTTATTAGATAGGTTATAAAGTGGGGGATGAATACTTATGTCTTTGGTTTAAGTCAAATATAACCTGTGTTTGTTGGGGTTCCCCAAGAACCTAACCCTGAGATAAGACTCCAAATGAAATAGTTTATCCTGGATGTGATTCTAGGAAACTCAGAAGGGTGGGAAAATAAGACATCCAATTAGCTCTGTGGGTACAGAGCTTATTCCTATAGGGGAAATCTGAAAACTAATGTGGAATCTGCTTAGAGTTCTCCTGAGGGAAAGACAGGAACTGCCAACAGTCCTTGTTCAGGGCTTTCCCTGGGGACATTCACTCTTGAGTACTTGGGACAGAATGGACTCCAACTTACAGGGAAAGCCTTCAAGCAAAGAGAGACAAACACTGGCCTGAGAAGTCTGGCTGGAAGGTGCTACAAAGATACATGGGATATAGATGGGGCACCAACTGTACCTCCAGACTTCCTCAAGTCAGAACACCTCAGTTTTTGTGGTTCCAGCTCTGAATCCACCTTTCTTTTATTCTCTGCTTTCAGAACAAATCTAGATGTTTGGACATGAACTTGACAAGTACTCACCTTGTTTCTCTCCTAGAGAAGGTAAGTGGTTGGCCAACATGTGCATAACTGCTCAGTCTATTTACAAAACTCAAGTTATTTGAGAGACTCTGGTAAAATAGCCCCAAGATGTATCATATTAGCTTGATGACTCTTCTTATGAAACAAACTCTGAAATGCTACCTATTTTTATGCTCAAATACCATCTTTTTCTTTTAAAAAGAAAAGACTTTAAACTTTAAAATTGAAAGACTCCACTAGACTTGGTCTTTGATTTGTATGCCTTTCAACAGTCTTTGTCCCAAGATAATAGAATTCTGACCAGACTATATTCTTTGGTAGGCTACAAAGGTAGCCAGGCCAAATCAAATCAACAAGAATTTATTTAACATTTAATATGTATCATGATTACATAAGGTAAACACTTCTAAACCACATACTGTGTTACTTGCTCTAAGTCAACTTTTCTTCTTTGCCTGTGGTATTATTTGCAAATACAGCCAATAAAGAAATGGGGAGAGAGCTAACAATGGGTTTGTGGGATAGAAAGCATAATTTCTTTCTTAGCATTTTGGCTCATATAACATTCTTAGAAAACCTGAGTACATAGAACTCAGGATTTGCCACTAAAAATATTTACCGTGATATTTTATTTTCTTTCAATCACAAGTTCCTTAAGAATACTTGAGACTAGTTCAACCAGTTTGGCTCAGAGGTTGAGCATAGACCATGAACCAGGAGGTCATGGTTCGATTCCTGGTCACGGCACATGCCTGGGTTGTGGACTCAATCCCCAGTAGGGGGCATGCAGGAGGCAGCCAATCAATGATTCTTTCTCATCATTGATGTTTCTATCTTTCTCTCCATTTCTCTCTCTGACATCAATAAAAACAGATTTTTTTAAAAAAAAAAGAATACTTGAGAATATTAGATTTATCCAAATGTGATGTATACAGGCAGAAATTTAGGATAATCTTTTGACTCTATAGAATGAAGTCCACATGTAAGAGAGTTTTTAAGGGAGTATGTTTGTTTACTAGTATGTCATTCCTTTAAAATAAAACATCATTTATCTCATCTGTTGAGCCCTTCCTATAATGCTCTGTGCTTTGAGAGCCTTCATTAGTTCCCTTGGACAGAGTGAATTGTTTTACTGACACCCCCCGCCACATTGTGCTGTATTTATCTATTTTAACCCCTATCTGGTGGATTTCTCAGAGCAGGGATAGTGACTCATTCAGTTTTTAAATTCTCCTCTTGCCTAGGATAGTGTCTAGGACACAATGGATGATCAGTAAATGCTCATTGGATTGACCTGAGGAAGAGCCTTCCTTATTCTGATAAAAAAAAGTTTTTACATAACAAACAGACAAAAACAAAACTACAGTGAATATCGTAATCAGTGCTGGAATATTTAAAGCTTTCCCTTGAGACTCACTAGCATCACTTCTTTTTAATGTCACATCATATGTCCCAGACAGTTCAATAAGGGAAGGAAAAGAAATTTTAAAATTTAAGGATAAGGAAGGAAGAAAAAGAACTATCATTAGGGGACAACATTATTGGAAAGTAGAAATCTAAAAGGCTCTATAAATAAACTGTAAGAACTAATAAGTGAATTAAGCAAGGTTGCTAAATATGAAGTCAATATGCAAAAATCGGTTGTATTTCTACATCCCAACAACAAATAATTAGAAAATGAAATTAGGATAATAGGATTCATTAGCAATAGCATGACACACATTAAATACTTGGGAAAAAACTAGCAAAACATGTGCAAGACTTTTGCTCACAAAACGATGAAGTATCATTGAAAGAAATTGAAGATCATGGTCACTTGCTTTCCCTGTTTGTTGATGTACAGAATACAGAGGGTACAAGGCATACAGAGCAGCTGAAGAGAGATTTCAGTTAACAGGAGGCCAGTTCATATAGGACCTTGTAGGCTGTTCTAGTTACCTATTGCTGGGTAACAAACCACCCCAAGCTTGGAGCTTAAAACAACATTGAATCGCTTGCAAATGTGCAGTTTGGGCAGGGCTCAGCCAGGATGGTTCATTGCTGTTCTGTTTCATCAGCTGGAGCAGCTGCACCAGGGGCTGGAGAATTTCAAGATGATTTTGATATGTGGCTGATAAATTGGTGCTGGGTGTTGGCTGGAAACTCAGCCAACGCTGTGTTCCTCTCTTTGGGCAGCTTGGACTTTCTCATAGTGGTGACTGGGTTCCAAGAGTGCGTGTCCCGAGAGAACAAGATAGAAGTGTATCACACTTTTATGGCCACACCTCAGAAGTCACCCAGTGTCACTTTCACCATACTCTGTTGATCCAAGCAGTTACAAAGTGTCACCCAGGTTCAAGAGGAGAGGCCATTGACACCACCTCTTTATGGAGGAGTAGCAAGATTCTAGAAGAGCATGTGGGACAGGAAATGTTGTGTGGCCACCTTAGAAAATAAAATCTGCCTCATAGGCCATGGTAAGGTCTTTGGTTCTTCTCTTCCATGACAGAGTTTTGAGTAGAGGAGTGACATGACCTGACCTAGGGCATTTTTTTTGCTTTATTATTTTCTTTGTGTTTTTATATCGGCTTTGACACCACAGATATGATTTTGTCTTAGGACTAAAATACATAGGTAATTGCATGTATAGCTCTGACCTTATGGACGTTAAATGCCCAGCATATGGTAGTAGATCACAAAATGCTAGGCTCCTCTAGAATTCAGTGTGGTTGTATCTAACTGGCAAACCTGGGCTAACCTGGAAGCTGTGGGCAGATCTGCCTATGCGCTTCAGCAGTTCCGTGTATACCGGCACCCCTGTGTGCCAGGGAAGGGGGTGGGAGATGCCTGTTTTCTCAGACTGGGGTGCTGGCTCCCTGGGTGAAGACCCAGACTTCCAAGAAAGACAACATGGAGGCAGGAGGTGTCAGAATGTGTCTTGACTCTATGGTAGAGGAGGTTCTTCCCCTTTTTGTTTGGAGAGATTTACACTGAGGCTGAAATGTCTTTGGGTGAGATAAGTGAATGGAAACAGTGCACCTGCCTTCTGTCCCACTGGGCATTAGAGAGAAGGCAAGGGAGAGAAGTAGGCTACAAGAGGAGGAGAGAGCAGCCCTAATGATGGAATTTCCAGGGGAAGACTCAGCAACTTGGGTGAAATATTTGTAGACTGCTTTTAAAGGACAGGATGGAATCATGGACGAACTATGTACTTGGCAGTAAAGAATACTGGATTTGAATACCTCACTCCTCAGTAGTTAGTGGTAAAATTGCATGTAGTAAAATTGCACCTCATTCTGTCCATTAAAAAGTAAAAGGTATTAAAAGTTCACAGAGAGCATTTTGAGGATGAAATGAAATAACATATACCCCTAGTACAGTTACAGTTATGATAAACTATTTAAAATTAGTGAGTACCTTCACCTCTCTGAATTACCTATATCCATGCATCCTCTTCTATTCCCTGGCCTGGCATAGCTAAGATCTTATATGATTGGCCACGACATCTGGGGATTTTGTCTAAAAATGAGGCATAAAATTTACAAAAGAAGACTCTTTGACATTCCAACATCTTTTCATGGAATTAAACAAACTTGGGTGTATTTTATTTAGTAATTATCGATGGGGAGGGTAGTGGAATGGAGGAAAATGAACTCAACATTTTGTTTGAATTGTAAGCACTCATTTGATTTTGAAAACAAAAAGAAAACTTAAAGGGAAAGTAGACTGATTGTCTCCACATAAAGCCAAAATAATTTTAGTGGGTCATTGATAAGCCAGAATTTAGAGCTATTTTGTGTTTTGTTTTTCTCTTTTAAAAATTTTTTTTTGTTTTTGACTTAATAATATTCTATACCTAAGCATATTGTCTGTGTCAATGCAGCAATTCCCACTCATTACAAAGAAGCACTTGTCAAAGTACAGCATAGGAAATACAGTCGATAATATTGTAATAACTTTACACAGTGCCAAGTAGATACTTAAAATCTTGGGGGGAACCACTTTGTAAAGTATATGATTGTCTAATCACTATGCTGTACACCTGAAACTAATACAAAATAATATTGAATATAAACTATAATTGAAAAAAAATAAACATCCTGATGATCCCCCCAAAGAAGCACTTGTCATGTATCCCAGTGTGTATGAATGAGTCATGTTGTTGCCATCTCGTTGGTAGTATCCTAGTTGGACAGCACTGGCACAGTCAGACTTATAAAGGAAGACTCAGCGGTGGGCCACAGCCACCTCACACCGGCTCATGAGAGCAGACTGTGCATTGTCATAAATCATCTTAGTGGTTTGAAACCGTGCACCCTAATGGGAGTATTTGCATCATAGAAATTGGCAAAAGCCACAAGTTGGCACCTACCTGTTCTCTCACCAAGGCTGGTTCCTAAACATTTACTAGTACACCGCTGGACGGGCAGGCAGATAATGAAATGAAGCATTTTAACAGCTTCAGTAAAAGCAAAGAAACTATTTACATTACATATCAAGATGTTGTTTTTGTTTTATTTTTTATTTCTAATTGATATTTAGAGATGGAAAGGAGGGAGAAGGAGAGAGGAAAAGAGGGAGGGGGGGCGGTGGGGAAGACCAATGTAAGAGGAAACATTGATCGGTTGCCTCCTGCACATGCCGTGGCTGGGAATCAAACCCACCACCTTTCAGTATATGGGATGTCCCTCCAACCAACTGAACCACACTGGCCAGAGTGAGATGATGTTTTTGTTTTAAATGGGCCAACCCTACTTATGCACTTGAAGCCAGAGAAAATCAATTTAGAATTAATATTTTGAGTTCCAAATGAGTGGAATGACCACCACCCATTTAATTAAAAAATAATTTCATTGTTTTGGATTCAATGAAAGGAAATATTTTTTAAAGTTGACTTTTGTCTCAAAGTTCAATAAAATGTTATTAATTTAATTAGTTCCTATCAATTTTTAAATAAGAAGTGACTTCTCTCTCTCTCTCTCTTTCTCTCTCTCTCTCTCTGATTCTCTCTTTTTAACCTCACCTTGCTCTGGAGAGAAGGGAGGAGTTGTTTGCTCTGTGATGATCCTCAAGATTTCTTGGATGTTTTTACTTTGCTCTGTTTCTCCAGGCGTGCAGGTTCCTGGGGGAAGTGTGCCATGAGATTTGCATCTGGCCAATCTTTCCCCAGCTCTCCAGTCATTTTTAATACAGCCCTAAATTGGCTGAGTCATTCAGAGAGGGTGGGTTCAAATTTTTATTTCTGAAACATATGCTGTGCCAGGGATTGTGCTAGCTACTAGGAGGACTAAGATGAAGATGGGGCAGCCCCTCCCTGAGACCACTCACGGTCTGGGGCGGGGGAACAGATGTACATACTAACTGATCATTAAGCCACAAAGCAGTGAATGCTGGGATAATCCATGAAAAGTACTTAGAATACCGTCTGAGCACATGATAAGGGCTCAATGCATCTTGATTACTATTATGATCAATATAATTATTATTATTAAACAGGCATGTTGCAATGGGAATATCTAGGAGTGTGTGTGGGGTGCGGTGGGGGGAGGTGGATCATTTCGCCCGGAAGCTCAGCAAAAACTCCATAGAGAGAAGGTGATGTTTGATTCTTGAAAAGAAGAGAATGTGGTGAAGTTCAGGAGAGGGAAAGTGTCCCTCTGGCCAAGGGAACATGTGCAATGAATATACACGCATGTTGAATATATATGCATGTTGAAATAACTGCAAATATTTCAGCATGGCAAGGGGTGTGTGTGTGTGTGTGTGTGTGTGTGTGTGTGTGTTCTGAGACAAAAATGGAAAGGTGAGAGGTTAAGAGTCAGCTTGAAAAGGTGCTCTCTCTTCCTGTTGCCATGGTTGGGATTGAGCCCATTTGCAATAGGAACGTGGCTCTTCTTCTTTTTAAGAAATGTAAATTAAAATAATTAATATTAGTTAATGATAAAGTATTGCATATTTGAAAGTTGCCAAGGGAGTAGATCTCATCACCAAAAAAAAAAATATTATAACAATGTACAGTGATGGATGTGAACTAGACTTAAGGTGGTGATCATTTTGCAATATATCAAATCATTATGTCATATAGCTGAAACTAATATAATGTTATATGGCACTTACTTCTCAATTAAAAATAATAATTAAAAACTCTTTCTCAATTAAAAATAATAATTAAAAACAGTTGGTCCCAATTCAGGGAGTCTATCCTCATAAGGCAGAATTTGTTTGTGTCAAAATATTAGAAAAAATCCAAATAAAGGAGAATTGTGGAAGAAGCCTTGATATGTCTTTACGTTTCCCCTAGGTAACTATTAATATTGTAAAGAACAGTATTAAATAGTTTGGGGAAATGCAAACAATGTAGCATCAAGGGAACCAAGTCTAGGAAGAAAACTGACTCTAAAAAAGAATCTCTTCTCTATTATAAAATATGCTTCGCTAGAAGATTAGGAGGTGATATTCTGAAAGGTTGAAGTCGTTATTTGTAGGTGGAGGGGGTCATGGGACATTTTTATTTTCTTTTTTGTATTTATTTCAATCAGGGAAATAAAGGGAAATGGGGGTTCCAATCCCCAGTGGGGAAACCAGGTAAGCACCCCTCAGACAACAGCCTCTCCAGAGCTACCTGGTTCATGACGTGTCACCCATGTCAATGCTTCTTAGTGGGAAGTGTTCACTGAGCCAGTTGCCTGGTTGGAAATAGGTTCATAATCATAAAAAGGACTATAATAGGTACCAATTGCTGATCACTTGCTAAGCTCGTTACCCGCATGGTCTCCTTCAGGCTCACAGGAGCATAGACTGGGAAACTGAGGCCGAGAGGCACAGTGTAAACGTGCCGTAGGTGTAAATGGAATCCAGGCCAGTCTCACTCCAAAGCCTGTGAGTGTGAGCAGTCGACACACCCGATTGTAACCAGTGTCGTTGCACTTCCCCGTGTATGTGGCACCCATCCTCAGCACACCGGGGAGACAAGCAGTGCCCACGGAATGGTCTCCATCTTCTGGATGAGAGCAGCAAGCTACGGAGATCCACTCATTCACTCAACAAATATTTGAGTGTTCTTTGCATGAGCACGGGGAGCAAAATGCAATGATCGGTGAGGGGATGTCAGTGCACACAGGAGCTCTTAGAATGGAGCTCATTAAGGAGCTCCCGGACCTGACCAGGTGGCTCAGTTGGTTGAAGCCTCATCCTGATATGCCAAAGTTGCAGGTTCAATTCCTCATCAGGACATATACAAGGAGCAACCAATGAATGCATGGATGGGTGGAGCAATCTCTCTCTCTCTCTCTCTCTCTCTCTCTCTCTCTCTCTCTCTCTCTCTCTCTCTCTAAATAAAAATTTTTAAAAGAGTTCCCATGGCTCTGAGGTGTGTTAAGGGAGACCAGTGTCCTCAGGCCTGGCCTGGGTGCCAAGTCCTGCATTCTCTGCCACAGTTAGTGCAGGAGCCTTATCATCTAGGGGAGAGACCTCTGTGGGACCTTGGGCAAATCCTCCCCAACCCCTGGAGCCTCCTTCTCTCACTAAAATATGACAAGGCTGAATCCAACGATTTCCAAAGCTTCTCCAAGCCTCAGGTGTAAGTCTGCCTCCCACCTTAGGAAGATGCGGTTCCTCATAACACGGAGGCAGAGTGAATTACACAAATGCCAGCGTGGGAGAAGCGGCACACATGTGTGCCTCAGTTTGCCTATGGCTCAAAAACAGGTGGATCCAGCCCACGGAGACAGCAGGCAGGACACTGGTCACCTGGGGAGGGGTGGTGACCGGGAGGGTGGCTTCAAGGGGCTGACTGTGTTCTGGACCTATATCTGAGTGCCTACTCCACGGGTGTGCTCCCTTTGTGATGTTTCCTCAACCTGTACACTTACGAATTTTGTTTCTTTTATTTTTTTTTTACTTAAAAATACTTTAGTAAAAAATGCAAACAGCATCAAAAGAGTGGTAGGGTGGAAAGTTTCCTGGCAGGTGTCAGAGGGGCTGGTTAGGGACTAGAGCAAGTCAGCTCCCCGCCTCTGACAGTAGGAGGGCGCTGAGGACAACAGCCTCACCTTACAGTGGGTAATGCAGAAGGTCCCTGCAATCAGCACTGCCAGGCTCCCCCCCCCCCCCCCCCACCTCCCTCCCAGTTCTGGGCCTGAATGGGGACAGGACATGCTGCATCTGAAGCCTAAGGTCCTGTGCCTGGAGCCCTGGGAAGGAACGCGCTATCGTGAGCATTCAACAGGTGGCACTCTTCCCTCAGCCTCGGCCAGTGCCTGGTGCAGCCCGGCTGTGTTTACCCAGCCAGCGCGTTAGCTGGGATGCTGATCTCCAGGGGAAGGTCTCTCCATTCCCGGAGTGGGGACCTTATGCTGAGGGTCTCCACTTAAATATTCTGCCCCTGGCCATTTATTTAGGGCTCCCAGCATCTCCAGAAGGAGCCTGGGACGGTGTCCCCAGTCCTCCCCCTATAGAGGAATGCCCTAGCCCCTCTGCCTGCTGGATCTCCCAGGCCTCACTCAGGGAAGATCCCCCTCCGCCTTTGGGACTGTCTTCGAAAATGAGAGAGGGCGAGAGAGAGAGAGAGAGAGAGAGAGAGAGAGAGAGAATGGCTAACTATGATAAACTATTTAAAATTAGTGAGTACCTTCGATACTTTTGAAACAAGTGAGAATGCTGTGGAGTTTGCCTATAGCCCTTTTTCTGCCCAGTGCTTCTTATTCCTCTGTGGCCTCTTCTAGGGAAACTTCATCTCCCCCTTCCCCATGTTGTAATGTATCAAGGACCGAGATACTGAGAGATTTCTTGGAACCTGAGTGACTGCTCCAACAGAGAAAGAAGTATGAATATTTCATTAAGGTGGCTCAAGTTATTAAACAACATTACAAAACCAAGTGTGTTGGCAGGAATCTGAGAAGCACATTTACATGGGTAAAAATAGTGGGGAGAGAGGCCGAGAGTGGGGACAGCCTCAGGGGAAGCCCCGGGGGGCCCTGAGCTGAGGGCCCGTCCTTCAGGACCCCTCTAGGTCTACCGGAAGTGGCCTCCCCATCTGTGCCTTCACTCCAAGCACATTGTAAAGGGGGCTGTGGGAAGTAGGAAGCTAAGAAATAGCAGGAAAGGAAGCTTTAGTGTCCCAGAGACTTTGACCCTCAAGACTGGAAGGTTGGGGCCTCTCAGGTGCCACTATCTTGGTCTGAGGGGCCCAGGGGGCTGGAGGAGGCTTAGGACCCAGTGCTTCCCCAAGAGGCTGCCCTGGAGACTCAGATGTCCGAGCCTGGGGAAGTCAGGGCTGGACAATATGGCAAGATCTGTTTGTCGTGGTGAGAATGGGGTCTACTGTGAGGTCCCGTGACACCCTCTGGACCAGGACTTCTCCCCCACGTGTCCCCAGGCTAAAGGACGAGAACATACAAAGGGCCTCTGTTTAGCCTCCACCTAAAGCATTAAGAACTCTGTCCTCTGCATCTCACGGGTCTCCCTCCTACAGCTCCAGGCTACTTTCACAGAGGCTACTTCTGTATGTTTCTGTGTAAAATAATAATATATTATTATGTAACACATAATATATTGAACTTAGCACTTTGCATATTTAATTTCTTTTTTTTTAAATATATTTTTATTGATTTTTTACAGAGAGGAAGGGAGAGAGATAGAGAGTCAGAAACATCGATGAGAGAGAAACATCGATCA
Organism: Myotis yumanensis; assembly: GCF_028538775.1. Lineage (NCBI taxonomy): Eukaryota > Metazoa > Chordata > Mammalia > Chiroptera > Vespertilionidae > Myotis > Myotis yumanensis. Next base: position 18,730,307 of record NW_027223769.1, read on the forward strand.
GCCACCTCCTGCACATCTCCTACTGGGGATGTGCCCGCAACTCAGGTACATGCCCCTGACCGGAATCGAACCCGGGACCCCTGAGTCCGCAGGCCGACGCTCTATCCACTGAGCCAAACCGGTTTCGGCACAAATTTAATTTCTTATAAAGCTCTGAGGTGGATACCCCCATTTTATAGATGAGGACATGGGGCTTAGTGAGGTTAAGTGAATAGCCCAAAGTCATAACTGCTAGTAGACGTCAGAGGGTAATTTAAATCAAGGTTCCTTTGAATCCGGAGCCCATACTTTTTATCTTGGTTGTAAAATGTGTCCAACCTCTGCTTCTCCAACACCCTCATAATCCCAAAGAGAGGTATTGGGGAAGGGAATTCATGGGAGAAGTTGAACCGTAAGCAGAGGGGGACAAGAGAAAACCAGATCTTTTATAAAGCCATTTACTCTAAGCACTTGGGCAGAAAACTTAACTTCTTAAAGCCTCCATTTTCTCATTACTGTGAAAACCGATTGTAGAAATACCTGTGCTAAGCCGTGCCCAGTGTCTGGTACGCAGTGGGTACTAACAAATGGCAGAGCCTTTTTTCACTTCCTGCTGCTTCCTTAGTCTCCCCAGCTAGTCATGGTTCTCCTATAGGAACGATTTTTGCCCACAAAAGCCTCCTCAGCAGGCTGGACTGGTGACTCCAAGCTCGAGTTGTATCTCTTGGCTGTTCTCTCCCTGCACCTTGAGCTCCTACCTCAATACTTATCACATTGTTCTTGAGATAGCTTAAGTTTTCATATATCTCTCCTTAACTGAGGACTTGACATGGCAGGAACTGTGTCTACCTGGTTCCCTGGAATCCCAAGGTGCCAGCAGAGACCCAAAAATGTTAGAGTGCTCATTAGCTATCTGTTAATGGATGAACAGATGGATGGAAGAATGAATGAGTGGATTGATTCATGGATTGATGGGTGGGTGGAGGGATGGATGGATGGATGGATGAACTAATGGTGGGGTGAGCAGAGGGATAAATGGAAGGATGGAGGGACAGACTAATGGGTGAACTGGGTTGATCATTTGATAGTTAGCTTAGGCATCTTCTTTATAACATTGAATCTCACACAATACACAATGATAGTTTTAGAAACACTGTCCTGCTTACTATCAAGTCATTGGTTTTGACCATTGTGAGATATGTAAGCAATACTCAAGGCTGACCCTGCCCAGGTAGATAAGGGCCATGGTCCCACCCAATTCCACAAACAAACAAAAACATTTCCTAAGCCTTCTTCAAAGCTTCCAGAAAAGAAAAAAAAAGTCCTCTTTGGCAGGAGTAGATGCCAAACTCTATCACTCATTACCACAACCTGCCTCCCCTCCACTCAGGAAAAGGGGCTGCTTATGATTTCTGCAATCTTAGATTCCTGTGTGTGTGTGTGTGTGTGTGTGTGTGTGTGTTGAAGGGAAGGAGAGGGACTGATAACCACTGATAACCAGGCTACTAATTGCTCTGCTTATCAGAAGATGGCCTTTCATTGCAGTGGTTCAAAAGGCAAAGCAATGCTAGCTGGAGTCTGTGGCTTGGCAGTGACAGAGTCCCAGAGGAGAGATCAGGGTTCAGAGAGAAGTGAGGTGGGTAGGGCCAGTGGAATACTCTCAATATAATCTCCTGTTCTTATCAACGGCATGTTTCTCCAACACACATACTAAACGTACTTGAACTTCTAACCTTGGGAAGCAAAATAGCAGCTTCAGTCTGTTGGGCCCCAAGGGAAGCAGATTCTGGTTCTGGTTCTTGAGAAGGCTTGAGCAGAGATCATCCCTGGGGTGAGTGGGTCTCAGGGACCAGGCTGTCTCCTTCCTGGGTCCCTGTACCCCTCCTTCATGCTCTTCCTCCTTGCAGATGTCATTGGGGGGCTCTCTTATGCCCCCTCCCTCTTTAGAAATCCTCAAAGTGGAATCAGATTAATGCAGACCCACGGGTGTATCAAGGACCGAGAAAGCTCTCAGCTGCACCAGGGATTGGAATTATACCTGTGAATCTGAAAGCTCCTGTTTGCATATGGCCAAAGAAGTGAAGTTCTTGTCTTAGAACAGACTCCCCAGTGAAGGAGGGTCAGGAACTACTGCAATTATTCCCAGAGGAAGAAAAGACACGGTAAAGGAAGGAGAAATGGAAGAAGAGATATTTGAAAGGATGGATGGAAAGAAGAAAGACACAGTGGTATACAATGCTTATTGGATATCTGCTTAACTCATGAACTAAACCACAGGTTTTTTGTACATTTTCGTACAAAATGTCCTGTAATATCCGCAGTAAACGGACAATGCAGATTTATTGACTTACATTTAATAGATGAGCAAACTGAGGCCCAGCAAAGTTAGTAAATTTACATAAAGTCACACAGCAACTAGAATGGAAGCCTAGTAAACTGATTCTATGTAGGTGCCTCTGTCTCTCAACCCTGCTGTGATCGGGTGGTTTGAGCATGGTCCAGTGCGGTCCTAAGGGTCAGAGGGCAGCGTCTCACTCTGGAGCAGTAACTAGGGCCTCCATACTGGGCCAGCCCCTCATTCTCAAACTCGAAAGCTTGTCAGACCTTAGATCCTACTTCCTGGAGACTGAGGCCCAATGAGAGGAAATGTCTTGCCCCATGATAATGTGAGGCAAGAAATAGGACAACATCTGTGATTTCTTGAATCCCAGTGTGGTTGCTCTGGGTACAGTTTGAGTGCCCTGTGCAATCCAATGCCATTATTGCATATGGAGTCACAATTCACAGGGGAAATAACATAGGAAAATGAGATAGGGTATACCAGGATATAAATCCCAGACATCTACCTTTAAATAGCTAATCTGTAAAATGGGACCACTACGGTATGCTATGTCCAGAACAGTTCTCATTACTTCATTCTTCCAGTTTATTAGTAGAATGCCTTTGAAGACATTACTAGAAAGCATGTGGTAGATATAAAGTAAATGCACTGACCTTTAACTACAGAAGGGAATTCAGGAGCAATGTTCTCTGAACTCTCGATAACAAGGTTGGTCAATAGGGTTGGTAGAGTTCCAGGGAAGGCATCTGATAAGGTATAGGGAAAAGACTCCTGAAATTAGAATGCTTGGTTTCATTGATGAAACTTCCGGGTTATCAGTTTCCTCAGTTTTGAAACAAGTGAGAATGCTGTGGAGTTTGCCTATAGCCCTTTTTCTGCTCAGTGCTTCTTATTCCTGTAATAGCAGCTCTGAGTATGTCCCTTGCCGCCTTAGGGCCTCTTGATGATCCCCTTGGATGATCCCCATGTTTTTTGTGATAAAACCCAACTCTAAGAAGTGGCCTCTGTGGCCTCTTCTAGGGAAACTTCATCTCCCCCTTCCCCACCCCAGCCACCCATCCTCAGGTCCTCAGACTTGTCCTGCTGAGCTCATCCCTGTCGTGATGTCCTCAGAAAAGCATTTATTGATCTTTGCATTCATGTCATTGTCCCTTCTGTTGTGTGTCTTCTCTCCCACACACTTGTAATTATGCTTTGATGTTTATTTGTGAATTACCTTTTTAAAAAAGAAACATAATGCTAAACTCCATGAGGTTTGGGTTCATGCTGGTTATGCCGTCCATTTTATCCCTACACTGAGAATGTCTGATAAAGTCAAACATTTGTTGAGTGAATGAATGAATGAAAGCACAGATGGAGGGAAGGATTGAGGGAGAAGTGGAGGACAGGTGGGAGGGATGATCTCCAGATGTAGCTGACATTTCTCAGAGGAGACATTTAGAGTCAATTACTAATGGGTCAACCAGTCAGATGTGATCCTCCGTCAACATGGCTCCTTTCAGTGCCTCTGACCCCTCCTGGAAGCCCCCTCTGGTGCCTGAAGCCCAAAGTGGAGATTCCATATTCTGAGCTCTGGCAAGCAGACTGTGCACGTTATTTATTGCAGGAGGACTGCTGGCCTGTACTATGCCCATCCCCCCTTCTTTTATTACATACCTTCTTGATAAAACTGTAAACCAACCAGAGAATGCTTAGCAATCATTAACAGCTGTTCTTGGAAAAGGACTAGATCACATAATTGTACATTTTACAACATTCACCCTGGCCACTGTTCCACCTCCGTGGCCACGCACACACACCCCCACCCCCCCCCTACCCCCCCGTAGCTGGGGGCATCACAAACCAGGCTCCAGGCTGGAATCAGAACGGGAAGGCACAAGGAGAGGGGGAGAAAGATCCAGAAAACAATGTACTCGTTATAAAGTTGCTGAGGAGCTTAGGGCCACTGCATTTCGGTTGGCTGCTAAGTGAATATGTAACTACTTTATATATTTCAACAAAATTAAACTTAAACCTACAGAATTAGGTTTATTAATTTCTGTCAGGGCTCAATGGGGGAATAAGAATGGCCATTCATTATGGACACACAATTACTGGAGACAAAAATGAAGCCCAGCGCTATTAAGTATAATAAAAATGTTGAACACGGAGGAAATTTTCATTAAATATAATCTATTCTTTATATTACTGCACTTAATCCTCGCTGTCTGCTTCTCTGTTTTTCTCCAACCTATTTAATTTTATTACTTAATTTTTTATAAATGTTTCTTAATATAATTATGATTAAATATTTGGGAGAAGAGAAAAACGTTAGTCTCTGAAAAAAGAAAAAGAAAGAAGAAATCTCCTTCCATTTCCTCTTTTCTTCACTCCTAAAATGGTGAAAAATGATGTTTTTTTGGAAAAAGCAAGTGCTAAGTGGTATTTTATTGTTGGGGCAGGCCGGAGCATGAGAGAAGGGAAGGCAATAAATAATAAAGAAGCACCGATCAGCAGATGTAGTAGATTCTCTATATTACACACTTAAATAAAAGGCCATTGCCTTGCTCAGAATGCCTTGAATATTTGCATGGCCAAACCATGTAATTAAAAGATAGGCCTGGCTTATGTTATTGCTTGCACTATATAAAAACATTTGAGATCAAGAGCATTTATTCTTAAGCCACAATGGGTTGCTTTCTGTTTTTTGGGGGGTAGCGGTGGCCTGTGTGTGTGTGTGTGGATATTGGGAAAGTAAATGGAGAATTCATTTTTCTGTGCCAAAACATGGCCATGTTACTGTGTCATCAAGCTTCTCGTTGGACATTTTGTAGTCTTATGTGTTTTGCTTTTTAACACAGCTCAATCAGGAAGCAGTAGTCCTATAAGCATGGAGTAGAGAGATACCGAGCTACAACAGCGATTCAGCATCTACCCGTTTTGACTAGAATGCCTGCTGCAGTGACGGTGTTCAGAACAGAGGCATCTTGGTTCCAGGGCCAAGTCACTCGGGGAGTTTCGTTCTGGGCACCACATGTTCATTTGAAGCGTTATCTCTTTCTGTTCCCTTGCAGCTCTGTAAGATGAGAACAGAGCTTTGATTCGCAGCAACCATATAACCCTGCCCACCCTTCAGGCCCCGCTACATATGTTCCTATTTCCTGGGCTCCAGCCTCCCAGTGTGCTGATTTTGTAATTTCACTGAGCTAGGTATTTGATGTTCGCCGTGTAATGGTTATATAAACTCTACTCACAGCTGAGACAGGTAGCCTATAAATGATGCCTTTTTTCATCTATAGGTTTGTTTCTTTGGAAGCTGACAATTTTTTGTTGTCGTTGTTGCTGTTATTATTATCACCATGTGTGTGGTTCTTGACATGATTATTCTTCCCTCAATCCTGCCTACCATTGGCACAAACCTTGTCGAACTAGGAGAGTCTATCAATACCATCTCCTTGGGACACGTTCTCTTCTGACCTGCTCCAGTCTAGACTGGTGGCTCGCTGGGTAGCTGACAGCTGTGGTCGTGGGATCCTCTTGGGAAAAGTTTTGGCCCCCATTTGACAAAGCCCACCTTTAGGCAGAGGGCCTATGGCCGCTATGTGAACAAGAACATACATTCATCTTTGAAATGAGATGGACAGCAGCTTTCCACGGGCCCAGCTATGCCTGGCCCCTCCGCACATGGATCCCTTTCAGCCATGACACAGAAAACCTGGACGTCGGGCACTTGCTGGAGCCCCCTCCACCTCTGACCCCCCTTCCCTTCCCTCTGAGGGACTTGTCATTGTCCTCTTGCCAAACGTTCAGCTGAGACAAATTCCAGAGAGCTACTAAGGGATGTACTTCCCAAGGATTCCATATTCCAGATCGGTCATCTCCAAACTGTTTTGAGTGTGTGTGTGTGTGTGTGTGTGTGTGTGTGTGTAGATACATAGATATTGTATACATACTATTTCATTTTATAAATAACAGATTTATAGTATTGTACTATGGCCATAATGAAACATGTGAAAAATTGAATTTGAAAAGAAACAACCATAATTTTAAATGGAGTCTTTAACATTTTCTTTGTAGACTGTAGATCACTATGTGTATGCCTTTTGGAGACCCAATTTAAATGAGTCTTTCTCAAACTTCAATGTGCTGGGGAACTACCTGGGTGGCTTCTTAACATTTTAGATTTCTGGATTCCTTTCGGACCGTGACTCAATAGAACCTGTGAATCTACTTTTCCCACGCACTCCAGTTTCTCTGCTAACTGTGGTCCACAGACCTCACTCACAAATGCTGACCCCGAGACTCTGAGCACTGCTCCCTTAGCAGGGCAGATTCAAGATTAGCTTCTGATCGGTGCCTTCACAGGTGCATAAGTAAAGCAATAGAAGATTCTTGGCTACTTTGATGGAGAGAACGATCAGTTAGCAACCACAAAAATCTTTTATTCCTGCATCTCTCCTTAAAGAGTTATTGGTAATGCCTTCCATGGTGGCTGTTGATGTTCCCTGAATTACAAATTCGTCTTCACATTTAGTGCTACGAGTATTGTCATGGTCATCTTTTAAAATGTACCATTATACTGACAGTTGTCTAATTTGGATCCCCTATTTTGCATCTCACTCAGTGCTAAGCACTTTTCTTATGTTTAGTACTCACAAGGAAGAGGTAGGTAGTATTATCCTCATTTTATAGATGTAGAAACTGGGGCTTCGAGAAGACATTTCACCAGTCACTCCTACCACCAAACAAAGCGAACAAAACAAGTGGAAACATAAACACCTCTGGACTGCACATGAGCAGTGTATTCTATTGTGCTGAGAAGTACAACACTTGCCAGGATCACAGAGGGAGTGAGTGGTCCAGTAGGGTACTAGCTGGGACCTCTGACTCAAGTTCCAGGCTCCTTACACAAGATAGAAGCCTGCTCACTCCCTAACACCCTCCACCCAGGGCTAGCTGGTACATGGCAGAGCTCTTTAATCCTTCCCTGTGTTTTTCTTTGTTACATTCCCAGTTGGCTGCTCAGCTCTGTAACCCTCCTGTGAAAAGCAGAGAGCCACACCGAAGAGAATTTGAATATGATCACAAGTAATCTGGTTCAAGACCCCGCAAATGAATGGGATCCCAACATCCTGCTTGAAAACCCTCCGTACACACCGTCTCGGGGACAGTCTGCACACCCACCTCTCTGCCCATATTATATGTTTGGCATCACAAAACAGTTGGATGCCATGCAACTTTCTCCCTTTCATCCTGGTGTTCTGGCGTCGTATGCACATGGCCTCTGGGGGTATTTTGATGGATGTGTTTTTCCCTCTATCATAGTAATATTAACCTTGTTTAATAATCTATTAACACAGAGGATAAAGGTCTTATTAGCACTCACATGCTTTCTGTACCACTGAAATAACACTGCCTGGTTGTGGATTCAGAGGCTGAGTTTTGTTTTTAAATGACAGAGGGTTGATGGATGTGGTGGAAAGGGCACTGGTAGAAGGACGGGGGGGTCACCTGGTTCAGACCCCAGCCTGCCACTCGCTGTCTGCTCCACCTTGGTGAGCTCACCCAGCCTCTCTGAGCCTCTGTTTCCTCATTTGTAAAATGGGGACAACTGAATCTACACCCGCCATTATTTTGAAGGTTTGGGAAAATGTATATAAAGTGTCTAACTTGGGACACAGAAAGCACTCATACATATTACTTCTTTTCACAATTCTTAGTTATATGGGTTTTCATGGAATTATAATTATGGCCATCAATGAGTTATAGAGGGACAAGGCGTCAGCCCCAGTCACGGAGTGTGTCCTGCCTACCTCTTACTGAACACCCATGGCATTTTCTCAGACTTCACCGTGCACACCCGTCACCTGCAGATCTTATGCAAATGCGGAGTCATGCCTCAGGGCTGGGGTGGGACCCACCGACTGCATTTCTCAGAAGCTGCCACCAGCTGCTGCTGCTCGCCCTGGGACCGCACCTTGAGTAGCAGGTATGCCCTCGGCATTTTGTACACATCCCTCAATGGGCACAGACACTTTCGCATTTATTTTCCCTATTCTATCCACACCCCTTCTGTGGTGGGTTATATTCTCCTTTCTCCTTCTCAGCCTCGTGATCCTTTAGCGTCTCCTTGTCCTTCTCTAGTTCTGTCATTCTCATTCTGTCTCTTTCAGAGCCTGAGTGGCTACAAACCACTTCAAGTTTAATCTCTAAAGAAGGAGTTTGCATGTAGAGGTGGTGAAAAAACAAGACAAAACAAGTACCTAGGCAGAAGTGGACACCTCTGGAGTAAAGTTCTGATACAGGAACATAAGTTATCTAACACTAGAGGAGGAGGTGGTCCTTCCAGTAGACCTCACGTAGCTGAGGTCCATATCGAAAGTTTACCATGCCCGGCACTGCTGTCAAGATGCTATGTACACCTATGGAGATTCAGTTACTGCTACTGAATGGAACACCTGAGTTGACAGGCTATGGATGAGATTCCTTTTTCTGGTGTGTTGGCATTAGAGCCATCTGGAGAGACACGAATGAATGAATGAATGAATGAATGAATAGCAAGTGTCTTCTCCCTGCTCCCATTCAAAAGGTCTGAGGTGGCACTCAGGTATTGATTGTTTTTAACAAACCACAATTGAGAATAGCGCCCCAAGGCAAATTGAGGGGCCGAGTTGCTGGTTGGTTGAGGGAGATACACTCTGCCTCCCCCCCATTCAGGACTATCTGGCAGGGAAATGTACAAATGCATTTCTACAGGGATTCAGAACTAATATCTTCTTTTTTTTTTTAAAAAAAAGCGTCTCCTCCATGCTGTTTCTGCAAATACATTCTTCAACGGAGAAATACTCATTTCCCTCCTGGATTAATTGCAGCCCTGTTGCTGATGGTTTTTGCATTAAGTTCAGCTGCTGCTTGCAGTGGGTAAAGGCACTCTGATTGGGAATGAGAACCGAGCCACAGAGGGGCAGCTGCAGTGCGTGGGGAAATTATTACCATTTCAAATGTCACTCAGCTTGATTTGTGATTAAGGGGAGTGGAGGCTCCTCCTGTCTGGGTTGCTACAAGAGCGGAAGTCTGCTCTCCCAGCCGGGCCCGCTGCATTGTCATAACCAATGCCCGTCACCTCCCAGCCGCCTCCTTCAGCACACCCAGGAGCCTGAAGCATTTAGCTTCAATTACAAACGTCACTTGTCATTTCTGGGATGCTGACTACATTAATAAACTTTTTTTTTTTTTTTGGTGGAGGATTTGATGAAAGCGTCTTGTGGCTAAATAACATTTATCTATTTCCCTTTCGTTGCCATGTTGTGTAAATGGAACAGCGGGAAAGGAGAAACACCTGAACGTTCACGTCCCTGGAGTGGGCAGATGTGGCATCTCACTCGGCACTCCAGAGGCTCTTGCGCAATCCCGCAGAGGTTTTCGTTTAACTTGGTACACTGAGCCGTTCAGTCAGCAGCCTCCGTGCACATGGGGACTCGTGAACTCTTGGAAGGGGAAGGAACCCGCTTTGCAGAAAGTGCAGGGCCTCCTGGAGTGGAGTGGGCCAGGCTGGGCTCGGAGCCTGTTGGGAGGAGAGCATGTGAGCTGAGTAAGGTTGAGGATGGGAAGGTGACCTGTTGAGGAGCGTTCTCTTGCAGGGCTGGGTTCCAGGGCTTGCCAGTACATTTGTGGTCTCAATACAGCTGGTCCTCAGAGCTACTTTTCCAGTGGCGGCAGAACTCTAGGCTTAAACAGAACTGGGATGGAGTCTGGGCTCTGCCCTAAAGCATCTCAGTCCAGATAAGCGCATGGGGCCTCAGCCTTTTATAGAGTGGATTGACATGGTGAGGATTTCAGGAAAATGGCCCTCCAGTAGGGAGGACTTAACACGTTGCCTATGAGCACCACAAGGAGACCCTCACAACATGTGACAACCAATGAGAACACCTGCTCTTCTAACCCCCCACAGAATAGTTCATTGACAGTAGGTTCATAATTCGTGGAGCTATTTTTCTGTTAATGGGCATTTACATAATTTTTGGGTTTTCATTTTATAAACAGTATTGCTCTAAACATCCTGCCCCTGCCTTCTTGTATGTAAATATGAGTGTTCAATGGGGGAGAGGTAGAAATAGACATTTGTTGAGACATTACGAATGCAAAAATGGTCCAAGTAGCTCTATACACAGGTATCTCTCCACCCATTGGGTATAGAAATGCCAGTTTGTTCACATCCCTGATAGTATCAGAAATTTTTCTCCCCCTTCTTATGGGTAAAAACATTATTCATTTTCCATCAGGATGTATGGGTATCATGTTTTAATTAATCTTCCTCTGGGCATTTATATTTCTTTGGGTTTGGATTAGAAGATGATTAAGGCTCTAGCAGGCAAGTATGTTAACCAGGGAGAGAAACCCATCAGGGTGAAAGTAGCAAGGGCTCCCAGAGGCCTGCTGCTTCAGGAATGAGTTGTGGATGAAATACTGGGTTAAAGAGAGAGAGAGATGAGGATGAGGCTGGTTGGCGGGTTCAGGACCACACTAAGGAATCTGCCCCTCATCCTATTGGCAATGGAGACATTATCTGGCTGGGCAAGAGAAAGACCCTAAAGGTCCAAGAGGAAGTTTGCATTTCAACAAGATGCCTTTGGCCACCTTGCAGAGGGAGGACTGAACACAAAGCAGTGGAAGAATAAAGGGAGAGACTCAGGACCTATTTCAAAGATAAAATTGAAGGACTCATTACATTAAGGATGGAGGCTGAAGATGAGGATGTGATGGACACATTGTATGCAACCCCTCAGAGGTTCTTCCCAGCCTTCCAACTGGATGCACATGTCCATGTCGAAAGATGCTGCTCGAAGTGTGGTCCATGGACCAGCATCCTCAGCATCACCTGGCAACGTGTTCAAAATGCAAACTCTTGGCCCCACCTCACACCTATGGAATCCGACTCTCTGGTGGTGGGTCACCCTCCAAGTGATTACTTTGCACAGGAAAATTCGAGAAGCACTGATGTCCAAGATTATATCTAAAATTCCAGGTGGGAGGAGTTTAAATCCCTGAGTCGCCATTAGGAGGACAGGCACTCAGGAGGGCCAGCTGAACACAATCACTTGCACTGGAATCTCTACAAAATAAAAATAAATACCTGTTTGCACCACTGAGATAATTACTGTTTGTTACACAGTTAGCTGGTCTACCATGACCAGTACACAGTTCATTTAAACAAGGGTCCAGAATTCTACCCAATGGCTTTGCTACCAGACCTTCTCAATCCCTGCTCTGGGAGAGGGCTGCTTTTATGATCAGCGGCCAGATTTGCAGCTTCTAGGTGGCCAGTGGAGAGTAGGGCTAGGATCATGTCCTTGCTTCCTGGGGAGAGGGGAAGGGAACGGGACCAACAGAGCTGCCTCAGTAGCAACCTTGAGAGTTGATGAAATATTTTTAAAGATTGATTTCTTCCTTGTTTGGGTCTGATTTTCTTCAGCTTGAGAAGTGGCCACAGTAATTTCTTTGCTGGGAGGACGTTCTGGAGAATGAAAGCGGGGGAAAATACGTCCTCTCACATTCTTGGTTTTCATCGACCACCCCAAACCCCCTTAACCACAGCTGCCTCACAGAACGAACACCTGCATCACAGCTAGCCAGGTGCCTTCAGCCAGGGTCCTATGTTCCTCCATCGAGAAGAGAAAAGAAATGTATATGATGACAGTCTGGCTTCATGTCACGCCCTTGCATCATGCTGTTGCTCGTGTCTGCGTACATCGCTGGGTTGAGAAAGATCCCAAGGCTTTGTTGTAACCCAGTGGGTGAAAGTGCTAGTCCATTAATTGCTTCGCGTTGCCACAAATTGCCAGCCCTGTTCTGGTTAATGCCTCGCTGCTATTTTTGTGAGACGTCTTTCTGGCCCCACAAACTCTCTCCTTGGCCTGCGGAGTGCAAATGCACTCAGGAGTCTTGAGATTCTCTCTGGCCCCTTCAGGATATAAGCCAGGTGCCCCTGCTCCTGTGGGAATGCACATTGGCCTGTAAGCCGGTTAGTGTCTCAGGAAGAGGGTGCCAGGAGAGAAGTGACACTGGATACCTACTACATGCCTCATGCAGCAGTTCTGCATTCCGCAGAACACCCTTGGATTTTGGCACTGGAAGAGGCATCCTAAGCCATTCAACCCAATGCCCTCTATCGTATGAGTCAGCAAATTATTGCCTGTGGGCCGCATCTGGCCCACCCTCTGATCTTGGACAGCTCACATGCTAAAAGTGGGTTTTACATTTTTTAAAAGACAGGAGAAAAATCAGAAGAAGAAAATTTACTGACGTGAAAATATTTAGACACCTGGAATGAAAATGATATAAACCTCACATTTCAATGTCCATACATAGGCTTATGGAATGCAGCATGCTCCTTTGTTTCCATGGTGCCCGGGCTGCTTTCGCATTGCAATGGCAGTGTTGACTGGCTGAGATGGAGGCACGGATGGCCGGCAATGTCTAACATGTTAATCTGGCCTTTTCCGGGAAAAGCCTGTGACCTCTGCTGTACACAGTTGGGGAACAGGAGGCTTATAGTGACACTTTCCCACGCTGTCAACGAGATTCCCTGGACTGATACAGCCTCATGTAGCTGCTTTTTAAATTATTGGGAGGGATGGGATAGTTTTAAGGGTTTTCAATTTGAAAAGTAGGTTTGGGGTGGGGCATGGAGTCAGGTGGATGTGTTGCCCGAAGCTCCTGGGGCTCACGCAGGTGTGAAAGAACCCGCTCTGCTGCAGGTGGCTTTCACCTCAGGGAGGAGACCAGAGGGAAGCTTCCACGCAGAGGCTTTTGCTTTGGCAGGTGCTGTTCTTTTCAATTAGGGTGTGGGCCGCTGAGGCCCAGCTCCACCCCAGAGGCATCATGGGAAGGAGGTGGAATCCATCAGACATCAAACAAATGGTCTTGGGTGAGGACATCTCACAGCCCGCACATACATAACTGTGGGGCTCATCGCTCCCGATGGGAGCTCAGGACATCAAGATGCGATTTAAGATGGCATTTCCAACCTTCCCCGGAAATGGGGGGACATCAGCTTTATTTATTTACCCCATCTCGCCGGCTCCCAATTTGGTGCGAACAGTTATGTCTTGCAGCACGTTTCTGCCTTGCAACCAGCAGAGTTAATTTAATGAAATGAGTAGTCTTCTGATGACCTGAAGGGAAAAAACACATTAATCTGGAAACTATCAAAGCCGTCTGACATGTGTTATTGTAGGACTCGGAAAAAATAAACAGTTTATGGAGAAGATTAAGTGGCAGTGTGGATTTGCTTTTGACATATCTTGTCTCCAAATCTAAGTTGGGGATTTATTATCGAGCTATCATGTCACAGCTCTCTCATTTATATGATAACACATCTGTAATGTTTTACAAGTGCTGCACTTCTTGTTCGAAATGGGCCTTTTTTAAGTCCTAAATTATAGTACCTGGAGAGGCATGCATAATTATAGTGCGTGTTAGCAAATGAGAGGGTGCGTTTTCCACCCGCACTCAGCATTAATCGTCAGCACAGTGGGTGCAATAAAATCATAATTGCTTCTTCCAAACTTCTCATCTGAGCGGTGCAGGTTGAAGTCAGTGGTTGGATAGAGAGATGCCTCCTGTCATGGTGGAGGCAGGCCTCACTCCCATCTTCCCAGACAGTCCCCGGGATTATGGCCGGAAATGCACCTGAGTTCAGGCCAGAGAGCCAGACCCCACGGGGGCTGCACACTGAGGTCTTCTGATCTGGGTTACGTTCTCAAACCGGTAGATCTGAAAACGGTGTACATGGGGATTAAGGGTCCTGGTCTTGGAACTGAGTTTGGATTGCAGCTCTGCTTTTCAATGTTGGACAAATTGTCTTACTTCACTGAGCAACCGTTTAATCATCTGCAAATGAGAGATGGTAGCCCCTAACTCAAAGTGCTCTTAAGGCAATTAATAATGTTTCTACAGCACAAAACACACCTGTGACAAACCGTAGACATTCGTACTACTCTCTCTCCCAAAGATCACTGTCTAAGTCCTTGCTGTCCAGCAGGGTAGTCCCTGGCCACACATGGCTCTACTGGTAGAACACTTACAATGTGATTGGTACCAATTGAAGAAGACCAGAGATACACAGTCCACACCAGTTTCTGAAGACTAAGTTTGAAAATGAATGCAAAATACATCGATGATGATTTGTATTGATTACATTTTGAAGTGATAATATTTTGGCTAAATTCCACTTGTTTCTTTTTTACTTTTTTATTGTAATTAGGACATTAAAAATGATACAAAAGTCTCCCATCACAGTTTTAGTGGACAGCACTGGTCTGAACAGATAAATGCTGACAAAAATATGATGTGATGGTGTGTGTTGAGTTGCAACTCATGGTTCCTGATTTTATTATTAGTATCATTGGTTTATACTTAGCCTATGTTGGAAACCATACTTTAGATCAGTGGTTCTCAACCTTCGGGCCCTTTAAATACAGTTCCTCATGTTGTGACCCAACCATAAAATTATTTTCATTGCTACTTCATAACTGTAATGTTGCTACTGTTATGAATCGTAATGTAAATATCTGATATGCAGGATGGTCTTAGGCGACCCATGTGAAAGGGTCTTTCGACCGCCAAAGGGGTCACGGCCCATAGGCTGAGAACCACTGCTTTAGATGGTTTGCTACAGAAAAGGGGAGAAGACCTAGTGATTGCAATGAACCCCTCATTTAACGCTAAGCTCCCTGATACCTAAGGCAAACAACACATATTTGGATCATATGGGTCTTTGTGAAAGGCAGCGGAGTCCTGTACATTTCTTTGGAGAGAAAGCTTTCTCATTGCACCAAATTCTTAAAGGACCTTTTCCTGGTGCAATCCTCAAATTGCACCTACACATGCACCTCTCCATCCTCTGCAAACAAGGCTTTTATGGACTTAGAATGCTGTGAGTCACTCAAGCGCAGGGATGATAATTACACCTCCCTTCGTTCATGTGCATTATCTGATTTGATCCTCACAGGAGCCCTGCAGGATGGGCTGTGCAGGGACTATTGTTCCTTCTTGATGGATGAGGAACCTGAGGATCAGGTAGGGCTTCAGTGACTTGCTCAAGGTTTTCTAGGCAGTGAGTGGCAGCGCCAGGGCTCAAATCCTCGTTGCCCAAGGTGGAAACTCCCTGTGCTTTTGTCAGTCATGTACTAGTACACTTTAGTGTGAAAGCTCAGAGGAGTAACTGATGGGAGAGAGCAGGGGGCCTTCTGGGCAAAAAAGGGGACCCAGATGCAGCTGGGAGGCTGATAACTCCAGAGATGAACTTTGCTGTAGCCACATAGAAGAAATAGATGTAGAAACATGTGTTTTATTATTTCACTAACTGTGACACACCAAACTAAAGATATCCTATATCTGGGTCTCAAGGGGCGATGGATAGGAGAGCATTTTAGCTGTTTACCTTTAAGATCAGTGCTCCTGGAACTTGAACACACTTACCAGTCACCCAGCACCTTGTCACAGTGCAGATTTCATTCAGAGGTCTGGGGAGGGGCTGAGCACTTGCATTTCTCCTGAGCTCCCAGGGAGCGCCTCTTCTGTTGGTTTGAGGGTTGAGTAGTGAGCTCCAAGATGCTTGTCTTCTGCCTTCCCCCCAAATTGCCTCTCCCATAGCACTTTACACCAAGGTAGAGGACCGATTCTCACCCTCGCTATCAAGGCAAAGCTCCCTGAGGGCTTTCAAACAGTACTGATGCCAAGACCCTCCCTAGATCGATGGAATTAAACAGTTCCTGGGTGCTGGGCTTTGAGCTTGGTACACTTTCATGTTTCCCCCGGGGTGACTATGTTTGTGAACAGTGGGGTCACATAGTTTAGGTGTTTTCTTCTACCTGGGTGTTGTCGGGGTACCCCAAGCAGAACCAGCTGCCCAGAGGGATTCTCCCTGTCTCCACAAGCAGAGTGACACCACCCCCTCTGCCCCCTCCCGCCCCCATTCATTCTGGAATTCAGGCGAAGCCCTGGCCTTGCTCTGGATGTATCTGACTGTCAGGGAGGGCTGACCTTTTTAGGCATTTAGATTCCAGTGGGTTAAATTGCTGATATAGGTGTGCCTGAGGAGAATCACACAGTCATTTCGGACAGGGCATATATATGCCTCGAAAGAAATACAATGGGAATGAAATACAGAAACACTCAAAATGCTGACGATAAAAACATGTATGAAGAGTCCTGGCCAGTGTGGCTGAGTCGGTTGGTGTCATCCTGTGCGCTGAAAGGTTGCCAGTTCCATTGCAGGTTGGGGCACATGTCCGGTTGCAGCTCAATCCCCGGTACGAGGAGTGCAGGAGGCAGCAGATCCATGTTTTGCTCTCACATCAATGTTTGTCTCTCTCTCTCTTCCTCTCCCTTCCTCTCTCTCTCTAAGAATCAATGAAAAGTCTTCTTTCAAAATGTAGAAGGAAAAGGCTTTTTGGCCCAGGGCTGGCATTCTGGTGAGGCTTTACTTTTCCTGTCCTGTTAGATGCTTTCCTTGAGTCTAAGACTGAAAATGGGACAGTTGGTAGCAGCTGACTTCCATGGCCTGGCCAAGGAAGATGCTAAGGGGCTGCTGGAAGGGCCGGGACTCCAGTAGGAGGGACCCCTGAGCTCAGGAGTGGGGCCAGCTACCAGGAAACCAAAGTTGGGGCCTCCGCTGTCTTCAACCTGAGATGGTTTTTAGAAAAATCAGCAGAGAGTGGTAAAGGCCTAGATCCCCGGTCCCCCCCCCCCCACCCCCCCCCCCCCGTCCAGCTTGGTTCCTCAGAAGCTGCAGGGCGGGCCCTGAGCATGTTCATGTCGACGGTAAAACGGGTGATTCTGATGTGACTCCCAGATTGAGGCGCCCCAATCTCGACTTTGAAAAGCATCCACTTCAGCGGGAAATGAAAGGTACGTTGTCAAGTCTTCTCTCAGTTAAACAAATAGCTCACATTTCTTTAAATACGGCTACAGTAGTCGCAGCAGCCTCCAGAAACCCCACATCACTCCCTTTCTTTTCCTTTTGAATAAACAGCTGGCGAATATGACATCCATTTAACTGTAATGACTGCTTTTAATTTTCATTTTAAATCTATACCGTTACTATATATTGGGATCCTGGCTGGTGCCAACTCCTCCGGCCACACGTCTGGTTTTCATTTAGTCTCTGAGTTCCTTTAGGGTAGTCGTGTTCAGAGGCCTGGTTTAATGCATAACCCTAATTGCAACGTAGAATGAAGTTGGTGCTGACTGTAGCGTTTTCAGTCTCAGAATCAAGGAAAGTATCTAATGGGAAGGGGAGAGAAAAGCCTCTCTGGAGTCCCAGCTCTTGCCAGGGCCTTATCTGTATACATTTTTTACATTCAACTTTTTTTTTTTTTAATTGAGTGCATAATATGGCTATAAAACAGCAGTCTGGATCATGTGGTCAGGCTGCTGGTTTATGGAGCTCTCTTCTCAGTTTCAGAACGTCCCCTTCTCCTCTTCCTGGTCTGACACTGGCCTCGTTTCTCCTTAAAAATGCCGGCGGCTTGGAAGTGAGGACAGGAACCCGGGCTGCGCTCCTTCTCCCAAGTGATGCTCCCTGCGGCCCCGCCTGGACCCTCAAAGGCTTTGAAGGAGGCCGTGCTGCCAGCTGAAGTTATTTCCAATAGTTGTTGGCCGGCGATCGGCTTTGTGAAGGATTACATCTAATATTTTCATATCAAATGTATAAAGAAAAACAAAGATTTCTTTCAAAATGGCAAATACCTCCCTCCTGGTAAAGTAGGATGGGGCCATGATGGTGAAAATCCACCCATGTTTCTTGTTCTTGGGAAAATGTAGGTAAGAGGAGATGCTGCGTGGAGACTGAGCAGTGAGTGGGTGGGAAAGAAGCTGACACGGACCAGGCTCCATGGGAGTAGGATGAGAGGAACCAATCAGAAGCAGGGACCGTGCTCAGCTCTATGCTTGATGCATGATCCTCACTATACAAATATTTGCTGAATGAACGTTAGTCATTAACATAGATATGTTGATTCTTCCCCCCAAAAAAGTTTCCTATGCATTGGTTCTCTCTCTTGTTTGTTTCTTCATTCACTCAGTCCTTGTGCTACTTATTGAGTAATCGCTGTGCTAGGTATTGGGGGCTACGAGAAACCATGAGACAGCACATGAGTAACAGGGCCATACCTCTGCCTCCTGGACCTCCCAGCCCAGCCATAAACAGGGACGAAAGTGTACAAGGAGAAGTTAGTGTCCAAAGGGCCGGAGAGTGATGCGATGGAGCACAAGCAGGATGAAGGGATAGGAAGGCTAGGGCTGGGACCTGCACAAACCCTCCAAAATGCCCACTCTTACTGCCTTGTCCTAGTGTCTACACTGAGGCCTAAGTTGGAGGCTGGTTTGAGAGCACCACACTTTGGATTGAGCAACATGATGAGGCTGAAGATGATTTTGAGAGTCGCAGTTCCTTTCTTTGTGGACCTGTGATAGAACTTTCTCTCCAGTCTCAGGACGGGGAGATGCTGTGCTTTCCCTAGTTTGCGTATCTTAGGAGCAGTACAGACTGCCATTGGAAATGTGGGCTTGCTCTGAGAGCCGAAGAACGCGCTCATATTTGTACCTCACTTCCAGGAATTGCCCAGGATCGTGGAGTGCACCGTTTGTATGTTAATATTACCACAGCCTTAGTATTTTTTATCCCCTTATTTTCTCATTTTATCCAATTCCTCTATTTGTTTTTATTTTTTTGTGCTTTATCCATTTTTTAAAAAAAACATCTCAGATCTACTAGGAACAAGGAAATAAGGGCAGGATGAGAAAGTTTGGTTTCTGTTGAGAAGAACTTCCAGGCGAGTCTGGAGCAAATTTGTTGTCAGTGAAGTCACTTAAGAAAATAAGCAACTTCAAATGGGACAATTAGAGTTGATGGAAAGGAGAAATGGGGTGGGGCTTAAAAGTCAGGTTTTAATTGTGGGGTGGTTCAAAATAGTTAAGTTAAAAAAAAAAAGCAGAACAAGAGCAAGCCCTTCCAGTTTCTCTAAATCCTGGACATCTGATACCCAGCCAATGTCAATATTAGCTAAAGTGGCTTGGCCCTGTTCAGTCCGATCAAAAATAAATTAGGAGGATGCTTATAAACAGGGATTAGAGAAGACACACACACACACACACACACACACACACACACACACTGCCAGTCAGAATATTAATTAGTGGCTTTTAATAAATGCTCATTTAGTGTTAACAATTTTAGATCGAGTTGTTTATGCCAAGATCTGACATGAACTGATTTGGGATTTCAGCCACTGACCTGGCTCCATGGTCTCCTCCACTTGCACCAACCCCACCTCATGACTCCAACCAGCTGCCCTGCGGTGGCTTGGTCCAGGCGTGGCTCAGGTTCACCCCATGGTGGGGCTGGAACATGCATCACTCACTCATATACATGGACCCCAGTCTGGCTCACCCTGCACCAGACTGTCTCCTTAGTTGTCTGCAGAGGGCGCATTGAATGCCTCGCCTGGAAATCCAGGAAGTTTAGGGTCTGGATTTTTCTTCCTCCTTCACTCTCCCTCTGGTAGATCCTGGCCCATGATATTTCCAGATCACAACAGGGAGATGTTTTTCAGCTCTGCGAAGGAGGCACTGGGAGTCATGAGGGGGAAGGGGGACTAATCATTCCAGCCAATGATTCTGGCAGAAGCTTGGGCAAGGGAATCAAATCTGCACATTAGGTGGCCCCTTGCTCCACCTAAGCCCGGATTGTCCATGATGTCCAGTTGTGTAGACACAGCAACAGTTATTGGGTGTTAGTTTGATGGATTTGTGTCCAAGTTTGGCTCCCCTATTTGCTCATTATGATCCCTGAGACAAGCCCTCTTTGACCTTCTAAGGTCTGCTTCCTCATCGGTAAAAGAGTACAATATTGCATCAAAGTGGTGGTGAGTAAGATTAAATTCTATGACAGGGCATGTGACATTGTAGTTCCCCAATTAATCCCAGTGAACATTTCTCAGGTTATTGCCTACCAGCCACTGAGCTCGACAATTTATGTGTGGTAGTTTTCATTATTCCTTTATTATAATCTTCCTCTGATTAAGCTCCAAGAGGAATATCCTGAGGGCGCAGTAGATACTCAATGAATATTTGTTAAATGAATGACCAGTGTCATTTAAAACACCAAAGAATCCCAGTTAAGTTAGTATGATAAATATCACCATTTGTCAGATGGGGAAACCGAGGCATGGGCAGTTAAATAACTTGGGCAAGACTGTGCCCAGCGAGCAAGTGCCAGAGGAAGGACTTAAATGCAGACACACCTCCAGCGTTACCCACTATTCTCTGCCAGCTCTGCATGTGTTTTTATGGTGGGATAAGCAAGCCCCAGGCCTCTCCAGTCTTCTGCCCTTCTCCTCCAGATGTTAGTGTGCTTGGCCCTGGGGGAGTCCTGCTCAGAGCCCAGCTGTCAATAAGACGGTGCCTGGATGTAGAGCCCATGGGTGTGTACCGGGGACATAAAACAGAACACGCTACGCGAAGTCCCAGGAATGACTCGTTTGACACCAAAGCCATGCAGCAAGGAGGCTGGGGGCCTCTTGGCAGGCCCCAGCTTGCTGCCTGAGAGTTATCTGGTGAGGGGCTGATCTGCCTGCATCCATGGCATGTTCGCGAAGGCTCCAGGCCAAGGCTCCAGAAGGCAGGAAAACCTCTCCCTGAGACTGTGGTCTTGGGCCCTTGAGGCTCCATGAGATGCCTGGTGGAAGGGACCTGGATGGAGGCAGAGGGAGAAGCAGAGGCAGAAAAAATGGAGATGCTTGGGTTCCTGCTTCCCCACCATGGCTTCCTCTCTCTGCTCAGGTCCCTGTAAGCCAAGCATTTTCTGTTTCCCCCTTTTCTTCTCTCTTTTCCCTTCTCTCTCTTTATTTCTTCTTTTCCTGCTTGCTTCTTTTTGTGAATCTCTTTTTCTCTTATTCACCCTCCCTCATGTTCTTTCTCTTTCAAAAATTATTTATCCATCTTTCTTGTTCCTGCATCTATCTCTCTTTCTCTCTCTTTCTCTCTCTGTCTCTTTCTCCCCCATGTCCTCCCTCCCTTTCTCCTCCTCTTTCTCTCTTCCTCTTTCTAACTCTCTCTCTCTCTCTCCCTCCCTCCCTCCATCCCTCTCTCCCTCCCTCCTTCCTTTCCTCCCTCCCTTCCTCCCTACCTCCTTTCTCTCTTCCATGAGTCAGGCACCGAGGTAGGCACTTTAAAGAAAACATCTCATTTAATAATATGTGAGTGGTGCTTACCTAATGCTTACACTAATACAGATGAGGAGCCTTAGGGATGTCATGAAAGGGATACAAAGAGGAATTGGACCCTGGCCAGAGTGGCTTAGTTGGTTGGGTGTCGTCCTGTGTATCAAAGGGTTCCCAGTTGGTTCTGTTCTCAGTCAGGGCACATGCCTGGGATGCAGGCATGATACCCAGGAGGGGGCATCAAATCGATGTTTCGCTCTCACGTAGGTTTCTCTCTCTACCTCTCCCTTTCTCTCTCTCTCAAAATCAATAAAAAATTTAAAATTAAAAAAGAGGAGTTGGAGACCTCTAGTGTGGGCTGTACACAGTGACTTCCAAAGAGTTAGGTATGGAAAGAAGGGTAAAAGAGAACATGTAGAGTGGAGAAACCTGGCAAACAGGGGCTCAGCCAGGTAGTCAAGGTCATTATCACCGGGAATGCCATGTGGATAGCATATATCTCTGATATCACATGGTGAAAATGTCACTTTTCCCCGTGGTGTTTCTCCCCAAGTTTCATAACCCTAGTGTAATCAGGAAAAGAAAATCAGACAAATCCCAATTGAAAAATATTCCACAAAATATCTGACTAGCACTCTTCAAAACTGGCTAGGTCATTAAGAACTAGAAAAGCCTAAGAACCTGTCGCAGCCAAGAGGAGCCTACAGGGACAGGTGTTAAATGTACTGTGGTGCCCTGATAGAATCCTGGAACAGAAGGGGTGTTAGGTAAACACTAAGGAAATTTGAATACAAATTGTAATTTATTTACTAACTAGAGGCCCAATGCACGAAATTTGTAGTCAGGTAGAGTCCCTAGGCCTGGCTGGCGATCAGGGCCGATCTGTGGGGCAACCCGCGGAGCGATGGGGGGACCCCCCGCTGGCACCTGCCTTGGGTGGCCTGGGACCTGCGGGCTCGGGGAAGCTCCAGCATTGAGCATCTGCCCCCTGGTGGTCCGTGCACGTCATAGTGACTGGTCGTTCCACCTGTCGTTCCACTGTTTGGTCGATTTGCATATTAGGGTTTTATTATATAGAATTAAATAATGTACTAGGATTGGTTTATTCATTCTAACAAATAAACATATACTAATATAAGATACTAAATATACTAAATATAAAGGGAACTGAATATGGGGTTTATGAGAATTCCATACTATTTTCACATTTTTTCAATAAATCTAAAATTATTCTAAAATTTAAAAAAGAAAAACATTTTTACAAAAACAGATCCAGAGACTGAGAAGCATCGATCAGACCATCAAATCTCAGAGGGAAGGTAGGGGAGGGTGGGGTAAGGGGGAGAGATCAACCAAAGGACTTACATGCAAGAATATAGGCCTAACCAATGGACACAGACAATAGGGGGGTGAGGGCATGAGTGGGGGGGGGGGGGTATAGGGGGTAACGTGGGGATAAGGACACTTATGTAATAACTTAATTAAAAAAAGGTGATAAGAAGCATGGCTTTCTATTTGGATGGAGGAGCCAAAGAAAGCTTAGGAGCTGGTGGAATTTGAGATGGGCTTTGCGATATGGATGACATTAAATTTGCTGTGATAGGCAAGGAGAACCATACAGATAATCCTAACATAGGGCTGGAAATGGTCAGCCAGTCCATAGAAACAGGCTAATAGGCTACAAATTAGGGTCAAGCTGAATAGCCCTTCATGATTGAGAAAAAAGTTTATAGTTTACATAAGGAAAGGGGGCACTATGGAAAATAAAGGTAAACTACTATGTCAGTAGGATGTGTTCAAATGCATGTGAGAAGACTGGGGAAGACATAGGTGACTCCATGATGTCAGCAAAGACCCAGGCTTTTTATTTCCGAGTCTCTGCTTTGCCAGCCAAATGCTGTTGGTTTTTTCTCCTCAAGTATTTGCCTCATGGTCACAAGATGGCTACCATATCTCTGGGCATCACACCCTCACTCTGCATTCCAAGGCAAAAAACGGGGTAAGACAAAAAGTTTGCTTTTATCAGGAAGATACAGTTACCCCCAAACTCCCCAGCAGACTTCTCTTCCATTGGCAAGAATTTAAGCACATGATTACCCTGAGTTTCAAGAGTAAGCTAGCGTCTGATAAAGGGTGATATGATTATATTCTTGGCTTGGTTAGATCATTATTCATCTCTAGCGACTGGATACATTGGTGCTTAAAAAAATCAGAGGTTCTGTTAGCACAGAAAAAGAGAAATGGCTCTTTAGTGAGCAGCTAACAGTATCTGTCAGAGATATGACACCGTGTGCACATGATTAGGTTTTCTTTTCATAATATGTCTTCATGTTCCTCACTAGCTTTTTTACATTGGGAAACTTAACCTCACCATGCCTCAGTTTTCTTACCTGTAAAGTGGGGATAATCATAATATTCTCCTCCAACCCAATTGTTTAGGTGAGTGAGCTAATTCCTGGACAGTGTAGAGAGCAGGCTCTGGCCCTTAGCAACCCCTTAATAAATGTTATTTTGATAATGATGATATTATGAAGTGTGTACCCTTGAAAAATGAATTTCATTGCTTAGGCCTTATTTGTATTTCCCAAAGTTTAGTAAAAATCATGGCGACATAACAGTAATTCAATAAAAACTTCTTGATTAATTTTCTAACTGCTGCACCGTTGCTATACTTTTAAGTTGCAAAATTCACTATGTTGCATGCCTTCTTAATTAGTATCTCTGGTTTCTGCTCTTCTATGGGATAAAAC
Organism: Myotis yumanensis; assembly: GCF_028538775.1. Taxonomy (NCBI): domain Eukaryota; kingdom Metazoa; phylum Chordata; class Mammalia; order Chiroptera; family Vespertilionidae; genus Myotis; species Myotis yumanensis. The sequence continues at coordinate 18,754,582 of NW_027223769.1, forward strand.
AAGGCATAAAACATCTTCCCAGAGCACTTTCTACAGCCTCAACTTTATTTCTCACATCTCTCTTTTCTGTGTGCAATCCAGTAATGCCGAGCGTCTTAGAAATATCCCAGACCGCCATCTCATGTATATGTGTTCGCAGTTACGTTTTCCTTTGAAGATTTCGTTTCCTCTACCTGGAATATACTTCCACTCCCCTTGTCCATTTGGCAAACTCCTATGCATCCTTCAAAACCTCTCTTATACATTATTTTCTCTGAAATGTCTTCGTGGAGTGTCACCTCTTGCCTAATAGCACAATATCAATATTATATGTCATGAATATACTTTGTATCTGTCTATTGCTGTTTTGTTATTGTTTTATAATTTGATATTTACCCTCCTGTCTTCACTTTTAAATAGTACATCAAAGGTTGGAAAACTATCTTATCGTGCTTGTAGCACAAAGTTTAGTTTGGGATATATCCAAATGCTTATTATTTAGTTGAACTGAATCTTTTGCTGAACAGAGACTTCTTGCATCTATAAAGTACTACAGTTCCAGAAAAGATAGATCTGCCTTTGGTGACAGATGTTAACTACACTAACTGTGGAGACCATTTCACAGTACATCTATACAAATATCAAATCATTATATTGTATACCTGAAACTGACACAATGTTATATGTCAGTTATATCTCAATTAAAAAAAAATACCCCTACTTGTTAAGCCCCTGACATTGCAAAAGCTCTCACTTGTTAATGAGAGAACAATTCTTTTTATATATGCTTAGTAATTCTTTTGGCTTTGTCCACACAGCTTACCAACTATCTCCAGGTCCTTTCTTATTCTCTCTGGGTTTAAATACATTGGGAGCCTACATTTCTCACTCTGTGCTTGCTCACGAGTAAAGCATCCAGCCAGGCTTGACTGGTTGGAAGAGAGCAAGACCCCCCTGAGAGGGTTACATTGATACTTTTGTTCTCCAGCTGTGATGCCATCAGACAAGAATGGGTCACCTAGATGGTAGCTTTTGACTTAGTTTCCTGCTCATCGCTCCACAGCCAAACGCTGTTGCCTGGTACCCAAGGTGCACTCTTAGCAACCAGACTGGATGCAGCTTCGCATTTCATCAGATGGCAGTAGCAGACCCAGCTGAGGACAGTACCCAGGGGCAGCACCAAAACACATAACCTCAGTCTTATCCAGGGGTTCACCCAGAGGTGATGCAGGAAGTCAGAGGCAAGGATTCCAGTAACAGGTCCGGAAGTGGAGTGCGTGTTGGTTCAAGACCAAGTCTATGGGAAAAAAAAGATTATTTTTCCTGAGGTTCTGATTGGTTGCTAGATCTTATGTGGGAAAGGTTATATGGGGAAAAGGCACAGGACGGGAGCAACTGTCCCACGGAACAGGCACCTCTGCCTGGCCTGATGGGAAGGGCAGAATTTGTACTGTTACTCACTTTTACCCCAAGTTACCTTGCAGTTTCTTTTCTTTTCTTTTTTTTCAGCACCATCCTGTTTGTTCCCTGAAAACATCAGCGGTACTTCATGGTTCTTTAGAGAGGGGATTAAACAGCATTTAGTGCTTTGTCCATGACCCTATCCTAATGAAATGTGTTATTATTCAAAAGAATTATGTAAGCCTATGTAAACTGGTCAATGTGAGAAGATGTGTTTGGGGTGGGGGCAGTCAGGGTTGAGTTTCATGATAAAAATAGAGAGTTTTATCTGCATTCAGACTGATTTTGAAAAGGTTTTTAACCATTGCAACTGAATCCTTTTGAGAACCCTCTCTTTTTTCTTCTCTTTTTCCCCCGAGTTGCTATGAGAACATGAATCATCTCTTTAGCACAATGACAGCAAGTGTAGCATTTAGGAGCGGACCCTGATTTTTCACTGTTTGTTCTTTGCTCTCAACAAGATAAGCTGTTGTTATTTCTTTCTTCTTGAACAAGCACACCATGATTGCTGAAGTGGGAAGAATAATTGGACCAAATAGTCATGCGATTAATGCAAACAGAGAGAATTCATCTGTTTCGAGTACAGTAAATGCACTTCTGAAGACGGGGAGAGCCTGCTTTCTCTGTTTATTCTTGGGCTGGGGAGCAAATGTTGCTGAGTTCACTGCCACAGACTCCCGTGTTTCTTCCATGGGGTAGAGACCTTAAATGAACCGAGTGAAGGATGGAAACCAGCCCGATCTGGGAAGCGGGTGGGCTTCGAGGGAGGGGTGCAGGGGCGCCATGGGAAAGGGCTGCTGTGTCCCCACGTGACGGCTTTCTCCCTCCCTCTCCACCTGGGTGGTGAGGAGACTGCTTTCTTCATGATAGGTTCCAAGTAAAAGGTGATGTGGCTCAGTGGTTGAACATCGACCTATGAACCACAGGAGGTCACAGTTCGATTCCTGGTCGGGGCACAGGTGCAGGTCGTGGGCTCGATCCCCAGCAGGGGGTGTGTAGGAGGCAGCCAATCAATGATTCTCTCTCAACATTGATGTTTCTATCTCTCTCTCCCTCTCTCTTCCTCTCTGAAATCACTAAAAATATATTTTAAAAATAAAGATGATGTGATCAATTGAAACAGAAGGGAAATAAGTATTGATTAGAGGCTTCAGATGTTTAGCTGTAAGCTCAGCATTGATGTCCCTTTGATGCCACAGGCATGAGGCAGGTCCCGTTGTCTTCAGTAGACCGATGGGGTAACTGTGATTCAGAAGTCAGGCTCCACACTGCAGACACTGTGTACTGATGCGCTGGGGCTTGAATGCAGGCCTTTATGGCTCAGTGTGGGGGGGGGGGGGGTGAAGGCCTGGGCTTGGGGGCCAGATTGCCTGCTTTCGAATTCTGACTCTGCCGTGTGGTAAGTGTGTGATCTTGAGGGACTTCACTTCTCAGCACCTCAGTTTCCCCACCTGTAAAAAAAAACTGGGAATGAAACTACTACTGTTTGTTTTAAGGATCAAATGAGTCATTAGATGATGATAACTCAGAACTGTGCCTGTCACCCAGACTTCTCTAATCCACACCAGCTGCTTTGACTTCTTAACACCAGGTGCTTGTTCTGTAAGAGAATGCCTTTCCCGTCACACCTGTGGTTCGAGGCAATGGTGCCCCAACACAGTTGTCTTCATGCATTCGCCCCGGCACACCCTGGCTGGGTTCATATCTCTAAAATCCTATTTTAGGTTGCTCCTACGACCAACACGCTATTGCCTATTTATAATAATAAAAGCATAATATGCTAATTAGACCGGACATCCTTCCCAACAACCTTCCAGATGAAGCCGGGGCTATGAGGGAAGCCCAGGTCCCGGGTGCCAGAGGGAAGCTGGTGTGGCAGCCAGGGGAAGGAAGGCTTACTCTTGCACGAATTTTGTGCATCGGGCCTCTAGTAGGAAAATAACAAACTTGAATATTCCTCCATTGACTGGCTATGCCCCATTTTCCCCATTAACTTCCCACTGTACATCCCTTCCCCACTTTGGAACTGCCCCCTGAATATTCCTCTCAGCTCCCACCTCTGACACTAAACTCACTCTCACTTCTGTCATCAGCCTGTGCAAATACTGGGGACTCTGAAATCCCCCACCCAACTCCAGCTTTTCCCAGAAACATCCTTTGCAACATGAAACCCAGTAGAGATGCCAGCCCCTCCCCCAGGTCCTAGAGCCTGCACTGGCCCTCAGTCAGTGTCTTTTATTCACTGCCCAGTGCCACCCTTGAATCTGTTTCTGTCCATGGCAGGTGTGAGGGAGGGGACCAGGGCTCTCACGCTGTACTGCCATCATGGGCTGACTTCTTTCACAGTGATCCCCTGAGGTTTCTGTGGTTCCAGAGCCAGGAGACTTGGACGGTGGCTACAGGCAGACAAGAGAAGTCTGAGTCTTGAAGGATGAGTTGGAGTTTGGCACCTAGAAAAGTAGAGGAATGCTAGGCAGAGGAGAGGGCTTGTGCAAAGTCATGGAGGCACGAGGATCTACACAGAAGCAAGTATGAGTTCACACAGATGATGGAGGGACCACGAAGTGCTGCTGCAAGTTCCCAGTGACCCGGGGCAACCAACGCCGGGGTTCTTCTTGCCTGGCTCCTCTGTTTCCCCTTCCCCGCTCTTCTGGCATCTGGCTCCAGCCCTGAGCTGGGTTCTCCTTTCAGTTTGATAAACGGTTTCACCATTTTGCTTAATTGTTTCCTTCCAGCATCCACTACACAGAATGAAGATTAAATCCAATTAAATAAACGAAGCCCCTTGCACCCACTTTGGCCACGAGCGCCTCATCCATTTGTGTTTGTGTTTGAAGCGAGGAATCCAGGGGATGCCGTTTCTCAGCCAGTGGATTCCGTCCTGGGTTGGAGGGTGCGCTCTGCCTCCTGCTGGGAGTCCTGCGAATCCAGCCTCTCCTCTGCAATTGCCAAAGCACAGGGCAGCGGAAGAGAAGGCAGTCTAGGTGTCTCCCGGGCCCTGAAGGCTCGGCAACTGCCACCCAGTTGACCTTCAGAATAGCCCTACGAGAGAGGTGTCGGTGTCCTGATCAGATAGGAAAGCTCAGAAAAACAGGGCACATTCGGTGCTTCATAAGCCCAGTGAGTGATGGTGACTAACAGATGCCCGGAGGGCCCTGCCCCTGGACATTTGAGTGTGCGCTAGCCTGACCTTCAAACTGCTGGCGCCTGCTTTCCTTTGCCCAGGAGCTTTTCCTGGCCAACAGAGCCCACTCTGCCTATTTCTGCTCCATCTAGGGAAGCCCCGCCTCCCACTCCTGGCATGGGACAGCTCCAGCACTGTATCTGCCCTCCACGAGCTCCCAGTCCTCCAGTTACCTACAGTGGTTACTCTCTTGATACTGATTTCAATTTTTATTAAACATGTACTGCCTTTCCTTCCCTGTCTCACCTCCCCACTCTCCCACCGTGTTTCCAGGGCTCACCCCCCCTGACCCCCCAATAAACTACATACACTGAAACCCTTGCCTCAGAGTCTGCTTCTGACGTTGGAACATAGGTCGATTTGACTCTGAAATGTACAGCCTGAACATTGCACCACACTGTGGAGAGGCGCATGAAGGATTTCCCTGGGACAGCATAGAAGTGGGGCAGTGGAACCCCCTGGATGAGAAATGGCACATGGGCTTTGTTTTAGGGTCGTGTATGAGGAATTGGTGGGGGCCCCTCAGAAACTTCCCAGAGGATGGGTCTGAGGGCATTTTCAGACTAACAGGAAGGCACACCTGGGAGTGTGGTGGTGTCCCTGGGTGAGTAAGGGAACCCTTGCTCCCTGGCCACTGCTCCCTCTTCCCCGCATGTTTGCATTCGGCTCTTCCTGTGAGCGAGCTTGCCAAGAGGAGGATGGAGCCATGGACCTGGCCACCTCCTGAGATCTCAGAAAATATAGTCACAAGGTGAGGCTATAGAGATGGGCATCAGCTCAGAAACTATGAGTTCCAGTGTTGATTAGAAAAACACCCATCTGGACAAGTCGCTTTTCCCTTTATTGCCTCTTGTTAGTGATGAAGGTATTAAGAGCAACTGCCACAAGTTTTGCCAAAGACGCCTTCCTAGTCAGGCCGCCCTCCATTTGTGACCCCAGGATTTTAGTCTTTCTCACGTGCAGAGTCTTTTTCTAACGAAGGGGTTAATTCTCATTCTCCAGTGGGCATTTCTTTTGGGGGGGCATCTGTCCCCCTTCCAGGATCCTTCTTTTGGTTCGAGCATCTCTCTATCTTTCAGGGCATCCAGCTTCTCCCCTGCTCTCAGTCCATGTGCTTTAGCTCCGGGAATGGTTCTGTGCGGTGGTTCTGGCCAATTAGTTCATTCCTTCCACTGTGATTGGTTTGGTGATGAGAACAGGATCCAAATGACAGGGAGGGCTGTTGCTGGGTCTCCTGGGAAGAGATGTGAACCTGGAACGGGGCCAGCCTTGACCCGCTGCCCCACCTTGCCCCTCTGGGCACTGACATAAAGGAGGGAAAGTAAGGAAATTAACAAAGAAGAATTAAGTCTGGGAGCCACTGTGTGAGTCCCTTTGATCAAGCCAGCCCTGAAGCTTATCAGATTCCAGGACCTTTCATTTAAATGAGCCCAAATGTCCCTTTTTGTATAAATTAGTTTGGTTTGGGCCGCCTATCTCTTGCAAACAAAAATACCTGACTAATTTGTGGATATAATAACTTCACTGAGCGGGGCTACTGTGTTATGCCCACATTGAGCCTTATAATCCACTGGACTTTCCTTTGCTCAGCAAATAGGACAAATGGGCTCCCAAAATTAAAAGATAGTGGTGGTAACTCTCCCCAGCATCCTTCATCTGAGTTCACCCACAAATTTCTGTCCATCCCTACCCCTGATGGTGCCTCCCTGCCCCAAACAGAGAGAAAATGGACTTAAGTGCCTTTTATATCTCACGCAGCAGACATTTATTATGGCCATAAAATGATTTCCCAGAGACTCCAGCCAGGCATGAGTCCTTTGTGTTCTGAATTTACCAATCAGTGGCAATTTGCTAAAATAACCATCTTCACGTTTGCTGTTAATAATCTTGCTTCGGGTTGTTACAACCAAATGGTTGGTCACTTCCAGTAATGGCCAATTTTTCAGGGATTATTGCTAAAATGATTAGGCGCATCACGATTTCCCAGGGCACAGGCTTTGGATTTGATCCATTAGCAAATAAAAAGGCTTCTGGGCTGATTTGGGAAGTGGGGGATGCTTTTCAGAAAAGGTAAATATATGTCATCATGTCTCTGTTTTCTTCCTTAGCGAAGTCCTAGTTTTACTTTCTCTCCTACCCATTATTGGTTCCTCATTTAGTCACTAGACAGACTGTGTCTTTTTTTAAATATATATATATTTTATTGATTTTTTACAGAGAGGAAGGCAGAGAGATAGAGAGTTAGAAACATCGATGAGAGAGAAACATCGATCAGCTGCCTCCTGCACACTCCCCACTGGGGATGTACCAGGATGTGCCCGCAACCAAGGTACATGCCCTTGACCGGAATCGAACCTGGGACCCTTGAGTCCGCAGGCCGATGCTCTATCCACTGAGACAAACCGGTTAGGGCAAGACTGTGCCTTTGCTAAGCCCTTTATTGTAGCTGGTGGGCCTGGGAAACGTTTTACAGCAAACCAGTTGAGTCAGTTCGCACCCTTTTAGGAAACATCCTTTCCTGAGGTCCTTAGATGAGCCAGGTACTGGCCTAGCAATTTTGCACAATATCTCATTTAATTCTCACAGCAAAGTCCTGGTCTCCAGTTTGTACACGAGGAGCTGAGCCCCAGAAAGGTTAATTCACTTATTGCATGCCATACAGCTCATAAGCCCATGGCCCGCATTTGAATACATTGTTCTCCTCACTGCACCAGGAAGCCTGCCTTTCTCATTCAGCTTCACTCATCCAGGTCCCCACTTGGGCGAGGGCCAAGCATGGCACCTGAAAGCCCAGCAGCTCACAGGTGAAGGCAGGTTAGGGCACTGGCAGGCAGAGCATGGGGAACCAGAGAAATAGCAGTTCTGGTAACACCCAAGGCCAGGATGTCTGCTGCAAACCCTGAGCTTTCCACCTCAGCTCCTGCCGCTGGAGAAGCAGGGGAAATGGGGAGGTAGAGAAAGGGACTTTAGGGAGAGCATTCCAGGAGAAATTGACCGGAGAAATGCTTGGATCTTCCAAAGGAAAGGGAGGAAATGTCTTCTCGTTGCAGTTGGAGGAGGCATTTTGTAGAAGCGATTCACAGATCCTCAGCTGAGAGTTGGAAGAAGTTACACCTTGATCCTTTCCTTCGGCATTGCATGTATGCAAGAGCAAGTTGGGACACAAATGCTAGGGTTAGAAAAAAATGAACAGTGGTGGAGGCAGACATTGTCTGATCTGTATAGACTGAACAGCAATTGGAGCAAAGCTGGCCATTCTGCAATTATATTACCTCTGACATCGGGAGGAGGCCATTCTAAAATGGATCAATGTGAGCACTGGAAAGAGATCCTGACATGACACGGAAACTCGATGATGAAAGGGAAGGAGATCCCCACTGAATCAGGACAGACGCGTCTCTAGCCACACCTGACAAAATGCTTCACCAGCCAATTAGTGTGAGGGCTTTGGTAACTAACTACTAGCTGTGCTGCATTGTATTTTTCTGGGTGTTTTATCATTGAAATGTTTTGATATCTTTAATTTTTAAGCTATTTATTTTTTTATTAACAAAGTTACCATACATTTGCCTTAAAATGGAAGTGCAGGACACTTTCTTATCATGATAAGGATTGTCCATCAGTTGGGAGGCTGGGTGGGGTGATGGGGTGGAAAGATTGAACAAAAAAGAAAAATGAAGAAAAAAACTCATGGACATGGACAACCATGTGGTGATTGCCGGGGGAGGCAGGGTGGGGTGAGGTATAGGAGGTTAAAGGGGGGATAAATGGTGATGGAAGGAGAATTGACTTGGAGTGGTGAACACACGATACAGTGTACAGATGATGTTTGTGGAATTGAGCACCTGAAACCTGTATAATTCTATTTATTTTTTTAAATATATTTTATTGATTTTTTTACAGAGAGAAAGGGAGAGGGATAGAGAGTTAGAAACATCAATGAGAGAGAAACATCGATCAGCTGCCTCCTGCACACCCCCTACTGGGGATGTGCCCACAACCAAGGTACATGCCCTTGACTGGAATCAAACCTTGGACCCTTCAGTCCACAGGCGGACGCTCTATCCACTGAACCAAACCAATTAGGGCCCTATATAATTTTATTAACCAGTGTCACTCCAATAAATTAAATAAAAAAGGAAACAAAGATTGTTCATCAAAAATCATCAAATGTCAACCTTAATAGATTGAAAATTGTGGAGAAATTTAAATGAAAGCCTTTAATATGATTTTAACAAGCTGGGCATATTAATACTTATGTTAATCTTAGTAAATTGTACCAAGTTCATTCTATGAGATGGGCCAGTTGGTCAAGACTGTCTGCTTCAGAGATTTGTATTGCGCACAACTCAGTCAGAAGAGCTCAAATGGTGTTAGCTTAACAACAAGGGGCTGAAAGGAATCTCCAGTGCCTAAGGAGAGGAGAGCTGGATGTGGACATAGGTCATTTCAAATGTGTCACCTCTGAAACAAGGCAGGTGAAAGCGAACATGTTCCTTTCCTTGCTCCCTTTCCCTGCTGAGCTGACTTTGTGAGCTATGTGTTTCAGATGGTTCAGCTACCAGATGGTGGCATTTCTGTTAGCCTGAATCCCTGAGTGGCAATATGGAGCAGAGCTGCCCATGGACCTGCACTGGGGATCTTTGTCAAGTTTTGTCACTAAAATTCCAGGTTAATTTATTTCTGTAGCACAAGAACTCTTCCAGAGACCCAGGTCTAAAGATACTCTGCAGGTTTTATAATGAAGGCATGCCTGAAAAGAGGAACTTTCTGGTGTGTGCAATCCCCATCCCAGTATCCAAGTGCGTGCAACAGACCAGGAAACAGGTGCCCTAATAGAAAGGTATCCTGGCAGAGATGATTACTTTTTGAGATAGTAGCTTTGTGCAACTGCACTAGGATTTAAAGCAGAAACAAACTCTATAAGTAGGTGATGACTAGGAAAGATTTTCAAGGAGTGTTTTTCTCCAAGTGGGATTTTGTAATGGCCTGATGCAGAATTACTTAGAGAATCAGGAACACCAGGGCCAGGGCTGAGAAGGTGCATTCAGACATGCTCCACAGTAATACTGGATCCAATAATGTTTGAAAATAACTGCTCTAAATCCTCCCCTCTGGCTGATACGTCATGCTTTGGCTGCTAGCTCTACCTGAGTCTCTTGACTGGATTATTGAGAAGCCCTTTCCTCCTCTCCTTTTCTCCTCAGCCACGATAACTACCAAACCAGGCTAAGAAAAATGATGATCACTATGAGAAAAGACGTTCTTCAGGCGAACGTGACTAGTCTCAGATGTGCTGCACTGGGACAAATATCTGTTTTCCCTTATTATGCAGCCAGATAAACCACATACCTTCCTCAGACCAGGTTCTCACCGATGTTTGGGTGACTGAACAGGGGTGAGTCACTGACTGCAGCTGGAGAAACTATATGGGGTTTGCGTACTCAAAAGTCTCTAACTCTTCCTCAAGTGAACCTGCTTCCAAATCTGAGGCTGGAATCTGTCATGGGTTCCAAGCAGAAGAAAGCTCGGGTTTCTTCACCTCTTCCATCACCTTCAATCGTCACCTGAGATGTGCCAGAGACTTGGTCTGCATTGATGTCTGAAGCTGGGCTTTGTGTCTGAATTGGAAGCTTCTCCTGTACCGTGGAGCTTGCCAAGTGAATCACTACACTTTGTGTCACAATAGATTCTCACAGGTGAAGTAGAAGCAGAGCTACTTCCCAAGAGATGGAAAACCTTTGAGGATTTTGTTCACCACCTGGCACATTGAAAACAAAACTGACCCAAATGAAATCACTGCAGACAACAAAGCCTGAATGAATTTTGAGGATTACCAGTAAGTCAGGAAGCTTTCTCAAGAGTTCTGCTATTTGTTCATTAAGCCCAGCCTATCCACTGAGATGGGCTGGGTAGGGAGGGTCCTGGCTTTACAGCTGAGGAAACTGAGGTGCAAAGAGAGCGATCCCCTGCAGTAAGTCGCAGATTCCTCTGATCTCCTGATTTTCAGTTGCAATCATTTTGCGTGTAGAAAAGTGGAGAGAATCCTACTCAGAGCCTGGGTTTGAATCCCAGCTCTGCCACTTACTGGCTAACTGATTCTGGACTATTTCCTTAACCTCTCTGGGTCCTCAGGTTCTTCTCTCTATAATGACCATAATATCTTTCTCGAAGGTAATTGGGTGTTTAAATGAGATTGCTTTTTAAAGTACCCAGTGTAGTAGACATTTGTGCTGCTAAACATCCTATGATGTACAGGTCAGGCCCACAACAAATAATGTTCTGGCCCAGCTCAGCAGTGCTGAGGTTGAGAAACCTTGCCCAAGAGGAGTACCAATGTCCTTCCTAACATTCTGAGGTCTTCCTTGGAAATCCCACCACAATTGGTACCTTCCGCAAACACATCTACAAACCAAGTCCGTTTCTTTTCAGTTCTCTGACTTCAGCTAGCAGAGGGGTCCTCACACAATGCGGATGAGAGTTCCTCAAGCATGTCTCCCGTTTTTTTCATCTATGTAGGCCTGCTAACACTGCCTCAATGTGGGTAATATGAGAATTAAGTTAGAAACACAGCTATTTTAACTAGCATGATACCTTCCCACAGTCAGGGCCTAATAATTGGAGTGTTCTTGTTGCATCAGTATTATTACCATTCTCATCATCACTGTTATTGTATCCCCCATAATATCTATCACTGACCCCTTGTCTCTGGGCAAGGCTGTTCCTGCCTCCTTCTTCTTGTCTTTCTGGCCATGACCTTGGGAATCTCTGTTGCCCTTTTGATACCTTTACCAACTCCAGACTTGGTGGTGGTGGAGTGAATTTAACTTCCTGTAGCTATTTATTCATCGTGTGAATACCTTTGGCCCAGACTCAGGCTTGAGCTTGCGAGTTTCCGTTTCCAATCCATGAGTCACTTATCGAAAGAGCAGGCTAATCATGTGACACTCCAGGACTCTTGACAATGGTGGGCCACGTCTAGGCTCGGGGACCCTGAAGATGCTGCTGCTGACCCATAACAGACCCAGTAACCCCCAGCATGGACAGCCTGTTGGCACCAGAGATAATATATTTTACCTGGGCGTAGAGGAAGGTTGAGCAAAACCTAAGGAGGATTCAGTAAGCTCACCAGACACGTGTTGTGGACACAGCAGAACCAACTTGTGAACTTTTTACATTTTATGGAATCTCAGATATCACTGGCATCTCAGATCCATAAAAATGTTTTATTGAAGGATACATATTCAGAAAAGTACACACATCCTAAGTACACAGCTCAAACACGTTGAACCAACAGAATGTACCTTTTAACCCTCAGCTCAGATCAGAAAATAGACCGTTATTAGCTCCTTAGCAGCTCTCGTGTGTTTCTGTCCAGTGACCACCACCATGTCCTCCCCAAAGGCAACCACAGTCCTGATTTCTATCATCATAGATGACTTTTGCCTGTTTTTTAAATGTACATAGTAACAACTTATATGGGCTGTGCTTTTGCTTACTTATTTTGCTCAATCTTTGAAATTCAACCCTGCTGATATATAGAGCAGTAATTTATTACTGTCTACTACTAGTATACATGATTCATTTAAAATTATATTCCATAATGCATTTATCTGTTCTATTTTTGATAGACATTCAGGGTTTTTCAGGTTTCACTATTATGTAATGATCTCATGGACACGCTCATTACTGTCTCTTGGTACACGTACATTTCCTTGGGTTTATACATAGGAGGAGAATTGCTCCGAAATCTTAGACATTCCTGCTGTTTGGCTTGAGGAGATAACTGCCAGTTTTCTGAAGTTTCTCTCCCACAAACCGTGCAGGTGACTTCTAGTTGCTTTACATCTTTGAAGGCATTGGTCATGTCCACCGCATCCCACCTCCCCCATTGTAGCCTGTCTGGTTGGCATGTAGTGGTGTCTTGTGGTTACATTTGCATATTTGATGACTCCTAGAATTGAGCATCTTTTCATATTCATACTACCAATTTGACTATCTTCTTTTGTGAAATGTCTGTTCAAGTCTTTTGCCCACTTTTCCATCAGATTGCCAGTCTTTATTTATTTTTAGAATTTCAGTTTATAGTCTAGCTAAGTGCTCTTTATTCCATTCTGTGTATTATTCTTTTACTAAATTAATGATATCTTTGGATGGATAGAAATTATTTATTTTAAAGAAAGCCAATTTATCAATTATTTTCTCAAATATTGACGATATTTTTATCGGGTTTACTATTTTCTTTTCTTAAGGTCATGAAGATAGGCTCTTTTGTTATATTCCAGAAACTTGGACTGTTTTAAATTTCACATTTAGGTCTCCATTCAATCTGGAAATTATGTTTGTGTATGATGTGAAGTAGGAGTCAGAATCAACTTTTCAATTAATTGATCCAGCACCATTTATTAAATAAACCATAGTTTAACCCACTGCATTGCTATTTCTATATTATATATAACATTGTATGCAGATCTATTTCTGGACTCTCTATTGTGTTTCATTGGTTCATTTGTTTATCTTTGTATCAGTAACTACACTGTTTAGTTATCAAAGTTTAGGATAAGTCTTGATATCTGATAGAGTAAATCCTCCAACTTTGCTTTTCTTCAGAATCGTTCTATTTTTAGCCCTTTGCATTTTCATATAAATTACAGAGTCAACTAGTCAGTTTACACAAACAGCCTATTGGGATTTTTATTGGGATTGCATTGAATCTATAATTTAATTTGGGGATAGTTAATATCCTAGTGTTTTCTATCCTTTTACTTTCAATATTTAATGATTTCCTAGTATAGACATGAATATCTTATGCTGCTCTTTTAAGCAGCATAAGATATTTTACCAATTTGACAATCTTTATATTTTAATTAATGTATTTACTCCCTTTATATTTATTGTATTTACTGATATGTAGTGACATTACACATATATTTGAATTATAATTTCCCAGCATGTTATTATTTGTTTTCTATTCTTCCCATCTATTTTTTATCTCCCCCCTTCTTTCTTTTGGATTAATCAAGCATTTCTTAATTATTCATTCCCATAGGCTTGTTAGTTTTATATTACTTTATTTTTACTTTAGTGGTTATAGAAGAGATCAAACCATATATCATTAACTGATTAGAGTTCAATAGAAATAAGTTGTGTGTTTTTTTTAATTCCCAGAAAGCATGAAGAACTTAGGACACTTTAACTCCATTTATTTTCTCACACATGATGTCATTGTTTTCATGTATGTTAATTGACATAAGACATTATGTAATTTTATACAGTTAATATTATTTTAGAATTATCATGTATTTACCCTTTACACCATTTTTCACTCCTTCATGCATTTCTGATCATCCATTTAGAGTCTTATTTCTTCTACCTGAAGCATTTCTTGTGGTGCTTTCTTTAGCATAGTTCTGCTGGAGGGGATTTTCTCAGTTTATATTTTCTGAAAATGTCTACTTTGTCCATATTTTAAAGATATTCATGCTTGGAAATGTCTCTCAGCCTCAATTCTCTGGTTTTCAAAAAAGGCCCTCAACCTTCTGGGCCAGAATATCAATGTTACACTGAAAGTATAAAGCAATAGTATGTAGTTATACTTTAAAATATAAGGGCCTTATCTATTAGAGATCCAGCCTAAAACATGTAGAGATTAAGTCATAAGTACTTAAAATTTGCTGTAAAATTTCTGGTTTTGTGAGGAGAAAATTTGTCATATGCTGATATTTGTTAAAGCTGTGTGATTAATTCTTGGTGACTTATCCTACTATCCTATATAATAAAAGGCTAATATGCAGATTTTCCCCTTAACTGGGAGTTTGACCGGGAGTTTGACCAGGTGGTGGGGCCAGCCGAGCAACTGCCCGCAGCCCCTCCCCCTGGCCTGCCTCCCCCCCCACCCTGATTGGAGGCCGGGCAGGCCAACCAACAATTGGGGCAGGCCAGCTGGACCCCACCCATGCACAAATTCGTGGACTGGGCCTCTAGTTCTATATAAGGGTTCTTAGATAGTTCCATATTAAAAAATTAGCCATGTAAAGAAAGTCCCAATCATGAAAAAAATATACCACCCCCTACAGAAGAAAAATCAGAATTTCTAGGCTGTTGTACAAAGATCCATCTATACCCTCATTCATCCCCTGGCCATGCGATGCTCCCAATCTCTTACAAATGCTGGTATATTTGCATATAGTCATTCTTGCTTAATATTCTTTAAAAAACAACAACTCAGCACCTATTGTATTATTATTAAGACATTGAATTACAAAAGAGTATGAAGGAGAATTTGTAAGCTATTGGAGGCACAACAGAGGCCCCCTGGGGAGTTTTCAAACTACCATACTCCATAGAGGTACAAATAAACACCCCAAGCCCTCTATCATATAATAAAACCACTGCCATTAAAATCAGCACTAACCTTTACTCATTGATATAAGCAAAGAATCATGCTAGATGAGTTACCTGGGTTACTTCAGTCAATTCCCTGGCAATCCTGTGATTGGTGTTATGTTTTATTCCTTTGTACAGATGAGGAAACTGAGATATAGAAAGCCTAAGGAGCTAGACACAAGGTAACAGCTACTAATTGGCCAAATCAAAATTTAAAACCTTGGATGTCTGATACAGGGGCCTGATACTTGATTAATAAAACAGTGATTTTCAACCTTGAGTGGATACCTGACGAGCTTGTTAAAACACATATTGTTGAGCCTCACCCCCAGAGTTTCTGATTCAGTAGGACTGGGGTGAGGCCCAAGAATTTGTACTTTAATAAGTTCCCAGGTGATACTAATGCTGCTCCTTCAGGGACCACAGTTGGGGAAACTTTGCACTCAGGGGTGGGCAAACTTTTTGACTCGAGGGCCACAATGGGTTCTTAAACTGGACCGACCGGAGGGCCGGAACAAAAGCATGGATGGAGTGTTTGTGTGAACTAATATAAATTCAAAGTAAACATCATTACATAAAAGGGTACGGTCTTTTTTTTTTTTTTTTAGTTTTATTCATTTCAAACGGGCCGGATCCAGCCCGCGGGCCGTAGTTTGCCCACGGCTGCACTAGATATTATTATTGGGAGCAGTCATGTTATTCGTTGCCCTCAGATAGGCAAGATAACCCTTGGTGGTTCATCCTGGATTTGGGGGGTTGGGGAGACAGGGACTCTGTGGTAGTGAAGGTGGAACAAATGACCCATGGCTTTGGGTGCGTTCACTCATGGAGTGGGTCCCCTCTGGTAACTGCCATGGTCAGAAGAAGACTGGACCTGCCCCCAGGCCTGGATGCATGCAGAGTCCTTCCTGTTGACTGTACCGGGTGGCCAGCTTTACCTGCAGCAACCCCTGGGATGGCCTCTGGTTCTGAGTCACTGTGGTGATAATTTCTTTAGCACCTTGCAGGGTTGCAATGTGGGGTCCATGAGGCCCTACCCTGGAGAGGCCTCAGGTGCCCTCACAGTGAACTTGTTGGTCTTTACTCCTCTCCTGACCCCACATGCCATTCCAGCCTAGTCCCTACTCTTACTTCCTTACTCCAAAATTTTCTGCTGAGTCAGAATCTTCATTTTAACAGGATCCCTGGGTGATTCATTTGCACTTTACCGGTTAAGAGGACGGATCTAATGGTAAAGAGAGAAAGCCCTGGAGTCGGGGTTCAGATCCCAGATCTGCCTCTTACTTGGCTGTATGGACTTGAGAAAATCACTTACCCTCACTGGGTCTGTTTCCACATCTGTCACATGGATATAATTGTTCTAGTTAGGCGGTGGTCCTATTGTGAGGCTTAACTGTGTGAACGCATGTAACGTGCCTTGTACAATGCTTGGCAAATGTTAAGCGCTCAGAATTATTATTATCCACGTCACCCTGACTTCCCATGATGCCATGAGGAAGAGAAGAGAAATTCACTACAGATCTAAATAGACACTGTGCCCTTGTGTTTCCTCTCCACACCTGGTGGCTGGCTGGTGGACTCCGGCTGGCCTCAGGGCTGTCCCTTCCTGTGTGTGGGTCCTTCCGCGGGGCACTGCTGACGTGGGTAGTGTGGCTTTCCTCTTAGCTGCCACGCCACAAACCCGAAGCTTCCTGGGGCTCAGGACACCAGCCAGACAGAGAGAACTGCCCTTCCCAGGCGCTCGCTGAGTCATGCTATCTCTATTCAGACAGGGATCAAGGCAGGTGGGAAGCTCCACAGGCCTAGCGGAGGTGCCCCGGGCAAGGGATTGGGTGACTCATACTGTAACGTGAGTCATACTTATTACATAAGAGCAGATCAAGAGCATTCAAATGCCACACAAGCCCAGATCTGTCCCCACAGACAGGGGGAGGTGGGGGAGGAGGGGGGAGGTGTCGGGAGACTTGCCCAGAGACACTTCCTGGAATCTCCAAGGCAGTCTGGCCCACCTGTCACAGGTTCCCTCTTTCATGTATGCCTGAGGATTGTATCATCATCATCATCATCACCATCATCATCATCATTGATGTGGTTGTAATTTGAAACAGAAAAATTCCTTCTCTGGGTAAGAGAAAAGCAGGTAGATAATGTACTTTAAAGAGACAGAGATTAATTAGCAACCCCTCCCCCCCGCCCCCGCCAAAAAAAAAAATGGGCATATGAAAAAGCATTAACTCCTTCTTAAAAGCTGTGTAAAAAGAAGTGGAGTTAGATTAAAATAAAGCTAAGTAGAATAAATACATTTATTTAGCCAACAAGGGAATAAAGCTTTTGCATCAGTAAGTTAACAAATTTCATTAATATAGGAATGGTGAAGGTAGAGAGGAATGAACACCCACACTTCCACATGGAGGCCAAAATCACT
The DNA here is from genome assembly GCF_028538775.1 of Myotis yumanensis. NCBI lineage: Eukaryota > Metazoa > Chordata > Mammalia > Chiroptera > Vespertilionidae > Myotis > Myotis yumanensis. The sequence goes on from NW_027223769.1 coordinate 18,772,017, forward strand.
AGATTTTTGGTGGCAAGTTGCCTTAGAAAAACTTGTGACATTTGACTCTCTGGTTTTATGTTCAAGACACAAACTCAAATAACAAGGACATTTATGAAGAGAAAAACCTATATTGAATTATCACCTATGATAAGGGAATGTGGGAAGCATCTTAAACCTGCTGGCCAGGTACCAGCTTTTGGAAAGTCCTCAACACCACAGAAAATGCTAGTGCTAAAATACTGGGTAAAATAATAAACCATAAAACAAGATTTTTTAAAGCCTGAGTGTCAAAGGTACATTAATAACACAACAAAAGTTTGCCCCATTCTGAAAAAAATATCCAAATGTAAAACGTGAGAACGAAACATTAAAAAGTAACTTGTAGTTACCAGGATTTAGTGAACATTTTTCCCTCTTGGGTAAATTTTCAAAAATTTCTGTAATTAACATTGTTTTTATAATATAAATAAATATAAATTATTATAAATCAATGGATATGTTTGTATATAACATGTATATAACATGAATATATGATATAAAAGTAGTATATAGTATATAACATACATAATATAAGCTGATAGGATGGAATATACAGTAAACTATGAAATTAAACTTGAAGGAAGGGACTCTGTATCTAGTGCTTGATATCCATTCAAGTTCTATTCTGCATCCTATTCTCCTCTTTATTAATATGCAAATGGTGACCAGCAAACAAAAATGAGCTGATTTATAACTTGAGTCCAGTGACCTTTAGAAGAAAACTGTGTGGGTGTGGATTATTCACTGTATTAATCCCTATGGGTTCAGCCGTGGGCAAACTACGGCCCGCGGGCTGGATCCGGCCCTTTTGAAATGAATAAAACTAAAAAAAAAAAAAAGACCGTACCCTTTTATGTAATGATGTTTACTTTGAATTTATATTAGTTCACACAAACACTCCATCCATGCTTTTGTTCCAGCCCTCCGGTCCAGTTTAAGAACCCATTGTGGCCCTCGAGTCAAAAAGTTTGCCCACCCCTGGGTTAGACAGTTTGGTGTAGAGAGCTCCCGATTCACTTCCCTGTCGTTGCCTGAGCCAGGTACCAGCTTTTACTTGTAGTAATTATAGGTCTTTCAACTTCACAATAGGTAAATCAGGTGGCACCTGAAGTGGTACCACTCCCTTTCATCCTTTTCCTCACCCCTTTAATAAATGTCAAGTGGACAAGGTTTTTCTGGCCCACAAGATGTTTATGTCAAGGACAAGTGGCATGTTTACCCGCATTCCCAGTGCAAACAGAATTGTGGAATTCCAATTCTACCTGAATGTCAATAAGACAGAGGTCCTACACCCAAAATGTAAAAGAGAGAGTTCCCATCCCCAAGCAGTCTCCAGAAACCCAGGTTCTGAAAAGAAGGAGGAGATTCCTATAGCCCAGTGCATCAATCTGGTTAATCCTCTCATCGGGGCTACGTAGTAGGGCCTTTGAAACACACTCACCACTAGTCATGAGGCGTGAAGTTCTTTTCAAGCCCTGATCCACCCTGCAAACAATTGCCATGTTCCTGTTACGAAGGGCCACCTCGTTTCCGTTGTCTCCTAACCAGCGCTTGACAAACTGCAGCCCTTGGTCCAAGTCCAGCCAGCTGCCTGGTTTTTGTTTTATGGCTCTTGAGCTAAGAGTGCCTTTTACTTATTTATTTTTAACGCAAAGGTTTTAAATGCTTTTATAGATATGTTCCTATTAGTCTCCGGCCTGCCTTTTGGCCTCAATTTTGTCTAAAACATTTACTCTGTGGGTCTTTGAGGAAACATTTCCTGAAGGTTTTCATTGTTACCAACCCTCACCCAGCCCTCCCCCCTCCCCACCCAAGCCCTTATTTCCTGCTGAACTAGTACAATACTCCTCACTGGTGTCCCTGTTCTGCTCTGTGACCTCCCCATACTTACTCTGCACATGGCAGTCAGAATGCAAATCAGAGCATGGTTTTCCTTTGCTTGCAGCGGTTCTCAACCTGTGGGTCGCGACCCCTTTGGGGGTCGAACGACCCTTTCACAGGGGTCGCTTAAGGCCATCGGAAAACACATATATAATTACATATTTGTTTGTGATTAATCACTATGCTTTAATTATGTTCAATTTGTAACAATGAAATTGGGGGTCACCACAACATGAGGAACTGTATTAAAGGGTCCCGGCATTAGGAAGGTTGAGAACCACTGGTTAGAACTTTCCCATAGCTTTTTTCTACTAAAAAAATATCCAGCTCGCTCTTCAAGCCTAAAGCCTACCTCCACTCTCATCACCAACTCTCCTATTTACTCACTGGGCTCCAGCCACCCAACCTTTCATCTTTCTCACATGGAGCCTTTGAACGTGGCCCCTACAATATAAGGGCTCGGTGACATCATATTCCCCAGAAGGGTGTCTGGCACATAATAAGCACTCAATATATATTTATTGGCGAAATAAATGACCTTAAATCTTCAAAGCAGCACTATAAAGCAGGATTTTTTTAAATCGCCATTTTATAGATGAATAGAAAGAGGTTCAGGAAGGAGGGGAAATCCAGTAAGTAGTAGAAGGGGCTTGAGAAATCAGGACTTTCTGCCGTCCCACTGCATTATGATCCCTTCATTCAAACATTACAGCTTTCCTCTGCTACACAGCATGGGGCACATCATAGAATCTGTGAACACGTGAGCTTCTCTAGAGGAAATATCTGCCTGTCGGTATCTGGGTTATCGCTCAATGTGCCCTCTTCCTGGCAGCCCTGTGGTGCTCCGTGACTCAAATGAAAGTTTTCCAGTGTCTGGCTTTGGGCTGCAGAACATTCTGGAACATTCCCAGGTAACTACTGCCTAGTGGAGGACTTAGAACACCACCTTTCTGTCCTCTCCCCTCCCGCTGAGAAACACGAAGGGCGCCTCCCTACCAGAAGTCTGCACTCCTGCTGCTTTTTGCTGATGCTCAGATGACTCTTTGAGCTGTCCTGGGTTCTTTGACTGTGGGTTAGAGTAGGGAGTTGGAGGTGGGGATTTGATACATCATTTTGCAGCCTTGCTGTCTCTGTGGACCATGAGCCCTTTCCTGGGTCTTTATCATTAAGCACAGTCTTTCCCAAACTTTGGTTATGTTTTTGCTGCTGTCATGAATTTGCTCTACTTAAATAATTAGCTCACTTTAAAAAATAAAAAAAACACGTGTTATTTTGAAATAGCAAAATTTCTAGGAATTCTCATATACATTTCATTTAGATTCCCTAAATGTTAATATTTTATTGCATTTGCTTTATTATCACTTTCATGTATAAATGAAAGAAAATTTTGGTAATTTGTTTTCTAAACTTTTTATACGTGTGTTTGTGTAGATACACAAATACACATACAACCATTGTGTATATATAATTTCTTTTCTGAGCAATTGGAAAATACACTGTAGGCATGAATATGCATTTCTTAAAATGAACATTCTCACAAAACAGAATACAGTTATCAAAATTAGGATGAACTAGTCCAGGCTCATGTTAGACTCTCCCAGGCCCAGCTCTGGAATCAGCCATTTATTTCTTTTAGGATCCCTGGATTCTTTTGGAGGATAATGACATTTGAAAACCAACATCTGGATGACAAGTAGCTCATTGTTATGGGAATGCCATTGCTTCTAGTCTGTATGTGTGTAAATATATTTATATATAATCTCCAAACACCTCTATATATAATTATATCTATTTATCCATCTATCTATCTATCTATAGCATGAATAATGAGTACACATCAATACATTGAATTCCAGTCCAACCCACAAAGTTCATGCTGATATGAACATTTATTTTTTCCTTCTGTGACTATCAGAAACCGTGGTCTCATTGTCCACAGTATATTTACTTATTTAATCAACCCTATTATACACAGAGAGTGGTTTCAGATTTGCTAATGCATATTACTGTGAAGGACAAACCTACTAACCACATTTCAGTATTTTCATGTAGCTAATTCTCTTTAGTCTGGGGGATATCATATGAATATTGTGCTTATGTGGGCTCATTCTTCATTATTTTTTGATGTGTTTGTGTTATTCATTTGAAAGAGAGTTAGTTCATAGGTTACTGTTTGTATTCCATTTTAGGCTTATCCCTTCATTCTTGTTAATTTTTTAATGTTAAACAGTAGCCTGCTTCCAAATGTCACAACTCTACAAAAAGGCATCCTTGGAGAAGTATCCCTCTCCCATCCCTGATCTCACCCCATCAACACTCTGCTCTCTTTCCAATCCTTTTCCACCACCCCCGATATAACCAAGCTCATTAGTTTCTGATTTATCCTTCCTGTATTCCTTTTTGTGTAAATAAAGAAATACATGTATATTTTTTTGTTTTCCTTTTTTTTCCTTACACAAATAGTAGCATATTATAAATATCCCTTGTACTTTGATTTTTTTCCACTTAGTAACACCTGGACATCACTCTCTGTCAGACTCTCTGTCAGTGAATAGAAATCATCCTCATTATTTTTTACTGTGACATTATACTGTACTATGAATGGATGTACCGGAGTTGATTAAGTCATCTTCTCTATATGGACCTCTAACTTGTTTCCAGTGTTTGCATATTGCAAACAATGCTGCAACAAATAGAATGGTACACATGTATTTTCTTACTTTTGGAGATAAACCTTCGGGGTGAATTCCTTGAAGTGACGTTGCTTGTTGAATGCTAAATGCATGCATTATTTTATTAAATATTGTCTAGTTGGAATGAGGGTTGTACCAATTCACATTCCCACCACCAAGACAGTTTATAAAAAAAACCTTATAAAGACTTCTTTTAAATTAAATGTATTTATCACTAACATGATTTTAAAAAATCACTCTCTAGAAAAAAAAAGGTAACCTGGAAAATAAATGCAATATTGACAAAAGGTGAATTTGTATTATGGCAGTAGCTGTTGACTGCTTGTGCCTGGGGTCCTGTAACTCTGTTAAAAGAAAAATTAGCAAATGCTTAAGAAATTTTGATAAAAGTCAAGGTGAGACACTCTTAGTACCTTGGAAAATATACACAAATAAATCACTTGTTTGAAGTTTTAAAGGGGGTTGAAAGGGCAATAACACTGTCTCTTTGTGCTCCGGGGTTAGTGTCTCATCACTATACCATGATAATCTAAAACATTGTACTTCCTCCACATTCGATATATACCAGTCAGCGGACACTGGACCAACCAAACTCTTTGGAAGGTCTAGAACAGTGGTTCTCAACCTTGCTAATGCCGCGACCCTTTAATACAGTTTCTCATGTTGTGGTAACCCCCAACCATAAAATTATTTTCGTTGCTACTTCATAACTGTAATTTTGCTACTGTATGAATCGTAATGTAAATATCTGGTATGCAGGATGTATTTTCATTGTTACAAATTGAACATAATTAAAGCGTAGTGATTAATCACAAAAACAATATGTAATTATATATGTGTTTTCTGATGGTCTTAGGCGACCGCTGTGAAAGGGTCATTCGACCCCCAAAGGGGTCGCGACCCACAGGTTGAGAACCGCTGGTCTAGAAGGTCCCTCGCTATCTGCCTGGCTCACTGCTTAACCACCTCTCTTGCTGCTCCCCACATCTCATGTGAACTTCTATGCAGCTGAAATCTCATCCTAGCTAGTGACAGAGGCATTGCAAAGGAGCTCGCCTTGTTCTGGGCTTGTGTGCTGTCGTTTAGGGCATCCTCCCAACAAGCCAACAATGTGCCCAGTCTCCCGGAGATAAAGTGGGGCTGCACCTGGACTAAAATCCTGGTGTTCCTGTATTTATTTTCCAGGCCCAAAGCCCCTCCTGAAAAGACATTTTTCTCCTTAGGTCAGGATTCCTCGGATATAAGCCCAGGAACGAGCACAGATTTGACACACTCCTTTTCTCAAGCTGCTCAATGAATCACTGGTGACTGGAGAGGACCATATGGAAGCTTATCACCTAAGCCATGGAGTCCAGTGTGTCAAGCTTTATTGTGTTGGCCAAAGGAGGAAAAAACTTAGAGTTTTTTTTGTTTTTGTTTTTTTTATGAAGAGATGAAGAAGAGTAGGCATACACTGGTCTACTTCCAAAATAGCAACAAATAAAGGGTCCCATTTCTTTATTATTTTTTTTATCCCTGTGCAAACACTTATTTACCCAGACGAGCATTTGCTTTGCTTCTTTTCTTTCCCCCTTGAGCCCATCTCCCGAGGCCATGTAATGAAAGGGGCCATAAGAAGTAAGCCATCGGTAAGCCAGCCTGCCATTCAGTATCTTTTCTTATACAACAGTTATTTGTAAACTAATCAATAAACTTTTCTTATTTGGTTGGCTCCTTTGGAACTCTTAGCAGCCGCCTGCTGAACCATGAAGAAACTTAAAATAGCAATGATCTCCCTTCCACGCTGCCTCTTTCCCCCCATAGAACCCGCGAGCCAATCTGTGGTGTTTATACTCGAGGCCATATGAAGCTAATCTGTATGGAAATAAAGGATAGAAATATTCAGATTGAGTTTTACTAAGTGAATCTGAGGTTTTTTCTGTTCAGCAAAATAGGCCAGGTAAATGCGTTTCTGATACAGAATAAATCACTTGTTTGAAGACCTATATTTCCCTTTTGCCATTTTGCTTAGTTGTGAAGAATTCAGCCCAATGCATGGACTATGAACAGTGCAAGTCCTCCCCTACCTCCCCCGCTCCCCCTCGAGGTAGTTCCTGAGTTGATCTTATTTTCCTGGGAGGGTCTGAGAGTTCTGCTCTCCAGCCTAGGGACAGAGGTGTCAAGACTCTTCCCAAAGAGCCAAAGAAGAGAGAGGGGAAGAGTCAGGGAGACCTTTATAGAGCACCCTACAAGCCAGGCTCGGAGGCCTCACTCAGGGAATCTGGATATGAAAAGGACAGCCTCTGGCTTTGAGTAGTAGCATGTCATCACACATTTTTATTTTAAATGCAAAGACTGAGACATGGACAGAAATGCCATTGGAGAACTTGGGAGGGGATCTCCTCTGGTAAGGCATGTGGTCAGGCCAACTTTTCTGAAGCACTTTATTCTAGACTAGGCCTATTTGTCCATTCATTTATTTAGTTACTAACCAATATCTATTGAAAGCAGGTTTCTTTTAAAGAATACAGCAACGGGCAAGACAGATGAGATCCCTATTCTCATAAATCATATAGTGTTGATGATCATAAAGCATGGCTTGAGATGTGGGAAAGAAAGTGGAGGAGAAGAAAGGCATTCCAGGTAGAGGGACCAGCAAGAGCAAGTGCAGGGAGGCAAGAAGTAGCCCAATGCTTTCCGCAACTACACTGAGTTCATTATTACTTCATCGTAACCTTTGAGGCTGGAAGTAGGGAGGCATAATAATGGAGATGGCCATGTCACTAGTGTTTCCAGTGGGCAGTGGAGAAAAACTAGAATCTTCTCTCTTTTATGATTCTTCCAAGTAATTCTTCTTTGTCTCAGGCAGGGAAGAAACTGAATTTTAGAATTTTAAAGTAAATCTTTCAGAGGAGGCTCTTTGTCAGTCTGCCTGGGACGTATTTATGCCATGAGGCAGAGGTGAGGTTAGCAAAGCTGTGGGCATGGGCTGGGTTTTGGTCTTGAGAGACCATTGGCCACAGTCAGCTGCCTGTGGCCAGGTGGTTCTCAGAATCAGTGACAGAGCTTGGATAAGGCTCATGTAGGACATCAAATGCACTCAGTGGAGAGTCCAGCTGTAGGGGAAGCATCTGACCATGCTCTGATTTGGGAAGTCCGAGAAAGAGCAAATGACAGCCATGACTCTCTCATATTGAATTATGGTAAATTTTTCGGGAGGGAAATCAGCTCCTATTAACTGATGTTTATAAATTCAACCACAAGAAAATTCCAAGAGTTTACCCCCTTTGCTCTGTAAAAATAGCAGTTTCATATGTTAGTTTAAGCTAACATGTTACGGGGCATCATGGGGCTCTTGATATTTACTATCTCACTAAATCTCACACCACCTACTCGAGGTATATATTATTAAGGTACTCATTCCACAGCTGGAGAAATTGAGGCTCAGCGAGGTGACATAATTGCCCAAAGCCACATAACCAGAGAAACCAGGACAGATGTGGTCTGTTGGCATCAAGTCTGACTGTATGATTGACGCAGGAGTGCTGTCCTCCTATATTGAAACCCGTGGGCCTCTTGAGAGCACTGGGGCCTGTGTGAGCAGACATGGGCCTTTTCTCCTCTACAAATCATCTTCTGTGTACTCGGCAAGCAATCTGGTTATGGGTGTCTTGGTCCCCTGCTTGGCAGGAACTGCAAGGCGCTAGAGGGCAAGACGTAGACATTCTGCTAGAGACCTGGCTTCTGTTGAGGGTGGAGGCCAGGCAGAATTCTGGAAGTGTTTCAGAGATGACTCAGTCTCTGCAGGGGTTTCTCGTAATGACTGCCTCAGCACCTGTTTCCCCCGCCTCACCGCCTCACCGCAGACCCTGTTTTGTCAAGAAGTCTCCCATGACTGAATTGTTAATGTCAAAGTTTGCAGAGCTGCCAGCCCTGCCCCAGATCTTGAGCCCTCAGAGGGTGATAGCAGTCAAGATAGGCAAAGTCATGCTGCGAAACTAACCTCCCTTCCCCCCAACTCTCAGTTTCTATCTGGCACTCTCTCTCCCTCCCCCCTCCTCTTTCATGATACATCTCAAGCAAGTGTCAGCAGGAGAGCTCCACTCATCAGAGTCACACAAGACCCTTCGCTGAAGGAGGCTTCCTTCTAGCATGTGCTTCTACAATCTCCTTGGTGTTAGGAGGGAGCCTGTTGAATTGTGCACTGGCTCTTAAAGCTTCCACCAGGAAGTGACACCTTCCCCTATGCTCATATTTCATTGGCCAAGCCAAGTCAAATGGCCATAGCTATCTAAGGGGGTGGAGAAATATCAAGCATTCAAAGTAGTGTCGGGGAATGTGGGCTCATGCCTTGGCCATTAGGCATGGCTCTGCCAAACACATAGCTGGAGGGCCAATTCAAGGACAGGAGGCTGAACCAAGCAGACTAACAACCAAAGAAATCATGAGTTACATCTCAATGCAATTCCATCACTGAGTACTGTTCTTGTAACAAGGGACTGAAATCCAGTAAGCAAGGGGAGTTTGCTTTCCAGTATGCCTCCCTATTGCTAAAGCATCTATTCTCTTGGTCTTGCACCCCAAGTAGGACTGGGCCCAGATAACAAGCCCTACTTGAAGCATTGATAATAAAACTTAAGGCATTACATCCAAAAAACCCTGCTATATAAAAGCCAATGGTAATTTTATGGAGGAACATGCCATTCCAGAATCCCTCTTTGAGTTACATAAACCAAATAAACATTCTGAAAACTTGCTTTGGACAGATATCAGTCACTGGGATGAAGTGTACACTATAAATTGATTATATTTAATGTTCATAACATCAAATAGAAGGACATAGTTTATGTCCTTCTATCATAGAAAGCATCAATGAGTTCTTAGAAATTCTGATATATCTGATGTGAGTATAGACAGCTTATAGGCAATACAAGGAGAAAATAAGAAGAAAAAGCTACGGATTTAGTATATATTAGATCATTGCATAGTTCTGCCCCTCCGTTTTTTTAAACTTCATTTAAATCTGGAGGAGATGGAGGTAGTGGGTAAAGAATTTAAATAAAATTTATATGTCAACACAAGATGATATTGTTTCTTGTTTCCATTCTTATGTAAGCCAAATGTCTACATCTAATATGAAAGCAAAGAAGTAAAAGTGCTAAAAACATTTTATAACTATTATTTCTACCAATAATATCAATTTATTTAACAAATGTATATTTAGTGTCTACAATGTTTTGTGCATTGAACAGGAATGAGATGGACAAAGTTCTTGATCCCATGGAACTTATATTCTAGTAGAGACACAGACAGTGAGTGTGGAAACACATATATGTGTAATGGAATTTCAGGTAATAAGACTCTTTTAAAGAAAAACAAAGCAAGGAATGGGGGTGGTGAATGACATATTGGCTTTAAGGAGCGTAGTCAGAAATGCTTCTCTAAAGAGGCAATGTTTGGGCCAAGAAATGACAAAGAGATGAGTGAGTCATCAAAAGGTTTTGAGTTGTGAGCGGTAGGAACCACAAATACAAGGGTTCTGATGTGGGGATGAATCTGGTGTGTCTATAAGCACAAAGACCAATGAGATGAAGCAGAGTAAGTGAGGCATAGTAGGGGAGGTGAGTCTAGAGAGGGAGGTAAAAGTGAGATCATGAAAGCCAAGGCAAGTATATGGATTGTATTCCAAAAGTGATACATCACTGGAATTTTATGAAAAGGAAAGTGACACAATCCAACTTAATATATCACTCTGGCTGCTATGTGGAGACTTGACTGTGGTGCAAGGTTGGAGGCACGGAGACCAGTTATGATATTGCACATGTCCAACTTAGAAATCATGGTGGCCATAGAGGTAGTGAGGAGAGTCAATTTTTGATATATTATAAAGACAAAGGCAATAGGATTTGCTGATGGATTGGATGTGAGGATGATTGGGGGAGAAAAGAAAGCAAGGACAATCTCTTAGTTTTTGAACTCAACAACTGAGTACAAGGTAGTGTCATTTACTGAAAGGGAAAGGAATGAATTTGAGGAGGCAAATTATGAATTCTGTTTTGCATCGCTAACACTGAGATGCTTATTTGGGATCCAAGTAGAGATATCAAGTATGCAGATGAATATGTGAATATGGAGTTCCAGAGAAACATCTGAATTTGATATATCAAGACATAAATTTGGAAGTCATCAGCAGAGAGATGGTCTTTAAAGTGAAGAGACCATATAAGGGCACCTAGAGAATGAGTTGTAGATACGGAAGAGAAGAGGACTAGGGTCACATCCTTGGGTGGAACAACATTAGAGATTTGAAAAACATCGAAGAATTGGATTGGCCAGTAATAAGGAAGGAAAACCAGAAAAATATGATGACTGAAATGCTAAGATTAAAAAAGGTTTCAAGAATGAATGACCTTGCCCTAGTTGGTTTGGCTTCGTAGATAGAGCATTGGCCCTTGGACTAAAGCAGTGATTCTCAACCTTCCTAATGCCGAAACCCTTTAATACAGTTCCTCATGTTGTGGTGACCCCCAATTTCATTGTTACAAATTGAACATAATTAAAGCATAGTGATTAATCACAAAAACAATATGTAATTATATATGTGTTTTCTGATGGTCTTAGGCGACCCCTGTGAAAGGGTCATTCGACCCCCAAAGGGATTGCAACCCACAGTTGAGAACTGCTGGACTAAAGGGTCCTGGGTTTGATTCTGGTCAAGGGCACATATCTCAGTTGTAGGTTGGATCCCTAGTCCTGCCCGGGGATCATGTGGGAGGCAACCAATCAATGTCTCTCTCTCACATCGATGTTTCTCTCCCTGTCGCTTCCACTTTCTCTAAAAAATCAATGGAAAATTGTCCTCGGGTGAGGATTAACAACAACAAAAAGAATGAATGACATGAATGAATATACCAAAATTCAAGGTGAATGCAGTCTAAAACATGGGATTGGGATTGAAGGAGATAAAGACCATCAGGAAAATTTAACAAAAGCTGTTTTAGTGACATAATAAGGATGAAAGCTTTGAAATATGCTGAACGGGTGGCAAATAAATGAGTTGAGTTACTAGAAAGAGTTGTGAGGTCAAGGGAAAGTTTCTTATTTGTAGATGGGAGATATTTTGGCATGTTTGAAGGTGGATGGGAATGATTCAGTAGACTGATGAAGCAGGGGATGAAGGAGTAACTGTAGGAGCAAAGTGAATGGATGGGGAGGGTGAGTTTAGAGAGCAGTTGGTATGTTTGAGCGAAGTCAAGATAATAGGAGAGAAGAGAAGGCTGAGTCCATGTAAAGATGCAAGTAGAAAAGAAAATGCTCTTCAGATTACTTCTATTTTTTTCAATAAAATAAGAATCAAGGTCACCTATTGAAAGTGAGTTTTTGGCTGTATGAGGACTGATCTGAATAAGTGGGAGGGAGTATTGACTGGGAATGTGGTTGGGTTTTCAGGTGGTGCTGAACATGATATGTGGTCAAAAATCTAAAGTGAGGCCAGGAAGCATGGTTGTAACATTTTTCTGTAGCCACATTTTGCTTCTCAGGTCCAAACATGAAGCAAGAAGGAAGATGAGTTTGAACAGGATGAGGTTTACCATAGCAGTGGCAGAGGGGGAGTGAAAAGTAAGAAGGTGAGAAAATTATTGTAGGGGTGAACAATGGTATCTAAACTTGAGAAAGATGGGTGACTGTGTGTGCAGCTAGGATTGGAGTCTCTGATGGGGTGTCAGCACTGTTTGTTGGGGTGTGTAGATTAGGAGAAGGGATCTGACCGTGCCCATTAATTCTGATATTTGAAACCTAAATATGGGAAGTGGTGTGGCTCTCCTATATAATAAAAGACTAAAATGCAAATTGACTGAACGGGGAACAACCAGTCACTATGACACACACTGACCACCAGGGGGCAGATGCTCAATGCAGGAGCGGCCCCCTGCTGGTCAGTGCGTTCCCACAGGGGGAGCACTGCTTAGCCAGGCTTATAACTGGCAGTGGCAGTGGCGGAAGCCTCTCCCACCTATGCCACAGCACTAAGGACCCCTCAGGGGATGTCCCAAACTGGGCGCAGGAGTTCCAGAGAAACATCTGAATTTGATATATCAAGACATAAATTTGGAAGTCATCAGCAGAGAGATGGTCGCAGGCAGGGCTGAGGGACCCTCCACCCCCAGTGCATGAACATCGTGCACTGGGCCTCTAGTAGATAATAATAATGTCTAAGGTATATCATTGGAAGATGATAGCTGATGTGTGCTGTGGGAAAATCACTAGAAGGTGACTGTCCAAGGGAAGAAAACCTAACAAGGAAATATTGACATGTTATTTTTAGACGTTGTTTACTTATAAAAAGGTGGGTAGGGGTGGGAATGAATTTCTAACTTGAAGTTATATGAACTAGTGAATCCTACCCAAAAGCATTGCCTCTCTTCTGAGCTATTTTGATGTCGTTTATGCTATCTGTTACAAATAATCAAGTGTTAACAGTTGAGATAAATGCCTTTTATTTAAAAGGAAAACAGACTTTCAGGGTTAATCTTTATAATGATCTCACAGTATATGACTTACATTGCCCATTCCTTCTTGAATGTGAGAGACGAGACCGATTTAGAACAGGATGGGAAAACCTACAGATTCCACAGCCTCTCCTGGCAATAATGCAAACTGCCAGGAGTGACCTAGAACTGATATACCATTAACACTTGTGGTGATTGTGAATTTTTGTGGTATTTTGTACTTCCCTTGTAATTTGGGGTGTTTCTTGGACATCTGGACACCCCCATGGGTGCCTGTTAGTCATATGAATGACATCCATATGTGGTCTTTATGGAAAAATAAGGGAGGAGGATGTTGTGGACTGCAGCCCTAACAGACAACGTGGTAGCTTATTTCAGAAAGGGCCCCAGTGAATCACACTCCCTGTACACACACTCTTTTGCAATGAGACGTGGCTCTTTCTTCCATCTAAAAGTGGAGTTTATTTCCCCATGCTTTGATCTGGACTGACCTTGTGGCTTGTTTTGACTGAGAAAATGTGGTAGAAGTGACAAGGAATGACTTCTGAGTCTAGGCCTGAGAAGCCTGAGGCTTCTGCTCTTGTTTTTCTGAAGTAGGGCTGCCTCCATGAAGAGGTCCAGGCTAGGCTTTGGAAGGACGGGAGCTATATGGAGTGGCCCCACAGCCAGCACTGACAGGCAGATGTGTGCACGAGGCCACCTTGGGTTATCGAGCCCCTGTTAAGTCACTAGCTGCCTGCTGCCATCGAAAAGGCCCTAATTAAGACCAGCGAAGAACCACCCTGCTGAGCTCAGCTCAGAGTGCCAGCCCATAGAATTGTGAGCTAATGAGTGTTGTCTCACACCACTAAGTTTTGGAGTTATTTGTTACACAACGATAGATGGTTGATGCAACCAGTAAGAGTTATTACCAACAAAGACAAAGGGAGGGAGAAAAGTAACATTTATTGAGTGTCTACTTTGTGTTGACTAACTCCTGAGAACATTATCTTGGTTTTGCCTGATAACACTTCTCCAAGGAGGCATCGTTTTCTTCCCAGTGAGAAAACTGGAGACCAAAAACATTCAGTAACTTATCCAAAGTCACGTATTTAATGAATAATAGAGCTTAGATGAAAACATGCCCAAATCCTATTCTTTCAAATATATTAGTTTCACAACTTCAACTCACAAAACATCTTAATAAATGTCAGCATATAAGCTACCACATATATATTAATGTTTTCTTTAAATTGACCCACTTGAATAAGTAACTAAAAAGTAAATATATTTAGAGCAGAAATATTTTGTTGCTAGGATGAATAACCATGGCCAATAATTACTGAATGATTTCCCCAGGTAAGCTCTCTCCTGATTACTTTGTACAAATTAATTTAATCCTTGCAGCAACTCTGTGAGATTGGAGCTACTGTCATTACGATCCCCATTTTACAGATGAGGGAAATGAGGTATGGGTGATTAATTGGTTGCTCACCAGTTGATTAATCCAGTTTCCAAACACACACCAAAGAAGTAGTGGCAGAGGCATAGTTTGTGCTACTGGCATTGAGTGGGTAGAGAACAGGGTTACTGCTGAACATCTACAATGCACAGGATAGCACCCCCCAACCCCACCCAAACAAAGAATTATCCAGCCTGAATGTCAACAGTGCCAAGATTAAAAAAACCCATGTCTGCTTTTCTAAATGGTAAACAGAAACAAGTATCACTTGCAGTAAATAGAAACTCCACAAAAACAAACTTTGGAAGAATTTCTCTAGGAACCAAGGATATGAGCCTTGAGATTTCTCTTATTGAAAAAGGGATTAACAGAACATTAGAGAAATAGTAAAGGCTAGCACCCTGCTGAGACTCTCTCCTTGATGCAATCAGAAGATTATAAGAGGTTTATGATTAGAATGAAATGTTGTGCGTTTCTCAGTTATTTGCACCATATCGGTGTACCTGCCCAATCACCCCAAAGTTCACTGAAACATAGCTATTCTTTTGGGAAATGGGGCAACATATCCTGGGTGGTCAAACTGTGCCCACCATGGGACAGATCCAGCCTGTTACCTATTTTGTAAATAAAGTTTTATTGGAACAAACCATGCCTACTCATTTGCGTGTTGTGTAAGGCTGCTTTTGTAATACAAAGACAGAGTTACTTAGTGGTAGCAGAGACCTTTGGCCATTTTTTCAGTGTTTGACTCTTTACAGAAAAACCTCACTGACCCCTGCCTAGATCTATACTTGGTACATAGCAGGCACTCAGTAAATATTTGCTGAATGAATGAAGCCCTGCAAGCCACCACTTTGGGCTGAAACCCTCTTTTTACATTTATTTCCCCCCCTTTCTACCAGCACTCTCTTCCTCCGGCTCCACCCAGCTCATCCCTGATAATTAATGAATTGTTTGTTTGTTTTTGCATTGCCACTTTGCTCAACATGAAGTGACAGCTCCATTCTTAAAACAAACACTTGTCAGCTGCGCAGTTGATCACTGTAAGCTGCTCCATTTTAGGGCCCAGACATATAAATGGATCTCCCTGTGAGGGGATGGTGATGGATCACCGTGATCTCAGGAGCCCGAGCCCTTCCCTTTCTCCTTGTAGCTGTTGGCATTCATGGCACTCTCTCGGCTCTGGTGCTAAGGGATATATAATAGGCACGGGAAGGCCTATAAAAGTAACATCTGAAACTGCTGCAGGGCTGAGTATTGATTTATTCATTACTATAAATTTTTTGTCATTACTATGCAATTGCTCTATCTCAGGAAGAATTGATAGATGTGGTTGGAAGCTGCAGCCCACTGTGCAAAACTTTTTCCCCCTTCTATAATTTCCTGTAACTCTTCTAAAGAATCATTATTCCTTATTACATGGCTCTGGCATGCCACCTATTTAGATAAATGTGTGAACAAGTGTGCAGTAAATATTCATAGTGGCCCATGTGTCAGCGATATATGTCACTAATTAGATAATTTAGTGGTTCAAATAAATAAATAAGAAAATAGAAGCACACCCAGGAAAATAGTGAAATAAAACATAGGCTCCTTGTAGGCATCTGGGCAAATAGAACAGCATTTTAGGCTATAGAACCCTCTCACATCCTGGAGGCAAATCCTAAGGTCACAGGAGGACTTGAAGGGGCTGCTTACTCATGAAAGAAAACCAGACCCACAAGTGCATAATATCTTCCTGGAACTTCTCAGCAAGCCACCCACTTATTACTTAGGCAAGTCTACTCTGGAGGGGACTCAGGGAATTCAGTGGCCTTTCACTCATGTCATCTCTTCGCTTTGTTGAATTTGTTGTTTATGATTGTGTGAATACAAAGAGAACTGGACTCAGAGTCTGAAGATGATGGCTTCAAGTCCTGACTCTGACAAGAAGTGGGAAAGTTTATTTTTATTCAACTTGGGCCTCAGTATTCTTATCTGTAGAATGGGAATGGCTATAATTTCAATGATAATGACAATGATGGTCATGATGGAGTTCAGATGAGACGATACACATGGAAGCCCTTTGCAGAATCCAGTTTCCAAGCACACATCAAAGGAAGATTTTTTTAAACTTTAAACAAATGACTTCAAGGAATATGTACTGGGCAGAGCAACTATTCAGAAAAACAAGGAATTAGAAGTTACTATTTTTCGCTGCCTCCTTTCTATCAGGCATTAGGCTAGACTCTTCCCTATATGCTATCAACTAGAATCTGACTAGGTGAAAATATATATGTATATATATAATTTTTTCACATTTTACAGATGGAGAAACAGGATTTGAGACGTTCACTGTAACTTGCCCAAGACTCCAGGTCTGGTAAGTGATGCTGGACAAAAAGCTACCTCTCTCTGGCTTAATCCCTGTGCTCCCAGTGACATGCTGTGATGCCTCCAGCTTTACATTGAAAAAACTTGCTTGTGTTGTTGTTGTTGCCTTTGTTGTTGTTGTTTATAAATAAAAGACAAGAGTGCTATCTGAGTTGTCCAGATAGCTTGACTATATTGACCAAACTCACAGAGTGATCTCTGTTTACATAAATGTAGTTATCCCAAACTTAGTTTGATTAAGCATCTCTGTGGTGACCTCGTGTACTGGTGTTAAACAAAAATAATTGGATCTACTGATTGCTGAGATCTGCCTGATTAGCTCCTAATGCAGGAACCTGGCCTTAGCCCTTTCCAGTGGTGTGTTAGAATATGAAGGAAATGGACTCACTTTGTCAAACAGCTAAAGCCACGTCTGTTAGACATGCCTAAACTAGTCAAGGCCTCATCTGGGCATATTCATTTCGCAAATGGAGATGGATCCTGCACATTACCATTAAGCAAGCATGTAAAAGTAAACTTATTCATATCAGCCCTAGAGCCAGCAGATTATCTGATCAAGATGCCACCTTTCTGGTTTGGGTTTATCTAGTCATAACTGAAAGCACTCATTAACTTATTTAGAAGTGAATTTGCGATTTCTGTGTCAGTAGCAGTGGAAGATGATAAGAATGCAAGGCTGAATCAGGTTTAGGTGATTGTTCTTATTCATGGGACCTTGGTTAAGAGTTCCTGCTGTAATTGTTGAACAAAAAATATGTAGATGTATGGATGGATAAATATTTGGATGTGTGGATAGGTGGGTGGATGATGAATTGATAAGTAGATGGATGAATAAGTAAATGAAAGTTTCTTAGTCATCCGGAATCTTCTTTTAGTGAATTTTAAAAATTTTATTGAATTTATTGGTTAATAAAAGTATATAAGTTTCGAGTATACAATTCTATAATACATCATCCATATATTGTATTGTGTATTCACCACCCAAAGTTAAATCTCCTATCATAACCACTTATTTCCCCTTTTATCCTCTTCTACCGGCCCCCACCCAATTTTCCCTCCGGTCTGTGTCTGTGATATTTTGTTTGTTTGTTTGTTTTCTTAATCTCTTCAGCTTTTAAGTTTATTCTGACCCTTAGGAAGACTCAGAATAATTTAGTAATGTCTCTGTGACTAACTTTGGTATCAGAATGAATCTCTTCCATATTGGCATACTTCTATTGTAAATTTTTTCCTTTTTCTTGATAATTGGAGTTCTGAATTCTTGTCTCTTGCCTAGTTTTGTCTCTTAGCCAGATCCTTCCCAATTATCATTTTGGTTGTACTCTCTGCATGGATTTGAATCAGGGTTCATCTCTATTTCTCTCTTCCAATTTCCCTAGGATCTACCCATTAGCCAGTTTAGTACCCACAGGAGTAGGTTTCTACAGGATATATAATTGAGTACATGCTAATCAATGGGAGGTTGGTGGGTGAATGGGGGAATGGGTAACCATATTGTTTATCCTTGTTTTCTCAACATCAGCAACAGTTCCTCACTCATAATAGGTGATTATAGATTGAGTGAATAGGTGGTTAAATGATTGAATAATAGGTTACCTCAGCCATCTTTGGGGTGAGAGACACCTCACCATTGAGAGCTCAGTTTAATCATTACCCTTACATTGTCTGCTGCATTCTTGCTGCAAAATAAAGTCTGCTCAAGTTATGAGGGGAAAAAAGTGACTGGATGAAGAAATGGAAGGTGATTGAATAGGTGATGAATGCATGGATAAATTACTGAATTGCTTATTGGGTAAATGGATAGATAAAGGGAGGAAATGATAACTAGATAAATGATTAAAAGTAAGTACAGAGGTGGATGCCCACATCAGTAAATGAATGAATGGGTGAATGGGTAGATAGATGAATGGATAGATGAATATATGGATGTTGAATTGCTTGGACAGACTTGGGTGGATCTAGGGGTAAGTGGATGAATTTGTGAATAAAAGAGTGGATAATGGGATGAATGTTTGAATTATAGCCTTAAAACCTGTTGGACACAGAGAGGACAGGCAATACTTAAAATCTGCCCTGATTATGACCAAAGTAAACAATCCTCTTGGTTTAGGGGAATAAGGCTGCTGGCTTTGGGAAGATTAAGGGAATCACACACAAGGGCATGGAAAGTCTGACTGGCTGGCCAGAAGAGTGATAATGACTCGTGGTTTCCAAACACTGTTTATAAAATAACCAAAGAGGCAATGAGTGTGTTTCTTGGGTTCCTTGAGGCCACTGTGAAGAGGGATGTAACCTCATGGGGACAGCCTCATACAAAATGCAGCCAGCACAGAGAGTGTAATTGCCTGGAGGTCACAGGCCTACTGTTGACCAGATGGCCTCACTGTTTTCTGCTTTGCTTTTTTCTTTATTTTCTCTTCTCTTCTCTTCTCTTCTCTTCTCTTCTCTTCTCTTCTCTTCTCTTCTCTTCTCTTCTCTTCTCTTCTCTTCCCTTTCTTCCTTTCTTTCTCTCTTTCTCTCTTTCTCTCTTTCTCTCTTTCTCTCTTTTTTCTTTCTCTCTTTCTCTCTTTCTCTCTTTCTCTCTCTCTTTCTTTCTTTCTTTCTTTCTTTCTTTCTTTCTTTCTTTCTTTCTTTCTTTCTTTCTGTCTTTCTGTCTTTCTTTCTTTCCTCCTTTCTTCCTTCCCCTATCTTTCTTTCTTCTTTCTTTGTTGTTTCTTTCCCTAGTTCACACACACACACACACACACACACACACACACACTCACAGCCATAAAAAAAATCCTGTGCCTGTGAGCTATAAAGGTAGAGGAGACTTCTGTCCCCATCCATGGGACTGGCTCTCCAGAATTGGAAGGAGGGGTGATTTACATCAGTTACTCTTTTACTTATGTTCTTATAGGTATTGCCATCTTACCATTAATTTCATTGACTTCAATGAAATAAGGAGCTATTATTGACTATGCAGTGGTTCTCAACCTTCCTAATGCCATGACCCTTTAATACAGTTCCTCATGTTGTGGTGACCCCCAACCATAAAAGTATTTCTGTTGCTACTTCATAACTGTAATTTTGCTACTGTTATGAATCGTAATGTAAATATCTGATATGCTATATGTGTTTTCCAATGGTCGCAACCCACAGGTTGAGAACCGCTGCCTTAGAGTATCCAAGCCCATTAAGGGCAGGATCTTTCCAGGTCCTGAGATGACACTGTTTAGTCCTCTTTAGATGTCTTCTGATTACCTTCTGAGATTTCCATCTCATAAAACTTCCATGTTAGATAGTAGTTAAAACACAAACATAGTAGAGACTCCAAATAAAATGTTTTTTACAAAACAGTGGATAAACTTTGGTCTTGTTCAAAGAATCCAGAGAGAGAGGCTTTTTGTTCACTATCAAATCCCCAGCTGCTTGTACAATGTCTGGAAGAAGAGGAGGATTTAGTGAGGGTTCTCTAATTTTAAGTGCAAGAAACCAACTGGAATGAATTAAACATGAATAGGGAATGTGTTGAAAGGCATTTGGTAGCTCACAGATTACAGGGAACAGTCGGACCACCAGGACTTGGAAAGGACAGTGGCCAGAAATTTACAACCAGTCTCTCTAGCACAAAGACATTGGAAATGATTTAGCTGCCATTGTTTTTTGATGGGGTGCTTCTACTCAAGGTTTAAATTTCTGAAAGTAAAAATGTGATTGGCTTATGCTCTTAGAAAAAGAAGGGGAACTGACTCTGGACAGATAAAACTAACAGTGATGAAGAAGGGAACAATCTTAAGACTCTTCTCATCCCTTCCGCATCATTGCCCAGAGCCTTAAATGCTATCTACCCCCATCACCCTTGCTGTCCCCAGATGTTTAGAAGCATTGAGAAAGTGCCTGTGTCAGATCAGGGAGCCACAGCACAAAGTAAGACTTTTCTGGCTCCCACATAGAATGGCATATGTGGAAAACCCAAGCTCTGTGGGAATCCTGTTACAATATATGAAGAGCCAGAGCCTCAATTATGGGTACTCTGAGGACAAAATTTCAGACTTTGCTCTGGCTTTTGTCAGCTTAAGACTCTTAAGGTAGTTTACACAAAGATTTGTATGTCTGAATTTTTCCCTGGCAGGTTCTCATTATAACCTAGATAACACAAACCCCAAATATTTGTGGTTAGCAACAATAAGGAATTTTTAAGTTGCCTGACATCTCTGTCCATGTAGATCACCACCTGGGATCAATGTTCAGCTCTGAGACAAAAGGAGACAAAAGGATGGTGGGAAATTTTTCTTTGGTGTGTGCAATGTCTGATTTTAAACTCCTCTAACACTTTCAAACTCTCTCTCTCTCTCTCTCTCTCTCTCCCTCTCTCTCTCTCTCTCTTACACACACACACACACACACACACACACACACACACACACACCATACCTCTTGCCCTCCAACAGGCTCTTACAGAGAAATGCAAAGGAAAATGTTGACGTCTACTCACCTAAGAAAAGTATTGCCAGCCAACTAGTTTGCCTTCCACCACTGCAGAAGGGGGAAGGGGCACTTCCCCCATGATTTTAATGTAAGGTTTCTTTCTGCGCTCCCTTTCCTTTGCAATGCCCTGGCCATGGGTTATACCCTTTGCTTTCAGGACAGGCTGGTTTCAGATTGTCTGGAGTTGAGCAGATCAACTGTAGCACGTCGGTAAACAGAAGACTGTTTACATAAAAAATATAGATTTCCTTTAAGCACTTTGCTTAAGCCTTTAGTAAATCGTATTTACGTTATTATTGTTTATGTTCTCAGAAGTCAGCAGGAGGATGGCCGTGTTGCAGTTTATGTGGTTTCATGATTCACACTTGATGAGGCAGCTATCACGCAGGCGGGGATGAGGGGGGTTAGACTCGGGGACGCACAAAGAAGATTATAGCAAGCTCTCTTGTGGGATCCACGGCCTTAACGTAATGGTACAGCCAAGGGCCTGGGGATTTCTGAGTCAGTCTTTCAAATTCCCAGACATGTTTATCAGTTTTGAGTTTCAAAATGGGCCCACCCAGAATAAAGCCCGATTGCACCTGAGGTTTCATGATGTCTGTGTTTCAGGGGATTTTCCTGAGATCCAAGCTCCTTCCTAGCTGCCAGCTTGATAAGGTACTCAGCACCTCTAGTGTCCCCCGGGTCCTGAAAGTGTCATTTGGGGTGACTTGCTCTGCCAGCCTATGATTGGCTGCTGGCTGAGCTCCTCTGTGCCAGTGGTGCCCATCCAGATGTTTCAGGGCTTGGGTAGGCATTGGAGGGGAAGAGAGTGACCCCAGTGCTGGAGGTTTCCCAGACTTAAAACTTGGTGAGTTAAGAAGTACCAATTGGCAGTTACAAAACAGTCACAGGGATGTGAAGTACAGTATAGGGAATATAGCCAATAATATTTTAATAACTACGTATAGTGCCAGGTAGATACCAGACTCATCAAGGGGATTACTCTGTAAGTTATATAACTGTCTAACCACTATGCTATACACCTGAAACTCATAGAGTACTCAATGTCAACTGTAATCTAAAAATAAAAAAATAAAAATAAAAGAGTTGATGGGGCCAAAACCGGTTTGGCTCAGTGGATAGAGCGTCAGCTTGCGGACTGAAAGGTCCCAGGTTCGATTCCGGTCAAGGGCATGTACCTGGGTTGCAGGCACATCCCTAGTAGGAGATGTGCAGGAGGCAGCTGATCGATGTTTCTCTCTCATCGATGTTTCTAACTCTCTATCTCTCCCTTCCTCTCTGTAAAAAATCAATAAAATATATTAAAAAAAAAAAAGAGTTGATGGGTAATCATCATGAGCTATCTCCTATGGTGTGTTCAACTCAGGGCACATTAAGTAGTTCAAAATGAGATGTCTAAGAGAGGATGGGGCAAAATAAGGAGGAGGAGGGCATGTTCTTTTTTATGAGGCATTGGAACAGAATGGTTAAGAGCCTATGTTTTGGAGACATTTAGATCTTTTTTATTTATTTGCGTGATTCTCTGTTGTTTGTTTTGTTTTTAAGACCCAATTCTGCTTCTTGTTTGCTCCATGGCTTTGGGCAAATTTCTTAACTTCTTTGTGCCTTAATTTACTCATCTATGATTGGAAGATACTCATAGGCTTCTGAGAGGATTAGATGAGATAATGAGTTTTGTAAAGCACTTGGCATAGTACCTGATACATAATAAGCTCCTAATGCTTAGCACCAAGACATAAAAATATTTGTATTATATTTAAAGGCAGCAAGAAGGGAAACAGAGAGGCATCTAACTAGGGGGAAGGTAAGCCAGGAGGAATTTTCTGGGCTACGTTTTAGAGGCCATGAAGGCATTTGGTGTGGGATGGTGCAATATTTAAAGGAGCCGCCAGTTACCAGTTCTCCTGGGAGTAGATTGAGAACCAGAAGAACCAAGGACCTGGCTCGTATTTCATGAGGGTACATGTCCAGTTAGGGACTCCTTGTACTCTGAGCCATCACAGAGCCATTTTAAAGCATGTTTTCTTGGATCCACATGTCCTGGACACTTGATATTTTCCCTCAGAAACTTTCTTTGATAAAAGCTCCAGTCAGATATGGCCACGAGGGAGTAAGTGTTTGGGGATAATATCTGTTATCGAATCCTGCTCATTTTGGCAATGAGATCCTGCTCTGAAGTGAACTCATTCATTGCGTCATTCCTTTATCAACAAATATTTATTGAGTATCTACTTTGTGCCAGGCTCTCTGCAAAGTGCTGGAATATTGTGGTGAGCAATACTCCAGCACTTAGCAGAATATCATCATTGAGCATAGACTTTGGTGAGGGAGACCACCATAAATACAAATTCTTATAAGTTCTATGATGGAAGAGTGTAAGTTCCTGTGAGAGCATACAGGAGGGTGCCTGAGAATCTAGGTGAGGGTTGTCAGGAAGGTCTCCCTAAGGGAGTGATGTTTGCATTGAAGAATGAAAGGTCTTAACAAGGCTCAATGGATTGAAGGTAGAGGGAGAAAAAGAGTTATATGGTGTTCTAGTTATCATTATATAGCATCTCATGATCAACATATCTGCATTCACATTATCTGCATAACAAATCGCCCTGAAACTTAGTGGCTTTTAACCATACTTTGATTGCCTCTTCCAGTTCTGAGGTTGACTGGGCTCAGCTGAGTGGTTTTTGCTGCAGCTGCAGTCAGTTGTTGACTGGACTGGATGTTCACAATGGCTCCCTCACATATGTGGCAGAGGATGCCAGCTGTGGGCTGGGAGCTATGCTGAGCCTGTCAAATGGAGCCTCTCTGTGAAGCGTGGGATTCTCACAGCACGGCAACTGGGATCTGAGGGGTAGCGTCCCATGAGTGTGTTCCAAGAAGCCCAGATAAGAGCAACAAGACTTTTTATGTCCTAGCTTCAGCTATGCCAGAACGCCCCTTCTTTCCCATTCTAATGCCCAAACCAGACCTGATTCAAGAGCCAGAGAGAAATATGTAATTTACACTTCTCAGTGGCAGTGGGAGATGGACATGGGCAGGTGGAATGCTTTGGTGGCTATCTTGGAAACACCTTATTAGATGTGGCTTTTGTCTTGCTGTTCGTTCTGCCTGGGTTGATCCTCTCCAAATATTATATGACTTGCACTATTTAGATCTAAGTTCAAAATATCTCCTCATTTCAAAATATCACCTCCTCAAAAATATCATCACCACCTCAAAATATCCTCCTCAAAGAGGGTTTCATTGACCTTTGTATCCCGTAACTTTCTTCCCATGACCATTTAAAATTATTTTCATAGTAATTACCACTCCAAAATTATCCCTTTATTGGATATTTGCTTCCTTCTTCCCACAATGACCCCTACCTTCCCTCACACCCATGAAACATAAGTCCCAAGAGGTCCAGTCTTGCTCACCAATGTATCCCTTAGAAATGTGCCTGACACTTAGCAAGCACTAAATAAATATTCATTGAGTGAAGGAAGGGGATTCTAAGCAAAAGTAAATGCCACATACAATGGCCCTGAGGCTGGAGGTGAGCTTGGTGATCTGAGGAAATTAACAAAGCCAGGCGTGAGGGGCCAGCCAGGTGTCAGCGGCTGGGAGCAGCATGGTGGCCACATCCAAACTGACTTAGTCTGAAGTGCAGAGTGTACTTATTTTCTGGTTTCCAGCACCCCAGTTTAAACATGCCTGATGTGTGCTCAAAATGACTTATTTCATGGACAGATGAAGCCCACTAAATTTGGGCGCTTTCTTAACATTTTCCAAAAATAACTAAAAAACAAACAAAACAGCCACAACAAAAACACCCACAGACAGCTAAGTGATGAACTGCTTATGTTTAGAGAAGAAGGTTTTGCATTTTTCCAGGTAGATACTAAGACGTTTTATTTATTTCTTACAACTTCTCTATGAGGTTGATATTTTTTTTTAAAGTTTTCATTACACAAATAATGACACTCGGAACACGGGAAACTTGCCCGAGGTTCCCCCGTCCAATACTGGTAGATGCTGGGTTCAAATATAGGTCTGCCTTACCTCAGAGCGCGGCAGAGCAGTTTTGGGTAATGGCTTCAGATGGAAAGGGGGAAATCAGGGAAGACGAACATCTAAACCAAACCCCAGAATGATGTATTTCCCCTGTGGCACTGACTCAACTTGCTGAGCTCCATGATAACTGGCCAGCTCTGATTACAAGGCAAGGATCTGATTCCTGCCTCAATTACGGCTGAATAACCACTAGTTAGGAATCATGAAAGGGCCTAAATGAGTGCAGTGGGATGAGGAAGGTCCACTGGTTGCCAGAGATGGAGGCAAAGGCAATCAGAGGTGGGGACACTTCAGTCAAGCCCAAACCAAAGCCACCAGAACATCATGTCCGTGACCAGGAGGAGGGGAGGGGGCTGTGGTTGGGGAGATTGCTGGGATCTGTCTGCCAATCACCATTTTTTTAAACTGGGTGCTCACTCTTGGTAAACAGAAGTGTGTGTTTCTGTCACACGGGAGCTTCCCAGCTGGCTCTCACTTTCTACCCCCTGGCACCAGGGGCTCTCACCCCTAAATTTATGTGAACCATGATCATTTCAATATTTGTGTGTGTGTGTGTGTGTGTGTGTGTGTGTGTGTGTGTGTTCGCGCGCGCGCGCGTAGATGGCCTTCTTACTTGATAACTCAGTCTATGTTTTGAGCTATTTTCCTCTTTACTTTTGTTCCATATGGAGAAAACTTAAATACATATTTTTTTAAGGAGACGGCTATAAAATTTTTTCTTAAGTTAGACCATCTGTGTTGGTGGAAACTTTAGACTTTTCTTCTGGGAAGGGGAATTTCTTTTTCTTGTTTTCTCCTGTTCTTTGGAATATCCAGGGAATTAAAAAAAAAAGAATCCCAAAGGAAAAAAATTTCAAAGGAGATATGGAAATAAGAGAAATTAATATGCCTACCAGATATTTCAGCAGGTTTGAATCATCTGGCATTTCTCTGAAGGGATACAAGATAAAGGATATACCCAAGAGTTTGCAGTGAACTTGGATAGTCAATGGCATGTGTCATTTACTTCTTACCTGGGATGTGAGTGCGAAAGCCAAGATCAGCTTCCCAGAAGAAATACTAGGTAGGTTTGGAAGTTGAGAAGAAAAGTGAGTGGAGGGGAAAGGGGAGAATCACTCAGCCAGTGCAGCCCATTGAAATTGATGTTCTCAGCCTCCAGTTTTTACCATGATGCCCAGGGTAACCTTGACCTCAGCTGAACCCCCACCTCCTAGATGACACCCAGAGCCTTCCACTCCTGTGTGTGCTCACCCCAGGTCTGACTTAGTCCTGCTATTGTCTTTGGTACCAAGCCTCACTCCGAATGGTGAATGGGGTCAACTAGAAGGGGACTGAGGAGTCAGCAGGAACTTCCCCACCCACTGGACCAACATCTGAAGATTTTCCCCCAAGAGCCCTATCCCCTGATTGTATAATCAAATGCTTTCTAGGTGCTGCAATCAAGGCATTTTGCAGATATCATTAAAATCCCGACTCACTTTAACATGTTGAGATTAGGCAGTGGGGATCTGACCCTATCCGATGAGCCCTTTAAAAGCAGAGGGTTATCTCCGGCTGATGGCAGAAAGGAAGTCAGAGGGATTTAAAGCAAAAGGAGGACTTGACGTGCCATTGCTGGCTTTGAAGAAGGAAGAAGCCACATGGCGAGGACTCCAGAGGGGCCTGTAGAAACTGGGAGTGGCCCCGCTGCCAGCCAGGAGGGAAGATATAGCCAAAATCCCGCACCAGGGAGGAGCCAGATTCTGCCCACAACCCAAACGAGTTTGGAAGCAGATTTCTCCTTAGAGCCTGAAGATAAATCCCCGCCTGGCTGGCACCTGGGCTTTGGACTTGTGAGACCCTAAGCAGGGAGCCCTGCCTAGCCCACCTGGACTTGTGACATATGGAAACTGCCAGGTAAAATGTTGGTGTCATTTTAAGCCACTAAGTCTGTGCTAATTTGTTACACAGAAATAGAAGACTAACACAGTCTCCATTCATGAACACATTAGAGCACAGCGCATTGTTGGGTTTTTGTTCTGTGAAATCAAAGGACATTGCTTTACTTGTCTCTCAGACAAGTAAACATGAAGGTGATCAAAATTTGTTTTCTGAAGGAAAGACTGGATGGGGCAGAGGCTTTTTAGGCTTCCCAGATTCAAAGTTCAACTTCTTCCCTTAATAGTGTTTGACTTTGAGTTGTCAATCAATTTCTCCAGGCCTCACTGTCTTCATCTATAAAATTGGGACGGTAATATGGCTGTTGGGGGATTAAATGATAAAATACTCATAAAGCATTTGATTCACTGCCTAACACACTGTGATCACTCAGTACATGTTATCTGTACATGAGATCTTTGCTTGGGTGGATTAATGAATGGATAAACTCCAGGGAAAAGGAGATAAGACGCCATTAACACAGCTCTCAGGTTGTGCAACTCAAGCCAGGTCTGTACTAGATCAGATCAACATGTCATCCTGGATCTGTGAGCCTGATGAACGATGCCCACAGTAGACCTGGATTCAGGACCAGATCCTAAGGAAATGGTTGGGCAACCCAAATGGAGACCCCACTTGGAAACCAGGAGAGCCATTGGCTCAGCTGTGACACTTCTACGGGTATGGGAACCACTGCCAATAGGTCATCCAGACTCCTGACTCCCAAGTGGGCTGCTCACAGAGGGTCCACTGAACAACAGGACTGTCCACGCATTCAAAATGGCTGAACCATCAGCCCCAGGTAGACAAAGCCAGACTTTACAAAAGCCTTGTTCGCAGCATCTGTTCATTTCAAGCCTTGCCAAAGAGCCAAAGGTAGAAATCTACAAACATTCTACCCTCCTGTCTTGAGTATGTATTACTCCGTAAAAATGTTTTTCCTGAAGGACATGTAACTTGGGACAATGTGTTTATGGCCTGTTATTTTTCTTTGAATTCTAGAGTGCTTTTTCAGAGAAACATATATCTTAAAAGTCATCAGTTTGTCACTGAAAAAAATAAAGAAATATTTAAGGTAAGACAGCAATCTGAGACACAGTGGCAATTGGATCTTTTCATTAGAGCTGGGTGTAAGGTGACATCATAAAATCAGCCATCTCGCGACACAGAGGGTTCCATCCGCACCAGTGACAAGCGTCTCTCTTGCAAGCTCCCTCTTACCTCTGTTATGTGCAGAGCCCTCGTGGAAGTGCCTCAGTCTACCCTTCTTCCTCTGTTTATCTGCTGTCTAATTTTAGCAAGTTAGAAGGCATTGGGGCACGCTGTGGAGGAGGGCACTGGAATATTTGTAAATAACTGGCAGATGCAAAGATCCATTTCATCGGAGGGGAGAAGAAGAATGTGGAGTGCCGCGTGGTCTCTGCATGGGTGTGCATTCAGGGACTGGCGCCCAGAGGGGACAAGAGCAGAGAGCGCTGGCCAGAACAATGGGCCGTCACAAATGCCACGTTATGTAACTGGGTTGCTTGAATTCACAATTGTGAAGGCCACAATTGTAGGAGAAGGCCTGCCCTCCTTCAGGTGGTGGGAGGCAAGCAGGGTCCCCATGCTCCCAGCCAGGTGCCCTTAACTCTGTTAACCAGCCAGCGGAGACCAACAGCTGCCACGCCAGAGAGAAGAGCCAGGTCAGTCCTCACCCCGTGAAGGTGCTCCATAACTGGGTGGAACTGTAAGCTGCACTTTAGGATGTTTTTCATTTAAAAAGCAAAGGAGAAAATTAGATACCTCCCCAAACATAGGAACTGGCCATTTGAAAATGGTCTGATTCTTTCCACTCAATGCAAGCCTTTGAGCTTGAATGGTGTTCTCTGGATCGCGCTTTGGGACTACAAGACACATGTTCCGTAGCTGGGTGAAGACACGTGAACACGAGTCTGCAGAAAGGTCACCAGAGCGGGGCGTCAGGGGAGGCCTGGAAGAAATGAGTTTTGAAGATAGAATGGCTGCTGCTGTGTTGAAGACACCAAGGACGACTTCGAAGGTTACTTTCCACTTTGTCGCCTTGCACGCAGCCCCTGATTTACCAGGCACGAGCAGTGAAAAGACAAGACTTACCCTGGCCTGCCTTCCAGTTTCATGTGGAGCCGCTCCTATCTGCAAGCCTGGAGCTGCAGCCACACCCAAGCACGCCAGGGACACTTCCCCAGTCACGCATCGTGTGACCATCCAATTCGTCAAACTAGCTAGCCTGTCCCTGCTTCTGTAAAAGCCCTCCTCAGGGACCCTGCCCGGCTCCTGCCCTGCATTAGTTAACATGCCCTGTTTCTTAAGTTCTAATAACTCCTGTGTTTAACTCCTGCCAGCATTTACCCCGCCCCCCTCTCCTGGTCAGTTCACAAACCTGCCTCCCTCACGAGAGTGTGCCCTGGCGAGGCCAGGTCTCCACTTCCGTGTCTTTCGTGTTCAGCATGTAGGGTGGCTTTGTGATGTGTCATAAAGTCTGTCTCCCGGACTCTGGGTGGTTGTAAAGAAGCTTTGCGATCAGTAAGCTCACTTGCAGATACAGGCAGAGGCCTTTGTCCTTGTAGTTGTGTTGCTGTTACTCTGTATTGGAGCTGGAGGTGCAGACAGAAGCTTGGCTCTGAATGTTCAGGGGTTCCACCTGCCTGCGCAGTTAGTCAGCCTGTCAGAAGAGATTTGCAGTTTCTATTGGAAAGTGTTCCAGGCAGGAAGGGGCAGAGGAACAAATAGCTGGGGAATTGCTCTCTCACTGTTGTCCTCAGATGGGAATATGGGGTGATGATGATGTCCTCAGATGGGAATATGGGGTGATGATGGTGATGATGATGACGACAATGATAGTGATAGTGCTGATGTTGACAACCTGAATGAGTGTTTCTGGAGTTCTAAGAACTTTCCATTTCTTTTCTTGTTTACACCACAAAAGAAAAACGGAGGCTAGATATGATTATTATTCTAATTTTTTATTCTTTAAAAAAATACTTTATGAAGCTATGATTGACATCTTAAAAACTTCACATATATTTATTATATTCACCAGTTTATTCTGTTCATCAGATTAATTATTCACTTGATTTTTAGATTCACTTGTTGATAGATGTGTATTTGTTGTTCATAATTTGTATCTTTACCTTTTTCTTCTTCTTCCTCTTCTTAAAGGATACCTTTCAGCATTTCATATAATACTGGTTTGGTGGTGATGAACTCAGAGGCATAGAAAGGGAGTGGACTGACTATTCTCAGGGGGAAAAGGGGTGTGGGGGGAGCAGGAAGAGACTGGACAAAAATCGTACACCTATGGATAAGGACAGTGGGGGGGGGGGGGTAAGGGCAGAGGGTGGGATGGGAACCAGGTGGAGGGGAACTATGAGAGAAAAAGAGGAACAACTGTAATAATCTGAACAATAAGGATTTAATTAAAAAAAACTTCACATATTTAATGTATACAACTCAATGAGTTTAGGGATATAGGGGTATGTGTATACCCAGGTGTCCATCACCACCATCAAGGACATAGATGTACCCAAACTTTCCTCCCACTCCTATTATTATTATTATTATTATTATTTTGTGAACACTTCACATATGATCTGCCTTCTTAGAAAATGTCAAGTATATAATACAGTATTACTAGCTATAGGCACTATGCTGTACAGCAGATCTTCAGAAATAATTTATCTTGCATGATACATAATACTCCTCTCCCAAGCCCTTGGCAACCATCATTCTCTGCTTCCATGAGTTGAACTATTTTAGACTCCATATATAAAGGAGACCATATAGAATTTGTTTTTCTGTGTTTATCTTATTCCACTTAGCATAATATGGACCTGGAAGGGATTATTCTCCTTTAACAGTGTGGAATGAGTTGCCCAAGATCACTCCTCTTAGGGAAACCAGCACTGGAGCCCAGCAGCCGAGGCCAAGTGTCCATACATACTCCTCAACACTACTTCTACTGTTACGAGTGTGTACGCACAAGCCCAGTTGTGTTTATATTCACACCTGTGTAGACAAATGCATGGAGCGGGGTGTGTTATTTGTGCTTGTGTGCACATTAGGTAGGTGTGTGCTGGGTGTGTCTGATTCTGTCTGTTCATGTTAGAAGATCTGTGTATATGTACACTGTGTATGCATATGTCTCTCAGCTCCGAAAAAGCACCAGGCATCAGGGTCTGAATAGGGCCGTTATTAACATGATGAAAGGTTCCCCCAGGTAATGAGGGCCCCACCTCTAGTTTCTTCCCTCCTTGTCCACTTCGAAACATAAACTTGAAGTCAAGTCTGAATTGGGTTGGGTCGGGGTTCTGGCCTTATCCCAGACAGTGCTGCAGAGAAAGCTGTAGATTGTTGGGAGATAAACTTCCACCAGCTGCTCTTCAATGGTAAATTTACCTTTAAATGCACCCTGTCATTTTTAATCTCAGGCACTAGACATAGTCACCTCCCAGGAAACAGGCTCAATTGTAAGACCCCTTCCAGCCAGGTAACAACACCCTGGCTGCAGGAGCCCATAGCAGACTCCAGGGCCCAGGGGCATGTATGGGTGTGGATGGAGCAGCCAGGGTGATGTATGCAAATTTTACTGTCAGGGGCAACTCAGATGCAGTCCAAGGACAGTGCCAAGAGGCATTTTGTGTTCTGGGCCATGAGGGTGTCCCCTGAGACAGGAAATCTCCAGGTAGGAAGTGGGATTGCAGAGTGGCTTGTTCAATCCTATTAAAGGTGAGAATGCAGTGAAGGCGGCTGACAAGGTAGAGAAGCTGTTGTTTGTTTTATAAAGACAAACACTTGACAGTTCAAAGAGAGAAGCAGGCTTCCTCCAAGGTCCCATCTCTGCTCCCAGTCCCAATTCAGGGCACAGAATCCTGGCTGGGTTCATTTTTTTCTTTATTTTGTTAGAAAGTGAGCTATTTAATATCAGGGCTTATTTTGATTTTCAAAATGTTCATATCATGTCATTTTATTCATATTTTCAGGTTAATGATTATGAGCATGCCCTCAATGACACTAGTAACTAGAGCCATGCTATATACTTTTGTTTTTATCCATGAAAACTGATCATCTTGTTTGACCCTATATAAAGCTTCATATTTTTTCAAAGGTTCCTATCTAAATAAAAAGCACACAGCCTCTCTTCTAGCATCAAGCCATTCAAAGGTAGTTTCTGAATGTTTGCTATGGGTCAGAAAGACCCTGAATTCAGGGTCCAGCCATGCGCCTGAGGCCACTCAGTAAGTAGCTTAAGGAGAGCTGAGAATCTAAATGTGATGGGCAAAAACAGCCAATAAATTTTCTGTTCGTAAACTTTGGCAGACCACTGGGTGTTATGAAATGACCATGCATAATGGAGGATCAATTAAGAGAGTAGAGGGTCAGAAACAAGACATGAGTCTTCATCAATCTATCAAATGAATATCAGGTATGAGAAATAGTATGGTGGAGGCAAAAAATAGTTACTGATGTTTGAAATTTTCAAACAGTGCTTTTTCATTATAGAAAATCTAGAGGTAAAAACAGCCAATATGTACAAAGAAGGGATTTAAAAAATATTTATATTTACGTCATACAGATCCCCAGATTTCTTTCCACTATATATATATATATATATATATACTCTTCTAAGATTATTGATACTGGAGTTGGAGGAGGATTGAGATCTCAGCTGACTCTGGCAGTGAAATACGGGATAGTCATGGGATGCACACAAAAATGTCTTTCCCCAACACCATTATGACTTTTAAACTTTTAAATTCACACTCAATGATAATCAATATACCTTAAAACCCATAGATGCCAACCTTCAGAAAAGTTGGTGTTCTGGGTTGATTTGTGTCTCCCACAGTGAGATATGTTGAAGTCCCCTAGTACCGTAGAATATGACCTTATTTGGAAACAGGGTCATTGCACATTTAATCAAGGTAAGATGAGGTCATTAAGGTGGTGTCCTTATGAAATGGGGGAGTTTGGACAAACACACCCAGAGGAAAGGCCATGTGAAGACAATCATGTGGTAATGGAAGCAACGAATGAAGTGATGCAGGTACAAGCCAAGGAGCACCAAGGATTGGGGGTCACCACCAAAGTTTGGAAACAATCAAGGTAAGACTGCCCAGAGTCTCAGAGGGAAATGGCCCTGCCCTTTAAAGCACCTTGACTTTGGGCTGTAAGCCTCCAGGACTGTGGAGAATGCATCTCTGTTGTTTCAAGCCACTCATTTGTGGTACTTTGTTATAGCCGTGGGACACAAATACAGTGGAACTCTTGTTTCCGTCCATGTGTGAGCACTGGGTGCTATTTTACCTTGTTGGTTTTGGTGGTGTTAGGTTTTTATAGAGAGAACAGATTTTAAGGCATATTGATTATTTTGGGGTGTGAATTTAGGTTTGACATCCATGGGATGAGAGGGTGTCTAGGGCCCAGCCATCAAAGGGTGTGAGCACAGCTCCTGTTACAGAGACTGAATACTGTGTGTGTGTTCTGTCTGTTCCTCTGCCTCGGCTCACGGGGACTTCCTGGGGACCCTTAGAGTTAAGTTGATGACAATGACCTCTTGCCAGGTCTTCAAAATCTCTATCACAGTTTCTCTTTTGCTGCCACAGTCACCTTGGAGGGCACATGTTCTACGTGACACAGGCACCAGATGTCCATTGATGTGTGTGAGAAATGAACTTGACTTGTGTTATGCTGCATTATTGGGCTTAATTTTGATTTCAGAAAATTCTATCATTTCTTATCCTATTACCCTACCAGGATAATTTAAAGGAGATCTTTAGACACCTGAGAATACAGCATCACTGGCCTGGCAGGCAGACCTTTTAAAAGAAGTCCACACACGGAGGCTCTTATCCTCCTCCAACCCATGTCCTTACAGCTTAGAGAAAATGAATTTAAATGAAACATAGCGGTTATGGGCTTGAAAATCAGGCAATAAATCCTAGATTATAATGTACACTAGCTATATGGCCCTGGGCCAGTTCCCTATATGCTCAGAACCTCTGTTTGCTCGTGTGTAAAACGAGATCACTGCAGCTATCTCAGGAACTGTCCAGAGGTTTAAACTGATGAGATATGGGATGATCATTGGTAACATCCATCCATTGATCAAACAATAAGCATAGTGCATGGCACTGAGTGAGTTTGATTTCTGCCCTTCTTTACTTCATCAAGACACCTAATAACTTTGGTGATCAGGGTGAGCTTCCGTCCCTGGTGGTTCAGAATCTGTTTACGTCTGAGCACCAATGGAGACTACAAACCCCTGAACTTCCTTTGTGGTTAGCTCTCTCTTAAAATGGGCAGCATAAACATTACCCGTGGATTAAGGGTTTCTGTATTTTGTTTTTCAGCTAGTGTAGGGTGGCTCTGCTATGCACTTACAGACTTGGGAACGCATCTTAAATTGCATTTTAAGATAATACTATTGCTTATTTTATATATATAAAAAAGGAAAATATTCTAGTATATTTTAAAATGAAACTGGTCTTAATAAAAAAAGTGGCAGGAGGGGGTTCTTAAGGTGGAAAAGTGTAAGATTTCAGTTTAAATAATCAATATCTGCCCTGGCTGGTGTGGCTCAGTTGGTTGAGCGACGTTTCATGCACTGAGGAGTTGCCTGTTCAATTTCCAGTCCAGCATGTGCTCAAGTTGCAGGCTCAATTCTCAGTGTGGGGCATGCCGGTGGCAGCTGATTGATGTTTTGCTCTCACATCAACGTTTCTCTCTTCTTCTCTTTCTCCCCTCTTCTCTCTCTAAAAATCAATTTTAAAAAGATCTTAAAGAAATAGTCAACATCTGAAAATGCTCTCTTTAAAGCTGTGCTTTTCACATTTGACTGTGTCCTGTTCTCTGTACCCAGAACTAATAAACCACAGTCTCTGGTGTGGGGCTTGGGCACATGTGTTCTTTGATGACCTTGAAGTGATTGCAGTGGGAAGCCCAGGTGAGAAACTCTTCCCTGAACAAAACCTCGATCAAAGACCCAAAATAAAAATCCCTACCATCACAGGGGTGCGGTTGGTAGAAAGGCTTCTAGAACTTTCCAATCACATCTTTACAAAGTGATCATGATAATTAGCATTCTCTCCATTGTTCAGATATGGAAATGCAGTCTTGGAGAGATGGAAGGCCTTGTTCAGGTTCACACAGTTAGGAAGCAGTGAAGTTAAAACTTGAACCTCAGTCTGCCTGCATACAAAGCTTTCCAAGGATAGGGCTGTCCCCATTGCTCTGCTGAGTCCTCTTGAGGTGCTTAGACACAGTTCTGGTCAAGAACATCTGAATTGTGCTTCTGCCTCAGATGGATGGTAAACCAAGCCATGAACTTCTAGGAAGCAACAATCTATATCTATCTATATATATATATATATATATATATATATATATATATATATATGCCAAATATGCTAAGTGTCTAACCAAAGGGTCGACCGCTTGACCAGTCACTATGACACACACTGACCACCAGGGAGCAGACTCTCCAACCCATAGGTTAGCTTGCTGCTGGAGACTGGGCGAGATGGACTAGACATACCCTGGAGCCAACCTCCCATGGTTCCTCCCTGGGCTCTAAAATATTTCTTCTAATTAATTTCCTTTCAATGTGCATAAATTTGTGCACCAGGCCTCTATGTTTTAAAATTTTCAACCCAGGAGCCACTGCTACTGGTCATAGAGAGGATAGCTAAGTTCCCTCACATTCTGTCCTAAAAATTCTGATGCACATGCCAGCCTGTTAATTGCACGGAGCCACAGAGTGGAGGTGATTATAATCAATAAGAATGAGAGAGAAGGGAAGTCTTTGTGGTTGGGGTTGTTAAAGGACCAACCTACAGTGTCACACTTTCCGCACACAAACCAACCACCCCCATCTACCCAAATGGACTCTGACATTTCTAAATATGCTCTGATGCTCCAGCCTTTGGAAGTGCCATCCCCTTATGGATTCCTCCAACAATTCCTACAACTTTCCTTGTAGGAGTTTAAGTTTTAACTTCTGCAGGCAGATGGTGATTCCTCTTTTATTTTGCTCCCATGACCAACAGCCCTCTCTGGAATGACTCTTTCCACTGTATCCCATGGATCAATATGCCCAGCATCGCCTGCACAAGAGGCTCAGCTTCTGTAGGGCTTGGATTATGTCACACTCATTTGGGATCCCAAGGCCTAGATTCAAGGACAATGTCTGACATATAGCAGACATATGTCTTAAAAAATGAATAAGTGTTGAATTGATGGGAAGTTTGGTTCTTCTGGGCTACACCTAGGGATTTCAGGAACAAAGGTGTCCCTGCTAGTCCTCTGAATGTGTTAAAAATAAGAACACCAGTGTGGTGAGTCACACCATTTGCTGTCGGCCCATGGGTCATTTTATCAAGGGACAGTCACTCCAGCTTGGAGCCTGAGCTCCCGCTGACGGGAGCATGTCATCTTTGCCCCGTTAAGAGGATTCCTCCACCCCCCAGTAATTACAGGGTAAATGACTTGTTAAATCCGGAGCCCTCAGAATACATCTCTCCCCATGTACTTCATATTCCTTGGGCGGTTTATCGCACTTTCGAGTAGTACATATTTTATAGAGAAGGGAGAGCTCTCCAATTAATAGTAATTGTGATCGAAGCAGTAATGCTCGTCTCCAGCCTCATTCCAAGAGGAGACTGGAAGGCCCATCTTAATTGCCACAAAGAGCTATGTCTATCTGCGGCAGTATATAAATAATAAATTAGAGGAAGGGAGAGACTGCAATTCGTACGGTCTTCCGAGGAGGCACGGATATTTATGTAGTGCTGATTGCTAAAAATCTCCTGCAAGTAATTATTAGTAAAAGTGGAATGTCTACATTTGTAAGGGAATTTTAATTAAAGGGAAGGTGACTCTCATTATGGGGAAGAAGTAGCGTTTGGGGATTAAAATGCAGGTCCAGGACCAGAGCGTCGGCCTTTGATTGGCTCTCACTACTGCCGCCTGGACAATGCAGGAAGCTCAATTCCTCTGGGTTCAATTTCCCCTGGTTTTAAAAAAAAAATAACCCACAAAAAAACAGGGGAAATAAAGCAGTTATAAGTGCTTGAAGTGCCGTTGGATAAATAAGCCCCGCGGTTGGAGGCTTCTTATCTGATTTGACTCAAGCTTATGCACTGTCTTGAGCCTCAGGAACATTTAAGCATCCCCATTGCTCCAGTGGTTGCATATGGAGCAACTGAGTCCAAGTATGCAGTGACGTGGAGCCATTTCTGATACACTGTGGACTGTCAGCAATTTTATGGGAACACCATCTGTCTATTGGTTCACTTTTCCTTTGGGTAACAAATTTGGCCCCCATGATCCAGAAATAAGGAGGCCATTCATTCTTCTCGACCCCCAAGCCCTTCACCATCAGCAGCTGAATGAGATACTCTGAATTCGTGTTCACTTTTATGTCCATAGTGAGTACAGTGATTTTAACATTTTTTCGGTGGGCAGAGGGGGCAGACATAGATTAATTTAAGAAGCCAGGCAATCTCTTTCAGAGAATTGAACATATTTTGCATGGAATTCAAGGTGTTCCATGAAACCCTGTGCTGATCATCAGTGTACCTTCAGTGAAGGACCCATGGCCCAGAGGGCGGGACGGAGGAGATTTCCAGCTGGGTTCAGGAAGTGGCGAAGCAGATGATCCTAAGTGACTTATGATCCCTGGGTGATGAGCAGCCTCCCTCTTCCCCTGTAGGAAGATAAGTTAATTTCAGATGCAGCCCAGCCCTTTCTCCGCACGCCAAAGAGGAAACTCCTATTCCGGACATGCATTCAGCAACAGATGGCCAGGGGTTCTCATTCGGCCTGTGGGAAACACTGGGTTAGTCTTGTCTCCCAACTATCCCAACAACACATGGACAAAAACAACCAAGAAATAACATTTAAGGGGAACTGGCCCTTGGAAAGGAGGAACAAAATTCAAACAGAAGAGGTAATACACAAGGAAATACATGTAACAGAGGAAATAGATAAGTTTAACTTTATCATCCCTTGACTGATTCAGTGGGACATCATAACATTCATACAAGGACAACTCTGTTGTTCAACATTCGACTTCTTGGAAATGAAAATTTCAGCTCATTAAGGGAATGACTGGAAGCAACAACACAACTAAAGGTCAAATTAGCAAACTAGAGCTGGGGTTGGAAAACTTTTTCTTGAAGAGCCGGATAGTAAATATTTTCAGTCCCATAGGCCACAAAGTCTGCCACAACTATTCAGCTCTGCCCTTGTATCTTGAAAGCAGCCACAGACAACACATACATGAATGAGCGTGGGTGTGTTCCAGTAAAATTTTATTTGTAAACTCTGAGATCCGAATTTCATGTGATTTTCACACGTCACAAAATGTTATTCTCCCTTTGA
Source organism: Myotis yumanensis (assembly GCF_028538775.1). NCBI lineage: Eukaryota > Metazoa > Chordata > Mammalia > Chiroptera > Vespertilionidae > Myotis > Myotis yumanensis. Next base: position 18,810,755 of record NW_027223769.1, read on the forward strand.
TTTTTTTCTAACTATTTCAAAATGATAGGATCATTATTAAGTTCTGAGTTGTACAAAAATAGAGGATGAGCTGGGTTGGGCCTGTGGTCATGGTTTGTTGACCTTTGACATAGAAGATGGGGCTGACTGATTTAAAAAAATCTATCTAAAGTAAATGAACATGTGGAAATTATGAGGGTGGTGAGAAAAATGGAAGGTAGATTTAGCTGAATTTCTTTCTTGCTGAAATTAAAAAAATATATGTCACTCAATTTTTTCATTCATTCACTCATGTATCCACACTACCATGGTTAACTAGCCAGTGAAGAGAGAGAACTAACATTTGACCAATCAATATTAAAATGCTGACAAATATGTTATTTTTATATCTCATCTTCCTGAAAGGTAAACATTATTATAGTTTTACAGAGGAGATGCCTGATACCGAATGAGAGAAACATAAGGGTTAAAAGTAAGGCTAGAAGTGGAATCCAGGTTTGTGGGCTCCCAAGGTCCATTCTTATTCAACTTCATCATAGAGGGCTTTAACTACACTTGGCCTGGTGCTGGGCTCAGCACTTCGTATACAGGGTGTCCCCCCAATTGTTGTTTCTTTCTTTTCAGATTTGACCTATTGAAATCAATAGTCATTCAAAGTGTATTGACATATTTGGGACACCCAATATTATATCTCATTTATTATCCCATGTAATTTGGAAAATTAGAAATTAAGAAGAAATTTCCATCCTTTACAGCTGGTAAACATCAGGGCCAGGAGTCAGCGTTAAGGATCTAAATTTACAAAAGCACAAATCAACCCACAACCTTAGGAAATTAGTAATTTAATGACACAGATGGGTTTTCATCCCATAGACATATAACTTGCTAGGCCATAAAAATGTAAGTCACAGTAGTCACCGTGCTTAAACATCTCATTTTTGCCAGGGTCTGTGCTAAGAGCACCCGTATATCATTGCTACAATGACTACTTACCGAGAGGCAAATCCCACTTCAATCCCACTTTTGCAGATAGGAAACCAAGGCACAGAGAGGTTAAGTACTCAACATCTCTCTCCTTTAGAATATAGGATTCACAGGAAAAGGGTTTTCTTTTGACTTTCTGCTACATTCCCAGAATTTAGAACAGTGCCCATTGTGTAAGTAGATACCTAAAATAATTGTGAGATAACTGAATGGATGAAGGAATGAAGGAGTGGATGAGTGAATGAACTTGCATGTTGTGACACAGTGAGCAGGTACCAGAGTAGGGATGGCTGCTAGCAACCCTTGACTCCTGCTAAGAAACTTAAATAGAAGTGTGAACAATTACTGACAGTCAGAAATGAATGAGAAATGAAGAGGAAGAGGAGCATAGCTGGATTTACAGTAAGCGCTGTGAAAATAGTACACAAGTTATAAAAAACCCAGTTTCTAATCTCATGGACAAATGTGATCTGCAAAGCCAAGAACTTATGCCCACAATCAAGACACAGCAATGGTGTTTTCTAAACCACATCATGTTTTCTTAATGCATTTTAAGCAACGAAGCTCATATGGGTAGCACTTTATAAATATTTGCTGTTAGGATTAGTACGAGGGTACAGAGGTGGCTTGTTGGTGTGGCAAAGGGGGGAGATGTAATAAAGCTGTCTGCAGACAGTTGTGTCTGAGCTAAACATTCAGAGGGGAAAGAGGGAGAAAAAGGGAAGGAAGGAAGGAAGGAAGGAAGGAAGGAAGGAAGGAAGGAAGGAAGGAAGGAAGGAAGGAAGGGAGGGAAGGAAGGAAATGAAGGGAGGGGAAGGGAGGAAGGGAGGGAGAGTAGGAAGAGTAGGAAAGGGAAGAAGTATTGTATTGATTTGGGCTGGTGGGTAGGTATACCAATAAAAATATGGAAGTAGCCAGAGAGATTTCTAGTTTCTGAGAATCTTCATTCCATTCTTGTCCACAGTGGATAATCTTGTAAGATTTGTATAGAACTTATGAACTTACGTTGGGGCTGGAAGGGCCTGGACAACCTGTAGAGGAAGGAGGCTGATGAAACACTCTTGGGAGATGAAATGGAGTCACATATGAAAGAGAATTAGCTGGATTATATTGGAGATCAGAGCTCCTTGCAGTCATCAATGCTACTGTCGTTCATCAGATCTCCTCTGTGATGGCTCTGGGATCGGGCCGGGATTCTGGAGCCCACTGGGAGGACGTCACGGGTGGAGGAGACCTGGCAGGCTGCATTGTCTTTGAGCTGATGTCTCCTCTCTGAGGGTTTAACCAACTTGTGACAGGACTGACACTCACCTCTCAGACAAGGAGTGTGCATACACATTCACACATGATCATGTGCACAACACACTCATATACACATGGTCCCCTCCACACTCTCACATGTTCCTACATACTCCACACACATTCACACACACACACATACCCTCACTCCCACATATACTCCCACATACACACACTCAAACATATATATATGCATAGACTCCCACATGCTCTCACATATTCATACAGAAATATAAACTCACATATGCAATAGTCTCAGAGAATATTCTTACACTCTCACATTTATGTACTCATACATTCAAGTAAACATACCTGCACATGCATTCTTACACACAAATACTCATATTTACATACACCCTCATATTTACACGTTAGCATCCCCATCCACCCTTATGCATATACACACATTCACGCATAGTCACACATTTACATTCTCACATATCCTCACTCTAACATGCATTCACACACTCACCCATGTTCACACACTCAAAGATAATGACATGTGCAAATACACATGCACACTCTCATGCATACTCACAGCACACACACACACATCCTCACATCCACTCGCACACACTGGCACACTCACTCAGGTGCACACTTACACATAGACACACACATACACAAATATAATCACTCAGACATGCATACTCACAGACACGCACACTTAGACACACACACACACACACACACACACACACTTGAACATGCTGTTTATTCCCTAATCTCAGGAGCGATTTTACTATTCCACACAGAATGTCTAAGACAGGCTCTATAAACACACCACGCCTCTCCCACAGATAAATTCCTCTCGGCTGAAGTGAGCCTCTCTGGCTGTCCGGCTACCTGCCTTGTTCAATATGTCTCCTTCCTGCTAGAAAAACCTTAAAGAACCAGGTCACACACATTTCACTGAAAATCGGGAAATAGTTGGGGAAGGGCCCTCTATCTGCTCCATAGCACGGCCATTTGTGTAGCTGCCGCTCCTCCCCCGCTTTTGTATTATTCAGAAATCCATACATTGTGTTTGCCTTTTGTGTCCGGCTTCCAACAAGCCTCCCTTTGTCCCTTTCACAAAGGCCAATCAACTCTGTGTGGCAAATAAGTTTCAGGGACTGCTGGGCGTGATGCCTAATTGTAATGCAGTCTATATCCTCGAGACTATAGACTGATGTGAGGAGACAATGGCAGAGAGGGAGCCCATTGAGAGGAGAGAGTCCCCTGGTCACCCCACGGGGGCCGAGATGGGCAACAAGGAGGCTATTGATGAGGGCAGCCCCAGCCCAGCCCTGGCCGAGGCGGAGTGGGGTGGCATGACCGCATCACCGGGCTCCAATGCTGCTTTTGTTTGGCCGGCAGTGAAAACTGGCACATTAGAATGAGTTCTGTTTAGATTGCTTAAAGGCTTGGAGAAGAAATGAAAAAGAGAGAGAGAAAGAGAGGCCTTCGCAGCTCCCTCTCGGGCAGCCCCAGCCCAGGCCCAATCTGCAGCAGCACCTCAGATATATTGCCACAGAGTGTGTGAGCTGTGGCGGATATGAAAGAGATGTGGAGGAGCACACTGGTGGATGCTCTTCTCACTTCCTCACAGTAACAACAGTCCCTTCCACCTGGCTTCTCTGCCTTGTCACCGGGGGCATGGCTAGTCTCCAAGGCACCTGTCTTCCTAGGATGAAAATGGTCATTGGGTCTGCCCAGTATCCACACCTGAATTTTGAGGATAGCTGATCATTTTTCCAGAGGCCCCTAGCACATGTTTATTCATTTGACAAGTATTTTTCTCTTCTGTCCTGAATGCCATGGGGTGAGGTGTCTCTCTCTCTCTCTCTCTCTCTCTCTCCATCACTCAATAATGTCATTCATTGATTTATTATTTTCTGATTTAAAAATTATTTTCATTTTGCTAAAATGACTTTTTTCCCATCACAAAATGTTACTGAACAATGAACTCACCTTGGCACACATACTTCCATGGGCCGGTATTAGGAACAACCTGGAACACTGAATGCAAATATGCAAATCCAGTGTTGGATTATTTTTACCTGAGGCTGCTTCTTACTAAGTGGGACTCTAATAAAATGAAAATTAATTTTAAAAATTTGCCATTTAATTTTTCTGCCCATCATTACTCATTAGTGTCCTCTTTCCTCTTATTCACATTATTATTGAAGATAAAGAGAATGGAATAGACCTCAGTTTCTTACCCTAGCCTACTAGTATTTTTTAACTGACGGCCAAAAAGTTAAAAGGCAGTGCGCTTCCCAATGTAAGAAAATCTCAGTGGCCATTACATTTATATCTTTCTTACAGGAAACAAGTTCTCCATGGAAGAGACTTTTTCCAACAAAAGACCCAAATGTTACCAAAATTCTAAAAGTATATTCACTTTAAACAGACACCTTTACTAGCCTTACTAGTTACAAAACTATAATTGGCCATATTGAAGATCAGCTTACAATTTTCCCTCTTAAAAGATGAAATTTTGTCCGGCTGGAGTGGCTCAGTGGTTGGGCATTGACCTAGAAACCGGTAGGTCACGGTTTGATTCATGGTCAGTGCACATGTCTAGATTGTGGGCTCAATTCCCAGTGGGGGCATGCAGGAGATAGCCAATCAATGGTTCTCTCTCATCATTGATGTTTCTATCTCCCTCTCCCTCTCCCTTTCTCTCAGAAATCAATATAAATATATATTTAAAAAGATAAAATGTCCATGCCTTCATGTAGTGTATATTCTATTAGAAGAGAGAATGCCCCCCTGAGGACGGATGCAGGATCCCAGAAAGCTCAGGAGCAGGTGAGAATGATGGTTGCAATGGCCTAGTTCAGTGGTCGGCAAACTGAGGTTCCTGAGCCACATGTGGCTCTTTGGCCCCTTGAGTGTGGCTCTTCCACAAAATACCACATGTGGGCGCGCATGTACAGTGCGATTGAAACTTCCTGGCCCATGCGCAGAAGTCGGTATTTTGTGGAAGAGCCACACTCAAGGTGCCAAAGAGCTGCATGTGGCTCGAGAGCCGCAATTTGCCGACCACTGGCCTAGTTCATGTGGAGCCTGGGAGCATCCTAGAGGAGGTGTCTTTGTACTGAGCTCCCAGGGATGAGAAGCATCCTGTGCAGGCAGATTTCTGGGGAGAGCATTAGGGGGAGGGAAGGCTCTGAGAAGGCTCTGATCTTGGCCATTAAAGAGATGGAGAGAAGGCAAATGAGGCTGCAACATGCTCGTGACAGGGAGAGAGTGGAAGGAGGTGAGTTTGGGGTTAAGGGTGGGACCAAGTCAGATGAGAGGTGAATTCCCTTTGAACTTTGATTGACAGATGTACCTGCATCTGAATTCTAGTTCCATCATCTGCATGTATGCCCATGGGATGAGTGGCTTAAACTCCCTGAGCTTTACTTGTCTTTAAAATGGGTAAATAACCATACCCTTCTGAGAGAGTTAATGACAGAAGTCCATAAAGGCCCTAGTACAGTTCCTGGCAGGCTTTGAACATGAAGTGCATATACTATCATTTAATCACAAATAGTAAATATGGTGACAATGTTGCCTGGCTCACAACTTCCGCCCAAGCCAGGTGCAATGTTGTCTACAGCAGAAATCCACAGGGTTAGCGTGACCTTCCCAAGTACCCAATGTTTGCCAAACCTAATCTCCAAGTGTTGGGTATAAAGCGAGGCCACAGACTCATGGGAAAAGTAGGTTAACATGCCAAAAACTTCAATAAAATGTGGTAGGGCTGCACCAGGTGATGGGGAATGCTGAGGAAGGCACTGATCCAGTCAGAAGGGGAGCAGGGATGTTCCTTGGAGCAGGTGATAGTTGCCTAGAGCAAGAAGTTCTAATCGGAATGAGTCAGGCCGAGAAAGGGAAACCTTGCAGCTCCAGGTTCAACATGTCCACAGGCAAGAAGACGTGGGCACCCCTGTCATGCCCGTGAATTTCCCAGCAGCACGGACAGCTGGAATAGAAAGAGCAGAGATAGATGTGGGGACAAGAAATGAGGCAGGAGGTGTCATAAGTAGGAAGCCTACCTGCCAAGCCAGAAGGCAGAGGAGAGAGAGCTCTGAAGCCACACCCCTTGCCCATCCCAGAATTTGGTTATCTAATCTAATAAAAGAGAAACATGGTAATTAGCGTACGACCGCTACCCTTCCCATTGGCTAATCTGGGCGATATGCAAATTAACTGCCAGCCAAGATGGCAGCTGGCAGCCAGGCAGCTGGAAGCGAACATGAGGCTTGCTTGCTTCAGAGACAGAGGACGCCAATGTTCCCCGCCTGCCTTACCGGCCTCTGAGCTGGCAGTTTGAAACATTGTAACAAATATAGAAGCTAAACAAAACCCCAGAAACCAGCTTTCAGCCAGCAGGGATCTCAGAGCTGGAGTTATACATTGTTTTGATTATAGAATGCAAACAAACCAGATACCTGCTTTCAGCAGCAGAAGCCTCAGAGCTAGAGCCAGAGCTAAAGCTGGCCCAGAATAATAAAAAAGAAAAAAGAAAAAAAGGAGCGGTTGGGAGCTTCAGTCAACCGCCAGCCTGAAAGCAGCCCTCAGCCCCTCACCCAGACTGGCCAGGCACCCCAGTGGGGACCCCCACCCTGAAGGGTGTGTGACCAGCTGCAAACAGCCATCATCCCCTCATCCAGGCTGGCCAGGCACCCCAGTGGGGACTCCCACCCTGAAGGGGGTGTGATCAGCTGCAAACAGCCATCATCCCCTCACCCAGACTGGCCAGGCACCCCAGTGGGGACCCCCACCCTGATCCAGGACACCCTTCAGGGCAAACCAGCCGGACCCCAGGCCTCTATCCTATATAGTAAAAGGGTAATATGCCTCCCAGCACCGGGATCAGTGGAGCCGCGAGGCCTCCTGGCACCGGATCAGCGTGACAGGGGGCAGCGCCCAAACCCCCTGATCGCCCTGCGGCTCTGTGTGTGACAGGGTGCGGTGTCCCAACCCCCTGATCAGCCCTGCTCTGTGTGTGACAGGGTGCGGTACCCCAACCCCCTGATCAGCCCTGCAGCTCTGTGTGTGACAGGGTGCGGCGCCCCAACCGCCCCCACACACACACAGGCCCTGCTCTGTGTGTGACAGGGTAGAGCCATAACCTCCCCATTGGCCCTGTCCTGAGTGTGACAGTGGCGGCGCCCCAACCCCCTGATCTGCCCTGCTCTGTGTGTGACAGGGGGCAGTGTCCTAACTCCCCTATCAGCCCTACTCTGTGCGTGACAGGGGGGAGCTTCCCAACCCCCTGATCGGTCCTGCTCTGTGCATGACAGGTGAGAGCTCCCCAACCCCCTGTTGGGCCCTGCTCTGTGCGTGACAGGGGGCAGCGCCCGAACCCCCTGATTGGCCCTGCTCTGTGCGTGACAGGGTACGGAGCCCCAATCCCCCTGATGGACCCTGCTCTGAGCCCGACCAGGGGCTGCACCTAGGGATTGGGCCTGCCCTCTGCCACCCAGGAGCAGGCCTAAGCCATCAGGTCGTTATCTCCCGAGGGGTCCCAGACTGCGAGAGGGCACAGGCCGGGCTGAGGGACCCCTCCCCCCTACCCCCCGAGTGCACAAATTTTTGTGCACCGGGCCTCTAGTCCTATATAATAAAGCGCTAGTATGCTAACTAGACTGAACAGCCAAACAACCATCCGGACGACCTTCCAGATGAAGCCAGGGCTGCAAGGGCTGGATGAGGCAGCCCGGGCTGCAAGGGCTAAGCCCCTTGCATGAATTTCATGCATTGGGCCTCTAGTATGAAATAATAAATTTCCCTCTTTGCTTATGCTAGTTTGGATTTGGGTTTTTCTCATTCACCACCTAAAGGATCCAGCACAATGCCAAGGTAAATGGGTGGCTTTGCAGAGTAGGACAACAAGCACCTTCAACTCAAGTGTGACCCACTCAGGGCCACAGAGCCCTTGCCTGGCACTCTAAGGAATCACTACAGAGCTAATTCCATTTTTAAAAATTAATTACACAGAATAAGCTGTCACATAGATGGGCATGGTGTATGATTCTCTCTTTCTGGCATTTAAAAATAATATCACGTATCTGTCTCTGGAATTATTGCAATTTGTAACTGGTCTCCAGGCCCTCAAATCTTGCCCCCCTACACACCCCTACCTCCGACCTCCACACTTTAGCTGAGTGAATTTTATAGAAGGCACATCAAACTATGCATCAGCCCTCCTCTCCCAAATGATCTCAGGAGAAAGTGCCAAGATTTTCTCGTGGGTGGAAAAGCACTTTGTAATCGGGGCCCTTACTTCTCTACAGCCTCACCTCTCAATACCACTCCCCAACCTCCATTCTTCCCACACACCCCCTTAGTCACACTGGAATTATTTCTAATTTCTAGAACACACTGTGCTGTCATATCCGAATCCTCAAATGCTGTCAACCACAATGAATCTGCTACTTGGAAATCTTGTCCTTCCCTCATCCTCTCTTTCACCTACATGATTGGTCTCTCTATAGATATCACTTCCTCTGAGGAACTAGAATTAGGAACCCTTTCCTTGGATGCCTTAAAAACTCTCTTTCCCATGCTGTGTGGTGAGGATGCTAGATGACCACCCAATTTGTGTCCTCTTTTCTGGGGATCACTGCTAACCTACATTTCCCAGTTTCCCTAGCAATTTGGCAGGTCATGTAATGAAGTTCTGGCCAATGCACAAAGTGGTAAGGGTCAGGAATACAACAGGAAATGGAACTTAGACCCATCATCATCATCTTTACTTCTAGTAAGAGAAGATCGTCACTAAACAAGGAATCAGGCAAGATAATCTCAGGAAATGATATGCACTATAAGGAACCACTGAGGAATGGGTAATAGGTCAGTGGGTGGCAGAGGATGTGGGAGCCCTTAGTTGACATGGCAGAGAAACCATCTCTGCAGAGATGATGGTGCTGAGACTTGATGATGCGAACAACCTTGTGTAGATGTAAGGCAAAGTGTTCTCAACTTGCTGTATACTAATTCTATTGTGTGGGAAGTTTTAGGATACATATTCCTAGTTTCCTGCCTGAGAGATTCTGATTTAATTGGACCAGGTAGAGTCCCAGGCATTTTTTATTTAATTCTTCACTTGACTCTAATGTACAGTTAAAGTTTATGGTTCACCAATTTAGAGAACCAACTTTCCTGGAAGAAACCAAGCAGCTAAACGGCTTTCAGGAAGAAATGGACTCAAAAGAAAGAAGGGAGGACTGAAAAGCTAGATCACTGTGAGAGCAGGAAGATCTATGGGAGATCCACACCTGAAGTCAGAGGTCGGAGGTGAGAAAAGGCAAGATTACAGTTGGTCAAGTTAAGGAGTCTGAGCTTTATTTTGATTGCAGTGGAAGTCATTGGAGCAGTATCCTGGGTAATCAGATATGATTCACACTTTTAAAATATCTTATCTGTAGGGAGAAGTTAAAAGAGAAAAAGCTATTGTGGGAGGGAACCCAAGGGGGAGGAGAGTACCTTGAACTGGAGTGGGGAAGGGAAGACTTTGAAGCAAATTGGATTTCAGATATATGCTGGACCCAGAAACATCATAATGTGGCCGTGAAAGGGAAAAATTGGGAATTAAGACTGACTTTTAGATTCTGGGTCTGGCAACAGGGTAGATGGACATGCCATGGATACAGATAGAAGAAATCGGCTGAGGAATGGTTTGGAGTGGGGGAAGTAAGAGTTTTCTTTTGGGCACATGATGTCAGCAATTCCTAATAGACATCCAAGTAAAGCAGTCAGGGGAGAAGTCAGGGGGCATATCTGAAACTCAGAGAAGATAGAGTTGGAGATATAAGTGAGAGGCTCATAAGGATATAGATGGCATTTGAAAACTGGAGTGTTTTCAGAAGTACTCAACTGTGTCAAATGAACCTGAGCCATTGACTGAAAGGAATTCAGATAATTGACCACAAGGCTTGGCAAGATGGTGACCTTCATAACAGCTCTTTAGGTGGCATTTGGAAAGAATGGGAGTTGAGAAAATAGAGAATATGGGTGTGGATGGCTCTGGATGAGTTTTAATGATAAAGGGGGCAAAGAAATTGGTCTCCAGCTGACAGGCACTGTGGAAGGTTTTTTATCATTGGATTTAAGATGGGGAATGAATGAATGAGTGAATGAATGAACAAACCAACTGTTGAAGTCTTAGGTGAAGCCCAAAGCTCACTGCTTGGTGTTGTGTGTACCGTACAAACAATCCTCTGGCCGTGTGGGCTCCTCATAAAGAATTGCTTGGCATTGGCTTATCAAAGGCACAGTTCATTTATCAAATGCCCTCATGCAAAACAACCATAAATTTTCCTTTCAGGATTGGGGATATTTCCAGGTGTTTCCTGGATGATCCAGGTGGATCTATGTGAGTACTTCCCAGGGAGGCCTGGTACTTTCCTTGCCTAGCAGGCTAAGTCCTGAGAAACCCTGTTGTAGTTGTCAAGCCTAGCGTTCCTGTTTCGGGTCTGCCGAACTAGCCTTTAGGAGAAAACCCAGACTTGATGTCAGTGTTCTTTCCAACAGTTTACTTTATATTTTCTCCATCATTTTCTTTCCCTTTTTACTAAAAAAATAAAAAATAAAAGAGGAAAAGAAAAATAACTCAGGAAAGAAACCAATGCAAATTAAAAAAAAATTATTTCCTGAATTAGCCCAAAGCAAACAACATCCAATATTTTGGTGTGGTTCTGAGCACTCCACTCCCTGTGCCTGCTGGGAAAATTCCTCTGAAGGCTGCCTCATCAATTAAGGCTGCCTCTGGTGAAGCCTTCACAGTCCTGAAATAAGGAATAACAGTTACAGGGTTTTAAAAAGCAATATTTTTTGCTTCCTTTTTGCAGTTTAATTCTGATTTCAAAGCATTGTAATCAGAGAATGTGCTTGGTATGATTGCAATATTCTTAAATTTGTTGAGGCTAGTTTTGTGACCATACAATGCAATATACAGTTCCTGTATCATAGGACTGTACATTTGAAACCTATGTAATTGTACTGGGCAATGTTAGCCCAATAAATTTAAATAAATAAATTTAAATAAGTGAATAAATGAATAGTAATATTTTTCATGCAAGTTGGAAATTGATTTATGACTTGGAGGATCTTCCAATTTCATCTAATAAGTGGTTTCTTCAGTTGAGTTCTTTTGCCAATCTGAGAAAAGCCCCCTGAAGACTGGCAGGTTTGTGGATCTTACTGGCCAGTTTATTGATTTTGATAGAAAAGAAACTTTTGACGTTTAACAAACTTTAACTATGTGCATAAAGAAAATCCAGTGTCATTTTAATCTAGATAATTACTACATGAAAGCTGTTTTTCAAGCAGTTTGAATTTCTTTTAACCTGAGCCATGTTTCTAAGGAATTTGAAAAATCTATGAAAGAGGATACAGAGTGTAGTCTCTCATTGTTAGAAAGCAATAGATGATTGAGAGATTGATAGGTAGCTAGATAGTTAGATGATAGAGTATTGAGAGTAAACATCCCACTTTTGGATCTATGATTCTGACATGAGAAGTAAAATTAACTTTGTCCTAAAGTTCTTTTCCTCCCCTTCTGCACTTTTCCCACCAACAACAAGCCACTTTCTTTGAAGTTATTACACCTCATGGCTGCAAATGAATGAGCAAGAAACATGTTCCCTTCTATAAGGTTAAATACATCAGGGAGCATTGAGATGTGGTTAGGTTTGGCTCCTCAGATCTGAGCCAGAACATCACCTCTGAAAGACTTCCTTGATGAATTTTGAGCAATTTCAATCATTTCATTAACACATGAATCCCATGATCCTTTAGGTTAGAAAGATAATTCATCCAAGGAACATGTATTGAGCATTTACAATGCTCCAAGAACTGAAATGGGCCTTAAGCATTCAGAAATGGACACAATATTTCACCGTTAAAAATAATTCTTAACCTAGATTCTAGAATGATAGAGAGAAAATAAAATAAAAATAAATAAATGTCTAACTCTTCTGCTTTCCTCTTGTTATTCTCATGATGTAGAAATAAATTTGCTTTTGGTAGGTTCACTGATAATAAAAACAGAGGACTTTTCTTTTTTTACTTTAGTCTAGAGGTTTCCTCCCTGATATCAGATCCACATCATGTTTCTTAATTGGCTTGGCTCTTTTGAATCAATGATGTGAAATCACGAGGTCCACTGAACTCTCAGGCATGTGCCAAGCAGCATGTCCCAAATCCAGAGTCATTCTTTATTCATGGATGGATTGAGTTTGATGTGGAATCTCTGGCTCTATTGGGCTGTATGTGCCAAGGAAGGCCAAGGATTGATCTTTGGTTCTTGGGCAAGGTCTTAACAAAGATAATATCCAAATGTTCTCTGATGACTATGATCACAGAGAACCAAAATATTTCAACATCCAAAAGTCAGTCGTGTTCTTTGGAATTCTCCATTTCTAAGTTCATTACCTGGGTTAATTCTTACGGAGTCATGGCTTCAATCTTCATGCTCCTGTTGAACATTTTAGGACTCTATTTTTAGTCCCATTCCCAACCCATCATATAGGTCTAATATTAGGATATATGCTCTCAGCAATGCCTCTCAGATATTCTTCAAGCATTTAAAATAAACAAATCTGAAGAAGTAGCTTTCCTGGCATCTGGAAGCAGGTGGAAATGGGTTACAATTGAATATTAGGAGCCCCTGGTTTGTTGATTTAATTAGTACAGGGTGAGGCTGGATATCTGTTTCTTTACATTTCCTAGCTGATTCTAACATAGTGGATATTTAAATATCCCAAAGTATAGCCTATATCCCCACATCAATTATTATTATCTTTATTATTATTAGTTGTTGTTGTAGTGGAACCCAAGCACCAGTATTTTTTTTTAATCCCAAAAGATTCCAGTCAAAATGGAGAATCAGTGCCCTAGCCCTGCTGACTATTGGCTGTGTAATATGGTGAACAGTTTAACTTGACCAACTCTTAGTTCACTAATCTGTAAATTGGGGATCATCATCTTGCCTGTTTCAGAGAGTGTTATAAGGATTATATGAGATGATTTATGGAAAGTACTTCACGGTGTTTAGCACATCATAAATGCTCAATAAATACAAATATCATCCTCTGAGTCAACTCAGGCTGTCATAACAAAATACCACAAACCGGATGGCTTAAACAACTGACATTTATTTTCTCACAGTTCTGGAGGCTGGAAGTCCAAGATCAGAGTTAGATTCAGGTGAGGATTCTCTTCTTGACATTTGGACTGATGCCTTCTTGCTGTGTCCTCACATGGTGGAAATCTCCCTCTCCCTCTTCCCATAAGGCCACAGTCCCACAGAATTGAGACCCAACCTTTATGAGCTCATTTATCCTTAACTACCTCCTAAAGACCCTATCTTGAGATAGAGTCAAATTGGGGATTAGGGCTTTAACATATGAATTTGGGGGAGACACAGTTCAGGCCATAGCAATCATCGCCATGATTATCCGATTCCAAAACTCTGCTGCTGGGGTGACTAACTCTCCGGGTTTGCCCAGGATGTTCCTGGGTTCAGCAGTTAAAGCCCTGAATCCCTATATACCTCGATTGCAGGCTGCACATTAGGATATTGAAAACAGACAAGGTGAACTTTCCAAAGTTAACCCATCCAACCCAATAATCAAGCTAGAATCCTTAGCCATCCTGGCGTCATCCTTCACATCTACTTTTTTTGCATCTGTTCAATCACCAAATCAAAAAATTCTGACTTTAAAAAATATATCTTAGTTGTGCCTCCAAATCTCATTTGTGTTGCCAGCTCTACTGGTTATGCCCTCATTGTCTCTCATCTAGCGCATCACAGAACCCTCCATAATAGTTACTCCTCACTATAAACCTATCATGAGTGTGTGTCAGATTCCCCCGAGGAATTGTTGAAACACCAATTGCTGTCCCTCTGTTTCTTCCTGTTTTCTGATCCCGTAGGTTTGGGGTGGGGGCAGAGAATTTGCATTTCCAGCCTGTGATGCTGACTCTTTTGGTTCCACAACTTTTGGGTTTGTAACTGCACATCCAGAGTCACTGGGGAGATGGAGCCCACTGGAGATTACAGAAGCATGTGGGTCATGCAGCAGCAACACATTCCCCTCTGGGCCTTTTGTGGATGCAGAATTCCATGTCAGCAGGAAAGACCTGGCACCAGATTCGCTTATTGTCAAGTGACCTGCTCAGCTGTGAACTCTCTTTATCCCATCCTCGTTCCTGTTCACAATAGTCACTCCTGATTCAAAATGCTGAGTCAGTCACTCTTAACAGATGGTTTAGGCGGGGACATCACTAACTTGTGATTTGGACTTTGTTATCAAGTCCTCTCAGCATGTTCCAGACTCCTCACCAGCCCAAGATAGAATGAATGTCTCCAAACACTGGAAAATGCTTCTGAATTCTTCACCTGGCCTAGATATGTTTTTTAGTGTATTCATTCAACCTGGATCAATTCTGGATTCTATTCATTCATTCAATCAATCAATCAGTATTTATTGTGCCTGCTGAGTGTCAGCACCAGGCATACAGTAATGAGGACATTCATATATCTTTTAATTCCTATCAGTTTTAGAGTCCAGGGAAGTTCCTTAATGTCTGAAACTTGAACAGAAACTCAACTGCCCCTGATCCTGGCATTCTCTCCTAAATGGGAAGCAAATCATTTTTCTCCTCTGCTCTTGGGGCTCAGCATGAACAATGTGACCAACTCCTGCCATGTTGTTAAGATAGGGACACATACACTCTCATATGCACACAGCTTTCATCATGTCACATGTTGCTCACAACCTCTTCAGTAAAGCCTCTCTCAGCACATTGTATTAACTACTGTTGCTGCTCAACTAATTGCTCCAAAAGGTCTCATCTTAAAATAGCACATATTGTCTGAAAGTTTCTTTGGAATAGGAATTTGGGTGTGACTTAGTGGCATCCTCTGCTTCTTGTTGTCTCACATAGCCATAATCAAGGTGTCTGTCGAGGGTCTGTAGTCCCATCTGAAGGTTTGACTAGGGAATGATCTCATTCAAAGAAGCCTCCTTGCTCATTGCTGACAGCATTCAGTTCCTCATGGGCTGTTGCACCAAAGAACTCAGCTCTCTTTTGACTGTTGCCTGAAGGTCATGCTCTCTTCCTTGTCTGGTGGGCATACACACGTGTATAAGCTACAACATTCACTAAATATGAAATCCTACAAAATGGCACTCACTTTGTACCAGTTAATTCTACCATAAATCATGCTCTATATTTTAGCTATACATGTGGATATAGTATAAGCCTAGCCCCAGGAGATCATTGACCACTCCATGGCAAAGGTGACATCCATGTGAAGGACTGGTGTTCCATCTAATGTATGGGACATTAGCCTATATCATGACTCCTTTGACAATCCAAGGTTTGAGAGTGGATTCCCCTTATATTAAATTGACCTAAAGTTTATTCTTTTAAGAGAGGGACATGAACATCAGCTATAATGAACATGGGGAGTGTAATTTGGAGAGAGCTGGCTCATGAGCCATCCTGAGGAATCGGCCAACTGCTTATTCAACACCTCTCTCTCAAGGCATAGAGATCTCCAATTTCCAAGTGAAAACCTCATCTCAGTTGCTACTCTCCCAAAGCTTTCTCTATGACAAAGGCGTATAATGTATAATGGGGCCAGAAAAAGTAGAGTCCAAAACCAGATATATTTCTTTCCCACAATCCTTTAACACTGGCATGTAAAATTTGCAGCACTCGGCCCAATGCAGGCTTTATGCTACGGGATTGAGTCTCGAGGATGCAGAATGACACACAAGACAGGGTTATTAGTGGCTTACTTAGTGTGATAGCATCAACTGGAGAACACTTCCTGGGATCTATTCCCACTGATAAGAACTTATCAGTGCACATATTGATTGGAGATTTATCTGTACCATCTGTGGCTATGAAAACTAATGATTTGGGTCCGTGTTTCCTTCAAAGGTGAATACTGAGAAGTACCATGTGGATACATAGGAAGTTCATGCTGATAAGTTCTTGTATTGAGGCCAGTATTGAAAAATGTGTTGTAGGCTAGTTTCTGGACTGCTGGCCTGGAATGAGAATGTGTAGGGACATCATGTCCCGTAATCAGAAAAGTAGTATCTTACACCGGAGATTCACGTGGTCCCAATAGTTTGTGGAATTGCCAGGAAGGTGGACGCACAGCTTTAGCACAAAAAGAGAACCAAGTGTGTACATTTAGCCATGTGAATCTGGCCAAAGGTCTTATTGCCTGAGAATGTTTCTGGGGCAGTGATCCAGACAGGAAGGCTCTACCTAGACCTTTCTTCAAGGACAGCTTCAATGACCACACAAACATTTCATGAACTAAATAGACAAGGACCATTTGAATGGCTGAGTGGGGTCCCACAAAGATGGGGTTGAAGAGAATGGAGATTTCAAGTGATCCTAGTATTCGACAGAGGTCTCAGATTGTCAAAAGACTATGAGAGGACTAGATGGGGAAAAGTGACCCAAGCTTTATGGGACACATTTTTAGACATCCTAGGCTAGAAACTTGGAACTTCTGATATTAGGTCAAAGTAGTGAGATGTGAGACAAGGTAAATATAACATTAATACTAAAAGTGCATTCAATTTATTGAGAATCTTTTATGGGTCATGGCTTGTTCTAATATATATATATATATATATATATATATATATATATTCATGTGTCTTAACTGGCACCATGCCAGTAAGTATTAGTTAGTCTCCCCATGTTAAAGATAAGCAAGCCAAGTCTCAGAGAGATTGAGAAACCTCATAATTAAACACTTAATAAGTGGTAAAGTTGAGATTGAACTCAGTTCTATCTGATGCCAAAATTCAAGCTTTTTCCAGCACACCATTGAGCCATAGGATGTTCTGGAGACAATGGAATTATTTTATACATTGAGCTTTGATAGGAATTCTTAATTATAATTTCTGTCAGAGACTTACTTTATGTTTGAATATTTCAGGAATAGGAAGCTCCCTTTGCAAGGCAGCCCCATTTAAGGCAATGAAGGAATTATTTTTATTTATCATTTTTTTAATGCTTATTAGTGATTATTGGTTGTTTTTATATATTTTTATTGATTTCAGAGAGGAAGGGAGAGGGAGAGACAGAAATATCAATGATGAGAGAGAATCATCGATCAGCTGCCTCCCACAACCTGGGCATGTGCCCTTGACCAGAATTGAACCCAGGACCCTTCAGTCCATTGAGCTAAACCTGCTAGGGCAAGAAATATTTTAAAGCACTTCTTCGTTTTAATCAATATGTACACAATTTCCTTCTAACTTCTTTCGATCTGCAGTGCTCATCAGACATGTCTATGTGACTTTACAAAGATTGCAGTCATATATATGTTTAGGAGTCCACATATCTATTCTGTGAAAAATGGTTCTGAAGGAGTCCTGAAGCATATTCCTACTTAAGAATTTCTTGCTGTTGCAAATGGTAAGAGTTCCTTCTTTTTTACAGCAGTATAGTATTCCATCGTGTAGATGTACCACAGTTTTCTAATCCATTCATCTACTGATGGGAGCTTAGGCTGTTTCCAGATCTTAGCTATGGTGAATTGTGCTGCTATGAACAGCATGGATGGAACTGGAGAGCATTATGCTAAGTGAAATAAGCCAGTCAATGAAGGAAAAATACCACATGATCTCACTCATTCATGGATAATAAAGACCATTACAAACTTTTGAACAATAATAGATACAGAGGCAGAGCTGCCTCATACTGATTGTCAAACTGCAGTGGGAAGGCCAGAGAGGGTTGGGGGGCAGAAGGGAGGGGAGTAAGAGATCAACTGAAGGACTTGTATGCATGCATATAAGCATAACTAATGGACATAAGACACTGGGGGGTAAGGGAGGACAGGGGATTGTCAAGGGCGGGGCGGGGGGGAAGGACACATATGTAATACCGTTTGTAATACTTATTATAATATTTTTTTTTAAAGAATAAAAAAAAAAAAAAAGAATTTCTTTATATCAGTGCGCTGGCAGACTGTGACCTGCAGGCCAAATCTGGTTTCTTGTTTTCTTTTTGCTCTTTTTTTTTCTAATCTGTTTTTGTACATAAAGTTTTATTGGCCCATTGCCATGCCTACTCATTTATGTAATGTCTATGGCTGCTTTCAAGCTATACTAGGCAGAGTTGAGCAGTCTTGACAGGCACTGTCTAGCCCACAAAACCAAAATATTTACTATTTGGCCCTTTACAGAACAAGCTTGCTGCTCCCTGTTCTGAAACATTAAAATCACCTGGAAAAATTATTTAAGAAGTCAATGAGGTGGGGGAAGAGAGCTTTCCATGCATTTGGAGTAGCACATGAGAGGTTCTACATCAGGAAAAAGCTTCACTTAGTGATGGGACTGAGAGGTGTTTAGTGGCACTGGAGGAAAGAGAACACGAGGAGGAAGATGGGAGAGGTGTTCAGGTAACATAACATGGATTCGGTGAGCTTTGGAAAATATCTGGACCATATTTAATTTCTTAAAACAAATGAAGGGTTTAAAGTAAATGAAGCAACATGAACAGACTCATGTTTTAAAAGGCTCCCACCAGCTGCGTGCTGTAGGGAGAAGAGATCAGAGAGGGGAAGGAAAGGACACAGGATGACCAGTGGAGACCTCCATAACTTAGTTGAATAGCAATGCTGATTTGGACTAGGCTATCCCAAGCCATATATACTGTCAAGACATTCAATTGGACTCGATGGAAAGAATGGTGAACAATGAACTCTGGGCAGCAAGGAAAATCCTCACAGAAGATGGTGGAATTGAGAAGAGCCTTAAATGGTGGCTGGAATTGGATTCCCAAGAAAAATTAAGTGGTTTCTTTCTCTCTTGCCACATTCTAATTTAGAAAGTGATCTAAAAAAAACATAGCAAGTATGCAATAATTCTCTATAAAAATTCCTGATTTGTATTTTCTTTTCTTGGCAAAATAGTCAACATCATATCAGAGCTTCACTCACACACAGTTCAGCCTTCTCTCTCCAGCCCATTGACTTTGCTCCAGGAATCCGCCATTTTGAGTGTTTCATATTAACCCATCTCCAATAATAATTACAAATGGAATGTTTGCTTTGCTTGGTAACATTTAGAGTTCCTTTGGTTGGCTAATATTGGTTATTCTTTCTTTAAACCCTATTATTAGGAAATCTTTGCAATGGTGAACTTTTGAGTGTTTTGTTTTATTCAAAAGGGTGTTATGCTTCATACTATGGACCACGGGTGCATGCATATGAGCGATGTGAATACACACACATCATGGTAGGAAAAGAGACCTTTATTCTGATGAAATTAATAGAATTACTAGTCTCTAGTCAGTGCCATCAACTTGATTCAAATAAATTATGTAAATACAATCACTGACCCTTCAGGGAGTTAGCTCTTTGTATTGGAATATGGGCATATTCAAGATCAAAGAAGGTTTGAGTCTACCAGTGACATTTACTCTGCTGCTCTCTCCTCTTCAACATTGTCTAGGATAAGCAACACCACTTTTAGTGGTTTGTTTGTGTATTTTAAGTGGATTGCCAAGTAGAATACATTAATGCCTTATGGAAAGGAAATATAGTCAGTGACATCATCCAACCCCCATGAGTGATGCATTTCAAGGTGGATGAGAGATATCATACAGAATGCTTTACTGATGTTCTACATCAATAAAGTTTGGAAAAAGTCAGTATTGATGGCACAGCACCCAACAGGTATTCTATGTAGGGAGGAAGAGAAATGAAAGAGCTGGGACAGTAGGTGAGGCTGTTCCATGGATGCTGCTGACCTGGCTGGGCTCCGGGGGGCTCCCTGTTGAACATGTCCTGCTTTGGAATGGGTGGAGGCTTCTCAGAACCCCTCTTGGCAGTCATGGTGAGAAAGGAAAGGAAGGTTGAGGAAGGCCACGTTGGAAGGTACTCATTCCGTGTGAGAGATGGTGACTGGAAATAGCTTTTGTCCTGGCCAAAGGACGTACCAAAAGACATTGGGCGAATGTCATAGTTTTGGCCAGGAAACATCTGGCTCACTCAGGAAACGGATGAAATTTGAACATAGGCACATCTGTGATGATAGTAGAGTGGGATCCAAGAATGTGAAGACATTTCAACTTTTGGGAGGGGAGATATAATTGAAAAAATAAGAAAAGAAAAATATCTAATAATCTGTGTTTTTTTTCCACCTCCCCCTCCCCTACTTTTTAGCAAACAGTCTTATTTTTTAATTTTACTTGGACAGGGTTTGCATCAGGTATATTATAAATATCAAGATAGAAGGCTCAAGAGAATACATTTCCAGGGAAAGGCCAAAGAAGGAAGCCAAGCAAAGTCTTCTGGAAGAGATATTTCAAACTTAGTTTTTCTGCAAAACTATTATCAGGGCCCACTTGGGAGATGGCAGATTAGATGCCTAATTAACATATGGCCCTGTGGTCATACTTGATGGCTACTCTCCAGTAGGAAAGAAAACATCTTCAAAATATTTTAAAGATTGCCGAGTCAGATAAGAGACTTTAAAAGCGGATTAAACAATTCAAAGTCAGAGAGGCAAAATGGAGATTAGCGACGAGGTGCTTTGGATGCTTACAAATACATAGGAAGCAACAAGATATCAGGGAGGCATCAGCAGCAATTTAATAAGTCAGGAGCCAGAAGCCCCCATCTGGGAAGGTTTGTATCTCCCAATAATCTGATTCATTCCAGACTGCACTTCCCCCTGTTTCCCGGCCCCTCAAAACACCTTTATTATTTCTCATGCATTAATTTAGGGGGTGGGGGGCCAAGAGGTAGGGTGGAGAAGAAATAAAATGAAGAAGGAATCCAAGAAGATGATGCAGAGAATGTTTTAAATGTGCAGAAATAGGAATATCTTGGTAGCTTTTACCTTTAGGAAAGTTTCAAATGAGAATTTTGCCCAAGTGTGGGGGCAAAAAAGTCCAAAATGTCAACCATTAGGTGGAAACAACCCCAACTACCAGAGATGCCATGGGAGTAAAAAGTATGAGAGTGAAATTGACCCAGAGGAGACTTTACAATCAGAATAGAGAAGGAGAGAGTTGAGACAGCACATTTCCCACTCTGAACTCAGAGAAAGGACCCAGTGAGGACAGGTGTCAGTGCATTCTTAGAAGTTAGCGTGTTGCTGGGTCAGCATCTCCAAGAGTTGGGCTGGGTTTTTGGAAGTGATGGAGGTTGTCTTAAGTGAAAGTGAAATTCAGCCAGGACATAGAACTCCCTTTAAAAAATCTTTATTATTGAAAGTATTACATATGTCCCCTTCCTTTCCCCATTGACCCCCTCCAGCCTGCCCTGACCCTTCTCACCAGGCCTTCACCACCCTATTGTCTGTGTCCATGGGTTATGCATATATGCATACAAGCTCTTTGGCTCCCTTTCAAAGCATGAACTCCTAGAGAACAGGACCTCTGTTTCTCATCTAAAGCCTCATAATTCCAGGACTTAATTCAGTGCCCAGTAAATACTTGTTGACCTGAGTATCTATCCCTTGTAGAGGCCTGCACACAGCTCAGGAAATACTGTTATACAGACATAGGTGGAATGAACACTAAGGGGCATAGCCTTAACCTGTTGTTACCTTAGCTTAGCCTTCAATTCTCTTCCATAAAATGGAACTAGCATACCTACCTGGTAAGACTTTTGTGAGATGTAAGACCATGGTGAGAGCTAAGGTGGGTGAAATAGCAATAATTCTTAGCCTCTTTTTCGCTCCCTCGGTTCAGGGTCTGCTGAAAGGTGAAGGGTCTTCTGATGTAGCATCAGCTTGATCCATGTGGGAAACGCCAAGTGTGAGGCATTGGGTGAGGTCCAAATCGTCCACAGTCAAATCCGTCTGTTCCTCTTCATTGAGGCTGCATCCTGTGGGTTAGGTGGCCTGGGGCCTGGGGAGGATGCTTGAGGGGACAGGTGCCAAAGAGGCCAATAATTCTGTCAGAGGGTTGAGGACATACAATGGGACCTGAGGGCATCGAGCCAACATCAGACCTCCCTCCAAACAAGGGCAGCCACTCTGTCTATCACCAGCCAGGTTGTCCTGCCCCGTCTTCCTCATCAAACCCTGGAGTCGTCCCATTTTTTGTTTGTTTGTTTGTGAATTAGTTATTTTGTGAATTAGACACCTGGTTAAGGCAGCATTCTGTGAAGGGCTTGCTTTGACCTGGCCTGTCTGGGTGTTAAAATCTTAGCCAGACCAACCAGTTGGCATGCACCCACTCTGGACTGTTTGGGAGGCAGGGTAGCATAATAGTTAACCACTCAGGGTTTGGACTCAGGCTCACTGGGTCAACATTTTCGCTCTTCCACTGCTAGTTGGAGCATCTAGACATGTCCGGGCATGACCAGCTTCAAGGAGCCAGTGATGGGACGTATTTTTATTATCAACTATAGTCCAGTTCCCCCTTCGCTCTCCTTCCTCTGAAGGAGGCTTTCACACTGGGTTTGAATCCTGGCTCTTGCATTTACTTACTAGGTGACCTTGGGGGAAAATTTTTCTCAAAGGGAGTAATATCACCCACTGGAGGATGAAACAAGGTATAGTTTACCCCTCGCAGCGTTTCTGTTGCATGGTGAACTTTCAATAAATGCTAGCTATTATCATTGTTTTCTTGGCTGAAGAGAATCTCCCCCCAGATGTACACGTGGCTTCATGAGTTCTTTCAGGGCTTTGTTCAGAAGCTACTATTTTGAGTGAAGTATTTCATTATCCCTATGAAACCCTGAATTTCACCCCTGCCAAGTGCTACTCCATTCTTTCCTCTGCCTTATTTTTATCTGTGTGCTTTTCACAATCTCAGACTAATTTACCTATCATCTACCTATTATCTATCCATCCATCCATTGATCTATCCATCCACCAACCCGCCCACTCACTCATCCATCCTTACATCTATCCTTCCTAATGCCTACCCATTATCCATCCATCATCCATCCTCTGGCTAGCTACCAGTATATTTATCTTGTTCGCCTCTTTCTTCCAGAATATAAGTTTAAATAGGGCAGGCATTTTCATATGGGTTTCTTTACCCCTCACTGTTATATCCACAGCACCTAGAACAGAGCCTAGCACTTCCTATTCAATAAATATAGAATGGTTTCATGAATATTATTATTGTTGTTGCTATTAGTATTTAGGTTGGAGCTTTATGATAGCAGTATAATACTTAGTTCAGAGCCATTAAACTCATGTACTAACCTGAGAGCTAGATAAAATAATTTCCACCTATTAAAATCCATATTATTAGGATAATTATATAGGTTTTGCTTTCTGCATTGGGATTAGTGGGATAGTTAACTCAGTGATGTACATCAGACTCATCAGATCTGAAGAACACAGGCAATCATTCATTGACTTGCTAGGAGCATTGCTTTGTTGGGAATTGCTCTTGGCTAATGAGAGTTGCCTTGTCCAAAGTCATGACTCCTTCCTAAAGGCAGCTCACATCTGGTAACTTGTAGGTGCAGTGGCATGAGAGGCTGGCACACTTGTCCTAATTCAGGACAATTCTAAAGAGCAAGCCCAGATTCCTGAGGGGTTGGCTGAAACCTCAGTTACTACTGCATCTCACCCCAACTTCTCTTTCTCCGTGGTCCAGCTTCTTTCACTCCCATGAATGTATTGATTCTGAGAGCTTCCTCTTAATACAGTTTCTGCATATAAATCTCCATCTCAGAATCTATGTCCCAGTGACATTTTATTACTATTTGTCAAAACTTTTATTCTTTGCATGTGCACATGCCCAACTTTCACATTACATACAGGCTCCAAGATATGATTTATCAAAGGCAATGCTTCTTTTCAATGCAATGTATATGATGCTTCACCACTTGAAATTAGCTTATTTTGCTCATGTAACAAATAAATGCCGAGTGTCTGCTGTGTTCCCAGCACTGTGCTAGACTTGCTAAATGGAGAAGTTAAATCTATCTCTAGGTTCTCCACCATGGTTGCATGGTTTGCTGTGATTGAAAGGGTTACATTCTATTCCCCTTCCCAGGTTGGGAAGAATCCCTATGAGCCAAGTTACAAAGGATGTTTCCATAAAGCATAATTATCAATTCTATACTGCTTTCTGTATACCCTGCCTCAGATCAGCTCAGGAGTGTGATTCTGTCAAAATATATACATATATCATCCAACTGAAAAAATAAGTTGGGTTATTCTATGAATCTTCTTCTTAGTGTGTCTAATGTGTCTTAGAGGTGTTCATTCATTCTGGTCTCTCCATCCTTTTTTTAAGACTCAGTAGTGCGACTGCATGTTTTTTATTTTGGTTTTGGTTTTGCATGGTTTTCTTTAATTCATCACCTCAGTCACTCAACAAATGTTTATCAAGTGCTTCCAAAACCAGCACACCTTTTTAGCTCTGAATAAGACCAGTGATGTCCTACCTTCGAGGAGATAAGATTCTAGAGGGGAAATCAGAAAGTAAACAAGAATGCAAGCAGAGGGATCTTTTCAGAGAGAAAGAAATGTGAAGAAATGGACTAAGATCATAGATAGTGAGGATGAAACACACACACACACTCAAACTGGCTGGTCAGAGAAGGTCTCTCTCAGAAGGTGACCTTAAAGCTGAGTCCAAAGAGGTGGAACAAGCCAGACACAGGAAAATCACGGCCTAGGCATTCCAAGCAGAACTACAGCATGTGTCAGTGATATGAGACAGCAGTAACTGTGGCTTCTTCAAGGACCAAATGAAAGCCAGCCTGCTTGAGCTCAGACAGTGTACATGTGTTTGTTGAGGGGTTGGGTCTAAAATACAGCCTAGCCTCTGACAGAAACATCTCATGGGATTTCCTATCTATGACAAATACAGTCTGAAATTCATTATTCATCAAAAATATTTATTAAGCATTTACTATGTGTGAAAGATAAGAGGGTAAGCAAAACTAACATAACATCTGCCCTCATTGGGTTTATGGCCAACAAAGAGACAGAAACTTTCAAAAGAAATAATTGAACTAGCACAACATGTATTTATTTAATAACCTAATGCTGTTTGGAGCATTACATTTGCAGATGGTAAAGTCTAACCCGTTAGCATAACTCTCTTTCCCACTAAGGCAGTGAATGGTCATACTCCATAAAAATAAATAATGTCATCCTCAGGAGCCCATTGGTCTTTGAATTAATTTTAACCACACACCTAATTCTCATTAATCACTGTAACACATCATTTGTTAAATGGTGTCTCTGGAAGTTCACATTCATACTGTGGTACAGTCCTACATAAAATGGTCTCCTTCCCTACTTCCTTGAGTTCTAGAAACATGGCTTCTCTGAAGGTGTCAATGATCACTTGGTGTTCAGAAATTCTCATTTAACTCAGCAGGCACTCAGCTGTCTGTCCAGTGCAAAAGGTTTTATTTCAATTCCTATTTTAACATTTGTTCTTTTTTATGTTATGACCATTGAAATGTTTTAGCAATCTATCTCCTATTTGCCCTCCATCCCATTACTAATATTGTCCTTTAGGGACTTCCTCACTTGGAATACCATCATGTTGCCTGGTGTTCCCACCTGACCAAGAAGTAATGGATAAGCTTATTGGGCAAATGACAGATAGGTTGGAAAAAGTGGGGCTTCAGGCACAGGCTTTTCTGAGTTTGTAATCTCTTGTGTGGACTAGGTATGTGTCTTTGGGCAAAGTACAGATGTTATCTGGGCCTTCTTTCCTGATTTGCAAAATGGGCCTTAAGGCCAGGTGAGTTGATTGAGGCATTTGCTTCAAGTGAAAAATTTAAGGGGGCACCAAATAACTCGGTAAAAAGGTGTTTGTTTTTTTTTTTTAAAAAAATAGTGTAATGCATATTTAATAAAATTCCTAATTAATGCAAAAATTCCACAATGAAAAAATTGGAATTTTAAATAAAGCTAGAATCTGACAGGATGAGAATGAGGATAAGGCAAGAGAGTCTGAGTTGTACAAATATTGGGTGCCCCCTTAAATTTTGCACCTGGAGCATGTACCTCATTTACTCACATTAGCCCTGGTCCTAATCTGCCTAATAATATTACATAATAAATCTGTTGTGAAAATACATTTGATAATTGAGGTAAGGAAGATTACACAGTGACTTATAGCTACTTAATATATTTCTCTTCCCCACTTCCCATCTTTGACATCCTAATCTGCCTCCCCAGATGATGCAAGATGGACCAAAGTGAGCCTTCCACTCATTGAGCGCTACCTACAACTCATCAACTCTCCTAAGCCCTAGAACAATGGTCTAGCCAACTGTGAGATGCTTCTAAGTGCTTTTCTTTCATATGGATCTCCCTCCTTCTCTCTCAATACAGTGTTGGCAGCATATTTATTTACTCTCTGCAACAAAACCACTGCAGCCCTAGGCTGGGACACTCTCTGGCTCCCATGACACTTCCCCAGACATCATCTAGATCTATGACTTGAAACTTTCCATCAGCCTCCCTCCCTTGCACAAACCGAGACATCATGCACACTCATCACCTCAAATCTTGTGCCAAGTTCTTGCTTTATGCACGCAATTTCAGATCCATGGCCATTTGGGCAAGAGGCCTAATATGAACTCCTAAGTATCTTCTTGGCACCGATTCCCTACCTAGTGCTATGGCCAAAATCCTCCTCGCCCACAGGATTCTCTGTACTCACTAGCGCAGAAAATGAAGGTTTTCTCCGTTTCCAATTATCTACTTATGCTCCTTCATAGTCACACAATATTCCCAAACCCACGGAACCCTTCCTACAGCCCCTAATCATAGCTCCTGACCTACTGACATGAGATGACCTAAATTTGGGGGTTCAAGAGTCTGACCAAACCTGTGGCTTGGACATATGGGAGCACCAAGGCAGCATGACGATATTTCATGAAAGATGTCACTAAAGAACAATGTCAGTAATGGAATTGGGGAGAAATAGAAGAAAGGTATATTGCTAAACCCTTTGCAATGGAAAAGCTCAAAAGTCACTAGTGAAATAGCAGAGAATACTAAAAATGGGAATTGAAAGAAGATCTTATGGACTGGACAGATGGCTGAAGAGCTTACTGAGATAAATGAGAATTTTTGAATAGCAAGTGGTTATTGAAATCTTAAGAGAAGCCATTGTAGAATAGACTCAGGGAAGTGGAAAAGGTAAACATCTTACATGGGCCCTACCATAATATAAATGGGTGTCTCCAGAGGCAGAATATAATAAATGATTTATAAGGGTGATTAATGGGAATTAATTATTTTGTTAAAATCCTCCCTCCCCCATGAGTTCTTATAATGTCCTCAAATCCACTTTGAGCAGCTTTGGCTTAGGTAGTCTGGGTATGCGGAAGGATTGGACAAGACCATATCTCCAGAGAAGATGACCTGGGAATTGTGTGTGTGTGTGTATGTGTGTGTGTGTGTGTGTGTATGCGTGTGTGTGTGTGTGGCACAAAACATATGCTTTGTCAAGGACTGTGCCAATGAAAAGAAAACCTATATTCTCACTCTAACAGACTTGACCCCAAGGCATCCTTGGACATCACTGAAAGTTAGCTATGATAGGAATTCAAGGACTAGGATCATATTGAAGTGCTAAGGGTTTGGTTCTCAAGTCAGACAGGCTGAGTTTGAATCCTGGTGCCACTGTGAGCTCCTGACTTTGTACAAATTATGGGAATAAGAATGGTAATACCAACCTCAAAGGGTTATGAGGATCAAATGAGAAAATCTATTCACACATAAAGAACTAGCCCCCTGCAAAAGCCAGTAAATGTTAGGGTTATAGTTCTTCAGATTAATTCAGTTGTTTTGAGTATGCTACTACATCTTCCTAATAAGCCCATCTAACCATGTTAATCTCATCTTATAATGCTCAAGAGTCTGTACCAAATTCCTGGTGGTTTAACCTAGTAGAGATTTATTTATTGCTCATACAAAGTCCACTGTGGGTCCTGGCAACTCTCTAGAATAACTTTTCCCCATGTGGTTACTCAGTGATCATGGCTTTGCCCTCTCAACTGGAGGCTTTGTGAGTCTTCAGTAGGGAGAGAGGGGATTCAGGTCCACCTGTTGTTAATTTCAGCCTGGGAGTGACAGCCATCACATATGTCCATAGCCTTATTGGCCAGAGCTGGTAACAGGGCTTCCCCTAAATGCAAGAATGCAGAAAGAAGGAGGAGTGGATAGGATGAGAAGTAATCACCATTTTCTCTGCCACACTCTCCTTTACCTTTAGAATCAAAACGAAATCTCTGCAATACCATAACTTTTATCTTGCTATCTCCCTTCCTTCTTATCTCCCACCTTGTCCACCTTCTGTTTTGAAATACTGCTGCTAAATTTGGAGGCATTTCATGAACTACCACACATCTGCGCCTTTTCCATGATCATCCTAATTGGATGCTGTCTCTATTCGTACACTTCACAACCTCCTATGACTCTGAGGTCTCAGTCCCTTTGAGGGCTTTCTTTTAGGGATGATGAATTTTTGTGACAAATAGATAGAGGAGAGCCCATCACTTTCATGTAATCACTCCCCTGCTATTCCTCACTCCCACAGGTGGTGTCTGAGCCCAAAGACTTTACCATCATTAGTTTTAAGCCATACTTCACAGTGACCTTAGTAAAAATTTAAAGACCATATAACATACATTATCCCATAGCTGTGTTAATTAGTCTTCCATATGACATCATCTCTGCTCCTGGGATTTTTATGGCTGTCATATATCTCATGGGAACGACTTAGCCATTTTCTACTAACTACGTAAAATTCTATTTAGTTTTCCAAGCATGACAAAAAAAATATATCCTCTAAACCTCACTATCTACACTAATAAAAGAGAAACATGGTAATTGGCGTATGACCACTACCCTTTTCATTGGCTAATCAGTGAGGATATGCAAATTAACTGTCAGCCAAGATGGCAGCCGGCAGCCAGGCAGCTGGAAGCGAACATGAGGCTTGCTTGCTGCGGACTCCAACTTTCCCTGCCTCACTTGCCGGCCTCTGAGTTGCAACTCTAAGCAACTATGTACTATGTTGCAAATAAGAAGCTAAACAAAACTCCAGAAACCGGCTTTCATTCAGCCAGGCTTTAGCAACATTGTATCGATGTTTTCAGCAGCGAGGCCTCAGAGCTAAAGCTGGCCCAGAATAAAAAAAAAAAAAAAAAAGAAAACAAGGAGCGGTTGGAAGCTTCAGTCACTCGCTTTCGGAAAACAGCCCTCAGCCCCTCACCCAGACTGGCCAGGCACCCCAGTGGGGACCCCCACCCTGATCCACGACACCCTTCAGGGCAAACCAGCCAGCCCCTACCCATGCACCAGGCCTCTATCCTATATAGTAAAAGGGTAATATGCCTCCCGGCACCGGGATCAGCGTGACGGGGGCAGCGCCCAAACCCCCTGATCGCCCTGCGGCTCTGTGTGTGACAGGGGGCGGGGCCACAACCTCCCTATCTGCCCTGCTCTGTGCCTGATAGGGGGGAGTTCCCCAATCCCTTGATTGCCCTGCGGCTCTGTGTTTGACAGGGTGCAGCGCACTAACCCCCTGATTGGCCCTGTTCTGTGTGTGACAGGGTGCGGCGCCCCAACTTCCCCCCCACGGGCCCTGCTCTGTGTGTGACAGGGTAGAGCCATAACCTCTCCATCAGCCCTGCCCCGAGTGTGACAGTGACGGCGCCCCAACCCCCTGATTGGTCCTGTTCTGTGGGTGATAGAGGGTGGCGCCCCAACTCCCCTATCGGCCCTACTCTGTGAGTGACAGGGGGCAGCGCCCCAGCCCCCTGATCTGCCCTGCTCTGTGCGTGACAGGGGGTGGCACCACAACCTCCCCATCGACCCTGCATTGAGTGTGACAGGGGGCGGTGCCCCAACCCCCTAATCGGCCCTACCCTGAGCGTGACTGAGGGTGGCATCGCAACCTCCCAATCTATCCTGCTCTGTGCATGACGGGGCGGTGCCCCAACTCCCCAATCAGCCCTGCTCTGAGCCTGACCAGGGGCTGCACCTAGGGATTGGGCCTGCCCTCTGCCACCTGGGAGCAGGCCTAAGCCAGCAGGTCATTATCTCCCGAGGGGTCCCAGACTGCAAGAGGGCACAGGCCAGGCTGGGGGATCCCCCTCCCCCCGCCAGTGCACAAATTTTTGTGCACCGGGCCTCTAGTGTATCTATAATACCAAAATAATTATAGAATAGTTAGAGAATATTATCTTTCAAACAAATATGTAAACTTTGTTATTATTTTTTCATTATTAAAACTGATGGAACCCATTTGAATCATGTTTCTTTGTTATTTTAGAAGATTTTAATGTTTTGAAGACTTCCTAATATTTTCACCTAAGTACACCATATAATATTGTCAACTTTTGCCTTTAACTCATCATGCCAGTCCTCCAAAAACATGTACCAGTCTTCCTAATGTTCACTTGGTATGTATATTTAGGAATATAGCTGAAATTTTCAGTTCTCTTTTAGCATTTTGGCACTTTATGACCACAGCTTCACTCTTCAAACCCAAGTTAAATTGTCTTGAAAGGAAGGCAATACAATTGACCAGAGATATAGAATATTTTTTTTAAAATCACTCAAGTTTTATTTGAGATAGTCTGAGTGGTTTCATTAGAAATGTGTGCATTATACAACTATGGATTTAGTGTGTCCTATGTCCAAAGAGTAGGTCATGAAAAATTAAAAGAGAAATCATATTTTTGTCTGGTTCATATCAGTTTGACTTGTTTTTTGTTTTGTTTTGTGTTCATTGTAAGTTCCTCAAGGCAAAGACAGAACCATCTCTACCCTGTTGGTGTGAATGTTCTTGTAGCACCTTGAGTATATTAAACATAATGATGTCCTGAGGGCAACAGATAATTTAACCAACAAAATAAATGTAGTCCTCCTACTTTCCACTGAAAATTTTAACATATGTTCCTCATCATCTCCAGAGGTGATACAAGCAGAACCCATAATTATATTCAAAAGGGTTTTAAGGGATGTTTAGAAACCAGAGAAAACCTTATATTGTCCTTAAGATTCACATAAGCATCCGGGAGGATGGATCGGTGGTGTCTTTGTTTGAATCCCCACTAAGCTGCAAGTTCCTTGATGGCAGAGAATCTGACAAATGACATGCATTTATCTTTCTACAGATATTTATGGCGTACTCCTTTGTGTCTAGCACTGCCCTAAGTCAATAAATGCTTAATTAACATTTCTATATCCTGCGATCCATTCCAAGGAGTTAGAGTTGTCTTTCTAGTGGTGGTAAAGTCCTTGACATGCACAAGATGGCAAGTAACTAGTTGCCTTGAGTGGGAACTGGAGCCATGCTTGTGAATCAGAAATCAGACTAATGGATCCAACGTGAAATACCCCTCACATGCAGCAACCTGCTTTAATGCATCAGACTCCCCATCCATAAATATTATTCAGCCTCCATTTCTACAAAACCGACATTGGTCTCTGACCCAATGAAAAGGCGTGAGCAAGTGTTATGGTGACCTCGTGTCTACATGACAACCCCGTCCTGTCTGAGTTTATAAGATTTATTAATAACATAATGTCCTTGTGGTAAGATAAAGAAGCATGCAGTAATTTTTTATGAAGGATTAGGTAGCCACTGAGCACCAAAAACCAAAAAGTAGGCTTGTTAAATTTGGTTTTAAAGTTCCAAGGAAAACACATTTATATAGGCTACATAATTATTGCCAGGGGTGAGATTCAGTGCACTTCCTGTTGATCCAGGGGAAAATCGCCCCGCAGTGGAAACAAGGCTCTAGAACTTGTTAATGAATTAAACCCTATTGATTGGTGGAAGGAAAGGTTTAGATTTGAAGACTAGCAGAGAAGCCCCAAAAGGTAGAAAGCCCACAATAATTAGTTTGAACAGTTTTTTGTTGTTTGCGTTTTAGGTACCAGATCAATAAAGCAACATTAATAATTAAAAACCAGGATAAATATACCAATTCCAGATTAGAGCTTTGAGCTTTAAATTGCTTTTGCCAAAGGCTTTTTTTTTTTATAGGCTCTAATCTTTCCAGATGTACTGAAGGCTATAATGTGACTTCTTAAGCTATAGATTTGATGAGAAATATGAGGTTCTTCTCAATGAGGGCTGTTGAGAGGTCCCAGAGCAGGCCTCCTAGGGGGCTGTATAGGTGTGTCTCATGTAAAAGAGCTGGGTCTGTCCTTTGTTCTCCTTCAGAATCAGCTTAGTGGCTCATAAAACAAGGGGGAGGAGTAGAGCCTTCTGTCCATCAGAGGCAAGCTGGGATTCTGCCATGAGGTCAAGGCTTGGATGGGGAAGAAAGAAAGATCTGATTAAGATTGACTGTGAAAGTGCTACTGGAGCTCAAATTCTGTGAGATGTTGGGTGGACTTCAGAGATACAATGAAAAGGCAAATGCTACCAAGGACAATTTATGACCAGCCAGGAAGGATTTAGGAAGTGGTGGTTGACATTAGTGAAGTCTTATGACTTCCCCAAAAGCTGGGGGAATGAAGAAGCAGAGACCAAACATGCTCTTGTGAGTCTGTAGTCACAGGAAGATGGGCAATGATTTCAGTTCACCTAACAGCCACACCCCATGAGGGAAAGGGGACAGTAACTTCATCAAGTCAGGATGCTGGGGGACAGTCTCTGTCATGAAGAGCCAGTGCTGTCTGAATCCACATTTCCTGTGAAGCCTTCTGGATGGATTTCCTGAGGAGCTCTTCCCATCGGGAAGGAAGTTGACTATGTCCACATTGGTCTGGCCTCGGGCCAGGTACATCTCATACTTAAAAATAAAAGACACACCCACATCCACCACTACTTCATGTCCTTCCCATTCTTTCTGGCTCTCGTTTTGTTATTTAATTCACTCATTGTCCAGGTTGTTTTTTTTTCTTCTTTTTTTCTATTAGCAACATACTGGTTGTTTATTACACTATTTCTCATGACCACTGCTATGTTTGCTTCTTAGTTACTCAATATCTTTAGTTTCCTCATTCTACTTTTTTATGTCCTTTAATTTAAGGGTTCCTAATTTGCTATGATTTCTGTACTCTTGGTTTTTCTATGTCTTCCATTAAACTTGATCACAGCTAGGAACATCGATGTGATTTTTTTAATATGGACTCATGGAATCTTCAAGTAAAAAATAATTTAGAGATTATGTACACCAGTGTTTTCTAAAAATTATTTCACACATGATATTCTGCCTCCAACATGATATTCATCTTGCAAAAAAATTTTTTTTTCTCTTGTCCTATCAGAAGTGATACACACTAATATCTTCCCTTGGGGAGTCTCAGTGCTAAAGATTCTATGGCATGTTCCGTTTAATTATTTTAGTTTAATTTAATGTTTCTCAAATTTACCTGACCAGCAAATTATCTTCTCTTTATTTTTTCTCTAATAACTGTTAGTATCCTGTAACAATATTTTGACAAGCAGTATGGGGGATGGTGATTCAATCTAATACCTCTGTTCAATAATATCATTCTCTCTTTAACATTCCTGGTAAATCATCAGTCATAACCATTTTGATGCCTCAAGTGATTCAGAGCTCACTACCATTTAAGGCAGGCTCATTCCATTGCTAAAAATAATTGCTAGACTATTTGTACCTTGCATCTTCTCATCAATATTGCCACCTTTGGTTTTGATTCTGCAGCTTACTCTAGATACACAATATTTCAAGTTAGTTCTTGTGTCCCTCTTCAGCCTTTAGTTCTTTCAACTCGTTCTCATTCATACCATGTACCATCCTCACCCTCCCTTTTCTTGATTAGACCCACTCTTTTTCCTGAGACCTATATTTGAATATTTTTCTACACATTTTTAGCATGTCCAAATACTCCTGAAAATTTAAAAGGCAATCAGAGTTTCTTTCTTGCTCACCCCTATTTCTGAAATTCCCTAAGTTTAAAAACAGGAATTTTCTCATTTCTGTCACACTTTCAGATCTCAAGAAATTAATTCATTGAATTGATCTCTTCCTCTATCTGTCACACCCTCTAATTTTTCTTGCATAGAAATCCACGCTGACTTTTCAAAAACATATATTTCAGACTGTTAGTTGGTGTATTTAATTATACCATCTTCTACCCTACATACCTGGTCTTAATCATTGGTTTGATAATACACCATATTTAATTTTCCTTCCAATCTTTATACAGTTTGCTGTTGGGAAAAATACCTTGTACTACCTCTTTTTACTGCATACCAGGGATCTACCTCATCCTTATAAAATCTTTCATTTAAGTATTCATTTCTGGGAGCCTTTGCATTCATTAACCGAGTCCTACTCCACCCACACATTCCTCCCTCTTTGCTCAGTCTCCTTTCTTGGTACTGACTTGAGCCTGAGATTTTCAGTTCTGAAAGTGTCGCAGGTTACACCCTGGCTATGATAATCATGTACTGGCTAATACTGAATACATATTAGCATGGGCCGGGAAGCACTGGGCTAAGTTTTTTACATATGCTGTCCTATTTTCTGATCATAACAACCCTGAAAAGAGAACATTATTTCCCCTGTTTTAAAGATAAGGAAATTGAGGATTATGAAGACTAGGTAAACCCATCTGTGGTCACTCTGTACATAAGGGCTAGAGTCAGGATTGATCTAATCTACTTCCATAGTGAAAAACTTGAACCTACATTATGCTTTAGTTGTTTTGAGCCTAATGGCAGTCTTCTATGTCTTGCGCTTTCATTTGGATGTTTAATTCCTATCTACCTTCCTTCCTCTCTCCCTTCTTTTCTTTCTTCCTTGATTCTTCCTCTCTTCTTCCTTCCCTTTCCTCGCTTCTCTTTCTCTCTCACTCTTTTTTTTTCTTTCTCTCTCTCCATCATCAATCTGTCATCTCCTTCCCCTCTTCCTTTCATTATTGCTTTTTAAAATTAAGATTATTTTACTCAATTCTCATTTTTCCTCTCCTCCTCTCTAATGTACACATGAGCCTCTCCCACCATGGAGAATCCATGCTCTAGAATGAAAGGGATTCAGGAATGGGCCTTGGAGACTCAGGTTCTTGTCTCAGCTATGCCAATTGACCCGAATCCTGGGTTCTTAACTCCTACACTATCTTTCTAGGAGGGATTTGATGGACCATGGCCATTTATTACATACTACACACTGGGACTATAGGAAACTAAAACATGACTGCTACGTATTAAGCTGTACTATTTGCATAGTTCTTTGCCAACCATTCTACATGCCTTTCCTCATTTTATTTATTCTTTTCAGCATCAATGCTACTAGATAAAGGGTTCCCTTTTCCTTAACAGAAAAAGAAAGCTACGGTCACAGAGGTCCCATGTCCATGTTTAGCTGATGGGGGAGCTGGAACACTAATCCAGGCTCAGTGTTCCAAATCCCCATTTTGTGAGCCACTGAATCACTGTGAATTCCACAAAACTGGGGAATATCAACATGTTTTTATGCAATTTAAAGGCTTCTGTGGTCAGATAAGTGTGAGACACTCGTGGCTAAATAAAATTTACTTACATCACTCTGGTAGTAAGTAGTAGTTCATGAGTCAAGAGAAGGAACGTCTGACTCCACTCTGGATCTCTTTCTACACCATTCAACTTCCTCCTTGGTGGTTTCCTGGAGGAAACTTGAAAATATATTTGAGCTTAAAAACATACCCCTATTTGAGACTGTGTAGGACCAAAGACCTTAATAAGAATGCATACTTATGCTAAATGACATTGCAAATGTAAATGTCATACGTCCATATTTCTTGTAAGGATAATTCATAACTGAAAGGCGGGCACATGCTTCAGTGCTGACAACAGAAGAACAATTCTTTACAACCGATTGCCGCCTTTTTTCATAATTAACATGCTCCATATAGATTGAAAGGTCATTTCTTATCCTCTTCCTCCAACAGTCTTTAATATTTACCAAATAGTGTCGCATTGTTGGAAATGTCACAGGCTCCACAGCACAGGGGTGATTCCACACAGTGATTCATGATGACTTAGTTCATTAAGAAAATTACAACTCATTTATTTCAATACTACGTCTCTTCTGTTCTCAAAGAATTCTCTTTGATTAAAAACGTGAATTATGTTGACTTATTTCTGTGATGTAGGTGGCTTCCAGTTAAAATAAAAAGATAATGTGTCTTTGCCTACAGTATGTAGTTCCTTTACAATGACCGTTATGAGTTTTGGTACAAAAATTGGGATGGCAAATGCATAGCAATTCAGAGCTGAATTCTTTCCTTTCTCCAGTCACTCACATCTCCATCAAATCTGCTTCTCAGACCTGAGATCTGGGAGCCATCATGGAAACCCGCCTCTCTTTCTTCCCCACCACCAACCCATCACCAGCTGCTGTCTATTTTACCCTCCAAACTTCATTTAAACCTGTCATTCTCTCCACCTGCATGACAAGTACTCTAACCCAAGTCATGGTCGCCATCCAATAGTCTCCCAGCTAATCTCCCTTCTGTTGACCCTGTCCTTCCCCCGACTCTGCACAGTAGCCAGAAACATGCCTTACAAACTATCTGTAATAAAAAAGACTAGATATCTTTTCCCCATGGTGGGCCAACATTCTTGTAAAACATAAAAAAATGTACAGTAAAAATGTACTTAGATGTTGCAGCAGTCAAAATGCTATGAAAGTTCCTAAATGCTTATGATCCATTTCTGTACTCATCATGGTTTGGTATAAACTTTGCAACCTGGAACTGATCTGCGGCTCACATTTTGAGTTTATCTAAAATAGACAGGTTTTAAATATATATATAAATCAGATCACAAAATCACTGATTCTGATTTCCATTAAAATACAAACTTAGCCTAGCCAGTGTGGTTGAGCATTGCCCTGCGAACCAGGAGGTCACGGTTCCATTCCAGTTCAGGGCACATGCCGAGGTTGTAAACTCGATCCCCAATGTGGGGCATGCAGGAAGCAGCTGATCAATGATTCTCCCTCATCATTGATATTTCTCTCTCTCCCTCTCCCCATCCTCTCTGACATCAATACAAATATATTGTAAAACTACACACTTAAAGTAGTTAATATATATGTCCCAGCTGGATCAGGCCCTTGCCCTCCCCCTGCCCCGCCCCCCGTATGTCCTCTGAGCCACACTGACTTTCTCTCAAGTCCTCAGAAAGTTAAGTGTCTGCACACAGACTCTTCTCTTTCTGGAATGTTTTCTCCGCCTCTCAGCCAGGCTTTCCCCTGTGTCCTTCGTGCCTCATCTAAAATATCTCTTAGCAGAAAGGTGTTGCCTCATTCCTCTACCGCTACCACTGCTAGTAAAATTATTTGACTCTCCGTCCATTAAAAGGTGGGGCCTATGCCCACCCCTTTGAATTGGGGCAGGCTCTGGAGCTGCCTGCCCAATAGAAAACAATGGATGGGATGCTGTACTAGTTTCCAGGCTTGTCTTTGAATATTGAGCACTTGCATTTAATGTCTCGTGGATTAGGTTCTAGGAGAAAGCACCCACCATGTAAAAAGTCTGACTGCCCAGAAACCTCCATGCTATGAGGAAGCCCCAGCTAGCCACATGGAGAAGCTCCATTTGGAGACAGATGCCTGATCAGATCACATACCAGAGAGATGAATAAAGAAGCCTTCAGGTGACTCCAATTTCAGCCACCACCTAACTTTGTTCATAGAAGGGACCCCAATGGGAACCACTCAGCTGAGTCTGCCCACCTCAGACCCATGAGATATAAGAATAAGCTATTATTATTGGACATTAAGTTTTGTTTGTTATATAGCAACAGATAACTGGAAGATTTTCCCTGTCCTGTTATTTGATGGTGTCCTATAATTTTTCCTGAAAGGAATGGACACGGCAAATGTTGAAATGAGTTTGTCCTGGTTTGGATTTCCATCAGAAGCAGAACTTGAGACAAGGATTTCCTTGCAGGTAGCTCCTAGGTCAAATAAAAGATAATATTTCCTAAATTAAGTATATATTTCCTTTTCTCCACCCAATAAATATTTCAGTGCAAATTTGTCATAATAATGAAAGAGAAGAGCAGTTTGTAGCTATATTTTCCTTGTTTTTGTCAATATCTAAGGAGGTGATTCCAGGAGGTGCTATGAGCCAAACAAGGATAGGTCTTCTGGGGCCCATTGAGGCTCTATCCCACTGGGGGCCCACTGGGGACTTGGAACATGCCTCACAAGTGCCCCACTGCCAGTAGGGGAATGCAGAGAGCTGGGGTGTCTGTCCACCAACTCTAGCCACTCTTGGTTGAAGGTCATCTCTGAAATGTTCATTCTCTGATATATTACCTGTTCAGCAAGAGGGTTCAGCACATTTCTGAAGCTAGAGAACAGCCTCAGGCAGAAGGATGTGGGGTACCTCCTCAGAAAACCCTGCAAGAGACCACTGGAGTTGGAGGGGATGAGGTGACTGTAATTTCCCTGCTTTATATGAGTGGATTGCCTAGTGCCTACAAGGCATGCAACAAATATTTGTTGAATGAGTAAAGGAATGGGAAAGACACCTCAGTTTATAAAGATTGTAGTAATCCTATATAATGAAGGGCTAATATGCTAATTAGACCCGACAGTGGGATGACCTTCTGGAACAACCTTCCAAAACAACCAGTGGGCTGGGGGGCAGAGCTGCAAGGCAGCCCTGGCTGCGAAAGTACCCTTGCACAAATTTCGTGCATCGGGCCTCTAGTGATCTATACTCTAGAATTCTCAGATTTTGCTGTTGACCTTGGCAAGCCCTCTCCCCTCTCTGGGCCTTACTTTTCTACATATGCAATAAATGGGTTGGGGTTCATGATTTCCATGAGCGTTTCCAGCTACAATATCTTATGGCTTATGAATAGAATATATATAGCCTCATTAGGCCAAGAGATCATATTCCAAGCTAAATAAATTAGTTGGTTTTTTACCAAGAAATGGAATGAGTGTTTTAACAAGAAAGTGTAATTAATGGAATCATGAGAATCATATTACAATCTTCTGTCCTTTTAAAAAAGGAGGTTAATTATTGCATAAATTGGGCTACATATACACAATGGAATTATTTAATAGCCATTAAAAATCAAGTTTATGAGGAGTGTTTTATGATATTGAGATATAAGCATATATTATTTGGATAAAACATACGTATGTGTGGATGTGTGTGTGTGTGTGTATGAATATACTGCTGGAAGAAACAAAGGAATATCCGAGCTATCATTTTAGGTTGGTAGTATAATGGGTGGTTTTCATTTTCAAATTTAAACTTTTTTACACCTTCCAAATTGTGGAAAATAAGCATGCATTATTTTTATGATCAGAATTTATATAACAAATGTGCACACAAATGTGTTTAAATGGTGCAAAGAAAAGGTAAGGAAATGCAATCAGGAAACATTAACAGGCCCCTCTGACCTCACTTGCTTGCTCAGGGAAAGGCTATATATAGCACTGTTTTCACATAGACCTTGGAAGTTGCACAAGCTGAATGAAAAGTGCTGCAGATAATATAATTTTAGATGTATATTCAGGCATTATCATTAGACTTATATCTCTGCTGAATTCTTTTATCCTCAGTATTTACATCTGTAGAATGGTTATAGCAATATTGAATTCACATAATGGTGGTAAAGGATAAAGAATAAAATAAAAATACTGCTGGATTTAAGGACAATTACTATTTCATGAAAATTAGTGAGAAAGAGAGCATAGGAAACTATGGTAGAATACTTTATAACAAGTGGAGTTTCAAAGGCAGGGAAATGATAGCCTTGATTTATTCTGCCAAAGTCTAGCAATCATTTCTGGGCAAAACAATGGGTGCTCCAGTTTTATGGGACATCAGTGGTGCTGAGGGAGTGGATTTGAGCACTGAGAAGGGAGTGTGAGGGGGTGCAATATGATCACTGTTTTCAAATCTTTTAAACACATGATCAAAGTAGCACTGTTACTTTATAACCTTAGTGTTACGGGCTAAATCGTGTTCCCTCACAAGTTCATATGTTGAAGTCCCAATCCCCAGAATGTGACTGTATTTCGAGATAACGTCTTTAAAGAGGTGATTACCTTAAAATGAGGCCATTGGTGTGGGTCTTAATCCAAGATGACTAGTGTCTTTCTAAGAAGAGACACCATGGAAAGCTAATGAACAAATTAACTGACCGAAGAAATGGAACCAGAAGCATGAATACATGGGACACACTGGCTGGTGAATGAGGGGATGACTAGATAAATAAAAAAGGTGAAGGATTTAAAGAACATATAGGCATAAGCTAAGGATAATAGTTTGGTGAAGGCAAAGGGAAGGGGGCAAGGGGAAGAGGTGGGTGGAGGTAGATAAAGGGTGGGGAAAATTGGGATACCTGCAATTATGTCAACATTAAACATTTTTTAAATAAAAAAAATAGACGCCAGGGGGACAACCATGTGAAGAGGCAGCAAGAGGGCAATCATCTGTGAGCCAAAGAGAGAGACCTCAGACTAAACCACGCTGCTTCTTATTCTTATACTTCCAGCCCCCAGATCTGGGAGAGAATAAATTTCTGTTGTTTAAGCCACCCAGTCTGTGATATTTTATTTTATGGCTGTCTGAGTTGACTAATATAGACAGAATTAACGGATTGGTTCATATATACAACATTTATTTAGGCAGATATATATATATATATATATATATATATATATATATATATATATATGGCTAATATGCTAAGTGTCTGTCCGGGTAATGATGTCACATAGCAATGCCTGGCTTCCTCTCCCTAGCAACTAGCCTCCTCGCAGTTTCTTCAGCCCAGGAACACAACTTGCTTTATAGCCAGGTGCAAACATTTTACACTTTAATCAAATGTCTATGAAGCATTTTCCCATGCCTCATCTCATTTGATCCTCACAGAAGTCCTGGAGTAGGTAGATAGGAGACTCAGTGGAATACTATTTTCTTTTCATTAGCCAGAAAATGGAGATCTAGAAAGTTTAGAAACTGGACCCGACTGAAAAGAAGTAAGAATTGGTGGACCTTGAAAATGACTTCAGGTTTTCTCACCGCACAGAATATAGTAAAACACTGCTGCAGTTAAATATCTTACCCTTTGTTATCCCTGCGTGATCTATAATAATAATCTGCTTCATGTTGATATTTACTGCTGTGTTGCTGACACAGTGCTTCACTGGGCTTGAAAAAGTTTAGCTAAATCAGAAAGCAGGTCTAATTAAGCAAGTTTATTCTATATATATAAAAGGCTAAGTTGACTCACCCATGCACAATACATATAAAGCTCTCACTGGCGCCAATCGCACAAGTGTGTTTCGATCTGTCATTGTTGATCGTGAATTTGGTTGACACTTCTATTATAGAGAAAGGGCAAATAGCAATATTAAAATATTTCTTCTAATTAATTTCCTTTCAATGTGCATGAATTCGTGCACTGGGCCACTAGTATTTATATAAACCTGCAGAAATAAGACACAATACAGATGTAGCTTAGTTTGGGCAGCTTAAACAAAATACTGTAGACTGAGTGGATCAAACAATAGGCATTTATTTCTCACAGTTCTGATGCTGGAAGTCCAAGATCAAGGTGCCAGCATATTCAGTTCTTGGTGAGGGCTCTCTTCTTGGCTTATAGACAGCCTCCTCACTGTGTGCTCACATGACTTTTCTCGCTCTCTTTTTTTTTCTAATATATTTCTATTGATTTCAGAGAGGGAAGGAGAAGGAGAGAGAGATAGAAACATCAATGATGAGAGAGAATCATTGATTGGCTGCCACCTGCTCACCTCACTCTGAGGATCAAGCCTGAAACCCAGGCATGTGCCCAGACCAGGAATTGAACTGTGACCTTCTGGTTCATAGGTTGACACTCAACCACTGAGCCACATCAGCCTGGCTCTTTTCCTTTTTATGAGAACACTAATGCCATCATGAATATCCCACACCTATGACATCTAAATCTAATTACCTCCCAAAGACCCACCTCCAAATACCATCACATTGGGGGTCAGGGCTTCAACCTATGAATTTTGAGGGAACACAGACATTCAGTCCATAATAAGGTGCTAGAATTGCTTCACGAGGAAAGAAGCCACGAGAGGGCAGATTTGATTCTGCCTGAAGAAGCAATATGAGCTCAATGAAATATGGCAATGGCTGCACCAGATAGTCAGCACATGTGGATCGAGTACCCCTCTTTTCCCCATCCCTGTCTAGATTCTTCCCCACTGTCCTGGGTATGGCCAAGCTGAGGCACAAGATATACTCTCAGCATTGCAGCAATGAGTTGGTGGCAAGTAGTATATTCCAAAGTCGACCACGTAAATCCCATATGCTCTTCTTACGATGTACTGTTGGCACTCTTCATCTAGAAGTGGCATCTATGTGCCTTTCCCTTGATACTGAGCGAGTCTAGATGTGATACTGCATGACTTCCAAAAATAGGTAATAAAAGATAAAATAGCCTTTGTCTAGTACTTTCTCTTGGGACATGCACCTTGGGAGCCCCGAGCCAACCTATAAGAAGTCCAGGCTAAAGAGTCTGCATGGAGAACCACACAGAGATGAAGAAAGAGGCCCAGCTCCCTTTGGTCAAGTCTTCCCAGCCAGCATCAGCCATGAGACTGGAGCAGCCTTCACGATGACCCCAAACCCATCCACCATTTGACCACAAGCTCATGAGACACACTGGTCAGAACTACAGCTCTGAATTCCTGACCCACAGAAACTGTGAGAGAGAATCAATGAGTATAATGGCTTCAGGTCACTAAGTTCTGTGGTGATTTGTTCCATAGCACTAGATAACTAATCAAACTTAAACTAGGGGAAGGTGTAAACTGATATATCACTAAGCCACTTCTAATTCCAAGTCTGTGTTGCATCATAATCATTCATTACAACTAATATAATATGACTAAATGTTTCTCCAAGGACAAGCAGGGTTCAGGGAGGAAGCCAGGGTCTTGGACTTAATGCAGCTACCCTCTCACCTCTGATACTCTTTAATGATGACTTATGTATGCATGTTGTGCCTTTCATTTTGCCCTATGTAAATACATTTCTCTAGCCTCATTATTAACAATGGCCAAGTAGAAAATTAATCAGTGGAAAGAGAGCCAGTTCTTTAATTGATGACTGTGAATGTGGACTTGGGATGAGGTCCTAATGAAGCACGTAGTTGCATTACTATTCCATTTTTCCTCTGACATGTTTTTCTACCACTAATTCACAAAAACAGACATAGGCTTTAAATAAGAGAATACAAAAATATCTCTAAAGGAGGTGAATGCAGAAAATTGTTTGCTACTTACACCTTACTTGAATTAAAATATTTTCTTCCTCATTACATTAGCTCCATTTTGGATTGAATTATCAAATTCACTGAGTATTTTGGCAAGGCATGGAAATTAATTATCATCTCACCTGTAATTCTCCATTTTCATCCATTATTACAGATTGAGCTATCAAGGATGTAGGATATTGTACTGATTCTGTATAAACAAAAAAATCTAAGACAAATATTATAACCTGAGAAGACTAGAAAATAGATATTTGTATGTTTGTTCTGGCGGGTGGTATACAAGGTAGGGCAAAAGTAGGTTTATAGCTGTTTGTATTGAAAATAATACAATAATTAAGAAATAATACAAGAATAAGCTTTGTGTTTTATGTACTGACAATGTAAACCTACTTTGCCCCACCCTGTATATGTATGTATGTGTGTATGCATGTTTGTGTGTATTTGTGCCTGTATCTCCTACCACATGGTAAGCATTGTACTAGTTACTAGAAATGCAATGGTTTAAAAAAGGTGCATGTGGTTTTACCTTTATGAAATTTATAATCTAGTTTAAAGGGTAAACTTTAATTGAATAAACAAACAAGTCATAGCTGTTTTTTCCGAGTTGTAGTGCCTAACCAGAGTTTCTTGTGTGGCTGATTTGAAGAATATATTAGAATAACTATATTTAGGAAAGCAATATGACATTATCTACTAAAACTGAACTGTCTAGGGTACACATACAACCAAATTGTGTACATTTATTCACAAAAAGGCATGTATTAGAATGCTCATAGCAATGCAATGTCATAAATCCAAAATGCAAATGACATAGAGATATTGGTCAATAGTAGAATGCATTAAAAATAGTATATTTCTATAATTTAATAGTATGCAGCAATGACAAGAAAGAACCTACAATTATACAGAGCAATATGGTGACTCTAATCAACATAATATTGAGTAAAACAACTTATTACATAATTCCATTTATATGAAGTATAATGCTGAGAAAGATAACTTATACTGTTAGAAATAAGGATAGTGGCCCTAGCTGGTTTGGGTTGTGTGGATAGAGCATTGTCCCATGGACTGAAGGGACCTGGGTTCAATTCGGGTCAAGGGCACCTTGGTTGCAGGCTCAATCCCCTGCCCTGGTCAGAGCATATGCGGGAGGCAACCAATTGAAGTGTCTCTCGCAAAGTGATTTTTTTCTCGTTGTATCTCTCCCCCTTCCTTCCACTCTTTCTAAAAATCCATGGAAAAATATCCTTGGGTGAGGATTATCAAAAATAAAAAAAAACTAAAAAAGGAATAAGGATAGTGGTTACCCTCAGTGAGGAAGTAACAAGAAATGGGCAT
Source organism: Myotis yumanensis (assembly GCF_028538775.1). Lineage (NCBI taxonomy): Eukaryota > Metazoa > Chordata > Mammalia > Chiroptera > Vespertilionidae > Myotis > Myotis yumanensis. The sequence continues at coordinate 18,855,560 of NW_027223769.1, forward strand.
GGGGGGCTTCTGGGTGCTGGCTGTGTTCTGCTTCTTGATCGGGGAGTGGCAATGTGGATGTGCACATTTCTCTGTGCGTTCTTTCATAGGCATGTCATACAGTATTGTAGAAAGATAAACAGCCAATGGCTTCCTACTGTCTTCAACTGTAATCCTATAGCCTTGTGATTGAACATTAAACCTCCTTATGATCATGTTCTAATCTACCCTTGCAGCCTTTCTTCCTTCCCCTACCTGCCAATATTTACCCAACAGAACTACCCCCATGTGTCAAACACAGCACACCATGTTCCATCTTCTTGATTTTATAAATGTGGTTTTCTTGCCTGGAATACTCCATTTTTCTCCCCTCCCTGGAGAGTCCCTTCTCATCAAGTGCCCAAGCTCAGCTGTAATGTTATATTTAGCAGGAAATCATCCCCAATTGTTCTCCCCATGTCCAAATTCCACCTCATGTGTTGTTCCATTTATTTGCTTTATTTTTCCTTAGGTTGCATTGAAAATGAGCCATTTACATATCTGATCACCCACCTCTCAACCCCTGCAAGCCCTAGACTATGAGGGATCCTACCTCATCTTTGACTTTTTAAATTCTCAAGTGCCTGGCATAGTTCTTACCGCACCATATGTGCTAACAAATGCTTGAATGATAGGTACATGTGTGAATTCTGGAATAAATATGACTTAGAATACATGTAAAATTAGATTGTCAAATAAAGAAAGGAATCTGGGGACCTGCAATTTGTAGAAACAGCAAAACTATCAACTCTTGTGTGATCAACCCAACCAGGAGATGGGATTTCTTAAGCATTCCAGAGAAATGGTGTAACCAGACAGAATAATTATTGATGAAGGTTGGAGTGTTAGGTAAAGAAAATTTTAAGCATCAAAATTTAGGAAACTCAGCACCATTTTATCTATTCTTGATATCTTGATTTATATGAACATCATTTTGTTTACCTGAAACATTTCTAAATAGTTTCCAGATCACTTGTATCATTTCACCAGGTGCCAATTCTTTTGCCTTTATGTATTCAGTAGGCAAGAGATCCTACTTTCCTTTTGGAATTTAATAATTACAATAATCAAAATAAAGAAAAAGGAAAGGAAAGAAAGAGAGAAACTTTAAGTGAAAGTTAGTCTCTATTCAAAATATGGCAGGAAAGACTTCTAACCTGCCACAGGGAAATACTGAGAACATGGGGAAGGCTGGGCAAACATTACCTCTGCTTGGCTGATAAATAGGTCATAGGAGGAAAGTGAGATGGTGATACAGTGGGACCTGTTTTATAACCTTAGTATCTATTACTGTCAAATGTTACCTTGCCACTTTAGGGACCTCTTTTAAAACAAACAAACAAACAAACAAACAAAAACTTTAAATATACTGGAAACCAGAATTCACTGAACAAACCCCAGCTTACTTGCTTTTCCACTTTCCTAAGTGTTAATCACAACCACTCTATTAGGTAATGGTCCCAGGGAGAATCGGCAACTTCCTCTTGTGTGCTCTTTGCTGGTAGATATCACTACGCACTCACCTCTCTCTCCATACAACTGCACACGAGGCACACATCTCGTTGCATTTAATAATTCTGCTGTGCATCCACTGCTCTTCCTTGACTATGAACTTGTGGAGTGGAGAGAGCATGCCTGTTCATCTTTGCACCCCTGACCCAGGTTCACTGCATGGCACATTTTAAAGATTTTTATGTTTGTGGAATAAACCAAATGAATAAGTGTCTTATCTTTGGCTGGTTTCCTGAGTATACCTCCAAATATATATATTTTACATAGTCTACAATGTGCTTAGCCTTGATTTTGCTCCTACTGAATCCTTGGATTCCAAATGGGATTTGAAAGCATTGGGCTGATAAAATATTCACAGAAACTCCGGATGTGGATGCTTTAATTGTGTGAGGAAAGACACACTAACCAATGCAGACACTTCCTCCAAATCAGAGCACAGGAGGAAATGTGTGATGTCACCCCCCAGAGAATCCCACTGCCCACTAAAGGAGGAAGCCTGCTTTTGAAAGTCAGCGTCGCTGTTGGATGCCCAGCTGTCAGTTTTTTTCTCACATTTATTCTGAATGAGCACAATCCATCCATCAGAGCTTAAAGAGTTTTCCAACAGTACATTGACCTTGAATGTGGCACATTGATTTTCAGTAACGCACCGCAAATAGGGTCGTTACTGAGTCACCCAACAGTGAATGTGATTGGGAACAGGTTTCTGAAATTCCAATCGGGTGCCACCTGCCCTGGATGATGGATCAGCCTACTGTAAACCATCAATCCCTGGCGGGGCCTGGAAAAAAAGTGACACCTGTATGAAATTTATCATTATGTACACCACCAGGCAAGGCGTTGAGGCCATAACTGGGCTTTTCTGCGATGGTGGGGCCTCTCGGGCATATGTTCTGTTTTGTTTGCAACAGCATTTATTTACTGACGTGCTTTCCTGAGAAGGAACCACTGGTGGTGGTGACAAAGATGTAAGCACTATAGGGAATTACATCTGCAGCAAGGATTGAGCAATAGATAAAAAGCCTATGTCTTAAGCTGTTAGAGGTTAACGCCCGATCAATTAAGGTGATTGTTTCTTAGATTGCATTGGACAAATGTACACACACAAAGGGGACATTAGCACAGCCAGAAGGGAAGAACAAAGAGAAATTAACTGATGCTAAACTCCACATCAAACTGGGAAATGATTTTATGTTCTTTTGAAATGCTAAGTTATCTTAATGAAAAGTTTTCTTTCAAAATGAAGCTTTTATGTCCTTTAGTGTAAAAAAAAACTTAGAATAAGATAAGAGGTTTTATCAAGAACTGAATAATTGTAGGGGCCATGCTCATTTTGCAAAAATATGGATTTTGAAATCTATGTCTATTCTTTTTGTCAAATGATAGCATGTTTTACTAATATAAGTAGTAATTGCATTTCTTATCTGCTATGTGTAGTCACCACCCACACATTATAGGCATCTTACTAACTTTCTCGTAACCTTACCGTGTAGATTTGATTTTCTTCCCATTTTACAGATGAAGAAACTAAGAGTCAGAGATCTTGGGAAAATTGCTCAGGCTTCACAATTAGTTATCAATGGCAGAACTGAGATAGAAAATCTGGTGTTTACTCCTTAGCTGAAGCCCCCCACAGACTGTAGACTATGGCCCAGTGTCACTCAGATAGCATGACAATTAAGTCAGGGGCATTTAGATAATATTACCTGGTTCTGCTGTTACCCACCTTAAAAGCAGCAAGTTAGAGCAGATCACATGCTGATCCTTCATCCAAAAGGGTTAACAGATGTTGCTGAGCCCGTGCAGTTTGCTGAGGTGCTCCTTGGGAGCTGCTAAGCTTATGATTATCTTTCCCTAATTATAAGCTGCTTGGGAGATGGAAAGTGTTCGGAGGGGTCTGAGATTATAATTGATGCTTGTGAAATGCACACCCCAACCCACGAGTTGTCTCTCCTTGTTTCACGCTTCAGCATTGGATGGACATAATCCCCCAGACCCAGGGCCTGATACCCAGTCAGGCAGGCTCTGCAATGGTGAGAGGTGAGAGCTGCCAAAGGTCAAAACTTAGCCCAAGCTACTTACAGGGCGGTTTGGAAAATGCTCACCTTACTTCTTATGATAATTAAGTCTTGCTCTGGTGGGGGATTCCATGTCTGTAGCCTGAGTTCTGTAGCCAGTGGGAGTAGCTTTCTGAGATTCTGATTGTTCTTGGAAGTCTTCTCTGCCTGACTTACTTTCTGGAGAAGGCACAGAAGTCTAATTCCAAAGTATAGCCTCATTCATTAATTTACCCCAGTTCATCCCTCCCTCCCTCCCTCTGTATTCAAAGTTGGGTTCCCAGAGTGTTTGGATACCTCTGGACTATGAGGTTTTATAGAGGCAAAGTCTTCTTTGTCTTTTTATTTTGAGCACCTGATATCAAGATTCGTATATAGAGCATAGTCCAGTGCATGCTCATTGGTAGACAAAAAATACAATGGGGACCCATCACAGTCTCCACCATTCTTCCACCTCATGGAGGCTGTGAGACCACATGACATAATCAAAGCAAAGAGGGTAGCCTTTCCTTGATGGTGACATCAGAGCAAGGATGACACCCCTGAAATTCATAGGCACATGGTGGGAATAGTGCAGCTGCCAAGATGGTCCATTCAGTGTCTTACTTATAGTAAAAATTTAACAAATGCCCATTGAAACACAAAATTATTTGTTAAATAAATGGATGAATAAACATCTACTGAATGAGTAAATATCTGCCCACTGAATGGAAACTGTAAATAACTAAATATTTGCTGAATGAACACACGGATGGCTCTTTGGTGAATGACATGACTTGGCTGTGTGAAGTTTCCCGCAGTGCTAGGAATTCAGGCTGAACCAATACAGTAGACAACTTTGAATCTAACCTTGTCAATGTGCGTGTGTTCAAACTGCCTGAAAATCTAAACTCCCCAACTACACAGTTGATTGCATTGAGTGCACAAAAATCTGTCATCAAAATTCCCAAAACTTCCAAACAATTCTAGTGTCTGTGTCTAAAGATAAACCTCCCACTCATTTTTGCTATTCATTTTCTCATTTTTGAATGACGAGGAAAATGGTCTCCTGGGTGGTGGGCATACTGTGTGTGTTCAAGGAATGAATGGGGCTTCATATGCTTCTATTCCAGGGGCGATCAGTATTCATGAAGGAAACCGAACACATGACAGATGTGATTAGAAACGACTGTCAAATAATGACAAATACGTTCTAATAAAAACAGACACAATCTTAACAATTACTTGAAATGTGGGTATTTATCAAACAGAGTGAGATTAAAAATGACCATATTGCATTAAAGAAATCGAACTGATGGAATTTTAAATATGCAAGTTGGCCACATCCCTTTGCTCACGCCTTCCTTCCTCCTCACCAGGCTCCTTGCACAGCAATGGGGTGGGAGTGAATTTAAACAAAGAGTGTTCTAATGTGCACTGAAGTATTCACATTTTTTACCAATGTTTTCTCCAGAGTTCAACTCTGGAGAAAAATGAGGCCACAGTATGGAGGAGAGTGGGACAGATGACAGCCTCCCAGACTCCAATTGTGAGAAACAATGGAGAGACACAGAAATAGCTGAATATACTCAGTGTGGGTGAGAGGTGCTACGGGGCCCCTTGGTAACTGTTGTCACAGGGGCACAGACTACTAATGAAAACGTCCAGGGAGAGTGATCTATGGAAAAATAACTAACCAGACATTGATGATTGGGAATCCTTTCTCTTTCTCCCCCTGCTCTATTCATTTATTATCTGTATTTTAGGGACTTTAAAGAAATTCTGTGATGCTTTACCACAAGGTACTGGAATAGCTAACAGAAAATTCATTTAGCTTCCTGTAGATGTGGTGATCATATTTCTAAATACTGTCACTAGTAAGAATAATACTCAGAATATATATTCTTTTATGTTCACTGCCATTATGATTTCTAACTTATTAATATGAAAAACTCTAAAAAATTAAATGGAATTGCTATCATCTGCCATTTAATGAATGTTGTCTACATGCCCGAACTGAGCTGAATACTGCACACATTTTGTGAGGCCTGAACTTATGGAATTTAAGGACTTCCTTTAAAATAAGTAATACTGTATTATGAATATAAAATTAGGTAAGAAAGTGAATATTTATTTCAGATGAGATTACAAATTTAACAAGCTTTCAAATGCTATAAGCATTCAATACTTATGGTTCTTGGAAGGTGCCTACGCAAGAGAAAGACCTCAAAGCTCAAGCTCGATTAGCTTCAATGAGGTGACTCTTGCAGTATTCTCTATACTGCTTTGGGTTATGTTATTTAATCCATCTCACAATTCTGCAAAATAGATGTACCATTTTTGCATTGCTATAGGTTAAGAGACTGTGGCTCAAAGAGGTTAAGTCACTGACCCAAGGTTATAAAGCCCGGTCCCAAGTGGTGTATTATACTTAACTTTTGCCCGAGCATCTACATTTGAGAGTGAAATTTGGTTGTTTTAGAGATGTGGAAACTGGCTCATGGAGGTAACATGATTGGTTGTTCTCTTATTTCTTAGAAATGAGGGATAGGGCTAGATCTAAACCAGTGGTTCTCAACCTTCTGGCCCTTTAAATACAGTTCCTCATGTTGTGACCCAACCATAAAATTATTTTCGTTGCTACTTCATAACTGCAATGTTGCTACTGTTATGAATAATAATGTAAATATCTGATATGCAGGATGGTCTTAGGCGACCGCTGTGAAAGGGTCGTTCGACCGCCAAAGGGGTCGTGACCCACAGGTTGAGAACTGCTGATCTAAACCAAGCATGTCAAACTCAAAGGCTAACACGGGCCAAATAAACAAGGTTTAAGTTTATGTGGGCCACAAAAAAACACAAGCTTCAATTTTCATAGAAACGTAGGTTTATTTCGAAAAGCACAGTATAAAATAGAGCAAGAGCAATGATAAAAATTAATGTTTTCTTACATATCATTATACTGGCTGGGCAGCAAAAAATATTTGTTGTGAGCTACATGGGGCCACAGGCTGTGAGTTTGACATGCTTGTTCTAAATTCATTTCTATCTCTCCTCTATGTCTGATTTCCTTCTAGCTAAAACATGTCAGAAGACGTGTTCAATTTGGCTCTGGCTCTTTGCACAAATAATTCCATCTGGAGGGTAATTGTATGGGTAGAAAAATGGGCACAAGCCCATAGGACACAAGCAACAAAGACTTTGTGTGAATATAAGATGTTTCTTATCCACCATTTTTTATCTGTGTGTCTTTGTGAGCCCAGCCTACAGTTCTCTTGCTGGTCATCCAAGTGGCAGCAAAAACCTACCTGGAAATGTCGTTGCATAGATCATCTCAGGTGTGGAACCGCTCACTCAAGGGGATGTGGGGAGGATGACCAAGGCCAAGGTCAGCAGACAAACCGCCGGCTGGCTGGCTGCTTTGTGTGAGCTTCCTGTTTACCCTGAAATTCTATGTCCAGTCATTGTCCTTCCCCACTGGGTGGACTTCCCATCTCCCTGCACAAGAACATGAAAAAAGGGAAAAATCAAAAACACTTTGTCCAAACTGCGATGGCTGTAAGCAGCAAGGAGATTTAGAAAGCACAGGCCTGCGGATCTGAAAGAAAGGGTGTGTGTCTCAGCCCCACCGCCATTCACCAAGGCAGGGGCTTGAGATCCTCACTGTATCTCTAAGCCTTGATTTATTCATCTGTTAGATGAGAACAATAGCAATACCTACATCACAGGACTTTTATGATGGTTAAATGAAAAACATGTGAAGTGTTTAGCACCATGCTTGGTACCTAGTAAGCATGACAAAAGAATGAATAGTTTCTAGTATCAGTGTTGTTAGCACGGTGATGCTTGCTGTAAAAACAGTAGCAGGAGGAGGAAGAATTGTAGTAGGGTGATGTTGATGGTGGTCATTGTGCCAGGAGAAGAATAAGACAGATTTAATAGAGTGGCAGTGGTGGTAGTGGTAGTAGTAACAGGTGCAGAAGGATTTATAGATACGATAGTAGGGTTGGTAGTAATTGTAGCATTAGTAGTGGTAGACATAGAACTAGTAATAGCTTCAGAAATCATAAAAGGACTTGAAACTACCATTAGCAATAATTATAACAGCAACAATAATAGTGATAACAATAGCAAGAATAGTTTTGACAAATGTCCTCCCCATCCTCTTGGGCCCATGCTCCCAAGATTACCAGGACTGGCTGAGTAGTAAGCACTGTACGGTGGCTAGTTTTGAAGAGTCCCTGATATATTTGAAGTTCCAAAGAACAGATGAACCTGGCCTATTAAAAAATGAAATCACTTTTGAAAGATTCTAGGAGATGAGCCTGGGGTCTGCCACATGGGGAGCGATGGACCTCCTGAAGGACACACAAGGGAACACACATGAGTGAGCATGAACACCCCGTTTCATTCATGACCCTTGGCGGTAGTGAAAAGCTCTAAAGGGGAAAAGGAGAGACTGGCATTGATCTGTGCCACTCAACACCAGGCATTGTCACTTGCCCCAGGTATTTCTATGCAGAATGGCAAGAGGTAGAGGCTCATGTTACAAATGAAAGAGCAAAGGCTCAGGGATGTGTAGAAACTAGGCCAAGGTCATGCACTGGCAGGAGGACCAGGATTAGAGTCCTGATCTGTCCATCTGACCAGGGACCTGCCCATCTCCCTCGCCTGAAGGCCTCGTTGGGTTATTGAGCACAAAAGGCTTTGTGTGCACTTGGTCTCTTACTAACTCAGGGCATTAGTTCTCATCGTGACTGTGACTGCTCAAGAGAAACCAGAGGATTTTCTTTGCATCACACATGATGTCCAATAAAAAAATAAAAAGAAAAGCAAAGCAAACAACAACAAAAACATTTTGTTGCTCAACTATCATGTGCTGGCAATTGCCCTCCAGATGGAATTATTTGTGCAAAGAGCCAAACTGAACACGTTTTCTGACATGTTTTAGCTAGAAAGGAATTGTACATAGAGGGAGATAGAGGTGAGTTTAGATCCAGTCCTATCCCTCATTATCTGAGAAATAAGAAAATAGCCAATTGCATTGCCTTCCTGAGCCAGTTTCCACATCTCTAAAACAATCAAATTTCTCTCTTCAAATGTAGATGCTTAGTGAAAAGTTAAGTGTAGTGCACAGCATGGGGCCTGGCAATTGATAAGCAGCAGCTGTGGGCAGAGGAGAAGGAGCTAGATTACTGGCTCAGCCCTTTACTAGCTGGGTGACTTTGACCAGCTCTTAACCACTCATTGCCTCAGTTGCTCTCCTGTAAAATGAGGTGATATGATAGGACCTCTTAAGGTGAGGAGTCATTGAATGAACGAACATTTCCTATACTTGGGAGTTTCTGACATATAGTTAATGCTCAATGACTTTTAGAAATTATCACCAGTGATTATCCATGTTATGTCGGGTGGATAAGAAGGAATATGAGGCAAGACAGTATCATCTGAGGAAGAGAGGCTGCCCAAGAAGGAGCTGGAACAGAGGCTGTTTTTCTGGAAGGCTGGGAGGCTCCACAGATTCCTGGCACAGTGGTGGGGAAGGGTGTGGCTCTCATAGAGAATTGGGAACAAATGTATTGATAACGCACTAATTAATAGTTAGAATGTCCACCTTCTGCCCCCAGGAAGCTGGGGTAGAGGCCGCAGCTGAAGGCCGTTCCTCGGCTGCATCTGGACCGGCCAGCCCGCATTTGGACATTGGCAGCATCCTCACATTTACATTCCACGGCCTCGCCACGCATCCTACTCCGCAAACTGTGTTCTGATTTGTCACTTTTTTAGGGTAGGATTATGTCTCTGAGTAAGCTGATTAGTGTTAGACTGATTGTTTTAAAATAACTCGAGCGGCATCTGAATTTATTTACATACATGATATTGCCTTCTATAAACACAGCTGTATGCAGAAAGAAAATTCAACGGTATTTTAGGAAGTTAAGCCAACAGTTTAGCTGTAATAACGGCAGCCTTCTACTTCTGGTTTTTCTTTATTTTTTTTCTTTCTGGATTAAGTTTTTCCATGAGGGTTGGGCCGAGGACTCCTGCCCAGAAGGGTCTGAGGTCTGTGAGGGGTTTGAAGTTCTGGGGAAGATGTCTCTGGCTGGCAGAAAGTGTCTTCAAAGGTGGATCTGCAGAGGAAAGTGAGCTGATATGCAGTCCTGGCACGGGTTTCACACGGCCATGCTCATTTCTGTGCCAGCATGGAAACTGTTAGCAGCGTTCGGACTGTTTCGAACTTCTGCCTGCATAGAGAAGGGCGTTTTTGACTTTGTGGATTCCATGTGCATTTATTGAGCATCCCTGTGTGTGGGCAGACTCTTCGTTGGCTCTGGAGATATAGTAATTAACAAGTAAGATACAGACCCTGCCCCATGAAAGTCAAAGTCTACTGACAGAGTTAGGCCATCAGGAAGAAGGCATGAAAGCCACTTTATAACTGAGAATATGGCAAGTGGTACCAAGTACAGGAACACATAAGGGATGAATACATTCAGCCTGGCTATGGGCAAAGGAGGGAGAGCTAGTGGGATGGGGGAAATTCCTGTGAAGAAATGGCGTTTAAACTGAGAACTAAAGGGTGAATATGAATTGGCTAACTGAAGAAGCAAGAAAAGGTGTCCCCTGGAAGGGAAAGGAGTTTGCTGTGTAGGAATGAGCAGAGCTGGGTCCATGTGGCTATAGAGGAGAGAGTGAGATGAGACTGAAGATGAAGTCAGAAGCCAGAGAAAACAGGCTCCAGCAGGCCCTGCTGTGGATTTCCATTCCACCCTCCAAACCATGGGGATCCAGAGATGGTTTCAGTCATGGAGTGGCGTGGTCAGATTTGTGTTCCAAAATGATCACTCAGACCCAGCCAGCGTGGCTCAGTGGTTAAGCGTCAACCTATGAACTAGGGAGGTCATGGTTCAATTCCTGGTCAGGGCACATGCTTGGTTGCAGGCTTGATCCCTAGTGTGGCGTGAAGGAGGCAGCCGATCAACGATTCTCTCTCATTGATGTTTCTCTCTCTTGTTCCTTCTCCCTTCCTCTCTGAAATCAATATATATATTTTAAAAATCACTCGGGCTGCCAGGGGAGAATGGATTTGTAGGAAAGCCAACAATGGCCCTGGCCTATCAGTCAATTGGCTACTGCAGGAAAATAGGCGAGAGAGGAGGGTGATTAAGGAAGATGGAAATCCATCGTCAGATTGAGATGTAAGTTGGGAGTTTCATCAGTGGGGTTCATGTTTGAGGAAAGGGAAATTTTCAGTCCAGTTACTTTTTTCTTTTTTGTTGCCTGGGCAACAGTATGGATGGTGATGCTGTTTAAGGAGAGAGAGCAGGTAGGAGAACCGTTTTAGGGGTGGGTCAAGGAAATAAGGAGTTCTCTTGAACTATATAAAATTGAAGATGATTACAGACTCCTAATGAAGACAGTGAGAAGACAGAAGATGCTTAGGTCTGAAGGTCCCAGGAAGGAAGTGAGCTGGACAGTTTGTTTGGAGATAATGAAAATATGCAGAATCACTGGAGTGGATGAGATGACCAAGGGGAGGAGTAGATGGAAAAGAGAGGTTTGTGAAGAAAAGAGCTGCGTGAAAACATCCCTGGTCAGCTCAAGGCAATGCAGGCAGCTAGATGTTCTGTTTGGGGAACAAGTCGCTGAAACAGGTTAGGGCAGTGGTCGGCAAACTGCGGCTTGGCAAACTGCGGCTCGAGAGCCACATGCGGCTCTTTGGCCCCTTGAGTGTGGCTCTTCCACAAAATACTGACTTCTGCCTTGTGTGCATGGGCCATGAAGTTTCAATCGCACTGTACGTGCGCGCCCGCACGTGGTATTTTGTGGAAGAGCCACACTCAAGGGGCCAAAGAGCCGCATGTGGCTCACGAGCCGCAGTTTGCCGACCACTGGTTAGGGTGGGACGCAGGAAGTAAGCTGTGCACACAAAGCAGGGCCCTGATTCCAAAAAAGAGGCTTTACACCACTTGTCCCCTAGGCGCCACAATGCAGGAAAACGTCAGGGTTCAACCCAGAAAGGATTTATGTCAGCGCTTTAACGCTGCCCGTTTTGAAATCCAGGGCAGACGGGCGATTTATAAGGCACTGGTGCTTGATCACTTTTTCGTGGAATTCTGACTGTAACACGTTATTCCTTTGATAATATAAGCTCTTGCTATATTTTAATTTGTTGCCAAAAAGTCTTCTGGGTAAAGTGGAAACTTTCTCTAGTGCCCAAGAAAAAGGAAAGAAAAACAAGAAGAAAAAAAGTTGGTGGGAAGATAACTTTCCTCTAAAAATTCTTCCACGGGAAAGGTATCTTGTTGGAGTTGCTGACATATTTCAAGAGGCGGCTGGGTGGAAGCAGGAATGGGTCCTATCCCAGTTCTGTCACTCACTAGCTCTGTTACCTGGAGCAAGTCACTTAACCTCTCTGTGCCTCAGATGCCTCATCTATAAGATAGAGAAAATGATAGTAACCATCTCATAGGTTGATATAAAGATGATTTCGTTAGAAATTCTAACACATATAAGTACTTCCTAAGTATTAGCTAGTAATATTTTCATTTAGGCAACAGGAGTCTACAACAGAGAGAGAAACCTCAATTGTTATGTAATCAATTACTGATTAATTCTGTGGCTCAGGCAATTATGGTATACAGCTTAAATTTCCAATAACTAGGAAATGATTAAAATTTCAGCCCATAAATGTGATGAAATATTAGATATTTAAAGTTATTTTATGTATGTGTGAGTGACTACATGTCACTCAAATGTACATTTTGTGTGCAAAATATGCTATTTTTGCTAGAAAATTCAGAATTGGGCATGGGATAGAGACATTGATTTGCATTGTACATTTTCTGTAATGATTGAATGCTATTGGATATAGGATTTATTTTTTATATATTTCTGTGTCAAAGACAACTAGTCCTTTTAGATCAGCATTATTGATATAAAACTTAGAGTTCACTAATTTTGAGAATATAAATGATAAGTTTTGATAAATGTATCTGGTTGTGTAATCATTTCTACAATCAACATATAGGACAATTCCATGATGCCCCTTCCAACTACTTCTCTCCTCCCATCCCAGCACCTGAAATCCACTGATTTACTTTCAGTAACTTTAATTTTGCTGCATCTAGAATTTTATATAAATGGAATCATACTGTATATAGTCTTTGAGCTTTATGGCCTTCATTTAGCATAATGCTTTGAAGATTTAACCATGTTATTGAAGGCATCAGTAATTTGTTCTTTTTCATTGCCGAGCAATATTCCATTACATGGATATATCACAATCTGCTCAGCAGTAGATAGTCATTTGAGTTGTTTCTAATTATGGGCTATGTTAAATAAAGCTGTTATGATCATTACAGTCTGGTCTATGTAAACATAAGTTTTCATTTAATTTTGGTAGATATCTAGGAGTGGATTCCTGGGTTGTATGGAAAGCATGTATTTATAAAAACTACCAAATGGTTTTCCAAAGTAGCTGTAGTATTTCACGTTTCCACCAGCACTGTGTGAGGGCTCCAGTGATCCCACATTCCCACTTATATTTGGTATTATCGCACTTTTAAATTTCAGCCATTCTACTGAATGTATCATTGTATATCTTGTAATTATAACTTTATTTCCTTAGTTACAAATGATGTTGATGATATTTTCCAGTGCATGTTTGTCATTTGCATCTCTCCTCTTCAGGGAAGTGTCTTTCAAATATTTTGCCAATTTTTAAATTAAGCTGTTTGTCTTCTTCTTGTTAAGTTGCAAGACTTACATTTTGATATTCTGGTTATAATTCTTTTATTAGATATTTGTTTTATAAATATTTTATTCTAGTCTTAGTTTTTTTCTTTTTTAAATAGCAAATGTTTTAACTTTGTTAAAGTTGAATGTTTTACTACTTTGCCTTTATACCTCATGATTTTGGTGTTTTTAACTATAAATTCAATTTCTTTAATAGGTTTAGGGCTATACTGGTTATCTATTTCTTCTTGAAGGAATTTTGGTTGTTTGTGTCTTTCAAGTGATTTGCCAATTTTATTTGTTATTGTATCTATTGAAATGAAATTATACATAATATTCCCTTGTTATAATATCTGCAAGATCTATTGTGATCTCTTTTTTAACAATAACATTTATTTCTCTTTTTAAAAATATATATCTTTATTGATTTCAGAGAGGAAGGGAGAAGGAGAGAGAGATAGAAACATCAATGATGAGAGAGAATCATTAATCGGCTGCCTTCTGCATGCCCCACACTGGGGATCGAGCCCACAACCTGGGCATGTGCCCTGACTGGGAATCAAACCATGACCTCCTGGTTCATAGGTGGATGCTCCACCTCTGAGCTACACTGACTGGGCTCTTTTAAAAAATATATTTGATGTTACTAATTTGCATCTTACCTCCCCCACACACTAGTGTGCATGTGCTCATGTGTGTGTTTTCGTCTGGTTAAAGGTTTGCTATTTGTATAGATCTTTTCTAAGAACCTGCTTCTTTTTTTATTGATTTTCTTTGTTGTTATTCTGTTTTAAGTGATGATTGCTCTTATCTTTATTATTTTCTTGCTTCGTCTTCCTTTGTTTTAATTTCCTTTCTGCTAATTTATTAAGGTAGATCAGCTAAGATAACTAATTTGAGGCCTTCCTATTTTATAATATAATTTTTCCTCTAAGTGCTGTTGAGGCTGCATCTCACATATTTTAATATCTTATATATTCATTTCAAAATATTATCTAATTTCTCTCATCATTTCTTTTTTGGTCAATAAATTGTTTAATTGTCTTTAGTTTAATTTTCAAATGTCTGCAGATTTTCCACATATTCTTCTGTTACTACTAGTTTAATTCCATTGTAGTCAAAGAACATATTATACACGATTACAACTGTGTTAAATTAATTTAATTCTGTTTTATGGCAAAAAGATAATTTATCTCAGTGAATATTTCATGTCCACTGGAAAAACATGTGTGTTATTCTGTTGAAGGATGGAGTGTTCTATAGGTGTCAAGTCGGTCAAATTGGTTGATAGTGTTGTTTGAGTCTTCTACGTTCTTACTGATTTTCTGCCCACTCATTCTGTCATCTACTGAGAGAGGAGTCTTGATATCTCCAAATACAATTGAGGATTTCTCATTCTTCATTTCAATTTTGCATCGTGTAATTTGAAGCTCTCTTTTAGGTACACATATATTTAGGATTTTTTTTTGTTTGTTTTTTTGTTTTTGTTTTGTTTTTTAAATATATTTTATTGATTTTTTACAGAGAGGAAGAGAGAGGGATAGAGAGTTAGAAACATCGATGAGAGAGAAACATCGATCAGCTGCCTCTTGCACACCTCCTACTGGGGATGTGCCCGCAACCAAGGTACATGCCCTTGGCCGGAATCGAACCTGGGACCCTTCAGTCCGCAGGCAGATGCTCTATCCACTGAGCCAAACCGGTCAGGGCTATTTAGGATTGTTATGTCTTCTCAATGAATTGACCCCTTGACCATATGAAATATCCTTCTTTTTCCTTGGTAATATTCCTTGTTCTGAAGTCTACTTTTTCTGATTTTATATAGGTCTTCAGCATTCTTCTGATTTATGTTTGCTTGCTATATCTTTTGCCATCTTTTTAACAAGTCTGTGTTTTTATGTTTAGAGTGGGTTTCTTATAGAAGCATATAATTGAGTGTGATGTTAATTTCTATGGTACCAGTTATTTGGTCAAACACCAGTCTAGATGTTGTTGTGAAGGTAATTTTTAGATGACCCTAACATTTAAATCAAAGCAAATTACCCTACCTGATGTGGGTGACTTGCATCCAATCAGATGCAGGCCTTAAAAGACTAAGGTCCCCTAAGAAAATAGCAATTCTGCCTCTAGGTTTCTTTCAAACTCAGAATTGGAACATCATTTCTTCTTTGTGTTCATAGCCTGTATGCCTGCCCTGCAAATTTTGGATTTGTCAGCCCTCACAATCACATGAGCCAATCACTTAAAGTTAATCTCTCTCTACATACATCCTGTTGGCTCTGTTTCTCTGAAGAACTTGCCTAACACATTGGGTCTTGCTTTTTAATACATGACACTCTGATTTTTAATTAAATTTTTAGACCATTTATATTTAATGTAATTATTGATATGGTTGGGTTTAATCTATCATCTTTCTATTTGCTTATATTTAATTCTTCTGTTCTTTCTTCCTTTCTTTCTTCTTGCTCTGCCTGGAGTCAGTTGTTAAGGTGAGAGGATAAATACTTCTATTTTGTTTCACATTAATCAGAAATGGAAATCTGGAGTTATTACTTATTCCAGTGTTTCTCTGGCAACTAATATTCTTAATCAGAAATTGTGAAGATTTTGCAAAAATATAAGAATGTATATTTTAATAGTGAAAAACAAGATATACATGTGCATGAGCACATTATTATTATGCCAGCTATACAAAAACATGGCATGAAAATATATTATGGGTTCTAATTGTGTTTGTCTTTAGATGCCAGGACTATATAGTTTTCATCCTTTGTAATTTAAATATTTTTTCTAATATTTTATAATGAAAATTTAGAAATTGCTTTTATGTTGTAAAAGTAAACTTTATTTGAAATAATTAAATGCTGAGGAAATAATTATAAAGTAGAGAAGTCTCATCTACAAAAGAATTATTTTGTACATTAATTAATATGCATATGCACATTATCTTTTCATGTACCCAACCCTGTCCTTGACAGTTTTTCCTCACATTTATTTCCAAAATATAATAAACATAGATTAAATAAAATAATAAAGTTATCAAGATCGAGGTAAAAGCCCAAGAAGTAGGAAATAAAATGAGTGGCAAGTATAAGGGTTGAATAGAGACTAGGGAGAGGGTCATGAAAAGGAAGCAATGTAATTTTAGCAGAAAAACTAGACTAAGGGAAGCTTTGGGCATTGAACAAAACTTACCTGTGAGCTTACTGGCAGCCAAAACAAAGAGGGAAATAGCGGTACTCAGAGCTCTCAGAGATAAGCCAAAAGTTATTTCATCTGGAACCTTTTTCAATTTTATTTTGTCCAGTTCTCACTTCTAAAAGAATATTTATCAAAGAAACATTCGCCAGATAGAAATGTTGTGCTCAGCTTTTTGAGGACAAAAGACAATTCCAGGCATCGACGCTTTCCTTAATGGAACTGGATTCCTAGAGAAAAAGGGAGACGAGATACATAAACCTGGAATAGTTTCAGACTAAAACAAGACAGTGTTTGATTGATCTTGAAGTCAAAAGCCTGCAAGATTCCAGTTAAAGGTTCATCTTTGGTTCTTAATGGATGGATGAGTGTGGCTAGGCACGGTGGAGGAAAAGGCATGGTAAGGGAAATGTACGACACAGAATAGGGCAAAGAAGGAGATGAGGGCATTGCACACGGACTGGGACTTGAGGTGGTGAGTGTGACTATTGGGGAGCACAGGGTTATATGGAAGTAAACACACCATGGCTTAGATAGGAGATTATCCCACTCAGGGCACACCGTAGTCCTGAATGTCCTGGTGGAGAAAGCATTGACAATAGACCCACAAGCTCTCAGTTCTTAAATTGTCACATCTTGGCTAAACTAAAAGACTTAAAGAAAAGAAATTCAATGTCTACCACATTGAGGTTTCAATAGAGCTGAATAAAGTTTTATATTTTAATAGAAATGATGTGCCAGACTCTGCCCTATGTATTAAAGCGTTTTGTTTCATTTTAAAGACAATGCAAAACCTCACGTACGGGAGGTAATACTTTTAAGTCCAAACACAGTCTTCATAATTTGTATAACATATTGATGTAACAAGGCATTTTTGGCCAGCTGAGCTAAGACTCAGAATTCCTAATGGAAAGTTCCCTGACCCAGGAGACCGCAATTTAGCAAAGAGGAGTCTGGGTTTGTTGAAAGGGCTAGGAAGACCACAGGATGGATGGAGTTTCTATCCTGGCTTTCATATGAACCTGAGTTTGAGAGCCTATGAATGGAGGATGGAGGGCCTGAAATACACATGTTGCTGGTGAGTGGATGTATGTGTTGTTGTTACTGCTTTTGGGAAGAAGCAAGCTGCTCTGGGATAGAATAATAGAAACCAGGAGGTTCCTTTCAAGAGCAATGACCACCTTTGGCCCCTGTATCAGCCAGAATCTAGTCAGGAGAACACAAACCACACTAGGTGTTTTAGCTAAAGAATTCAATGAAAGAACTTGATTAGACAGGCATTGGAAGATGTAAAAGGCACACACGGGGACACCGAGGTCACACAGCTATAACTGTAGGGCCATACCTAGGGCCGAGGGACAGAGCCTAGATAGAGGGATTTCAGAATCCAGGAGCTCAGAGGAGAAGCGTGATGGATCAGGGGCTTCTGATGAACAGTTGACTCCCTCAGCAGAGGGCCCCTGGAGCTGAGACTCAGAAGCCTGGGAAATCGGTGTTGCTTGTTGGTGTTCATACCTCCGAAGGGGCACAATAAGACTGCTTCTGGGCGTCTCCAAGGACTGGAGACTGGAGTTAATGGCAGGGATTAAGTACTGTTGCCAAGGTGAAGCGAGGCTGAGAGGAACAGCAAGCCAAGAGAAGGTAGCAAATCCCATCTCCCTCCATCACCTTGCAGTCTGCCTCTTGCGCCCCCTATTGGCAAGATCCCAGTAGGGAACCAGCTGCAGGTAGGCAGCGCCCCAGCCCAGCCTCACAGAGGAGAGTGAGAAGGAGCCCAGTGAATGGGACACGCAAGCTTCATAACCAGATCCTTCCTGAGATCTCACAAAGGCTAGCGCAGGATGGGGTGCTTCCTGGCCACATGAAAACGAACCATCACAGGCCCATTTTGAGGAATGACTATAGCAGTGGTTCTCAACCTTGGCTGCACATTAGAATCACCTGGGAATCTTTTTAAAATCCTGATTTCTGGGCCTTATCCTCCAGAAATTCTGTTTCTTTGTTATGGGGTGGGGCCACAACGTTAGTAACAAAGAAACAGAATGTCCGGAGGACGAGGCCCAGAAATCAGGATTTTAAAAAGATTCCCAAGTGATTCTAATGTGCAGCCAAGGTTGAGAACCGTTGGACTATAGGCTTTGAGCTAAGATGAAAACATTCCCGTTTCTTACTTGATTTTCTCCTAACAATTACCCAAGAGGTGAGCATGATTTCTGTTTTACGAGTGGAGTATTTGAAGCCCAGAGAATGTGAGTAACTTTCAAAGGGTCACAAAGCAAGAAGCTGGGAGAGGCACCAGATAAGCAGAGTTAGTGACTCCCAACACTGTTCCTTTTGACTAATTGAAAACTCTCTCTATACCCTCTTTGCTCATACTAAGCTGATATAAACGCCAAACAATAAATTTAATTTAAATAAAAGAAATTACATCTTCCTCAAAATGTGTAAGTTCCTTGAGGTCAGCATTGTGGACACAGGCAACCAGCACAGCACCTGGATATATATAGGTATTCAGTGAATATTCATTGAAAAAACAGGTGAATATGTTTAACTTCCTCTAGCCATCTTTGAGTATTGTAGGAAAATGGATAAGTGATCCAGGTATATAATTGATACCCAAACAGTTAAAAATTATGGGTAATGCATGTGTATGTCTAAGACATATTTCACCGCTACACAAAGCAAAGCAAATGCCTGTGAGGGCAGAGGGGAGCACATGCCACGGACATGCTGTCTTTCCTTCTTCTGCGGGACTACATGGAGTCTTCAAGTGAGACAAATGTGAATACATATCTGATCATTGAATTAACTATCCCATTAAACTATGGCCGCTTCTTCCCCTCCCCCAGCCCCTCCCCCACCCAAGCCCAGCCTATCATTAGCCGCTATCTGGAATCGACAGTAGAGTAATTTGAACTCTGGTTCCCAGGGGCCTATTCTTTTACTTCCTGCTGTAGGAATACGGTGTGTATTGATTAGATATCAGACTGTAATGGGCTTCCAATCTCTCTGCCTTAAGATATATGATGGAGATGACAGGAAACAGATACCCTGTTACTACTTGTAAATAGTCTGGTTGAACAAAATGGTTGGTAACCTCTTCGGTGCCAGACACTTACCAGCAGGAAGAAGAGACGTTGTCACTCTTTCCAATATGATTTCTTGCAAAGGGGAGGCATGGGACTGCCCCAGACTGCCATCAGCTCTGGAAACCCTGATGGAGGAGGGCCTGCCTGCAGAGCTAACCCTTGGGGAGTTCAGATGGCTCAGGCCGCCGCCCTGTGCGAGTGCGGGAAGGAAAGAGGGCTTGGAGGCCGAGCAGAAGCCAGAGCAGGGCTCCTTCTTTGACCAGCAAGACCTGGAGCCCATCATTCCTGGAGCCTCAGTTTCCTCATCTGCGAGATGGAAGAACTACTCCCATTCACAGCACAATTGCAAATATTGAGTAAAAGTGCATTCGGAGTAGCTAAGACAGAGCCTAGCACCTGGCTGATTCCCTCTCTTTCCCCCATCCCAGCCCTACCCCTGAGATAAAAGATTTCCCGGGATTCTGACAGTGTAAGTTCAGACCCCAAAGAGCACACAACGGTGGCATTTGCAGGCAAATGACTGAGCGTCCCAAGCTGAGCTGGTCTTCCTGGGGCCCTGGAGCAAAGGCTGGGCCTGCTGGGAGTTGACCTGGGCTGGCTGTGTGGGTTTTGCTCACTTCCTGCACTCGAGCCTGTGATGTTGGAGTGAGCAGGGCCCTCACTCACGGTCTGGTAACTGCAAAGGCAGATCCAGAGTTGACTGGTGACACCCTCCCCTCCCTGCGGCCACGCAGACGCCAAGGAAAAGCTCAGCTCCGCCCTCCCTGATATGGACTTGGTTTTGCAAGGAAGGGGGTGTCTTCTCTTGGATCTTGAGCTTCCTTCCCTTTTCTTATCAGGAAAGATGACTAAAAAGCACGTTCAGGAAGGATTTCGAAGGATGACTGAACTTTTAAGAGGGGGGCGCAATGGGAGTTTATACATTTTTAATTGCACCCGGCCTGAAGCTCATTCTCATTTATTACCAGCGATATCAGCGACTTATCTGCCACTTCTCTAATCTTTGCCCTGCAAACAGATGTGACCCCTGGTCAAGTAAGATAAATGGAGAATAAAAATGGCTACCTGCTGGTAACTGATTGGAAGAGAAGGGAACCAACACCAGGAGATCAAGTTAATCCTGGATTCCTTCCCAACCTTTCCACAGCCGCCGCTTCTGTGGGTGAAAAAAAAATCAAGTGGCCCCAGCCGCCTCCTTTGCTAACATTTCCCCATTTCTCCTTCCGCCCCTGCCCCCATTAGAATAAAGAGATCAATAAAACCAGCTCCGAGGGAGGAAGGAACCGCTCTCCACGCCGGTATCAAATGCCCTATCTCTGGAGCACGTGGAGAAGGGCCAGTGTGGAGTGAGTGACTTAACTGCACATTCCAAAAGCACTGAATCCATAGTATTGGCTTCATCAGCATTGTCCCTTCCAGAGGTGGCTCTTAATTAGCCCAGCAGAGGATTGGAGAAAGGAACCGTGCCTGTTACCTTCACTGCAGAGGGGTCTGGCCAAGAAAGAAAGAGACACATGTGATGACGGTCACCATCTGTCGAATGTTCTAGTCACGCCAGGCCCACACTAAGTTCCTGAGGTTCCACGTCTCCTTTTCATCCTTCCAAAAATTCTCTGAAGACCGTCTGCTTCTTCCCGTTCTACAGGTGAGGATGTCTAAGGTTTGAAGAAGTCCGGAAGCGCCTCCTTGTTTGCACAGCTGGTAACTGCGAAAGCAGATTTCACACCGAGATCTCTTCCACCCCTCCCTCTCCCAATTCCAAAAGGAGACAGGAAGGCTGCTCTGAACCCCCATCATGTCATGTTCCCTGCTCCCCATCAGCAGAATAAAGGAGGGGGTGCAGAGAAGTAATCTAATCCAGCCCTTCATGTTTCAGATGAGGAAACATCAACTCAGAGAGGGAAAGCGACTTGCCCAAGGCCACACTGCAGAGCTATGACCAGGTTCCCCAATTCTGCACTGTCAGCCCCAAGCCCTTGGCAAAGATAAAACAGGCTTGTCTGCTCTCTCTGCACCCCTTCCTTAGACACAAGCAGGAAATACACTGCTCCTCAATAATATAGACCTATAAGGGTCAGGAAAATGGGGAGACAGAAGTTTGACATAATAAAAGTGAGTTTCACAGGTTATTTTATTTATTCCACAAGCTTTGTTGAGCACCTAATATGTACAAATCACAGTTAAATTTGCCTCTGTGTGTGTATGTATTTTTTTTTTACTTTCAAGTAGCTCTACTAGAGACAAACTTGAGCTTATAAGTAAAATGAGGTAAATATGATTTTAAAAATAATAAAAACTGCAATATCTAAATTGGATGTTCTTACCTAGGAGTAAAATGCTGAGTAATTTAGAAAGAAGGAAATAATGACACTATCATTTGCTGAGTACTTACTCCGGGCCAGGCATTCCACAGACATTACCTCATTTAATCCTCTTGACACTCTTGCAAGGTATTATTATCTCCATTTTACAGATGGAGAAACTAAAGAGTAACAAAATATCACTAAAACCCACATGCCCGGACAGCAAAGAAAGAGCCAAGTTCACTGCAAAGCTGATATTGGAGGTAAGGTACCTCCCCACTTACAAGAGGATTGTTAGGGTCATGTAATAATGATAATGATTTTTTTAGAAGTTATATATTGTGCATTTACAGTGCATCAAGATAATTTCAGACATTATCCTATTTGAACCTCACAACACACCCAGCTGGGAAGTGCTATTATAATCTCCATTTTACAGATGAGAAAACAAAAGTACAGAGAGGGTAGGTAACCTGTCCAGGGTCACACAGCTAGTACATGATAGAGCCAGGAATCAAATCCCATAAGTGCAGCTCCAGCTCCACACTCTTTACTACTATATTGTATATATGTTTTTTTCAATAAGAAAAATACAATTTAGCCAGGATAAGTGTGTTGTCTCTAAAATATGCTTTTATAGGCTAGGTCAAAAAATAACAGAAGGATGTAGGGAGAAAAGAGCTAAACATCAGAGAATAAGGAAATCAACAATTCTAGACACATCAAAATATCACAGTGATCACTGACTTCAATCAATGAAAAGGCAGTCATGCCTGAGATTGTGTCTTCCCTTAGGAATTTGATGAATTTTTACCATTTGGCACATATTGTATTATTTCCTTCCCTAAGACTTAAAGTGCTCAGAGAACTTCATTCCGAAAGGCCTAATTGGTGCACGGCTGTGGTTGAGGGACTTTTGATTTTCCCTATTGAATTTCTTACCCAGCAAGGCCGTTCCTGGTGGTAAAGGGGCGTGTTCATTATTCCCTGCAATAAAAGCATGCCTGGCTTTTCCATGTGGGTATACATTGGATGAGCAAGGTTTCTTCCACCAGATCTGGGAGAGTTTTCCTCAGGCTGGGAAATGCTGGCTGGCTTTCTGAATCCATCTGCCCTGATGGTTCCCCAGGGGCTTCCAGAATGCTCTCTGAATGTCCTGTCCCATTTCACCCTTTAAGCTCCAGGGCACAGGAATAGTTGGCTGTGGGAAGGGTGGGCCTCTTTCTTTGCTGCACTGTATCTGACTCATAAGTAATTCTCCAGGTCACCCTTGGCCAATATGAGCATCTTCTCCTCATAAGTGCCAACAATCAGTCCAATCAGTCCACAGAAATAGTATTATTATGCCATCAAAGACGGCCATCCAGTAAGTAGAAAGTCACATAAGGAAAGTGACATTTCTTTTTTTAAAAATATATTTTATTGATTTTTTACAGAGAGGAAGGGAGAGGGATAGAGAGTTAGAAACATTGATCAGCTGCCTCCTGCACACCCCCTACTGGGGATGTGCCCGCAACCAAGGTACATGCCCTTGACCAGAATTGAACCTGGGACTCTTCAGTCCACAGGCCAACGCTCTAGCCACTGAGCAAAACTGGTCAGGGCGAAAGTGACATTTCTTAAGTTTCTACCTGATGTCAGGCACTTTACATATTATCTCATTTAATTACCATAAAACCCCTGAAAAATTGCCATGACTGCCCCCATTTTAAAGATGAGGAAACCGAGGCATCTCATATGGCAAAGGTTACAAAATGAGTTTAAAATGAATAATTCCAGCTAACATTTATTAGGTTATTGTTATATACCAGACACCATCTCTACTGCTCAACAAATACTACTTCATTTCATTCCACAATAAACCTGAAGGGTAAGCATAATTGCTAACCCTATTTTATAGTTGAGGAAACTGAAGCACTGAGATGTTAAGCAACTTTTCCAAAGTTGAACAGCTAGGGAGCGTTTTGGAACCAGAGAGCGTGATTTTTGAGCTTGCACTCTTAAGACAGACTGAACACATCTGCCCAATGAATCAAAGACTAAGGTTCTAACAACTGTTTTAGAAATGTAAGTGGATGGGAATAGCTCTGAGCAATTGCCAGGCTTGGGATTTAGGGTCAGACAGTCTTAACTGGAAGATTGGTTCTGCTGCTTCCAGCAATATGATCTTAGACAAGACACCTCTGGGCCTCATCACACCTTCCTTCCAGGCAAAGCAGCAAAGAACACATGAGAGAAAGTAGGAAAAGTAAACTGTAACGGTAATTGAGGTCCACACATTGGAAGAACCACAGAAAACCAAACAAAAACCCCGTTTCTAAGGAGGAATCATCTCCAGAGTTGGGGGCACAGCTCGTCCATTTTAAAATTCTCCCCAGAAGAGCTGCTTTCATTTTAAAAAAAAATAAAGAAACAAACCTAAACCAAAACAAACACACAAATTATCCCTCAACAACAATCTGTGAATTTACTTTTACTATATTTTTTTCTTTCATTTGAAACATATTATTTACTTGATTCAAAAAGAAATGAAGACAGCATAGAACTGTGTGAAATAAGAGGGAACGTTCCTGCCTCCCCTTGCAGGAGAGATGTTTAAGGGGTATGTAGCTGTCTGTTGACTGTCTCCCTCAGGAACATACAATGGCCATGCTATCCTGTCAGAGTGTGTGTGTCTGTCTCATTCTTCCTAAGAGCAATCCTATTATGTGGAGGGCCCATCACTTACTTTTCTTTATCCCCCTATTGAGGGGCATGTAGCTTGTTTTCCCCTAGCTTTAGTTATTACAGGTGCAAAAAACATTTCTATTATACTTACACTAGAGGCTCAGTGCACGAAATTCGTGCATGGCTAGGGTCCCTAGGCCTGGCCCGTGATCAGGGCTGATCTGTGGGGCAACCAGCAGGGCAATCGGGAGTGCCCCCACTGACACCTGCATTGGCTGTCCTGGCGCCACCCGCTCGCTGGCCCACACACCACCACCGCCGCCAGTCACCTCCCTCTGCAGGGCGACCAGCGAGGCGATCGGGGGGGGGGGGGGGGGGGGGCGCTGGCACCTACCTTGGCTGGCCTGAGGTCTGCGGGCTGGGGGCAACTCCTGCATTGAGCGTCTGCCCCCCGATAGTCAGTGCACATCATAGCAACCAGTCGTTCCTCTGTTTGGTTGATTTGCATATTAGGTTTTTATTATATAGGTTGTGTATTCTTATACAATTGCATTTTGTAAGTTGATTTAAATGAAATAAAACACCAACTTTTAATTTGACTAATGGGAAAAACAGTGGAAGGATATTGATAGGTATGTAATGTCCACACATGGGGAAGGGGTAGAGAGTGTCTCCAGACCCTGAAGATCTCTCCGGCTGGTGGGACCCTGCACAGTCCCCCTCTGAGTTCCCCCAAGTCCTTCTCCTCCCTTATCCCTCCCTACCAGACCACCCTCCAACCCCTGCCTTTTATCTGGCTAGACCACCAAGGCCATACCCAGGTCATTCGTTCCATTTTAGAATCAGCTATATTTTTTATTTCTCCAGAAAAAAAATGCTTTTTATTTTATGTAATTATATAATACATAACATATTTATATTGCTTTTTGAATTTTAAATTATTTCTTAGTTTACAGTTGACATGCAATATTATGTTAGTTTAGGTGTAGAACCCAGTGATTAGACTTAATATAACTTACTAAGCGATTACCCTGATAAATCTCATACCCATCTGATACCATACCTAGTTATTACAATATTATCGACTGTATTCCCTGTGCTGCACCTTACATTCCTGTGACTATTCTGTAACTACTGATCTGTACTTCTTCATCCCTTCACCTGTTTCACACACACCCATCCCCTCTCCCACTGGGCAACCATTAAATGGTCTGTATCCATGAGTCTGTTTCTTAGAACCAGCTCTTTTGCCTTGGTCTGCCGTCTTATTCACAGCAAAAGCTGATTTAGGACAAAAAAATATGTAAGTGTGATTCGTTGACTCCTTCTTTTGCTGTTGGGGTCCCAGCCAGGAGTCAGACGGTGGCTGCGTGATTCAGGTCAGGCATGAACCACATCACTTGGTGAGGTCAATGCAATCAGAGTGAAATTACAGGTCCGATCTATGCCCTCTGTCACCTCTGGCATACCGAAGGGGGGCCCAGAAATTAATCTTTATCTCCTCCGGAAAACCAAAAATTAAGACCAGTTGCCTCGAGTGTCCCAAAGGTTTTTTGCTCTACTTTTCCCCCCCTTTTAAGACCAAGGATCGGAACATTGTCTCTGTCCGCCAGCACCGATCATTAGGTTCCCAAGCTCTTCTTTGGGTGAATTGGAGGTAAGAGTGAATGTCTTAAATCAATTCCTGCTATTTTTGGTTTTAAGCCTCGACATGTCAGGTTGCGCGTGACTCTCGGGGTGCCTCAGCATCAATAAGAAGCCTGGCTCCCTGCTCCCCGAAGCCTCCTGGCATTAACAGTAAGAATATATTTGGATCCGTGAGCTTATTTATCTCCTTGGTTCCTTCCCCACTTCAGCAGCTGGCCTCGCGCTAGCTGGGAACTGACAATTCTTTTTGGAAAACTAAGCAAATCTTTCAAAACTGTTTTCAAGTCTTGTAACAGCACGTTTGTGCTGCTACAGCTAAAGAGCTGTCAGGCCTCCAGCGTGCACCTTGATTTCAGCTCAGCAAACGGAGCAAAATATCCATCTTGTGCATGAAATTGCCTGTGTTCTGCGCGGGAATCTATACTTCTCAGCACCCTGGGCACTTCGCGGGCTGCGCGGGGCTTTTCCTGGCGCTGGGAAATTGGGTCCCGAAGAATAGGCGCCTTCCTGCCTGATGCTGGAAAAGCCATCCCTGAGGAAACAGAATTCAAAGTGAGAGCCGTGAATTCTCACTTAGACTGTTTTTCCTCGAAAAAAATATATATTTTTTTCTCTTGAGAGAGCACACAGTTGGTGGGGGGATGAGCAAATGTTCACGCTCATCCAAGACTTTTGAAAGTCTAAATCGCTCAGAACCCTGACGGCGCGAACTTATTTCATGCAAACAAATAAACCAGCAACAAGAATGACAACCAAAGCAGCCCTTTATGTGCCATTGGGAATAGCATCAAGAGCCCTCCAACCCTTTAATTTCACTCATTGGGATTAATTCTCAGGAAGGAAGCCTTTATCCACGTGTCCAAGCACATACAAGGAGAGTCATTAACTATTATTGAAAAGGATGCAAAAAACGGACAGGAAAGGTAACTGTTAAACAATAGGAAAATAAATCAGGTCAGTCGTAGCACGTCAATTAGCTGAAACACTTGACAGCTGTTAACATGAGTGTACAAAAAGAATTTACAAAAATATTACGGCACTTTTTTTTTTCAAGTAGGTTTATTGAAGGTATAACAAACACACTGAAAAGTGCATACATCATAAGCATATATTTCAATGAATTTTCACAAAATGAATGCACCCAGCTAACGGGAGCCTGGATGGAAAAGGGCATGAGTTCCCAGCACCCAGGAGCCCTCCCCGTGCCCTTCTGGTCATTACTTCCCCCAAGGCCAACTGCTTCTAACACTTTAGGTCAGTTTTACCTAAGTTTAAGTGTGTCAAAGGAGTCATACCTTGAATATTCTTTTGTCCTGGCTTCTTTCACTGGATATTTTGCTTGTAAGATGTATTCATGTGGTTGTGTTGAGTGTAGTCTCCTCATTCCATTCCATTGTGTTAATGAATATTATTTATTCTTTCTACTATTGATGAGCACTTGGGTTGCTTCCAGTTTTATCCATTATGTATAGGGTGCTTTGATGATTGTTCTTTGGTGATCCTATGTACGCATTTCTGTTGAGTACATACCAAGAAGTAGGATAACAGCTGGGTCATTGGATAGGCATGTATGAAGCTTTCGCAGGAACCACCGAACAGTTTTCCCTACGATTATACTAATTTTACTTCTCCCAGCAGTGTATGAGAGCTTCAGTCGCTCCAAATAGTCCTCAGCGCAGTGTAGTGTGTCAGAATTATTTTACAATTTAATTTGTGTGAATAAATATTCACACAAAAAAAGCTGGAAGGAAATACTTCAACATGCTAAAAGTCAGAAAGCTTTGGGTGGATGATGGAATTATGTTCCTAAATTTTTTCTATCATTCCTCCTTGACATTTTCTTATTCTCTATAAGAAAAAGCATTTATTATTGTGCTCCCTGTCTTGTTCATCAGGCGATAGGTGAGATGGGGGCATTTAGGGTAGAGCTTCAAAATTAGACATGGTCCACCTTTCCATATGACGGTCACTTTCAAATGCTGGTGGACCTGAGAGAAATTGTTGATTTCAATGCACATCTCCATGGCCCATCGAGCATTTCTCCATCTAACCATTCACTCATCCACTCATTAATTTTTTCATGCATTCAGTAAACATTCATTAAGTGCCTACTTTGTATTACGCTTTTTGTTGCAAAGAAAGGAGCCATTTAAATATTTGGGGGGCTATCATATCACAGTTTTACATTTAGGCATCAATAATTAGCAATATCAAGGATATACTGATAGAAATAAATATAGTACAAATAACAAATACTTTGAGTGCTCACAACATACTATGCACTGAGCTAAGAGAGGTACATGTAGATAATCATTTAAATGACAATCACTTTATGAGCATATGTATTTTTTTTTTTACCTCCCTTGAACCAATGTGGAAGCTGAAGCTTAGAGAGTTAGAAACCTTGCTCAAGATTACAAAGCTAGACTGGGATTCAAACCCAGATCTGTAGGCTCCTGGTCCTGCTCTTCCACTCACCAGCCACACACCTCTTGGCTCTCTTACCTCCTCCCCGGGAGGGACAAATAGAGCACAATGGGAAAAGGGAGTGAAATGGAAGAGATGTTGAGCAGGAATCGCAAGATAGGCATTGAGTTTGATCTTAAAGAATGAAAAGGGAGGGAGGTTTGGAAGTGAGAGATAAGGTGGGAAAAGGGAATATGATGGACTTTCAACCTATCGAAGGGATGATGTTTGAGTGCCCATCTAGATCAACCAAGATACATGAAGGCCTGGAATTGGTCTTTCACCCTTTTATGTTGGGAAACCGCCTTTTTCCTTACTGGCTCTGTTCATACTCTAATTACCACATTGGTATCTGTTATAGCTGCACTACCCAACATGGTGGTCATTAGCCACATGTGGCTATTTAAATTTAAATTAACGAAAATGAAATAATTAAAATGCAGTGCCTCTGTTGCACTGTCCACATTTCAAATGCTCAATAGCCAGATATGGCTACAGGCTCCTACATATAGTTATAGAACATTACAGGATATTCTGTTCAAAAGTGCTGCTCTATTGTCTGTTTCCTGTGTGTGGAAAAGCACATGGGGACAGGGACCGAGTTTGGAGCATGCCCCAATACCTTGTATGGAACCTGGTGAAGACAAAGTGCTCAGTAGTTATTAAGTCACTAAGTTGGGACTTAACTGAAAGGGGCCTTATATCCCATGCCTGCTTTTAACAGGAGGAAGTAAGTCTAAGGCTGACACTGTGACTGGTGATAGATAGATCCTTGGACATGGGACTCTCTAATCAGTGCACTTCCGGTTTTAATGTGCATGTGAGTTGCCTGGAGCTCTCCTTCCGTTATGGTGCAGATCTGGATTCAGCAGATCTGGGATGAAGCATAGATTCTACATTTCTGAGAAGCTCCCAGGAAATGATGAAGATGTTGGTCTGTTGACCACACTTAAAAGTAGCAAGGCCATAAGATCAGGGCAAAAGACAAAAAATAAAATGCTAAAGGACAAATCTAGGAAGTCTGGCTGTTGGTGTGGAGATTTTGCTTTGACATAGGTCCATGAATTCTTTTTTTTTTTTTTTTTTTTGAGACAATGACACATTCAAGCCACTTAACTACCTATTACTTTGTTGACACTAAGATATCCCATTTATATTTCCTTTTAGAAGGTGAGAAAATCAGATAATATGTTCAGAAGTCATATATTAAGAACCCCAACCCTGGCCCCCCCTGGCCCTGCCGATACTTTCATCATAAACACAATGAAAAGTTAACTACAACAATAACAAAGGCTAAAATTCAAGGAATAATCTATTACGATTCCATTTAGCAAGAGAAATCTTAAAACAAATAGATCAACACTTTTGAAACATGAGTCCGAGAGGAAGCAAAAAGGCCAATGTGTTTTTAAGAAACTTCGGGAAGAGAGAGGTACATAAGCCACTTGCTCTTCCCAGGAAGAAAAATCTCTTTGCAAGTCTCTCCCTCCTGCAGGCATCTCCTTCAAAACCACATCTGACATGGGTCTAATTTCCTTGCTCAATAGCATCATCATTAAACATCCACATATCACAAGTAACATGTTTATCATTTTAACATTTCTTCCAAGATCGAGTTTGAATTATGGATTGGGAAAACATAGATTCTGTTGCTTGGGAGGGTGGGGGGAAATGGAGATCTATCAGTGTTCTAGAAAATGAAATTTTAATACCAATTGAAAGACATTACAAATACTCAGAGGCTTTAACTCTTTAAGACCAATTTCATGCCTGAAACAAATACGTTTAGTTAGATGGTTAACAGCTCTCCTTAATGCTAGAGAGAGCTGGAGGGAAGCACACAGAAATTCTTCACAAAAGGGACAGGCTCATGGGCTGGGAGATGGCCAGAGAGCAGCAAATTCTTCACTACGTTTCTACCCAACTTCAGGGAATTCTAGAATGTACGATATGGGTCAAAAGGATGTGGGATTAAACTATTGCCTCTTTCTAACCATTTAACGTTGGCCAAGTTACTAAATATTTTCTGAGCCTCAGCCATCTGGGCTATGGTAATATCATTTCTGGGTCATAGGAAATATTAAATTAAAATAATGTATATAAAGTGCCAGATATATGGTAGCCATTTTTTAAATTGAGGTAGTAATATTTATAATTTGTGTTTGGCCTTCATCCCAAGATGGAGAATTTTCGAGTGGTGGGACCGGGTATGAGAGTTTTCAAGGACAGAAGGAATCTATTCGTCCACTAATCTGCATAGATGACTACTTTTCTATCTCCAAAGGCCTCTGTGAAACTGCACACAGACGTGGCTATCAAAGTAATGACTTTCAGAATAGGAGTGAGGGTGCAAAGAATGGAGGAAGGTGGTTCCTGTACCAACAGGTTGAACATGATAATCAA
Organism: Myotis yumanensis; assembly: GCF_028538775.1. NCBI lineage: Eukaryota > Metazoa > Chordata > Mammalia > Chiroptera > Vespertilionidae > Myotis > Myotis yumanensis. The sequence goes on from NW_027223769.1 coordinate 18,886,634, forward strand.
TCTACCACTTATATTTATTAATAGAATTAGCATTGATTATATCCCAACATATACCAGGCGTCACAGTAAACACTTTTCATATGTTACATCATTCAGTCTTCATAGCAGCCCTGGGAGATCCATATGACTGTTATTTCTATTTAGTACAAGTTTTCCAACTTTGACACTCTGGGCATTGGGGCCATGTAATTGTTTTGTCTTGGGGAACTGTCTTGTGTACTATAGGAGGTCTGGTAGCATTCCTCACCTGGACCCACTAGATGCCAGTAGCACCCCCACCCCAGTGTGACAGCTACAAATGTCCCAGGCATTGTCAGATGTCCCCTGGGGGACAAAATCACCCCCAGTTGAACACCACTAAGTGATTACTTTAAATAAATAAAATGAAGTTTATTGACTTCCCAAGATGATCCAGCAATCAAGTGTTGGAGCTGTGATCAGAAATCAGGTGGTGACTTTTCCTAAACCTCACTCTTATGTACCAAAGCTATGTTGTCTCTCAGGATCAACCTATACCGTGTGATTCTAGCCATGCCTCCTATGCACAAATGACGTGAAGCTATTCCTTGGTAATGTCCGCCTTGGCCAGTTCATGCCAGTCAGGAAAATTTTGACATTTGGCCCCAAACCATTCTCTCTTCCTTATTAACAAGACTTGGCACTGGATGTCTTTTGGCTTAAAAAAAAAATAAGTCTATTTTCAAAGATGGAGATTTGCCTTCACTGACGATATTCAAATGACTATATCATAGGTTCCAAAGGCAAATTAAATGAGAACATTTTGATTATGTTCAAATATGTGGTCAGTGTCCCAAGGAGACAGATTTCATTTAAATGAATGACCTCAGAATGATTTGTTACAAAGTAGTCCCTCTGGTTCCTAGAGCCCCAACTCTGTAATTTAGCCATCACAGGTAGCTGAGAAAGACAATATTGCTTCCGTGTGCATCATTTTAATAACATGACTTGCTCTCATGTGCCTTACTGCCACATGTGTTATGTGTTATTGTGTTATGTGTTATTGCTATACCGTTTTTACATATGTGGAAACCAAGGCTCAGGGAGGTTGATGTCCATCAACCTGGCAGAGATCAGGCTCCAGTTCAGGTTCTCTCCTTCCAAAAGGACGGATAAGTGACAGGGCCTGATCAGGAGCATTGGGAAAGGGGTGACTCTGGCTTTGGAAGCCAGTTCTACCTATTTCTCCTCTTGCCTGTGACCAGCATCAGAGCTGGGCCTCCAGAAGACCTAGAGAAATGCCCTCGTTAGTACTAGTTAAGTGGTTGGTTGGGCAGCCACTCAGGCCTGATATGCCCAGGTCTGTGTGAACTTAGGTGTCTGTCTGCAATGCCACCCACATAGCCCAGGGCAGTGCAAACAAGTGTGTGTATGTGGGCACGTACAGAGTATATAAAAACAAGAATGCCAGCTCTCAAACTTTATACAGGTCAGTGCATAATCAAAGGGACTGGCCCAGGCACAGTCTCAGTATCTAATTTAATCTAATTAGACCCTAGCCGATTTGACCCAGTGGATAGAGCGTCAGCCCACAGACTGAAGGGTCCTGGGTTCGGTTCTGGTCAAGGAAACGTGCCTCGGTTGCAGGCTCAAACTCTGGCCCTGGTCTGGGCATGTCTCTCTCACATCGATGTGTTTCTCTGTCTCTCCCCCTCCCTTCCACTCTCTCTAAAAATCAGTGGAAAAATATCCTCGGGTGAGGATTAACCAAAAGAAATTGTGTCTGTAAATACTGTCCCAAGTTACCTTTAGTGCCCACCTCCTCACCCACCCCTCATACATCTCCAAATGCCCACTCAATCTGTGCATCTAAGTATGACTTTGCACTGTCTGCAGCTCAAAGCTTATCTCCATCCTTTAGGGCCATAAACTCTTCCTGTCCAGAGTACACGAGACCCTGCCATGAAGTCAGAGACTGAGAGTATTTTATTCTGATGTGTCCCCAGCCCCGCGCTGAATCCTTGGCACTTGGGAGGTGAGAGGAAGTAAAAAGCAGACTGAGCCAGATTTAAGTTAGAATGCAAGACCTGCAACTCACTGACTATGTGACCATACATGAGCCACTTAAATTGTCTGTAGTAGGTAGAATAGTGATTCCTAAAGATGGTCACATCCCAATCTCTGGAACCTATGACTATGTGACTTTAATTAGCAGGAGGGGATTCAGGTTGCAGATAGAACTCAGGATACTAAACAGCTTTCCTTAGAGTGTTTATCTTGGATCATCCAGGTGGGCCTAGAAGAATCACTAGGAATCTTAAAACTGGAAACAAGAGATAAGAAAAAGTGCCAAAGTGATGCAGTATGAAAACAAACAAACAAACAAACAAACAAAAAACCTAGACTCACTGTTGCAGGTTTTAAATATGGAAGGAGTCACAAGTCAAAAACTGCAGGCAACCTCCTGAGGCTGGAACAATCAAGAAGTGGCGGCGGGGCGGGGGTGGGGTGGGGCGGGGTACAGCCCCTTCTTCACCCTGATGTTAGCCCAGTGACACCCATGTTGGATTTCTAATCCAGAACTGGAAGAATGAATCCATACTATTTTAAACCACTGAGTTCATGGTGATTCACTGTAGTGGCCTTAGGAAACTAATATACTGTCTAAGCCAGCGGTTCTCAACCTGTGGGTCACGACCCCTTTGGGGGTCGAACGACCCTTTCACAGGGGTCACCTAAGACCATCGGAAAACACATATATAATTACACATTGTTTTTGTGATTAATCACTATGCTTTAATTATGTTCAATTTGTAACAATGAAATTGGGGGTCACCACAACATGAGGAACTGTATTAAAGGGTCGCGGCATTAGGAAGGTTGAGAACCACTGGCTAAGCCTTGATTTCATCATCTTTAAAATGGGGCCATAGCAGCACATATTTTATAGTATTGGTGCAAAGGATAAATGAAATAGTCCATGAAAATTTCATGGAAGAGAGCCTGGTTAACGTGAAGTTTTAGTGCTTATTAAATGTACAAATATGTTTGTTGAGAATGAATGAATGAACAGAGGTGTTTGAGGCGAATGTGGTAACCAGCCCTTCCTTGATTTCTCCACTACATTTCCCTATTAACCAGTTGCTGGCATGTTTAGCCACCATCTCTGTGCTATCATGCTGATTCTCTTTAGAAACGGATGGATTAACATCTGTTCTCCTCCCCCTGAATCTCTATGTCAATAAATAATAATAATAATAATAATAATAATAATAGTAATAATAATAAACCATTAAACTAACACTTCGAGAACAGCGGATGATGGTATCATAATATTTTATTGAAATGATGAAGCTGGCCTCAAGGTCCTTTGCTTTCACAACCTTCCTTTTTGTCTGTGGGAAATAATTCGCCCTGAAGAAACCTTGTCTTCACTAAAACATTTTGTGTGTGTCTTTTCTCTTCCTTTTTTTTTTCTTCTTTTTTTGCAGTTCCCCTGTCCCAGGCCATCAGACCTACATCTAACCTACAACAGAACAGCATGCTCTGTCTTCACTCCCCAGCATTTTCTAAATATTCACATTCCTCAGATGCCAGCTCCTTCCTTATTTTCTCAATTCTGTATTTGTTTATCCTCAAAAGCTCCTTTGTAGCTGCCCACTTGGATCTGGGAAAATGTGGAGGCCAGCCCTCTCCCCTTGGGCGGGCCAGGCCCGCCAAGAGCTCCATTTTCCATTCTCCACCTCTGGGGCACTTTCCTGAGAACAGAACCAACTGGGAGGTCCCCGTGGGCCCAGCAGCAGTCCTAGCCTTTCAAACGTAAACCCATTCTCTGAGGAACTGGGTTCTGGGGAGATTTGGAAACCCAAAGCTCCTAGTTTTGTCAGTAGGAGCTCCCCATCTCAGATAGAGCTCAGAGCCCAGTGCATTTACAAACCAGATATCACCCTAGCCGGTTTGACTCAGTGGATAGAGCATCAGCCCATAGACTGAAGGGTCCTGGGTCTGATTCCGGTCACAGGCACATACCTCGGTTTCAGGCTCGATCCCTGGCCCTGGTCAGGGTGCATGTGGGAGGCAACCAATCGATGTGTCTTTCTCACATCAATGTTTCTCTCTCTCTGTGTTTTTCTCCCCCTCCTTTCCACTCTCTCTAAAAATTAATGGAAAAATATCCTCAGGTGAGGATTTCATAGATACATACATGCATACATACATACATAACATACATACCACATATTTTATGGTGCCCTCACTGTGAACTATGTCCATGAAGGTGGCAGTCACCACCCACAGATTGCAATGTAGCAAGAAAGCCACCTGACCTTCCTGCAGCCCCACCTGGGCCTCTGCACAGGGCCAGGGGCCCCCTTTGGAAGAAATGCTGGGAAAGAGTTGGAAAGGAGCGGTTGTGGACCTGGTGTGTCTACTAAGACCAGCTCTGGGCGAGGACTAGGAAGGAATGACATTTCACTCGTTCATAAGAGGAAAGTCTTCTCTCCAGCATGGGCCACAGTAGAACTTAGGGTCCTGGAGTTGGATTCTAGAATCATTTCTTTCGGGGGATGAATGAGTCATTTTCTCCCTTCACCCTCTTTAGCATCTCCCCATTGCGTTTAGAAAAAGCTCCAACCCCTCAGCAGAGCCCTCCGGAATCCTGCTTCCTGCTCCACCACCTCCTTACATATAATTGCCTTTGGGTTATCCCAAACTCTTTTTTTATTATTTTTTTATTTTATTGATTTTTTACAGAGAGGAAGGGAGAGAGATAGAAAGTTAGAAACATCGATGAGAGAGAAACATCGATCAGCTGCCTCCTGCACATCTCCTACTGGGGATGTGCCCGCAACCCAGGTACATGCCCTTGACCGGAATCGAACCCGGGACCTTTCAGTCCGCAGGCCGATGCTCTATCCACTGAGCCAAACCGGTTTCGGCGCCAAACTCTTACTGAATCCCACTAAACTGCACGTTTTCCAGACTTTGGTGCCTTTGCAAAAACCATTTTCTCTTCCTGTGAGGTTATGTTCCCTTCCCCACCTGGGTAAGTCTTTCTTTGTTGTTGTTAATCCTCACAGAGGATATTTTTTCCATTGACTTTTAGAGAGAGAGGAAGGGAGGGAGGAAGGAAGACAGAGAGAAACATCTATGTGAGAGAGACACATTGATTGGTTGCCTCCCACACACACCCTGACTGGGCTGAGGAATGGAACCTGTGACCCTTCAGTGTGTGGGCTGACTCTAACCACTGAGAACACTGACCAGGGCCCCACTTGGGTAATTCTTAATCACCCATCAAACCTCAACACAGCTGTCATTTCTCCAGTTTCATGAGGGATCTGTCCTCAGAGATTGCTAGGTAGGGCATCGAAGGTCCTGGTAGTTGCATAAGTTAACTGTCCCCAGCATCTAGCATATGCTAACCCATTTACTCTTCACCGCCACTCCATGAAGTAATAATACTATAGACCCATTTTACAGATGGGGAAACTGAGTCCAGGGATCTTAGGTAAGTTACCCAAGGTTGCAAAGCTGGCAAGAGGTAGAGCCAGGATTTAACCATATAGAGTCCAGCTCTGGTATTAAAAGCGTGGTCTCTGTACCAACTAGAATGGGCTTCCAATCCCACCTTGATTCTCACTAACTGTGTGACCTTGGATAGGTTATCGAACCTTCTCTGAACTTCAGTTGCCTCATCTAAAACATGGGATTACAAAGAGAACCTACATTAAGAGGTAATAATGGTCATGGTCCCTAAAAATATAGTGTGCCCTAAACACCAACCATGGAGTGAGCACTCAGTTAAGACCTGACAACTATAATGGTGTTCCTACTGATAATGACTAGTATGCCTTCCTCATAACCCTGAGGCCTGAATCCCCACGTGGAGCAGATATTCAGAATTTAGTAATTGGGGAGTGAATGACTACATCTAGTTAACATATTCAGAACACTAGGCACTCATTTCTTGAGCATTCCATTAATATTTTTAAATTATTATTTTTACTTGGGGGTTTCACATAGGTCCATTTCCACTAGGGGGACTTATACTTTTTACCATATTGAATGAAGGACAGCCGCACTCTCCTGGTTGATTTATAAGAAACAATGCAAAGTCTGTTGCCCTACCCACCAGAGAGGAATAGCAGCACTTTAATTGTATCAGACAATTTATTGCAATTCCTTGTTTTTGTTCTTTAAAACAGTGGTGGGGACGGTGGAAGAGTCAAATGGGGTAAAAGCCAAAGCAGTCCAATCATTTACCCTGCGATGGGAATCACTAACCACAGGGCCAGGGTCAATATTAGGGCAAGTTACTTATCAATGTGGGGTCATTAGTCTCTGCCCTTCCTAGTTCTGGGAGAGCGGCTTGGCCCCGAGCCAGCCCATGGGAGGGGAGCTGCTGTGTGGACTCTAACCGGGAAAAACAAGATGCTGGGAGGTTTTATGCTCCTAGAGCTTAAAGGTCGGACGGAGCTGTGGTTACAATGTCCAGAGCTTTCCGGATGTGCTGTCCGCGGGGACGAGCCAAACCCAGCTTGCAGGAGGGAACGGGAGGCCATGTGCCCACATGACAGCAGGGACTTCGGGTACAGGTCTTGGTTTTCCAGGAGGTTCTGGGACAGCACAAAGCACCACATGTAGGGGCCAAGGCGGGGCCAGTGGAATTAAAGAGGACTGTGGCCGTTCCCATGGTGAATATAATGGTTACTCTTCATGAAACATATACTAGGTACTGGAGACTGCGCTGGGTGATTTCAGAGGCAACATTATTTAACCCTCAAAGTGCCTTGGGGATGAGGGTGAGGGGATTATTACCACAATTATACAAGTAAGGAAGCTGAAAAGTTTGAGATTGCCCAAGCTGAGCATAGAGTAAGTAGCAGAGAAAGGATTTTCAACCTATGTGGCATGCCTCCAAACTCAGCCACCGATGGATCCAGGGAGTTGCTTACCCCAAACCCACCCTCCTCTTTTTCTTTGCTCAGGAGCCCGTTTTCATCCAGAACCGCAAAGTGCCCTCTCAGAATGCTTGCTCTCCCAGAAGCCCTTGCAGCTGGGCAACCGCAGGACAGGCCCATCAGGTGTAAGGAAAATCCCACTGGGAAAGGGGTGCCCTGTAGGCATGCATTCACTTTCCTGGGGAGAAAAGGGACAGGCTCATCTATCCCTTCTCCTCCTGCCTCAAGTGAGTTCTTAAGCCTGGAGTAGCAGAAGCCTTTTGTTTTAAATCTGCACCTTAAATTTCCAATCCCATGGATATTTTTTCCATTGAGTTCTAGAGAGACTAGAAGGGAGGAAGGAGAAGGGGAAAAGGAGATAGAGAGAAACATTGATGTGAGAGAGACACATTGATTGGTTGCCTTTCTCATGCACCCCTACCAGGACTGGGGAACCTGCAATCGAGGTACATGCCCTTGACTGGGAATCGAACTCATGACCCTTCCATCTACAGGCAGATGCTCTAACCACTGAGCGAACCAGCGAGGGCCAGAAGCCTTTTTTTTTTTTTACTTTATTTTTTCTTCAGTTTTATTGCGGTATAATTGACAAATAAATATTACATATAGTTAAGATGTACAACGTCTGGATTTTATATATATATATATATATATATATATATATAAAATACACACACACATTGTGAAATGGTTCCCACAATCAAGCTAATTAACACATTCATCACCTCACATAGGTGTGTGTGTGTGTGTGTGTGTGTGTGTGTGTGTGGTGAGAATACTAGAGAGCTACTCTTAGCAAATTTCAAGTGTAAAAACCATATTATCAACAATAGTCACCATGCTGTGTATTAGGTCCCCAAAACTTACTCATCTTATAACTGAACACTTGTACAACGGATGAATAGATAAAGAAAATCACAGAGACACAAAACGGAACATTATTTAATCATAATAAGAAGGAAATCCTGCCACTTGTGACAACATGGATGACCTAGAGGACATTGTGCTAAGTGAAATAAGTCAGACTCAGCACACAAGACAAGTACTCTATGACCCCACTTACATGTGGAATCCGAAACATATAAAGGCAGAAGCCTTCTTATGCTCATGAAAGAAAGACAGAGAGCATCACAGAGCCCCAGAACTGGGATCGCCGATCGGCGACACGCCTGCTACCCCCCCTTCTTCAGACTTCTCATTAGCAGCACCAAGCCAACAAGGCAGAACCAGCAGCAGTTTGCTTCATTAGTCGGGCCTCCCACTTCTTACGGCAGGTGCAGGAGGAGGTACCCGAGAGGTGCCCCTGTCGTTGCCTTTGGGGAAGAAATGAGATGAATGGAAACTGTAGAAAGGTATACAATCTAAGCACCTGGAACTTGGCCCTGGTAACAAGCAAGCTCCTCCACATGCCTGTGCTTCCCAGTTGTTCTTCTCTGAGCTGGGGAACTGGTTCTGCTGGGAGGCTGAGCTGCTGGGAGGCTGACCCTCTAATTGCACTGATCATGTACTAATTAGCATTGAATAAGCAGCAACTGGGCACCCATGCCTGAAACAATAAAGCGACCTCATCCCTACTTCAAAGATGAAGAAACTCAGATCAAGATGTTAACAGCAGCCATAATAAAGGGCCCACAAGCCTAATTGCAGTGAATGCCACAATTAGAACCCAGAGCTGCCCAAGCTGGAAACTGGTTGCCGCCCAGGAGGCTTGTAATTAACCATCCCCATTCCTCTGAGTCCCTTGCTAGTTGGAATAATTAACGCAGCCACAGTTCCTTTCAAAGGGAGCCAAGTCTTGGGGATCTTGATATACACTGCCAGGCCCCAGCAATCTTCTCTGCCAGGTGTGAGTCCCTGGGGTTGGCAAACTCGGCAAAGCGCAGGGTGAGGAGCACTGGCCTGGGCCCTGATACGAGCCCCCTGCATAGCATCAGGCAGGAGTGATGAGGAACAAAAGCCTTCTTCTGTGGTCCCCACTCCATCTCTCACCATCTCACACAGCCGCTCATGCTTAGGGACCTCCCTGTAGAGAACAGCTTTTCCCATCTGCATGTTTCAAATCTTCCCACCTTTGCCCTCACTGTTAACTTTGCACAGAATGTCCTTCCTCCTCCATGTAGCCTTCCCAGACTTCTTTCTCTGTCCCACCAGGTCAAAATATCCTGTGAACTCTTCCTGAAATTGCTTATTATATGTTCATGTTTTTCTAAACCAGTGGTTCTCAACCTTCCTAATGCCGCGACCCTTTAACATAGTTCCTCATGTTGTGGTGACCCCCAATTTCATTGTTACAAATTGAACATAATTAAAGCATAGTGATTAATCACAGAAACAATATGTAATTATATATGTGTTTTCCAATGGTCTTAGGTGACCCCTGTGAAAGGGTCGTTCGACCCCCAAAGGGGTCGCGACCCACAGGTTGAGAACCGCTGTTGCTGTCCTCCCGGTCGGGCCCCAGATGTTAGCACATAATGGCTTGCACATAGTATGTCTTCCACAATATTCTCCTAAGATGAATTCAGTAAAAATTTTTGGATTAATTCGAAGAACTTCCCCAATATCACATTAATTTTTTTTACCCTTTATTTTTATTTCCTTTCCCTTTATGGTTATATAGAAAGGGGGATTTGAATTTTTCCTCTCCGTTCCCCAATTTACAAAGGTATCATGTGTCTTCTACCTTAAAATGTGGTTTCCTTTCCTGTGTGAGAAAGTCAGTGATTAATACCTAACTGGGTTTGCTGGACTTTTAGACACCCTGTTGTCTCATCATAATTTTCCCCCAGATCAGCATCTATTTACCAAATGTCTGCTCTGTGCAAGTCGAGAAATGCTGGAGAAAAGAGAAAACAAATTTCCGAAATTGGATCAGTTCCCCTGATGTTCATGACTTGGGCTGGGACAGAGCCCTCAGATAACTGAAATAGTCCTTCCCTGATAGAGGCAGTTTGTCAGTTCCAGCTCGAGAGGGCTTCCCTGTGTCAGATCTAAGTCCTAGAGAAAAGCAGGAACCTGAGATGCCTGAGAGGCTGCATGGAGGCAGGTGGTCTTGAGGGCAGGATAAAGGATGGCCCCTGGGGGTGGAATGTTAGAAACTACCCATTTATTAACCATCTACTCATCACTGGGGACAACTTCAACATGAGCCCTGCCTGTAGGAATCTTCCCATTTGGTTAGGGAAATAGGTCATTTAAACACATATACAGTTTGGTATGTGGCAAAGGGAAATACAAAGGACAAGGGACATTACATCCATCCAACCCTGGCAGTCCAGGCCATGCTTCCTGCAGGAAGTGATGTTTAAGTGAAGATCTGAATGCTGAGTAGGAGTTCTCCAGGGAAGACAAAGGGATGCGGAATAATGTCCCACGAGAAGAGCAGTACAAGACTCAGAGGCCCTGAAAGAAGTTTCTTCCATGGAGAACGTGGTTTGTGAGCTGCAAGGTGGCAAGAGTCTGAAGCACCGATTCTCAAATGTCAATGTGCATCAAAATCCCCTGGGGGGTGAGAGAAAACTCAGATGGCTAGTTCTGCCCCAGAGTTTGGGGAAGGACCTGAGAAGTTGCATTTCTGCCAGTTCCTGGGTGCTGCCAAGGCTGCCAGTCTGGGAAGCACACTGAGAGGCAAGGGAGGGTGCCAGCACATGTGGGGCTCCCACGATGTTTAGCACAAACTTGAACCCTGTAAAGGGGGGTCTACTCTTATTCTAGTTTTATAGACAAGAAAGAGTTTAAAGACTCCATTAGGCTGAATCTTTTACTCCAGATCCCAAAGGTAGCAGATGTTGAAGCTGGTATTACCTAAGTTCTTGGAATGGGACCATGGCCCTTCCCATCCACCTCTGTTCCTCGGGCCAGCCATGAGCTATGGAAGGTTGGCGTGCCATGTATGGAGACAACAGGCTGCCCTGCCGCTGTTTCCTAAGTGGCATTTTGGAGAGACCTAAGGAGGTGACGCAGAGAAGGATGAGGCAGTGTAGGTGCCCCAACCCTGCCCCATCTCCTTTGCCCTGGACCAGACTGAAGCGTGGGTAGGAGTTTCCCATGGCCAGCCAAAGGAATGGATCCTGAAGTCTGTACATTCCATTTCAGATGCAGAAGATTGCTAAGGTAAATGTCGAAAGGGCCAATAACATGGTAAAAGCTGATCATTAGCTATTTAATCTGTATTAAAGATTCCACCAAAATTAATCTCCTTAATTAAGGAAAAATAAAGTACCACTTTGTTATATGTATGCACTTATTAATTTTGCATTTTCACACACTGAATGCAAAGTTAAATGTGTATAGGAGATGACGATTTAGTTCTAGATGCCACATGAATATAAGATTTAACATGTGTGAGCTTGTGAGTATAGAAACATACCAGAGAGTTAATAAGCAGTGCCTTATCTTATTTAAATATATATTTTTTATTGATTTTTTACAGAGAGGAAGGGAGAGGTATAGAGAGTTAGAAACATCAATGAGAGAGAAACATTGATCAGCTGCCTCCTGCACAACCCCTATTGGGGATGTGCCTGCAACCAAGGTACATGCCCTTGACCGGAATGGAAACTGGGACCCTTCAGTCCGCAGGCCAACGCTCTATCCACTGAGCCAAACCAGTTAGGGCTCCCTTATCTTATTTAATACTAACCAAAATCTCACAAGAGAGGTGCCACGTTACCTCCTATGTGTTGTGAGAATTATGTCAGGTCACATATGGTACCTGACACCTAATATACCTTCAATAAATAATCTATACTAATAAAAGGGTAATATGATAATTAGACCAGGAGACCTTCCGGGAGACCTTCCGGATGTCAGCAGGGCCAAGGCAGAGGCGGTTAGGGGCAATCAGGCTGGCAGGGGAAGGCAATTGGGGGCGAGCAGACTGGCAGGGGAGGGCAGTTGGGGGCAAGCAGGCCGGCAGGTGGGGGCAGTTGGGGACGATCAGGCTGGCAGGTAGGGGCAGTTGAGGGTGATCAGGCCAGCAGGCAGAGTGGTAGGGGTGATCAGGCAGGCAGGCAAGTGAGCGGTTAGGAGTCAGCAGTCCTGGATTGCAAGAGGGATGTCCCCTGAGGGGTCCCAGATTGGAGAGGGTGCAGGCTGGGCTGAGGGACAAACCCTCACCCCCCACCCTGTGCACAAATTTCGTGCACTGGGCCACTAGTCCTATATAATAAAGAGGTAATATGCAAATTGACCATCATGCCCTCATAAGATGGCTGCCTACAACCAGGCCGGCAGGGGGGTTAGTGAGGGATGATCAAACGACTGAACAAGCAGGCTGCGTGAGGCAACCGGGCTGGCAGGGGGGTTAGTGAGGGACGATCAAATGACTGAACAGCAGGCTGTGTGGGGCGACCAGGCTGGCGGGGGGGAGGGGGGCAGGAGGGGCAGTTGGGGGCAAGCAGGCCAGTGGGGGGGGGGGGCAGTTAGGGGTGGCCAGACTGGTAGGGGGGGAGTAAGAGGCGACCAGGCCAGCGGGGGTACGGGGGGGGGGGCAGTTAAAGGCAACCAGGCCTGCATGCAGAGTCAGTGAGGGGCGATCAGGCAGGCAGGCAGGTGAGCGATTAGGAGCCAGCAGTCCAGGATTGTGAGAGGGATGTCCAACTGCTGGTTTAGGCCCGATCAGTCGAACATCCCCCAAGGGGTCCCGGATTGGAGAGGGCGCAGGCTGTGCTGAGGGGATCTCCCCCCCCCCCCCCCACCCCACCACACCATGCAAGATTTTTGTGCACCGGGCCTCTAGTAACTTATAATACAATTAGTACTTGTAAGTGTTCTAACTCCCATTTCTCTCCCTACCACTTAGTGACCAGGTCACCTTATCACCTAAGCTTTAGGCCTTTCCTCTTTAAAATGGAAGAATGGTTGGATAGACTATTTCAGAAGTTTCAAAACATTTCTGGTGTTGGCTGAAGAATCTTGTGTTGAAACAAAATTCTATGTGGGGGTGGATAAAAGTGCAGTTTTCTGGCTGTTTTGGCATAAACTCTCAGACTTTATGTAATGCCTCCTACTGTTTTTATTTGAAGTCTCTGACTACCTCAGAGCTTTAGTTTCCTCTTCTGAAAAAGATGGGACTATTCAGAGAACTGACCTCATGTCACTGCGGCAATGAGGAAATGACAGGGTGCGTGTAAAACATTTAGCTCATACAAAGTGCACGTGTGCGCCTTGATTCTATCCTGCCCCCTGGTCTGTCCTGTCTGGGGAGGCCTACCTCTTACCCACTGCTGTGGCCCCAGATTTTCCTCCTGAGGAAAGGATCCTTGGAGCGGACTTGGAACCACTGGATACATGCTCCCCAATCCCCCCATCTCCCTGGCCTGGAGCCAGGCTCACGATTGATCATCCGGCCCCTGGCAGACAGAGCACATGCTCAGAAGCACTCAGAGCTCTTGTCAGACAGAATGTAGGCTCAGCGAAGGCTATAGATCAATGGGCTTTTCAATATGCCCAATACATTCCCACCAAGATCCATCCCTCTTGTGTGAGTCTCAGTAATAGCGAGCTGGGGTGCTTTAGGGGAGTGGGCTGGGGCAGAAGAGGTGGGAGCTCCTAGGGTTCTTTGCACAAGCATTTTTAGAACCTGGGGTCTTTTTCCTGCCCTAGGAGCTCAATTTATTGAGCTGAATCAAATTACTGTACATCCTGACAGAGCCCTTGCTGCCATTGATCAGCCCTGAAACTCTCACATTGCATCACCACGTCAAGAAAGAGCATGTTCTCAGATACACGTGTGATCTGGGAATGACCCCTGGGCTGCATCTGGCCCACTTGGAGAGCGAGGCATTCTGGGAAATTGGCAATCGATGGGCAGGAGACATACCTGAGTGCCAAGGGTGGTTCCTACCTGGGCTGCTCTCAGTGCACGCCTGGCTAAGTGAGCCAGACTCGAGTCTGTGTGCCAGGGGGAGATTCTCAGTGCTGAGCGCAGGGAAGGAAGGGTGAAGCAGAGCTTGGTCATGCCTTTTTAACTTTAAAATTGAGAATAACTTCTCATCCCCAGTTTGGATTTTGTAAACCTTGTGCAGACTCTGGCCATTGTTGGATGTATATTGAATGCTGCTAATGATGTTCAGTGATGGGGTGTGGTCTGTGCAGGATGCATGTATATATGTGTGTGTACCGTTGTGTGTGTGTTTGTGTATGTCCGAGTTAGCTGAGCATTTCTTTGAAAATAAAAACACTATGTCTAATCATTTTTAAAATCACTAGTCCCCAAAATGGAAAATTCTTCATGTTAAAAGTTCAGCAAATGTTTCCTAAAATTGGGTTGGGCTTTTACATTATTTTTTTATTATAAAAGAAACACAAAATAATTACAAATTGTTAACATCCAGAGGACTATAAAATAAAAAGTTACCTGTTACCTCTTTCTCAGTGCTCAAATATTCCCTAAAGAAAGTCTTTACTAGAGATTTCTTGAGTGCATATCTTTCCATATATTTTATATATATATACACAAACCTAAATGAGCATATAAAGTAGCTCATTTATGCATTTTTAAATAGAGGGAATCATACTACATATGTCATTTCTCAATTTGTTTTATTCACTTAATAATACTTGCATTGAAGTTGGATGGAATTTCTATCAGATTCCAAGAGAAGAGAGAGGAACTCAGCAGGAGCTTCCAGTGCCATTGAAAATTGGGGGAAATGATCAGTGTTGATGCTGCGAAGGGAAAGCAGGCAATCAAAACCCAAACTGTGAAGCAAAACAGAGGGGAGACAGGCCAGAGAAGAGGTGATACCAGGTCTGCGTGAGGTGAGCATGAGATGAAGACTCTATGGTCAAGTGTGAGCCCAGTAGGTGGAGGTTGACAAACAAAACAAAACAAACACAATATAGTTTGACAGCTGATCTCCCAAGGCCCCCAGTGAGCCACACCTCCTATCCCTCACTTGTTTGTGTCCCTTTCACATTGGATCCGGGCTGCCCACACAAGTGTTAAACTACAGAATACAGAGGCACCAAGGCAATGTTGGTTCCTGGCCCCGCTTTTACGGAGCTAGGCAGCTTCTGCTCCGTACTTCTTGAAATGTTCACCCTTGGGAGCTCTGGGCCACCATGTGAGCAGTCCAGCTAGTTGGCTGGAGAGACTCCTTGGAGAAAGACTGTGTGGAGAGGTCACAGGGAAAGGGACAGCCCTAAAGTAGCACAGAGAAGGAGACAGTCATCACAGGTCCCTGTGTTCAGATGGTCCAGCCTCAGCCACCCTTTGGCTGTCGCAGCTCGAGAGACCCTCAGTGAAACCAGTATAAGGACCACGCAGCTGAGGCCACCAGTCAACCCACAGAATGAAAAATGATAGGATGCTGTTATTTTATGGCACCGCTTTTTGGGGTAGTTTGTTACGCAGCAACAGAGAACTAAGCACACAGGTAATGGCTTGAGCACGTGTTCATTCCAGACCTGGGTACTTTCTCAGGAAGTAAGGGAATTTGTGGGCAAGGCCACACCAACCTCAGGCTCTTGTACATCTCCTGGGTCTTGAAACCGCTCACCTCCATGCCCAACATCATATGTTTGTAATTTAATTTGGTTTGGGAATTTCTGTCAGAGAACAGGAAGAAGACTTCAATTTTATTCCTGCTGCTACTGTTCTAACAAGGACCCTGTCTTAAGTGAGGTATATTCTACAGGGAGGCAACTGAGCAATCCAAGGGTGTTCAGTCACTTCTTTATCATCAAAAAGTGAAAAAGGAAAGAAGAGAAATGTATTGAGACAACCTAGAACATCCGTATATTGTCTGGGAATATAACCATTTCCAAGCAGATTACTTGTTTAGCTGCCTAGGACATTAGTTGACATAATTAGTTAATTCCTGGGACAGGTGTCTTTTTTATTAATTGACATTTTCCATGAACTAGGAACATAAAGACCAAGACAAATTGTCATTATCAGCAAGTAATGGGTTTTCTTTTTTGAAGCCTGTGTGTTTAAGGAGGATAGCATCTTCCATCCTGCAGCATTCCAAAGGTATCTAGAAACTTTATGGGGCCTGAAACGGAGCCACCTCTGGCATGAAACCTGGGAACACCTCTTGCCGTTTGAGGACGGGATGTGCGGAATGCCAACTGAAACTACCCGCAGCGCATAATTACCAGCTGGAATTATCAATTACCAACTGGAATGGCTCCAGGCCCCAGGCTCAATGCTTGTGACAAACATCAAGGGCTAACGACGACACGTGGTTTGACATCTTTGCTTTGGCCCCTGCACCATCTGGGACCCCAGAGCAGAGAGTATATTAAATAAATTAAGCCTTAAGCCTCCTCCAATGGCTGATGTTGAGTTCTGACTCATAAAAGACAAGCCTCAGAGTCAGCACGTGAGCCATATTTGACCCTGCTGACCGCCTGGCCGTGGGTGCAAGCAGTGAGCTTGGAAGCGCAGAGGGCTCCAAACCCCTAGTGCTGACTCTTCTATCAGCTCTTGTCCGGGAAGCCCCCATATAAAGCCAGCCAGGCACCGGGGATTATCTATAGTTATCTACATAGAGAGAGATGTTGGGATGCTGACGGATGAATGGAACAACTTGAGAGATACTTTGCATGTGTGTCACTCACACGTGTGGCTTGTGTGTGCATGTGCATTTGAGTCTGACCAGGAACATTCATGCATTGGGGATTATTTGTGATTTCATATGTTGGCTGTGCATATGTGGTTTTGAGCTGGTTTGTCTTTTTAGTTTCATCTACTTATTTAACAGATATCAGAGAGTTGCAAGTGAGTTGACTGGTGTGAATGCCTCAGTCCACCTGAGGTAAGAATGATGGTGTGTGTTTGGGAAGTAACAGAAGTTTGCCAAAAGGGTGAGGAAAATTTTGGCCATTGGATTCCTTGATGGTGAACTTGGGTCATCATTGGAGCCTTGGAGTTGTACACAGGTGGTGAGATGTGGAAGCTTGCCCAAAACCCTGAGCCACAAATCTGAGCATGGCAACTCCACTCCCATCTCCCACCCCCAGCTAAATCAACATGGAGTGCGGACTTTTCATCCAGAACGGAGAAAACATCATTTGCTACTGGGAATGAGATTGTGGTTTGTCAAGTGTTGTGTGTGTATTTATTTGTCTGGTTCTCAAGTGACTTTTGGGATCCCAAGAAAATTTTCAATCCCCTGAAAAACTTAGGAACATCAGGTTTTTACAGTCCTTTGTTGCTAGGTTGATGTGCCTCCTTGTTTGAGTTAAGTAGATCATGTGTGAAAAGAAGAAAAGAGAAAATAAGGAACAAGAAACCCACACTTATCTTATGCTGCCTGCTCTCAGGCACTAAATTAAACAACTTCACCTGTGTTGTTTCTATGTAACCTGCAAACCTTCCTGGGAAGTGTCAGAGTGCCCATGTATCGTGGAAGAACCAGGCTAACGTGGATACCTCATGCTTGGCACGTTTCTCTTCAGCTCCCTTTCTCTTATCAACACAGTCGTAGGTCCTCAGTGCCTGGATTTCTAGTCAGAATATCAACTGGAGCTGCTCATCTGAACTCACAGGACACAGAACGGTTTGAATGACTGTTTCTCCAACTCTTGCAGAGATGGAACCCTTCTCAATGCAGAGCAGTCCATTCAATAGCCAGAACCACTCTAGGTGCAGAAGAGACAGGTCCTTTCATCACATGCAATGGATGACTTGCCTCATATTCTCTTGCAAAACTCCAACTCTTCCAGAAGCTTCTAGAGTCAGCTCCTGAAGCACTGCGTGATACGAGCTCATTTCCTTCTGAGAAGTTTTCTGTGAGTAGTCACTGACTACCCATGGCTATTTCCTTGTCATTCTTTGGGCCTCCTCTTAATGCCACCTTTTCAGAGATCCCTCCCTAAAGGGCATGTCCCTGTGCCCAGGAGTCTGTGCATCCTCATTATCTCCTTTCTAGTAATGATCACAAACTGCATTTAAAGTGTTTAACTGGTCACTTGTTTATTATCTGTCTCTGCTCATTGGTAGGTGAACTCCATGAGGGTTAGTCTTTCTTGCTCAGTCCTGGATCAAACAAGCTGCCTTGCCATGAACACGTGGCTCAGTTGGTTGCAGCATCATCCCATACACCAAAAGGTTGTGGGTTTGATCCCCAGTCAGGGTACATACAGGAGACAACCAATGGATGTTTCTCACAATAATGTTTCTCTCCATCTCTCCATCTCTCTCTCTCTTTCCTTTGTAAGAATCTTCAATAAAGTTAAATATTTTTGTTTTTATCACACACACATACACACTTGAGAAACATCTGTTTCTTAATTTTTCCCTCCTTTTCATCAACTTCCTGAACTTAGCATACCCAGAAACTTTTCTCCCCAAAAGACAAGATCATAAATATTCAGCCCAGTTTATCTCTGCCTGGTAGAATCACATTAGCCTGAAGCCCCCACGCAGTCCTGTGGGAAGAGCAGCTATCTCCTGGATGAATGGCAGGAAGCCGGCAGCTGGGGGCGGGAAGGGATGGAGAGGAGGGGGCGGAAAAGGAAGCAGCTCCCCCTTCATGCCACTGAAAGACTGATGGGTGCATCTCCCAGATATCGATAACATCTGTTGGGCTAACGAAATTGACAGAGTTTGTCACAGTCGATCTGTGGCTCCCGCAGGAGCAGGGAATGGGAGCATTTGGGAAGGGAACTCACAAGCAGTTATGGAGGGAGCAGGCTCTAGGGACAGGGTGGCTTCCCAAGGCCACAGGGCTGCCCAGACAAGCAGCCCGCACGCCACGTTCACCATGCGTGTGGAGCAGCCATTTGTGCTGAAATTGGACCTTGTGCCCTGAGAAATGAGAAAACTGCTCCCTGGGCCCATTGCCATGGGGTGATTTTACTTCATATTTTTTGTCACATTGAGGTGCTGTTCTGATTTCAGTCTGTCCTAAAATGCTCATTATTGCATACATGTGTGGACACCTAAAAAATTAGAACGTCAGTAGGATGTACATGTCCACTCACACACAGCACACATATATCTACATATTGTCTCTCCTTATGGAGCCATGGTGGTATCCTGACAACCGATAAAGTTTTTGAAATCTGTGGCTGACTCTGACTCTGTCCGGGACGCAGTTTCTCATAAGTCAAAGAGGGTTCTTTTTGTGCAAAGTGATTTGTGGTTAGGGTTGCCAGATTTACATATAAATACAGGACACCAGATAAGTATATCTCAAATCATGCTTATGGACATACTTATGCTAAACCATTGTTAGTTTTTTATTCGATATTAGAATTCAACTGGGAATCCTGTATTTTGTCTGGCAAAGCTATTTAGCCTTAGCCGGTTTGGCTCAGTGGATAAAGCGTCGGCCTGCGGACCAAAGCATCCCAGGTTCAATCCTGGTCAAGGGCAAGTATGTTGGTTGCAGGCCCCTCCCTGGCCCAGGCCCTGGTCAGGGCACCAATCGATGCAGGAGGCACCAATCAATGTATTTCTCTCACATAGATGTTTCTCTCTGTCTTTCCCTCTCCCTTCCACTCTTCCTAAAAATCAATGGAAAAATATCCTTTGGAGAGGATTAACAACAACAATTTAAAAACAACAGCACTATTTATGAGTATATTAGTTTCTTAAAGCTCTGTAACAAATTACCACAAATTGGGTGGCTTAAAACAGTAGAAATTTCTTTTCTTACAGTCAGTCCTGGAGGCTAGAAGTCTGAAATCAAGGTGCTGGCAGGGCCGTGCTCCACTGAGACTCTGGATAGAATCCTGCCTCTTCCCAGCTTGTGATGGCCAGCAGCCCTTGGCTTATGAGTGTATCACTCCAATCCCTGCCTCTGTGGTCACAGGGCTTTCTCTCTCTCTCTCTCTCTCTCTCTCTCTTATAAATACACCAATCATATTCAATGAAGGGCACATCCTACTCCCGTATGACTTCACCTTAAATGATTACATCTGTAATGATGCTATTTTCAAATAAGGTCTCATTCTGAGATGCTGGGGGTTAGGATTTCAACCTATCTTTGTTGGTTGGGGAGGGGGACACAATTTACCTCGTGGCATGAGTTTATTTTATTTAACTATAATTCTTAGAATAACTTGATTGTGGTTCATTACGAGGACCCCTCTTCAACATATGAGAAACTGAGTCCCAGGCAGACTCAATGACCTGCCTCACGTTGCACAGCTCTGGGAGAAGTCTCTGTGAGACTTGAGCCCAGGCCGCTCGTCAAGGTGCCTGTGCTGGTAAACCCCACAGACATGTGAGAAGTACCCAACTTGAGGAATGAGAACTAGAAACTCAGGGCTGCAGTCTCTGCTTAGAGTACACTCCCTGTGGCGGGTCCCAGGGCCAGTCTGGAACCCTCTTTGGCTCAGGGTCCTAATGTCTAAGCTGAAGAGATTTCCCCAGAGCTGTGCTAGGGGAGCCATAGCTACGTGTGGCAGTTGAGCACCTGAAATGTGACTACTTGGAGTGGAGATTATTTAAGTCTCAAACACACACCGGATTTTTAACTATTGAGTCCAAAAAGGAAAAAAAAGAGAAAGAGAAGGTGAAAATGTAATTCTCTAATAGTGATTACATGTTGAGTGATAATAATTTAAATATGTTGGGTGAAAGACAATATATTGCTAAAACTAATTCCACCTTTTTTTACATGTTTTCATTTCATATTTTTAAAATCTTTTTCATGTCCTTTTTCTTGTTTTTCTTTCACGTATTTTAAATATTTCATGCATGGCTTGCACTGACTTAGAACACTGAGTCTCCAGCTTTTTGTTTGTGATAAACGGGGAATGGAGTAGAAGGCTTGCGTTCTGTGGGAGGGCTGGAAGAGGAAGCCATCTGATAGCCATCTGACCAGAAGAGGGTGAAGAAAGTCTGGCCTGGGGAATTTGATTTAGAAAAGTGGATGTTAGAGGGCAGCTTCTGCCATGAATAGCTCCCACGTCCTTATTAGCCAGCTCCTTTTAGCAGAGACTGACCTGATTCCAGTCCCAGGTGGGCCACTGCTTATTTGAGCGACCCTGAGTCAGATCCTCACCACCCGGACCTTGTTGTTTTCATCTGTAAATGGGTTAATCTCAGAACTTACCTCCAAGGTTAAATGAGGCATGGCTGAGTAAGTGAAGAGAAAGCGTGGGTCAGGTTCCCAGCCAGGGATTCAATAAATCATGGCAAGCGAGGGGCAAACCTTCAAGGTTAACATCCTTCAGAGTAAAACAGAGTGGTTGGGAGTGCAGTTCTCCTGAAGGCGGGATAAGTGCCCACATTTTACCATTCAAGACAGCCCAGGGGGATCTATAGTTAGGAATTTTATTTTCAAATCCAAGGGGCTTTGACTACCCGAGACAGGACAAGCATCCACAGTCATCACCTAAGGATCAAAAGTTATCAAAAGGTCCCCATTCTGGTTCAGTCCCTCTCATTCTCTGTTGGCTTCAACATAAACTTGGAGGTTGTAGATTACCAAGTGACATATTCTCCTTGCCCTCAGCAATGCATCATATAAAAATCAACTGAAAACCAGTGTTGCAATGTCATGAGAAGATCACTGGGTTTTAAGTTGGACGGACCTAAGTTTGACTTTCTAGCTCTTTCTCTTACTCTGCGTGACTCTTAGGCCAATTACATAATTCCTTGAGACTCAGTTTTCCCATCTGGAAAATGGGTGTGATAGTGCATGACGTTCACTTGTAGATGTATCTCAACTTATTTTTAAAGGGCTTAGCCTGCTGACTACCACCTCATAGGTCCTAACCAGCCATAGCTATTGTTCGAGTGTCTGTGTGCACGGTTTGTGCATCATTACAAGACACTCTTACTTTGGTTCTTATAAATAACCCTGTAGCTTTCCTGTGTGCATCGGTTCACATTTCCATTTTGCTTCCTCTTTCGATCTTTCCCTCCTGGCAGAAAGTGGGCCTAAACTGTATCACAGGACAGAATCTTTACTTGGAATCTGAACCTGCAGCAAGAAGCAAAATATATTGGTGTGTAAGGAGAGGCATTGCATTGACTTCCTCTTCCTTGAAATCTATTTCAAAACTCCTGAGGGAAGCGAGACTAATAGAACGATGGTGGAGGGGGGACGTGGAATTGTTATAAAATGATGACTGTTCCAGGGCCAAGCTGGAGTGTAATAGAAAGGAAAAAATGTACCTACCCTCCTTCTCCTCCAAACCTAGGAACCTGTTCAACATAATAATTACAAGACCGCCATCCCAAATACTTACAACTTAATGTCCTATTTCAAATACTCTACTTAAAGGGAGACTTAGGTGTATGGTTTTTTTTCTTAAAGAGAGAAGGGGTCGTCTTTTGTTAGCTAATACTTTCACAATTTCAAATTTGAGTTTCGTATTTAATATGTGTTAAAAATAATATCTCTATGTCCATATACTTAAAAACATGCATGTATGTATACATACGTGTGTGTGCACCGACACACTTTTCCCAGAGAGACATAAAGATTCATCCAAAGGAAAGTTATGTTACTGTTGATGCTGGGGCTACTTGATAATAAAGTCGTCGTTTTACTATTTATGTGTGTCGTTATATTCTCCTTATATAAGATGGGAGGACTGTATCAATGTCAGTTTCCTGGTTGTGATATTATGCTAGAACTATGCAAGTTGTTACAATGGGAAGTGGGTGAAATGTTTATGGAATCTCTGTATTATTTCTTACCATGAATGTGGACTTACAGTTTTTTTTAATTAAAAGTTTTAAAAATAGAGAGGGAGAAGGAGGGGAAGACAGGAGAGCGCTCAGCATACCCACCCATCCTTAAACCCTCCCGCTCTGCTCCTGGCAGTCACACACATGTGCTGACAATACACACATCACACTCCTCACGTGGCCCTCATCTTCTCCACTTTTGGATTTGAGCTGAACTTGTACTTCTGCAAAGCCATTCTCCTGGGTCCTTCAGTCCTTGCAACCTGCCCTGTTAAACACCCTCTTAGCCCCTTGTATTCACAGCCCACTTCAGGGTACCGGCCATCACTTAAAGGGGATGATTAAGTGTAAATAGATATGCCAACACCTGCCACCCGGTGAGGATGTGGGCTCCCAGCACAGGCCACATCTCCACTGCCCCTTTTCCTCTTACCTGGGTTTGGCCCAGAACTCGGTACATAGTGGGTATTTAATAAAGACTTAATAAAAATGATCATCTTTACTGTCTAGGGAATTCATGCTTTTGTCCACAAAAAGCTACCCTAAAACACGGATAATTAAAGTTTTGCATTTTTGTTGACTCTCCAAGAATAGTGAGTGTAGCATCTACTGTCTTTAATTCTCCACTGCCTACAGGAAATTCAATCCAAGCCCCATCACTACATCACCTAGCCTCACATTGTGGTCTGCCCGTCCATCTGCCTCCCTCCTTCACACACCCACACCCTCTCCCTCTGCCTGGTTTGACGTACTTGTTCATGTCTCTGTTTCTTTGCAACTCGGCCCCCTGTGCATGGCAGCTTGCCACGTCTGTTCTGCAGCTGAATAGCTCAGCCTTTAGGTTCCGGCTTAAATGTCACTTCCTTAGGGAGGCCCTCTGAGATCCCCTGGCGTCTGTCCATCAGCCCTCCTGTTAGATGATTCCATAACGCCCTGGCCTTCTTGGTGATGATAATGATCACAGGTGCAATTTCATCTTCCGTGTCCGTGGCCTGCAGCAGGCAGGGTCCCGTGTGTCTCATACTCTGCTTGTAGTCATGCACCTAGCACAGCACTGGTCCAGGAAGATGTGCACTAGAATGTGTTGCTTAAGCATCAGCACCCCTCCTTCTCTGGAGGTGGGAGTCGTGGCTGTGTCATTCCCGATGCCCCTTTCTGGTCCGCTGCACCCACCTAGTATTCCCTGACCTTTCCCTGCACCCCTTTCCTATGATCCATGATTCAGTGACCAACATCACTGAATTCTGATCTTCTGTTCTTGCTATTGCTCAGGTGTCCACCTCTCCGCCCAGGCTTTTAGCTTTGCAAGGGCTGAGACCATGCTCTAACAATCTTAGTCACTCCAACACCTGAACAGTATCTGGCATCCAGAAGTCACTCAATAAATGTGTGGCCAAGGGACCCAACCCTCAGCCTGGGCATGTTCTCTCATTGTTATGGCAAGGTGTGGGCATTCCTGAATTTCTTTCCCAAGTGGTCCCAGGAAGCCTGGACTTGGGCCTGAGGTTCAGGGCTTGAGTGAAGCAGGCTCATAGTCATCCCTGTGCATCAGACCTGCCGGGGAGCCCAGACCAGAGACTGAGTCACCTGGTGTGGCAGGGAACCTGGGCAGCAGCGCCATGCAATCCATCCCCAAGGGTTGGTTCTCATACACACGCAAGGCTCACAACACTGGCCCAGGAGGGAGCTGGAATTCAGCATGAAGTAAACAGAATGAGCTGAGCGATCCTTTGAAGGCTTCTGAGAAAGTCAGGCGCTGGGAATAACAGCAGACACCAGGGGTGAGCAAGTGGGTTTGAAATAGAGGTGCAGATATGGGCCTGAGGGTATTTCCTGGGCTCCAGGGTCCTGGCAGGGGCTGGGTGTAGAGTCTGTGCCTCAGCCAATGGTGGGGAGACAGCTGCACCAAACTTTAGGGAAGAGATGATTCATGGGAGAGGTTCCCAGTTTCCCTGCTTCTCACCAAGCACTCAGGTCTCCTGTCCTGGCTGCTCAGCGTCTCCTCTGCTCCTACCTCGGTCCTGGGCCTGAGTGAGGCTCCGGGGGAGAAAGGACCTGGGGAGGCTGCCAGAGGAAGGGGAGGGCTGCTTCTTGCTACCAGGTAGATCAGCCCCTGGGCAGGACTTGTTGGGGGGAGGGGGCTGTACAAAGTGGGGAGGAAATGCATTTTTAAAGCAAAATGGAGAATAAGAAAGGAAGAGAAAAGACGGGAAAGGGAGCTTTGCAAATTTAGAACTCGAAGCATCTGGAGTAACAGTGAATCAGGTGCAAAATTTGGAGAAACGGTTTGAGTTGGGTTCTCTTTTGTCTTCAGAAGACAAAAGAAGAGATTCCAGTTTCTTTTTAGTTATTCTTGACGGCTGGCCTGGGCATCTTTGATATGAGATTTTCTGCAACACTGTGCCACTTGAAATCGTGTGTGTGTCGGGGTGTGTGTGTGTGTGTGTGTGTGTGTGTGTGTGTGTGTGTTGATCTACGCCAGTGATGGTGAACCTTTTGAGCTCGGCGTGTCAGCATTTTGAGAAACCCTAACTTAACTCTGGTGCCGGGTCACATATAGAAATTTTTTGATCTCTGCAACCACAGTAAAACAAAGATTTGTATTTTTGATATTTATTTTATATATTTAAATGCCATTTAACAAAGAAAAATCAACCAAAAAAATGAGTTTGCGTGTCACCTCTGACACGCGTGTCATAGGTTCGCCATCACTGATCTAGGCAGTAAATTCGGACTGGGCTCAGTAGACCCCTGTGACTTCACAGAGTTGCTCACCCCTTCGATGACTCAGTTTACTCAGTGGTAAATGGGGATCATCAGAATACCTGCCTGTGGGATTGCTGTGAGAACTTAATAGGGATGAGGTGTTGAATCAGCACACGGTAAGCCTTCTACCGCATACATATCAGGCATCAGCGTGTCCTCACCAGTTAGCCACTCTGGGCACAGACCCCCGTCTTCTCCAGCACCCTGTTCCTTTAGGGACCAATCCCCCTGTTTGCCAAGGACTGAGTGGCTTCCTGAGACCCAGGACTCTCCTTGCCTGACTCCGGGGCCAATTTTAATTTAACTCTTTCTGGGCTGTGGCTCGTCTGTGGGTCTGGGCAAACCATCGCCAATGCCTTCCCAGCAATGGGCATGGTTAGGTCCGGAGGGGAGGCTGGGAAGGAAAGAAGGGGCTGGGGTGACTCAGCACTGAGTCTGGGGGTCCTGTCACGACAGGCTCTCCTTTCCCTGAACACCCCGGCATACTGGTGTGCTCCGCCCGCCCGGGGCTGTGAGTCAGGTGGGATGACTTGCTCAGGGACCCACTCATAAGGGCCTGGCCCAGCCCTTCCTGCACCTTCCTGGTAGGAGAGGGGCACCTCCCTGGGCTGAGGGACAGCAGCCAGGACAGCCAGCCCAAGTCCTAGCAGAGAGGCCGCCCTCTGCACCTGTTCCCCACTGGGCATCCTATGGCAGTGCCATTGCGGGGTCACTAGAGTGACAAGCCTTCGCCATTTCAAATGAGTGTGAGCAGAGCTGCGCTCCACACACAGCTTTCAGGGGAACCTCCCAGTTTCGATCCTTTCCAGGCCAACCTTTTTCTAAGTAAAAATGTGATTAGGAAGTTTCCAGGCTCAGCTCCTGGGGAATGATTAAATTATATTTTTATGATGACTTTTATCACTGATACCATTTCCCACTATTTATCTCTCCTTCACTAAGCACTCACTGTGTGCCAAGCTCTTTATGTCCTTTATCTCAGCCAACCCTGGAAATAACCCTGGGAGATGTTTATTATTATCCACACCAAATATTGATATTACTAGTACACTGTAAATCGAAGACTTGGGAGGTTTTAAATGTGGACAAGGCTGTACCTGTCCATTCCTGGACCCTTAGTCCCTCTACACCTCCCCAAACCCTGACTCCCTCAGACTCACCCTGAACGTCCACTAGATAGATACTGTATCTGTGTCCTGGATTTTGTCCAGAAAAAATATGAAGAGCTGGATAAGACATTGGGTTCAGTATGAAAAGAAAATTATCTGAAAGTGCACGTATTGCTTTAAAAAATTGTTCCTGAACCATGATGGTCCTTTGCCTGTGTTTCTGTCTCGATTTCCTTCTCATGTTGATTGAGAGGTCACCTTCAATCTAATTATCCATTTATGTATCAGTACCTTGCAGGCTCGCAGGTGCTGGTAACGGACCCCCCACGCTCCTTGGATCTATTGACCAAATCACTCTTCTGTCCCTTCAGTGTCTTACCTATATTTGAATTAATCCACATGATTGTTCTTTAATTTTTTTAAAAAAGCAAATCTGAATAACATTGCATGACTCTTCCAAAAATTGCTAAGAAAATAGTTCTTAAAAGGTCTAACACAAGAAAAACATTTATGTAACTATGTATGATGACAGGTGTTAAGTAGACTGATTGTGGTGATTATTAATTTTGAAGTGTAGCCCTAGCTGGTTTGGCTCAGTGGATAGAGCATCAGCCTGTGGACTGGACTGAAGGGTCCCAGGTTTGATTCCAGTCAAGGGCATATGCCCGGGTTGTGGGCTCGATCCCCAGTAGGGGGCGTGCAGGAAGCAGCCAATCAATGATCCTTTCTCATCATTGATGTTTCTATCTCTCTTCCCTCTTCCTTCCTCTCTGAAATCAATAAAAGTATATTTTAAAAAATTTTGAAATGTATACAAGTATGAAATCAGTATGCTGTCCACCTGAAACTAATATAATGTTAAAGACCAATTATATCTCAATTTAAAAATCTGCTTGTGTTATCTGCTTACAAAATAAGCTTTATGAAGTCTGAATTTCTTTATTTTACTTTTTTTTATTAAATTGATAGGGGTGACATTGGTCAACATGAACATATAAATTTCAGGTGTGGGTTTGTATGTTACAAGATCTGTATATTGTATATTTGTATATTATACCGTGTGCCCACCACCCAAAGTTAAATCTTCTCCTGTCACCATATATTAGGACCCCCATGTCCCCCCACCCCCTTCCCTCTGGCAATCACCACACTGCTGTTTATGTTCACGAGTTTCAGTTTTATATCCCACATATGAGTGAAATCATATAGAACTTAGCTTTTTCTGACTGACTTATTTCACTTAGCATAATGTTCTCAAGGTCCATCCATGTTGTTGCAAATGGAGCTATTTCATCCTTTCTAATGGCTGAGTAGTATTCCACTGTGCATATGGACCACACCTTCCTTATCCTGACCCCTTGTCTCTCCTTGTTCAGTCTCTGTTCACCAGAACTGTCTGGAACTGCCTTGGGTCTGTGCCTTTCCTTAGGCCTCTCTTCACCTGCAGTCTCTTCCTCATCCCTCACACCTTAGTTCCAACACCAGCTCCCAAAGCAGCCTTCCCCGAGTCCCTCAGACCCCGATTGTCACTGTCACAGCATTTTGCCTCTATCTTCCTGGGGTTTCCAAACAGGAAGGCAAACTCGTTATCTGTGATTCTGGTAAACATGAGATTCCCAGGGCCCATCCCCCAGACATTTTGATTTCATAAAGCCAGACAGGGGCCGAGGATCTGTATTTTTAACACAGGCTGCAGGGAATTCTGAGTCAGATGCTTCTCGGGTCCTACTTTTAAGAAACTGCTCGTTATTGTAGTTATTTATTTATAGCTCTGTTCTCTATCAGCCTCCACCTCCCCGGTGCCTAAAGGTTAGGAGCTCTCAGGAATCAGAACAGCATATTTTCATTCCTAAGGCCCTGGTGTTTGCCCTAAGTACTGGCACACTCTACGAGATGCCCAGTACGCATCTGATGACTGAATTCATTTAGTCATTCTGTCTATAACTCCTTATTAAGCACCTACTATGGACACGCCATTGTTTTTGCAACAGAAAGCAAAAGAGATGAAAATCCCTACCCTGATGGACCAAGCTATGGATAGGGAATGCTGATGACCAGATTCTGAGTGTGAGTTCTAACAACTGTCTATCACAGGGCTACTGTTTGCCAGTTGTTAGGTAGCTTCAGGGAGACTCTGTTACTAGACATCACAGTAAATTAGAGATCAATAATACAAGAGAATGATTGCTCTTGTTTCTTTCTTTCTCTTTTTTTTAAACAATGAAAGCACTGAAAACCAGAGAGGTTGGGACTGGCTGCAGATTACAAGGGTGTATTCAGTGCAGAGCCTGCATTGAAAAGCTGGCCTGTTCCATTTCCAGCTCTGAGTTCTGGGTTGTCTCTCTAGATTCATTATGGACTTGGCATTGCTGCAAAGATCAGTCACCTGGCACAGGTGATCTTATTCAGCAAAGCGAGCCTGGGCCGCCCAGGCACTGAGCGAATGGGTTACCTGGGCCTGCAGTCCCTTGAGCAAACTCACCTGTGGAACTACCTGGGCACCATGGTTCCACTGAGCCAGCAAGGTGTGGGTATATTGGCAATACAGTGCTTCATGAAAGGAAGCATGTCGTCACTCTCACGCTTTCATTAAGAGGATTGAGAGCAGAGGAGGCTGAAATGGCTTCGCTTGGGCACAAAAAATCAGAGATTAATAAAGTAAACCTTGAAAATAGTGAAGCATCTGATTTGAGCTTTTCCATGGACAAGCCCAATAACCCAGAGGAAACTATTAACATACAAATAGACAGGCTTCCCATTAAAACAGCAGCCGACAGTTCTGGAAAAGACCTCTTCACGCAGAAAGCAATTATGATGGGAAATCGAGTCCGATTGAGGCCCATTTGCAGCAAGCTTAGAAAATCAAAATGGAACCACTCATAATCGAGCAGACAACCCTTCTGTGGGGTGGTGGGAGGGAGCCAGTTCTTCATTATGATTGCTTTTATTATTATTACTTTGAGAGAATTCAACTTTATAAGTTCCAAATCTTACTGACTTGCAGCCACTGCTCAGATGGTTACAGCACAGTGCAGTGCAGACAGATATATTCGCATACTAACAAAAAAAGAGAAAGAACAAAAGAAAAAGAATCAGCTGGTGTATTATTATTAAATAGGTCTTTTGGTCGGATTTCCAGAGGCTAATAGGATTTCTGGCTGGGATGCCACTCAAACCAAGAACTTCTAAATGAATAGGCATCTGATCTGAGTGTTCGCACACTCTGAACGTCAGATGTCAGCCCTGGGCCCTTGGTTACTTTAAGGGTTGGAATGTGCATAGTCAGACTGTAGAGGCCTAGTTGAATCTAAAGATGAGAGGTGAGATCTAAGGAATGTGAAAGCTCCAGGCAAGGACAAAATCATCCTGGAAAACATGAACGTTTGCTTTCAAATGGTTGTGGAGAAGGTAGCAGACCAAGATGCTCAAATGAGATCATAGACATTTCAAGATTTTCATGAAAGTGCAAGAGGTTGGTGGCATTTCCCAGGAGGACATCCCAGGGACTGACTAGCATGGGCCTTGGTTGTGCCTCTCATAGCACCGGGCAATTTTACCATGACACCATTCTTGACTTTCACTAATGGTGTAAGTCTCTGTCTTCTCTACTATACTGTAAGGCCAGTACTCTACAATCTCTAAATATCTTTTAGGAGGAAGACCAACTTCATGCATTTGACCTAAGATATCCTACATGTGTCAGCCCCGCCTACATCTCTAGCAAAGCTTGATGCCCTTTCCCCCACTCTCTGTGCCCCAGCTAAACTGGTTCCACAGACTTGCCATACTCCTCGAGCTCTGGGCCTTCCTCTCTGTGTGAGTGATGTACATTCCACCCAAACCTAGTTAATCTCCTATTATACACTCTCATGACATCTGCTTCTTTTCCTTCAGAGCCTTATCCATAATCATATACTCATTTGGATAACTATTTGATACATGCCTGTGACCCATCCCCTAGACTCTAAGATTCATTTAATCATGGATCTCACATCACCAGAACCTAACACATGTCTGGATTAAAGATAAATAAATGATTCCTAGCACCCAGATCAGTCCATCACCTAGTCAGGCTGAACAAGGCTCTGTTCAATGAAAAGATGGATGAATGTGTGGCCAAATTAGAATCCAAGACCTGTGTCTTTGCTAATACATCACATTGTCTTCCTGTAAAAACATAACATATGGACTTTTTTTCTCCAGCTAATAATCATTTTTTAAAAATATTTTTTTATTGATTTCAGAGGGGAAGGGAGAGGAAGAGAGAGATAGAAACATCAATGATGAGAGAGAATCATTGATTGGTTGCCTCCTGTACACCCCCAATTGGGGGTTGAGCCCACAACCCAGGCATGTGCCCTTGACCGGAATCGAACCTGGGACCCTTCTCCACAGTCCGGCCTTCTATGCACTGAGCCAAACCAGCTAGGGCTAATAATCATTTTTGAAATAAGAAATATTCAGGTGCAAAAAAATAAATTGTGGCTAGTAAAGAGATAGATAACTGTAATATTGTGGTTTGCAATAAGAAATATGTACATTTGGTCTTTGTCCCCACTTCTAGCAGAACTTTTAAATCTTGACTTGTACTAAGTGGTGGGGGAGCAGAAGGTGTCTTTTGTCATGTTAATGAGGTGACTTTAGGAATGCCCCAGGTCACTCAGCGATGGGGCTGATTGTCAGGAGAACCAACCCTGTGCTTGGTTCACAAATTCTTTGATACTCTTCCTTTTAGGCAGTAGAGCCTGAATCTTCTCCCTTGCATGTGGACTAGAATGAGTGATTCACTATTTTTGTGTTTTTTTTTTAATCTTTATTGTTGAAAATATTACAGATGTCTCCTTTGTTTCATTGTTGTTGTTGTTGTTTTTCCATTGACCCCCTCCACTCCTCATCTGCCCCTCCCAGGCCTTCACCACACTATTGTCTGTGTCCAAGGACTATGCATATATGCATATAAGTTCCCTGGTTAATCACTCCCTCCCTCCCCCCAACCCCGCCTTCCCTCTGAAATTCCTCAGTCTGTTCCATTCTTCTATGTCTCTGGATCTATTTTGTTCATCAGTTTATTTTGCTCATTAGATTCCACATATGAATGAGATTGTGTGATACGTATCTTTCTCAGACTGGCTTATTTCGCTTAGCATAATGCTCTCCAGGACCATCCAAAGGTAAGAGTTCTTTTTTTATAGCCAAGTAGTATTCAATTGTACAAATTTACCACAGCTTTTTTTTTTTTATCCACTCATCTGCTGATGGGTACTTGATTGTTTCTAGATTTTAGCTATTGTAAATTGTGCTGCTATGAACATAGGGGTGCATATATTCTTTCTGATTGGTGCTTCTGATTTCTTAAGATATATTCCTAGAAGTGGGATCACTGAGTCAAATGGCAGTTCCCTGTTTAAATTTTTGAGGAAACTCCATACTGTTTTCCATAATGGCTACACCAGTGTGCATTCCCACCAGCAGTGGGTTCCCTTTTCTCCACATCCTCTCCAACACTTGTTCTTTGTTGATTTGTTGATGATAACCATAATGACAAGAGTGAGATGATGCCTCATTGTCATTTTAATTTGCTTCTCTTTGATGATTAGTGACTTTGAGCATTTTTTCATAGTCTCTTGGCCTTCTGTATGTCCACTTTGGCGAAGTGTCTATTTAGGTCTTTTGCCCATTGTTTAATTGGATTGTTTGTCTTCCTTTTGTTAATCTGTATAAGTTGCTTATATATTTTGGAAATTAACCCCTTATGGGATATATCATTGCCAAATATGTTTTCCCATGCAGTGGCTGTCTTTTCATTTTGTTGATGGTTTCTTTTGCTGTGCAGAAGCTTTTTATTTTGATATATCCCATTTGTTTATTTTCTCCTTAGTTTCCTTTGCCCTAGGAGATGTATTGGTAAACATATTGCTAGGAGAGATGTCTGAGATTTTGCTGCCTATGATTTCTTCTAGGATTTTTTTAAGGTTTCACGACGTACATTTAAGTCTTTTATCCATTTTGAATTTGTTCTTGTATATGGTGTAAGTTGGTGGTCTAATTTCTTTCTTTTTTTTTTGTCATGTACCTGTCCAATTTTCCCAACACCATTTAGTGATTCACTGTTAATTCACAAAATGAAGTAGAAGTGAGACTGGGTCAGAAAAGGGTGTTGTAGCTTCTTTCTTGATCCTTCTCTTAGATAACTTGCTCTAGCAAAAGCAGCTACCATATCCTCAGGACACTCCAGCAGCCCTGAAAGAGGTCCTCATTCATGGTTAGGAACCGAGGTGTCCTGCCAACCGCCCTGTGAGTGAGCTGTCCCAGAAGCACATTCTCCAGCCCTTGTCAGGCCTTCAGATGCCAATAGCCCCAGCCCATAGCTGACTGCAGAGCTGAGCTGCTCTCCAGTTCCTTACCCTCAGAAACTGTATGAGATGATACAGGTTTGTTGTTATAAACAGCTACTTTGGGGTAATTTGTTACTGGGCAATAGATAATACACCACCCCATGCCTGCGATCTGAAACCACAGAACTAGGCCTCTGACAATGAATGAAATAAACCAGGTTACAGAATGTACCTAGAGTCAGCCATAGCTCTCTTTGAATTTGTTCCACTACAGTGTGACTTTGCCAGAATGAGACTCAACTTGTACAGAATTCTTTCCCCTTCCTCATGTATCTGTTCCCTATTGAGCAGAAAGATTGATTGCATGGGTTTGAAGTTTAACAAACCTGGGTTCAAGCCATTTCATTGCTCTTTATTATATAGGAAACTGTTGGAAATGTACTTAATCTCTCTGAGATCAGATGTTTCACCATAAAACAGAGGGTAATAGTACTTACTTCACAGAGTTGCACAATGCAGGGGCACCAGGGTTTTAGAAGGATCCATTTAGATAATGTACATAAAATACATATTTAGCACAGTGGTTGGTACTTATTAAGGACTCAATTATAGTAACCATTATTATTATTATCTTTAATAATAGTTACCCAAATTCCCTTACACCAGCAAATAGAAACTTTCTTGAATTCCAAAGGATTGTCCTTTATTAAACTTAATTCCGGTGGACAGTGTGTTGTAACAGCTGAGTGTTCTGAAAATGCAGTTCATGACTTCCTGCCACAGAGTGATCTTAAGGGGCAATTAAAAATGAAGGTTTCTGAAGCCTTGGTTGGGTGGCTCATTTGATTGGAGCGTCATCTCATACACCAAAGGTTGCATGTTCAATTCCTCAGTCAGGGCACATGCCTGGGATGTGGGTTTGATCCTGGGTCTGGCGTATGTGGGAGGCAATCATTTAATATTTCTTTCTCTCTCACATCCATCTCTCTCTCTCTCTCTCTCTCTCTCTCTCTCTCTCTCTCTCTCTTTCATCAATGAACATATCCTCTGGTGAGGATTTAAAAAAATTCCTAAAACCAATTTCAAACCCATCAAGTCAGTATCTCTGGGATGGAGGAGGGTAGCTGGGAAAGAATGGGAACTTGCATTTTTAACACGCTCCACGCCCCCGCTGGGTATATTCCAGCGTTCAGGAAATTCCTGTGGAGACCAAAGGGATTCATCTCAGAGCTGGAGGAGCAGGGCTGCTAGCCTGACTTCTGATATTCACTAGCCACAGTGAGTAAACCTTTGGAATTCCATTTCTCCTCTGTGTAAAGGAAACACTAATCTGCCTTCCCTGGCCTATAGAGCGATTGTAAAGATCACCTGAGATAATAAAAACAGTGACTGGCTATCTAGTGTGGACACAGTTTACAACATGATTATATCCACTTGATCTCATTGAAACTCAGGGCTGTCCGATGAAGTTGATAGAGACAGGACCCAGGTAGCTGAGATGACATGGCATGTCCAGGTTCAGAGTTGGTGCACAAACTAAGGTCTAGACCACAGGTTCAGAACAGAACTAAAATCGAAGTGCTACCTCGATGTGCTACTTCTGTACATCACTCTAACCTTGGTTACGCTGCTGAGACCACAGAGAAGGATCAAGGAAGAAACTGTTTCATGTCCTAATTGCCCAGATGACAATTATACATGCAAAGAGCAATAATTATTTTAAAACAAAAACTGTGAGGCCATTGAAATACATGGTCTTAGCAATGACATTAGATAAAGTGTTAGTCTTGGTGTGGCAAATATTTCTAACGCATGCATCATTAAATTCACTCATCTTCAATTATAAACCTGATTAACTTTATTCATTTGCTTTTTCTGGGTCATTATTTTGTTTCTTCTGCCTAGGTTTAAGAAAAAAGTTATGGAAAATCATTTGTATTCCCTACATGCTCTATGAATAAAGGAAAATCAATTTTCAACTGGATAGTTTATATTTCTATTAATAAAATTAAGTGTCTGCTATTATACTACGTGGAATGGCTGGATGGGTTTTCACCGGGTTTAGAGGGCATGTCTGGGATGGTCTGACTTAAAGTATAGGGTGCATTGTATTATTAAATAGATCTTTGGGTGTCAAAGAGGGTGCCCCTCCTAAAGACAGTCACACATCCTCCAGAGTAGCTGAATGAGAAGAACACTCTGTGGCCTAGAAAGGCAACCAAGTGTATTAGATTCCTTGAGCAGAGAAAACAAAGCGCTTTCAAACCTGAGCCCAAACCTGAAGTCACCAGGTCAGACTCTGAACTAACAGCGCTGATTTGGGATCTGATTGATTGCTCAAATGACAACTCCAGGTTGAGAGCTTAGAATGAGGTCAGTACTTAACGAAAGTGTCTTAGGTTGGGTTTCCCCAAGGATAGACAAGGGTTTCAGTGCCAGCAGCTTATTTGGGAGGTGGTCTCAGATGCACTGGTAGGAAAATGGGCAACTTTGACAGCGAGGCAATAAGGCCAAAGTAGGGTGCATACGTGTGTAGGTTACCAGTGTGGTCAATTGGGGCTCAGTCTACTGTGCAGCGCTGTGCGTCTGTGTAGGACAGTAATGGCGAACCTTTTGAGCTCGGCGTGTCAGCATTTTGAAAAACCCTAACTTAACTCTGGTGCCGTGTCACATATAGAAATTTTTTTGATATTTGCAACCATAGTAAAACAAAGACATATTTATTTTATATACTTAAATGCCATTTAACAAAGAAAAATCAACCAAAAAAATGAGTTTGCGTGTCACCTCTGACACATGTGTCATAGGTTCGCCATCATTGGTGTAGGACATACTTCAGTTATCCCACCCAGGGGCAAGGAAGCTCATCTGTCATGGCTGTTCCCAGGGTGTTAAGACCCTGGCGCTTCTGACCTGCCCTGAAGTTCCTAAGAAGGCCCCAGGCAGGGAATCAGCATACTTACAGCTAAAAGCCATCAGCCTGACTGACCACTTACAGAGTTTTCTACAACCCACAAGGTTGTGTCACGGACAAGTTTGTATGTGATAATGATAATGAGATACTGGTAATGCAGCAATAGCTGTCTATTGAGTGCCTATCACGTGGTAGCTTCTGTAGTAGGCCCATTACATGTCTCATTGAACCCACAGAACACCCCATCTCTAAGGCGTTACCATTCATATTTCTCACTTGAGGAGGGGGCAATCAGAAAGCTTCAGTTCCCAGTTGGAAAAGGAAAGCCAAACTTGAGCCCAGGCCCTTGACTATAGAACTTATCCTCTCCACAGAGCAGGTAGCAATTGCAGATCTGTTTAATGGATGAACTGAATATATACATAGAAGCACTTTGCATTTCTAACTTTTGACACTTCAAGGCAGGATTTTTAGTTGACCTGTGTCTGTCTTGGCTATTTTCTGGACCCACCTCTCTCCTGCTCGTCTCACCTCCCTGCAAGGCTGACATGTTCTGTAGGAGAATGTGGATCCTGTTTAGTCCTAGCTGAATGAGTCTGTACCTTGTATGTGTGTAAAACCACAGGAAACTGACCCTGGGAATCTGGGACAGGTCACAGGGTCTCAGAGACACTCTATACTCTATCACCGGCTCATAACAGGAACCAACGGTTCCCCTCTCTCTCCACCACACCTTCCTGCCTTCGAGGTAAGACAGTGTGCTCAACTCAGCTCCATGCGTGATCTAGTTCTTTTCTGGGCCAATTCACAACAACGCTTATCAAAGTTTAAGAAACGATGTTGGCCTCCCAACAAGGTTTGAACTATGCAGATGTTAGTGAGATAGAAAATATGAGATAATCTATTTCCTACCACAGGAAGCTTCTGCTACTAACTGTGGGTTTATGGTTAACAGAAAAATTAAATAAATAAATAAATAAATAAATAAATAAGGTTTGACATGCTATGAAATTGTGTTTTTCCTAATGCAATCAAACTGAAACACTGTTCAGAGGAAGAAGGATTCTCAAGGGGGATTCCAATTTTAATCTCTCAAGTTTCAGCCACCAGCACACAGGGTTCATCTACTTAAAGCCATAAAAAGTTAGGAATTGAAACAGTATGGTTTGCCAGGTATAACTGTTCTCCCACCCCTGCCCATGCTCCAAGAGGGAAACTGAGGCCATTGTTTTAAATGGATCCCTGTCTGGAATATTGGCTTCTATTTCTGAAGAATGCACTTTTGAGCGTGTTTGTCCAACTCTGTAGTTCAAATTAATTTCACCCTTCAGGGGTCTGTGGGCATGTTGACAGATTCAATGACAACAGTGGAGTTTTATTGGACATGGTGTTTGTCGGGGCAGCGAGGGGCTCAGGGAAGAATTTGTTAATGGGTTACGGAGACTTTCCTTCCAGGTCACTGGATCAAATCCAGAACCTGCTTGGCAGTGATTGAAAGTCATTGCTAGTTGGCAGAAGCCTGGCTGGTGGCCAGGGACATGTTGGTCCCCTCTTCCTGCAACTTCTGGAAGAAACAACCACATGACAGCAGGATACAATGGGTTTAATGAGAATACAGGAGCTGAATTACTGGTTTTCTTTCACAATAGTTTGTTACTTACCAGGTTAAACACATCTATCAATTTAATAGATAAGGGTCCAACAAATTATTCCAATGCCTAGCTCTCTCTTTTTTTCTTTTGTTGTCTTGGTATATACAAATCAGTTATTTATTTGTACCTGAATTATGATTTTTTTAAATTGAGGTATTGATATGTAACATTATATTAGTTTTAGGTGTACGATGCAGTTATTTGATATTTGTATATATTGCAAAATGATCAACACAATAAGTCTAGTTAGCATCCGTCACCATCCATAGTTACAAAATGTTTTTTCTTGTGATGAGAACTTTCAGGATCTAGTTTCTTAGCAAATTTCAATCATGCAGTACACTATAATTAACTATAGTCTTCATGCTGTATATTACATCTCCATGACTTTTTATTTTATAACTGGAAGTTTTTACCCTTTGACCTTCTTCACCCATTTCACCTCCCATCTGACCTCATCCCCACCTATGACAACCATCAATTTGTTCTCTATATCTATTAGCTTCTTTGTTTATGTTTCTTACCTTCTATATATAAATGGGATTATACAGTATTTGTCTTTCTTTGTCTGACTTATTTTACTTAGCATAATGCCCCCAAGGTCCATCCAAGTTGTTGCAAATGGCAAGGTTTTATCCATTTTTAGGGCTGAACAATATTCCACTGTATGTACACACCACATTTTCTTTATCCATTTTTCCATCCATGGACACTTAGACTGTTTGCCGTCCAATACTCACCTCTTGACAGTGGTGAAATCTGATTAAAACTGGGGCAAAAAATAGGGCACGAGAAATGAAGAAAAAAAAGTTACTGCAAAAACTCATGTTGCTCAGCTGCTTATAGCTGAGCTAGAACATCTACATGTTTATGTAAAAAAAAAGATCAAAAAATCTTTAAAGGCCAGACCTGGCATGGGGAAAACACACAGGGACAAACCCCTAATAGAATGGCTGCAAGAATAAATTTGGCAGAATTCCATCTGACTGGCCCTTAAGAGACACACAAGGCAAGGAGCCGCCACGTAGGACCCATTATGGGATGGTTGGCGCCATATTAATTTCGGCAAGGCTGTTCCCAGCTGGAACCCAATCACCCGATCACATCTCTGCAGGAGGCCATCCTTAATGCAGGCTGAGCCAGATAATGAGAACTTGATTCTAAGACTGGGAATTTCCTTATTTCAATGGGCTTAAGCCAAAACCTTTAAAATTATTTTAATGTCATTTTTCTTTTTAATGGGACATGTAAGTACTAGGAAAATTACAGGCATTAAAAGGGTTTTTTTGGACTTTCTTTTTGTAATTGCTCTTTAGAGGGTAGAACTTTCAACGCATTCTGAATGTTTCACTCTGATGCGAGAAAGCCTCATATTCTTAGATAAGTTCCTCATATTTTCCCCTAAAAAAACTCAAGACACTCACTAGTTTGAGCTTAACCTGTGTTCTTTCCCTCTTAGCCGACAAACCCCTGGATTTCCAGAGAGGTGACAAGATTTATCCACAGCTGCTGGCCAAAGAAAAAGTGTGCTAGGACCACACAAGAGATAACATAGCCGTATTACTGATTAATTTGCAAATGACAGTACAACCTGCTCACTAAAATGAGCATTGCACCATTGAAAGTACACCTATATAAGACGGGTGCTTTGAAGTGTATGTCATGGCCTTAAGTTTTGCTGTAACAGTACCACTAAATCTGAGTGGTTCACAACCACAAGCATTTTTTTTCTCTTGCTGTCAGGTCTGCATGTTGGCTGTGGCTTAGCTCGCCTCGGCCTGAGGCTCCACATGCCTCTCATTTTAGGACCCAGGCTGCAGAGGCAGCACCTGGCGAATGGCCTTCCTATCATGAAAGGAGAAGACGTATTTATTGATGTTTAATATAATCTACCACTGCTCGTCACATAACTTGAAACCCTGTGCTATACAGGTGGTATTCTCTTAGTGACTTAGCTCACGTTTTGGAGTACCTACTCATTACAGGAACTCTTTACAGTATTGAGCTGAGCAAAATACATTCTTTATATCATATCATCCTCCCAATAACCCTCTAGGAAGTATGTATTCCCATTGTACAGAGGAGAGGCAAAGTGCTATGCCTTGGCTCTAACCCTGGAGAGTGGCAGAGCCAGGACTGGAGCCTGGGACCTAGCTCTGAGCCTGTGTTCTAGTGCAGGACCCAGCCCTGTGCTGGAGACCGAGGCCGGGAGAGGAGGCGGTCTGCTGGGATCCTAAGACCAATGCACACATCCCTGTCAGCCAGAGACAGAGGAGCCTGTTTTGGAAATGATTTAAGGACATTTGGCCACTTCTGGAAACCAAGGCGGTTGATTGGGTTTGGTAATCCTAGCTGAGGTCTGAAGTGAGGTGTGACTATAAACTTCTGAGGCTGACCTTATGTGCCTTACAACCGGGCATTATGAGGAAGAAATTCCAAAGTGGTAGCCCAACCACGCCATCATCCTCTGCCTATAACCAAGGCTGGCAACACCTTTACTGTTGGGGCCCATGCCCCACATTGGTGGCTGTCTCTAGACTTGCTCCTGCTGTTTCCTTGATGTACTGGTCCACCAGATAAAGTAATCTCTGCCACTTCATCACAATGTTTTTGGTGCTCTAAACCTGTGCTGTCTGAAAGGGTAGTCACTATCACGTGTGGCTTTTAAATTCAAATCAAAGTAAAAATTCAGTTCCTTGCTCACACTAGCCACATTTCAAGTGCTAATCACCGTATGTGTTTAGTGGCTACCATATTGAATAGCATACCTGGGCCTTTCCCCACCCCTTCTATCCCCAACATGCTGTTTCTCTAGAGCATGTCTGAGCCTTCCCCCTTGTCCTTCCTCCAGGCATGTATATCCTTGCTTTCTTTTTTTAAAAAAAAGAAATATATAATATATAATATATATAGATAGATAGATAGATTTCAGAGAGGAAAGGAGAAGGAGAGAGAGATAGAAACATCAATGATGAGAGAGAATCATTGATTGGCTGCCTCCTGCATGCCCCCTGCTGGGGTTTGAGCCCACAACCTGGGCACATGCCCTTGACTGGAATTGAACCCGGGACCCTTCAGTCCGCAGGCCAACACTCTATCCCCTGAACCAACCCAGCTGGGGCTATCCATGCTTTCTTTTTCTGGAGCTCCAAGGGGCCCTTCCTTTGCCTCTATAACTTGTTTCCTGAGCCCATGCAGCCCAGCTGGCACACTTATTCCACAGCTCACTTCTTCTCTGTCTGTGGCTTTCTAAATAAACTTTTGCTTATATTTGAGTCTTGGCTCTGAATTCTTTCTTAGCCAGAACTCAAGTACAGAGGTTGCTGAACCGAGGTCCAATCGCCAATAACATTCTGGTGCCCTTTGATGCTAACATTATGGTATGGAATATTTCTATGATTACTTCTGGACAGTGCTGCTAAAACCTATAAGTCTTAGTATCATTATAATAGGGCAAGTCTTCTTTCATTCTTCCTCATCTTGAAAATTGCTTTGGCTCTTTACTTTTCCAAATAAATTTTAGGGTAAGTAATCAGAGAACTCAAAACAGCAATGGTATGCCACTCTATAGTAACTAAAATGAATGAGTTATACGTAACAAAATTGAGAAGTCTGAACATAATGAGAATATGTGAAAAGATCCAGTTAAAAAGAAGTGTGTGTGTGTGTGTGTGTGTGAGTGTGATGCTATGACACAATTTAGGCAAGTTTTAAAAACCAAAAAACTATTCATTGTTTATAGATCACAATTATAGTTAATATTATTAAGCATTTACTTATTCCAGGCTATGTTCCAGGGACTTTAAAGGTACTAGCATTTGCTACTGTACCCAGGATTGATTTACTGTCTTCCTTATTTGACTGAGGTTTAGAAAAGTGAAGCAACTTGCCCCAGGTAACCAGCGACTTGGTGCAGAGTTGGAGCTCGTAACCAGGCTGTCTGGTCTCCAAGTCTGTATTCATAACCACAGCACTGTCCTGGATTCAGACCAAATGATACTCGCCATACATTCATGGGGATGTTTCCAGAGAGGGAGCAATTAG
The DNA here is from genome assembly GCF_028538775.1 of Myotis yumanensis. NCBI lineage: Eukaryota > Metazoa > Chordata > Mammalia > Chiroptera > Vespertilionidae > Myotis > Myotis yumanensis. Next base: position 18,927,978 of record NW_027223769.1, read on the forward strand.
AAATGGGCTGTAGGTCTTTTCCTTCTGTATAGTATGGGTGTGTGTGTGTGTGTGTGTGTGTGTGTATGTCAGAGAGAGAGAGAGAGAGAGAGAGAGAGAGAAAGTAGGATCTTAAGGAAAGATAAGGGAAATGATAACATCAGTCAGATTAGGTGGGTACCTGGATGTCTGTCATTTTCTGTTTGAGTTAAATATAAAATCAGTTTTTAATTAATAAAGTGAAACATAATGGGCATATTGTTAGAGGAGGTAAAGCTTCCCGGACTGGCTTACTCTCTGCGTGATTTGCTTATGAGAATTCTGTGTTGCGAAGAGGTACCCCTTCTGATTTGCAGAGCAAGATATGAAGACCAAAAGCTTTGCTGAGGGGCAGGTGGAATGGACACAAAGCCAGGTGACAGAAGAGACAGATGGGGAGAGTCCTGGGCAACCCAAAGGGTGGGGCGGGGCAGTGAAGCTGGAGAGGTGTCAGAAACCCTCTGGTGCTTGGTGTCATCCCCTCTCCCATTTCCTGGAAAGCTTCAGTAACATCCACATCTTCCCTGCCGTTAGCAACCAGGTGACTTTCCCTCTGGCACGTGGAGAAGAGGGGAGAGTTGCTCAGAGGCCCGTGGTGTGTGTGTGACTCACTGCCGGGGGGGGCGGGGGGGGGGGGCGGGGGGGGTGCAGTTATGCTCAGGGGACACCGAGACGGCTTCCCTTCTTGGCGCCCAGGAGCCTTCACCATGGCAGTCGGTGCTAGCAGCCAGCGTCGCTGCCCCAGAAGCCTCTGCTCACCTGCTTTCTGTCCCCTGATCAGTCCGGCACTCCAGCCTCACGCCCAGGTCACCCTGGCCAGTGGCAGAGCTGCCTGTGATGCCCGTGAGCCTCCCCGCCCCAGCCTCCCGGGCAGGGAGCCTCCTTGGCTGTCTCCCCGATGGCAGCTTGCATGTGGGGCTTCTTGCACAATCTCTGTCCTGGGAGCGTACAGATGGGAGTGCCAAGGTGGGGCCTATGCAGGCAGGTCTGGGGCAGCTTACCCGTGTGAACGGCAGACACCTGCCAGGCCACCAGGAGAAGGGGAGCTGGGTTCATCCAGGGGAGGGAGGGCTAGCGGGGGGGCGGCCAGGGGGCAACTGCAGAAAGGTCTGTCCTCCATCCTCTCCCTGCAGCTGCTCTGCACCAGGGACCCACCGCCCCCGGGGAACTGAGCCCCCTCCAAGGCCGACTTATGGCTTCTTTTCTGTGAGCTCATCAGTAATTATGGACCGGCAGGTTCTTAAGAAGCTAACACTGTGCAAGGCACAGTCTAGCTCTGGCCCTGCCACCGCCCCTCCTGGCGCACAAAAGGAGGTTTCCAGATTCTGGGACGGTGGCTGGCCTGCACCTGCCTCCAAGCCCACAGCAGGCCTGGTGCTGCTTCGCACACGCAGGCACAGCGCTGCTGGGCTTCCACACATGCCAACACACTCATCTCCAAGCCAAAACCCAGAGAAGAATGATAACGTGCTAGCGGGGAGGGGGATAGATGGTTTCCACTTGAATGTGGCCCTGTGAGCCCCACTGAGGAGTACACCACGTGAAAGCCTGGACGCTGGAGGCATGATATGGGACAGGGCTACTGGCTCGTTGAGAGGTGACCATCACAGTTCACATCCGCTGCTCTGGCCACCTGCGCCCACATGCTCTGTGCCCTCACCCAAGGCCTGCCTCAGGGTCTGGGCCTGTGGAAGAGGCAGGGCGGGCTAGTGATAAACAGCAGTCTCCGGCCCAGACAGGACCCGGGTAGGACCCGTCTGAGGTGCAGGTCCTTGGTGGTTGAGCTTTCTGAGCTTCATTCCATTTATTAGGATGGAAATCTCACCTGTTTTGAAGAGTTTCTGAGATTACAACTTCAAGAGTATGTTCGTGTGGCTAGTTCTCTTATTAAGCCTGTTAGGGACAATGAGTAAAGTAATTTTCCAGTCTCGTAACATCCTGCTTATTATAAAGTCAATCATGGATTGACACTGGTTTGTTTTAAATATATTTACTATTTTTTTATCTTTAATTTCTTTATTGGTTAAGGTATTACAAATGTGTCCTCATCCCCCCATTAACCCCCAACCTCCCCCCTCCCCACTCATGCTCTCATCCCCTTGTTGTCTATGTCCATTGGTTTGGCTTATATGCATGCATACAAGTCCTTTGGTTGATCTCTCCTCCTTACCCCCACCCCCCCCCTACTTTCCCTCTGGGGATTGGCAGTCTGATTGCTATTTCTCTGTCTCTGGATCAGTTGTTATAGATGCATACATGTGTGTGTTTTAAATCACCTCTATCTAAAAAATAAATACATAAATAATTTATGAAAGATATACTTATCTTTCATTTATTTGTTTTACATTTGTTTGTTTACTAGTATTGCACAGTATGTAAATATATATATATATATATACACACACAACACAAAAAACAGCACTGTGGCATAATGAATAAGAACAGGGCTCTGAATCTGCAGACCTGGTCTCGTGATTTACTCTAAATATCTTAGCTTTGTGACCTTAAGCAAGTTAATCAACCTCTCTGAACTGGAGTTTGCTCATTTTGGAAGAGTTTGCAAAGTGGTTAAGGGCTTCAACTCTGGAACCAGATTATCTGGGTCCAAATCCCAGATCCACTACTTACTCATCTCTGTGCCTCAGTTTTCCCAACTGTAAAATGGGACTAATATTAGTACCTACTGTCTTGTGATGCTGTGAGGATTAAATGAGCTAATAGAAAGTCATGTAATATAAAGTGCTTGAATGATTGCCTGGGACATAGTTATTAAAATCACTAGAGCAATACTAGAATCCACCATAGAGGTTGCAGAAAGGATGAGACATGGTCACGCACACAGCTCAGAGCAGACACCCAAGCGCCGCATAAAAGGGTAGCTGCTGTTGCCGATGTTTTTATTTCAGGCCAGGAGGCGAGGAAACTGGACTGCACAGGGGCCAGGCTGTGCACACACACACAGTGCCCTGGGGTCCACTGAGGGTCCTCAGGATATGAGTGGGGGGAGGAGGTTGGGACAGGAGGAGGAAAGAAAGGGAGCGCTCAAGTGCTCATGTCCCAGGAGAAGAATGAAGAAGGCCAGGCTCCAGCTCAGACAGAAGCTGCAGGGGCTGCACGCACCATCCTCTGGGAGGCTGAGCTTCTGCTGCACCCAAACCAGGATCATTTTGCTGATCCATCTCCTGCTGCCAAATGTTGTTCCATCCAAACTCTTTGATCCAATGCCAGGCCTTGGCAATGGAGGCGAGGTGTGCCGGGACTCATGGAAGGCCCTGGGGTGAGGGCCTGCCGATCCTGACAGTAGGGCAGGCTCAGGGCCAGAAGGAATGTCCCAGAAGGGTGGGGATGGGCGGGGCCACCTGAGCCCGATGGCCAGGAAGGCAAAAGACAGATCCCAGGGATGGCCGGGCTCCCAGTTCAGGGGCTCAGACCCTCTGTGGTGGCCACAGGAGCTGGCACTGGAAGTAGGGGGAACAGCTTCTCCACTGTGGACAATGGTGCTCTTGCATGGCTTCCCAGGACCACCTCGTTCAGACCTCACCTTGCAAAAATGAGACAGTGAAGGCCCAGAGAGTCTAGGGAATTTTCCTGAGGTCATGGAAAGTCATGTCAAGTAGACCTTTCAGTCACCTATCACGGGGTTCCTTGGCCCTGACATTGGTGCTATTTGGGGCTGGATCATCCTTTGTGGTGGGGCACCCTCTGCCCAAAGGATGCTGAGCAGCATCCCTGGCCTCCGCCCACTGGTGCCAAAACACTCCCTCCCCGAGTTGTGGCAACCAAATTTGTCTCCACACATTGCCACATGTTCCCTGGGAACAAACCCGGGCCACTTGAGAACCATTCACTGCCTTTAGTACGAAGCAGAAAGGAGTGAAGAGGAGAAGAAAGACCTTGAGAGAAAAGGGGAAGAAGCCAAGAGGAGTAGCGAAGAAGAGAGAGAAGGAAGGATGTGTCTACAGTGCAAGCATGACCTCCGGAGCCAGTGCCACGGCTTTTCCAAGCTGGGACCGCCCTCTGATTGGGCCCCAGAGGGCAGATTGACAGCTTCGGAGCAGCTCTCAGAGAAAGGCTCCATGTGGCAGCACCACCCATCACACTAAGCCTTTCCCCAGGAAACCTGTTTGTCATCTCCTGTGCCAGCGTTGGCATCACCAATTCCCCCACGTGTCCCCAGTAAGGGAAGGCGACCAACGCGGTGTCCACCTGGGGCTGCTGTGTCTCTTGGCCAGGCCTGGTGTCCAGAGTGGATGATACCAGGTGTGCCAGGGATTTCCCTCTGCCCAGAGCAGCTAACTGCAGGGACGCACGCCCAGAACGCAGAGGAGAAGACCGGTGTTCAGACATACTTAACCAAGAAGTACGCGCTGCTTATCTGAAATTCAAAGCCAACTGGGCTTTCTGTGTTTGTATTGGCTAAATCTGGCCCCTGAGACAGGCAACTCAGACCTGACTTCAGTGGCAGACGTCAGAAGAGAACTGATATCTCATTCCCCAGTCACACCTATCCCGGGAAAGTCTAACCTTTCTGCCCAATGACAGGGAGGTTTTCTCCTTGGCAAGAAAGGGACCGGGGAAATCAGCCTCTGGTTAACGTGATGCTAGAGCCGGCACTTACTGAGGCCCAAGTGCATGCCAGGGTCTAGGCCAGCGGTTCTCAACCTGTGGGTCGCGACCCCTTTGGCTGTCAAACGACCCTTTCACAGGGGTCGCCTAAGGCCATCCTGCATATCAGATATTTACATTACCATTCATAACAGTAGCAACATTACAGTTATGAAGTAGCAACGAAAATAATTTTATGGTTGGGTCACAACATGAGGAACTGTATTTAAAGGGCCAGAAGGTTGAGAACCACTGGTAGGCTGTTCTACAGGCATTGTTTCATTTAATGTCAGTGACCATCTGAGGAGCCGGATTTCTGTTCCTACCTGTGCAAAGGGACTCCGCACAGAAGCAGCGGCTGAGCTTTCCCGGGATCCAGCCGCGGGTCCGCCGGACACAAGTGGCAGAGTTGGACTGAACAATGGCTGGCACAGACTTCATCACTCACCGGGGGATTTAGTTCTCCATTCCTTTATGAGGTCCCTGTTTCAAAACTGAGCACCTGCATATACCTGCTATCCCAGGTGAGTCAAAATCTGAGGGCAACTATGGTAGGTGATAAGGGAGAAAGGACTTGGTCCAAGAGGCACAGGCAGAAAGAGTTTGTGTTGGCAACACCCAGCCCTGAGTCAGAGCACCGGCTCTGTCCCTGCCTGAGAGACTTTGGGCAAGTTCCCTGCCATTGTTTGAGCTCCAGTTTCATTTGCTAAATAATTGGCATAATCATGCACACTGAGTAGGAGAGTTAGGATTTAATGAGGAATGCAGGAGATGTAAGTACTCATCTATTGGGCTATTATCTACCTCAAAGGGTTGTTGGAGAAGAATAAAAAAAGTTCTGAAGTGAAGACCTGCAGTAGGTGCTCCATAAAAGGTAATTATGGTTACTGTTAGCAGCACTCTTTGGAACTGGTGATTTGTTTACCAAAGCCACTAAAAAATTCTGTTCCTGTCGCAGAAGAACAGATAAATGACTCCTCTGATAAACTATTGTTTTAGCCGGGGGACCTGGTTTGCTGAACCTACCCAGGTTAGAATGACTGAAAATCAATGTGATTTGACAGCTGTGTGAAAAACAGAATTCATGTCGAAACTGTTGAGCGGCAGAGCCCCTCAGTGCTAATACAAAGCAAGACACAGAAAGGACCTGTGGTCTTTGATCCTGTTGCCTGCTTCCTGTTTGGAGCCTTCCCCACCCATCTGGCCACCCATCACAAGGATAAGATCTGCGGTCTCCTGGCCTTGATCCCATAGCTCTGGCCTGTTTCTCTGCTCTTGGGGCCTGGCCTTGAAACTCACCCCAAACCCATCCCAAACTCAAGGGCGGAGGGTTCTCTGCTGCCCTGAGCAGGGTTAGTGAGCACTAAAAAGGCACTAGCCTGGCCAGCATGGTACTGAGCGTCAATCTGTGAACCAGGAGGTCACGGTTCCATTCCCGGTCAGAGAACATGCCTAGGTTGTGGGCTCCATCCCCAGTGTGGGCCGTGCAGGAGGCAGCCGATCAATGATTCTCTCTCATCATTGATGTTTCTATCTATCTCTCCCTCTCCCTTCCTCTCTGAAATGAATAAAAAATATATTTAAAAGGAATAATCATTAATTATTATAAAGTAAGTCCTGTGGCTGCTTCCCCTGCCATATCAAGTTGCCCCAGTAAAAAATAATATCTTTTCATACTATACCTGCCCCTAGAGACAGCCATCTTGGTTTATTCTCTCTCTCTCTCTCTCTCTCTCTCTCTCTCTCTCTCTCCTCTCTCTCATCTTCATATGTCACAAACTACTTTCTTAATCAGTGAGCCACTTGGACCACACACTATTATCTCAGTTTGAACAACTCTAGATGATGCTTGCCTATTCTTTTAACAACCGACATGGAATTCCTATCTACCACTTAGCTTTTATTTTAAGCAACATCTAGACACACCCACCTGGTTTCATTTGCACACAAAATAGCTCATTTTACATACAGAGATTTATAGCTTGTAACTATCTACCTCCAGCCTGGAGAAAGGGCTGCCCTAGACAACCCCAGGCAAGTTGCTTAACCGTTTTCTAAGGATGTGCCAGTTATTTGCAATATAATAGCTTTCGTGTAGTGGAAAATGACCATGTGCCAGGCATTGTGCTAATATCGTATTTAATCAACAATGTGATCTCCAAGCCTTAGTACTATTATTATCCCATTTTATAGATGAGGAAAATGAGACTAGGAGGGATGAAGCAAGTTGCTCAGAACAAAGAGCTAATAAGTAAGAGCCAGCATTCAAAGCAAAGCCTTTAAAGACTTTTCGCTGAGCCTGATAATTAACTCCCAATGCTTTTGTGCGGACAAAGGCCTGTGAGCTGGGTGCTGGGGTTGTCCTCATTTCACTGAGGGGTGAGCTCAGGAGCCTTGGGCGTGAGGAGTTGAATGAACAGAGATGAAAGGTGCCCCTGGACCTCAGCATTTGGGAGTGGCCTGGGAGCTGTCAGGACCCAGCCTCCAGGCAACTGAAGAACTCTCTGTGCGTGTGATTGTGCATAAGATTGTTCAATTAATCGCATTGCTCACCTGCCCCAATGCCTGGCTTTATGAAATATCTTTCATCTTGGATCTCCAAAGCAGGTGTAAACGCTGTAATTAGTTGTAATGATTGTTGTGGGTTGTTTTTTTTTTAATAGTTACCTGCCATAATGTCCCTTTGACAGGTGAGGATGCTGAGGCTTTGGGTTAGAGAGAGATTCTAAACATGGAGACTCAAGACGTAAACTAGCCAAGGTCTTCCCCACTCCCTGGGTAGCAGGGACCCACCTCAACCACCCTGGGGCCTCACAGGAAGGGTTAGCAAGTCCTAAAGCAAAGCATGGCCTTGAACTATGCAACTCAGTCTCAGTTCTTTATGGAGGGGTTCATAGTTCTCCCCTGGATGGAGAAAAGTGGTCATTTTCCATGGCATTTTAAGGAGATGTAAACAGTCATTCCATTATAAAGGCAAAGGGGGCTCGAGATTCAAGAAGCTATGGAATCACTCAGCCAGCCTCAATTTGCTCATAGATGGTACAAGGGCAAGAGTCATGATAAACTCTAAATCACAACAGCTTTGTATTCTTTTATGTGATGGTTACTCAGGTGCAGGTACAAAAGGACACAGACAGGCTCAGGAAAACAGAGTTTATTATACCCGCGGGTCCTAGGACTTGGAGGCACATCCCACAGGATCACACGGACAGACTCAGGGCGGTCAGAAGCAGAAGACAGGAGCAGGAGAGGCACTGAGGCTCATCCCTTATTAGTAAATAAAAGAGCCAGGATTGAAACCAAGGGCTTTCTTCTTCTGAAACTACCCCCTGTGCAAGAGTGAGAGAGAGGAGCCTTGGCCTTGGCCTCCCTTTTTCGGGGAGGCATGAAGTGGAGATTCACTTTTGGAAAATAAATTCTGCAGAAATAAACAAGGTGGCTTCTTTGGAGCAGACAAACGAGCATCTTTCACTAACTAATCAGACCCCTAACCCCTCCTCTATTCAACTAGGAATAGGAAAAACTTGCATTCACGTGCATCGAAAAACTATGAACAAGAATGTCATTGAGCCCTATTTCTAAAAGTGAAAGGACACAAAAACTAGGTAACTGGAAGTGGCCCCATTATTTATTAACAGATAAATAAATAAATAAATGGAACAGAACAGTATATAGTATGGAAAATAAACTATTTATAGCTACAGGCTCCAGCATGGATGAATCTTAGAAACATAATGAGAAGAGGCATACACAAGTTAAGTAAGACAATAGAGGGTATAGTGACATTTTTACAAAGCAGAGAAACAATACACATGCTGTGTATGGTTGAGGCTACCTGCGTAAGGAGTACAGCTTTAAAGAAAAGTATCATAAATGTTTTTCAGGATAAACATAACATTTAGGATAACAGTTACTTGATAAGGGAAAGAGACGGGCCTTGGAAAGGAAGGTTCACCAATATTGCTTTATGGTTCTTTAAACATTGATTTATAGGCATTTTATATTCAGTGTCATACTTACATATAGATTGCATATATAATTTTGTATGTTTCCAGAAAATACATATTTCAGGAGAGAAGCTTCCTAGCAGAAATGGCCCAAAGGCAAACTGTTTCATTCAGTGAAAGTAGGTAAACAAGAACTTCAAGAAAAAAATATAAGGATTGTGTTTAGGGGCAGAGGGGGACCGAGGGGGGAACTTGGGGAAAAAGGGAAGGGTAGAGAAAAAGACTGGAAGCAGAAAGCTGTGAGAATAGGGGTCTGATTTCCTCTCTCCTCTCTCGTGAGATACTCTCAATTGCTGTCAATTCTTACTCCCTCTACGATGTGTTTAAAAGGACCCGTGGACAAGGGAGAAGCGGGAACCCACCCTCCTCAGGGTGTAAGGCTCATGCACTTTCATGCTGGCAAATACAGAGGCTGGCCAGAGAACCAGACTCAGAGTCAAAACCCCATGGTCTGATTTCCATGCACAAATTTCAACCTGCTCGAGGTCTTCATGCCTCAGTCAGTGGGGGACAAGTGGATAAAATATGTATGAGATAAGCTGCAAAATACCGGGCCTCTCTAAGGCCTTGAAACTGTCACACACCCAGGCTCCTAGCCGGCTTGCTCTGCCTACACCGACCTTGCCTCCACTTGCTCCCTACTTTCCACATCACACGGGTAGCACTTTGCCACATGTAAGAAGACTTTCTCACTTTGGGAAGTTAGAGTTTGAAAAAGGTAGAAATAATTTTCCCCTGAACATTACGACAACCTGCAACAGAAAAATCTCCTAATAAAAATTAAATAGAAAATCATCTGGATATCACTAAGATCTGTTATTGAACATCTTAAAACTATTAGGTTTGGATCATGGGCTTAATGTTATTTTGAATTTGTATATGAATTAGACACTTTGATGATGATGATGATGATGATGATGGTAGTTATAGTTGGTGATGTTAAGAGTGTGTCACACACACACACTGATGGAGTCATGTATGGCCCCCTATTTATTTTCAGAACAATATTTTGATGTCAGTATCATCATCCACTGACCAGTGGTCGCTGGGGGTTACACAAGAACTTGCCCAAGAACACTCCATAGTTAGGAAGTAGCTGGGCTGGGATTTGACCCTTGATCAGTCTGGTGATAAAGATCGATTATTATATCCAGGACCTGACATATTATTTTCCAGAGATTTAACAGCCAGGAGAATGTAACAGCCAGGCTGAGAATAACCCTATTTTAGAAAGGGTTTCAATTTATTAAATACAGTCACCTACTCAGAGCAATTAATTACTAAGCATTTGTGAGCCGCCTGCCTTCAGCCCCAGCTCTGCAAATGTCTGTACTTCAAGAAAGCCAGGGATGGAAGAAAATAGCAAATCCATTCTGATTCTGCTTGCCAAGCCACAGAGCTCCCTCCAAAAATCGAGAGCTGTTACTATTGGCAAATGGCGCTCAGAACCTGATGGTGCTTGATTGGAGCGGATCTCTCCTCAGCTGCCTTGGCTCTGAGTCCTCTGAGCTCCTCTGGGTGACAGTGGTAAAGTCCATGTATCTGTGTCCCTCATTTCAGGCCCGAGTGAGTCCTCACCACACAGCATTGTATTGGGTCCCCAGAGCAGCTCTGGATATTAACGCCTTTCATGGGCCCCTCATGAATGAGAAAACGGGGACCAGAGAGGGGCAGACACTTGGCCAAGATGGAACAGCTCTCAGGAGGCCAGAGGAGTTAAGAGCTCCTGCCTGCTCCAAGGTTCCCGCCATTGACAGCCTAGCTCGCAGTCTGTCCGAGGCAGGGCTTTTGCTTGTCACAACGGGATGGGGGCTGCTGCTGGCATCTGGGTAGAGGCTAGGAGTGTTGCTAAACATCCCACAATGCATAGGACAGGCCCCACCTCAAGAAAGAACTTTTCGGTTCCAAATGTCAAGGTTGCCAAGGTTGCCAAGGTTGAGGAAACTTGGGCTAAGTCTGGTGTTAGGGGAAACAGAATGGGACAGAGTTAAGCCCCTGCAGAAAAGGGACCCTGTTAATAGCAGCCTGCCTGTTTATGGCCTAGGCTCCGGCCAGCCTGGCTCTTAGTATGTCCTGTGCCCTCCTCTCGCCAGGATGATTCCAGACACCCAGAGACAGCGGAGAAAGCGGTCCCTTCCCCAGACCTCTCTCAAGGGGCACACAGCTTCCTGGAATGTCAAGGGTGGGACCTCAAGGCTGGAGTGGAGATGGCAGGGAAGGGGGGTGGGGTCCCTCTTTCCTAGGCGCATCCAGTGATTACAAATGGGGCACCCAGGGCCCAGGTTGCAGTCCTAGGGGGACGTCCTGCTTCCTAAGTGTCCCTTCTTTCTCGGTGTCAAAGGCGAGCAGGAGCGTGCCTGGGAAGGGTTAAGTGCGTATCTTCTTCCCTGGCCTGTCTCCCAGGCTGAGTGAAGGCTGCTTCATCTCATATGGATCCGAAAGACAAACGGTGCAGATTGGAAACAGCTGTAGGCCGAGCGAACGGGCCACATGGCCACCGTGCCATGCGGAGGTTTAGCTAGATGGCTGCCCTTTTGTTTGACTTTGGGGGAGCAGCACAAATAAATACAGTAGGTTCTGTTTAAACCAAGGACTCTGATCAATAGAGGTTTGTATAGCTTACGACCTTCAACCATAAACAGAAATTTGAGGTAAAAATCCACAAATCCCAGATCAATTACCAGATTATTTACCCTTTTGCACTGCTAATGTTCCAATCTGCCTTGCATATTAAATAGCCGGGGAAGAAAAGGATTTTTGTTGCGAGGAAGAGGGAGGGCTGTGTGGATTTTATTACTCGTGGCAATCAAAGCTGGTGCCATACGTTTTCTATATAAACCTGGCTGCGGTGAATTGTGCAAATCGGCTCAGACAAATCTGAAATTCCAGGACGTTTCAGCCGATGTTACCAGTAGCTTTAATAATCTCTTTTTTTTACAGGGGTCTTAACCATCTGCCACAAAACTGTTATTGCATTGTGGTTTGCCATAAGCGAAAGTACATATGTCAGGGCTTCAAGCCCCACTAGGGCCCTTGGCAGCTTGAATCCTTGAGGAAGCCCCCTGCCCTGGGTCTCTTGGACTCAGTTTCCCCAGGCGCAGGCTTGGGCTTGCACGGAGGGTCCTTCCCAGCTTCGTGCCGTGGGCAAGTTGTTTCAGCTCTTGAAGCCTCTGTTTTCTGGTCTGTAAAATGGAAAAGAAATGATGCAGTTGACTTCCAGGAGTTGCGATGAGAATGAGAGGATAGGCGGCCTGTAAAGGAAAAGCATAGCCCATGTCGGGCACGCCGGAAGTGGCACTCACCAGTGCCATATTCTCAGTGCTCCTTCTCCTCTGATAGCCTAAGTTTCACCATATCTGTGATTTTTGGAATGAACTCTGATTTCCAGGGCTTGTGGGGAGAGGCTGGGAATGAGGGACAGGGGACGAAGGGAGAGCAGCACGTAGGGCCACTAGGAAGAGAGAGGAAGCATTTTCCCAGCAGCCACCCTAAAGACTCCAGCAAGCAAAGTGATGAGTGCCATTAGACCACCCCACGTCCCCTCCCGCCACCCACAGAGGTCTTCTGGCTTGGATACTTATTCCTCCAAATCTGTAGATCTTCCCCCTGAAAAGAAAGGTCGGATTTCCGGTCATCTCCCTCTCTACTCCCCCTCCCCCACCCATGAGAGGCCTCTATGAGATTCTGGCTTCATCAAACAATTCACACACCATATGCTAGACTAGAAGTCCCTCTGAAGGCTGGGGACCTATGCCCATCCTGTCCACCTCTCATCTCCAGTCCCTCTGAAGGACCCAGAATAAGCCTCAATACACACTTGTGGCGCCCTCAGGACTGCCCAGGAATCTCACCCTTCTCCCTCTCTCCTGGATCATAGGTGCTGTTCCCCTGTTATCACAAGGCCTCCTCTTTGCTCCCCAATCTGGCCTCCAAGCCACTCACAGAGGATGTGAGGACCTACCCTGTCCTCCACGCTTCTCTTCCTTTCACCCATAATAGAGGAGTGACAGAGAAAGCCATCTATGCCCAGCACTGTGTTGAGAGCTTGACGTATATACAGACTCCTTAATTCACACAGCAACGCCACTTTATCCACATTTTACAAACAGGGGTGTTAAGGAGATTCTTCATAGGATGAAGGTGGCAGATGAGAATCTGAGCAAGGTCCTCCTGATTCTTAACGATCAGGTCGGTGGTTCTCAAACTTCGGCAGTGTCAGAATGACCTTAAAGGCTGTTAAGAACGCAGGTTCCGGGACCCCGTTCCAGAATTCCTGACTCAGGAGGTCTGGGTGGGGCCTGTGGATGTTCATTTCCAAGAAGATGTGAGGTGATACTGATGCTCTTGTCCAAGGACCACTTTGAGAAACACTGCCCCTAAGTATACTTCTCTTTGGCCATGTCCCCAGCACCCTTTCCACAGGAGAGCAGAGGCAAAAATCGTCACTGCACAATCTAGCCCTTTCCTAAATTCTGGATATCAAATGGGTGACCTTTGCATCATCAAATGGAGAAGTTAAATCAATGACCAAGTTTTGTCATTTTTCATTTGCATTTTGCTGAGAGAACCAACTTAGTATAGAATCAACGGTGTCCTATAATTCATCCTCAAGCATAATATATAAGTTGAACTGAAAGTGAAGGTCTCATTAACCAAGTCTTGTGAAACCTTTGTTGGATTAAGGAGTGGGAGAGGGGAGGGAGGTCTAGGGGTGCAGAAAATTCTTCTAAATTAACCAAGAGGTCTAATTATAACAGAAGCTGGCTGTTTCTTTAAAGGAAAAGCAGTTTCCTGAGTTGTAATTATTCTGCATATAACACGTGGAAAGTAATGTGGTGAGGGGTGAGGGGGGGGGGGGGGAGGAGGACTAGAGACTTGCATTCCTTAGTAATGAACTACATAAGCAGTAAAAGCCCAAGTTAGAGTATTTTTTCCAAACTTTTACTCAGTAAATATCCTGTCTCCAACGTATCACAAATTCCAAATTAGCAGCGTGTGGATTCATGAAATCCATTCATTTCTCCATTCATGCATCCCACAAACATTTATTGAAGCCTCTACTCTGTGCCAGGCATCTGCTGGGTGCGCTGGGCCAGCAGAGGGACTTGGAGTGTGTGTGCAGTTCTGGGATGCTGATGGTAAGAGAAATAAGATACAGGCCATATCCTTGAGGGACAGCTGGAGACAAAGGGTCATGGAGGAGATGTGTGTGCTTTTGCAGGTGGGTGGAAAGCTTGGGAAAGGGGTTTCCAGACAAAGGGAATAGCATATGTTCATAGAAGCTCTAGTCAATTTTGTTCGAAATCCATCCAGGTCCCCCTTACCAGGTCACTGCATGTGTCCCCCAGCTGCTGTGCTGACTGCTAAGGGCTCAACACTGTCCCCTTTTCAGCCAACTGAAGCCACCTTGCCAAGAGGGTACCCCTAACCCCCTTCCTACTAAGGGGGCAGCCCATTGACTGACTGATGGACATAGGGATATCTTGCTTATCTCCTTCCCCTGCCCTGTCTTATTCCCTTCCTCCTTCAACAAATTAGGTACCTCAACCCTGCCTCAGGCTCTGTTTCTGGGGAACTTGATCTAAGAAGGAAGTGTAGTGGCTAATGTATGGTCTCTGAAGTCATCTACTTGCATTTGTTATATTGGCTATGAAATTTACTAATTGTAGGATTCTGGGTGTGTTATTCAACCTTGACCAGAACTAATAGAAGCCCAATGGATACAAGAGATAGATTCCCCCACCCCCCATTTTTTCTTTGCCCCATCTCTTTTAAGGAGCACCATCATGTGCTTGCATGTGTGTATTTACACACACACACACACGGGCACACACACAGGCACACACACACATACATACGCACTTACCAGAGCAAAACTGTTAGCTATTACCATATTGTGCTGTAGCTGAACAAAATTGGGGTACAGTTAGGAAAGACAAATAAGGCAGCAGGTAGTAGGTAGACAACTAGCAGCGTCCATTATACTATCTCCACAACCTGAGTGGGTTTCCTGACTTCTAACCTGTGTTGAGCTCCAGCATCCTGGCCAGGTGAGTAAGATTTAAAAACCACTGCATTCCTGAAATGGTTCTTGGCTTCCAAAGTACCTCCCAAGCATTTGGAAATTGTAGCTCTGAGCCCTCCTCTCAGTAATACCATCTTTCACCTACGTCTCACCCGAAGCCCATCATTAAACTTCTGAGTTTTGGCAGAGTTGTCAGCTCCAGGAGACACTACCTCATAACAGGAGGGCCAGGACCCACCTGTCTGCCCATCTCTCAGAGGCTGCACCACTGTGGAGAGTTGTCCTGGGCAGGCCCAGCTTGCTTCCAGAATCAAGGAGAAGGCAGATGGAGCTAATCATGTCAAGACCCTTCCAGACCCTTGCACTTAGGAGCGCCAGGGACAGGAGTCAAAGTCAGGAGACCAGAGGACAGGAGAAGTAACAAAGGATTGCAGTGACTCTAGAGATCAAGGTATCAAGAGAAGGTGGAAATATCTCCTGGCAGGGCTGCCTGTAGGTAGGTGTCCAGTTTAGTTAGTAGTCAGCACTGTTAACCCTGAAGTTGGGGTTTGCACCCTGGGACAGATGGATGAAATTCAGATGACCACTGAACCCCTTTATTTATATATGACGTGCATGTGGGCCTGGGACACTGGACTTTTTCAGTGGGAAGGAATTCAGCTTGCAGTGAATTCTTAGAAAGGTCAGATCCACTGTACTGACATAAACTCCCCAAATAATGAAATTAAAGCCCTCACCTCCTTGTTCATGTTCTGATGGCTTCTCACCCCCAACTGGGTTATATTAGCAGCTGTATCTCTCAGCTTTGGGGATGCTAAGGACCCCCTGGTGTCCTGCTGGAGGGGTGGTCCAGGCCCCACCTTGTCTGAGCCACCAACAAGGAGTCAGAGAAGCTCATTGCTGGACTTGCACGTGATTCAATCTTTTGCACGAGGGTGAAACTAATTAGTGAGAAGCCTAAACTCTGCAGCCAGGCAGAGCCCCATTTCTCACTCAGCAGGGCTCAGAATTCCACCCTCAAGTCACATGGGGCAGCTACGCAAGTGTGGTCTGAACATCAGACTGTTCCTTACCAGTTCAAACCAGATAAATATAGAGATGGAAGGCCTGCATTTAGGAAACTTGACACAGTACTTTTTGTTTGTTTAACCCAATAGTTTAAAACATGGGGCTTGCATTTTTATATGTCCTATTCCTTTATTTCTTTTTCTAAGAATTCACTTTGGTTGTATTTTATGAAACCATTAGTCTGGAATAAATATAGTTTTTAAAACAACAACAACTGCTTTTCACACAGTGTTTGCGAAGCACTGATCAGCGAACCTTTGGGAGGTTACTGTCCTGGCACCTCGGGTCCTGGTTTCTAGGACATCTCTGTTGGGCCGAGGTGTTGGGAGGCAGAGGATGGTCGAGTCTGAAGCAGAGATCCAAATGTGGAATTTCTTTAAGGGCTCCTGTAACCTGAAAATTCGTGCAATTTTCACTTCCTTCCACAATATATCCACTTTTGTTTTAATATAAAAATAGGTTTACTGTTTTTCATTCTCTTAGTTTCCTTCAAGTCATCAAGTAAAATTTCAGCCCCAAGGAAATGCTCAGTGACTTTTTAGTTTGTTTGTGCCTGTGCAAAAACACACACGTTATGTGTGGCTTTTGGTATCATTTGAAACAACAGCCTACACCCTTGGGAAATAGTAGCTTTTGTCATTTCAGGAGGCAGCTTTGCACCAGATATCCAACAGCATTTAGGTCTCAGTTTTTGATTTCAAAGGAACTGAGTGGAAGAACTATTTTTTCCCAAAAAAAGCAAATGTAAGTTCAATAGTTTTATACAAATGTGGCTTTCAATGCATTCTTAATATATAATATATAATATATAATATATAATATATAATATATAATAGTTGACGTTTGCAAAAGAGCAAACTCTTACATAGTGTTTACTATGTGCTCGGGAAAGTTCTGGGTGCTTCTTCAACATATAAGCCTTATAGCAATCCTTTGAGATAGGTGCTATTAATGTTATCTCCATTTTATAGATGCATTACTGACGCACTGAAATGCTAAGTCACTTGCTCAAGGTGACATATATAAATAGGTGGTAGACCACCTGCCAGGTAGGCATGCTGGGAGTAGAACTTTTCCAATGGACTGTGCCTCCCCAAAGCCATCCAAATGGGACCATCTTAGAGGCTGTGTCAACTGAATAACTACTAATGCAGGAGGAGCACTATCCTTGCATTTGACGCAGGACCAAAGAATTATAGGGAAGGCAAAGTTATACGCGGGTCTACATTGGTCTGTGCTCAGATTAAATGGACTGGGTTACAAAACTAACAAATAGACTAGTTTTGAATTCACATTCTGCTGTGCGTCTGCCACCCAAGTGATAGTCTCAAGTTGGGTCCGCATGGAGAATTGTGTTTGGGGCTGTCGAGTTCAAGACACCCTGGCTAGAGCAATTTGCTGAAAAATTTGGGGCAATTTTATAACCACAAGGACACCCCATCAATTCCGCTAACTTTCTTGGACATGCTTGATTTGTCATGGTGTGAAGATTCTGCCTTTGTGAATTATCCACACGCCACCCCGCATCAGCATTCGATTTGGTGTTTCAAGCAGGCCATTTGGTTTTGAAATTAGTTGGAGAGGATGCGATGTAGGGGCCATGTGAAAAGATATATAATCTGTCTGTGCTTATTAAAAACAAAATTGCTGTGTTCCGATTACCTGCACGTGCCGCTGAGATATGCCCCTGTGAAAATGAGCTCCGTTTGCAGTCTGATTTTGATTTGCAGGCTGTGGAATTAGATTCCGCCTCATTGGCTTTGTTTCTCCCATCATTTGTCCATTCATCTCACCAAACGTTTATTGAGCACCAACTATAGGCAGGCCCCATGCTGGGTGCTTGGGGAGAGGAACAGAAGAACATCTGAGGATGAACAAGCCCTGGTATCTTTCCCTGAGGAGTTCTCAGTTTTGTCAGGGAGACAGACATGTAAACATACAATGATAGTACAGGGTACGTGCAAAACCCAAACCAACACCTATTACAGATCCCAAATTAATCATTTTCTAGTAGCTTAGTTACTTTGGTTATTACAAATACCAGTTATACTGCCTGAGAGTCAGTAACTGAGCTATAATTTTATTATTTTTCTACAACCAAGGTTGAAATAACCAATTGGATGCCTAGATGGCTAAATTCAGGGTGATGGATAGAAATGGTAGGTAGCATTTGCTTCCTTGACACACTCATGTCAAACAAAGCCAACAAAGGATCAGAAAGCATTTCCCTAATGCACCTGCATTTATCCCAGGAAGGATAACCCCTCCATCAGCCCCAGGCTTCACCAAGCACTTCCACATCCATAACTGAATCACCTCTGGGCAACAACCTTTGAAGACAGGCATTATCATCCTGGGAGAAGTTAGGGTCACCCAGCTAGTTAGTGGTAGAACAGGGTCTCTAACCCAGGTTTTTCTTTCCCAAAACTGTCCTGCCTGGTTCATCCTGCTGCCCTAATTATTTACTGAGCACCTTTTGTGCATTCAGCTTTGGGTTTCACTGTATGATTGGATGGCCTAATTCCAGCATCTAGATGCTAGGTCATCTACGACACCCAGCCAGGCATTTTATGACTGTCAGTGAGTGGCCATTCCAT
This sequence comes from Myotis yumanensis, assembly GCF_028538775.1. NCBI lineage: Eukaryota > Metazoa > Chordata > Mammalia > Chiroptera > Vespertilionidae > Myotis > Myotis yumanensis. The sequence continues at coordinate 18,946,298 of NW_027223769.1, forward strand.
CCCCACGAAAGGATGCCCTGGCACAGCAACATTTATAATGAACCCAGGTAGGACACATAGAAGCTTTTAGAATCAGCTTTCTCTGGTCCACTCCTAATTCACCTTCCTGGACTCACAACCTTGATGTTTTCCTTATTATTTACAGGAAATACTTTCTGGAATAATCGTCAAGATCAGCGGCTCTCAACCTGTGGGTTGCAACCCCTTTGGGGGTCGAACGACCCTTTCACAGGGGTCGCTTAAGACCATCGGAAAACACATATATAATTACATATTGTTTTTGTGATTAATCACTATGCTTTCATTATGTTCAATTTGTAACAATGAAATTGGGGGTCACCACAAAATGAGGAACTGTATTAAAGGGTCGCGGCATTACGAAGGTTGAGAACCACTGTTCAAGATAGTCACAGAAAAACACAGACTCTTTTTATTTTTTTTTTGCGGGGTGGGGGGCGGGGAGGCAGGAGCTTGACTCAATGGGAAACTCAACTCAGCTTTTTGAAAGTCAGAGTGGCCTTTGTGTTTGGAAATTAACTTTTCACAGCACCCGAGGGGTAGTTATTACTCACTAAGTACTTTTAGGAATTTAAACTTGATCGATTAATTGATGGTAAAAATTATATTATGTAAATGCAAATTCACAATTGAGCTTGGTGTTCGCAGTGGCCTGAAAACATTTTAAAAGGCCAGGTTAGGCCTGAGGAAATTGCAAGTTTCAGTCTTTGCTATTTAAAAAAGGGGAAAAAAAAGAGTGAAAGAAAGAAAAAGTGAGTTTCCAACAAACTCAATAATGAAGACCAGAATTTTTTCCTTTCTTTTTTGACAATATTGTCACAATCTGTTATCACAATCTAACTGTACCATAGAAACGCTAATGTAAGGAATCAGGCGAGCTTTTGTTCAACCCTTTTTGTTAGAAATTCTGCCCTACAAGGCTTATCAAACTTATAAAGCTCATAAACACTGGGACCCCAAACAACTTAGGGAGATAGAAAGACAAAAACTGAAAGAGAGGAAGGAAAAAAAAAAAAAAAGAATGGTGATAAAATGAAATTGAAGAGGGTAACACAATAGAATCTGGAGCCATTAATTTTTATAGCTGATGCAGCTACTAATATTTTATGAGGTTTGGAAATATGAGCATAAAAAAACACACTCATATCTGCCCTTGTTCTCTTTCTGTTGTTGTTTTAATATGAAGATAAGCCCATCATGTCTGTGCCATGAATATGCCCTTATTACAGTTAAACACCCTACTGTAGTGGAATCCAGTCTGTTCATTGGAATTTTTCCAAATCAGTCTCCTTTCATTTTTGTTTAGTTTGGTTTTCCACCTTTCCCAACAGAAATTCATGGACTACTTCACATGTCATTTCTTGCCCTTGTTTCTTTTTCTTTCTTTCCTTTTTTTTTTTTTAAACTTATCAGAGCTTATTTCCAGTAAAATCGCAGCAGGGATTGTGTTTACTAGCTTTCCTGGATGGTATTGCCTGCAATGTCTCCATTTAAATGTAGATTTGCACTTTACACTGGGGAGGGAGGTGAGAGTCTTTCTGCTGCAGAATTAACATCTCGGTGAAAATATGAGCTTGAGATAGAGGCCATGTTTCCCTAAGCAGGGCTGTATGAGTGCAACTCCAATATTCGGAGCCATTTATTTCCAAGTCGCCTTGTACCCCCCAGAGAAAAACACTGCCCAACTCATATACCTATAGAGGCCACAGCATCAATGAAAGGCCAAAGGGTAGCAGGGACACTAGTACAGATGCTGCCCTGATGCAGTGGGGGCTCTGCCCCTGACCTCTTGGAATTAATGACAAATATGATGAAAAGGGCATGTTTGAGAACAATTCACATCTTTTTTCATTGTTAGGAGCCCATGTCTACTATGAAGAAGTAGAATAAAGATATATACATTGTACATAAACTTCAAACATGTGTAGACCATGACACACTTTGAATCTATCCCCACCCCACATACACCTTTTTCTTTTTCTTTTCTTTTCTTTTTTTTTGGCTGAACTGTGGTAGATGTATATGAAATTTATTTTAAAAGCAGTTAATGAAGTTCATGCCCTCTCTCCCATCTGCCCCATTTTATGGAGAGTCCATTAGAGAGGGGGCAAAATTACCATAAGTAGCCATACTCACATCTAGATTCCTTATACAGTTCTTTCTTCCTTAGCTGTTGAGAGACAATCCTACTCCCAACAGACATTGGCACCATTGTGCCACAGCAATGATTCGTTGGAGCAAGTGCATAGCTTTGTCAAGGGCTCTTCAAATATCCTGCCCCACTGTACCCATAAGGAGACCTGTATTTGTGAAATTATACATTTAGGTTTGGTTTAGCAAACACTTGATAATCTACCTCTCCTATAGTCCCAAATAGAGGCCTGCTCATCCCATGGGAATGGCTCCTAGTTTTAGTTATATATGATACTTAATTCGCCACAATGCACAAGCTGTGTGATTTTGTTCACATTACTTAACCTCATTGGGCAGCAGTTTGCCCATCTATAAGCTGTTAATAAAAATAGTACTTGCACCATGAGTTATTTGGGGGATTAATTTAATCCATGGAAAGACCTCAGAATGGTGCCTGACACAAGCAAGTGCTCAATAAATGTTGGAAATTCACAGGTCTGCTCGCGCAGATATGTAAATATAGAATCTCTCCTAAAGAGTTAAGCAGCCGGAGGGAAGAGAGAGAAAGAACTAGCCATAGACTAAAGTCAAGTATCATCTACATTTCTGGAGATTCTGATACAGGAAAAAAATGGGGGGGAAATAGTTTCAGGAAGTATGGGTCAGTGGTAAGAAAATAAAGTCAAACCAGCAGAGCCTGCAGCAATGGGAGAGAAAGCAGAGAAAGGCAGCCATTTTAGTGAAGACCCCGCAGATGCCTGACTTAGCTCCAAGGCCAGGCTCTCCAGAGAAATCCAGGACTAAACACAGTCAGACCCCCTTCCCACTCTGACAGACCAAGAAAACCATCACTTGCACCTCATCTGGTCTAAACACCCAGTTTACAAATGGCTGTTGCTCGGCATCTTGTGTTATAGATGCTTTATGTTTATTTAAGAACTCAGTTTCAAGGAATGTTTTCCAGACGTGTGGTTCGCCGCAATAGACAGCTGTTGATATTCAGATCCCATGAGCATTCTAATATGTTTAAAAATTGCGACACTTTTAAAACCAGATGTTCTACATAAACTGCACACAAGGGGGGAAGAGAACAAGAAAGGAAGAAAGAAAGGGGGAAGGAAAGAGGACGGGCAGACCTGCTGCTGGGCATAACGCCGGAGCTCCTCAGGCTCACAGAAAATTCACAACAAATTGAATTGAACCCCATAAGGCCGGTTTTTGGGTTTTCTTCTGCAATAAAGATGAAAGGAAAATCATCGTAACCAAAGGGAAAGGTTTGTCCCCAGTGAAGACAAGCGAGAAAGCTGCCGCCACAGCCTGCATGCAGGGCAGACACTGGTGCTGCTGTGGTTCAAGGTCCTTTGCCCTGGCTATTGTTCTGGGAAGAGTGATCCCCAACTCTTCTGAGGTTCTGTGTGTATTGACCGTTTTTATAAGCAACCTCCACTTTTCTCCTAAGCATTTCTTTGTGTGGAAGCGGGCCTTGTCTGTGGTGCTGATGTAGGTATGTCTGTATGTGGTGCTGTCACACATTTAGAAGTGGAACTTCTGGGGTCAAAGCACCTGGGTTCAAATCCCAGCTCCCCTATGTGCTGAGCACACTCGGGCAAGACACTGTTTCGAAGACGCCATTTCTCCCTCCATTAAATGGAGATCACAGTGGTACCCACCTAACATGGGAACTAAAGCATTTAAGACACTGCTTGGTACATAATAAACATTTAATGCCTTTTAGATACTTTACATGTTAGATATATTTTTGTTTTTTATTCAGACCATTTCAGACTAAGTTGCTTTGAGACAGTTTGGCAACTGTACATTCTCGCCTGGGATAATTGGATAATTGAGGGTGTCCTCAAGTCAGTCTTGGAAATCACTAGTCCACACAATTGGAAATGACCAGTTTGGGAGGAATGGAGTGGTAGTCTGGTGTAATGGAAAGGCGGCATATTCAGACAGCCCTGGGTCCACACCCGGGCTCTGCACCTCACGAGCTGTGTGGCCTCCCCGACGGCCTCTTCCCCCTAGACCCCAGTTTTCCAGTTTAATGGCTAAACATTGACTTTTGTTTAAAGTCCATGACCTGACCCCAACTTTCTCTTCCATCCTATCTCTCACCATCTCACCCCATTCTATCTTCACATTGAAATGAGTCAATGCTTATCAAACACCCCCAACTTCTTCACGATTTGGTCTCTGTACTTCCTGTCACATTGTTGTCCGACAATCACTTCAGTCTTCATGTCTCAGCTTAGACTGCCTTTTCTAGAAAGGCCCTAGTCCTTTGTGTTCTCTTAATCCTGAATTCTTACCTCATCCCAGCCTAGAGTTCTCTGTATTTTCTTTTCCTACTGAATTATCTCTCTGATTTGACTGTAAGGGATTTCAGGCCAGGGGTGGTGTCCTATTCACTGTGGTGCCTCAGCAGCCAGTGCAGTGCTGTTCCTGGAGAATTGAAAATACTTGCATGCATGAAGAAATGGATGGATGGGCAGATGGAAGGATGACTGGATGACTGGTTGGATAGATGGATGGTTGGGTGGATGTGATGGATGTCTCGGGACTGGAAATATGGGTTTCTGACCTAGGAAGATTTTTGTCGGTTGGTTTTGAGATCCAGCATCTGAAATTGGCCCATAAAATCAATAGTGACAATGAATTGGTTACCAGTACAGACCTTTTTTAGTTGCTAACTGGACTTTATCTTTGGTAAGTTCTCTGTACTTCTCATGGTGGCCTGCTGAGCTATGGCAGGTCTGCTCTGCCTACTTCTCCAGCATCATTTCTCACCATTGGCTGTCTTTTTCTCCGTTCTTCAGGCTCATCTGTATTATCTTTGCTTCTCTACATCTTTAGGGTCTCCTTGCCTACAGTCTCTTAGGTCTGTTCTCCACGTTCACCTGTCTGACTCCTACTCGTCCTTTTGGGGTGAGCTTCAATGTAGCAACTTTAAGTGAGGTTTTCATAATTTGTTCCACCTTTACCTTTAGTCTCCAAACTGGGTAAGGCCTCTCTGTTATTTGTGCTTACAGCCCCTTCTCCTGCTCAACATAGCACTTATCACAAGTCTAATTATGTAGGAATTGATGTGATTACTGGCTTAACATCTGTCTCCTCAACCACAGTGTAAGTTAGAGGAACCAAGAGGAGAGTATTCATTGCTTTAACCCTAGGGCATTGCTGGGGCCTGACAGAGAATATGTACTTAAGAAATGATGCTTGCCATTGAAATTCATATGTGGAGAGTAGAGGTATACGAATTCCCTAAAATTGTTTGCAAAGTGCCATATTGCTATTCAGTTGGCATGAATGATATCATTGTACCAATTATTTGTAGCTTGGGCCCATTCTGATTAGTCAGATCTGATTGGTTACTTTAAGAGATGGTCAGTATCTCAGATATTATGTCAGATTTTCAAAGGGGTTCATAATAGATTCCTATCACCCCAAATGAAGTTAAGATCCACTTCTCTGGAGTCTGTAAAGAGCCCATATCATAGAATGTTCTGGCAAACCATCAGGGTCTCTGCCCACAATCCTGGGCCATGTGTCAGCCTATGTTTTCCATCTGTGCCTGCTTTGTATGCTTCCCCAACACAAGGTCCTGCACAGCTGTAAGTTACACATGAAGGCTATTCTAGGGTACTTGAAGTCACCCATGATTCATCTCTGTGGAATGAGTGGCTCACCAAGAAAGACATACATGGCACAGAACAACATGCATAGCAGTTTCTCTCCTATAAGGAATAAATGTTTCAAAAATGCCTGGGGGAAAATGGATCTCAGTGATCCCCATGGCAAATGTGAGCATCTGCCTCAATCATCACAGGAGGAGAGAGATAGCCAAGTAGCTACCTATCTCTTCCTAACATGAGCATATTCAATGCCAGCCCTGCCCAGATGCCCTATCACACATGTCTAAGAAAAGGGTCAATACAAATAAGACAACGTATACTGTTTAGTATGAGCCAGACACTGTGCTAAGTGCTTGCTAGGCATTCCTAATTGATTATTTATGTAAATCTTCACAACCACCCCTGAGCTTGGTAATCTTGTTATCCCCATTTGTGTATGATCAAATAGAGCCTTGGGGAGGTTAAGTAACTTTCCAAAGGTCTCTTATCTCACAAGTGGTGAGAGCAGCATTGAACCTTGGGTTTGAGTCCTGGACAAGTCACACTAGTTTCCTAACCTCTGGGACATGGCCTGGGGGAAATAAACTTTAAGCAATTAATAACATTGGAAGAGTGCTAAGAAAGGAAAGCAGAAGTGGTGTGAACCCAAAAGCTAGCTGAGGATATTGGACGTTCAATCACTAAGAAGACACACCATGGATGGTGCTATTGATCTTTTCAACAGAAAAATAGAAGCCCATGAAGTCATGATCAATGAAGGTCGTGGAAGGGTCTTCCACCACACTGAAAGTTCTATAAGCTCCATGAAAGCAAGAATGGTATTGGATTAATTTATTTCTGCATCTCTGGTGCATAACTCAGGGCCTGGCCTACAAAAGAGCCTCAGTCAATATTTGTGGATGAATGGACGGAAGTATGGACGGAGGTCATAGATGCTCAATAGAAGTATAATATGAGGCTAAAATATACTGATCACAATGAACAATGATTAAGTTGGAAAAAGAAAGGGGGAAACAAGGAGTAGCCCTGGCACCAGGGTAATGTGACACTAAATGGAGGGTCTCTTAAGATACTGGTACCATCGTTTATCCAATCAAGAACCAAGGTAGTGGGAGGGGATGAATGAGAGGCCATTAGTCACTACACAGATTGGAGATGAAGATATAGAACCTCATCATGGTTTAGCAACTTCCTCAAAGTCAAGACACACACAGGAAACTAAGTGGGAAGGCTGATCTTCTGTTACTAATAATTAAGGTAAAAGCTTCCAGAGACTGGTGGGTAGATGAGCCTACCTACCATTTGGAGTTTAACATCAGCTTTCAGATTAAAATATTGTTATCACATTCACAATGCCTGCTAAACACAATAGTTGCTTACATTCTTATACAGTATATGGAACTGATAATACAAGTGATAATATGTTGTTAAGTGAGTAGTTTAAACAATAACATCTTCAGATTTAGCAAATTTCTGATGAAATTAAATGACCCAAGAAGGTTTAACATAGACAATTTAGGACTTGAAAAATACTAGTGGTAGCAGTTGGATTAGTGATAGAAGTAGTAATAGTAATCGCTGCAACACCACCAGCAGTAATAGTAAAACAAACAGTAACTACTATTATTAAACCTCCAGTAAGTAACAGGCCTGAAAAATATGATATGTATATGTGTGTGTCTAGAGACGGAGAGAGAAATCTTACTTAACTCTCACAGAATTCATAAAATATAGTTATGGCAACTACTATTTCTTCCCCCACCCCTTAACAATGGGGAAATATAAGCACACTGAGATTAAGGGTCTTGCCAAAGGTTACATGACTAGTAAGTAGCAACACAGAATTTGAATAAATTTCTGCACAATACCAAAGCCCATGATCGTTCTACAGTTGCTATTGCCTTGACACATGCTGGAGTTTTGGAAAATTTCAAGAAAAGGGAAAGCTTTCTGACAACTCAGCAAAGGCAATTATGAACAAACCAAGACCATGCTTGGTAAATACATATGTCTGGCTGGAGCGGACTGTGAATGTTGGATAAGGTTGACTGGGTCATGGAAGATCTCAATTACCAGTGGATAGGGTCTAACTGTATCCCCTTGGCAATGTGGAACCTCTGACCCACTCTGAGGAGCAGCATATTTTGTTGAGAATTATTTATTGGACTGGAATGTTGGGAGAGAGGACGGAGGAGGCAGAGAGGCCAGACAGAAGGCTGTTGCAATAACTTCTTTGAGGAGACTCAGACTTGTCTTGTTATCCTATCATGTCCAAGTCATTGGCATCAACTCTTCATTAAGACATTAAAGGCCAACGCACCATCTGATACTGCTTCGCTCTTTAGCATTTTCTTATACCTTCCACCACCCTCACTAATGACACTTTAGGCCACTGATCCTTTAGTCATTGGCTACATATACTCCTGCCTAACTCAAGAGCATCACACATGCCATCTTTGTTCCATAAAAATATTCTCTATGTTCTTCAGAGGACCAACTCCTGTCCATCTTACACAACCTTCCAGCCTCAGCATCAGCCCCACTTCCTCATGGGAAATTCCCCTGACCCTTCTGAATGCCTGCCGGCATCCTTCCGTGTATTCTCATCACACCCTGACTTTTGCTTTCACCTCACTTAGCATCACTATGTTAGTTAATTAAATAAGTATGCAGTTACTTAATTAACCTCCCTTACTCCCTGTCTAAACTGAACCCTTATAATGTCAGGGCTGATGTCTCTCTTTCTTGTCATGTCCTGTTTTTATTCCTGTGAAACACAACACCAACAACTGGCCCATGGTCTGCACAAACAAATATTTGCTGAATGAACATGGAGAACATTCAGGATGCTCCGCCTAAAAGTGTGGGGTTGGATTAAGTGGGTTTGGATGAGGAAGGGTGTAAGGGTGGGCTTGTACATAGCCTTTTGTTGCACAACCAGCTATGAACAGCTGCCAATCTTAGCAGCAGAAAGTAGAAACTCAGTGATTAGCATTTCATCGACCCACTAAACTAAACCAACTCCAAGGACAGGAAGCAGCAACACCCAGGGCATGTGGCTTGCAGAGGACACCTCTGACCACAACTGCAGCCATATCTATGCACTTCAGATCCTTGCCCATCTTGACCAAGACAGCCATCCCTATCAGAATTTTCACATCTGTATGGTAGAGATGGTCACATGTGTATTAAAAATTATATTAAACAACCAGGTTATCTCTTTCCCAATATCCAAATAAAGATACCCTATCAAATCCAATGGAGAAGAATTATATTTCCTGCGTTCTTGCACGATAGCACTGTCCATTGCCTTTATATTTTAGTGACAATTTGACTGGGTATAAATTATAGGGGCCACAGTGGCAGAGTCGGGCCTAGAGTTAGTTGGTCTCTAAAATATCACATGCGCTAGAACCTTACTCAAGGGTCCACCATTGGCCGGGAGTATCAACATCACTAGAGAATTGCTAGAAATGCAGAGTCTCAGGCCCCACCCCAAACCTGCAGAATCCCACATCTGCATTTTTACAAAATCCCCAGGTGATTTCTGTGCACGTTAAGTTTATGAAGCTGGTTGGTGTCTTGAAAATACTAGTGTTGCCTATACTGTGTGAAGAGTGTCTTAGGAAGATAGCTCCCAATGTGAGAGAGAAAGTACATGACTGTATTTGAAGCTCCAGAGTTTGTTCATATTTTTCAAAATGTGAGTCCTTGTCAGCTGAGATTTACTGCCTATTTGAAGGGGAGAATAGCTGCCTGAGAGAACTTGCTGATCAATAATTCAAATTAAGAAATTCCATTTTTAATGCTCACACTGCACCAGAATGACGGCAGGGCCCAAGTTGTAATCATTGCAAACTTCAGCCATTAGCGATTCCACTCTGTTGCTGTAGCCAGGAAAAGAGAAAGATGAGAAAAACCACTCTGCTTCTGTTACGAGATGGTGCTTCTTCGCGACATGAGCAATGGTTTGTATTTTCCTGCAGGAATCTTTCATTGTGGGCTGTGTCACAGCCTGAAAGACTGTGTACTGGGTCTTTGTTAATGAAGACGAAGACATGGGGCTGAGAGTAGAATATGAAACTACAGACACAACAAAGTGTTTTCTGAGAATCCAAATAAGTCTAACGTCCTAAATGTGATTTTGAGGTGTTCAACTCTCTTGGGCTGTGATTTGTTTTCTGAGAAGACAGTTCCAGAGAACACAGCCGTCCAGGGCATCATGAGAAATGTGAGTTACATCGAAGGAAGAGCTTCCTCACAGCACCAGGCAGAAATCAATGCGGGGCTTGTCTGTGAGCATCTCAGCTTTGGGAACGTCTTCATACACGTAGCAGATGGCCACGTGCTAAGAAGGACATTCTCTCAGGAGGTTGAAGGATGCAGCTGGTGATCTTCAGAGGCATTGACCAGTTTTTCTGGGTTGTAGCTATGTGACAAAGCCAAACTATTTTGGAAATTAAATAAAAAGTATAAACCTGTAATTTGATGTATGCAACACACACAGATAACATCTCGCATGGGACTGGGTACATTGCTGCCCCAAACAAACTCAGGGTCTGTTAGCAAGGCAGCAGGGTACTGGGCCGGCCACAGTTGGTGTTCCATATCAGGTCGATATTTTGATCTGATAGTCTTCACAAATGAAGGTAGCTCTTTTTTCTATCAGTCCTGCAGAGGCCCTAAAAAGTGCAGTGACGGCAACCTCTTTACTGGTGTTAAACTAAGCAGCCTCCTTCGGCTGCCAGCATCTCTACTTCAAGGGCTAGCCACATCTCCCAAAAGCAAATGTTTTGAAAGCTTCGTTTCTCATTGATAAATCGTCTGAGCAGAGACAGATTGAATTATTTATCTGAACTCTGAAAATTAGTATGGGCTATTCTCAATACGGCTGTGGTCCAATTTTAGAAAATGTATTTGTGGAGCAATAAATAACAATATTAATCCCAGACTCCTTTTATTGCAGTTTGATTCATTCATTCAACAGATCTGTAGAGGGCCCGGATTATGAGTGCTTAGCTTAAGTAGAAAGTTATGGACATGGTAACATTTCCAGAGTAGAAGCTCAGGGGAAGGAACCATGCCATCCTGGGCCATCACGATATCCACAGAGCTTAGTTCACTGAATGGCTCATGCATTTTAATCTGTTTACTCAATGAATGAAGCATGCGGAGTTATCTTCATGTGGACCATATTCTTGTTGGGGGGGTGGGAGTGCATATGGAAAATAAGCAGCTATTATGATACTTCATAGACATGTCAGATCCACTAGGGTGGTCTCCTGATCAGCTTTGGAGGAATCAGGAAAGACCTTTGGAAGGAAAGACTAAGCTGAAACCTGAAAGATGGAGGGGGATAAAAATTCATGGGTCTCTCTGACCAGTTTGGCTCACTGGATAGAGCATCGGCCTGGGGACTGAAGAGTCCCAGGTTCGATTCCGGTCAAGGGCATGTACCTTGGTTTCGGGTACATCCCCAGTGCGGGGTGTGCAGGAGGCAGCTGATCGATGCTTCTCTCTCATCGGTGTTTCTAACTCTCTATCTCTCTCCCTTCCTCTCTGTAAAAAATCAATAAAATATATATTTTAAAAAATCCATGGATCTGAGTGCACCCCTACTTTCCCCCTCATCCCAAGAGACATCCTTCCTATTCATGTGACATTTGGGGAATATATATATATATATATATATATATATATATATATATATTTCTTTGAAAAGGTAAACAACTCAATATAAGATTTTAAAATTTACTCCAAGTTCTAATAATTTGTGCATCTGTTAAGTTGAATGTGTCTGGCTTGAATAAACATCACAGCAGCCTTTGTTCTGGACCCTCAGGCTGCCCTTGGAGTTTTTGCAGAGGCTGCCTCGGTGGGTGGCTCAGAGGCATTTCTTGCTGCCAGCAAATGTGTTTCCATTTTGTGCACCTCCCCGTTTCCCACCTCAGCCTTCGCAGCCTGGGCATCTGGCATGCCCTTATCCAAGCAGCTTCTCCTTGCCGATAGCCCAGGTGGGAGGCAGCCCAGGCTGCTTGCACAAAGCTCCCTCCTGGGGATGCCTGTATGACGTTCTTGGTTGGGGAAGCTTCTCGGAGACTTCCGTGTGGGAGGGAGTCATAATTCTCTCCAGATGAAGGAACATGCCCTGTGTGAGGAAGACTGTTGCCAGGAATGGATTCACCAAGTGGATGGACTCATGACTCAGCTCCAGAGCATCTCTCTCATTTACAAAGTCTTCGTGGACCCTTTGGCCTAGAGGAGAATGGCTTTGCCTGTTCTGACCATGCCTGTCTACACTCCTATCAGTGCACTTATGAGACTGTCACACTTGCTTTGAGCTTGCCTGCTGCTTCCTATGATTTGGTGAGCTCTTTGGCTCATGCATTCATTCAACCAATATTTATTGAGCATCTACGATGTACTTGGTGAGCACAATGGTCAGCAAGACAAACACAGCAGTTCCTGTCCTAATGAATATTATATGTGGGGAGGGAATACAGTCAATTAAACACATGATTGTAATAAATGCAACAAGAGATAGAGAAGGGCACTCAGGTGATATGTGCTATGGAGATGCTTAGCATATGTATCGAGTCAGGGTGGGCCCTCAGCTGTAACGTGTAAGTTGAGGATAGTAAAATAATGAAAGAGACTTTGTCTCATTTGTCTTGTGTCTCTAGAGCCCAGTAAGATGTCTAGAACCAAAAAAAGTGTGTTAACTGGAAAAGTGAGTGGCTTATTGCTGAGATATCTTCGGGGTCTTGCTCCCCCTGTCCACCCATTGGTTCGCTGGTTCACTCAACCCTCACCATTCCCCTCTCTTCCAAGCAGCCTCCCACTTGGCCCCTCACCTGCACTACTGCACCGCACACACTCCCCTCCCTCTGCAATGTTGATAAGTCTTAAATCACCAAAAGGGTCTCATAATCCCCCCACACAAATCATTTCACACTTCCCCATGGCTCACCAGGTGGACCTCAAACTCTATGCCCTTCCTTGTTGAGTCCGCTATTTCCACAACATAAAACTTCACGTGGATCCCTTAATTTACCACACTCTTTCATTCTATTGTACCTTTGTACCTACTATTCTCTTTGCCTCAGTGCCCTTTCCGTTTTTCCTCACCCGATGAACCCTAGCATGGTTGCAGAACTCATACATAGAACTCCATGTTAGTGATGTTTTCCCCAACTTATCTCATTTATTATGATAGTTGATGAGTCCTACATCTCCAGTAGACTGTGGGGTCTTTCTCAAGAATGGGAATGCTATTTTATTAATCTTTGTTTCCCTTTTCCCTGGCTCTATGTATGAAATAGAGTAGGTGCCCAATACATGTTTCTAAAAGGAATAGAGTATTTTCACTCCCTTCCAGAAATATTCACGATAAGACACAAAATGTTTTCTAAAAGTGATAGCTACCATCACAGGCAATTCTAATAGTTATTAACTACTGGAAACGTTTTCTATGAGCAGCAGCAGAATGACTGTATTTGGCTTTTGTTTATACTCTACATACTACCCTTCAAAATAAATAATCTGCTTAGCAATATCTTGTCAGGGTCTCTTGTCTAGAGAAGACTTTCTAGGGACCTTTGAGGAGCACCAAGACAAATGGATACATTTCAAGAGTATCTTACAGACATTCTTTTTCAGAAGATCATCTGTAATAGACGGCTTTTGCCAAAGGCTTTATCCTCCAACAGTCTGCTGGAAGACAGAACAAATCAGATTTCTTTTTTGAGATGAAGACTACAAATCAATGGGAAAAAGCAAGCCAGCTCCACCCTTGCTGCATGAACAGGACACAACCCCAGAGCAAAGATCACCTGCAAACCTTCCCATTAATTGCAGTATTTTCTTAATCAGTCATCAAGAAATGAAAAGTTTATATAGTACTGTACTTAGTATCACTGTGATCACTTTACAAGGTTGATTTATCATTGTACCTTCTGCGGAAGAGTGCTTACTGCTGAGCCAAAGGCTCTCATGAACGTAAAGTTGACAATAGCCACAGGAAATTAAGCAGTGTCATCGCCGTAGACACCATCCCATTCATCAAGTTAATATTAGGGTTCCATGAACAGAATGTTCTGGGATTAGTGAATCTTTTGAAACATGTGGTGACTCAACAAAAATATCTTTGATAAGTGATATAATTGACCATCCATGACACATCTTTGCCCAAAATTCCCAACAAGGCAGCGAAGAAATTGTGTTTCTGATTTCAACCCTCCCTCCTCTGGCTTTACCAAGTGTTATTTGTAAACAGTATTGCTGCTTATTTCAAATGGTGATTCAGAAGGTTTGGGGAATGCTTTTCAGTGAAATTAGAGAGAAAGAAATAAGGCATATTTGATGTTACTTAAGGAGTCAAATTTTACATTGTTATATTGTCTCCCCTTATAGAGACTCGAATGCTTAAACCAGTGGTTCTCAACCTTCCTAATGCCGTGACCTTTTCATACAGTTCCTCATGTTGTGGTGACCCCCAACCATAAAATTATTTTCATTGCTACTTCATAACTGTAATTTTGCTACTGTTATGAATCGTAATGTAAATATCTGATATGCAGGGTGTATTTTCATTGTTACAAATTGAACATAATTAAAGCATAGTGATTAATCACAAAAACAATATGTAATTATATATGTGTTTTCATATGGTCTTAGGAGACCCCTGTGAAAGGGTCGTTCGACTCCCAAAGGGGTCGCGACCCACAGGTTGAGAACCGCTGGCTTAAACACGTAAAGAGAATCTTGAACACTGGAGTGATCATTTCCATCAAATTCCAGGGATTCACCCAGTCCAGTTCTGCTGGTGATAGTGTTAATAATATATCTTTTAAAAGTTCCAAGCATGAATTATTTGCAACACAAGTTTGATGGTAATAGCATGCATCATACATTAGTTCTTGGAGCTGAATAATGAATAATGGAGCATGGGTCGATAGAATTTGGATTTCTCCAAATCCTTTTCCCTTTGCTCTCTCCTGGAAAAGACAGTCTTTCTGTGAGGTTAGTCCCACTGTGACAGCAACCCAGCTCAGTTGCCTTGCTTGAGGAAGGAGACACAGCAATGCCTCCTCATTTCAGGTTTATGCCCTCCGCCCAGGACACCACCCCAGAGCCCCAGACAACAGTTAGTAATTAATTGATGAGAGTTGTTTCCCAGACACATTGCTAGAACATGTGCTCTAATTGTTGCACAGGCGGGAAAAGTTCAAGTGGAAGAGAGGATATTAGATAACGTTCTCTTTGCCCAAACGAATGCAAATCAAAAGTACACCAAGACAATAAAGAATTCCCTTTGTAAAGCATATCTGGAGTCTCCTCAAATGATCAGAATTTTCCTGCCCCTTACTTTCCACCTCTTCTTTCCCCCTTCCCGGTTTCTCTCTGCATCATCTTACTAGTTATCTAGGTTAACAGATTATTCTCCTAGGCTCCCATCAGACTTTTCCACTAGTATTTGCCCAGTGCCTAGAATAATGAGTGATGCATAGTAAACACTCAACACATATTTGTCGAATGACCTGAATATTTTTTGGAATTGGATGAAAGTCCTACCAAATGATAACATGTGGCCCTGGCCAGGTGGCTCAGTTGGTTGGAATGTCCTCCATACACCACAAATGTGGTGGGTTCGATTCCCAGTCAGGGCACATACTTAGGTTGCAGGTTCAATCCCAGGTTAGGGTGTGTACAATTGATGTTTCTCTCTCACATTGATATTTCTCTCTCTCTCTCTCTCTATCCTCCTCCTTCTCCTCTTTCTAAAAATCAGCAAAAACATATTGGATGAGAATTTTAAAAAATGATAACACGTGAGTCCCCACTTCTGCATGTGCTGATTCTGATAGCATATATTTTCACAAAGAGGATTGGACTGGTTCAGTTAGGCCCTGTTGTCTTAGCTGAGCAGACCTCTGACACCAGCCTCCCCACAGGCCCACAGCTCACCCATAGCCTGGCTGTACCTGGAGGTGGGACATTTTTCTTGTCTAATCCTCTGTGACCTGATGAGTGAGACTCATGGCATCAAATGAGAACTTTTACATAAGAAACAATCTCAGGTAATTTCTGTACGGGCATGACAAGCATTATGTATTCTGGACACCTCATCAGTATTCATCATCCGTTTTGTGCTCAGCACCATGCTTGGCCCTATAGATATGAATAGAATAGAATGGGAGGTTAAAAGATGTACCCTGGGCTAGAAGGAAGGATTAGAAGAGGTCACAAGGAAATTCGGGGGGCGATGGATATGTTTGTTGTCTTAATTGTGGTCATGGTTTCATAGGTGTATACAAATGTCAACACATCAAACTGTACACTTTAAATAGATGCAGTTTATTTTATATCAAGTCATCTCAATAAAGCTGTTTAAGTAAGAAGATGGCCTCCAAAATGGTGAGGCAATTGTTTACAAGGCGCGGCCATTCCTTGGAATGTCTAGTTGGGACAGACGTTTTTATACCTCTCCCATTTCACAGTATCTGTCCGAAAGTTGGAGCAGAACGATCTTCATCTGAAGTAATTATAACTGGGACTGAAGAATGAGCCAAATTAAACAGATGCAATTTAATGGGGAACAGTGTGAAACTTCTTTGTGACTCAAAAGCTAATGACACAAGTATGGAACTGGGGAGAGAAACAGCTTCACACGAAAATACATAGAAGAGATAGAGGATGTTTAATTGACAATAAATTCATCAGCACACTGTGATTTCCAAAAGGGGAAAGAGAGAGTAAGACTTTGGGATGCACTATCTGGAAGGGAAGAGAGTGTTCTGTTCTCCTTCCGAGATCTTTACTCAGCTGGAATATCATGTTTGTTTCTGGTGGATCACACATTAATAGGAACACTCGGGTAGGATTTAAGAATGTCTAACCCAGAGAGCACCTTCAATGATTAGCCAAGAACTAGGGAATAAAACTTTGCAGGTGCCAGGCATTCTGCTGTAAATCTGTAAGTCTGCAGAGCCAGCCTGTAAGGGAATGTGGGCTTACCATGTTCACCACACTGTTCTGACTCTCCACCCTGTAGGAATATGGTGGGATTGCACTTGAAAACCAGGCATAGCCATGTAACTTTCTTTGGCCAATGAGTGTGAGTTCCAATGATACCTATAATTTTTTAGTGGAAGCGTATAACAATACAGACCCATCAGTGGGGTCACTGAGTGAAGACAACATTGGTCAAAGCCTGGCCCTAGCCAGATTGCAATGAACATGAGCAAATACGAAATCTTAGTTATGTAAAGCTATTGAGTTATGGGAGCTGTTTGTTACTGCACCAAAACAAAGTTCACCCTGACTGATACAGACAGTAAACTGTGTCTTCACATTTCAAATGCAGAAGGAATTTGCCTAAAATCCTACATCCAGTCAGTCAATGATGTGAATTCTGAAGAGTTGGCTCCAAATCACATGCACTTGATCATTGATACTCGTGGAGGTTAAATCTAATGGGAAATCTTTGGACAGAAGGAGTAAAACTAGCAGTTAGAAGAGATCCAATTTCTGGCTCAATGTAAGAGATTGCAACTAGTTATCTGACAATAGAAGGGGTTGCTTGGGAGGTTTTTATCTCCCCATCTCTGAAAGTGTCGGAAGCCGATCGACTTCTTTTCTAGGATGTGATGATGAGAATTCGAACATGAAGAGATGTTTTGACTAAAAGACTTGTTAGTTTCTTCCCAGCCCTGATACCCTAGGACGGTGGTCGGCAAACTGCGGCTCGCGAGCCACATGCGGCTCTTCGGCCCCTTGAGTGTGGCTCTTCCACAAAATACCACGTGCGGGCGCGCACATACAGTGCGATTGAAACTTCGTGGCCCATGCACAGAAGTCGGTATTTTGTGGAAGAGCCAGTATTTTGTGGAAGAGCCACATTCAAGGGGCCAAAGAGCCGCATGTGACTCTTGAGCCACAGTTTGCTGACCACTGCCCTAAGAGAAAGTGGTAGCTATGCCCAGAGGGCATTTCATAAACATGTATCAACTGCAATAAGTATTCTTAATGAGGGGAGGTGGTAGGCAGCTCCTATTCAGCACCTGGTAACTGGTAAATTAAGTCAATTCTGATAACCCAAATAACCTACTGAAGTTCCTCAGAACCTAGTGGAGTGCTCAGATATTAATTGCAGGAAATGATTTGTCTGCTGTAGGTGGTAATACTGCCTGGAGCCTTGGGTCAATTAATCTTTATTTTCTACTATCCCTCCAAAGCAAAAGAACATTTTTATTGTTCTATTTTGTCTAGGATTACCCCCCGCCCCATCCCTACCCCACACCAGGTTAATAAATGCCAATGTTCTGTTGTGACCTATGATTCTCTCTGCATCTTCAATTCCACTTTCCGTCTGTGGGACACTAAGACCCATGGCTCCCCCAGCCTGAAAATCTGAGCCACATAAATCATAGAGCAAGGAGATTTTTATGCAAAATAAAGCACTTTCCATGCTTTTTCCCTTGCAATGATTACATGATTTTCCCCTGAAACTGAACAATATGTGTTTCATAAATAGATCTCTCTCTCTGTAGGCAAACCTTGGAAATGGATTATTTGTTTGGTTTGCATTTTGTCGTTCAGTGTTGCAGCTACCAGCAGCCAGTTCTCACAGGCACATCTCAAAGACGAGGAATGGGAAGGGCTGGGAGTCATCAAAGAGCCAGTCGCTTTCCCTGGGACTCGCTTACTCCGAGTGGCACACTGTCTATTAGAACTTAGATCACAAGATACTCACAAAGCCTTGAAAAGAGTTGACTTCTAATCCCAGGGAGGTGGTTTTTAAATTATCAGGGAGGAACAGCAACGACAAAGGAAACCCAAAACAAAAAAGAAATAGCAGTAAAAAAAAAAATGTGTTTTAACTTCTGAAAGTTCATAGCCTTCTAAGCAGATGCTTATTTTTAGTAACCTCATGTCACTTCTGAAAACAACAAAGTTCAATATTTGAGAGAAGTCACCATTCTCTGCTGAAGGTGCCAAGCTGTGGGACATCAGCAGCATTCTTTTTAAAATCTTTATTATTGAAAGTATTACAGATGTCCCCTTTTTCCCTCGTTAATCTCTTCTAGTCCTCCCCCAACCCCCCCTCCACCCCAGGCCTTCACCACCCTATTGTCTGTGTCCATTGGGTTATGCATATATGCATACAAGTTCTTTGGTTGATCTCTTCCCATCCACCCACCCTCCCTGCCTTCCCTCTGAGGTTCCACAGTCTGTTTGATGCTTCTATGTCTCTGGATCTATTTTTTTTAAATATATTTTTATTGATTTCAGAGAGGAGGAGGAGGAGGGGAAGAGAGAGAGAGAGAGAGAGAGAGAGAGAGAGAGAGAAACATCAATGATGAGAGAGAATCATTGATTGGCTACCTCCTGCAAGCCCCACACTGGGGATCTAGCCC
Organism: Myotis yumanensis; assembly: GCF_028538775.1. NCBI lineage: Eukaryota > Metazoa > Chordata > Mammalia > Chiroptera > Vespertilionidae > Myotis > Myotis yumanensis. The sequence goes on from NW_027223769.1 coordinate 18,965,502, forward strand.
ACAACCTGGGCATGTTTGACTGGAATCAAACCCGGGACCCTTCAGTCCGCAGGCTGATGCTCTATCCACTGAGCCAAACGGGCTAAGGCTGGATCTATTTTTGTTCAGCAGTCTATTTTGTTCATTAGATTCCACATATGAGTGCGATCATGTGATACTGATCTTTCTCTGACTGGTTTATTTCGCTTAGCATAATGCTCTCCAGGTCCATCCATGCTCTTGCAAATGGGAAGAGTTCTTTCTTTCTTATAACTTGTCAGCAGCATTCTTTTCAGGGGGATACACCTGAAAGAAAGAGACCCGGCGGTCACTTTAAAAGAGAGGGCACACTTCATACCAGGGTTCTGAAAGGCATTTGTTCCCCATTTCACAGAGAGCACCTCCCACCGTAGAGATGGAGATGGAGACGGGCCCTCCTGGCTCTCTCACAGCATGTCCAGTGGCCACGTGAGAGCCACGGCTCCCTGCCCAGATTGTCTAAAGAATCCAGGACAAAGGGGCCTCAGCAGAGTGGACACAGCCCAGCAGGGAAGTCCTGACATCACACAAAATAGAGACAACCTCATTATTCTGGAATGCGAGGAGCTTAAGTGAGAGCAGGGTTGAAATGGGCCTTTGTACCTTACTGACATCCGAATGAAGCCCGTGAGTTTTCAAGTATCCTGAGGTTATGGTAAATGATTTCATCCCCCTGCCGTATGTGAAATATTTGATGTGAATTATGGATTTGTCCATTTTAAATTAGGTTCTGTCTCTTAGGAAGGTAGCATCGCTTCAGGACAGGGGGTTCTGGTGTCCGACGGTCTGAGCTTTGATTTTGCTTTTCCTGCTTACCTATGAAAGATTTTACACATTTCCTTCTTTAAACCTCAGTTTACCCACCTTTAAAATACGAAAAGACTGGATTGTTGTCAGTGTTTGTGCAATTCCTGGCATGGAGTAAATGACAATATACTCATTCTGGTCACACCACTATTACCATCATTAGGAAAGATTCCCACCCCTGACCATAGCAGTTAGGCCTCCCCCTCACCTCCCATCTACAGACTTTGAAGAGCAGCTAAAGCATCTCTGCCTGTTTCTCACACTCAACACACAGAACACAAGCAATGTGCGGGAATCATTCATTAGGTACTTAATAAATGAATGAATACTAGGACCCCGCCTTCCCAATCATTTAACATTGTAAGAGGTATTTTATTTGCTGATTTACTACCATGTCTTTCTGGGCAGCACCTGTATGCTGGCTTTACTTGGTGTCATGTCCACCGGCTAAACACAGTGCCTGGCATACTCTAGATGCTTAATAAATGTTTGTTTGGGGAATGAATGGAGGAATGAATAAATGAGTAACCCATGGGGTGGCTCAATGAATAATTGATGTTTCTGGCTAAATAAAACATTTGCCATCTGATGACTTGGGTAAAGTGGGGTATGTGGTAAAGAATCAGTCATTGAACTTGTCTCTTTATAAACCATGATTTGGGAGCTGAAATAAACCCAGAGTTGTGCATGCATGAAAAGAAACCTTGGTTGTAGACTTTCCGTAATGGTTCCATACGTCTAAGTTCCACCTTGATTTGAAGGTACTTTCCTTTAAAGTATGTTTTCTTCATTCCCCATCTCCCTCCCTCAACCCTCCTCAGGTCTGGACCTGTAAATACAAGCATTCTTTTTTGTATTTTTTTTTTCTCAAAAAATATGAAATGGTGGGTGTATAATTCATTTCACAGACACAATTCAGGCTTTGTAGAAATAAACATCAGGGCATTACCAAGTATTGGCAAGGATGTGAATGGAATGCTCATCTGTTGATGGCGAGAATCGAAAACAGTAAAGCTACTTTGGAAATCATTTTGCAGTTTCTACTAAAGTAACCTATCTTATCACTCAATAAGGAATACTACCCACTAGAAATGGGTTCATGTGTCCAAAAAATACATACACAGTACACAATAATGTTTTCAGATGGCTGATTCATCTTAGTCAAACAATAATAAATGTGGTTTCTCCATACAACGGAATACTAGATAGCCATGAAAAAGAGAAAACTACTGGTACAACAATACTACTTCAAATTAGCCTGGAAAAATCCCACAGATATTTTGTTGAGTGAAAGAAGTTGGGCACCAAAGAGTGCATACAGCATAACTTGACTTAGAGAAGCTTGAAAACTAGGCAAAGCTAATCAGTGATGATAGACTTTTACTAGTGGGTGAGGGGAGGAGACTACACTGAGGAACACAAGGGAGCTTTCTGGAAAGCTGGAAATGCCTTACAGCTTGTTCTCAGGGGTGAGCACATGGGTAACCTGCATCACCAACCTGCATAGGCAAGACAAGTGCACATACACACACTGCTGTAGGCACGGCATTCCTCATTTAAACAATGTGATGGCAACAAATGTCAGGACTCTCTAACTGTACCAAGATCACCTGATTCTTTATTCATTGGTACATTCTTCTTATTACTTTTTTTCCTTATTATTTCTTTTTAAATATCAATGACTAGCTTTGGGTGGTTTCCTAAGTGTAATATTAATAAAGCCAGTTCAGCTACTCCGATACTTGTAGCAGGGTTCCTAGGCATTATATTAATAGAGTCAATCCAGCTACTCCTATGCTTGTAACAGAGTTCTCTCAGCTTGTAGCAGGGTTCTCTCGGCTCAGAGGACAGGTGCTATGGAGTGGTGGTAAGCTTGGACTCAGGAGCCATGGGAACTGGATTCACATTCCAGCTTTGCTGTGTACCAGCTGTGTGACCTTGGACACATTACCTTAACCTCTTTAAGTCCCAGTCTGTTTATCTAGGAAGTGGGAATAACATTAGTCTGCTATAACAGGGATTACATGAGAAAATATATGTGAAAGTGGTTAGCCTAGCACTTGGCTCAGAAAAGGGGGACTTGTCGTAGTATTAATAGTATCAGAAGCCGTGATTGTAGCAGTAGGAAAAGCAATTGTAAAGGGCAGAAGAGCATTGCCCTGAACAGACCACAGCCTACATGGCTGGGTTTTGAGCTGAAGACGTCAGAGGAAGGGGAATATGAGAGCTGGGAGAACTAATGACAGGGTGGCTGTATCACATCAGGATGGAAACCTCCGAGTTTGGTTTGGAAAAAAGAGGACATGGCCTGCACGATATTGGTTCCTGAATCCGGAACACCCCATACTTAGGGCAGGACATGTATCCATGTTCCTGGTGTCACCAGAACCCGAAGTGAAGCCAGATGTGCCATGCCCTAGCCTGCACCCCAGCCTGTGGCTCAATGGGCAGACGGATCACATAATTCCCTGTAATGGTTCCCACTCAGTGGGTCGCCACAGGGCAGTGTGGGATGACTGTAAAAAAGAACCAGGGGTTAAACCTGGTGGAATCCGTGTCTGGTTAGATCATTTAAGCTCACAATTACTTTCCGTCACCACACTGGAGCGTGTCTGGTTGTTCATAATGGGAAAAGTGATTTGCGCTGGCATCCACATGGAGAAGGCTGTGTGACTCACAGAACCAGGCCCAGCTCAGGCAACACAGTGTGCCTGGGTCTCTGCTGGGGCGAATTCCGTCTGAGATGTTGCCACGCTTCCTAGCAAAGCCTTTAACACTCAGAGACAAGAAGGATATGAACTTAATTAGGGCATAAAAGATGGATTGATCATTTCCCCAGCAATTCATACCAATGTCAGCAGTAATGGAAGCTGTCATCTGTTCAGCACTCATACGTGCTAGGCACTCTATGTGTAGCATGTCACCCTGACCTCACACCTACTCTGTCTAGGTACAATTATCCCTATTTTCAAAATGATGAAATGGAGAGAGATAGGAATGAAGTCAAGCTTATAAGCAACAGAGCCAGAAATCAAATTCTTTCATGCCTGACTCCCAAGTCTGGGCTTCCAAGTGGAACCTGGTAGGATATCTGAGGATCTGAATTTAATTGGCTGTGTCGAGGCTCTGTACTCAGGATGTCCTCAAGAATGATCATGGTGTTCCCCTCAAAGGACCTATATCTGGATCAGGTCAGTTATCCCAATTCAATTTGCCACCTTTCCACCCTCAACCCAAATATCGCATCCATTTGGGAAGGATTGTATGTTCATGGTAGCTCCTTGCTTTTTCTGAGGAAGTTGATCACATGGATCACAATCTTGAGAAAGACTTGCAGTCTGAATAACTCAGTTTTTTCAGGTTAAATCTCACACATATTTTCACTCCTCAAAGACCTCAAGATGAAAAGAAGAGATGTGAAACCTTGTTTTGGCTCTACCAAGATGCAACACACATCCAAACTCACTGAAGTGCCACATTGGTTGGAGCTTGATGGCGGAGGCCAATAAATAAAAGTAGCTACTATTGTCTATCATGCTTAGCACCTAGGATGTATTCAATGATCTATATAGTAATATTTTACTGGCATTATGTAAAGGATGGGTATTAGTTCCCATCTTCTATACATGAGCCAAATGAATTCTTATTAGTATTCAGCTTCCAAACAAAACTCTAACCCACAAGAGAATCCCACAGGCCACTGTTTTGCATGGAGGGGAGATTTCACCATTGTTTTGGGGCAGCTAGTTCTCCTGGACCATGTTGAAGCCCTCTTGCCCCATGGAATCTTGGGCTTATTTTGTCTTCCAATCACAGGATAGAATCAAGCCCTTGAATATAGTATGGAATACTAGGAAAAAAGAAACCAATGCAAAAGCATTTGCTTAAGAGAAACTACCACGTCTCCTGTGGTGGAATCTCTGCCTGCCCATTTAGTGACTCCCAAGAGTCACTGCGCCTAGCTAGTGTGTGGTGTTCTCCACCAGATCACCCCGAGGACAGGCAGAAGTGCACTCACACACAAGTCGTTTGTGCAGAGATGTGTGGTTGCATAAGCTTGTGGCGACTGTGCATTGGGAGACACTTGAAGTAGAATAAATGGCAAGCATGGGTGTGTTGCAGTCACATCTCCCGGATTTACATCTGCTTAGAATATTTTTAGCTCAACACATTTCTTGTCACTGAAACTGAGAGCGAGCTGTCACATATAATTCGAGATAGGGCCAGGCCTGACTCTGTTTCCTATTTTCTAGCAGCCAAAGGCCCACACTTCAGGACTCATTTGGGTGATTATGGAAAAGATGAAGTCATTGCAGATTTCATCACCAGAAAGGCCTGCCATGTCTTGTAAGTGATTTGATGTTTACATAGATCAGGCTTTGAAAATAATGAACTTCCAGGAAATATGAAGTGGACATGCCTCCCTACATCACAGAGAAATAAATGCTCAATGTAAGGAAGGATCTAAGGTAGTATTTCCCAAAGTGTGTCCTGTGGAAATCCAAATCTGGATAACTTCCATGGAAAGTCAGTTCTGTTACCAAATAATGGATGCATATTAATGCTCCATCTTAGAGGTCCCCAAAGTATATCAGCAAACCAAACAAAAGTCCAGCAGTCATGATACCTTCCTGTCAGGGTTTCCTGAAAAGTATTTGCTGATGGAAAAAAATTTTTTTCAAGGAACATCAAGTACCTGAAGGGACTTCTAGGAAATAATTGGCCAACAAAACAGCTTCCATTGTTGCAGAGGCCCAGGAAAACATTTTGTTCTCCTTTAAGACATTTCTTCTCAATCTGCAAGTCCTCAGAGATGCCTCCCAAACCAAAGTCCTGCTGAGTAGATTCGTGGGTGATCATTATTTTCAGAGAAGGAGCTGAGAGGCTGGAGGAAAATCACCTTCAAAAATACAAGAGACTTATTTTGTCATTGCCAATTGTCTTAGCCTACTTGGGCTGCTATAACAAAAATACCACAGACAGGGGGGCTTAAATAACAGTTCTGGAGACTGGGAAGTCCAAGATCAAGGAGACTCGGTGTCTGATGAGGGCCCACTTGATGCTTCCATAGAGAGCTGTCTTCTCCTTATGTCTCCTCACATGTCAGAAGGAGCTAGGGAATTCCCTGGGGTCTCCTTTGGGGGCACTAATCCCATTAGTGAGGTGTTCACCCTCATGCCCATATCACCCCAAATGCCCCACCTCCACACATTGGAGATTAGGCTTTTACATGTGAATTTTTGGGGGGAGGGGGCACACATTTGGTCCATAACACCATCTGAGTTAATATCTCAGAAGGAGTAAGGCACTAAGTGGAGGCTATCAAAACTGGAACTTTACGGCCCCTCTGAAGGACTCTCTAAATGTAATCATGGGAATAGAAACTTTTATATGGAGACTGTAAAATTAGGGAAATGTGAGCTGAATTTGAGAGGGCCCAGATTGCACTCAGATTTTGTTGGTGTGATTTCTCTGAAGATTATTGGATGTTTGTGTTATTCAGACCTAGTTATAAAATGACGTGGTTTATAAAAACAAAAACAAAACAACAGTACGCACACCAGAAAAACCTTCACGGTGGGAGACCACTCATGACCTTAATACAGTCTAAGCAGGACCTTAGTTCTGACCTGAACTCTGGAGTCATGACAGTAAAGACTAAGTCCTCTTCCCTCATAAGCACTGGTGTGACCGTAGGCAACTTTCCTAACTTCCTGCAACCTCCCATCTTAACGTTTAACATGAGGATAATATGATCATAACAATAGCATTTGCCCGTGTGAATCTCATGTGGATAAACTGAGACTACAGATATCCTGGGCCTATTCTAAGCCTTGGATAAATGTTGGCTATCAGAACTACTTGTTATTCTTGTTATTCACCAGTCTTTACATAATCATGGGCACTGAAACCTTTTAAACAAGGAAACAATTATTTTATTCTAGGGCAGTGAAGAAGGGGCAGCCAGATTGAGGGGAAGAGGGAGCCCAAGATGTGAGAGGTGGTGGTGGCAGCCCTAGAGAAAAGAAAGGCAGGCAGGCCGAGGGGCTGGGAGGTGTGCTGGATGGAGAAAGGAGAGCACAGAGGCAGCCCGAGGCCTAGCAGCCACATGAGAAAGGAAAGGACACAATTGCAGCCAAAACAAACTTGTAAAACATTGCCACGAAATGCCACTGAGCTGCTGAGAAATGCTGGGCGTACCTTCAGGGAAAGGTAGAAACAGCTACGCCGTTCGGGTGCTTCCTTTTTTTCCTTGTATTTCTCATTTAGCTTTTTTTTCCTTTTAACAAATCTTTGCTACCATCTGGGTGGATAACTTTTTCAAGGATAGACAAGCCTCTCCATTTAAGCCTGAAAAAATGGGTACTCGCCACCTGCCAGAAGGGCGTAAGGATGGGGTAGTAGGTGACAAAGTCCTTGCTTGACTTGTTTATTAGTTTCCTAGAACCGCCATACGAATTATCACCAATTTGGTGCCTTAAAACAAGAGATGAGCCAAAACCGGTTTGGCTCAGTGGAGAGAGCGTCGGCCTGCGGACTCAAGGGTCCCAGGTTCGATTCCGGTCAAGGGCATGTACCTGGGTTTCGGGCACATCCCCAGTAGGGGATGTGCAGGAGGCGGCTGATCAATGTTTCTCTCTCATCGATGTTTCTGGCTCTCTATCTCTCTCCCTTCCTCTCTGTAAAAAATCAATAAAATATATTAAAAAAAAAAAAAAAAAAAAAACACAAGAGATGAAATCAGCTCAGCCAGTGTGACTCAGTGGTTGAGCATTGACCTATGAACCAGGAGGTTGAGGTTCGATTTCCAGTCAGGGCACATGCCCGGGTTGTGGGCTCCTTCCCCAGTGTGGGGCGTGCAGGAGGCAGCTGATCAGTGATTTGATGTCATCATTGATGTTTCTCTCTCTTCCTCTCCCTTCCTCTCTGAAATCAATATATTAAAAAAAAAAAAAAGAGCCCTAACCAGTTTGGCTCAGTGGATGGAGCGTTGGCCTGCGGACTGAAGGGTCCCAGGTTCAATTCTGGTCAAGGGCATGTACCTTGGTTGCAGGCACATCCCCGGTGGGGAGTGTGCAGGAAGAGGCTGATCGATGTTTCTCTCTCATCGATGTTTCTAACTCTCTGTCCCTCTCCCTTCCTCTCTGTAAAAAAACAATAAAATATATTTTTTTAAAAAGAAAAGATGAAGCCAGAGTGTCCACAGGTCATGCTCCCTCTGAAGATTCTAGGGGAGAATTCTCCCTTGCCTGCTCCTGGATTCTAGTGCTCCTGGCATTCTTTGCCTCATGGCAGTGTAGCTCCAACCTCTGCCTCCATCTTCACATGGCCCTCTCCCTTGTGTGTGTCTCTCTGTGTCCTCTTATCAGGACACTCCCATTGGATGTAAGACCTGCTCATATCAAGTATGATATCATCTCGAGACCCTGAATGAATGAATCTGCAAATAAGGTCACATTCTGAGGTTCAAGGTGGACATGAATTTTAGGGGGACAGTCAGTATTCAACCCACTCCAGCTTGGTAGCATGAGGTAGGAGTCACTGAGGAGGTTTTAGATGGGCCAAAAGAGAGGGCTTAAAGGGCACCGGTCACTCAGTGAGGAAGAGAAGTATTGAAACAAGAGGAGAAACTAAGTACACTTTATACTATGTGTCTTCAATGACCTCACTGAATTCTCATGATGAACACAGGGGTGGGTGCTAATATTATCCCTGCTTTGCAGAGGAGGTCGGTTCGGTGATGCTGTGGAACTTGCCCGTGTTTATAGGGCTAATTAGTGGCAGATCAGCCTTGAGTGCAGGTCCATGTGCCTCTGACACCCATGCTCTGAAACTCTGTGGAGGAAAACAGCACCACATAACAATTTGGGGGGCCCTAACTCATGCAAAAGAGCAACACTAAGTCTTTAATAAACTTCTTTGTTGGCTGCAGAAGACAAGTAAGGTTGTCCTTACCTAAAAAGCTTTTTCTTTACTCAAAGATCCTCCCCACACACCTTTTTTCTTTTCCACCACCTCCAACAAATATCCCTGCTACGTTCACCACAGGCCGGGCAAAAATTTATATAATCAAGAATATTCTTGCCCAGCCAGCATGGCTCAGTGGTTGAGCATCTATCTATGCATGAACAAGGAGGTCACTGGTTCAATTCCCAGTCAGGACATGTGCCCAGGTTGTGGGCTCCATCCCCAGTAGGGGACATGCAGAAGGAAGCCGGTCAATGATTCTCTCTTATCATTGATGTTTTTGTCTCTCCCTCTCCCCTCCTGTCTCTGAAATCAATAAAAACATATAAAATATTTTTTAAAAAGAAATAATTTTTAAAAGTAATATTCTCTAATTTGGGGTGAGTCCTTAGCCTGTGTGAGTAGCGCCATGGCAAAAAAAGCAAGCAACAAAAAAACCAGCAAGTGCAGTGTGTCTGGGGCAGGTCATCTGGGCTCTAGGTTGGGGCTGTCACTAAGGTGTGATGTGAATTCTTCCAAGTCTCAAGTCTCCATGATCAAGTGAAAACCAGGAGCTTAGAGAAAGGATTTCTAAGGTCTGGCCCAGCTCCTACTTGCTGTTGCTTTCACCCTCCCAGGGCTGTGTTATCTCCAACAGGAAGCGATCTGATTGTCTCAGAATGAAAACTGACTCCAAATTCTGTCTGGCCCTGCTAGTCACAGGCCTGCTTCCATGGGGCGGGGGGATCTTTCCCTCAGTCTCTGCTTTTTTCTTCCCCGCAGAAATCTTAGGATCCAACAAAATGCATAATCACTTTGATGGAGAATCTTGCATTTTAGTAGGATATTGACTTTCTTTATATTTAAGACAATTCCAGGACAATGTAGTCACCCCCCCCCCCCCCCCAGCTCCACCCCTTGTCTGACCCTTACACAGACCTTAACAACAGGCAGGAACCTTGAATGAATTTGCTCCTTCTGGTCCTTCAGCCTGAACTCAGGCCCAGGTCTCTGAGCTGTTGCAGGAGGAGGGCACCATTTTTTTCTGAGTCGACCTAAATGCACACTGATGGCTGAAAAGTGAATCTCCTTGCAAGTACCATGTGTTGCCTCATCTCTATAATGGACTTCCTATTTTATTCGTTGTTGAAAAATGACGTGTACCCACCCTTTCCCCATCTCCGCAGGACTTGCTGCTCCTCAGTCATTAGGAGTTGGTAGGGGTCCACTCTGTATACAGAATTGCCCTGGGCATTAAGTAGAGTCATCTAATAAAAGAGAGACCGGCCTGGAAGGTGGAGTCAGAAAGTAATCACTATAGTTGTTCTTGCAGCCTACCTCATCACTTCCCCAGGATGGGCACATTGGGAAGCCAGGAGCCGGGTGGGTAAGCCTGAGAAAGATTTCTTGGATGCTTCATACTAGTTATCTTTAATCATTTGTTTAGAAAATGAAATGGTGACAAGAAAGCAAGTAAAGGTTAGGCCTTCTTAACATCCCTTTCGTCTAGCACTCTGTCGGTTTGTGGATTGAAACACAAGGGGCTACAGACAGGTGTGGCTAGAACACTCTTTGATATAGATAATAATGCATGTAGAGAAGACAACCTGACAGTCACTGATTCATCATCTACTCACTAATGTACTGATCTGATTACTCAAAATGTTTATTGAGCGTCTACTATAGGGTATATCATATGCTAGGCTCTGAGTCCACCATATAGGACAGAGATCCAGAAATATTTTCTGTAAATGCCCACATGTTATCAGAGAATTGCACGGGTGAAATTTCTCCATTGCTAGTGGGAGTGGGGTTCTTGGGGCACTGCTGGAATAGGCCTTTCCAGAGGCCCCCACAGAAGGATGAGATGTGGTAAAAAAGCTTTGTTTGTGTCAAGTTATATCCCTTGGTTTCTCAAATCCCATTTCCCTTAAACCAGCTGCAGAAAGTACAGCGGGGGCCTTAGCAGCGCCAGAAGCAAAGCCAGTGTCCAGAGTTTCCGTTCCATGAGGGAGCTGAGCCCTGAGTCCGGCAGAGCATCAGGCTAGCTGTAGTCCATTATTCCATTGTGTGTGGGGTCCACACGGCTTGGGCCATGTAGATCAGTGCAGAACACGAGAGCACAGCTCCTGCAACAAGAGTCCCAAGACAGCAAGAGGACCAAGAGAGAGGAATTCCTTTGTTTAGGAGTTTAAGTATCAGATCTTCCCTCCCTTGCAGTGGCCATGCCTATGCTGGCCAATGGCTTGTACCAGGTGTGACTGACAGACCAGCACCTTCCCTGGCCACCCAGACCTTACTGGACATGTGTCTATTGCCAGTCCCTTCCCTCAGGGTCTGTGGGAGACAGACCTGGAGAGTGTTAAACTGCAGCTTCCTGACAAAGCTGTACAAATGACATGCCTGTATTACCCAGCCTTCCCTTTGCTCCTTTCCTGTTATTAATAATCAGGTTAATACAATAGTATCATAGAGATGAAATATTTTAGGCTTTCTGTGCCATACAGCCTCTGTCTCAGCTATTTAGCTCTGCCATTATAGTGTGAAAACAGCCATAGGTGATACATGAACAATTGGGGATGACTGTGTTTCCAATAAAACTTTATTTATAAATACACATTGCAAACTGGATTTAGCCATGGACCATAATTTGCAATGCCTATAGATGAGTGGCAGAGCTCATATTAATTGGATAAGACATATTTTTGTGTCCTTAATTGCTGTGTGCCTAAGTAGGATAAACAGAGAAAAGAGAAAACCAAAAAGTGGCAAGAAGTGAAAGTTTCCCAAAATAGCAAACACTTTAGTTGGGTTTTGAAAATGGATAACAGTTCATCAGGCTAAGGAGAGAACAAGATTTCAGACACAAAACAATGTATATGAGGGCCCCTATGTGTGAGAGGATGTGGCATCTTCTGGGATCAGGAAGAAGCTCTTGATGCATTTGGAAAAATTGTAGAAAGAAAGAGGCAAAGCAAATACATTTCTATAATGAGGCTAATGAAGTCTGGCTTTTGCTAATTGCATCAAAAAGGAGAGAATAATCCCAAATCCAGGAGCAGAAACCTGTGATTCCAGCTACCAGGACTACAGTGTCAGTCTTGATAATAATCTAATGTACCGTTAGTTCTCTTCCAGGTATTATACTCAGACATTAATCCATTTTTAAATTTAATCCATCCTAGGACACTATGAGGATAGTATTATCAGACCTATTTCATAAATAAGGAAACTGAAGCCCATATTGATCATGCCATTCATGAAAATTCATATAGGTCTTCAGTGACAGAAATGGGATTTGAACCCATGTCTGAGTGTCTTTAAACACTAGTTCAGCTGTTCTTTATGTTTAATATGCACAATAAAACTTGGGGGAGTCATTTAATGCAAATTTCTAGACCTGCCCCCAGAGGATTTTGAATCTCTGGTGTGGAGTGGGGCCTGGGAATTTGCATCTTAGCAAACGTTTCCAGGGGACTTTGATGAAAATGCTTCTAGGGAACTAGAGAACTACACTCTGTACAAGAAGTTACACTGCGTCCTAAGCTCACATCCAAAGTAAGGCGACCAGCTATCTTGGTTTGCACACAGAAAGTTCCTCTTCCTGGGGAACCTGGGACAACTGGTCACCCTACAAGCCTCTCTCAGGTCCACACATGTCATTCCCAGCACAATGCCTGGCACATGGTAGACTCTTGCAAAATACTGGTGGAATGAATGAATGAATAAACACAGCTCATCAAGGAAGCCCAGGGTTTGATTGACAGGCTGCCCTGAAGCAAGAGATTTAAGGAAATCTTCAAGGGCTAACTCAGAGGGACAGCTTCTCCAGCTTCCCTGAGGAGTTAGTCACAGACCCGGAAAAAGTGATGCCTCATCATGTTCCCATTTGCGCTTAAGTGTTCAGGCGGCACTTGTCCTTAATGCAAGAAGAAAGGAGAGAGAGGCAGGAGTAAATCTTTTCTGTCAGGATTGCTTTTCCTGCCTTTCCACTGCCCTTTCCCCAGACCCTCAACCCACCCCTTCCCCTTCTGCAGGGAGGACTGTCCACTGAGTGGTGGGGGTTGCAGTGCTGGGAGACCGGATCCTGGCCAAGCTCTGTCTCACATCTGTCGGTGACCCTCCTTGCCAAGCCAATGACCTTTAGGACCTGAGAGATGGCACTGGAAATTGGGGGGATTGAACCCCTTTCCTGTTGACCTCACAAGGCTAGCTTGAGGTGCTTGCATGTGCACAGGACTATGTAAACCCAGCAAGTCTCAGGTAATATATTTTTATCTCAAATATCTATCCATTCATCACTCATGAATGGGTGTCTTGAAGTCCCAAGTTCAGAGCCAAGCATGGCCCAGGCTTTTGAAATCTCACTAGTTCAGAACTGTCAGACTGTGGGGGAGACAGGCCTGTAACAAATAATCACATACACAAATGTATAATTACAATCATCACAATCATGATGTAGTCCACCAGGAAAAGAAGGGTTTCATCAGACCACATCATATGGGAAACTGGCCCCGTCTCCGGGTTAGGGGAAGGGTTCCCTGAGGAAATTATACTTAGATCCAGAGGTTGAGTCAGAGTTAGCCGGGTGAAGAAAGAGGAATGGCGTTCTAAGGCGTGGGGACAGCATGTACTAACACACTTTACAAAGAGCAGCAAAACTTTCTAACATCAATCTTTCTTCTCTTTCCCTTCTTCCTCTCCTCTCTTCCTCCCCAGTCTTTTTCCCCCCTCTCCTCACCTCATCCCTCTCCTTCTAATGATTTTCTTGTTTTCCTTCGAATGCAGTTCATGTATATATTCATCTATTTGCTGCTGTTGTTAAATAGAGATGATCCCTGGGCGAGAGAAGGGGCTCCCGATTCACATTAGTGCTGTGTGCTTTTCTTCCAAATTTCCATCTAAATATGCCCCAACATAAATGTCAGCGTTCAGTGGTGTGAAAGAAAATACAAGGCCCTGGGGACACCTCATTATATTGCAAATCACTCAGGAACACGATTTCTGCTCCAGACCTTGCACGGGCCCCAGCCCTCTGCGGGCTCCTGGTGGGCCCCAAGGTCTTCCCGGGGCAACGCAGCCACCGTGGAATCCGTTCAGCTTGCAGATTCGGTAAAGGGTTCGGGAGACACTTCCCGGGAGTAGAAACAAGGGGCATCTTCTATGAGAAACAGAACTCTTTTCACATCATCCGCTCTGCTTTGTGCTACATTAAAGTAAACCTCCAGCGTCAGCTTCTGGGGCGAGCCCTAGGACTCTTCCAAATGTATCGCTTTCACGAAGACGTTTTCTTTGTTAATCAACGGGGCACCGTGGATTTGCCGCTCCGGTATGGGAGTACAGGCTCTGCAGTTATTTATTTACCAAGAGGGAAACAGAACAGCGCCTGCATTCGCCACTCCTAAGTGTATCGTCAGTCCTTCTGCGCGGTGTAAAATTTGTAGTCATCTTCGACAGCTCCCGGAAATAAGCGTTCCAAATATATTCGCCTGCCGAACGGAGATGTGCTGATGCCACTCCGCACAATTTTGCAACAGAGGATGGGAAACAGTGGATCTACCTGGGAGGAAATGAATCTTGGGAGGAAAACAAGAACCTGGAGCCTTTGTAAAACTTCAAAAATAGCAGGAATCGCAAAGGTGCCCCTGGGCAGGGCCCACTGGAAAGTGCCACCAGAACTACCCACTGAAAAGCACCTGGGTTCATCACTGCAGATTTCGGGGCAGGAGAGGAGTTCCCAGGACTATGACAGCAGCGAACGTAAAAGGACTCAGGCTCCTGCAGGATGGTCAACCAGTGGGCCCACTAGATCTTCCATCCATACCCACTGCCTGGCAACGCATACCCTTCTGTCTCCTCCGCCAAAATAAAGGGGAAAGTCCTGACACTGGCTAGAGAATGAGACTCGTGTTAACTCAAGAGATCTGGAAGTCCCCAAACCTTCCTGCCAGGTGGGAGAAGCTTCGTGAAAACCAACAGGAAACGAAGCTCTGGTTTGCAACCATTTCACCCTTAAGAGGAAGGTTTGCTGGAGCTGGAGGGCACATGTCTGCCCAACTCAGCATTCAGTAACCCCTTACTGTGGGCCCAAGATTGGCCATGGTGGAAATATTTGCACCAGGAAAATTGTTAGTGGCTTCAGGACTTCAGGTTTTTTCTTTTTTAATTGGTTTTTTACAGAGAGGAAGGGAGAGGGATAGAGAGTTAGAGACATCAATGAGAGAGAAACATTGATCAGCTGCCTCCTGCACACCCCCTACTGGGGATGTGCCCGCAACAAAGGTACATGCCCTTGCCTGGAATCAAACCGGGGACCCTTTAGTCCACAGGCCAACGCTCTATCCACTGAGCCAAACTGGTTAGGGCGGTTTTTTCAAAGTTAACTTGCCAGCACCACATGCCTCCTATGCACTCTGTTTTACATTCTTTATCCCCAGATTGCATATCTCCTTATTCATTCATTCAACCCCTATTTATTGAGCCTTTATTACCGGTGGGCACTCCGGAGTTCAGAGAAGTGGGCTGACTTGTTGGGAAATGCTTGGGGACAACCCTCTGCCAGGCACTGGGGATGCAGGTGTAAAAGACAGACAAGGCCCTGCCCTCGTGGAGTTGCCATTCCTTCCACATTTCAATCTGCATGTGTTCTGTAGTTACTCATTCATTTTCTGTTTCTAAAAGGGACTTACAGGCATGTAAGACTGCCCATCAGAGCTCTGGATCAGGTGAAAGAAGCAGTGTGGTCACAATGAACTAATGTCCTCTTACCAAAAACAAAGAGATTTTTTATGGCATTGGGGGAGGAGATTGCTTATCGATCGTTTGATTTCCCTTCACATTAGTGATTATCAAGAAGCATCACAGGTGAACCCCTGGAATAGGAATTCCAGCTCCCCCTTTCTTTATTTTTTAAATATATTTCCTTATTAATTTTAGAGAGAGGAAGGGAGGGTGAGAGAGAGAATCATTAATGTAAGAGAGAAACATCCATCAGTTGCCTCCAGACCAAACCCGAAACCTGGGTATGTGCCCTGACTGGGAATCAAACTGGCAACCTTTTGGTGCACAGGATGACGCTCAGCCACCTGAGCCACAGCGGCCAGGGCCCAGTGCCCACTTTCTAGATGAGAAATCCCAGGAGGTGACCTAGCAGAGGCCAGGTTACTCCTGCCAGAAATGGGATAAAAGCAGAGATTATTGTCAGAGACCCCCAACTGGGGCTGCATGTCCTCAGGTGCTTTGTAAATAGGACAGGGCTTTCCAAGTGTGGTAACTGCCATAATTATTCGTCGCTAGCATTTTTATTACTACTGCACTCGAAAATAAAAGCCTATGACCTCATGACACCAAACACGAGCCTAGAATTCCCTTTCTAGGAGAAAGAAGCCAGGTTCATTTTTCAGAAGTGCCCTCACATCCACCTCCCATCTGGTCTCCGGGGCAGTGGGATGAGGGGCGGGGAGGGGGTTTGGAGAGCCAGGACTTGCAGTGAGCACCGTTCTCTGCAGTGTCTGAGATGATCAGCAAAGAAGATTCCATTGGCTTCCCCGATCCAGTCTCCAGGTTTTAGCCAAATCAGAGCCATCACGAGACCCCTGAACCAGAGATGAGCAACAGCTGCTGGACCTCGAGGCTTCTTGCCCCATCCGCACAGTTAACCACTCACTCTTCCTAGCAAAACAAAATGTTCCCGTTTATAATAATTTTTTTTAAAGAAAAGTCATGCGAGGCATTAGAGTGGAGCTGAAGCTGGTTGTGTTCAAAAACTCCAAAAATGATAACAAATGTTTTTATTTTATTTCATTTTATTTTCCAAACCATATGGACTTGCCAGCTCAATGCATCACTGCTTGTTTATTCTAGAGCAGCTGTCGGCACCCTGATAATGCTATAGCATCGCTCCAGTGCAGACTGCCAAACCACAGTATATGGAAATCATCTCACAAATTGAAAGGGAAAAAAAATAAAACCCCATTTCAAGTCAGATTCCAGCCATGAACTTATGCAAGGAAGGGGGATGGGGAAGGGGTGTAGACTGCTATAAATAGCCTTAACATTCAGTATTGTTTTAACCAGGAGAAAGTGTGACTCGTCTGGTTAATCACAACTAGCATTTGACCTTTACAAAGGTACCATTCATGTTTCATTGCCAAGTGCAACTTGGTGTTTTCTTCTTTTAATTACTAAACTATGATTCAGAAGTCAGCCACAAGAACGCAGTTTGGAAACTCGAGTCCCTATAGGTTTTAGGCGTTTTTATGTATTTATTTGTTTTGACCATGAAAAAATAACCACTCATGACAGGGGTGACCAGCCAAAGATACACATCTTGTCCTGCAGTCCTAGAATCACCCGAAACTTTTATTAGAGTCAGTTGACCAAGTCCAGGCCATGTGTCCTACATGGGGAAGAATAAATGAAGCAAAGGATCTCACCACAAAAAAAAGTCCTGGGTTGGGAGGACGCAGGCTCTGTGAGAATAGTAGACTCTCGCACTTCTGTTTGGCCTCTGTGGGACATAATCCTACCTCTGGAACTTCCTTTGTTGTAGTGCAAACAGCTGAGAAGAGGATTGAGTGGGAAGGGGAAGAGAGATCACAAATGAAGCCTTCTGAAGGGGTAGGCCCTACATATTGTCTCATTTAATCCCTACTGGACCTCAATGAGGTGGGCAAAATTATTCCCATTTTACAGATGCAGGGACTGAGGCTCAGAGTGGGGAATTAACTTGTACAAGTTGTTGGTGGTTGAATTGTGTCCCCCAAGCAGATGTTGAAGTTCAAACCCCTGGTGTCTGCAAATGTGATCCTATTTGGAAATAGGGTCTTTTCAGAGATAATTCAGATGCAAGTTAAGATAAGGTCATCCTGGAGTAGGATGCCCCCTTAATCTATTTTGAGTGGAGTCCTCATAAGAAAAGAAGAGACACAGACAGACAAAGATGTGCCCAGCAAGGCCATGGCATAAGGACACATGAGGAGAATGCCATGCGACAATGGCATCAGTAGAAGCCAAGAAAAAAAAAGGCATGGAACAGCTTCTCTCCTGGCGCCTTTAAAGAAAGCAGGGCCCTGCCAACACCTTGATTTCAGATGTTGGCCTCCAGAACTGTGGGAGAATAAATTCCTGTTTTTGAAGCCACTTTGTGATAACTTGTCACTGCAGCCTTCGGAGACTAACATGAAGGGTTAACATGATTTGGATGCCTTACAATGGCTTCCCATCCTTTGTCAAAGTGAGAAGCACTCGGTGCAGCAATTCCAGCACACTTCAAAGAATTCCAAAGATAAATGGCAAACACAGGACAGGATAGTGAAGGATTGGGGGAGTCGCTCCTGGCCTCCACTTAGGACTCATGTGTTGAACGCCTTCTTCATGCCATTCATGCTACCAGGGGCCAGGTATTCAGAGGAGAGTAAGCCACGGTCCTTGCCTCAGAGGGCAGTGATGATGCTGGCATCATTACCTGCAATGTATGGATGAAGTCCCAAAGAATGGAGATGGGATGGCAAAGGAGATAGTAGGAGCTTAGATGCCAAACTCGAGCACAGGCTGGAGCTGGAGACATTTACTTAGAGCAGGAGACCTATAAACAAGTGCTCGGTGGCTTTGTGGGATGAGATCAGGCAACACTAAGAAGTGGCCATTGAGGGACAACTTTAAGTAAGGAACTTTGGCAGTGATGTCCACACTGGGGAGTCAGGGGACAGGAGAAAGGCTAAATGGTGCAGAGACTTATGTGGACAAGAAGGGGACGTCTTAGGCCTTCCTCCCAGGGGGGCCTCAGATGCCAGCGTGAGCAGCTTCATGGGGCTCTGGGTCGCCCGCTGCAGGCTTTGAAGAGGAGACAGGCAGGCGGGGTTCCGGAGCTGCTTCTGAGTGACTGCTCTAGCAGGAGAGGAACCCCAGGAGCCATTGCTGGGTCCACACTCCCTTTTGCACAGTGGCTTTCTGAGATTAGTTCATTTCTCTGGAACCAGTCTAACCGGTTCAGGTGCTGGGGATCTTCCATCATTTAGCCAAACCTGTGGGCTCCCAAGCCTTGATATATGCACGTGCTGTTCTCTCAAGGGACATGACATCATCTAATCACTGACAGAGGTCATTTTGATAAAGTGCCCCATCATCTCATTTGGCAAGAAAAATCCTACCGAAAAGAAACCCCAACTGAGTTAGTGGGGGAAGGAGGGGCTGGTACAGAGTTTAAGGACTGAAGAACCATTTTGCTCACATGGAATTTTCTTGGGGGCTCTTCAAAGTCAACATTCACTTAGCAGTAAAGTGTATTCGTCATTGCATGTTGCCATTCTGGTTTATTCTGGGTTTTAGGCTTATACCAATTAGTGTGAACACAAATTTCCAGGCTTTTCAGTGTGTTTATTGTGTCTATTTTATGCCATTTTATGGAGTATCTATTTTATGTCAGGCACTATGTGAGACTCATATCATTCTGAATATTTGTACATTTTTTCATTTGTTCTAATGGCAGCAAGTGCTATGATTCCTATTTTACAGATGAAGGAATTAAGGCTCAGAGAAGTTCAGGGCCTTGAATAAATTGAACTAGCTTGGAAGGGGCAGAGCACAGGCCTCGAATATTGGTCTCTTGATTCCAACTGCTATGTTTTGATCTACTATGTTACTTTTTCAAAAGATTAAAAGATAAAGGATAATGTCTTTTATTTTAGTTCCTGGACCATCAAAGAACAGGTCCATGATCTATTGATTGGCTTACAGAGAGGGAAATCCTCTGGAAATATCCTGCTTCTCGGAATCCTAGCTATTGCCAAACACACACACACACACACACATACACCTGAGCCCATAACGATATCCTCACCCTTGGAAAGGGCCCCAGAAACAGCATGAAATCAAGGTTTAAATCCTTTAACCCTTTAACCTACGAAATATGATGCAGCAGGTCAACATCCTCACAATTTGTTTCTGATGGTGATAGTACCTGTATATCTCGCCCTACGTAGTAAATGCTTTGATGAAAGTTGTCTGAATTAATTACTACTAAATCCGATGTGATTTAAATTCACTAGTGGAACTTCTATTAAATCTAGTTCTACAGTATCTTGGTTTGTAAAATGATTAGTCCTCTTGTAATTTGTTCATTTACAAATTGTGATTATTTTTATCCAGAATTATAGGAAAGTTGTGTCCTTCCATCTGTTTAAGGGGTGATTTCTTTTTTTTTTCTTCCCATCCTCAGAAGCATCTCTGACTTCAGGTTTATCAATCCCTAAATATTATGAGATGTAAAGCTTCTAAATCTCCATTATGTGCTTAACATAGCTCTTTAAAAGGATTCCCTCCAGTTAGGGTATGCATTCCAAATCTTTGGGTCTCAGTTTTGTCATCTGAAAAAATGGACTAAGTATTCTTTTCAATAGCTTCTGTTTCTGATAGTCGAGTGTCTCATATCTCCCAGGTCTCTGAGACAGTTTGTGAATGTAGAGATGTCTAGCGTGAAGCTAGAAATGATGAAGGGAGTCCCTCTTACACACACACACACACACACACACACACACACACACAAATGATGAATTCTAACTTAAAAGAGAAGGGACAATAAACAAATTACTGAACCCATTTGGTTTATAAAATGTTTTTTTACACAGATCACTACATCAAGCTGTATGTAATTCACTCACTGGAGTCCTCATTGAGCACTTCAGTACACTCAGAGAGAAGAAAGGAATCCGTGGAAATAGCAACTACTAGTATTAAAAGAGTTCATCCCCTTTCTACAGCTCTACTCAACCTGATTCCAGATGGAGGCTGAGGGGAGCTGATAAAAACTGCTTTTGGGAGGAGGAAGGATGGTCTTCCCAAATGCAGACCAGACCACAGCTGCCCCACAGGATGTTGGTTTACAAGCTGGCCATACCAACAGCCGACTTCCCAGATGCTGGGACCTTGCCACCAAGAAGCAAACACTGGGCAGAACACATGAAGATTTAGCTTTGGTCAGAGTTGCTGGATGGGCATCCACGTACTGATCAGATCTACCAAAGACTGATCCAAAATGGCAAAGGCTTGAGTTTTATTTAGTCCTTTAGCTCGGCCCAATTTGTATGTCATTGTCATAGCTTTGTCTTTCCTGTAATGCTAAAAATAATAGCTAAAGCATAACTCTACACATCACTGTTTCCTTCAAAAATTTTCTGGCATTCTCTAAGTCTCCCTTCTCTTATCCTTAAAGAATGCTTAAGGTTTCTGAGGATTAAATAAATGCACATTCAGCACTATCCCTGGTCCACAGAAAGCATGCAGAAATCTGGATGCCCTTGTTTCTTTTGTTGTAGTAGTGGTGTTGGCAGTGCTCATGGTGCTGATGGTGGTGGTGGTAATGAGGGTGGTGGTGAGAGTGATGCTGGTAATGGCAATGATGAAGGCGGTGATGGTGATGGTGATGGTGATGGTGGTGGTGATGGTGATGATGGTGGTGGAGTTGGTGATGGTAATGGTGGTAGTGATGGTGTTCGTGGTAGATAGTGGAAGGTGTTACTGTGATATACTTGGAACTAAGACATAGACTCAGTCACTGTCCTTGATTCAGCTTCCACTGTCCCATTGGCCTCTACAATCCATTCAACCTCTAATCATCATTCATGTCTTGGTGTTTCCATCTGATATAAGTCTTATCTTGCCATATTCCTTTCTCCCTATTCCTCTTCCCAAATTGAATTCTCCAACCCCAGGCCCATTCCAATTTCCTCACTGAATCCCAGCACTACTCATGGCTGGGTACCACTATGTATTCTCCTTTTCAAGTCATTCTGGCTCTTTTCATTTCTAATCTATTCATGCCAAGGCCACTGGATTCTAGGAGGACACTGGAGTGAGAGAGATCTTCTAGCTACTCCTCTTGGTTACCTACAGTCTACCATGACCAGCCCTCACTGGTATGCTGGTATGGGCCACCTGCGTAATGACTGCCAGTGTTCAACATAAGCATTTTATATTCCCAGAGGGTCTCTAGCCAACTAGAATGGTGACAAACACTCTCTGCTGCTGCAGGTAGTGATCTCTTTTTGGCTCCTGCTGCATCGCTAAGCTCCCCATGAATATGGGACCCATGACTGAGAACACTTCCCTTCATAGGCCGAGGGAGCAGCCAGTGGTACTTAGGACAATATGATATTTGAGACTGCAAGCTTTGAAGTCAGAGAGGCCAGGAATTACATCTCAATTTTGACTCTATTGGATGACCTTGACCTTGACAGGTTATTAAACTCTAAATATCAATTGCCTCATCTATACAGTAGATATTCCAGAACCTACTTCCCAGGGTCAGTTAAAGATTAAATGAAACAATATATTTAAAGTGCTGAGGTTTGCACCTAGCATATAACAAATGTTCAGTAAATACTGCCCACAGTTATTCCTCCTTGGCTTAAAAAATATAAAGTATAATCCAGCAATACCTTTATTAGGGGTCATTCCTCTTATCCAGCTTCACAAAGATGCTGAAGACCCAGGTGACTTCAGATGAAAGACCCGGTAGTAGAGGCCCCAGATGAAAATCCTGTGACCTCTCAGCTAAGCAGAGGTACAGAGAAAGGTACAGTACATGGAGAAGAGATCTAGAAAAATAAGAAAATTAGGCCTCGCTTAAATTACCTTTACCCAGCATTAATCACAATGAATGCTGCATGAGTTCTATTTTTATACCAACATTAGAGGTCAAAGCCAGTGGAGATTTTGAATTTTTTTTCTACTCCTCAAATTACTCAGGACTCAAAGTGGAAAAGATGACCTGTTGGTTTGCTGACTGGATATTTTAGGCAAAGTCATGAAGTACTGACTTTTCTCTCCCCAGGACGGAGTAAGGTGATGCTTTGTCAACCACCTGGCTAATTTCATTGCTGTTGACAGTTGATCCTAATAATGTGGTCAGCAAAGTAGACCTGGGGCTCCTATACGATCCACTCTGGCTCCTGGATTTCCCATACAGGCTGTCTCCATTGATCAGGTATAATCGAATAATGGCTGAAATTCTGCTTCTCGATGGGCCCTATAGGTCATTTCTTTATGACATGACCAAATTGGCCATAGCGCATTCAATTTGTTTTAATGGCCAACACAGAGGCAATTAAGCGGATTGACTGTGCAGCAATCCAAATTGTCCATTAAGAAGGTGGCCAGAACAACTGGACCAAAGGCCTGTACACGCCCCCCCCCCCCCCCCACATCCACTTATTTTGGGATGTCTAGACTTGGCTGCGCCTTTAATTTTCTTAAAACCCCTGTTAACTAGTTCTGTTTAATGTTGACACTAGAATTCTTTAGAATGAAACAAAGCAGGTTGGGGGGGAAAGGGGATTTTTAGGATGATCCTGAACTTTCTGGTCTGAGTGAGGTAGTGGGAAGTAAGTACCTCATGCGAGCTCTGAAGATTTGCAGGATATGAGAAATTAAGTGCATTGGTACAGATTGTTACTAATACTCGTTTTATAAGTAGGGATTTATCTTTCCACATTAGTCGCCCCTAAGGTTGTCATCTGTCTCTATAATATGAATCTGAATTTGAACAATTGACAATTGACTTCATCTGTTTCTACTTTGCTAATTCAATCTGGGAAGGAAAACTACTCTTGTAGGAATTTTAAAGATGAAAAACGCACCTGTTACGTTATTGAATACAATTGATCTTTGAGTATGTGTGTTTAGATATATGCATTTGATTGCTTTGTGCAAATATTAGAGACACTCTATATAAAAAGGCTTGTGTCTGCTAAAATGCTTTCACCTAGAAGTTTAGCAGTAGACTAGTTATGCCAGTGGAAACATCTGCATCTCTAAAACAGACTAAATGATGTTGCTCTTAGGATTGTTGGAAATAGTTTGGAAAAATCTATGCAGATATTTACTCTTAGTATTGCTATAACTATTCTTAGTATAAGCATTCGTATTAGTATTTAAATACTCCAAGATCCCTCTAAGACTTTGCATATCCTCAGAAAACAGAAAAAAAATAATATTAGCAATCCTAGGTGCTCACCACATGCCAGAAGTATTACCTACAACACAAAAACTATCCTATGTAGAAAATATTTACATTCCTGTTTTGCAGCTTATGAAAACTGAGGCTCAGACCTCTACGAGGTCATGGCTTGTGGGACTTGGGTGCCATCCTACTTTTCTCTGAAGTCTTCCATTTTTTCAGGCTGAGTGTCACCTCCCCACTTTGCTATTGCCCTTCACCACTTTGGAGCATATTGTTCTCCAGGAATTCATACAAGAGAGAACTCGGAGGATGGAGGATCGGGGAAGGTCTATTCCAGTTGCTCCCCCAGTTTGAGGAAATGGTTAGAGCTAGTATCAAACACCTGGCATACAGCAGGGGCTCCATAAGCATCTATTGAATGTGTGGGTGAGTCCCTCCTCACACAGAGAGAGGGTCGGAGGGACAATGTTCTCAGGGCCTGGTTCCTGTCTTGGGCCCCAAGGAAAATCCCAGAGGCTCCATGAAAAACTTGAGCATATGGATCTTGGTCATGATATCACTTAGCATGTAGAAGACTAGTTGTGCCCGTGTAAACCATTAATACTTCTTGAGGACATAGCTCCTATTTTCTTTCAATTTAGAGAGAAAGATTAGTTTTGTGGCTCTAAGTTAATACCTTCCCTTCTGCCCTGAATCCTAGCTCCCCCATGACCCATTCGACAACCCCCCAGTGGTCTCCATTTATAGTCTATGGCAAATTTAATAATACCTGTGAAACATGAGGCATCTTATCAACTCGCCTCTTTTCCTATGGTGACACAATTAGCCAGATGATAAAACTCGTTAAAATGAAAGAAAACACTAAAAAAATATTGATTTTGTAGAGCTGTAATATTAAATGTACCATTCCAAACTAAAGTGGGGACTAATTTAGAATAGATGCATAAATCTAAAACTATCAGTGTGCAGTGACATTATTTTTAAAAGTATAACAAAAATTATATATATGGAAGCTTATCTATCATTAAATTACTCAGTTTGGATTTCCACTAATAAAATATAAGGACTCGTTATTATATTAGGCAAGTCACTCCTATTATTAATTTGTTAGATAAATGGCTTCTATACCTTGGAACTTTAAATGAAATGGAATTCACTAATCCTAATTGCTTTGCCTTCTACCGGAATTTTTTCCCATTAGTTCAGCATGAATTTTTCCCCTTTTCCACTTGAAGAGAGGATCCCTCTTCAACTTAAAGCCTCAGGGTATACTTCATGGGTTTATTAATTATCAGGTATTCATTCAGAGGGGTTAATTAAGCAATAACTTTCTGTTGACTGTGGTATACAAAGAATAAAAGGCTTGACTTGGCCTGCTGATTAAGCACCCAGTCACCGTGCCTTCATTTTCCTCCCTGTGGTTGGGGGAAATAAAATCTGTGACCAGCTCTGGTCTTGGATTGCAGAGCCACTCAGGAGGCCAATTAAAACCAGTGTATAGTTACAACTCAGGCCACCTTGAGATCATCCAAAAGAGAGAAGGGACTCCTGCTTCTTAGGACTTCTGCGGGGAGACTGTTCCCAGAGACTTCTCTAATCATCACTATTCTTGCATTTCAGCTCAAAGCTGTAACATTTGCATTTTTCCTCCTTTCAGCCAATTGTTCTTTTTAACCTATGGCTTCAAAAAGTCTTTGGGGTACTTTTGAGCCAAGATAAAGAATGGTTTTCTTTCTAGAAAGTTTGGTGAAATTAAAGTAAGTCAGTGTGATAACTCCACACACTAGGCAGGGGCGGAGGTAGTCATTTGGATTTTTTATTGATAATTTTATTTTCAGAATACATCTATTTAGGTTCATGCTCAGTGGTTGTGGTTCCCAAAGACAAAGTAGAAGCAAAAGCATGCCATATGTGCAGGGGTGGTGGGCTTTTTGAGGGCTGGCCAACAGCTCATCTAGCAAGAAAAGAGAGACGAGTTTCCTCTGACCTGGCTCCATAACCCAGCTTTGAGGAGGGAAGAAAATAATGCAACTTTATGGTGAGGGTCTTGGAATGCTCTAGAACAGCAGTCACTAACCTTTCGGACCTCACGGACCACCGGTTGGCGACCACTGCTCTAGGATGTTCCTCTGGGAGGAGACAACAAGAGAAGCTCATGAAAAACCTATTCCATGGAGACTTCTAATGCTCCAGCTAATGCCATCTGACAATTAGGTGCTGATAGGAGAGAATGGGAAACTGCACCTCTAGGCCAGCAACCTCCTCTTCTCCTACTCCATCTCCCAGAATTGTTCAAACCAGATGGTACCTTACCTGGGAGGACATGTAGCATATAGTGTAGTGGTCACAAGCATGCATTTGGCATGATTTGCACATGGATTTGCTCATTTATTATCTGAGTGACCGTGGGCAAGTTATTAAGCTCTCTGATACCCCCACACATGTGATCTCACTTTCTCCATGCACTAGTTGATGACATGGGTATTTCTCCATATAACAAATGAGGAAATAGAGGAATACAGAGGTTAAAGCAAATGATCCAATGCCACACAGCTATGTCAGAGATTGATATGAAGTCAAGTAAAATGGATGTAAAATCCTTTGTACAACACTGGTCCTACTAAACACCTGATAAATGTTAATGGGTCCTTCTTATAAGTCAGAGACTCCATGAGTCCCTGGTTTCAAGAGTCAACCCTCTCTCTAAGGCTGTGTCCTTCAGCAAGGCCTCCCCTTTCCAGAACTGGGTTGGAGAGGCTGAGGAAACACAGTTAATGTATTAAAGCATTATAAAAATTGTTCTGTGCCAGTCTCTAAGTTTGGAGCAGTGCTTGCCTTCAGGAAGCTGACAGTCACCTGGAGAAGTCAGGGAGGCTACCCCACTAGTAGGTAACACCATAGTTTTGATCTATAACAAGGGCAAAGAGAAAAAAATTGTTTAGGGCAGGAGACAGATACAAATCCCTATAAGAACCAAGGGGAAGGTTCTGGAAAGATGGTGCTCACACCTAGGGTCTCTGTGGTACACAGACCTGGGGGTCCCTCAAATGAGCCCTCACTCAGTCCTCTCTGCCCCATCCCAGGCCTATGGGGAAAAGCAAGCCTCAATCCAGCATTTAGGAAAACAAAGGATGAGCAGTTGTGACCCAGAGACTACGCATGTTTTTCTTAAGCAACCACAAGGGACAGCCTCTTTGGTGAGTGCACTTACCTTCTCAGCTGCTTCCAATCAAATCTTGCGCCACCGAGTTGGTGCATCCCACACACTCAGCAAGATTCTGCTGAGTGGAGAAATTAGAAAAACAAAAAAACATTTTGCTCCATACCTAGAAAGTGTGCTCTTGGGACTTTGAAGGACAGAATCCAAAATCAACAAGAAAGTATCAGAAGAAAGCAATGAAAAACTGAAGACAGCACCCTGTCTCGGGCCATGTGTTTTGTTTTAAGTTTATGGTGTTGGAGTAAAGGCAAGGAGAGGAACTGGTTCTTCAAGTCGGTGTGGGCAGAGAGGCAGGAGAGGGCTGGAAGAGGACATGCAGGGAGCTGGTTGACGAGAGCTGAAGGAGAAAGAGAGAGGAAAGGAAAAACAAAGACTGAATTCATTCAATTATATATATATATATATGTATATATATATATATATATATATACACACACACATATATATATGTCATATATATGTATATATAGTCATATATGTGTGTGTAAATACATAATATATAGTATAAAATCAGTGCTCATGATAGGAACTTTGAAAACACAATTTAGTGGAAATTCATGCCCTATCTACATAACATAAAATGGTTTCCTTTTAAAATTTTTTAATTGAATTTATTGGTGTGGCATTGGTTAATAAAACTATATAGGTTTCAGGTATACAGTTCTATGTCATCTGTATATTGTATTGTATGCTCACTATACCAAGTCAAGTCTCCTTCCATCACCATTTGTCCTCCCTTTACCCTCTTCTACCTCCCCACACCCCGCTTTCCTCACCCTATTGTTGTCTTATGTCTATGAGGTTTGTTTTTTGTTTGTTTTGTTTTCTCTGTTTAATCCATTCGGAACTGCTAGAACTTTTCTGGGAAGTGGAAGATGGTCAGTGAGGAATGAGACAATTTCTAATGATATAGTTGAATAGGATGCTGTTTGGTTTCCATACCTCCCTGTCCACTCACACACACACACACACACACACACACACACACACACACACACGCACACACAGCCCCTGAGTTTGAAATGCTCCCTCCAACAAACAAAAATAGCAGTAACCCTCTCTCCCTGAACCTGAATGACTTTTTCAGCTCCTTCCTAGAAACAGAATGCCCTTTGGGGATCTGAGGCAGAGCTTGGTGACTTGGACACCCCCACACAGTGCATAGGCCCCTGGGAACAGAACACAGCAACAACACCCACCATTGCGTTCAGTGTCGTTCAGCTGTGCACCTCCGGCTACGACCTGGAGCCTCCAGACTTGTTCACACCTGCTTATCGTTCCAAAACACAGAGCAGGCAGATCTGCTCCTATCAGACACTTACAAAAATGGAAAGGAAAACTGCTGCGGAACGAGTCTTTGATGTGCCCCACCCAAGCCATTCCAGACAGCAGACGTGTAAGGGGTCCGATGGGAGCTTTGATTTGGCTTATACTCATAAAATGCTTAAATGCTGGCGTGCCCTCCTCCCCGCATACCAAATCACACCAACATAAAAGTGAGGCCTAACAATCCCCTTATAAATACGAGTGAAAACGATCAGTTAGGTGAGCCACCTCCTGTCATCCAATGCTTCCCAAGGTCTGAGATTAGAATCCTGTAAGGTTCAATATCTGCATCTATAAAATGGGGCAAAATACCAGCTCATAGTACACTAGGAGGTTTAAAGAGACGAATAGGTGCGAGTTTCCAAGACGCCTGGGACGTAGGTTTCCCCAGACTGTGGGCGCCCTGCCCCTGTCTCCTTTCTAGTCAGCACAGCCCAGATCCAGCAGCCCTCTTCTGGTCCAACATGCTTTGGCAGCTTGTGAAATTCTGAATGTCTGAATTTGGATGGTGGCGAGGGAGAACATGAAATCTCATGCAGATGAAGTAAAACCAGGAGCTCAGGAATGATCTGGCAAAGGGAAGCTTGATTTGGAAAAGTGCTCTTTCGTTTTTACATCTTTCCAGTAGAAAAGAATCATCAGAAAGGATCAGAGGGCTGGACATGCTGAAATGAAACATGACTTAGTGTTGGGAGAACTGGAGTATGAACAGGAAAGAGGAAGAGGGGGTGGGAGGAAACGAGGGAAGCAAGATCCAGTCAGCTCCTCTCTGCCCGGAGGTGACCTTAGAATCTGGGTATTCCTGCAGCCAATGGCTAATGGTTAGAAATCCATCCATGAAATTTGGTCCGAAAGCTATAATTTTCCCTCTGGAAGATTGCCCCATTGTGTAGAGATTTTGCTTGCTTGTTTGTTTGTTTATTTGTTTGAATTCTTGTAAGATGCTAAAAATATCATGGGACTCATTGTTGAAAAGGGCAACTAAGTGTTTCTAAATCAGGATTTCAATGGATGGTGCTGCCATTATATGGAAGCTTTCTCTGAGAAATAATAAATATGATGAAAAGGGTCAGGATGCAAATATACTATCCTGCTTATTTTAATTCAGTAACGACTTTCCTCAGTCATTTAAGACTGCCAACGCTGTTTTAAATATTATAGGACCCCAATGTGTCTGTATTTCCTACTGTGGTTTCTAGTCTATAACAATGACCAGTAAGTATGACATGGGAGGATGAAGGAATGATAGAGTTAACTCTAAGTGGTTCCAAGATTCTGGCTATATCTCTCTTCAACCCACCACTCAAAATTCTATTTCCTAGAAAATGCTCAAATTACACCCAGTGCACCTGGTTTTATGTGACCTCTATGCTAACACTGGCTTCTTCCCCACACCTTCTCAAAGAACCTGTCAGAGTGTTTGCTCTCTCCTCTCTGCAGAATATATAACTTATATTCTGTGTTTCAAGCTCCTCTGGTAGTAAGAATCACCTGAGATGCTTACTAATCACTGCTTCCAAGTCCTTCCTGTGGATCTCTGCCTCAGTTGCACATTAGATTCAACAGGGGAGCTTTAAAATTGCTGTTGACCAAGCTGTCTTCCAGACCAATTCTATCAGAAGCTCAGGGTGTGGGAACCAGGCATCAGTAGCTTTAAAGCTCCCTGGGTGACTTCCATGTGCAGCCAAGAACCACTGTTGCTATCATGGTCCAGCAGGTCTGCTTTGGGACCTGGGAGACTGCAAGTCCTCTAGGTGACTCTTCTCAGCATGGAGAGATTTGGGAAATATTGAGCTAGGGCCCAGATGAAACACTGTTTCTAAAAGGTGGTTCCATTTCTCATAAGACTGATCAGTTGAACTCACTCCCCTGTAGAGCAGGGGTCCTCAAACTTTTTAAACAGGGAGCCAGTTCACTGTCCCTCAGACCGTTGGAGGGCCGGACTATAGTTTTTTTAAAAAAAAAACTATGAACAAATTCCTATGCACATTCCACATATCTTATTTTGAAGTAAAAAAACAAAACGGGAACAAATACAATATTTGTATTTGCATGTGGCCCACGGGCCATAGTTTGAGGACCCCTGCTGTAGAGTTTAACGGTCCAGTGGCAAAGAGCTAATCAAGTTGGATCAATCGGTCTCTCACCTGGGAGGATACTGGAAGGGGTGTCATTTGGTTGCAGATGGTACCCTGTGTAAGAGCATGTAAAGTAGATGTGTGATGGTCATGTTTATGCCATTGCCTGGTGACTCTGGGAGAAGGAGAGGATGAAAACCTGGTGCAGACCCACTGAGAGAAGTCATTAAAAGAAATAGAGAGGGAAGGAGAAGAAGATAGACGGAGAAAGGTATCCTTACATCCCAAAAACTCTCCTTCTGTTCCTGGTTTCAAACTCATGAAGCCAGGTGCCTGTTCTACCCGCAAATCCATGAGATACTCCTTAATTCTTCATACTATGTTCTGTGTGTTTCTATATATGTCTTTGTATTTTCTGGATCAAGTGGGTGTTCTTTCTTATAACCAAAAGATCTCTAAGACACCAGTTCCATGAGAAATGAAATCTACCAGTGGCAGACTCCCATTGAAAATGCAGGGACCAGGAAAAATTATAAGTTGCAGTAATTCATATGCTCACCTGGAACAGTTCGAGTCCTACTTTTGCTAAGTCCATCTTGTCAGATCATCCACTAAGCCTCAAAGCTTAGATAATGGAGGCCCACTAGCTCTGTAGACTTGGAGACATCAAGTAACCATACTGCTCAATATCTTCAAGTCTCGATTTCTTCTAAAAATAGGTGTATCCACCACATCACATTGTGGGGGGGGGGGGGGAGATGAAATGGGATAATAACTAGAAAGTAGCTAAAACAGGCCTGAGTGTACAGTAGATGCTCCAGAGATAATACTCTATTCCTTTCTACAAAGTGAGACATACACACCTTTTCCCAGAGGTTAAACTATAACTTAAAATATTTAATGTAACAAAGTCAAAGAAGTGAGGAGAACAGAAATAAAGGATTCAAACAGGTTTCTTTCCTGCAGTCCTTTTCAGAGCACTTAAATGCTAGTGTGCATTGTGAACCTCTCAAACGGGGTGGCGGGGGGGGAGGGGGTGATAGACAGAGTTGCCACGTGTCACTTAAGGTTACAGAACCCTCTTACTCATGGAGCATTCATGGGCCTGGTGTTCTACAGAACACACTCTGGGAAATTCTTGGCTCGGCCTGTGGAGCATGGTGGGCCTGAGGGATAACTTTCGGGGGTTCTGCAAAGAGGATGTGGATGATGGTGTCCAAGTTGAATAAAGCTCCAATGCCTTCACCTCCACTGGGAGATCTTCCCACCCTACATTATGAACTAAGGATTTGAGTTTATAAAATAAATACCTAAAAGAGCCCAACCGGTATGGGTCAGTGGTTGAGTGCTGACCCGTGAACCAGGAGGTCACAGTTCAATTCCTGGTCAGGGCACATGCCTGGGTTGTGGGCTTGGTCCCCAGTAGGGGGCATGCAGGAGGCAGCCCATCAATTATTCTCTCATCATGCATGTTTCCATCTCTCTCCACTATATCACATTGTGGAGGGAATGATCTCTCTCCCTTCCTCTCTCTGAAGTCAATAAAAATATATTTTTTTAAAGAAAGAAAAGATGTACATATACTTAAAAAGCACTGACCTTTATCAGAGCTTACCAATTCAAAAATAATTGGAAGAGGACACATTCACTATTCTTCCCATAGTCAAAAGAAGAATGTTCCCATAGGATCCTCTTTTCCTAATTACCAAGTTTATTTTTATTCTAAAGCCAGGTTTACTGAGCTATGATTTATAAACAATAAAGTTAGCCTTTTTTTGTGTTCACATAGAAATTTTGAAAGTATACAGACAGTCATCTTATTTAAAATATAGAATACAGTCCAGCCTCAGTTCTCAAACATCTCTTATCTTGAACAAGTTGGTTCTCCACTAAGTTGTTCATGGAAAAAAAATGTCTCAGTAGTCCAACCAAACTTCGAATTTAGACCTGACAACCCTTTCATACTGACACCTCAGCATGACACAAAGCATCTCTCAGGCATCAAACAAAGGAGAGAATGCTTTTGTTGCTAAAGAAATTGACTAGCACAATTTTAAAACATAGAGAGGCCATCAAGAGTGGTGATGTTGTTAAGGATGTGAAAGAAATGAAGATCACAGGCAAGTGAAGACGGGGAAAAACTGGTTGACTTGGATAAACAAAAAAGCAGTTCTTGATGACAGCAGTTCTGTAGCAGTGACACGTGAGAAAGCGAAGATGCTGCCTGCTGACCTGAAAGATGCACCCCTGGGAACAAGTGTTGAAAATGATATAGTTTAAGGCTAGTGGGGGGCAGTTGTATAAATTTAAGAAGTGTTTATTTATAGATTAAACAGGACATTAGACATGTACTGTATATAAGAAAGGTTAAAGGTGTGGGTTCCTATTATTCCCATCCTTGTCAGCACTTGGTATTGCCAATTTGATTTCTTAAGAAATTATTTCAGCATTCTAATAGATAGCTAGTGGTATCTCATTGTGATTTTAACTTGAATTTCCCTAATGACTAAAGATGTTAAGCATCTCTTCATGTACTTTTTTTTTTTTTTTGTCATCTCTATCTTTCTTGGTGAAGTATCTACTCAAATATTTTACCCATTCTTTTAGTAGGTTGTTTTCTTATTATAGTATTGAGTTTTGAGAGTCTTTTATAGATTCTCAATAGAAATCCTTCATCGGATATTTATTTTGCAAATATTTTCTCTCAGTGTGTGGCTGGCTTATTCATTTTAACAGTATTTTCCAAAAGGCAGAACTTTTTAATTTTGATGAGGCCCAACTTATAACTTTTAAAAATGAATTTTACTTGTTGTGTTGTATCAAGGAAATATTTGCCCAACCCAAGGTTTTCTCCTATTCTAAGGCTTTTTGCTATTTTATTTCAGAAGTTTCACATTTAGCTCTATGATACATTTTGAGTTAATTTTACATATGGTGCAATATATGTTCATTTTGCATAAGGAAGTCCAATTATTCCAGCACTGTTTGTTGAAGAGACCATCCTCACTGCTGGCTGGTTATTTATACCTCTTTCTTTAGCTATTTTTTAGCTATTTTCTGTAGCTGGCCTAGGGTTTATTGTATACATCTTTAAGTTATTGCAAATACGTATAATAAAAGACACAACACTAAAGCTCCAGTTCTTCTCTAAGGTAGGCCTGTGTGCCTGGGCCTGAAGGGTGGTTTTTCTGGAAGTTCCTGTACCTACCAGTATTCCCTCTGGCAGCCAAAGTCTGCCTTGCATCTGGGGTGGGTCTTAAGTGAGACCACTTTCCTGCCCCTCTCTGAGCAGATCACTATGGATGTTGGTATAAGAAACAGTTCCCAGAACTCTTTCCTTAACCAAATGAAAAAGGAATGTGTCTTTTTCCTCCCCCAGCCTTAATGGGTCTTCACCTGTGCCCTAGATGCTGCAGTGTGCCTCCCCTCTCTAATCAGCTTAAGGGGTTAATTCTGTAGGAGGAGGGGTTCAGACAGGCTCTCACCCCCCAACCCCCACATGGTCCTCCAGGTCTGCACTCCCAGAGGAGGCTCAGGATGGTCTATTGCAGCAGTTCTCAACCCATGGGTCGAGACCCCTTTGGAGGTCGACCGACCCTTTCACAGGGGTCGCCTAAGACCATCAGAAAACACATATATAATTACATATTGTTTTTGTGATTAATCACTATGCTTTAATTATGTTCAATTTGTAACAATGAAATTGGGGGTCACCACAACATGAGGAACTGTATTAAAGGGTAGTGGCACTAGGAAGGTTGAGAACCACTGGTCTATTGTGAGCACCTTGTGGAAGTCCCTGTTAAGAATCCTGTGAGTGAGTGAGAGCTCCCATTGTGTCTATGGTTCCCAGTGGTTTCATACTCTCATGCCGGTCTACACTCAATCTTGTGTAAGTCACTACAATGTTTGAGATACTCCTGGTGTTGCTTCTTCCCATGACCTGCCCTGGGAAACCTGTGCTCCCATCCCAACCCCCTTGGCGAGGACTGTGTTCCCTTGAAAATTGGGCTTGCTTGCTCTGTAGCTTCAACTCTCTTATGGATTTGAGAAAAGTTAGTTCATCTGCTTTTCCTTGTTGTTAGGGCAGGAATAATACTCTGTCCAGCTTTCCAGGGGAAGAGGGCGGGGGGACACCCTCTCTACACAAAGGTTTTAAGCTTCCAGCAATATCCCCTCCTCTCTTACACACATACAGGATATAGACCAGATCAACAGGTTGCTTTAATATCCAACCAGTCATTTGCCAGACAATCAATAAGTATTGATTGATCTTCTTGAACTATTTGTTGATATACAAACACATGAATCTCATTTTTTATTACTTCTTCAAATACGTTTTTCGGCTGGCAATTTATGCTTGTAATTCTTTTAATACTATTTAATGCTTGTGTCTCTTTGCTTTTGAAGTACAGTAAAAAAAAAAAGTTTAGCACTTGTATTAGTTTCTTAGGGCTGCCATAGTATGGACATACTGACTACCACACACGAGCTGGCCTAATAGAACAGAAATTGATTCTTTCACAGTTCTGGAGATCAGTAGTGTGAAATCAAGGTGTAGGCAGTTTTGGTTGCTTTTAGAGGCTCCTGAGGGGTTCCCTGCCTCTCTCCTTGCCTCTGGTAGTTGCCAGCAATCCTTGGTGCCCCTTGGTTTGTAAATGCATTCCTCCAGTCTCTGCCTCTCTCTTCACATCGCCTTCCTCACTTCCGTGTCCTCTCCTCTTCTTATAAGGATGCTTATTGTGGGATTGAGGATCTCTACCCCAAATCCAGGATCATCTTGTTTGAGATCCTTTTTCCAAATAAAATCACCTTCATGAGTTCTGAACCTTAGGACTTAAACATATCTTTTTGGGGACCCACAGTACTAGCAATGTATGTTTACTAGGTCACACATCTTGCATTGTTTTTATAATTGTAAGTTTTGCATTCCACTGAGTCATTAAAACGAGCCACCACAGAGCCATCATGATTTGAATAAATTAATCTGCATGCAGGGATTAAGAACTGAATTCATAATTCATATCTTGGCTAATCCATTTACCAGTTGAGAGACCCTAGGTAAGTGAACTAGGACTCTGTGCCTCACTTTTCCCATCTGTTAAATAAAAGTAACAGTACCTTCATTCTCTCAATGCTGTCCTGAAGATTCAATTAAATGAGACCATGTAGGCAGAGCAGCGGCATATACAAAGCTCTAATAAATGCTGATGACCTTTCCCTTTGACCTCATATTGCTATTCATTAAATCCACAACCTCTTCCCACACGAATTGATTATGTAATGCCTCATGGCATTTTTCTGTTCATGCAAACATGAAAGCAAGAAAGAAGCCTGGGATGGAGTCAGGAGAAATAGAT
Source organism: Myotis yumanensis (assembly GCF_028538775.1). Taxonomy (NCBI): domain Eukaryota; kingdom Metazoa; phylum Chordata; class Mammalia; order Chiroptera; family Vespertilionidae; genus Myotis; species Myotis yumanensis. The sequence goes on from NW_027223769.1 coordinate 19,001,217, forward strand.
TCTAACCCAGCTGTGGGCAAACTACGGCCCGCGGGCCGGATCCGGCCCGTTTGAAATGAACAAAACTAAAAAAAAAAAAAGACCGTACCCTTTTATGTAATGATGTTTACTTTGAATTTATATTAGTTCACACAAACACTCCATCCATGCTTTTGTTCCGGCCCTCCGGTCGGTCCAGTTTAAGAACCCATTGTGGCCCTCGAGTCAAAAAGTTTGCCCACCCCTGTTCTAACCCAAACTTCACTACCACCCAGCTGCTTACCTTGACTTACTTCTCTTGGCCTCAGTTTCCTTAAACCAGGGGTCCTCAAACTTTTTAAACAGGGGGCCAGTTCACTGTCCCTCAGACTGTTGGAGGGCCGGACTATAGTTTAAAAAAAAAACTATTAACAAATTCCTATGCACACTGCACATATCTTATTTTGAAGTAAAAAAACAAAACTGGAGCAAACACAATATTTGTATTTGCATGTGGCCCGTGGGCCGTAGTTTGAGGACCCCTGCCTTAAACACAAAACAAAATTCTCCAAAGTTAATGGGCATCTCCAACTCCCTTACAACCCCTCTGATACTGAATTTACATCTTGGCTAGTAGAATAAGTGTCAGGGAAACTTCCAGACTTTCTTCTGATTTATTCCAGACTTTCGCACCATTAGTGATGCATTGATCATCTCTTAACTCAGAGAGTAAAATCAACACAATCCAGAGATAAAAACGAGACCTCCATTTTCTAGGAAAGAAGACTTGGATTTGGGGGCCAAGCGTACTAGTATACATGAATGTGTGTGTGCTGTCAGGCTCAGTGGATAGTGTATTTAAGGCTTGTCTCTCCCAGAGGACCCGGCACCGCCCCAACCTCACTCTCACACAGACCAGCGTTTACAGCCACTCCAAACCTCCCAAGTATGTATTTCATAAAAGCAAGACCTGGTTCAAATCCCCTGTAATGTCTCCAATGGGAAAGAATAGAGTCAATAATCAGGACTGTGTCTGTGTGTCATAAATTCCCCAACCCCCTATTCCCTCTCCCGGCTAGCACACGCAGGCGCACGCACACACACATAAACACAGCCATAAATATATACACTCCCATTTAATAGACTGGGGAATCAAATTACAGTTACAGTGTCATAAAGCTGACTAATCCGCAGGGTGTGTGCAGAAGTCTGTGTGTGTGTGTGTGTGTGTGTGTGTGTGTGTGTGACAGAGAGAGAGAGAGAGAGAGAGAGAGAGAAAGAGAGAGAGAGAGACTGACTTACCAGCCTTCTTTACTTGAGGTCTTAAGTTCCCAAAATATGCATTCCTCTGGGACATTGAAGCAAGCTCTCCTCATAATTGTCCTAGAAGCCTCATACCTGACTTAGGGCTGGCTAGATAATTTGCAAACCAAGTGCAACCTAAGACACAGGGCCCCTTCTTCAAAATGTATTAAGACTTTCAAAACAGCACCAGCAGAGCAAGAAACCTAGTGTGAGATGTCGTACGTGCAAGGCCTGGTGCGATTGTGCAAGCCACACTCCAGGAAGCCATGAGCTAGGCAATAGCGAGCCTGGGTCAGAGCCTTGCAGCATACAGGATCTGTCACACTGAAATGTGGTGTGGACGTGGGTGGCATCGGGGAAACCAAGTGGTCTCTGGAATGAGGGCAGCCTGGTTTGAATCCTGCTAGGCCGCGTAACACTAAATAGTCACTTTTAACACTTCCATTGGTGACAGGGCGACCCATTTCCCAGAATGACTAGTGATATCAAATGCAATGAGACATATAAACCCCCTGGCCAAACCATGGCACACAATAGGTGTTCACACTGCCTCTCCTTTGGGCACAGATCTGCATATCTGTTCAAACAAGCAAACAAACAAAAAAGGAATTAAAAGTGAAGCCTTTGCAAGTGGTCATTTGGGGATTAGAGCCCTGGGGGATTTGAAAGCCTGGCACACCTTTCTCAAGCTGCCCTCTCTTCTGTCTCCAAAGGCGTTTCTCCCTTGGGCGGGAAGAGGTAGCCTTCTGAAAAGACCCTCCCTTAGCATCGGAGTTTGGGCACTGACGTGAACATCAGTTGAGAGTGGAGACAAGTTGCGAGGGAAGAGGGGGCAACGGAGAGAGAGAGGAAGAATGAAAAGTTGGGGGAAGTTTGAAGATGCCCCGGTGTGCTTTCTGAGCTGAGACTGGGAGCTTTCGGGCAGCTAGGTTCCTGGAGCCGGTGCCGGCTCCGCGGCTCCGATTGGACCGCTCTCGGCGGTTGCTACGTGGATGGACCAATGGCGCGCGAGAAGCGTCGGGCTCCTCCCCTTTTCTGGGTCGGAAGCTCCAGCGGCGGGTGGGGCTGCAGCGCCTCTCCCCCGGTTTTTTGTTGTTGTTGTTTTTTTAAATAAGGAAGAGCCGGGACAGAGTTGGGGGCGCAGCCTGACCGGGACCCGACACCTCCGTGCGCCTCGCCTGGGAGGCTGGGCCTCTGAGAAGGTTCACCTGTCGGACTAGTTCCTCCTCTCCGGGCTCCCCCGGCCCTTCTGGCTTTGTACAGCCTGGAGGTGTAGGGCGGGACGCGCGGGTTGTTTTCTTTATTTATTTATTTTCCTTCCTGGGACATGTGTGTCTTTTATGTTTTAATAACTCTGTCAACTCGGTGAACTTGAGCGAGAGCACCCGCTGCTTCCCTTGGCTCCCTTCTTCGCCCCTGTCCATAGCTAGCCTCTGAGTCACTTCCAAAAGCTGAATCCCTCCTGCCTCTGCTACATCCCCCAACACACACACACACACACACACACACACACAGCCTGGAGCATTGGCATTGGCGAGCACGTTTTCTCGTTCCAAAATAGTCCTCGGTTTAGAATATGGAATTGCCCAGGAGACGAAGTTTCTGGGAGACAGGGAGAGAAGGGAGAGGTATGCAGCACTGGGTACTTTGGATTAATCAAAAACATCGTGAATACAGTCATATTACTAATAACTGTCATCTGCTGTACCAGACACTGTGCTGAGCAACCGCCATGCTTCATTCTATTCAAAGCTTGTTATAGATGGGTAAACTGAGGCACAGAGCAGTGACATGCTTGCTCCAGGTCTACAGGTAGAAGCAGGACTCGAACCTGAGTATGCTCCGGCTCCAGAACCCTCGGTTCTGTCCATGTTCCTGTGTTGTTGCACAACTCTAAGGTAGCCCATGTGCGGGGGTTCTTAGGTGCCCCATCTGGGCAGGTGTCTCAGTGGAGCCCTTGTCCTACTCCAGGCTGCGCCCTGTCTCGTGTGCCGCCAGCGATGCTCCCAATGAGCATGTTTATGAAGCCAGGCCTCTCCTAGCCCGTCACTACATCTAATATTTGCATGTTATGTGGATCTTCCTCAAGGTTCTTCTTTCCAATTCACCTTGTTATGGCTTCACCACTGTGGTGGTCAGTCTGGCGGGCCAAATTGACCTACTTGCAGGTGAGAACAATTAGGAGCAGAGACGCAGTGCATCTGGCCAAGGTCACACAGTAACAGTGGAGGACCCAAGAGTGGACCCTAAATTTCCCCTCCACTCCGTAGCTAGCTTTTCTGCTCTCCAAGAATGCCTATTACCTATAAATTATGAATTTAAAACACAAAAACAAGATGTAGGGGTTGGGAAATGCAGAAGGAGAGAGAGAGAGAGAGAGAGAGAGAGAGAGAGAGAGAGAGAGAGAGAGAGAGAAGTCTGTGAGAAATGAAGTTTATTCTACTTTTTGTTTGGAGACGGCCTGAGAAGTGGGCCCTGAGCTGGGAACAGGGTTGACTGGTGGAGGACCGTCTGCTGGCAAGGCTGGTTTCTACTTGGCAGAGGGCTACCTCCCATCCTAGCCCTTGTTCTGAACCTGGCACCAGAAGGAAGCCTGTCTGTACTCAGTCTGCTGCTGCCTAATAGCTCAGCAGAAAAGCCCCAACTAGCCGTCCCTCTTCCATTTGCAGCGGGAGAGGACCTGGGCATACTCACATCTTTCCTAACAAAGAAGAAGCCTAAGAGGTGTGTCTTTTCTAATGACTTGAAGCTTGGAACTTCATACCCAGTATTACCCAGCCAGTGAGAGCCTTTCTAGCTCCACCCAGCCCCAGACACTCCCTCCATCCCAGAAAGATAGCACTGTCTCCTTCCTTAAATCCCCTAGATTAAAAAGCCTAGTGGAAACCCTGCTTCTAATCTTTCAGCATAAAGTTTATTTTCTAAAACGTTTCTTTAAAATCTATTGAAAATAAAATTGGGATTGGAGGAAATCAGATTATTGTGTTTGTAGAGGCTGATAAAATTACTGGCTGTTGTCCCAGTGTCCTACTATCTTCTTAGGCAGCCCTGACTTTTAAAAAATGTTTGCAAAGTAGCTTTCTTCCTGAACACTAACCTAAACCCCTCTTGTTTCAGCCTCCCCTCCCTCCTGAGCTTTGTCCAGTCAGCTACCTACACCATACTTCGTCTCTCCTGCTTTCGGTATTCTTTTTAGCCACGAGCCCTGCAAGTTCCCTTTCTCTCTTCCATAATAATTTCCCTGAAGTATGCTCTGCCTCTATGCTGGGCACTGGGGATTCCCACCCTCCTGTCATAGTCAAGTGGGAGAAACACTATTACCCAAACCCCATCAGACACTCAAACTTACTGTTATTCATGTTACAAAGGAGACATGCATACATGACATAATCACAGAGCATGATAAAGGGGCTTCAAAGTCATTTGGAGCCATCAAAACAGTCTTCATGGATGAAGTGAGGTTTGAGCTGAGGTTCCATGGATGGACATAGTGCTGGGGATGAGAGTAGACAGGAAGGAGAACCAGCATGGGCAAATGTCCTCTGTTGGGTCTGACAACCACATTGTCAATCCACGGTTGTGGTTCAATCTATTTTCCATAGATGGGAAATTACTTTTCGTTGACACTGGTAAAAATCAGCTACTCTAAAAACATTGATCTTTCCCCTAAGACAGCGGTTCTCAACCTGTGGGTCGTGACCCCTTTGGCGGTTGAATGACCCTTTCACAGGGGTCGCGTAAGACCATCCTGCATATCAGATATTTACATTACAATTCATAACAGTAGCAACATTACAGTTATGAAGTAGCAACCAAAATAATTTTATGGTTGGGTCACAACATGAGGAACTGTATTTAAAGGGCCAGAGGTAGAGAACCACTGCCCTAAGAAAAGAAATTGAGACCATATGTTTGCCTGGTCTTGATAGGTGGGTGTACAGCTCAGCAAGGGGATAAAATCAAAACATTTTTCACTGCTTCCATAATCAGGGCGTGGGAATACCAGAGCCCTACCGAGTTCTGCCTTCACCAGGTGTATCTTCTATTATTAAGAAATGTTAAACTTTCAGTGCCTGTGAACTGAAAGAGTTCAGATTCAAATGCCACCTGGGTTTGTTAAGTGCTGCATAGAAGCCTGGTATTTCCTAAGTATGACCCCCTGGGAAACCCTACAACAACTTTGGGAGATAGAACTTTTCAACCCCTTTTTGCAAATAAGAAAACCAAGGCCTAGGAAACCCTTGGGTCCTGACTCCCAGTGTGTGCTATGGATGCAAACTAGGGACTAGGATAAGGTATTCTTTGACAGTGCACAGAACGAATGTTTTATGGCACAGGCTCATGAAAGATCAAGTTTGGACAGTATTTCAGAGCAACTTTTTTTCTTGTTAATTCTTACGCAGTGCTTGATCTGGAACATCCCTTACATGTCCTCCCTCAACTTGAATCTCTCCTCTAATACGGAATTCAATGCCTTTTTGATGAAGCCAGGTTGAATGTCAAATCTTGATTATTCTAAAAAGCTCTCACCTTTAAGATTCCCAATTAGCCCAAACAGAAAACATTACCTTTTTAGGAAAGATACTAGTGGTCCTGTGCACGAAATTTGTGCACGGGAGGGGTTGTCCCACAGACCAGCCTGCACCCTCTCCAATCTGGGACTCCTCGGGGGATGTCTGACTGCTGGTTTAGGCCCAATCCCTGTGGCGATCCGGGACTGCTGGCTCCTAACTGCTCACCTGCCTGCCTGCCTGATCATACCTAACCACTCTGCCTGCTGGCCTGATCAACCCCAACTGCCCCACCATTCTGTCCTGACCACCCCTAACTGCCCCCCTGCCAGTCTGATCGCCCCCAACTTCCCCCACTGCTGACCTGATCACCCCCAACTTCCCCCCCCCCCCGCCAGCCTGATCACCCTCAACTGCCGCCCCCCCCGCTGGCCTGCTTGCCCGCAACTGCACCCCCTGCTGGCCTGATCGCCCCAAACTGCCCCCCTGCTGTCCTGATCACCCCCAAGTGCCCCCACCCCCACCAGCCTGATCGCCCCTGACCATCTCAGCCTCACCACAATGGCTTTGTCCAGAAGGATGCCTGGATGGTCTCCCGGAAGGTCTCCCGGTTTAATTAGCATATTACCCTTTTATTAGTATAGATTGATTCAATGTTTAAACAAAGGCAATAGGCATAAACAGAATCAGGTGTACTAACAGCAAAGCTCTTGACTTAGAGATGATACCAGCCCTGCACATAAAGGAAGAACCAAGACTAACTTCATAATAAAGATCATAATCTAAGTGTCCAAAGCCCTTGAGGGCTATGCTCCCAATGCTCCCTACAATCTCTTCTATGTTTGTAGGAGCCTGAATTATGACATTAATGGAGTCAACCATTCTACTCAATGCTCTTCCCTTGGAAACCTTTCTAGACTTCATACTATCAAAACGAGGCTCCTGGGTTCACTGTTACAGGCCTTAGTGCTTGGATTGGTGATGAAGAGAACAGAGCTGCCATTTTTCAGAGCATCTGGGGTCAGCTTTCCAACTCCACAGGCATCCTATATTCTTGTTGTCTCTCCATTTGTGTGTTTCCCTGATAGACATCTATTAGCTTGCACCTATCCTAAGTATCTATCACAGCAGCTTCGTCAGATAGTCTTTCTTAGTCCATCCATCCATCCATCCATCTACCCATCTTTTCAACAACTATTTACTGAGCTCCTACTATGGGAACACTGGGAGGAAGAAGTTAACAAAGCAGTTCTGTCCCTGCTTCCATGACATTTACAGTCCAGTGGAGGGAAAAAGACAATGTTTAAAGGACCAATTGTGAAATGTCAAGTCCCCATAATTATGCATGATTACATTTCCCCTTCAAAATATTCCCTCTGGCTTCTGGCTCCTGGAATGGGACAGAGGGACGAGAACATTGTCTCAGTCAATTGCTAACACTGTTAATATTTTGTCACCTTCCCTGCTAATTTCCTGTAAGCACTGCTCATGCCCTGAAATTACTGTTGTTGTTTTCCTTCTTTACCAGTTGATGATCTGCCTTTACTCCATTAAAATGAAAGCTCCGTGAAGGCAGGTACTTTCTCTAGTTTGCTCCCCCTCTGAACCCCCGACACCACAAGAATTCCTGGAGTGGGAGTCCCATCATATTTGTTGGGCCAATGAATGAACTTTTTCCTCAAACCTGAGTGAGGCAGGAATGCTAGAAGCATCTGAGAAAAAGTGAATAGAAGTTACAGGAGGCAATTTGACCCACCTGTACCTACTGGGAATGTCCATCTCCTGGCTTATGTTATTGTCACTCAAAGAGGCTCCAGTATGCTTCTTAGGAATCCTTTGGGGATTTGGACAGAAGACTCTTCTTTAATTTAGTAGTTAAATTACGGGTTAACAATTAAATCCAAGTTCAGAGATAATTTCTTGAATTTGCAACTGAAGAGCTTTTTTTTTTCCTTTTACTCCTAACCACCTACCCCTCTCTCTTCCCAGAAATAGGTGCCAAACATAAAGCCCATATACTTAGCAGTTGGCTATGGGAGCACATGATAATCTCTCACCTTGAACAAGGAAGGGAGAAATGGAAAATCTGATCCCCAGGTGGCTTTATAGGAACTGAAAAAAAAAAATGGAGATGCTGGCATTGTCCAGTGCTTATAATATTTTCCTGTTTTAAAACAATCATTATGTTTGTGCTTGCAGCATGCTTGGTAATCACTTCTGCTCATCATTCTCTACATCAGCACATTGTTTCATCCATTTTGAGGAAGCTGCAGTGGAGGTCAAGGGTGGGTGAGGGCCTCTTTCTTGAGGCCCAGCACAGACAGCTCAACCCTGAAAGGGAGCGACTCCGGAATAGCCTCTTTTGTCCTTGCTAATATGTCCTCTGAAGGCTAAGTTTGCCTCATGATGAATCGCAAAGGGGTATGCCCACATTTGAATGGGTTTTACCCGCAAAGAAAGGAGCAGCATCTCCAGGAAGTTGTTGGAAGGGAGGGCTGTGACCAGAGTACCAGCATCCACCCCATCTTTGTGGCCTGGCACTAGCAATTAGGGATGTCGTCTCTCATCCCCTAATTGCAGACAAGGAGGGGGGCAGTGGGATGTCACTGGAGGAGACAGAAGATGGATAGCCCTGAGAGGTTCCTCTGTCCTATTGACTCAGACACACCCGTCTCTCTGTCTCACTGCCTGCATCACCTTCAATTTGGCCAGATGGACATCAAGGGGGAAATTTCGTCTGGACCAGGAGTCTTAAGACACTAGCAAGAAGAGCTGGCTCTTGGGGGAAATGAGGACGGGGCCATTAGAAGTTGGGAGCTGGGGCCATTAGGAAGCAGCAGGGCTATGTTGATGCACCAGGGATTTCTGCTCGATAATGGGAAATGTGAACACAGGTTAGTGCGGTGATTACAGCATCCTGGAGGGGGGCCCTGAGAGGCCAGGAATAGATTAAAACTCACTCAAGCAAAGGTTGGGGGAAGGGACGAAGGTCACCCCTTCAGATTCTGGGGAAGGTATCCATGCGGTCAGAGATGTTCTACTCCGCTGTGCAGACAGGAAGGGCCCTTTAGAATGTCACACTGGGGAGTGGCACATATATATCCTCAGGCCTGGGAGAACTGGACCCGCAAACGGGGGTTAAATGAAATGCAACAACCAGAACAGAACTCTTTAGTGGGCTTAGTAAAGGGTCTGCTACACCCTGGTGTGACAAGATGGCCCAGTCTCCACCCTGCTTCTGGGGCAAATTAGCAGCATCCTCCAAGAAAACAGATTTAAAAAAACACTCAAGTTAATTCTGAAAAAAAAAAGTTAGATATCCAGGCAAAGATTTATAGGTAAGAAAGGGCACCCGTGTCATATTTATATTGGTGAAAAATGGAAAATAATCTAGATGACCAAGGACAGAGGAAATAGCTAAATCAATTGTACATTCCTACAATGGCACTTAGCAAACCTTTAAATATAAAATCATGTTAATGACATGGGAGAATGATTGTGGCATGTCGAGCCAAAAAAAAAAAAAAAAATGCTGGTTACACTAAAAAAGTGGATAGGATCCAATCCCAATTCAAGATAGAGGAAGAATGTCCAAAAGAAAATAGAACAGACTGTTAACAGTGGTTATCTCTATGATATTTTATATTCTTTTCAGAGTGTTCAATGCTTTTAAAAGTATCTATGCATTAAGATATATATAGATATATATATATTTATATATATATGACTAATACATAGATTAGTTACTCTCCCCTCTTTATTTTTCTTACCCTGCTTCATTCTTCTCCTCACCAATGTTCACTGTCTGACATCCTATAGATTTAGTTGCTTATCTGCTATGGGTTACTGTTGCTCCATCCTCTACAATATAAGCTTCCTGAGAGTAGAGACTGTGTTGTGTTCAGTGCCAAACCCCACTTCTATCCACTACCTTGCACACGGCCTTAGACAGAATTCGATAAATATCCATTGACTAAATCGATACACTCTTTTTGTAATCATAAAAATAAAGATTATTAAAATATAAAAAGAGAAAACGTATAATTGCAAAGAAGGTTGCCCCCCTCCACCCCCCTGTCCATTAACAAGCCATAAGAGCCTGTTAAATTAGGCAGATTAACAATGCAGAGTCCCCTGGCCTCATTGGATTTCTGAGTCACCAGGTCTAAGAATGAATCTGAGAATCTCAGTTTTAAAGGGTCACATGGAAATTTCAGATCCATTGCAATTAGCATTTCTAAAAACAAGTAGAGAAGACTGTAGCCTTTTTTAAATCAAGGCCCAAACTTTGCAACCTTCCATGTCTTCTACTCCAGGATTGTCCTTTTGACTAGGGTGATGTCGAAGAGTGTGGCCTTGTGGAGGATTACAGACATTTGCCACGTAATAGCTAAGCTCCCTCCAAATACTGCCAGTGACAAAGCCTTGACATGCCAAGACTGTCTTGGAGGGCTGTGGTTAACCACTGAATAGTCCTCAACGTCTACTTTCAAAATGGATTCATGCATGTGCCTTTTTTAATTTACACAAATGATCTAATGGAAATCTAAATCATAGAAAGAAAAGAGCTGTCCCTAATTTCACCCCTCCCCACAAATTAATCTTTTTCCCTATGTTTCCATATTTCTCCCTTCTGGCCCTTAAATATTTAAATTTTACAAATTCATAATCATTACATTGATATGTTTCCAAGATACAGTTCTTTTAATTTCATGATCAATATCTTTCCCACTTTCCCTTTCCTGCTGTTCCGCCCACACTATAGAATTTCTTTCTTTGTAATAATTAATTCTTACCCTTTCTGTGAGGCTTTGCAGCTCTCAAAGTATTTTCATGCCCATTATCTTATTAACAGAACCAGATTCATTTATTTAGATAAGAGCTTTGTTCTTTCTCGTGAAAACTATCTCAGTGGGGACTTACCCAGCAACATGCTTAAAGCGTGGGCAACGTAACTGGAGCGACCCAAATTCAATTGCTGCCACTTAATAACAGTAAATTCAGACAATTAATGGAACCTCCCATTGTCTGTTTCTCTTATTTATACAATGTAGGTATAATCACAGTACCAGTCCATAGTGTGACCATGAGGATGAAATATGATAGTCAGTTATAAAATACTCAACACAGTGCTGGTATACTAGTAGAGTAAGGGTTTCAGTAATGGCAGTTATTATTGTCATTATCGTTGCTGTTAAATATATTAGATAAAGGCTTTTCATGACTACAGGAAGTGGGAGGAAGCCAACTCCATGTGACCTGACCTAACCCCCAAATCTAACTCAATCCAATCCACAGTTTTCAACCCAGAATAGAAAAGAGAAAGACACATTTTGTGCAATGCCCCTCACTGATTTTCTGTCTAATGGGGAAATTAAAATTCTATGTTATTGGGTATCTTCTCCTGGGACAGAAAGGTAATTTCTGAGATTTTAACTCCCTGAGACCCAAAATTTTCATAGTTTATAAATATTTGGAACCTACTTCTTTTGGAATGGGATATTTTTAGGCTGGGGTGGAGCTGAGGCTATGGGGGGGAGGGGGTTGCTCACTACCAAACTTCCCATGGGGAAGCAAGTTCTTGCAGGTCTCGGCAAACTTGGTTGTTTCCAAGAGTTCAGTCTCAGGTAAGCTTTGGACAAACACCTGAGGCTCTGAGAGGCTTAATTGAAATGAGCCTGAACTTAAATGTTTTATGAGGTACGCCCATCGATAACTTTCTTGGCCAAGTTTTAGTGGGCCTTGCAAATACGCTCTTGTTGGCGCCTTAGAAGCTCAAGTCTTCACTGTGTATACTTGGTTTGGTTTGACCTTCCCAGATCTCCGGGAGCTGCAGCCCACTCTTGCCCGTCAATGAGCACACTGCGATCTGCAGCCTCCTGTCAGCTCAGCCTGGCAGCCATTTCTCTTGGTACAACTTGTCTTGCAGTTCCAGAAAAGCCAGACCTCACCTTCCCCTTAGCCAAGTCCTCCAGGCTGGGACCAGAGTCTCTCTCATACATAACAAGGGAACACCTAATCCGAGCACCTTGCCAAGCTCCCATATGAATTGGGAGGAACACAGAGCCTGTCCTGGGAAAGGAGATGTAAGTTACCCCGGCTGGATGGACCACATGGGGTGATCTGAGAGAGGAGCCAATTGGTCTACCAAAATTTGCCACCTTTTATGGTTTGATCAAGCTTCTGCCCACCCAAGTTCAGAATCATCTTGGAAACCTTTCTTCAGCTTCCCCCCTCCCCGCCTAATTCCCAATCTCCAGAATGTAAATCCCTCAGGGTCTCATTTATTTTCTCTTCATATCAAGAATCTTTACATACATATTGCAAAAATATTATTAGACAACTCCTAGCCTGAAAGCTTGAGTGGAACAATATCTTAAGAGTCCATGTAATTTTCAAAATGTTCTTTGGGCCAACAGGAAATGAGCTGAAAAGACACAAGTCAGATATGAGGCCCACCTTCATGTTATCCTTCGGAATGTTCTGGATTAGTCACACCCCAGTCAGGTAGAAAAGCCAAAGCGAGGGAGCTCAATGACAAAAGTTTACTATGGCACACCATATTACCAAGGTGCTGATGAAAGGCAAATGGGGTATGAGGAAGCAAACATGAGATTAGCAATGGCTGAGATCTTCTATCACAAACTAAATACTGAAAAGTCAGCCCTAACCAGTTTGGCTCAGTGGATAGAGCGTTGGTCCTCGGACTGAAGGGTCCTGGGTTTGATTCCAGTCAAGGACACATACCTCGGTTGCAGGCTCCATCCCCGGCCCTGGCCAGGGCATGTGCAGGAGGCAACCAATCAATGTGTCTCTCTCACATCGATGTTTCTCTCTCTCTTTGACCTTCCACTCTCTCTAAAAATCAATGGAAAAATATCCTCAGTGAGGATTAACCAAAACAAGCAAACAAACAAAAACCCTGAAAAGTCAGAAAACTATCATTATTTTAGTGCAAACACCTACATTTTCACATACATTATCCTGTGTCATCTCTATCCTCCCAGTTTCAAGTTATCAGAGACACTTTGTTTTCTACTGTTAATATCTAGCGCATGTTGTAAAATCTCCATGGATGTTTTTGATTCAAGAAAGAAAGAAGCCCAGGTCTATCAAGAGGGCATTTTTAACTAAAAGGAAGGATGGCAGGAGCCTAGGTGGTGGGCAGACTCCTTCCCTGCACTGACGTAAGGGTTCCATGAGACATGCGGTTTAAATGTGCCCTGGAAGTGTCAGGCCCAGACAAACACGTGCATTGTCAGTTTTCTTTGTGCTGTGTGTGCCAGTAAAACAGTCCAACATCTTTTCTTCAGGGTAATGTTGGCACATGTCAAAGGCATTAATACTCCTATTGGAATGACTCATTTGGAGGGATAGTCGAGTCTGAAAGATGAGACCAGAGGAGTGGGAGAAGCCTTTACAATTGTTCATGTTATTAGGAGCAGCACATGCTTTTGGGTGTTTGTGTTTTAAAAAGAGCAGTCATGATATTACTGCTGCCGTATCATAATTCGATTCCTCCATCATGGTGGTTGTAATTTGTACGCTGCATTAGCTTCACCAACTTAGAAGTCTGAGTGAAGTCCCCAAACCAGGGGGTTGGACATGAGTGAGGCCTCCCCTGCTGGCTGTGTATCAGGAGTGCTGGCACCTGAGCCTTCAGCATCTGCCTTGGCCACTGCTTCCTCTTCCTTTCTCTTGTGCTTCCCAAGACTCCTGTTCACCCTCCTTAGGCGGATGCTGATACCACCCTCTGGCTTCTGGGTCATGTTCAGGGGTGCTGCCCTCCCTTCGGAGTCTCCTATCTACACAGTTAGAACTTGGTTATTATTGCTGCTGCTTGTTTTTGCTTCGTTCTGTTTGGGGAAAGATTGGACTATAGTTTTGGCTATAAATGAAATGAAACAAGACTCTATCCATGGAAACAGAATGTGACCCTGTTTAGAGCCATAGGCCCAGACCCTTCTTTATGAGGCCTCCACAGAGCGGCCCTGACATTCCCCTCTGGGGAGTGACAGCAAGCGTGTCTCACTCCCAGTGTCCATGCCTGACCACCATGGGACCCAGGCCAACTTTTCATCTCTGTCCTAGTGTTGACCTCATCCCAGGAAGATGGGCAATTTCAAGTCACTTCCGAAGCACACATCTCCATCCTCATCCTCCCACCCACACCTAACCCCAAATAAGTGACCACAAAGCAATAGTTTGACACCCAGGCAAATCTCCAAGCCTGAGTCACTGAATATTCAAGAACTCTTCCCACAGGTTATCAACATGGTGGTCTAGGGCGGTCTCCTCTCTGTTTTTCTCAGTGGCTCCCTCAAGATAAGAAGACCATGCATCTAGCAGTCCTCATCTGTTTCATACCCTTTAATAGAAATACAAGCCACATTCAGAAGCACAGCTCAGACAGAATCTCTGTGGGAAAAGAAGTATTTCAGCCCCTGCTCCCCAACAAAAATATTAAAAGTAGAAGGAGAACTATGGTTCAATCAAACATTCCATTTTAAGGTACCAAACTTTTCATTCTAAATCTGTCTTCAACTTCCTGGTTCTTCACTGGATTTCCTCAAGAACACTGGTGGTGCTTGTTTTTCTTGTATACCACTGAAAGGTCCCTGCAGCTCATTTTTCTCAGACAAGGTAATAGTACCCAATAGGGTAGTCATGTCTTTACCAGAAAAAAATGCTCATAGATTTGAAGTGATAGATTTTTCCAGCTTTGACAGAACCTACAAAGGATTTCAAAGGCAAAATTGACATTATGACACTATTATTTCTCATGTTTAGTGGCTTTTCCAGCACATGCAGACCTTGCTCTGGAGTGAGGCCTCATGGCCATATTCCCTCTCTCCACTCTTCCACCACCCATTCCATGCCCCCAAGTCCCACCCATATGCACACACATTGCAAGGAAGGCCTCTGCAGACAAGAATTAGTTTAGACCAGTTGTCTTCCCTCTGTTGCTCCAGACCAACATTCCTCTAGAACACTGGTTCTCAACCTTCCTAATGCCGCGACCCTTTCATACAGTTCCTCATGTTGTGGTGACCCCCAACCATAAAATTATTTTCCTTGCTACTTTATAACTGTAATTCTGCTACTGTTATGAATCGCAATGTAAATATCTGATATGCAGGATGTATTTTCATTGTTACAAATTGAACATAATTAAAGCATAGTGATTAATCACGAAAACAATATGTAATTATGTATGTGTTTTCATATGGTCTTAGGCGACCCCTGTGAAAGGGTCGTTCGACCCCCAAAGGGGTCGCCACCCACAGGTTGAGAGCCGCTGCTCTAGAACATCTAATCGCCCATGTGAGCAGAAATTGCAAATCAACCTCTCAGGACAGGAACATTCTCTCTTGTGACATTTGATGTGCCTCTCATACTTGAATCCACTGGGGTTTTGACATTGTTGCTTTTCTCTTCAGTTTACAGCATCACCTCTACCTATGGCATCTCTCCTAATAGAGGTCACAAGGGCTTTCCCTTGATCCTCAGTTTCAGCTACTTTGTGGATAACTGTCTACCTCTTGGACACCCCTGCAACCCCACTGAAATCTATATGTGCCATATAACTTATACGAGAAGTCAAGCCATCCCGAGGAAATCTCAAGGCAGAGTTTGGAATTCTATCATCAGTTCATTGAGGAAGGCAGCCAAGAACAGACAACTTCAAATTAACTTCTTTCCTCCTCCCTCCCTTCCTCATTTCCTCCCTCCCTCCCTCCCTTCCTTCCTTCCTTCCTTCCTTCCTTCCTTCCTTCCCTCCTTCCTTCGTTCCTTCCTTCGTTCCTTCACTCATTCTTTTCCTCTCTCTCTCCTTCCTTCCTTTCATTCTTTTTGTTCCTCCTTTTTAAATTCCTTTTTAAATTTTTCTTCTACCTGTGTTGAAATTTATCTGACCATCTCTAACTCCTTTAAAAACTGAATCTATGACCATCTTTTACCTAAGAACACAAAAATTGATCTTCTCATGAAATTGAACGCATCCGTGACTCGCTTCCTGAGCTTCTCCTACTGACAGATTTCTTTCACTTTTTTTTCTGTCCCCTAACAACCTGAGTCTAGTTTAGAGGAAACCTTCTGACCTCCCTCTACAATGTGTCCTCTCTTTCTTGTGAACTCAAGATATCAAAGGCCTTTGTAGGTAGAAGGATCATTTCCCCCAGAGCGTGCCTGTTGCCTTTGCATATTTCAAATGTTCCCGTTAACGCTTAAAAGTGTCCTGGTCTTCTCATAAATTATACAGTTGTCCTACTCCTAAAGATCCTAAGAGATCTTTAAACATGGTTCAGACCCCAATTTCATGGCTTGTGACAGGCAATCACAGCCCTCCCCAAGATTTTCCAGGGGTTTGCTCCCTCATGCTTCTCTATGGCTTCCTGGATGCTTTGCTTTTCTCTGACATCAAAGTAGATAGAGAATTCAGCTTTCATTGACTGAGTCAGAAATCCACTCACTAATTATGTGAGCGTTTTAGTATACTTGATTTAAATTTTGGGAGAGTGCTGGAAATGGCCGCAGTGTGGTGTGTGAACCCCCATTGCCTTCAACCTTATTGGTTCTACTCCCACTTCAGCCCCTCATTCTCCCTTATCTCCCCTCCCAATAAACACATTCCTCTCCCCTGCCCCCTGCAGAGCCCAGCTGATCCTATCAAGGTCTCTGAAGGCCTCCGTTTATATCCCAAGTACTTGTCATGAAGTTTTCTAAATAAATATCTTGTTCTTCAGGAAAGTCTGATGAATACAGTTTTTGCATGTAATTAAACCTAACTACATTTGATTTAATTGTCTTTATCTTGATTCTCACTGACATGTGGACAAAAGTAAACTTTGGCAGAAAACATGGGAGAAAATAAGAAGATGAAATCACAAAAGAAGTGAAACACATGGGAAGGGGAGAGAAGAGGGGAGGGAGAAGGAGAAAGAAGGGAGGAGCCCTTGGCACCAGAGTTTAAGATGCTATCCCTCCTGAACAGTGGTTCAAAAACTTTCCCGTGAGTGGGTGTTCCTGGGAGTGTTGTCAAAGGGTTAGATTTGTGGAGTCTCACTCCCAAAGGCCTTGACCTTGTTAAGGTCTACATGACCACACTTTGAACTCCTCTAGAACATGCTTCAGCTTAAGAAAGATGATATAAAACAAAATGTAGCTAAATTAGGGAGTATTAGCATTATTTTTCTTTTTACCAATTGATTTGAACTGTGCAGAGATCATTCTGCCAGCTTGGATATCTCATTTTGGCCGGAGAATCTGAAGTCATCTCAAGTGGCACAAATAATGAATGCAGCATGACACTCTCCAGGCCTTTTTCAAATCCAGCTTTAGCTTAAACAATATACACATTAGCCTTATCCAGAACCTTTGCAGACAGATGCAAAGTCAGGTCACCTAGGACAGTGCTGGCCAGAATGCTGTGACATTTACTGGTCTTCTTTTAAAGAATATGTCAGAAAAGTCATGAAATAATACAAGGAAAGTGCCTAGTACTTTGCCTGGGACCAAATATTCTAATGAAAAGGACAGTGATTTACCTGCTGGAGACAAAATGCTGAGCTCCCCACCATGTGTTATCCACAGTACTTAGTCAATGTCTTAACTATGAAAAATGTGCCTAAACCAAGTGGTGAGCTAAAACCAGAGTCCCGAAAACCAGGTGCCATCACAAAGGCTATATGTGACCCTTGCTCTACTTTCATTCCTTCCCAATTGTTATTCAGGTAATTGTCCCAGCTTTCCCTCCCTCCCCCAATCCCACCCCAATGCTTATCGTATTTCTGGCCACTTGCCTTTTTCATTGACAGAGATGTGCCTGACTAGAGCAGGCCGTGTAGGCAATCAGAGCTCTCCAGTCAAATACCAGGGACAGAAGATGATGCCCTCGGTCTTATGGTCTTAGTACGTTCAGGATGCTGTAACAAAAATAGCATAAATGGGGTAGCTTAAGCAACAAATATTTATTTCTCACAGTTCTAGGGTGGAAGCCCAAGACCAAGGAGCCAGCAGATTTGGTGTCTGGTGAACAATTGCCTCCTGGATCCTATATAGCCAGCTGCGTCCTCATGTGACAGAAAGGGCAAGAGAGCTCTCTGAGATCTCTTTCACAAGAGCACTAATCCCTTTCATAAGGTCTCCACCTTCCCAAACCTCCACCTCCTAATACCGTCTCATCAGGAATTAGGTTTCCACATATACATTTGAGGGAGACATAAACACTCAGTGCACAGCACCCTTAAAACTCAAAGGGCTCCCACATAGGCATCAGAACAAGATGAGAAAAGAAACCCCGCAACAGAGAGCCTGTATGAAATGAGCTCAATGCATATTGCACACATCTTTAAGAAGGCCCTTCAAGTTGACACTTCCTGTTCTGCTATCTTGCTGTTGATTTTGATCATAGCCCCAGTTCAATGTCTTTTTCAGAAACTCTGCATTCTTAGGTTCCCCATCTTGGTTTCTACTTGGAGATGGATGCAGCCCCATATTCTTCTACATATGTACCCATCAAGGAGAAAAATGTATACCCTTCAGCCAGAAAACTACATTCTCTTTTCAGGAAAACCCAAAAAACTCTAGAGCACCGTGAAAGGTTTTCCACTGTGCTGTATTCTCCACATTTTGGTCAAGGCCCCTGCAGGTCAATCACCTTACTTCCCCAGGAATTAGAGCATTTTGTAAGACCTTCATGAGGGTCCTCAATCTTCGTTCTCAAGCAAGGTATGAAAGCAATCATCCACTTTCACCTTTTTTAGTTAATAAATTCAGCCATTGTTGTTCATGTAAAGGAGTTGAGTGTCTTACTGATGGCCAACCAATGACTTTGTGACATCAGATATAGATGGATAGTTCAGTAAAGGACCCGTATCCAATCTTGCTTTCTTGATACTGAAAACAAGTTTGGGCCAGATCTACTTCACAGAAATCTTGCTAATTCGGGGCCACTGGGCTGATGATTTCATCATCTTCCATGTAGATATTACCTTTCAAAATCCCTAAGCAATAGTATGAGAATACTTATTGTTGAGTTCCATAATTCATTGCACATACATTAGTAATCACAGGGGGAAATAAAATTACTTCTGGTGTGAACCTAGCATGGTGTGCTTAAAATAGATGGCAGCAGAATGATGTATATTTTTCAGAGAGATTGTCACTTTGGCTTGCTCTACAGCTGGTTGATGAATGTAATTTAACCCGTTTCAGCATTTTTGAGGTCGATTCAGAGGGCTCAACATGTACATATTCTTATGATACAGACCTTCCCCTTGGCCAGGGACACAGAAAACCCACCGCCAGCCTCTATCATATTGCTTAACTTCCTTCAATATGGTAGCCTAACGTGCCACATCTGCAATTAAAGGGTGATGTCGGTTGACACAGTGCCACCAAGGCCAGTTAAACATTGTTCCTTAGAAAATAAGAGCAGGATTCAATCCTGAAAATATTGGTAGTGGTCCAGGCACTGAGTCATTTGGCTCCCTCGAAGCGTCTAAGCTAGCTAGAACATGTCAGAAAGCGCAAGCTCCCTTCACACCATGGAAGCAGGAAAGCAAGAAGCAGGAAAATGTAATTTGAAAATAATGCAGTGCTCCAGGGATCAACTGTTTCCCTCACAACTTAGGTCTAATCTTATTCATGGATGTTAACCCCTTGCACTGCAGCTCACCAACTGTGCCGGGCGGGGAAACAAGAGAAGCCCATCTATATTACTTTGACATTCAACACATTTTTAGGTATTTGAATATTTTTTTTCTCTTTTGCCTCTTGCAAAAGAGCTGGGAATTGAAAGATTAAATCTAATTTAATTTATGGGCACCTCCCATTTTGATAGGAATACTTGGCATGTAATATATATTTGTTTTTTAAAAATGCCTTCATGAAAATCCAAAAATGTACCCGAGTGACTTTTGTACTCATGTTTGCACCATGACAATTTTACACAAAAATAAAACTATCCAGTAGAGAAGAGAGAGACAATATGGCTGCTCTTTAGAAGAAAAAATATAGTTATGCGTCTTCATTACTTTTCTATTGCTGTTGTGACAAAGTTGGCTTAAAACAACACAAATTCATCATCATTTTACAGTTTTGTAGATCAGAATTTTGGTGGTCTCACTAGGCTAACATCAAAGTGTCAGGATGGCATTCCTTTGGAAACTCTCAGTGAGAATCCTTTTTCCTGTTTTTTTTTTTTAGCTTCTAGAGGCCTCCTGCATCCCTTGGCTTGTGGCCCCTTCTTCCATCTTCAAGGCCAGCAATGGCGGGTTGAAGTCTATTGCATCACATCACTTTAATGTCCTCTTCTGCATCTCTCTTCCACTTTCAAAGTCCTTTGTGTTACATTGGGCCCACCCAGAAAATCCAAGATATTCTCTCTATTTTGAGGTCAGCTGATTAGGAACCATCAGCAACATTAATTCCCATTTCCCATTCAAGATAATATAGTCACAGGTTCTAGGCATTAGAACATGGGCATCTCTGGAAAGCCATTATTCTGTCCACTACAATTTCTAATTTATTCCGTAAGATTCACCAAGTAAACTCCAAATGCAAATGAATCCTTCCCCATCTGTTTTTCTACAAAAGAAAAACAACTGATTTGACTTCTTACAACAATTACATAAGTGAATGTGGAGTTATAAATTTATAGTAGAAGAAGAAAGGTGTGTTTTTTAAAATGCATTTTATTTAAGAGGCAAAGATCCTTAACTAAAAATTTGCAGAAAGTACTGCTATAAACAGATGACTAGTACACTTACATAGCATCAAGTTAATTTAAATTCAATTTAACTTAAATATTTATTAGGAGTGAAAGCAAACATAAATGTGAAAAACTCAGATCCTTATTTCTCAACTGTCTTCTCATTTTCCCACATTATATTTCTGGCTGTTTGGAGGCAATTTCCTAGATTTTATTAACCGGTAACAGAAGGGGTTTATAGCTAAATTCATTCCAGAGAATAACTCATTTGTTACACATTGTTTCAACTTGCAGAGCAAAGGGGTTAAGGGAAAAAAGCATGAACTCAGAAAACTTTGTTGCCTGGAGCTGAAATAATTTAGATAAAGATGGTCATCTCAAGAGATATAGGGACATGATCCATGAGCAATATGTTGCCTTCCTGTGCTAAAATTTTTAAATAAACAGAATTTATACATTCAAAATATTTATAAGCACCTATTCCATGCTTAGGAACCGAGGGCATAAGGTGGAAAAGGCAGGCAGGATGCCTTCCCTTGTGAAGTTTATATTCCTATAAGGAGAGAAGGAGAGTGAGCAGAAATGTAGATACTTAACATAATTTAAAGTGTGTAATAGGACACATACACACACACACACACACACACACACACACCAAAATAGATGGTGCACACTGAATAATTAAGGAGAATTTCATAAAGAACTATTTACAATGGTAGTGGTTGGGCAGGTTCAAGGTGAACCAAAGTGTTCAGCAGGGAGGACACAGGAATATTAATACTCTGGTTGTACGTCCTCCTGCCTCTGACTACCTGTAAGAACCTCCCATGGCTAAATCCAGGGAGCTCACTACTGTAGTCCATAAAGATCAACCTCCCTGAGCATAGAAGAGGGTGGAGAAGGTGGAGACTGGGCCTAGAGGAGCAAACCCAAACCTTCCAGCACCTTCTCCTATGTAACAATGCTTTGAAGTGGTGAAATGGGTGTGTTTGGGCATAGGATGGGGCATGGGATTTACTAGTATTTTAGTGTTCAAGGAAGACCTCTCCTGGGGAAGGTCATTTGAGCAATGACCACGTAAGTCGAAGACACTGATGCATGAAACAGGGGCAGATGGTTCTTGGCAGAAAGAGCCAAGTGCAAGTAAGTGCAAAGGGCCTGGGGTAGGAATAAATCGGGTGAGCTGTAAAGGGAAAGTTCAATGAGGCTGTAACAGAGTCGGTTAGGAGGCGAGTGGCAGGAGATGGATTTAGAGAGATAGGTGGGAGCTACTTTATTGAAAGCCTTATCTTGGGTTAGATTTCCACAAAAGAAAACACTGAGGTGGGAGTTTGAGTGCAAACAGCTATTAGGAAAGGAATTCCAGGAGGCATGGGAAAGGGAGTGGGGAAGTGATAAGGGGAGGGAAGGATTCCAATAAAGGCGGTGTTATTGCCCTACCACACAGGCTAGTGGGGCTTGGCCCCCTAGGACTTCCTGTGGAAGGAGAAAGTGGGCTGTTTATTCGTCACCTCCCACCATGGTTTCCTGTGGACTGCTCCAGGGGTGTCACTCTCTGGCTCTTCTGGAGAAGAGAGAATCTTCAGGTGAGGAGTTGGGGGTGTTTACAGTAAGATACAGCCAGGAGGAGGTGTGCTCTGGAAGGGTGCATTGGGTGATTGGGGTGGGGCACCCTCAGAGTCTGGAAATGGTCTAAAATCATTTGGATTTTTTAAAACTGTGATGGGAAACCATCAACGGTGATAAATTATTCACATTTTATCTCTAACTGGACCAAGTGGTAAGATAATAGGAGTACAAATGGGTTCTTTTTTTAAATTGAGATATAACTCACATTCCATAAAATGTTCTTTAAAATGTACTGTTCTGTAGATTTTAGTGTATTCACAGAATTGTGCAACCATCACCACTACCTAGTCTGGGTACATTCTCATCACCCTAAAAAGAAACCCCATGGCCATTAGTAGCCATTCCCCGGGAGTGGGTTCATAAATGGTGATGTGGAGAGCTGGCTGATGATGACCTCAGTGTCCATAGCAGAAAATCTCAGTGTAAAGGAAAGAGCATTGGCTCCCCAGTCACACCCACCCTTGGATTACTCGTCCGTGGGCAAGTCACTTCTCTCTCTGACCTCAGTGTTTTTAGCTATAAAACAGAGGCAGCAGTGCGATGACTTCTGGAGGCCCACAGTCAGCCCTCATACACATTGTGTACTGTAGTCATCACGAGTTAGAGGCAAGTGTGGGTCAGTGGGTTGTTCACTTTGGATAGGAAAGACAACCATGTGACAGTGCAAAGCCTGGTATTTGGAAATAATGTGCAAGAGTTAGAAACATAAGCAAAAACCGAAGTTAGAAGAAAAGTTTTGGTGTTGAGGCAGGAAATAAAGATGCTGAGAAGGATTCGTTGGGCGTGTTGTTTGGAGAGATGTCTTCCAGCTGAGCCGAGAGAGACAGAGAGAAATACAGAGACAGAGAGAGGGGTCAACTAACTGATTGGCATGTGCCCATTCATAGTATTCTCTTATGATCCTTTCTATTTCTGTAAAGTCAGCAGTGCTTTCATTTCTGAGGTTAGAAATTTGAATCTTCTCTCTTTTTTCCTTCTTGGTTAGTTTAGTTAAAGGTATGTCAATTTTGTTGATCTTTAAAAAAAAAAAAACAGCTTTTGGTTTCATTGGTCAGGGTTCATTGGTCATGATATCTTCTAGTTTGGGCCCGTTTATACTGGTCTCTGTAAGTAGAGATGTGTTCTTATTCTGAGTTTTAAGAGTGATGGTTCTCAGAAGGTTAAAGAATTGAGCAAAAAAAACAAAAACAAAACAAAAAACCCACATATATATAACACATAGACACAGACAACAGTGTGGTAATAGCCAGAGGGAAAGGGGGGAGGGGTAGGTGGAGGTGGCCAAAGGGGGAGTAAACAAGGCAGAAAGAGACTTTTCTTTGAGGGGTGGGTGCATGATGCAGTGCACAGATGATGGTTTGTTGATTTGTACAGTTGAAACCTGTATGGTTTTTTGAACCAATGTCACCCCAATAAATTCAATTTTTAAAAAAATAACTATGATAATTTTATCACATGTATGAGGTATTTTAATATAAAAACTGCGAATTCCCTTTAAAAATTATGGTTCTCTTTGTATTTGATGACTGAATTTATGTACGTATTGACTTACACAGAAAATTCTCTCCCTTTGGGTTAAATAGAGTTGGCTATGTTCTGAAAGGTACAGCCTTGCGCTGGTGGTAATAAGGGAAAATTATTGCCAAGAATACCAAAATTTTTTGCAAGCATTTTAGTGCTTATCTTCTCTGTCAAAACCAAGTTAAACCAAATATAAATCTCCAAGTGTAAATACTTCCTTTATTCTTCAATGCTTTCTCAATATTTGTCCTCTGCATATAGAGGATACACATGCAATCCTTTTTTCTTATAAGGCCCACCTCATCTCACCCATATCCCCACAGAAGTCTCTCTGTGTGAGGTGAAGGTAGAAAAGACATCCTATCAGATAGCTATGCAGGCGTTCTCTTTTCCGGAGCTGAGATTTCACATAGTCCGTTTCCTCTCCTTTCGTAGTCTGTCTGCCCTACCATCTAGCCCACTCCTATCTATCCATTGACATCTCTCAGAACAAAAAAGAATAAAAACTAGTAGACTCGTTTTATAAAAAGGATCATTATGAAGAGCATAAATTGAGTGGACCTTGATCTATTCATTAGAAAAGAAAAACAACAACATGGTCTTGTGCAGAAGGTAGGTTAGTCATGCACGAGGGATAGGATGGTCTGGGCAAAGGTTTAGTGGCGGGAAAAGATGGACTGAGAGCAGGGCATCACAAAACAGTGAAGATATAAACTTAAAGTCTAGAATAACCTTTACCTCCCTGACAGATATACATTCATGTGTGCGTGGACATGTGCATAGGCACACGTACACATGCAGACACACGGAAGCCTTCCTTTTGGTCCCACTAATACATATCAGCATATTTGACTTCTGGCCCTTTTTATTACATTTTCCTCCAATGAAAATGAAAATGAAAGCAAAATAGAAGGACCTGCGGTCTTTATCTTTAGGGATCCAATGGAGAGTCTCTGGACATCCCATGACAGAAATCAGGAGTGAATGATGCTCGTCCTGAGCTTTGTATTAGCAGAATTGATTCCTCCATTTCATGTGTGTCTGTGTATGCGTTAGATTGTCCATACAGACAGGCACCAACAATCCCTCCCATTCCTGTACACACATGCCACTACTTCCATCAAGAGGAGGAGTGCTCTTCCTTTGAATCCCAGCTGTCATCCTGACTTGCATTAACCAACAGAATGCAACCAGGTAATACTGTGCCTTAATGAATCTGGAAGCTTCCACTTCCATCCCCGTGGGAACCAGCCATCATGCAAAGATTAGAGTAAACAACTGAAAAAATGAGAAACCATGTGGAGAGGAGAGGTTCATTTGTTTTTAAAAGGTCTTGGGTGGTTTGACTTCTTAAAAAACATAGCTTTTATTTTGAAATAAAAGTAGAACTGCGTTTGTGGGGAATAGGACTGAATGTTGGCTTGTAAAGTCAGATCTGTCTCTACATAGATTCCAGAAACACTCTTCCAAGACCTAGTTCATGATGCTCTCAAAATGTATCTTTGTTTTCAGGGAGATGAATATGATGTTTCTTAGAGAAAAGATGAGTCAGGCCTGGGTCAGGGTGTCATCTCCTTTGGTTTTGAACACTTCTTTGTATGGAGAACTCACCAACTGCCAAGGCTGAGGTTATCTTTTTGTTGCTGTTGTTGTTAATACTCATTTAAGGATATTTTCCCATTGATTTTTAGAGACAGTGGAAGAAGGGAGAGAGACAGAGAGAGAGAAACATCAATGTGAGAGAGACACATCGATTACTCACCTCCCGCACACACCCCAACCAGGGCCGGGGATTGAGCCTATAACTGAGGACCCTTCAATCTGTGGATTGACGCCCTATCCACTGAGCTAAATAGGCTAGGGCTGAAGTTATCTTTAGAGATGTCTCATGTTCTTTAGTCAGTGTTCTAGCAGGATTCCGGCAGAGCCACAAAAAAGCCAGGTCTCATCCATGTTCCATTCTCCTCTCACACTAATCACTCCAAAGGAGAGAGTTAAGGGACTAGGCATAGTTCATTAACTTTCCCAAGCCTCCTGGGTAAGTTGCCAACTGGGTGTGAAATGGGACCCTGGTGAAAGAGAGAATGGGACCCTCCAGAGCCTGACTCATCCCAACTGAGAAGGATGGGACTTTCTCAGAAGAGCCAGGTTCATTGATTCATTGATTCAGACTCATCCCATTCATACTTGCCCTTCATTCATTGCACAAACATATATCTATTACCAAGCAAGTGCAGACATTGGGAAATATCTTTAAATACATGAATTTTAATCTTCAAAAAAGCCTGCAAAGTAAGCATTTTGGGCCCCATTTTACAGTCCGATTCAGAAAACAAAGTGCCAATGGTCACATGTTTAGTCATTGCCAGAGCCGGAATTCTAGCAAAGTCTTCATATTTCAAAGATCATGTTGATTATACTCCTCTAGTGTTTTCCAAATGTCAATGAATTACCATATCCAGGTTTTACATATATTTTAATTTACTTAATATTTAAAAAATTTACTCACTCTTCAAATGAATTAATTTTTAAGAGATTTTGCACACTTAGCAGAGGAAAGGAGCAATGGAAATAAAGCCCAGTTGTCTGATTCTGGCTGGATAAGAGGCCCTTTTCAAAGACTTAAAGGGAATCTTAATATCTCTGTTAAAAGGGGAAACTAGCAAGTCTCACCCAGAGGTGTGAGAAATGTACTGACACCCAGCTTAACGTCAACCTACACGAATGAGAAAGAATGAATGAGACTTGAAAAGGGCAATAAGTTCTCAACAGAATCAGTGCTTTTAGGTGTCATTTTTTGATGTACCATCTAAATCCAGCTCCTCTACCCCTTTTGGGTAATACCACTCAGTGTAGTATCCCTTCCCTCATGAGTTTATTTAAAGAAGGTCTTGAAAGAGATGGACAAAAACCAGTCAAATACAATGCAGTGTGAAGAGTATTATGCTATCATGATCTCCAAGTTATTTTGACCATGTACCTTTATAAATTTCTTGACCATACTCCCCTAAATACATTTATATTTCCCTTTTAAAAGAAATATATGTATAATGGTATGATGATATTGTATACACATTACAAAACATGCAAAGGTAGGAATTAAAAAATAAATATGTTCATATATTTCCCCAGTTTTCCAAAAGTAAGCCCTGCCTTGCGCTCACTTTGGAGACTGGTTTTAGATGAAAAGTGCAGGAAGCACAAAGACAGGGCACCCAGCCCACCAACAGAGATGAAACAGAGGCTCAGAGAAAGCTTTCTGGAGGGAGTGTCACAAGAAATGATCCTGGTGTCAGCAAGGTGGAGAAAATTCAGAACCCAAAGGCCAACCTAGTAGGCCTGCACACATTACATGACACATTCTGAAGAGAAGGAACCAGGGAAGTGGGATGAGAGACAAGACTGTAGAGGGAAAGCAGAGTTGACTCATGAAGGGCCTTATAAACTAAACTGAGTTAAAGCCTTGTGTAGCGGGCAATGGGGAGCCAGTGAAGGGTCTTAGCAGGGAGCAATCCAAGCTCCAGAAGATTCTTTCTCCATTCACGTACACACATACATTGTAACCCCCACACAAACAAGAGAGAGGAAAACCAGCCTACCACAAAATTCACTTTGTAGAACTCAATCATTCATTTTTTTATTATGAGCCTAATATGTGCCAGGTACTATATTCAGATGGGCTATTCAGTAGTTAATAAGATGGCCAAATCCAGGTCATCAGGTAGCTTTCAGTCATGTGGAGGACGTAGACTAAAACTTTTTTTACAATCTCTAATTACAAAGATAAATAATGTGAAATATAAGAGAATAATGGCAGTTGGAATAGCAGGGCCCTGAGATAGTCAGGGAAGGCCTCTGAGAAGGAGACAAGTAGGTCAAGATGTGGACAATATGAATAAAACAGTTCTAAAGGGGTTGGGAAGGGTTGTCCAGGCTATGGGAATGAATATGTGAGTATAGGAATCTTGGCAGGTTTTGGAAACAAAACAAAAGAGGCCTGGAAAGCTGAGTTAGAGTGGCAGTGTAAGGACGACAAGCAGATGAGTTTCATTAGGTCAGCAGGGACCTAATGATGCTTGCAAGGCAAGTCAAAGAGCATTGAGAAACCAAGGCAGATGTCTGGGAGGGAGGGAGGCCTCGGACGTGACATTTTGAAAAGCTCACTCTGGCTTCTGGGAGGCCTGGTGCTTGCTGTAGCTGGTCTCTCCCTGAGGAGGTGGCTTGGACTAGAGTGATAGTGATAAATAGAGACAGGCAGACATTTGGGTGATACTAGCTTGGCGATTATGAGGGTGAGAAGAGTAGAATTTGGGTAAAGATACAGAGACAAAGCTCATGATGGCCTGGGGGGAGCCCAGCTGCATAGAATCACAGGGAGATGCTCATCCTGCAGGCAATATAGGGGGGACCGTCTCATGTCAAGACAACAATAGGGCTGCTTGCAGCTTCTGGAAGAAGATAGCTTTCTATTTCTCCAATGATCCCGGGTGTCCTCAAGTCCACATTTAGAGGATAGCCTGTTAACATTTCTATTTATCTCCAAAAACTTATCCACACCCAATGCTGCCTTCCAAAAGAGCATTGAGTTATTAAAAATGCTAATGAAATCTGGAAATGTGGTATTGATCAGGGGTGTTTTCTTCTAGTCACCACTGGGCTCTGGAGTGACTCAGGGAGAGCCCAATGCAGACATGAATAATCTTTCACATCATCACCCTTGAAGAAGCCATGTCTGTAGGGCCACTCACCAAGAATTTTGGGGGACCACCTGAAAAAGGCGTGGGGTGGACTCCAACTGATGACTCAGGCCAGACCATCCCTTAGTGGAAACTGAGACTAGGAAAGTCCTTGGCTGTCCCCATGAAGCTAATCTTCAGCCAGGGTCAGCCCCAAGGTTTATTTGTTTCCTTCTTCTGGCTCCTTCTATTGGTCCTAAAGTATATAATGCTTTGAGCTGTCTCAAACAAAGGGAAAGGGAACTGGCATGTATTGAGCAAGAAAACACCTGCTACAACCAATGCCTACATCAGCAGCTTTACATGGTTTATCTCAGGGGTCCTCAAACTATGGCCCGCGGGCCACATGCAAATACAAATATGGTATTTGTTCCTGTTTTGTTTTTTTACTTCAAAATAAGATATGTGCAGTGTGCATAGGAATTTGTTCATAGTTTTTTTTTAAAAAAAACTATAGTCCGGCCCTCCAACGGTCTGAGGGACAGTGAACTGGCCCCCTGTTTAAAAAGTTTGAGGACCCCTGGTTTATCTCATCAAAGGCTCATACTAGTAGCAATGTTTCAACAGGTGGAGTATTACCTCTGTTTTATGAACAGAAAAATGAAGTGTAGTGATGTCAGATTTATCCAAGTTTCACAGCTAACAAGTGGTAGGTCCAACTGGATCTCAGATAACAAAATTATTTGTGTACATTTATACAGCACTGCATGTGGCCACCAACAGTCTATATGGTTAAGCATACTGACCATATGATCCGCACCCTGAGTCGCCAAGAGGAGACAGTTAGGAGGTGAAAGACACATTGCATCCCCTATGATGAAGTTGCTTCTGTTATCCACATAACCTGAGGTCATCCAGATAGGAAGAGCTGGGATTTAATGCAGGTATTCTGGTTCTTCTCCCTGCCCTAGACTTGCCCCAATGTGTTCCTTTTCATTGTATAATTTTGAACGCAATCTTTTATAAGACAGTAATTCTAAAGCTCCTTACTGAGAGTCAGGAATGAGAGATAATCAAACAAACATTTTCTATAATGAATGTCACACAAACCCAACTGACTGGCTTCCCATACATTTACATGTGTCATCCATGTGTGGGTATTTCAAAGAACAGAGAGTATGGAGTCTTGGAGACCTATCATGTAATTATGTGTGATCTTCAACACATGGCTTCGGCTTTCTGAGCCTCAGTTTCTTCGCTGTTAAAAAGAAGCTAATCACTTCTGCATGAGACAGAACAATGGACGTATTTGGTAACATCCAGCATGGAGAAGCATTCAAGAGGACAGCCAAGGACTTTCCTAGTCTCGCTTCCCATCCAGGGGTGGTCTGGCTTGAGTCATCAGTTGGAGTCCACCCCACGCCTTTTCCAGGTGGTCCCCCAAAATTCTTGGTGAGTGGCCCTACAGACATGGCCTCTTCAAGGGTGATGGTGATGATGTGAAAGATTATTTATGTCTGCATTGGGCTCTCGCTGAGTCACTCCTGAGCCCAGTGGTGACTGGAAGAAATCACCCTGATCAATACCACAATGTCAGTCCCTTTCCTCCTTCCAAGGAACCCTGGTAAATGAAAAGGAGATAGAAAAGGAAGGCGAAGGAGACAGAAATGAAGTGGCATTTCTGTCACTTCAGGGTTTTCTTTGTGTTCAAAAATGAAGTTCTTACTGGAGGCACAGTTGCCAAAGAGGATTCCAAAATGATGCAAGAGAGCTCAGAGGAACCAGGCAATGTGTGTGATAAGAACAGCAGCATCACAGAAAAATATTATAGAGGGAAAAAGTCTTATTAGTCAGATAGAGGAAAGAGTTGGCTTGCCAATTAAAAACAATTCTTTTTTTTTTACAATCTGCATGTGCCTCACCCAGACACATTGAAGGCCACACACAATAAGGACAATAGATGTCAGGCTAATGAGCGTCCCTTCTGGGGGTGGGGGGCTGAGTTGGACCCAGAGTCTTACATATTTACTTATTCAGAGTAGAGAAAAATAGAGACATATGAAGAGAATGTCCCCACCCTCCACTCGGGACAATTGGCCAACAAGCAGCAGAGACAAGATGATGGGAATGTATCCAAGTATATTAAGAAGAAAGATATTACAGAACAAGAACAAGAAGCCAGAAGGGATGAGGGAGAGGGAGAAAGGGAGGGAGACAGGGAGAGAGAGGGGGAAAGAGAGAGAGAGAGAGAGAGAGAGAGAGAGAGAGAGAGACTCGGTGTGGAGAAGGAAAAGATGAAGGGGGTAAAGGATTCAGGGTAGCTCTTGAGGTTTATGGTTCTGCAAGAAGAAACGTGAAGGAGTTGTTTAATAAACATGGGATGGAATTATAAATTCTCAAGAGGTTTCTCTTTAAGGCTGAATGATGGTGTTAAGTAAAGCTTCTGATGTTTATGAGGATGGTCTTAAGGGTAAAGACTGTGCTTTGTTTATCTTGTGGACCCTGCTGCCCAGCACAGTGCCTGATACATAGTAGGGGCTCAAGGAGTGTTGAGTATGTCATTACCTATGGCAGAAGAGTGGTCATCTTGATCCCCATGGGACCCTGCTATCCTGGAGCATGAATGGAGTCCAGACCCTAACAGCAGCGTGGGGTGGAGGGTGCTGCTAGGTGGGGAGACAGAAAACCCCCAACTACTCCAGTGAGGTGTATGGGAAGGAGATGCTCAGGGGCCCAAGAGAAGAATTCCTTCACCCCGATGCATGGCCCACAGGCACCCACTTGGAGTGCAGGTGTGGGCTCTGTGCTAGAGCATGAAGAAGAGAAACAAGGAATGGGCAGTAGTGGTTGGAAGTTTTCTCTCAAAGGGCACTGAGCCTGCCTGGACCCCTTTCAATCCTGTGGCCCACCAGACCCAGCAGCTTCCCACCCCTTTCACCCTCCCAAATGGATTATTTTGTTTGTATTTATCTTGACCTAGACTCTCAGTTGAGGATCTTGGTTAACCAAGATTTTTAGCCTAAAGATCCAGCCTAATCACAGACTAGAGAGTCATGGGGGAAGAGAAGGGACCCATACTGAGTACTCATATGCCCAGCACTGTGCTAAATGCTTTCCTGTCTCCTCCAGCCCTCACAGAAAAGATGTTGTTGTCCTGAGCCTGTGATGAATTATATGATGATTAGAGATGATTTCCAACTTGCTCAAAACCACCCAGCTTTCTGCCTTTAACCGCCCCCCACAAAGCCACATGGGCATTCACCATATCAACACTCATTGTTGGGCTGGAGATAGTGGTGCTGGTGGCGGTGATGAAAAAGGGGACGGTGGTCATTTATATAATTTCATTGCAACAACCCTGACTTATTTATAGATAAGGAAACTAAGACTCAGAGAATTTAAATAATTTACCCAAGATCACATAGTTGGTAGATGAATTCTTAAAATGTACCAGAAGCTTCTTTAAAATGTACCACCCTGCTGGAGATTGGAGTGCGGCGAGTAATGAGTTGACTTTAAGAAACACATTCTCCCCTCATGCCCAGTTTGTGGCATTCAGGCAAATTATCCCTTTATAGTGATAACCAGTAATCAGAGCAGTGAGATGATCTATGGCTTTTCTGCTGCCAATTTTCAAGGGGCTGTTTGCAGGCTCCTCTCTCTTATTCCAGGGCCTTAGAGTCGCATCACAGAGGGAAGGAAGGAAATGAACAAGTCTGACCAGAGAACCAGCTTGGCAAAGAGCACCAGGGAACAGGGAGTAAATCTCAGCCATTTAATATCAGTTTTTGTCTCTTATTGATCCATTTTATTTTCCTTTTACAGAACAGGAGCGTCCCTGCAGTCTAGCTCATCAGTGGCCTTTAAAGGCTTCCTATTGATCCGTGAAACTATTGTCTCAGTTTGCATTTCCCCTTTTGGAAACACCCTTTGCTTTTTGATCATGTTCCATATTTAGTTCGCATCCCAAACATGGCTTCATTTCTGGGAGTAAGGAGCAGAGATCTTGGACCTCAGGAAGCAGTGGACTTGATTTCCTAATGCTTCTGGTACCTGCTTTTGGGCTCCAGGCAGTCTCCAGCTCCAAAGAGTGATGGGGAATGTTTGCACCTGGGAGGACTCGATGACCTCATCCCAAAGGGGAAAGTAAGAGTTGAAACAAGAGCCTCCATTTCTTGAGCACTTTCTCCAGGTTCAACTCACAACAACCCTGAGAGAAGAAACTGGTGAAGAAAATGAGGCTGAGAAATATTTAGTTGCTTGTGGGGACACACTCAGCTTTGACTCCTGGCTGCATGAGTAACTACCTGCACATTAAAATAATTTGGCAAAGGTTTCACATATCCAAGGTGAGAATCATGATGGAACTTTCTAGAGTTGCTTTAAGATTCCCATTAGGTAATGTATCCGAGGTCCTTAGAAGGGTGTTCAGCACAGGGGAAGTGCCCAGTGGATATTTGGTGAATGAGGGAGACCCCCTTCAACTGTTTCCTAATAAGGCTCATCCATGTACCCTGTCCTCCATCGTTAGATGAAAACTTAGTTCTTCTTTCTAAAACGAATACCTCAAATAAAGTCTAGATTTCAGATGAAGAGAAAATGTATTTGAAAATGGCTAGTATAGTGTCTTCCAGATAGTAGTAGGTGCTCAATAAATATTGGTTTATTCATTTATTCATCTATCCCTAGCCCCTGAGGAACTAACCATTATGTCTCCAGCATCTACCAATTTCCTTCTTCTGCACCTTCAAATGGAACTTCCCCTCAGTCTTTATTGAACCTTCTCCAATATTTTTCTGCTAAGCAACCTGAACCTTCATTAAAAGTCTTCGTTTCTCACTGTTCAATTTTTTGCTTCTTAACTCCTAGAAGCTGCCTCCTGACTTCCCAAAGCTCAGATCTCCCTCCAAGGTTCTGTTGACCTGCTCATTACTTTATATTCGTCCTTGTCAGTCTCTCCCTGGCTCTTGACCATGTGCATTATCCTCTCTTCTTAGCCAAAATCTCTCCTTCCTTGGCTTCTGGGTCATTTCATTATTTCATACATTTATTCACTTACTCAACATTTTCTGTGTGCCTTTGTGTATTGTGTGAGGGACTGGAGGTAGGTGTGACTGCTCAAGGAGTATCAGACACAACAGTGGATTCTGGTTCTCTCCTCTCTCTTCCACCTTCATCTACTACACACCCAGATTGATTCTTGTAACACCTGCTCAGATAACACCTTGGACTCTACAAAGACACCCCGGCTGCCTTTCAATAGGGACAATGATTATTTTTCTCTGTACTGTTTCCATTCTATCAGACTACTTTGTCACTGCCCATATCCCCTTGTTTTGCACCTGACTGTCACTGTGTGTTTCTCACGGGCATGACATGGACAAGACTCAATAAATATCTATTGAGTGAAATGGAATATTTTCAGTAATTTCTTCACTCTTTCGCTTGCTTCCTCTTTTCCATTCTGGCCCATAAGTTGAGATGTGCCTTTAGAAACCCAATTATTGTATATCCATGATCCTTGAACTTGCTTGTTGATCATAAAACAAGCTTTGAAAAATAATTCTTGTTTATTCTTCTGGAGTCTTTCATCACCATCTTGCATGTAACCATACAAAATTAAACTTGTGTTTCTTTGTCAACGGCAACCTCCACCCCCTAAGTCAGGACTTATATATTATTGAGGCTGCTGATCTCCTTGACTCTAGTCAGTCGTCTCTTTTATTAGTTTCTTGGCTGGAAGTCTGAAATCAATGAGTCAACAAGGCCATGCTCCCTCAGGGAGATTCTGTTCCATATTTTCCTCTTAGCTCCTGGTGATGGCAGGTAATCCTAGGTGTTCCTTGACATTCGGCTACATCACTTCAGTCTCTGCCTCCATCTTCACATGCCCTTCTTCCTCTGTGTGTCTATGTCTTCACAAGGCTTACTTATAAGGATCCCAGGCATCGAATTTAAGGGCCACCTTAATCCAGAATGGCCTCCTCTTAACAAATTACATCTACAAAAACCCTATTTCTAGATAAGATCAATTTGAGGGAACATTATTCAACCCAGTGTATTTTTCAATCCATCTTGTCTAACACCACCAAAATCAGATTCCCAAACAGCACTTGGTTATATCCCTCCAAGTCTCAAAAATCTGAAACAACTTTAAAGTCCTTTACTTCCTTCATCACCAGAAGCTGCCTAAGCAGCCTGTTTTCAGTCATAATACACATTACCTTTATTTTAAGAACTTTAAAACATTGTGACCCTGATTAAATCCCATGGAACACAAGTTTAATGTGTCCTCTTTATCCCCATTCCCAGAGTGCTGCACAGTTCAATTGTGGGTATTCAATAGGCATCCAGTGAATGAAGACATGGCGAGTTGAATATCAGAATTTGAAGAGTCCTCCAGTACCTGTCCCTGCACCATCTGCTCCGGTCAGCATTTGCTGAGTAAAAATTAGGTGCTCTCAATAAATACATGTTCTTGATTGATTAATCCATCAACCAGGTTTCCTGATCTGAAGCATTTTTAATGTTGGTTGCCAGGAGGCTGCAGTGGGGGGCAACAGGGGAGAAAAGGATGGGCAGTGGAAACATTTGATCAGCATTCCGCCTTAGCACTCCTGGGGCCTGTCCAAGCTTTCCATTTGCCTAAGAACCAACTTCTAGCCTTCTAAGAGAAATAACAACTTTGGAACCATGGATGGTGGGGTCCAGGCTAAAGAAATTAAGATTTATTAAGAACAGGTAGCATGGCTTCTTTTCTATACTGAAAGCATTCCAGCAAGGCAGGAAGCTACCCTAAATTAAAGAGATGTCCAGTGACTGCATTCTTTCTTGGATCACCCATGGATCTGTAGCAGTGAATAGAGTTTGTGAGAGGAACACTACATGGTCACATGCCTTCTAACAACCCCCGACTTGGTGTAACTTGTACCCGTATCTCTAGAGAAGAAAGGGGTCTGTAAGCTGGATGTGATTGCCCCTAGAATGAAGGTAATTCTACTGAAATCTAGCCATTCCATGGACTGGCTTCAGTAGCAGACTTTTAATGGCTATCTAGGATACACACACACACACACACACAAACACACACACCAGAAATAACTGAAGGGCAGTCCTGGAACCAATCATTTTACATGGAATTTGGCCCCAGGTCATCACAGTTGTTACCTACACCTGAGTCAACCCCCACTCCTACCTCCACCCTAAACTGATGTGACCCAAACCAATAAAGATTAGGTACCTGGCAAGTAAGAAGCCACATGCATCCACTATTTCATTTCCCTGTGTTTCTCTTCTAAGTGTCCTAAGTCACCCACTCTCTTAGCACTTATTCTTTGGGGGATTATAGAACTAAAACAGGCTTTATTGTGTTTCAGTTCCCTTGTATCTATTTCAATAGAACTGCTAATACCACTCATTTTCAGATTTTGTGTGCTTAATAGATTGGTAATATGAGGTCATGTGTCCAAAAAGATAATTATCATTCTGGGCACTGATTGAATGGCTTCATTGTTCTCAAAATATATGGAAGGCAAAAAGGACTTTTGTTATGGCTTTACCTGATAAGTGCGTGTGTGTGTGTGTGTGTGTGTGTGTGTGTGTGTGTGTTTGCACAATTCCTGAAACTTCACATGACTCAATTTGCCATTCCAAAATAAAAGAAAGTTAACATTGTGATAGGAGCAGTGGTATTTTACTAGCAGATAAATTAAATTAGAATTTTCAGGAAATGCAAGCTGTGCAAACGTTGTGTTGACTATTATCAACCTGTTGGATCGAAGTGGGTGAGAGTTTATCACATCTGCCTATATTCGTTACCCAATTTTGTTAGTTTCCTAAATTTTCAGCACCTGGAGTTGGCGGGTGGAGCAGCCCCTCCCCATGACTTTCCACAGTAAGAACACTGGTTGACAACACTTCTTTGATGACCTTGTCATTCCTGGAGGCAGAGAGGGCCCCAGCTTTGTGCTTTCCCAAAGGAATGTGGGTGTGAACTGAGGGTCACCAGTCCCATAACTCTTTGAAGATCCAAAAGAATTGACAGGAAGGATTTTGGGAAGGAACATTCAGCTTCAGACTCAAAGCAGGAAATAGCAAATGCCTGGAAATAAGAGCACAGATCATATGATTCTGGATAGAGCAACCCATGCATTTCAATTCTTAATGGGTTGATTAGTGCTAAGCCACATGTGGAGATGCTAAGAGTGACCCCACCTGGGAAATGTGCCTTGAGTGCACCTGCTCTGTATGGCTACCCAGTGTCTATATGGCACCAAACTTCCCATTGCTTTTCATCTAACCTCGCTACACCCAAGATCTCAGTGGACTGGGTTTGGATCACCATCTCTGGCCAAGCAAATTTTGTTGCCTTTTTGCTTTCTATGTCTTTCTCTATCTGCAACCACCCCCCAGTCCCTCATCACTACTAAGCATCATATAGTATTAAGCACTCAATAATGCTCAAAGACCCATTCAACCTAATCAAAAGACTGGATGTAGAGGCACACGGCCTTGGGTCTGAGTTCCACCACACCATTTACTTGGTGGGTGAATCTGAGTAAGTGACTGAACCCCCTGAACCTCAATGTTTTGATATAGAAAACAGAAATAACAGCACCCACCTTTTCCATGCTATTGAGATTAAAGGTGCCTATGTCATGAGCCATATTCCAGAAATGGGGGAAAGAAAATGCCCTCTCTAGTAGAATTTTTAATATAGTGTTTCTATTTCAAACATAATCGAAAGTAAAATAGATAAAGCATATTCTAGATAGTCTGGATGTCCCTTTATAGTTAATAACTGCCACTGCATCTTAGTGCCAGTGGTTGCAAACAAGTTGGGACTGTATAATTTGATTGTACGAATGAGAAAAGGATAGAGATGAAATAGATTCAAAATCATGCATTACTGTTAAATTAATGCCAAATAGCTTCACAGTCCCCAGTATCAATGGGAAACAATTGTGGGGTACTTGACTCATCATACTGTGTAGGCATGGGGAACTGAAATGTACCTGCACTGTAGCACTCAGACCACTTTTATGCAGCAAGTTTTGAACCAGCTTTCTATAAACCATATCATCTGTCCCATTTAATTAAAATTATTAGCCTGAATTTTAAATATATTGTAGCTCTCTTGGCATTTAAATTATTAGTATTATTTTTTATCATTTCATAGGAGCAATAAGCATTAGGAAATTAAACAGAATTTTATTTTCTAAATGTTGAAATAACATTATATTTTAATATGTGTCATTTTTTCTGTACTTTAAGTGGATTCTGTGCATAACTAAATTGGAAAAATATTCTAATAATGTATGTGAAATTCTACATGGTAAAAGGCCCAAAGGAGGTGCACAAAATAGCCATTTCCTTCAGCATGTTGGAGGATATAAAAAAAGTACAATAGTAAATAATAATAAATATATGTATTCATCACTTTCTTTTTTGTATTCATCACTTTCTGTGCGTATCCATGCACATGCTAAAGATGTTGCATATATTATCTTTCTAAATAGTCATAAGCATTTGAAAACATAGGATGTTGTCCACTATAGTATACCACCTTCCTGCCCTCAAGGACTTGACAATTTACTGAGGAAATGATTCATGCATATAAAGAATTCACATGAGGTTATGAGTGTCAGTTGCTAAAGGTGTGTGAGCTCCAAAGAAGGAGGGATCTGTCAAGGTGGTTGTCTAGAAGGTTTCATGAAGTGACGGTCAGAACTGGATAGACAGGGTGGATGCAATGTTCTGTCTGTTACTCCAAATTCACTGTCCTCTGTCTGCCCCTGGCGACCTTTATGGATAGCAGACACAGCTTCTCTTGCAACCTGCCTTCCCTTTGGGTTCTGCCCAGTGCTACCTTCTTGTTCCATAGAATATTTGGAGAAGCTTTCTACTTCTGGAGGTGCTCTGCTTCTGGGCGTCTTGCAGTGAGTTTCAGGTCAGATCATCAGTGGGACTGGATGTTCAGGATGTAGGGTCTGGTAGTGGTCCTTGACAGAGCAGTTTTACAAGAATTTTCATGGGTATCACTTTCAATGTGTTGTATATCACGCATCGGCGTAGCTGTTGGTGTCCCCTTAGTAATGCAGCTTTGATCTCATGGGCGTGTAACAGAGCACATAAGCAAGGCCCCCAACAGGATCAGGAAGTATCAAGGTGAAATCAGTCAGAGAAGTCAAACCAAGATCTTGACAAAGGCATGAGCTGGTGGTTATAGGAAGATAGGAGGAGAAAGGTCTGTCTCTTCATTCCCTGGTCATCCCCTTCGTGGTGAGTTGGCTGCTCCCCAAATAAAGACCATTCTCTGTCAGGCAGCCCTCTCCATACAGATGCCCTCTTGGTTCTTGCATTGCTTCTTCTCTGTGGCCCTTCAAGCTCTGGGGTAATGCATATTCTCAACCCCAGTCCTACCACTCTTGCTAGCCCTGGGAACCTGTGTTGTCCCCTATGGATTCCCTAAACCCTGTTCTCACCTCTGTGAAAAGTCCCTTATTAAACTCTCCCATTACCCAGTTTGAGTATGCATCTGCTTCTCTCTAACCTCTGACTGAGACATGGAGGTTTGGGTGGTGGGGGTCAGTATAAGGGACTATACAGTGGGTGGGGAGGACAGTGAACACTGAATAAAATCAGAATAATTATTAGTATTGGCATTTGCAAACCTGCTTTGTGCCTGACCAGAAATTAGGATCTTTGGCTCCAAAATTCCTAATCCTGAACATACCATCTCATTGCTATGCCCATTTTCCATGGGAGCAAAACAGCCCTTGCTTGAGTCCAAGGCAGATGACTGATTAAGTGGCAAGGTCTGAATTCAACCCAGGTTCTCTCCAACTCTACCTCTCTATGCTCATTCAAACTTCCATCAACCTCTCAGTGAGAAAAACAGTCTGATGGGGATGAGATTCTGGGCTCAAGTCCCCAGTTCTCTCTGGGGGATACTCAAAAGGAAGGCCAGATCCTCTCCCCACCTACCCTGAAATCCCAGGGTCCTCTCCTCATTCCACCCTTAGAGGGAGGGCCAGCAGAACCATCCCTTTTGTAGGATGGGCTTTCTTGAACTCTTTCCTCCTCCAGAGAATGTTAGCTGGAATGCCCTCTCCACAGACAGCCAGAATCGGACTTCAGAACTTTCTGGGCTCCTCTAAGTTACTAGCTGTCCAGGTTGCACCTGGCTGCTTTGCAGGCCCCCAGGCCCTAGACTCTGGCTAGCTGCTCTCTGTGGGCTGGGGTGAACCTGCTCCTCAGAGAGCTGAGGCCCACAGAATGAGCATGCATTAATGTGATTTCCTTGTGGTTAAGACCCTGAAAAGGCCTACTGTGACTATCCGAGAAAATCCGGGCTTCAGGCACGCGGACCTGGCAAAGAATGTGCTGGAAAACTTGGACACGTGACAAGATTTAGGAGAAGGAAAGATCTTTAGATATCAGTAATATTTCTTGCATTTGTAAATGTTTTCTTTACATGTTTATTATTACATTTTTTGCAAAGGATGGAATATTTTATTGGAGAGGGAAGGAAACACAGATTTACCAAATCAGAATCTGCATTTTAATAAGATCTCCGGGTAGCTTAAGGGTACATGGGTTACAAGGCGGTATAGGACTCGGTGGTCAAAATGCACCATGCATTATTTCATTAAGTCCCTTCGAGTTCAAAATTATGCTCTGTCTAGATTTTTATGACTATATAGTACAATGCAGGAAAATATGCTGTGAGAAATACTTTCACATCTTTCTTTGAGCAAATGATAATGACAATTATTATCATTGTTACTATCATTTATTGAGTACTAATTATGTGCCAGGCCACTTGTTGAATCCTTTATAAGAATTATCTCACCTTATTCTTATGATGGCCTACAAAAGAGGGGCTACTCTCATCTTAGAAGTGATGTTATTGGGCATTTTTTAAATGAAGTATTTCAAATAATGATGCTATTTCTACTACAACTGATGGACATGATGATAGCACTTACTGGGCACTTTCTCTCTTCTAGAGACTCTATTACCTGTTTGTTTGTTTGTTTGTTTGTTTTAATTTATATCTCAAACAATCCTAAGAGACCAAGCATTGTTAGTAATCTTCTTAAAAACTAAGGTAAACAAGGCTCTGAGGTTACATATCATGTCCAAGTTCATAGGATCCCAATCTGGACCCAGGACTGTCAGATGTCCCTGTTCACATTCTCAACATCATGCATGAGCAGGAATGTGCTAATTTGTTTCTAGTTCTTTAGTGTATCCTTGGGGCCTCACCTCCCACTGCTGGGCTCTAAGCAGGCCATTCTCCCCACCCTCCCAAGCCTTTGTGTGTGGATAGACAGAGGAGGATCATGGCACTGCCTCCTCAGCAGGGATGGGCTTAGGGGAACAGAGGACTTTTTTTCCTAATCACAGCTGTACACAACAGGGCTATAGGCATCAGGAGCCTCAGACATTCAGACTCTGGCCGCGTGGCAAACATCCCAGGACTTTGCAGGGAACAATGGGCACTGAACTGCAGGTGACCCGACCTGCTAATCGCTGCCTGATTACCAGCTAATCAGTGCCTTGTTTGGGACTCTGAATCCCAAATCCCTTTGGACTGGGCTGGGCCCTAGGAGGCAGTCACCTGGTTAATGTGCCAGGGCGAGGCAGGGGGTCATGTGTTCCAGCGCAGAGTGGCCAAAGGCCGTCGCTGGGGAAGTGGTCACGGGTCTGTCTCTCCCCAGCTGGTCCTGGACAGCTATAGCTCTTGTCAACAGCATAGAAGTGAACAGAGGCAGAGAAGTTAAAGACCAATCTGTGGAGAAAAAGCTGATCCACGCTTCTGGGCACAGAGAAAATAAAAAACACTTTTCCCCAGAAATTCTCCAGAAGAGGTCTCTGAAATAATCCAGAGGAGGGTATAGTTACAACACCACGAACACCCTCATGGTTATAACCACTGTCACAGCCACCACCATCACTAACCCTATACTCACTACTACTGCTGCTGCTGCTGCCACCACCCCCATCCATCATCAGTGCTAACATCACCATCACTACCACCAATAGGATCACCACCATGTCCATCATCAGTACTAATATTACTATCATCACTCCCACCATCACCACTTCCATCATCACCTCTATCACAACCAACAGAATCACCACCACCTCCATCACCAATACTGTCATCA
The DNA here is from genome assembly GCF_028538775.1 of Myotis yumanensis. Taxonomy (NCBI): domain Eukaryota; kingdom Metazoa; phylum Chordata; class Mammalia; order Chiroptera; family Vespertilionidae; genus Myotis; species Myotis yumanensis. The sequence continues at coordinate 19,042,705 of NW_027223769.1, forward strand.
CTATCATCACTCCCACCATCACCACTACCATCACTACCATTATCACCATTATCCCACCCTCATCCACACTTCCACCACCATTAACATCATTACACCCCTACCACCACCACCAAGAACATCACCACTGCTACTGCCACCATAACATAACCACCATAGCTTTCATTGCTGCACACCACCATACCCTAAGAGAGCAACTTTGAGTAGTGTTTTAAAAACACTGCTTTGAGAGTCAGACAAATTTAGGATCGACTCCATGAAGTACTAGATGTTTGAGTTTGGGCAACTAATTTATTTAAAACTGAGTGTCCCCAAATGGAAAATTTGAGATAATTACATAATCAACTCGTAAGATTTTGGCTTATATAGGCCCATTTGTCACAATGCTTGGCACATAATAAGCACTCAACAAAAGCTCTCTCTCACTATTTATCATTACTTCTGCCCCAGCTTCACTTCAGTACACAGCTTCTGCTATTGCATCATTGCTTGACAATGGTTGGGGACAGGACCATTTATCCTTCACCATGATATCATGGGATCCTCTAGGCTGCCTGTCATCCCTTAGAAGCATGGATCTGGTCATGTTTCCATTAGTTGAAGAAAGTTTCAATTTAGAGTTAGCTGTCAGGGATTGAATCAGCATCTACTTTTTAAAAGCCATGTGACCTTCAGAACTTTTCTAACCTCCCAGATACTCCCTTTCCTCTCCTGAAAAATGGAGAATGATAATCTCTCCCTTACAGAATTGTGAGAGGATTACATGAGATATGATAGGGAAAAGCCCTAGAAGATCAATAGGGACACAATAGGCATTCAATGCAGTGAGTTGTTTGCCCGCTACTTTAGCTTAGAAGAAATAATTATCAGAAAGTGGAAAGCTCATGCCTTGCTCTAGAAACCTTCTTAATGGGGGAATAAAACTATGCCTTTCTTGCCTTGGGCTGGTGATTCAGTTGGTTGGAACGTTGTCCTGTACACTAAGGTTGTGGGTTCTATTCCTGGTCAGGGCACATACCTAGGTTTCAGGTTTGATTCCGGTCGGGGTGCCTACAGGCAGCAACTGATTGATGTTTCTCTCTCTCAAATCGATGTCTCTCTCTCTCTCTCTCTCTCTCTCTCTCTCTCTCTGTGTGTGTGTGTGTGTGTCTAAAAATCAATAAAAGCATATCCTTGGGTGAGGATTTAAAAAACAAACAAACATGTCTTCCTCTCCCTCTTCCCGAGAAAGCTGACCTCTACACTCTGACCAGTTCCCCAAGCAGAGTGAACTGCTAAGGTCTAATAAAAGGTTACCTTTGCCCGGTTGCTTCAGTTCTAGGAAGCTGTTCAATGTTTGACTATATTTCTCCAAACTCATTTAAAAACAGTTCATCAGGTTAGTTCAGATGAATTATTGCTCCTTGGGAGTTTTCCAAACCCTGGATTTCCTTCAGAGAGAGTTGGATTCTGTTCCATTCTTGGAATTCAGCTCCTTGACCCTCTCTGTGACCCCCGATCATGAATACAGTGTAAATAACCTGCTGTATCCTGCACTAAGAGAGAACTCCCTGACCCCCTGCTTGCAGAATGGAACCACTTCTCTCGGGCTTCCCAAAGCAAGAATGTCAGACAACCTCCTTCATTTCCCTTCCTCACTTCTATGGCTATTAGTCACTAATGTTTTGGTAGTGTACATTAATAGAATAGATATGCCCCCAAAATGTTACATGGTAAAAGAAGAGGGGAAAAAACCCCTTCCATCAATCAAAATTGGTTCCTGCTTAGTCTATATGAAATTTATACCACAGTGAAAAAACCCTCAGCAGAATTTCCACCCCTAATGGTGTAACACAGGCTGCCCATGGAAGGTCAGGAGAGGCAGTGATGAATTATCAACCCACACGAAGAAATAGCTAAGAATTAACTTTGGCGAGCCTAGCACCTGGCTGGGGCCACACTGGACCCTGCCCACTAACATCAGGACAAGTAGACTGCCAGTGCTTCATTGTCTATCGAGTTTTTCTCCTGTGGAAGCCCAATTCAGCCTCCAAGTAAGAAAGAAAGGACATGGGAAGGGCAATTGCTGGCAGATCCCTAAATTCCAATTGGAATAGTTTCAGATACCACCCCCTCCCCTACAATCCTGAACCTTTTGTGAGGATAGACTGATCCTGCTGATATTCCCCCGCCCACCTGCTGACAGAATTGGATACCTTGTTTAGGCCAGCCGCCATGTTGTTTCATTGCCATGTGATCCTCCCAACCATCCTGACTGGTTGTGTCCTTATTTTTCACCCAGCGCTGCATTTTTGAGAACTTCACATATTGCTAATTGATAATTCCATCTGATTTTCTCTATGCTGCATAGATAGTCTTCCATAATGGGCCCCACAACATTTTACTTCCCCGTTTTTTCAACTGTGGACTCCTTGGTTGCCTCCTTGGTCCAACAGATGACTCCATGACATGCTCTTATAGTCTCTTTCATGGACCCCAGGGATATTCTTTGGGATATCCTAGAAGTGAAACTTGCTTCTGCTCCCTCCCTTGCTTCTACTGAAGATAGATACTTGATATTATGAGATAATTCTTTAGGGTGGCTTCACTAATCTATACTCCCAAGAGCAATACGTGAGGAATCAAGTGTTCCCACACCTCAGGCCAATACTTGGCATTACCCAGCTTTCTCATTGTTACTAATCTGATGGGTAGTGAGCTGTCTATCTCCAGATTGGATTTGCATTTCTCTGATGACTAATGAGTTTAAACACCTCTTCATATTGTAGTATCCATGTGGATTTCTACCGCTGTGAGTTGCCTGTCATATCTTTTGCCCCTATTACTATTGGATTTTATGATCCTTTTCTTGTTAACAAGTGTCCATCACGTATGCTAACTTGATCCTAAGTCAGTTTTAGACATTGAAAATGTTGTTTCAATTTGTTTATGTTTTTTTTCAATCCTCACCCAAGGGAATTTTCTCCATTGATCTTTAGAGAAAGAGTGTAAGGGAGGGAGGAGGGAGAGAGAAAGAGAGAGAGAGAGAGAGAGAGAGAGATCAATGTGAGAGAGACACACCAACTGGTTGCCTCTCGCATGTGGAACTTACAACTGAGGAATGTTCCCTTGACCAAGAATCCAACCGGAGACCCTTCAATCAGCAGGCCAACGCTCTTACCACTGAGAAAAACCGGCTAGGGCTCAATTTATTTTTTAATTTCACCATTGCGATCCTTTATTAATAAGAACTCCAAAATTTTGGAATAATCGAAACCATCAACTTTCCCCCCTTATTGTTTGTGTTTTGGGTCTTGATTAGAAAGTTTGTTCCACCTCCAAGTCATAAAAATATTCCTCTAATTTTTTTTCAGTTAACTTAATTTTGCCTCTTATTTAACCTCTTATTCATCTGGAGTCCACCTTTGTGTAATATAGGCATATAGACTTTCTTGTTCTCCATATGGTGAGTTTCTCAATACCATCCACTAACTATCTTACCATTCCCCGGGATGGATAAGCTGTGTTAATCATACGTCAAGTCCTCATTTATAAATAGGCCTGTTCTGTTCCCTGCTCTCTGTTCTTTAGCCAGTACCATACTGCTTTTATTATTATAGTTGTGTAGGATGTCAGTATTTTGTAGGGTCAGCCCCTCCCCCCTATTCTTCTTTTTCATGGTTGACCTAGCTCTCTGGGGAACTTTACTCTTCTGCATCCATTTGAGCACAATATTTCTGTGTTTCACAACAATAAATTTAAAATAAATAAATAAATGCAGCTGGAGTTTTGCTGGCGATTGCATTGGACTTGCTCCTCATCCTTTAAACAAAGCAGGATGTGTATGTGTCTCAGGTACAGAACCCACATCTCCGAGAAGCGCTCTCATCACACTTTCCAGATGAGCGTGCTACTCCAGTGTAGGACAGTGGCTGTCTCTGGACCTCACGCCCCAGGGGAGCCCAGGGTGGCGGTCAGTTTGGTTTGGGCAGTGCTGCTAATGCCTGATCCTTTCTTGAGTAATGACTCTGCTCAGGAAACTGTGCCTCAAGGCTCAGATTTCCCTCATTTAAGCTTGTGGCTTCTTGGCCTGGTGCCTGTTCCCTTCCCAAAATGTTTGTTAGTGTAGTGGCTTTTTATGGCACTTCATGGAAAAATGAAAGAGGAGGGGGGAGACGACTGTATCTGCAAACCAGCCCGTCCTTAACCTTCTCTTACTGGAACTCGAATCCTCTGCATACCTTGTTAGCAGAAAACTTCAAATGTATTTGTTTCCATCCAAGCTCACAATTGGAATGTTCTTTACCTCTCAACTCGAGCCAGGACAAATGTGGCCCAGGCTCTGAGAAACAGCCCGTTCTTTAGAAGAGTTGTACAACAGCTTTTTTTGTTGTTGTTTTTTGGTTTTTTTAAAATATATTTTATTGATTTTTTACAGAGAGGAAGGGAGAGAGATAGTTAGAAACATCGATGAGAGAGAAACATCGATCAACTGCCTCCTGCACATCCCCCACTGGGGATGTGCCTGCAACCAAGGTACATGCCCTTGACCGGAATCGAACCTGGGACCCTTCAGTCCGCAGGCCGACGCTCTATCCACTGAGCCAAACCGGTTTCGGCATGTACAGCAGTTTTTGCACAACATTTACGAGCAGCTATCTGCTTGGGCATCAGGAGCGGGCTTGCTTGCTGAGAGTCAGAGAGTGGAGGCCACTCTGCCATTGCAAGGTTGATCCTGGAGGCAACGTTGACGGGCTCACTCCTCGGTCCCCTGAGCCCCACGTCCAGTTTTATAGTCACACCTGGAAAGCTCTTGGGTTAGACAGGCAGTTTCTCAGCTTCTGGAAAAGGAAGCCAGCGGGCCTATGATACAACCTGTTTCCGCTAAAGTGCGGGAAGTCAGAGATGCTGGCTGGAGTATCAACAGAGGAAGAGGGACCAACACCAGATCTCCAAGAAATGTCATGCTTTTCTTAGAATCAGGGCCTCTATTACACACAAATTTGAGATTATCTCATACAATTATCTAAAATTAACTGTGGCTTTCATATGAAAAACATTTAGGGGAGGATCAGATAAGAAGGAGGCCTATTTATAATACTTGCCACGGGGGAAGAGGGCAGAGTAGAAACAAGAAGGAGAGAGAGCGCACGCTGCACAAAATGATACCAAATGTACTGCAGGCGCCATAAGCCACAATGCCGACTTTCTCCCTCCGCCCCTCATTAATAACAGAAAGGAGAACTTTCATCCTGCTTGTCTGTTCACCCAGAGTCTCTTTGAGAAAATTCTGTTCCCAGGAGGAATGCTGGCTTCCCATCTCATTCTGGATACAAACAGGATCGGTGACTATAGGTCAGAGCCCCGGAGATCAGCATAGATCAAAATGTTTGTTCCTAGGGTTTGAAATACTAGCCAGTGATTCTGGCTCTGAAGTGGTTAGTTACAGGCGGGAACTCCTTGGAACAGTGACTAGAATGAGAAATGGGAACGGGGCAGAACCCAGTTGAAGATCCCATTTGAAGTCCTTAGGGTCACACAGGTGCACAAAGAACGCACTTGAGTGCCTCTCAGTATCTGTGCGCTGCACTTAAAGCAGCGGTTCTCAACCTTCCTAATGCCGCGACCCTTTCATACAGTTCCTCATGTTGTGGTGACCCCCAACCATAAAATTATTTTCGTTGCTACTTCATAACTGTAATTTTGCTACTGTTATGAATCATAATGTAAATATCTGATATGCAGGATGTATTTTCATTATTACAAACTGAACATAATTAAAGCATAGTGATTAATCACAAAAACAATATGTGTAATTATATATGTGTTTTCCGATGGTCTTAGGCAACCCCGTGAAAGGGTCGTTCGACCCCCCAAAGGGGTCGCGACCCACAGGTTGAGAACCGCTGACTTAAAGAGAGCAACTCAGTTTGGAGTGCACTGTTGTTGTTCCCATTTTACAGAAAGGAAGTCAAGGCTCAAAGAATTTACTTGGCTAGAAAGAAAATGGGCCAGAATTTGAAGTGAGCCTGAGTTCAGAATTCACACTCTTGACGACCACAGCAGATGACCTCTACACAACCACTGTCCTCCCTATTCCACGTGGCATCCCTGATGTCACTCTGCACACACTGCATGTATTCCAAGGGAAGGGAGAGGGGTCTAGAGATGGGTGTGTGAGGGGAGGGATATATTCTAAGCAAATGCTTCTTGAGCAGATCAGCAACAATAGTTCAAATAAAAACTGCCATAAATTGTCCACTCTGTGACAGACCTGATGTATGTTTTTGCTTGTAATTGTCACGGCTGCCGTGCATACAAGGCCATTTAAAACAATTTAATTTTTCAATTGCAGTTGACATTCAATATTATATTATTTTCAGGTGTACAGCCTAGTGGTTAGACATTTACATGACTTACAAAGTGATCCCCCAGAGTCTAGTATCCATCTGACACCATTCATAGTTATTATAATATTATTCACTATATTCCCTGTGCTGCATTTTACATCCCTGTGACTATGTGTAAAGGTCAATTCTGTACTTCTCAACCCCATCACTTTTCCCTCCAGCCCCCCAGTAGCCAAGATATGGAAGCACCCTTGTCTGTTGATAGACAAGTGGATAAAGAAGTTGTAATACATATATACAATGGAATATTACTTGGCCATGAAAAAGAATGAATCCTACCATACAAGGCCATTTTACAGATGGAAAGCAAACTCCATGCTACTAGAAGCTGAGTGGGATCTGAACTGTCGAAGTCTCAGGACCATTCACTTTCCATGATCCCTCCTCACCACTGAGACCCCGGGGGCTTCAGGCTATGCCTGCATTGTTTTTGCCACCACCACCTAGACACCGGATGGCAAAGAACAAATGATCCCGAACACCAAAATCAGCCCAGTGGGAAATATTTAACCCACGTACTTCTAGACTTTCTGGCCTCACCTCTGTTCCCTGCCAGAGAGAAATGGCATGAGACGAAGGACAGTTTTTATAACCTCTTTCAGCTCTAAACCATGTTTCCTGTGCACTTAGCAGGTCTTAATGGAAACCAAACATTCTCTCCGGCACCTATATTCTTAACGCCCCCAGTCAAGTGCCCATGTGGTTAAGAGAACTGAACCAACAAAAACATTTTTTAAAAATATCAGAACACAGCATGGAAGGGGCCATCGCTAATTCAAAGAGGCAGACTTATTTCCTAAAGGTTGCAAAGAGGTGAGTCTTTCACAAGAGTCTAGCTCGAGGCCACATTTGCAAAAGCAAAATCATTCCTCTTGCAAGGTTTGTTTACTGGCCATTAAAAAAAAAAGTAAAACAACTTTTACTTTCTGCTCTCTGAATAAGGACTGTTTTTCCAGCTGTGTAGTCGGAGGAGGATACAAGAGGCCTGGTTATTTTTCCCCCCTCCAGAATGGAGCAAAATTTCTTACACAATTTTGTTAGGGCTGAACTGCACATAGAGCAGTTTATTTATACTGTTTTATCGCACACCTGTTTGGATACGGGCTGTTTTCTGGTATTTAAACAAACCACTTCTTGCCAATTGCTTTATCTACAGCGTCTCATGCTTTTGCTGCAAATGTTTCGTATTAATTCAGAAGGAAACACCAATTGCTCCATGAAAATTATTAGCGAGGACTGAAATAACCTAATTGTGACTTACTTCTAACACGTTATCATTGAAGAACTGTATCCCAGGAATCCGTTTAAAATGCAGTAAAAAGCCATTTCACTGTCCTTAAGGGGAGAAGCAAGATAAAGGCTTTTGGAAGAAATCCTTTAATAAAAACGTTTTTTAAGCCACCTGCTTATTTTGAGCTAGTATGTTAAGGAGCAAGAAAAACATTACCATTTTAGGTCATAGTGGGCCATGTTAGCCACTATGGAAGTTTTGGGGTACACAAATAGCAGTCTCAGAATTTGGGTAAAAGACCTCATTTCAGTTATAGGACTCTCTCTAAATCATTTAAACTCTAGGTACCTCTCTCAGTAAAATGTGGGTCATAATAACTAACCATGGGTGAGAAATTTTAGTTCAACCCATGGTTACTGAATAGCTATTAAGGGATAAGTCTTGTGCTAGGCCTCAGGGTGCAGAGATGAATGTGACCAGGTCTCCATTTCCAGGTTTCCACATTCTGTAGCCCGGTACATGGTAGGTCTTTATTCCATGTTAAGGGAATTTGAATTTTTATGTGTAGATTCATAAATAGCTAACTATAAGCCAATACTAAACCTGTGGAATTAAGAACTCAATGTTTATATGAGAGGGTTGATTTTATGTGCAATGTCAAAACAGATTGGAATACTAGCTTAACAAACTGTATTAGTTATCTATCGCTGAGTAACAAATTGCCCCCAAAATCTAGTGGTTGGAAACAATAAACATCTATCACCTCCCAGTTTCTGTGGGTTAGGAACCCAACTGTGGCTTACCTGGGTCCCTTTGCATTAAGGTCTCTCATAAGGCTGCAGTCAAGGTGTTGGCCAGGGCTGCAGTCTCATCTGAAAGTTCACATGAAGGAAAATCTTTCAAGTTTAATCACATGGTGATTGGCATCACTCAATCCTTTGCTGGCTATTGTACTGAGGTCCTCAGTTCCTTGCTGGCTATTGGCTGGGGGGTGGGGGAGGGCATTCCCTCAGTATCTTAGTGTGTAAGGCTCTCCATAGGGCAGTACATAAAGTGACAGCTGACTTCTCTTGGAGTGAGTCAGAAGAGAGAGTACCTTGACTTGATAGGCTCAAAATAAACCATGGAAGGGATTTAAGTAAAGGCATGATATTATCATATTTGCATTCTAAAAGATTATTCTGGCTTGAGATTCTCGCATAACTTAAGCATAAGTATCATTATCAATCCCCCCCACCCCCCCGCCCCTAATTTCCATTGCTATTGCAAACCCAAAGACAAAAGCAGTTGAACACACAGGTTCTGGCTGCCTACCTGGTTGGGGAGCATTAACAGAGTTCCTAGATATCTGAATTCAACCCACCAAAGTCTAGGTTCAAGTCCTCAAAACCAGACAGACAACATTAATAAAGGCACTCCCTGGTTTAAGCAATATATTCAAGATACTCCCATGACCACAATTGACTTCTTGGGTTCCTAAAAATTGTAGATTGAGGAGATTAGGTGGAAATGGAGCTGGCGACAAAGTTGAATAGATTCTACCTACATGCTGCTAAAACATCCAAGCCCACTCTTGCCCTAATTAAACCCAGATATTTTCTTGTGCATCCAAACAAACATATCCCTCAGAAGATAGAGAAAAATATGCCTCAGAGTGAGAAGTGCCTACTCAAACAACTCAATTCACTTAATTACTTTGAATCTTGATTTCATTTTCTGGATTATTGGCATAAGATCAATATCCACCTCACAGCATTGTAATGAGAGGATTAACTGCTACAATATGTGAACTCCTTAGCACAGGGCCCATCACAAGTGTTGCTCAAAAATTAGTGGTTTAAAAATATATATGCCTGTATTGGTTAACTATAGTTACATAATAAACAACCACAAAAATCTCAATTTTTATTACAAAAAGATTAATATTTATTTAGCTCACAGGAAATGTGGGTTGGCTAGAACAGGCTGATCCAGGCTGGGTGTGGAGAGTGGTTCTGCTGATCTTGGCTGGGCTCATCCACACGTCTGGTGATCAGCTATGGTGTTAGCTGGATTGTGCTCCATGTGTCTCTCTTCCTTCTCCTGGGATCAATGGGTTAGTCTGGTCATGGTCACCTCATGGCATTGGCAAAAACACAAAAGAACAAAAGAAACACACAAGACATCTTAAATCCTAGGCTTGAAATCCGTGCACTGTCATTCTATTGGCCAAAGGAAGACACATGGCTAAACAGAAAGTCAAGGGCAGGGACATGTACTCCACTTTTTAGGGGGAGGGACTGAAAAGTCACATGATACAGACAAAGTTAAAATATCAGAGCCATCAATATAATCTGCCAAAACATGGATATCTGGTATGGTTGGCTTTTCTTTATTTAAAAAATGTTGATATATTTTTATTTATTTACAAAATGAATATTTTCAAATGGGAAAGATTAAGCATGTGATTCATGTCTATGTTCCCCTTTGCAAGATAGTATGCACAGTGTCTGGTATACAGTAGGGGTTCCATAAAGGTTCAGTTCAATATAGAGATGACATTATAGAGGAGCTCATCAGAGGAGTATTTCAATCAGACAAGTATCTATTGAGGGACTGTAGTTACAAGCACATTTGTAGGTCATTGGCAGTCACTGGAAGACAAGGTACATTTTGCTCTGACCTTAAACAGCTAGTAGATTGGCAGGATAAATAGACCTTGTATCAGTGCTTTTGCCAGGCTCTGCTGTAGGAACAAACAACCCCCATGTCTCAATGGCTTAAAATAGCAAAGGTTTAGTTAGCCCTTCAGATTGCATGTCATCTATGTGTTGAGTAGGTCCTATGTCATTGCTTTTATCTATATTTCTTCTCCAATTGTAGATCCACACTGAAAGAGCAGACCCTATCTAGTATATGCTTATTTGTTATAGAGAAAAGGAGTACAGTAGTCAAATTACATAATGGTTCTTTTAAAAGTTCCACTGGGATATGACATATATCACTTCCTCTCACATAATTTGGCCAAAGCAAGTCACATGGCCTGGCTTGACATAAATGGGGTGAGAAAATGTACTCCTCCCATAGGAAGGAACTGTAGGTCATGTGATAATAGGCAAAGATACATGATCCTCTTACAGGGAGAGGACCAAACAATTGGGAACAACAGTAAAATTAGAGTAATTTCAGATGTGACTTGCACACAAAGAAGAGAAATATACAGTGCTATGCAAATGATATCAGATGATAATATGCAGTTCTGCCTACAAGGGACTCAAAATTGATTTATTTGGGCAGATAAGGCACCACCATTAAAGTGGCTGCTAGTGAGATGTGTCAGAGAGATGTATAAAAATGTGAATATCTTGGGAATTCAAAGACTGGCTGGGATCTGTGAACTAGAGAAGTGGAGGAGCTAGAACTTTAGCTTAACTTGAAGGATAAATAAGGATTATAAGAACAGAGAAAAAGACGGTGGCATTCTTAGTATGAAAGATGTATAAACAAAGACTGGGACTAGGGCAGGCAGGAGATCTGGTGCACAGGAAGTCATTTATGCAGCGGGAGATAAAATATGAATAAGAAAGTCATCGTCAGGTATAGGCCCTGAATGCCAGTCTAAATTTAGAAGAGAGGAAAGTTACAAAGAGAAAGCAGTGTGTTCAAGGACCCTGTTTCTCAAAGTGATATCCACAGCCCAGAACCTCGGCCTCATCTGGGAAGTTGTCAGGGTGCAGAATTTCAGACCATCCTCCAGAACTCAGACCTGAAAAGTCCTGGAAATCACAGTATTTCCAGGTAACCCCAATGCATGTTATAGTTTGAGAAACAGCACACTATAAAACCACATTAAATGAATTAACAAGGTGAGATTGCAGACAGCATGGCCAATGGCTAGTCTTCTGTGGATTTATAGCACCAACTTCTAAGCATTGTGTTGGTGATGACAAGGAACATGGGGAGAGACAAATGCTGTTGATGAAGAATCAAGAAGGCATGATGCCTGCAAGGGTGGAGTAGATAATGCACAGACAACCCAGAAACTGGGTGACTGGACTAAGGATGCCTGTGCCGTGATGGAAACAGGAAAGTTGGGGCAGCTGGCAGGAGAAGAGTGAAGAAGAGCTGTTTTAGACACATTGGGTTTGAATTTCCAGAATGGCCTAACCATAGAGATCTCAAATAATGTGTTGGAAGAGTGTCTGGAGCAAAAGGTAGTGCCTCTGTCATTGGGGTTTTAGGGAGGCTGGTGGTAGTGTATGATTGTTGTGCTATGTTGGTTCTCACTCCATAGTCAATGCCTATTGGACAGTCAGTGCTCAGAAAGTACTTGTTAAATAAGTAGCGGCTGAAGGTCTCAGAAGAGGTCATTAACTAGGATGAGAAGTGTAGCGCAGCATTGCTATAATGTGGAGCAGCATGCAGGTCCCTCAAGGAGCTTGTTAGAAATGTGATCTCCTGGACCCCACCCAAGCCCTATAAATCCAACTCTCCCAGCGTGGACCCTGCAATCTGACTGTTTAGATTCTAAGGCATTTGAGGACCACAATTCTAAAGACAAAAAATAAAAGAAAAGGGGAACTCAAGATAAAAATCTGGACAATGTCCACCATTGGGAGACAAGGCATGTGCAACTGAGAGAAAGAAGTGAAAACAAAACGGGTAAAGATTCCCACAATCCATCAGGATTCTCTCAGCATCCAAGTGTCTCGATTTTCCTACAAGAAATCCATAGTTTTGCTCCTTCTACTTCTTGGAGGTAACGATAAGTTTGCTACTGGGTAGAAAAGGCCCTGTTTCATTTTTTTTTTCAAGCCCAAAATGAAATCTGCCCTTATGGAATTTGTCAGATATACCTTAAGACCCTACTGTGGATGAAGACTTTCATGGAGACCAGGGAATATGACGATTAGTAAAATACACTCCCCACCCTTGAAGCATGCATTGCCCGGTGTGACCAAGTCACAGCAAAAGCCACATGCTGAGAAGTGGTCCAAAGATGGTTTGTACAAGTGTTGCCAGGGCATTAAGGAGAAGTGGAGTAAGCATCCTCAGGGATTCAGAGAAGGCTTCCCAGAGGTGGTGGCACATGAGAAAAAAGCAGGAATCTGCTAAATAGACAAGGTAGGCACAAGACTTCCAGAAAAGGCAAGGGTGTGGGGGAAAGAACTGAGACAGACCCCTGTGGTCCGAATGAGCATTTGCCTATAGCTGCTGGGCATGTGAACAAGGACAGGTAGTTGAGAATGGAGAAGAGCTCCCAGATCTGTGGGTGGAGCCCAGCTGACACTGCCTAGCCTATGGAGAGCCATCAGGGTGGCACAAGGGTGGGGCCAGGAGGAAGGCTGCCCCTCCCTCCTATGCTGCCGGGCCTCCAGCCCAGTGCCATGGAGGGCAGCACCTGGAGAGAGGGAATGAGCAGAGCAAGTCCCGGCAACCCCCATCCTGTGACTCATCCTTGGCCCTTGGAGCCCTCGTCTGTGCCGAGAAACCTGGAGCTGCTATGGGAAGTTTCTGGGAAGCCAGGCCTGGAACAGGTCAGGGCCTCCTCCGCCTTCCCTTCTCCACACAAAGGCTGAGACAGGCAGCCGCTGAACCCTGCTGGGGCTCTGGGATGCCATGAGATAGAGAAGTTAGCCTGTCAATCGAGGCTCACTGAGGACTGAGATCAACTACTACAAGATGGGGAAACGGAGTCCTAATGAAGGAAGGTACTTCTTGAAGCCACACAGTGAGATGAGAGCAGAACATGCAGTCAGACGCAGGCATCCCAACATGTAATGTCCTTCTGTCACATGAGAATAAAGGAGACCAACTCACTCCAGAATCCAGGCTTCAAGTTCTTTGGGATGGGCCAGCCCAGAGGTCAGCAAACTATGGCTCCAAAGCCAAATCCAGCCGTGGCCTTTTCTGCTCTGCCCATGCCTGCTTTCAGGTTGCAGTGCTTATCAGAGCCTCTGTAACCGAGGGTGTAAGGCTGTGAAGCCTAGAATGTTTACAATCTGGCCTTTTAAAGAGAGGGAAAAAAAATTGTTGACTCCTGTTCTAGCCTAAACCTACTCTAATTTCAGCATGAAATTTCCAGGGAACTGATATAAAATAATCAGTACATTTGGATGTTGGGGGCAGGAATGTACTGGTTTGTAAGAATCCCAGGAGTATTGACACAGATGGTCCAAGACCACACTCTTCTTCACAGAGGTCCAGGGTGCAGTTCCTGGCTCAGAGGCCCAGAGCTCTGCCAGCTGTCATAGAGCAAGCCCCCCCAGGCCTCTGCAGGGTTTCCCCCAGCATATCACAGGGGTGGCCACAGAGGCAAAGGCCCTCTCTTATTGGCTGTGGTCAGGGGGTATAAAAATTAATGGAGTCATTTTCCTCCTGGGCCTCAGCATCCTCTTCTCTTAGATAAGGCACTCAGTCTTCATGTTTGCACAGATGCCCTTTTCTGCTCTGTAGTGGCTGATGTAACGTAACAATCGTGCCCTGTTACCAACACACCTGGAACCCCCATGACGTTGGCAGAACAACGCAGAGCTGACTTAACATCAGTTTTCTAACTACCACCTTGATAGCCAACGATGTTCATAAAAAGGCCCTAAAGAAAGGAATGCTGTGTAGATAAACCTGTACATTCTTCACCAACAACAAGCATTTATTAACATTATTAGCCATTGTGCAGGCATTTTTATTGAGCGCCTATTATGTTCCAGGATGCCTGCCAGGCCCTGAGAGTACAAAGAATCATACAGGCCCTGTTTTTGAGGAGCTTGCACAATAGTTGGTCCATGATCCTTGGACATTTACCATATTCACTGCTGCCATTTGGTTCAGTATTTATCGGAAAACAGGAATATGTATGTTTTGTGTTCATTCAGAACATATGAGGATATTTCAACATTATTTGTGTTAGGTAAAAGAAATAAAAATAAATGTCCAACAACAGAGGGCTGGTGCTTAAATAAATAAAAGGCTTTCAAACAATAGAACAATATGCAACCATCAAAAATTGTATCTACAGCAGGGTATGTCAACAATACACTTTATTGACATTGGGAATTGGGTACTTGTTTGTTGTAGGGAAGCGCCCTGTACATTGTAGGATGTTTAGAAGCAATCCCCCCTCATTTAGATTTTGCTATAATGTTCTGCATTTCCCACCATGACCAAGACAACTAAAATGTCTCGGACTTGTGGAATGTCCCCTGGGGGACAAAACTGCCCCCTCTCCACTTTGAGAAGTATTGGTCCATAGTAAAATTTCAATAACCTTAGAAATTACATATGCTATAATAGGCACCAAAACCAGAAAAGGAAAAATTAGACAGAGAGTGTGATCTTATCTATACAAAACAATCACAGAAGGAGAAGAAGGAAAAGGGGCGGGGTGTTGTGGGGGATGGGGGGGCAAGAGAGAAGGATGGGAGGAAAGGAAGAAAATAGGGAAATAAATGAAAAGGACTGAAAAGAAACAGCCCAGAAGTTTAAAACTTTTTGCTTCCATGTGGTGAGATTCTAATCATTTAGGTTCTGCTATAATGTTCTGCATTTCCCACAATGACTACACATTATTTCAATAATCAGAGAACGAATGTGAAGAAAACTGAAAATACCAAGAAAATGCACAAGAATAGAAGCTATTTCGGATTTTTTTAGGTGGCTATATTGACAAAGCATGTTTTCATAGACCTCTGATTTCTGAAAATCGCCTCTCCGTTCAGATTCATCTTGGGCAGGTAGACGGCGGACACGTTTCGAGCCGCTGAGTCTGTGGCCCTGTGGCAGGATGTCATCACAGTTCAGCTCAAAGGGGATTTCCCAATCCCCTGCAAACCATTGGTTCAAACCCAGTCGTGTTAATATTGATACAAATTTATGCTGACCTTACAGGCTCTTGGATCTTTCTAGAATCTGCCCCGATCATTTCTGAGAAGCTTCGGGGCATGTTTTGTGGTATCTTAAAACAACTACTTTGGGAATCTGCGTGACCATGTGTTGATATCGCTGTCCCCACTGCCACTGGAACCCAACCCGTGATAAAGTGAGTATCACAATAAAAGCAGTTGTAATCTTTTTGCAGGTCGCCCACAGCACCGCTGCCTCTGTCCACCCCGATGTCTGTGCTGACCCTGCTTCTCCAGGTGCTTCCCAGGCAAATGCCAACCTACCCTGTGCCCTGAAGCTCCCACGCTGGGCCACCTAGGCGAGCAGGTGTAAACGCTCTCTGCTTCTGCCTGGACCATCTCCATCCATAGCTCTGTCTAGACCAGAGCTTAACAACCTTTTGCTATAAAGAGCCAGAGAGTAAATAATTTAGTCTCTGTGGTCCAGACCGTCACTGTCACAACTGCCCAACTCTGCCATTGTAGCAAGAAACTAGCATAGGCATTATATAAAACATAGGCATGTCTGTGCTTCAATAAAACTTTATTTGTAGACTCTGAGCTTTCAATTTTATGCAATCTTTAACTGCCATAAAATAATATTCTTTAATAATATTAAATCACTTAACAATGTAAAAAAAAATTGATTAACACCTGGGCCAGACAGAGTTTTTGAGGTGTGAGGTGTCTGATTGGATTTGGCCTGTGGGCCATAGTTTGTCAACACCTGCACTAGGACCAGGAGAAGAATGTGGATGGAGCTCAGTGGACACACTGGAGCAGAAGCCAGCAGGACTCACTTGGTTCATTCACTCAATTCATTCATTCAATGGCATTTATCGCTTTCTGCCCATACATCAGGTGCTGTATCAGGCATCATTGTGTATAATACTGTATTTAACACACATCACAGCACAAAAACACAAAGAAGATATCATCCTTCCTACTTCACGGATGAAGAAAGGGAGGCTCAGAAAGTGACTGTACCAGACAAAGTGACAGGAGGGAGAGAGCACACGCTTTGGAAATGGACAGAGTTGGCTTTTTTTCTCCCAAATATTGCCCCCTTTCTCATCACCCTTGTGAACTTGGGAAAGTTACTTGGTCCCTTTAAGTAAAAAATCTTCACTTGTTAAGTATACGATACTGTTCCCCACCTTCCAGGGTGTCTGGGAGGGCAAAACAGCCTTGCACAGATAGTCGTGGTAAACTCGGTCTTTCGCTATTCCCCTGACCTCCAACAGGCTGTGATGAACAGATCCAGGACTCCAACCCTGATATCCTAACTTCAAATCCAGGGGCCTTGGCATGGAGTCAAAGGAGACATATACTTTTTAGTTGTTCACTAGGAAAAGATTCTTTCCTAGGAAAATAGGAGATGATGACTCCAGTCCCCTCAGGAAGTGGACTTTTTTCATCCATACACATTCCATTTAGAAATCGGACAGCCTCACAGATTGAAGATTAAGAAATGACTAGAGCCCTAACCGGTTTGGCTCAGTGGATAGAGCGTCAGCCTGTGGACTGAAAGGTCCCAGGTTCGATTCCGGTCAAGGGCATGTACCTTGGTTGCGGGCACATCCTCAGTAGGGAGTGTGCAGGAGGCAGCTGATTGATGTTCCTCTCTCATCGATGTTTCTAACTCTCTATCCCTCTCCCTTCCTCTCTGTAAAAAAATCAATAAAATATATTTACCAAAAAAAAAAAGAAATGACTAGAGCCCCCGCCCCTCTCTCTCGTCTTCCCTGAGACTCAGCGTCCTCACAGTGAACTGAGACAGTGAGGCTCCTTCTAAATGCCCTGGCCAGGTCTCTACAGCACAATGTCTGCACAGCCCTGACGCAGCACACCGGCTGCACCTTAATAATCACTCACGAAACAGTCTATTATCACAAGGGCCAATGGAGGAAGAACGGGTCAAGGAGATTGGGGCAGACATTATCCACATTATTCACTGAGCGGTCATACCTAATAGTCCTTAAACAAATCACAGACCTACCTCACAGACAGTGCGGGCTGGGTTCCAGAACACTGATAAGGTGAGTATCACAATAAAGGCCCTCATAATCCTTTTGCTGGTGGAGGATCTTGCCTTCACTTTGTGAAAGGAAACCACAGCATCTCTACAGCACAATCGAGTGACGTGCAATCAATTGAGGTCGGCCTGTGTTTGGATTTTCCTTACCTAGCACCCCCTTCATGACATGAAACAATGCGAAATGTAGGGAGACCTTGAGTTATTTAAACAACGGAAGCTCTGACATCTCTGTCCACCCGTCATTTCTAGCTCCTGCTCTACAGGTGCCTGTGTCTAGCGTCAGGTGTATCCATCAGCAGCTCCCCACGGGGAGCCCATTGTCCCTTCATCGTCAGGCTGAAAGGAGGTGCCCTAGGGGAGGCCTGTTGCAGATCCCATACTAGATTGTCTATCACTCAAACCTGGAGCGAGTTCTTGAGGTTATAAGCCACCAGCCCATGGCCAAAAGCAGCCAAACTTGACCCTCCTTGGCCCCCCTGCCAGCCCCAGAGATCCAGAGTCCTGCAATTCAGGAGAAACAGGGCCTCCCGCAGTCACATGGTCACAGGGGCTGAGTTTAGAACTCAGAATTTCTCCTTTTGACTCCAGTGCTATATTGGGAAAGTTATCTTTTAGAAAAGTAAATAAGAAAGGGCCCCTTGACTCCTAAAGGCCATATCTGAAGGCAGATAGGCCACTTCAACCGCAATGGGAAACAGCTGTGGAACTCCAGCTGCTGCTCCAAGAGGAGGAAGTGCACAGGGAGGGCTGGGTCCCTGTCGTCACCAGGCATCTCAAAGCGACTCCTGTTTCTGAATGACAAGATAGGGCACGCCTTTCTCGTTTCTCGTTCTCCTATGTCATCTACTTTACCTGCAGAAGCCCCCAATGTCTAAACTCTAAGAGAGAGGGGGATGCGCCCAGAGGTTGAGCCAGTGTTACCAATAATTGTTGCTAAAGAAACTCCCTGGGCTCCTCAGAAATGTTTGTAGTGTAGAGTTGGAGCTGCAGGAAAGAAAAACGTAGATAATCTAAACTGCTAATGATTGGGTAAAAAGAAAACCAGTTGGATTCCAGGAAAAAAAAGTTAGTTAGGTTCAATTTTTAAAGGAAAATGGAGGAAATATCTTATTTGTTTCTTCTTTGAACAGAAGCTATTGCAAGCAAGATGTAGGTGAAGCTGAAAACTTGATTTTCCTGGTTAGTGTGCCAGGTCTAGGCAGGAAAGGAGAAGAAGTAGAAAGTGAGAGAGAGAGACAGTGACAGAGACAGAGAAATAAATAAATAAGAAAGGGAAGGAGGGAGAGAAGGAGGGAGAGAGAGAGAGAGAGAGAGAGAGAGAGAGAGAGAGAGAGAGAGAGAATGAGAATTAGGAAGGAGGAAAGGAACAAATGTGAGCAAATCAACAAATGACAAGAACAAGGCTGATTTCTCCATCAGGTACAGGACTCCTAATGACTAGGACCCGCAATACTTTTAGGGGCCCACAGAAATGTCTTAATTTTAATTTACTTTAAAATCAGAAGAAAAAAGTGAATATAATTATAATGAATATATCATATTGAAACTTGCCTAGATTATACTCATATTAATACCAATGTAGTCATAAAATATAATATTTAAATTAAATTTTATGGCAGAAGGGGGCCATGAGGCAGAAATTTCTAGGACCTACCAAAGTCATAACACAGTCCTAGGAATAGGAGGGGAAGGTGGGGGAGGGAAGGAGAGAGGAGAAAGGATGAGGGGACAAGGACAAAGAACAGTGAAAGAGGTGTATATGATACAATCCTGAGATCTTGGGCATGGAGCTAGAGGTTGTTAAAGATTCTTCCAGAGGTAGCTTCTTGTGTTATCTATTTAGAGAGCCTGGCTTATAACTTGGATGCAATTACTAAAAATTGTACTTTAACGTTCCAATGATCTATAATACACTAAAGAAGACTCACAAAGACAGTAAGTTACTTTAAATTATCCCGTGTTTTCTTTCCCATCTCTGCTCTAACACATTTGTGGGTTTCAATTAGTTAAAACCTTTCAAGTCATAGTTCTGACTATTAAATTGTGGGGTACTGCTGCAATTTTTTTCTTTATTGATTAAAGTATTACATATGTGTCCTTATCCCCCCATAGCCCCCCACCCCCACATTCATGCCCTTGCGCCCCATTGTCTGTGTCCATTGGTTAGGCTTATATACATGCATACAAGTCCTTTGGTTGATATCTCCCCCTTACCCCCAACCTTCCCTACCTTCCCTCTGAGGTCTGACGGTCTGATCGATGCTTCTCTGTCTCTGGGTCTGTTTTTGTTCATCAGTTTATGTTGTTCATTATATTCCACAAATGAGTGAGGTCATGTGATATTTATCTTTCTCTGACTGGCTTATTTCGCTTAGCTTAATGCTCTCCAGTTCCATCCATGCTGTTGCAAATGGTAAGAATTCCTTCTTTTTTACCGCAGCTTTCCATTGTGTAGATATACCAGTTTTTTAATCCACTCATCTGCTGGTGGGCATTTAGGCTGTTTCCAAATCTTAGCTATGGTAAATTGTGCTGCTGTGAACATAGGGATGCATATATCCTTTCTGATTGGTGTTTCTAGTTTCTTGGGATATATTCCTAGAAGTGGGATCACTGGGTCAAATGTGAGTTCCATTTTTAGTTTTTTGAGGAAATTCCATACTGTTCTCCACAGGGGCTGCACCAGTCTGCATTAAGTCTTAAAACAAAATCTCAGTCTATAAAGAGACAGATCATAGTCAGGGTGAGCAGAATACAAATTGGCAATTCTTCCCAATTAATCTATATTTAAATTCAAAGTAATTCCAATCAACACCCCAACAAGGACCTTGAGAAGATGATGCCAAAATTTCATATGGGAAGAGAAAGAGGAGAGAATACTCAAGACCATTTTTTAAAAGCAGAACAAAATGAAGGACTTACCAGGTATCAAGGTTTATTATAAATCTATAGCAGTTGTGGCATTGTTGTAAGGAGAGAAAAATAGAGAGTTCCAAAATGGAGTGAAGCATTCATGGTAACTCGACATAGAGTATGATGGGCATAGACATGTGTGGGGTGGGAGAGGGCTCCATAATCAATAGTCCTAGTACAAATGATTATCTAAAAGAAGATCAATAAATTAGATATCTCCCTCATTCCATACACACACACACACACACACACACACACACACACACATTCCAGATGGATTAAAATCTACATGTGAAAAGCAAAACTTTAAAAATTTATCAGAACATATTGGAGAGTATCTTTATACCTTGTGATAGGAAAATGTTCCTTAACCATGACTCAAAAAGTGTAATATGTAAAGGAAATTATTGGTGAGTTTGGCATAATTAAAATTTGAAAATTATGAACAACAAAGACACTACATATAAAGCTACAAGACCACAAAGAAGTTATTAACACCAAATAACCATCAAAGGGTTGGTATCCGGAATATCCTACAATCAATGAGAAAAAGACAAAGAAGCCAGTGATAAAATGAGCAAATATATGAATACACAAGCCAAAGAGGAGAAAACCCAACAAGCCAAAAAGTCAATGAAAAGATGCCCAATCTCACTAGTCATAAAGGAAACGTAAACAAAATTAACCCTAAGATACCATGAGAGTCTAGAATTGAAAAGTTGAATGTCACCAAGTGCTGACAAAAATGCAGAGCAAATTCTCATACTCCTCCAATCACAGTTTAAATTTCCACAATCACTCTGAGGATTAGTTTTGCAAAATCTAGTGAAAGTAAGATGAGAATAACTGTGACCCAGAAATTTCACTTCCAGGACTCTGCCCTGGAAAAACCTTTGCACATGTGTGCATAATGAGCAGGTACTCAAGTGTTTTCTGCTATAAACTAGAATGTTTATAACAGCCGAAGTGGGAAGCCATCCAGATGTCCATCAACAAGAGGATGGATAAATGATCTGTGGTGTATTCCTACAGTGAGATGCTCCTCAGAAGAGAAAATAAATCAATTAGAAATGCATGCATCAAAATGAATTAATCTCCTAAACAATAGTCAATGAAAAAAGAAAGTTACAGAAGATTATTGGTTACATAAAACTTAAAATATAAATATAATGCAATTAGGTTGTTTGTGGAAATTTATATATTTAGTAAAAGCATAAAACCATGAGGCAGAATGATAATCATCAAATTCAGGGTAATTAGTCCCTCTGGCAACAAATGGAGAGAAATGGGATGGGGCAGATGCTATGGATTTCAACTATCTTTCTGATGATGTATTATTTAAGGGGAAAACGTAAAAGTGAATATGGTCAAATAAAAACTTAAGATGTAACAAAGTTGATGACTGCATTGGCTAATATTGTCCTCTATATTTTTCTATGTACTTGAAATATTTCATAATATGGCAAATATGTATATTTTCAAGCATATGAGAAATGCCTATTACCAGAGTAATTAAAAGAATAAAATCCAATTGTTCCCATATGCCAAGTGAAAGGCGTTTTGGAGAGAAATAAAGTCTGGGAGAGAAATCATTTCCCAAAGAGGGAACTGCTGAATAGAAAAGTACTTTTTCTTCTTGACTGCCTGATATCTTCTGGAATTTTCTCCTACTAAATTTCAAGCCACTTGTATCAAGTCTCATAGACTGAGGGACCCCAGAGTCACTAATATGGCCCCTGTCCCAGGCATCTATTTCCTTCTTCACAATAAGTGATGCCTATCAAGAGATACCATAGAATCTCATTCTGCATTTCTCCCACCACTGCTACAAGTAAACAGAGAACAAAAATATTGGGGCCATGGTCAGCACACACAAGATGGCCCTGGGTGCGCTCAAAGTGGTATCACTTACATTTACTAAAGGTGATTTGGTTATGACCTTTGGAGGAAAAACAAGGAAGGGAACCTAATCAACGCCAAGCTTTGCAGTATCCAAAAGACAAAATCAAAGAGTTTTTTGGGGGAAGCACCACAATTTCAAGAGATTACCATCTGAAAGAAAATGCTTCCTCACATTAAAATAAGTAAAAAATGAGAAGCGAAGTCATGAACCCCACACACAGCTTGGACACTGAGAACTGGAATCACCCCAGCACATCCGGAACTTACTGTCTACATTGCATTATCTGACGTGACCATTCCATTGTCTTGCTTACTGCCTTGGGCACTGTTCAGGCCGACTCTTCCCCATGCACTGATTGTTCATTGCAGGAGCTTCTGGAAAGACCCACCTCTTCCAGGGAAGGCACCAGCAGAGGATTGGTGCCCCAAGAGTCTTTGAATCCTTCCTGTCTCCCCAAGTCCTACACTGTTGTATGTGATTCTTACCCATTTCTAATCAGGCCCTCACATTGAAGGAACTGCCTTAAACCAAACTTCCAATTCTCAATAAATTCTGACCTTGCCTCCTTTCACTGAGATGCTGTCAAAGCTCTCTCTGGGCAGTGTTCTTCCTTACTGTGGTAGGTAATAAACTTGGCTTTGCCTTATTAGCAAGGTGTGTGGTAATATTGGGGAGCCGGCAATAGACAATCATTTAAATTTTTTAAAAATGTAAGAGGGTGAACGCACGTCTTCCTTGTCGAGGACTATTGAAAAGTCTTTCCAGTGAAGGAGGAAACAGCCTTGCCATTTGGTCTCAGGATGCTTGGCCAGTTCCTAAGCTCTTGCCCAGTTGGGTTCCTGCAGGAAGGCCTGGGCATATCTGTGATTCTGCCTTTTCTGGGCATTCTTGCTGAGGATAATCAGAGTAATTATAGACTGTTCCCTCATTGTCCTGACTCTTGGGAGCTCTTGAGCACCAGAGAAGGATAAAGTCAGAAAGCATTCAACCCAGGCTCCCCCTTCCTGAGAAAGCTGGAGAAGGCTTCCAGCATGGTTTCTCAACATGTATTCCAAGAGCAGATGGAACAAGAGGAGAAGGAGGAGGAGTTGCAAAGGAAGAAGGAGGAGGAAGGAGAGGAGGAAGGAGAGGAGGAGTTTCATGATCTGTCAAAGATGTGTATGAATTGCTACTTTTAGATAAAATTGGACATTTAAACAAAATAATTGCAGCAGCTCTCAGAGCTTCCATACTGTAGCTGCGACCCTGGCGCTAAGTTAAGATCACCTGGCAGGACTGGGGTAGGAAAGAAAGGGAAGCCGGGCATGAAAAATAAACACGCCAATCAATGCCTCAGCCCAAGAGATTCTGATTCTGCTGGTCTCAGGTCATAGGTAGTTTTGAAAGTTCTTCAAGTGATTCTAATGTGTATCTGTGATGGACTGCATTACTTGTGTGTGCTAATATGCTTTGAGATGTTTAAACTTCTTTTCCATGTACATTTTACCATATGTGTCTGCCCCTAGTGTACCTTGGTAAGACTAGTGTAGTTTTCAGTAGAAAACACTTGGAATTTGGGGGTTTTCTGTCACAGATTTTTTTTTAGATGGAAAGAGAACACAGTATGGGTGCTGATGTCCAGTACCAGGAAATGAGTATCTTCCTCAACTTCAAATCATATTAATAATACCAACAATTGGAATTCAGTGAGTCAAAGAGTTTGCATTTATTTTCTCATTTAATCATTAAAACGCCTCTAAATACTTGGTGCTCCTGTTATTCCCATTTTTACAGATGAGAAAACTGAGTCTCAGAGCCCAATGTCACACAGGTAGTAACTCTCAGAATCAGGACTTGGATTGGATCTGAGTGCCTTTAGTGTCTCAGTTCTACAATCAGTGTGCTCTACCACATTTATTTATTTTTTTAATGTGACCCATACTCCCTTCAAATTATTGGTTCTAGAATCCTAGAGCCCATCTAGTTGCCGGTGAAAGGAAGAGGCCTGGCCACTTTTTTTGGTCTCTGAAATGAGTTCCACAAAATAGCTGTTCAGAACGTGACTCTGTAGTTCTGTGGGGTTTGTGATTAGCCAAGGTCCCTCTTTAACCTGGTCCCCTCTCCCACTCCTTCCCAAGAAGAGTGGATGGTCATTGTGCTCCAAGCTCCTGGAGCCCCCCTGTGAAGGCAGTGTGGGGTCACAGAACCATGTGGCAATCTCGAGCCACGTGGTCACAGGCCAAGGCTCACACGGGCTGTGCGGAGTGATTTGCAATCAGTTGCAAGTGATTATACATTGTTTCTCAGCCATAGGCACGAGGGAGCCCTGACAGGATAATGAGATGCAGCTGATGGAAAATCACAGCTGACTGTCAACCACGCGGGTCTGCACAGCCCTCCAGTGCTGCAGCGGAGTCCTCCCCACTGCCAAGGCCAGGAGCAGAGCTGGAAAATGTAATGCTGCACCACCTCACTGAGCCAAGGAACCTGACCGGAGGGCCCACCGCGTAAGTATTCGATAATTGGGTAAGGACAGGACACAGGGACTCCCGACGAACCACCAACCCTCCCAGCTGGGGCTCCAACCTTCCTAAATGAGAGCGCACACCCAGACAGGCAGCCTGGGGAGAGGACTGGAAATCAGGGCAACAACGGACCGGACGAGGTCCCTTTATTTTGCCTGCCCCGGAGAAAGGGGGTTCTTTGCCCCCGTGTGTGACCTCTGCCGGGACAGGGAGTGAAGCTGAGTGTTTCCCTCACTGTGCTCAGTGAGAGAAGCTGTTTAAACTACCTTTCCATGGATCACTTCTTTAAGGGCCAACTTGAGCCCCGTTTCCCCTTCTGTTGTCAAGAAAAGACAGCTGTTTGCTCAAATTGAGGTCTCCTTCTTCCATGACGGTCATTACCACCTCCCCAGTAAGAGATAATGGGCTTGAATTTCCCAACTAGATGGGGTTGAACAAATCTTGACTCTCCTGGTAAAGGCCATGGTAGCCCCGAGTGACCCCGTCCCTCGTCTCCAGCAGCAAGCAATTAACCTGTCCTCCATTTCTATAATTTCTCACCTCTAGAAGGCTATCTAAGTGGAATCATATAGCTTATGACCTTTTGGGGATTGGCTTTGACACTCCATATGATTATCTGATTCATCCATGAATCAATAGCTCATTCCTTTTTACCACTGAGTAGTATTCCATGGTAGGGGTGATGGACAGTACATCACCGTCTGCTTAACCATTCACCTGCTGAAAGGCATTTCGGTTGTTTCCAGTTGGGGCTATTATGAGTAAAGCTGCTCTGAATATTTACGTACAGTGTATGAACACACATTTTCATCTTTCTGGAGTAAATGCCTGAGAGTGTAAGAAGGGGGTCATAGGATAATAGCATATTTTGTTGTATAGAAGTTACCAAACTTGTTTCCACCTAACGGCAATGTCTGCGTGATCCATCTCTCTGCATCTTTTGCAGCATTGGCGGTGTTGCTGTTTTTTTATAGGCATTCTGGTAGGTGCATGGTAATATCTCATTGTGGTGTTAAAGTGCACTTACCTAGTGGCTACTGATGCTGACATCTTTTCACATCTTTATTTGCCACCTGTATATCCTCATCAGTGAAATATCTATTCATGTCTTTCATCGATTTTCTATTTGGATGGTTTGGTTTTTGGTTTTATGGGATTATTTTTTACTGTTGACTTTTGAGAGTTTTCTATATATTCTAAATCAGGGGTGGGCAGACTTTTACTCGAGGGCCACAATGGGTTCTTAAACTGGACCGGAGGGCCGGAACAAAAGCATGGATGGAGTGTTTGTGTGAACTAATATAAATTCAAAGTAAACATCATTACAGAAAAGGGTATGGTCTTTTTTTTTTTTTAGTTTTATTCATTTCAAACGGGCCAGATCCGGCCCGCGGGCCATAGTTTGCCCACGGCTGTTCTAAATACTAAGCTGTTGTCCCATATGTGGTGAAAATTTTTTCTCACAGCCCGTAGCTTGCCTTTTTATCTTGTCAATGGGATCTTTCACAGAGCAAAAAGTTTTCATTTTGATGGGACCCAATTTATCCATTTTTCCTTTTGTTATCAAGTCTACAATCTCTTTGACTAGACCTAGATCCTAAAGATTTTCTCATATTACTGTCCTAGAAGTTTTGTAGTTTCATGTTTTCCATTTGCAACCATGATCCATGTTAAGTTAATGCATAAGTCACATCTTTTACAATTACAAACGGAAAAAGATGGCTTAAAATAATGCAGTCTGATTTGCAAAAACACACACATGCCTTCTCTTTGACCAAGTTCACTGCAATATCAATTCACCAGTTGTCTGAGCCAATGGCCTATGAGAGTGAGTCTCAACCCCTGTGTGGAAAGAATTTTGAAAACATGTAATTCCTGGCTATTTAATCAGGGGGAATGAGCCCCTTTTCCCTTAGCTTGTCAAATAAAAAAATGACAACAGAGGCCCAGGCAGGAGCCAGACACCAGGGGGTGCATAGGGGCCCCTCGAAGGCCCCTGGGCTCCACAGGCTCCTGGTGGTGCTGGCGGGGGAGCCTTTCGCAGACCCACCCACCCAGCCCAGCCCCGGGGGCAGCAGCCTGCAGAGGTGACCAGGTGTCGCCCATCTTCTCCATGAGTTTCACCTGCTCGTCGGGGAGGGGCTCTCCAGGGAGTCAGGGAGCTGGGAATCTTTGCGTGCAGAACCCAGGGCTGCAGGTCCACAAGGGCCTGGTCAGGTATCCAGGGCCACGCGGCTTCCCTGGCATCCTGATTGTCACTCCCTCACCTGGGGAGGTTTCAGCACGTCCTGGAAGAGGGCGTAGCTGCCCTCCTGGGCTCACATCGTCAAGACATGCTGAGTGCCCTGGCCTCTCCTCGGCCAACTCTCAGAGGAAGTGGCCCACGCCCTCCAGAGCCACAGCTCTGGGTGGAAACAGAAGCCCAGAGCCAGGTAGGTGCAGAGGCCGCAGGTGCTGCTGGCCAGGCGGTGGGCCCCCACCTCGGTGGGATCATTCTGACGAATCTGGGAGCTCATGGTTGGTCGGCAATCGGGAGTTAAGGTCAAAAACAGTGTTGCTGGTTCTGGCTGGTGTGACTCAGTGGATAGAGCATCGGCCTGGGGGCTAAAGGGTCCCATGTTCGATTCCTGGTCAGGGCACATGCCCAGGTTGCAGCTTGATCCCCAGTAGGAGTTGTACAGGAGTCAGCCAATCAATGATTCCCTCTCATCATTGATATTTCCATTTCTCTCTCCCTTCCTCTCTGAAATCAATAAAAATATGTTTTAAAATAAAAACAAAATGAAAAAAAAATGACAGCAGCTAGCACAACAATAGCTATCCAGTGTGAATGAATCAAAATTATACCTATTGTCTTTTTTGTCAGATTGGCAAAATGTATAATATATATTTTGGTGTGCCGCAGAATTTTAGTAATTAGCTTATGTGTGCCATGAAATGAAAAAGGTTGAAAATCACTGGTCTATGAGAATATTCTCTCTAGGAATTTTTTTACCCTAAACAAACTTCTAAAACTTCTGGAATATTCTAATATATGATAGTTTCCAAAAAAATAATTTTTAAAAGAATATGTTTCTTTCTGAAGAATTGTGCTCGGCTGGTTTCAGATGGCTCCTGAGATTTAAGTGGTCTCCACAGTGTCTCCTCTTTATTCCAAATAAACCAGACAAAGTCAGAAAGTTCTGTCACAGAACATGACCCAAACACTCTAGTCTTTATGGCCTCAAGTCATCTCCCCAAGGGCAAACAGAGCATTCTTGAAATATTTCTGTTTAAATAAAGAAAAGCAACCCTCGATTTTATTCCTTTTATTAAGTAGCAAGCACTTAGAAATGGTAAATATATGTTAAAATGTACATTAATGAAAATATGTATTTGCTGGAATAAAAATATTCTCAAATCCTGCAAATGAAGAAAGAGGGGGGTTTGTTATAAGCAATCCAGAGCGCTTTCTCTCAGTCTCCCTACTTCCCACTTTTTGATTCACTCACACCTCCTCCATCCTCAAATCTCCACGAAAAATAAGAATTGTAAGTTAAAGGATTATTTAAGAATAAAATATGTTTAAAATACAATTATTTTTCCATTTGCTATTCCTCCTAGCTTGGATAATTTTCTTCCATTATCATAACCTTTCTGTTCTGATGGTCACAGACTTTGTTGAGGCTCATGTCGCCTGTTTTCATCTGTATTCTAATAGCCATCTTCTGACTTCTCTTAACTTCAGTCTTTCTTCTCCAATCCACCCTATCTCCACTGCCAGAAAACACAGCTCTGGCCATGAGACAGAGTTGAATCATATATGAGCGTTTATTCCAATAATGCCGGCAGTATGGGAGAGCAGCAGGTCATCCACAACATCTGCTCTCCCCCCATCATGGGCCAGCTGCTTATATTGAGTAGAAGGATAAGATTGCATGGGGAAGTAGGCAAAGGGAATAAGAATGTGTATGCAAAATGGACAGTTTACAGGTACTGAGTGGCTGGGGGTTTGCAAAGGCCTGGGGGTTTTCTAAGGGCGGAGCCTCTGGTTTCTGCAAGTAGGTTGTTAATCTTTCCATGATAATAGACAGCTCCTGGATGTGGAGGATGGGCTTCACTTCCAGGTAAGCTCCTATGTCCCACTTCAAAACCAGTCAGGTTAGAATGTGCTTTCTTTAATCAGAACAAACAATCACGGTTAACAGAGCATAGTTAATATTTCTTATAATTATAGCTGGCCCCCAATATTCTATTTTTGCCCCTAACAACCTGTGTGCTTTTCCTCAGGTGGAACCTTCAGCCTGGCTTCCTCTTTCAAAGCCATCAGAGCTCCTCCCCCATAAAGTTTTTCCTTAATTCTATCCAGATTGGATGATTCTTTGAATATACTAATTCTCACTTTCACATAGCTGCTTGCAATGTCTAAGCATTCTCGTGGCACTCTCAGTCTAACCCTCACATCACTGAGTTAGTACATGCTGGGTTGGGGAGGGAGGTAATGCCTGCATATCTATGCATACCTGTATTTATTACAAATGTTGAGGATATAAAACATTTGTAATAAAGAATAGAAAGCATAACATTTAAAAATAATATTGAAATATGCAATGCCCTTTTTTGTACATTCCACATAGTGCATTGATTCTCACAAGATGCTTTTCTTGATTTTTTTATTTTGGTCAAACATTTATATTTGTAGGCAAGAGCTACAGGAGGGTGGGGCAGTAGGCGGAGAGCTATAGGAGGGCGGGGCAGTGGGCTGAGAGCTACAGGAGGGCGGGGCAGTGGGTGGAGAGCTACAGGAGGGCGGGGCAGTGGGCGGAGAGCTACAGGAGGGCGGGGCAGTGGGCAGAGAGCTACAGGAGGGCGGGGCAGTGGGCGGAGAGCTACAGGAGGGCGGGGCAGTGGGTGGAGAGCTACAGGAGGGCGGGGCAGTGGGCTGAGAGCTACAGGAGGGCGGGGCAGTGGGTGGAGAGCTACAGGAGGGCGGGGCAGTGGGCAGAGAGCTACAGGAGGGCGGGGCAGTGGGCGGAGAGCTACAGGAGGGCAGGGCAGAGGGCGGAGAGCTACAGGAGGGCGGGGCAGTGGGCGGAGAGCTACAGGAGGGCGGGGCAGTGGGCTGAGAGCTACAGGAGGGTGGAGCAGTAAGCTACAAGCAGCAGAGAGCTATGAGCGGCGGTGGGCGGGGTGGCCAGCTGAGGCAAGCAGCAGCAAGCTACTTGCACACAGATTCATGCTCAGGGCCACTAGTCCTATATAATAAAAGGCTAATATGCAAATTGTCTCCATGGGCAGGAGTTCAACTGACCAGGAGTTAGACGTACATTGACCACCAGGGGGCGGCGCAGAACATGGTGGGCCTCAGTGATGCTACGCTGGCAGCAGGCAGCACTGGAGGCACTGCCAGCCCCAATGGGCCCCAGTGAGAGTGGGACCACCGCAGGATGATGGAGCAGGTGAGCAGGCAGTGCCAGGCCAAGATGGGGTGCGAGTGGGGCCCCTGATCATCCAGCTGGTTGCCCGACAGATCAGCCCTGATTGCTGGCCAGGCCTAGGGACCCTACCCGTTCACGAATTTCATGCCCCAGGCCTCTAGTAGAGTAATAATAATCCTTCCCCTGTGAATGTTTGTAGATAGTTTTATTTACATTAGTGAGTAAGGTGAAAGTGGTGAGGTATGCAGGAACTTTACTTATTCATGGATGAGGTGTGTGACTTCTTTGCTGACTCAAATAATAGCTTTCATATACTGGAAGACTGTTTCTTCAACTTCGTGTTCTATTCACAATGTCATAGTTGCAAACGGTATAACTTTAAGGTTACTCTGCCTTATTAGCACTGTTTCCAACTCATTCTTTTTTTTTTTTTTTTTAAATATATTTTATTGATTTTTTACAGAGAGGAAGGAAGAGAGATAGAGAGTTAGAAACATCGATGAGAGAGAAACATCGATCAGCTGCCTCCTGCACATCTCCTACTGGGGATGTGCCCGCAACCCAGGTACATGCCCTTGACCGGAATCGAACCTGGGACCTTTCAGTCCACAGGCCGATGCTCTATCCACTGAGCCAAACCGGTTTCGGCCCAACTCATTCTTTAGTCTGGAGAATCAAAATAACACTAAACTAAGCCTGGATGTGTAGTGTTTGCCTGTTTCTGTGGTGTAATTATTCCCATGGATGATTTCTTTTTTAAATATTTTTTGGAGATTTCAGAGAGGAAGGGAGAGGAAAAGAAAGATAGAAACATCAATGATCAGAGAGAATCATTGCCCCGCTGCCCCCTGCACGGCCCTCACTGGGGACTGAGCCTGCAACCCGGGCATGTGCCCTTGACTAGAATCAAACCCGGGACCCTTCGGTCCACAGGCCAATGCTCTATCCACTGAGCCAAACTGGCTAGGGCTTCCCACGGATGATTTCAAAGCTACCAACCTAGTGGCACAGAACACAGTTGGGATGAGATGGATAGTCTCAAGTCATTATGTAATATTTCTACCATTCATATATGATGAATATAAATAAACTAAAGAGAATAATTAAATGTAAAATAATTAGAAAAGGTCAATTAATTTTCAACAAAGGGAGCAAAGCATTTCAGTGTGAAAAAGAATTTACCCATATGGAAAAAAATGAACTTTGACTTATATCTCACACCATATATAAAAATCAATTTGGGATGGGTTATACCTCACCATAAAAGCTAGAACTATAAAGCTTTTATAAGGAGACTAGGAGAATATCTCCAAAACATTTAAGTGAGCAAAGGTTTCTTAGAACACAAAAGTACTAACCATAAAGAAAAAAAAATGTACTTCATCAAAATTAAGCACATATGCTCTTCAAAAAACACCTCAAAAAAGTGAATCGACAAGTCACAGACTTGGAGAAAATAGTTGCAATATATCTGACTTTGAATTCACATTCAAATTATACAATAAAAACCCTAAATATACATATATATATATATTATATGAAACTCAATAATAGATAAATGACACAACTTAAAATAAAATAAATGGACAGAAGACTCAAACAAGAACTTAACAAAGAAAAATATCAAATGGTCAAAAGCACATGAAAAATATCTTCAACATTAGTCATCAGGAAAATGCAAATTAAAACCATAAGCTAATACTACATACTCACTAAGATGACTGAAAGATACGAGATTGCAAACATATAGACTCAAAAGACTTGTACAATAATATTTCTGGAAACTTTATTAATAATATGAATAACTATAAAGAGAGCTCAGATGTCCATCAAAATGAAGTAGGTAAACAACTAGTGATATACTCATACAATGGAATACTATATAGTAATGAAGAGTAACAACTAATATACTTCACAACATCAATGACCTCAAAAACATTAGGCTGAGCACAAGCCAGATACAAGATTACTGCTGTGCTATTCCACTCAATTGAAGTATTGAAACAGACAAACTAATCTGGAATGGAAAAAAAAAAAACAGTACGTTTTAAAGCTTTTTTCTTCTTAACACCAAGAATTCCAGTCAATGTAAAAACCCTTAAGTCAGCGGTTCTCAACCTGTGGGTCGTGACCCCTTTGGCAGTTGAACGACCCTTTCACAGGGGTCGCCTAAGACCATCCTGCATATCAGATATTTACATTACGATTCATAACAGTAGCAACATTACAGTTATGAAGTAGCAACGAAAATAATTTTATGGTTGGGTCACAACATGAGGAACTGTATTTAAAGGGCTAGAAGGTTGAGAACCACTGCCTTAAGTGATGCTGTGTACACACACACACACACACACACACACAACCTGACAGATGATACCAAACCTGACTTAGCCTTCTTCACTGAGGCACAGAAACTGGATTTGTCCCTGCTAGTACAGAATCTCATGTACTCAGGAAGGCAAACTGTAAATCAATACCCACATCTTAAAGGTGACATTTAAACAACTGTACATCCTGGAGCCTTTCAGGATCTCAAGATCATTTTGTTCCTGTCAATTGTCTAACTGTTTAAATAATTTATGAGCATCCAACTCCACATCTTGCAATATAAGATGAACCTCCACTTTGTGTGTGTATGTCTTCATCCAAATAGCCAGGCATTCCGGCATTCCATCGCTAAGTATTATTGAACACCTACTATGTGCCAGGCGCTGTATTGTGCAGTGCGAACATAGTAGTGGGAAGGACAGTCACAGACTAACCTGGAACTTACATGGGGAGCAGGTGAGAATAGACATCCAATTATGGGTTGCATCAAAAATAGTTAAACTTCTATTGTGATGATTGCTATATTTTTTTTAAAAGGAGTTGGACAGTGTAGGCTTCTCATGAATGTGTTTACGAAGAGTCCTGATCTTATCTTGAATTGATGGAATGAGAGTAAATATCAAGAAGTGCTTCCTGGAGAAAGAAGCTTTTGAGCTGGGAACCAAGCATATGCTTGGAGGGGGCTGATATTTAAGGTGACAGAAGCATTGTGTCAATGGTTCCCATACACAAAGGAATGTGTGTGTGTTTTTGTAAGATACTCAGAAAAAGTTTATCATTAGAGAAAGAGACACAAAATGAGTCTGGTTAAAGCAGCCCACCGCAGAGGGCCCTCTCCAGTCGCCTCCATCTTGCCGGTTTCCTGGGAAGCTTTTAAAGAGATTTGCATGTTGGATGAATATGATCATCTGGACCCAGTGTTTAAATAGACTGAGGAGTGTGTGTAAAAGATGAGGGGAGACCAACTGTAGGCCAACACAGGTACATAATAAACAAGTGCCCCCATTAATTTCCAATGAAAAGCATGGTCTTAATTCTATGGACTATAAAGATAACTTAGCCCTACTGTGAACAATTAGCAAATATAGATGCTCTGATTTTTAGACAAAAGACATACATCTGAAAGACTTAACAGAGGAGTCAACCAGTTAATGGCCATTTGTCCAAAACAGAAACCATCCCCACACGCCACGATATTTTGAATTTAATTGCATCTATCGACGCTTATGGCATACAAAGGGTTAAGAAGAGCCAGCCAGGAGAGGACAGGAGGATGGACAGACCAAATAGCCTCAGGAGACAAACAGCTGAGATGTAGGGATGTGCCAGTTACTGTGTTTTTAAAATTGTTATTTAGAGCCTGCAATTAATGAGAGCTGATTCTGCCTCAGAACTGCACCAAGTGCTTAATATTTATGACAGTTAATCTTCACCTCTATCCCTCAAGGCATATAATATTATTAAATATATTTTTACAAAGAAAGAACTGGAAGTTCAGAGAAGAGGAACGTGAGGTTACACTGTTTGCAAAAGGCAGAACTTAAACCCAGGTCTCCCTGTTATCGAATGTGGTTCTTCATTATCTCTAACCTCTTGCCCCAATTTTCCTTTGCTCCATTTCCATTATATTCGGGAACAGTTTCGGGTTCTGCTATTCTTTGCCATAACTACATCGAACATTAGCTGGGGAGGGGGTCTTAGAATTCAGATATGTCAATCCTCTTATTCATAGGGAAACAGCAAGAGACTTAGAGATATGTTGGGTCTATCCAAAGCCCAGCTAATATTGGGCAAGTGAGGTACAGTACCCCTAGTCTTCCCATGAATCACACTACTGTTTATCTTATTCACTCCCTATAGACCTGGGATTTTTGCTTAGTAAAGTCTTACTAAGTCCATGGCCTACTTGATGGAGGGGAGCAGTGCTTAAACACTGGTCTCTGAACAGAGTAATTATCAAGATGAGTTTGAGGAAAGTGGGACTAAATCTAGACGCACCAAAAAAAAATCTCGTTTGTCTAGTCTCCTCTTCTCCAATAGGAGGAAGAAATGTTACTTAACCTGTATTAAGCATTGAGCATCTTAGAACTTGCAGCTGTACTTATTGCTTAATTATTCACAAATCGCTTTGGGCCAAATGGTGTCTACTGGGGCAAGGATGATTCTTGGGTTACCTACAACCCCAGTGCAGACAGGCAAACTTAATCTCATAAACAGCAAAGGAATGACCCCCATTTGGTAGAACAGTGGACTAGATAGGATTTTCAAAAGAGATGTTTGTTTTATTTATATTTCAAATTATACATCAGTGCCTAAAATGATGCACTAAGGCCCTCGAAGATATTTGATGATCTAGTCTTGCATAATTAAATGCAATTAATATGTAGCTATTACAGGTTCTGGAATTAACAAATCTCTCAGCAATTCTTGTTGGCAGAGAAGCACCCACACGGATTCCAACTGGGAACACTCTCTTCTGGGGAGGAGGGGCCCAGTTTTGGCCACAGCAAACTTGAAGACTCAAGGGAAATTCTCCCTGTGTGTAACACAAGGCTTGGGGATTGTCTCTGTGGTGAGCAAGGGCACTCTGGAAGCTCAGGGTCTACTGGTGGCCAAGGCATGATTATTTTAGCCGAATTCTTCACTTTCAGAGATGCAATCAATAGTCTCTGGGTGCATCTGGAAAACAAATGTTACCTTCTGTCTTATAATTGAGCTGATTTTCTTAGATAAAGAACATTCGCTTCTATAACCTGAGAGGAAATCTCTGTAGGCTGCTTTCCCCACATCTCTGTCAATAACCTCTCCTTTTTGATGAGGCGTAGATACTTAGTTTCTGGCACAACAATATGTCTTCTCAACCTATGCGGAGACAGGAGGCTCTTTCTTCTTCCTGTTGGATTACCACTATGGTTGTTCCCTGACTCTATTCTCCACCACGGAAAAACTTGCTCAGAGTCGTGGCTAGGAAACAAAATCTCAGAGGCATTAAAAAAGAGACAAGGTGCCCTAACCAGTTTGGCTCAGTGGGTAGAGCGTCGGCATGCAGACTAAAGGGTCCCAGGTTCGATTCCAGTCAAGGGCATGTACCTTGGTTGCTGGCACATCCCCAGTGTGTGTGTGGCGGGGGGGCGTGCAGGAGGCAGCTGATCGGTGTTTCTCATCGATGTTTCTAACTCTTTATCCCTCTCCCTTCCTCTCTGTAAAAATGAATAAAATATATATATTTTTAAAAAGACAAGGTAATGCAAAGCGTGGAATTTGGATTAAGCTCTAAAAGGTTGTTAATTCCTTCACTGTTTACTATTTGTGTGACCTTCGACAAGTTAAATAACTGTTCCAAACCTGTTTCTTCATATGTAACATTTTTTTTCAGGTTGTCATGATGATAAAATAAGACCCCTGTGATAGAGTATCTTGCACTGTCCCTGGCAACATGTTGAATCTCACAATTATTATTTAAGAAAAAAATTTGGCACCAAGCCCATATACTGTACCATTTGATACTAGTAAATCCAGAACGACTCAGCTTCTTTCAAATGAGGCACTGTGGCAACTTAAAGGGAGTGATAGCCCAGAAGGTTGAGACAGGTTCTTAACAAAAACAAAAGACAACCAACAATAACAGGGGATTTGCCATAATCGTTTCTGAAGATATTTCCTGAGTAGCATGGGGAGAACCCACAAAGGCCAACCATGAATTTGACAAACAGAATGATTGTTTTGGTCTGTGGTAGGTCAGAGAACAATGGTAGACCAGAAGGCCATGGAAGGGATTTAGATTGGGTAAATCTTTCAACCTCTTCTGACAAGTTAAGTATAGTCAGCCTTGACAGAAACTACCGATGGTAACTTCTGCATTTCCAAGGACCCTCTCACCCCAACACACACACAAGTTGACACCTTGTTTCAGCGTGTTTGTTTTGGAAAGGGTAATAAGTGTGAATAGAATGAAACCCTCCCTAGATTCTTAAACATAATCACTTCTTGATTTCACTAAATTGAGGAATGAGGTTTTTCACTGAAACTGTGAAACTAAATAATGAGGTCACAGGCCATTTTTTTAAAAATCTTTATTTTTGAGAGTATTACATACACCCCCTTATTTCCCCCATTGACTCCTTGTAGCCTGCCCCTCCCCCTCCTCCCCCAACTCCAGGCATAGGCCATTTTTGGTAGCTGCTTAGGCCAGAGACCAAAGGCAGACTTTTAGCTTAGATCTAACACATTAAAAAGTAAAAACACATAGTATGTAATATATATTTGTATTTCTTAGCATTAGTGAACCTTTTGCCTGATTTTTTTCCCTTTGGTTTCTGTGTACACCCTCAAAATGCTTTTGATTAACCACACTTGTTAATGATGTAGATGGGATCTCCGGGAGGCTTGCACTTCTATTATGTGATGAAAAGGAAGAAAGTATTGTATATGAATTAGTTTATCTCCCATGACCTCATGGTATCAAGAAGAATAAACATCATCAAGAAAAATCAAGGTCAAACACAGGAGTGAAAGCCCCAGTAATAAATCTGAAGAGGAGGCCCTGCTAATAACAGTGATAATAATAATGATAAAAGTTGGACTATTTGCTGAGCACATGTACAGTAGTGTGGTGAGAGCGTTGCATACCTTCTCTTTTGTAATTGTCCTAATGAGCCAATTGTTTCACCATTTACACATGTGAATACTGAGCACATAGCTGGAAAGTGATGAGGGAGAGATTTGAACTCATGTCTATAAAGTCTTTTAAGTGCTGCATGGGCTCAAGTTAAGGATAAACTGTGTAAGCCATTGACTGCATGTTGGCCAGCACTGGGATAGATGATGAGGACATAAGTCAAATTCAACCCAGTGGTACTCCCTTGAGAAGTCACAGAGAGAGGTCCAATACATAAACAAATCATTGTGTAACTATGTGATCAGTTAAACGAAAGGTGTGGGTCAAGGATGCCCTGGGAGCCTGGAGGAGGAGGCTTCTTCCTGGCTTGAGTAGAAACACCATCCAAGGGAAGGAATTGGATAAATAAAATCACAAAGGCAAGAAGAAGTAGGTAAGGCGTGTGTGGGGGACGACCAATAGCTGGTGTGGTGGAACAGACTGGGAGACAGGGAGTGGTAGGTGAGGAGAATGAAGAGGTTGGCCAGGTGAGATCAGGAAGGATTTTGTGACCTCAGCTATGGAAGTTTAAGTAATGATTCAAGTTCCAACACAATCTCTCTGACTCCAAAGCATAAATTAGTCTGTAAGGAGTCATGATTGGAGGTAGGAAGTCTACTTAGGGAAGTGCTGAAATCATCCAGGCAAAAGAGGATGGGGCCTTGAGCTGTGGCCCTTATAACTGAGACTGAGTAAATTCATAAGGTATTTATGAGGTAGGTCAGCAGAACTGGGGACTAATTTGGGACTGATTGGATGTGGAGGAAGAAGTAGAGGAAGATCTTGGTGACTCTGGCTGTTTGGACATATTATAGTCCTAAGACCATCCCATGGAAAAGTAGAATAATTGAAAAGAAATTCATTGTTATTCCTTGCAAGCACCTTCATTTCCTGACCACTCCTAGAGTCCTCCTTCCTCCTGCTTCCCTTAAGGTCCAGAATTTCATGTACTGAGATAAAGGCTTTTCTCTCAGTCACTGTGGTTGGTTCACGAGGGATGGTCTACTATTTAATGTCTAGCTTATGGTCCAACTCTATAGCCAAACCACAACCCTCATCCTCACATGAATCGGGGTTGTACAGCCACTGTCTTCTACAGAGCCACTGGCTTTTTCCAGCTTCCAGGTCCTATGATTTATGGGTAGTTGAGCCATCTCTTTCCAATATGAGAAGTTGCACCAGACGCCTCCTTTTTAATCAGTTACTTTCAACCTGCATGTGTTGAGATTCTGCTTTGTCAATCACAACAATGTGTAGATGTTTTGCTTTGGGCTTGCTTACCTGTCCCTACCCATAACAGACTTATGAGGGTTGACTCTTGACTAGACTTCTTCAGCATGGGATTTCCTCAGAACTTTGGAGATTTTATGGTTCAAGACCCTGATCTTTGTAGGCCATAACCCTCAAATTTTCAGTTCCTGGGGTCTTTTTCACTTTCTCTCAGGAATGAGAACTGGCTTGGCAAGAACCTCTGACACAGGTGGCCTGAACGTCTAAGCAACACATCCTCACTCCCATCCTTTAACCCAGCAGCAGCTCAAATAATTTTACAAAACTCTGCTTGTGATCTCTCATTCTTTGCTCTCCTCCTCCTCCTCCTCCTCCTTCTCCTTCTCCTCCTCCTCCTCAGAGGCAAGTCCAAATTCTGTAAAGGAAGAGCCTCTGTGTGATATGCAGCAACAGAAAACAGACCATTATCATGAGCTATGGGGAAAAAAACCTAATGGACTGCACTCACCCTGAACTGC
Organism: Myotis yumanensis; assembly: GCF_028538775.1. Classification (NCBI taxonomy): domain Eukaryota; kingdom Metazoa; phylum Chordata; class Mammalia; order Chiroptera; family Vespertilionidae; genus Myotis; species Myotis yumanensis. Next base: position 19,081,689 of record NW_027223769.1, read on the forward strand.
TAGAGCCTGCAGCTGCAGAATCTAGAGAATCAGTGTGCGGCGCACACACACACACACACATCCCGCATACATAACTGTTCAGAAAGAAATGGCTAAGGAGAAAAACAATGACAACATCAAATGATGGAGCGGATGTGGAGCAACCAAGAACTCACATTTATTGTTGGTGGGAGTATAGAATGATAACCACTTTGGAAAATGTTTTTCAGAAGTTAAGCACACAAATACCTAATCACCCAGCAATCCTACTCTGAGATATTTATGCAAGAGAAATGAAAACATAAATCTATAAAAAACCTTATATAAGAATGTTGATAGCAGCATTACTCATAACAGCCAAACACTGGGAAAAGACCAAATGCCTATCAATAAGAAAATAAATTATGATATATTCATACAATGAAATAGTACTCAGGGGAAAAAAGTGGGATGTACTGCATACACGCAGCGACCTGGATGAATCTTTTAAAAAATGTGCTGAGTGAAAGAAATCAGACACAAAAGTACATACTGTAAAAATCCATTTATATGAAATTCTAGAATATGCAAACTAACCTATACTGATACAAATCAGACCAGTGGTTGCTTCTGGGGTAGAGAATTGACTGGAAAATGGCAGTAGGGAACTTTTTGTGGTGATGGAAACATTTTATGTCCTGGTTGGGAGCAGTGAGGTTGCACAGTATATGTATTTGTCAAAACTGAGTCAACAGTACACTGAAGAACATTTCATTGTATGCAAATTATACCCCAATTTAAGAAAACCATATTGAATGCTTTGTTTCTCAAGCCTCAAAGAGAGAAAAACTTAGACTTAGGAGACAGAAAGGGTCCTGTGGAAATCATGTGGTCCCTCACATTATGTAGGTAGATAAACTGAGTCCCCAAGAGGAGAAGTGACATGTTCAAGATCACACAGAGTTGGTGGCTGAGGGAGGACTAGAACTCAATGACCTTAATATACAGGAGAGCCAGTGGCCTCAGTGAGTGGCCACTTCCAAAGGCAATGTTGAGAATTACTTTAATCCTGTACTCCTCTTGCTTTAATATTATCAATTAATTGTCCAGAGGACCTCAGTCATCCTGGTGTGCACTTGTATCCAACCCTGTTCTATGCCCCTCCACAGCCCCTTCTGATGATACTTCACCAAGGGGGATAATTTCCCCAAGCTATGTCACCATGAAGACCAGTGCACAACTAGGCTAGATAGAGTGAACTAGAATTATTCATTATCTCTGGATATAGGAGGTCTAGTTCACTGGTCTCAGGTCATCCATCAGCGTTTCATCAGCTCTGAGGAAAGGTAGAGGAAACCCTAGTAGCCATACATCAGGAAAAATATCCTGGGGCTAAATTCAGGAGAAACCCAAGATGCTATAGAAACTGTGGAGAGGTCAATGACTCAGGCTAAAAATGGAGTAAAGAGAAGAATCCACTTAGTTCCTCACATCACCTATGCAAACCAGGCTGGGCTACTTGCTCTCTTCTAAACAGCTGTTCTGACTTAGTAGATTCAGGCTCTCCTGGTGACCTCCATGCCCATTGCTGTTTCCGTACTCTTTACTTCAGGGGTCCTCAAACTACGGCCCGCGGGCCACATGCAAATACAAATATTGTATTTGTTCCTGTTTTGTTTTTTTACTTCAAAATAAGATATGTGCAGTGTGCATGGGAATTTGTTCATAGTTTTTTTTTTTAAACTATAGTCCAGCCCTCCAACGGTCTGAGGGACAGTGAACTGGCCCCCTGTTTAAAAAGTTTGAGGACCCCTGCTTTACTTTAACCAGACGTCACTTGGATACCCATGAGGGTGGTGAAGAGGGTCAACAAGGTGACACATGGTCTCCAGCCCCATCACCTCTGAAGAAGGCAGGAGAAGAGGGCCTATCAAACCAAAGACAAAACCTAAACTCTTAAATATGCAGGATGGAAATGCTCCCTGTAGGATCTGGACACATGGCATATCAACTTAGATGGCTAATTTTGTTCCTCAGCTGCTCCTTTGTGCAGCCAGTAGAGCCCTCTGTAGGGTATCCCCCCACCATCTCCTTCACTGAGGACATCCTGTCTTAAGCATCTTAGGAGGCCTCGAGTTCCCAGCTGAAGGCTCTCTCTTGGAGAAGGAAAGCTAGCTACCAGCTATGCAAAACTTTTTGTAAGCTCCAAGGGGTCATCTGTTATTTCAATGTCAGGCACTTAGTAGATGCTTAAAAAACATATTGTTTGCTTTCTGGAATCAGTTGCTTTTCATCTCAGTGTATTCTGGGGTAAAGAACCAACTTGAGCTTTGACGCTCAGCCAACCTATATTGAAGGAACTGAGTTGCCATGCGAAGCCTCAGCTTGCTCATTTTCTACATGAGAAAAAGAGTGCTACTGAACTTAAAGCAGGGGCTTTTAGCTTGGAGTCCATGGATCCTTAAGGAGCCCTTAAAATTGAATGTAACTTTTGATTCATATGTATTTTTATACAGGAGAGAGGTCTCTGTTTCATCAGATTCTTTAACTAGGTCACTGACTTCTTAAGAAAATGAAAAAAAAAAGAAAGAAAGAAACCACTGTGGCCTTAGACTTTTTCATGAAGATAGAGATAACATATATGAAGTTACGAGAATGTGAGAATCCACTGCAGCCAATGTTCAATCCCTGGCTTGGGGGAGGGAGCCTTCTCAGCTTTGTATCAGCCTCTCCCAACCCTTAAGTGTCTTGCAGCCCTCCAGATAGGTCTTCTGAGTGACCAACTGAGTCATCTCAGGAAAATCCTTTTCTCACTGGTTTCTTGTCTGTAACATGAAGAGTTGGACTCGGTGTTCACCCAAACCTAGCCGATGTTAACATCCTGACTCTGCAGATGAATACCAACATGGTTAGTTCTGGGCCTCATTTTCCAGAAAGCTACGGAGGCTAGCTTCTGCTTTTTTACCTCCAAGAATGTCTCAGTTGGTGAATAGAAGTCAGTTTTTGTGCAAATATGAGGAGGAGACTGGGAACAGGGTAGGAGGGCATTTTCAGGACTGTGCAAGGAGCCAAATAGATGGAGGCCTTTGAGCTCCTCCATTGGAAAAAGGTGGGGTCAGAGTACCAAGGTTTTGGAGAAGCAAAAGGGTTCAAAGGAGCAGAGGGGGTGAGGGTGGGGTGGGGGTGGGGTGGGTCCAACTTCTCTGCTTTCTTCCAATTGTTCAATTAGCTGAAAAAGGAAACTGAGATAAACACTGGTGTTTAGAGGGCAAACCACCAATTTGCATAGATTTAGACAGAAAAGAGCCCCTTTGGCTCTCTTCCTCTTTGGCTTGCTTCCAGGCGTTCTTGATGAGCTCTTATGAGAAAAGCACACCTCCTGTAGACCCTATGTTGGGGCAGACCTTCAAACTCACCCTCTAGTTGGCTTTGGAGAGAGAAGGACCCCTCCCTCATCCTTCATAGACCTGGTGTGGGCATCCAGGGGAGATACACAGAGAACCTAGTCTTCCTTGGCTAGTTCTTACATGGCTACAGTAAGTGTCTCCAAGCATAAACTGTGACCACATTGAACAAAATATACTTGATGGGAAATTTTTGCATTGGCTACATTGGAGATGCGATCCAATTTCAGGATGTTGTGCGTCTCCACCCTTTCTGTGAACTGGATACCTTAATATAATCAACTGAGAGAGTGTCCTACTAATGTCTTTCGTTATGTTAAAGCAAGTTTAGTAATTTGTCAACCCAGTGAGATTTTTAGATGCCAGATCTCCCTGTGGAGGAAAGGACTATGCCAACTTCTTTGCCATCAAATGGTCATGAGAATATCCACTGAAGGGAACCACCCAACGCCAAAGAACTTCTAGACCCTGGCATGTGGGAAAACCTGGGTCCCTCTACATTTATGGGGTGAAGGGGTGGGAACTGCCCCACCTGCTAGTTAGACTGTCTTTAGTCCCATCCCACACAAGCTTGGTAGCTCCCTAAGAATTCCCATAGGCCAGGGCCCTGTCGGTTGTTTGGGGGACACACCCATATGGGCACAGTCTGTACTAGGCCACCAGGCCCTGGATTCCATGACCTCATAGCATTTCTCCAGCTTCTGGCGCTTGTCTTGTCCTGTCTGCTAGATTGTGAGGTTTGCTATGACGAATCTGGCTTAAAATCCACCTTCCTCTGGGTAGCTAGCTCCCCACATCAATCCCTTACCCTCCACCATGCAAGTGCGCTCCTAACCCCGAGATTCCCTATGTGGATCTCAACTTCTCTTGAGGTATATGTCACTCCCTCAGTTGAATTAAAACTATTCACATACATCTTGTTTGTCATTCTCCTGTTCATTCCAGAGTTCATGTCTTTCTCATTTTAATTATTTGCCTCCCTAGCACCTGCTTGCTGTCAGTTTTTCAATTCATTTGTTCAATCATCACTGACTCATTCATTCAAGAAAATTTATTGAGCACGTCAGCTTCTGCCATCATTGAACTCACAGTCTAACTGGTAAGTTTGATACTGTCAAACTGTCCTTTAAAATGATTTTAAAAAAATAGAAAAGTTGGAAACTGTGACAAATGCCGTGGAAGGAAGGTGCGTTGCACTGAGAGTGTAGAATATCATGATATGACGGAAGCAGGTTAGGAAAGACTCCTCTGAGGAAAGCACAAAAGTGAGTAGGAAGCAATTGGTCAAGGAGGAAAAAGAGTGCGTTCAGGCAAAGAGAATGGCATGTGCAAAGGGCCTGTGTCAAAATAAACTATGGTATCTGCTAGGATTTTAAAGAATACTAGTGTGGCAAGGGCAGGGAGAGTTAAGGGCAGTAGGGTGCCAGACAGGGCTGGAGAAGGAGACAAGAAAAAGTGATTGCCTGCATGATCAATTGAATGAATGAGCAGATGAGTGAGTGAGTGAGCAAGTGAGTGAGTGAGAATACCTCCTGCGTCTTCACTGGCAATAATGAAAGAGTGCTGGTTTGAAAGCTACTAGTAAGATTGTCAAGTACCGATTGCCGCTCTACCACAAGCTTTTCTGTGATATGGGATGAGTCTGTTGCCCTTTCTGGGCCTCGGTTCTTCATCTGCTATGATGACAGAGGAGAATGGTCATTGCAGTGATGTTTTACATTTTTCCCGTAGACACACTTGTAAAGTTGACTCTAGGCTTTGGTGATGTGTGCTCTGAGCTTCTACCAGGTTTCACAAAAGCAAATGCCTCCAAGGCCACAACGGTCCCATGAATGCATCCAGCCAGCCTGGTGTTAGATAATGGGGCTGGATGTGCCACCTTCCACCTGCTTTCCACAACACCATGTCTAGTAAGACAACCCATTCCGACTGGCCTGCAAGTTGCCAGTAACTACTTATCTCAAATTTAGCAGCTTAAAACGACACACATTTATTATCGTGCAGATCTGGAGGTCAGAAGTTCAAAATGGGTTTAGGGTTGGGGAGAGGTAGGAGAAGGATAAATGGTGATGGAAGGAGATTTTTATCACTTTATTAACTAATGTCACGCCAATAAATTCAATAATAAATAAATAAATAAATAAATAAATTCCTAATTGAAAAAAAAATAAAATAAAATAAAAAAGACATTGGGAGGGGTGCATTCTTTCTGGAGGTTCCAGGGGAGAATCCATTTCTTTTTCCAGTTTCTAGAGGCCGCCCGCATTCCTCAGCTTGTTGCCTGAGCCACTTTGACCTCTGCCTCTGTCTGCCTCCGACCCTCCTGCCTCCTTCCCAGAGTACCCTTGTGATTACATTGGATCCTTCAGGATAATCTCCCCATTGAGATCCTTAATTTAGCTACATCTGCAGAGTCCCCTTTGCCCTTTAAGACAAAATATTGAAAGGTTCTGGATTTAGAATGTAGACATCATGGGGGGGGGGGGGGGGGGGCTCTATTCTGTCCCCACAGGAATATAGTAATTTAAGGTACAGGTGGTTAGAGCTCTATACAGTTGGGCAGGAGGTTAGGAAGTATTTGAGACCCTGAGAGTCTATGGGTCAGAAGTCCCACGGAAGCTGGGTTGGCAGTCTCAGACTCAAATTCCCATCATTCTGTTCCCACCCCAACCCATCAGCGGGCAGGTGGGAGCCACTGTTTCTCATGCAGGCATCCTCCGACCAAGGGAGTTGGTACTCTCTGTTTCCCCTCCTGAGCACAGTTCTCTGCAGGCTTCCTTCATCTGCAGGCTCAAATGTTACCTTCTCAGGGAGGCTTGCCCTGACCATCCTATTTAAAATTGCAAGCTACCCTCTGCCCCAGCTGTTCCCACCCTCATCCTCTGCTGAAATGTGCTCCATGTTACTGGTTCATGCTCTGTACCATGTATGCATTTATTCAGTTTATTGTCTCTTCCCCCTGCTAGCGTGTAAACTCCAGTCTTGTTCTCGCCACTTCAAGCAGAGCCTGGCCGAAGTTGGCGCTCAGTATCTACTTGTTCACTGTCTGACCGAATGAATGGCCCTTGATTAGGGCCTTTACCTACTGTATTATATTGTGGATGGGCAGCGGGTCTACCTGGAGGGGCTGCAATGTTTTCTGTCCTGGGGCCAGATCCAGGCACATGCCATTGCCATCCTGCTTCTCCCATCTGTGCCATAGGAACCTGAGCACACCCTTCCCCTCTCTGGGCCTCTCTCCCCATCTCTAAAAGGAGGGGCTTCCTGAAATGGGGGTGCTTATACTTGCAGAGGGAACAACTGCAGGGTTCTCAGTCCCAAGCTGACGTGCTATTGTGGTTATTTTTATGCTAGACCCACTGAAATGCATTATGTAAAACTGATTTATGGTGTTGAGTGTATGTGGATTACATACACTGAACAAAATACCGCCATCTCTTAAATGGAATATGATACATAATTGTTTATGACTTTTTTTTTTTCCAACCTTCACTTTGAAAAGAATCATACGATGCCTGTTAGGACAGTTTGGGGAGAAGGAAAAAACAGTGCTTTCCAAAAGCCCCAGTGACCAAGGCTTTAGGTACACTGTCTTGTCAATAACAAAAAAAAAAACCTTAAAAATAATAAGGAAGGGATTGCATCATGTGGTCGCTAAGAGCTCTTCCAAGTTCATGTCTACATCAGCCCTGACTTCATGCGGCCTCTGAGGAGGCGTGTACTCCGTGCCTTAATGTGAAGCCAAGAGGCCCAGGGCTGTGGCCATGCGCCCACTTGTGTAAGTGCACCCCAGAGGACATGTCACCCAGCAGCCCTGCCAGGGACAGCAGCACAGTGACATCCATTTCAGTAACACATCGAATAAATGCTGTTTTCATTCCAAGTGCAGTGGCAGGAATGAGTGAGCCAGTGGCCTTTCCCTGCCCCGTGCAAGTTAAAAATGTTGCCTGCTTCCTTGCTAAATCCCGTCTTAGCCCCGCACATTTAAAAATACACCCGTCCGTGGCTCTGCATTTGAAAATGTATTTTGCATCTGATCATTATGATGCATTTAAAGGGCAAAATTAGAAAGCACAAAATTAGACTGGCAGGCTTAATTAGCCCATTCTTTTTTTTTTTTTAATGGGTGGGATTTGGGCAACTGTTTGCTCCAGGGGCACAAAGACCCCTAATGGGGTTGGTGGAAATTCACCAGCTCTTCTGTCAAACCAGTCACTCAGCAAGCCCAATGGGGGATTAACTGTGCACCGAGAAATGTGAGACCCACGAAGCAAGAAGATTACACCCTCTTGTCCTAAGAAAACGACATGAGTGCGATTACAAAGTAATCTATCAACAGATAACAGAGGGCCTTGCACATGGCGTCCCAGAGCCTGATGTAATCACGGTGGCAACACGGGTTTATATGTAAAGAGATGAACTCCACAGCTTAATGCATTCATTCGCCAGGATAATTACCACCCGTATCTCCACCTGAAGATCCATTTCCCCTCCAGCCCTGGTCTTGCTACACAATAACTGAGCGCCTTCCTCTGCACACTGTTGCTGGTCATGGCTCCCAAATCCGTAAGCTATTCACCGAGGGGCGCCTTGAGCTGGCCAGGATGGGTTCGGAGACTTCCAAGGGTCTTCCAAGCACCACACGCTGCATCCTCTGCAATGCGATTCCGCGTCCCTGATAAAGTTATCTTGATGGCTGTGCCGAGCTCTCTCTCTCTCTCTCTCTCTCTCTCTCTCTGCCCAGACGGGTGGATCCGTCTCCAGCGCTCAAGAGGGAGTTTTTCTCTTTTCAAGTCGCCATAGCCCTTCACAAGCCTAGACAGGCCGAGGGAAGCTGAGTAGAGGCGAAGTGATCCCAGGTATGAGTCATCCTGATGAATCAGACGTGTCGCTTTCTTTGCTCCAAGCTGTGGGCTTCTTCGCAACAGAGCCTGTGTTGTTCTTTTGGCAGCAGCCAGATCTAGAAGTCCTCTGCAGGCTGAGAAAGGGGGCTCCACTGTGCTGACCCCTCAATGGGCCACCCCCACTTTAGGCTGCCGGGGATTTTCTCAAACAATCCCTGGTACAGCCAGCCGCAGAGCTACAGAAAGGGTTTGAGATCTGATTTTGAACCCAGGCTCTTAAGACCTGGATGGTTCAGGACGGACACGTCACCTCTGAAACTTACAGAATCGCTGTCAAAATTCATTCATTGAAGAGAGCGGTTCTCAACCAGGGGCCACAGTGCCCACGGGAGACATTTGGCCATGTTGAAGCACAAATCTGATTGCCACAACAAACGCAACCTTTACCACCCATTATGCGGCATTTGGGACTACCCCAAAATCCTTAGAATTGTGAACAATCTGTCGAAACTCAGGCACTTACTTTCAACATTTCCAAAGCTTTATAGAGAAAATGTATAACCCCAAATTCCGTAGACAGAGAGCTAGGGGGACAGGGCAGGGAAACCATGCCCCTGACATAGTCATTCTGCCAATGTCAGAATTTTTTAAACTGGTTAACATGTTCTTGAGAATTGTTGGTTATTTCCTTTCAAAAATCCAAAACAGAAAAGTAAAAGGGAAAAGACTAGGTCACCAGAAAAGGTATAAAATATTTCCATTTCTAAAGCCTAGTAATTGGAGTTTCCCCAGCTCTGAGCAGAATTGCTTCACCCGCAGTCCAGTAGGATGACAAAATGGTAGCCTCAGCCAGGACTGGGGAGAGGAGGGAGAGAGAACCTGCAGAAGCTGCATAGAAACATGCGACCTGCAGACCCTGGAAGGGTGAGAAGAATCAGGAAGGTCTGAGCAGGAGTCTCCTGGGGCCTCTTATCTCCTTGTACTAACACCTTCCCTCCATAGCAAACAGGCTCCCTCACCCCTTGCACTTGCAACACAGAAGTAGCGAAGAAAAGGACAAACAGCGTTCTGAATGTGAGGAAGGAAGAAGAAATCCGGCAAAACCCCACCACGGGATAAACAGAGCCCAGGCCATGCTCAAAAGATTTCCATATACCAGGTTTTTAGCGTGCTTGGTTTACCATTCAAGGGAGCACAGCTGTGAAAAGGGGACTCGTGGCTGGGAGCCAAGGAGGGGAGAGAAGGGGAGAGGTGAACAAGGAAGAAGAGGATTGTGGGCAGACTAGACTATTAAATCCCTCCCTGCATAAAACTGTTGTCTATTTCAGATGGATCACCACACACTCCCAGAGCAGCCCTTAAGTGCTGTTTACTCAGTGTGCTAATTGCAGTAATGGAACCCACCCTAGTCTTGCTCAGCTTCAGTCCAGTTTCCCTCATATGCTTCCTTAGCCTATTTGTGGATCTTCCTCTCAGCCCCCAATAATGAGCAAAAGTGGGAAATATGTAATTATTCATTTTATTGCTATTGATGCAGCCGACGCTGAGTGGCCATTGCTGCCCCGGGGTTTTGGACAGCGGACAGCGGGGACGCCGTCCAAATGTACTGGGAGTCAGAATGGCCTTCTTTCAGGATGGGATGTAAGGCACATTACCAGTGCTTTGCCTACAGAGCTTCTGGGAGCTTTTGTTTGAGGTCAAGTTCATATTATCACAGGAAACTGTAGTATTAGTCTCCTATGGGGCTCACTTTTATCCAAAAATTAGCAGTAAGAAGAATAGCCCATGATCTTCACTTAAGTAGCTGTTGTGAAATGCACCTGTCACTGCATAAAGGTCAAGGTCAACCAGTTGCTCAGTGCGCATGCCTTGTGACCATCGGCCTTGTGAGTGTATTTAGTCAGAAGTTGCTCATTCATGTGTTTTGTTCAATGTATATCACCCTCTATTACACCTTTAACCCATCAAATCCCCGTGTAGATTCTATTTTAATGCAACAACCAGTTTCTCTCAATCTGAGACATTGACTCCTCTTTCTGATGGTTTTTGCTATAACAATTTACCTTAACCTTAATGGCTCAGAACAACATATACTCATACTTACAGTTCTGGAGGTCAGAGTATCTACATGGGTCTCTCAAGGTGATGGCAGGCCTCATTCCTTCTGGAGGTGCTAGGGGAGAATCCATTATCTTGCCTTTTCCAGCTTCCAGAAGCTGCTCACATGATTTGGCTTCTGGCCCCTTACTCCATCTTCAAAGCCAGCAATGAGAGTCAAGAGCCTCCCCACATTACATCACCCTGTCTCTTTTGCCTCCTCTTGTACTTTTAAGAATACATGTGACTACATTGGACCCACACTTATAACCTAGGATAATCTCCCTATCTGAAAATCAGTGGATTAGCGAATTTAATTCCATCTGCAACCTCGATTCCTCTGTGCTGTGTAGCCTAACATATTCACAGATTTGGGGGAGTAGGATATAGACATCTTGGAGCCATTATTTGACTACCACAGTCCTTCTTCTGGTAGTCTGTATCTCATCTACTCTACTTGGCAGTTGCATAATGAATCTTTCAGGTAATATCCTTCTGAGGTAATCTTGGATCCTAGGACTTTCCTGCTCAAATATAGAATGTACTAACACACATACACCATCCACCTACCACCCATCCATCCATCTCAGCCTCATGAGATGGACCCAAACTAGAACTCAAGTTCCATGAGCAATACCGAAATTTTGGGCTATATTCTGAGTGCTTAGAATAGCACCTGGCATATGCTCTGCAAGCACTCAATAAATATTTCTTAAATAATTCAATCAGAAGAATAAGTTCCAATCTAGGAATGGTGTGAAAATTAATGCCTGGGCCCTAGAGTCAGATACAGGATTCATTTCCTGCCTGGCTACTCAAGAGGTTTATAACTCCCCCAGGGAGCCTCAGTGACCTCATCTCTAAAACGAGGGAAAAGTCACCCATCTAGCAGGGCTGCTGAGGATGAGAGTCTGTTCAGAAGGCCCGGGATGTAATAATGCGGAGGCCAGAGTTGTCTTCCTCTCTGTAGCAGTTATCATCTTGGACATGAGAACAGACACGGAGGCAAACCAGTGCCTCAGATGTTAGAGGTGCTTTTGGAGAAACGCGTTCACATTCATAGTGGGGAGACAGAGTAAGACATGGCTATTCCCAGCAGCCATATCAAGAAGCCTTCAAAGATGCATCAGCACTTCAACTGAATCTGAAATGAGTGGATGTAACATAAATGGCAGATGGGAGGAGGGGAGAGGTATTTTGGGAGAGGGAACAGCATGAGCAGTTTCAGAGGCATGGAGCCACCTAGCCTATTCAGAGAGCTATAGGCAGTTTATAGAATTTGAGCAAAGGGAGCAGTTGGAGGCCCAGGGCATGTCAGGTAGTGGGGCTGGAATGGAGGAGAGAGAGGAGGGCTTGAGGATAGACAGGTCCTGTGTGCTGTGCTAAGTAGTACTAATGGCTTGAGATGGCCATTGATAGGCTGGTCAGCAGGATGGTTAGCACAGACACATTCTTTGTTTCCAATTCTATGCTTTTTCTCTCTCATTCGTTCACACAACTGACATACAGTGGTTTTACAAAAATACACACACATGGGACATGCACACCCACTGGTTGCACATACAATATACCTACTGGGATGACAGATGTATTTGGAGCCTACACCCCAGCTCATAGTCCATGCATACACATCGAGGATATAGACCCAAAACAAATGCGTCACTGAACATGTGGCCAAGCATGCAGGGACACTCAAAGGCATACATGGAAGCATGCAAATATACATGTACACATTGACTGTGCATATACAGCACACTTGGTCGGGCAACACACACCCAAGGTGCCTAACACACAGGCACGTGAAGAAAGCTCACACTCACTGTCCATGGGTTCATGCAGATCACTGACCATGCATAGCTTCCCACACACTTACTGAATATGTCCATACTCAAACATATACCCATAAACACACATCATATCAACACACACACACACACACACACACACACACAACACACACACACCCCTGAGCCTGTACACAGAGACTCCTCATTTCTTTCTGGAACGTGTCTGAGTTCCAAGGCAAGCAATTGTTCGGCCTGAGGAAGAGCAGCTCAGGAACCTGTTTTGGATTACACAGTCTATATCTACCTCTCTCCCCCTCAGGAAGGGCGGTGCAGAAAAGAAGCTCTTTAGCCTTCCCTGAGTGCCCAGCTTCCTACTAACCCAACCCCGGGAAGTCTCCACAGCCTGTGACTACTGGACATCGTCCAAAAGCATTGCTGTGTCTTTTGCAAGAGTTTCCCCATGTGCAACTCACTGCCTACCCTCCCTTCCAAACTGAGCTGGCAGGGGTCCAGGCCACCCTGGGCTGGGAGGGGTGGGGCACAGAGCCAAGCGCTCAGCGGCTCCCAGCGCTGCGGGGCCCTCATCAGCAGCTCTCCCTGGGGCCCTGTTTGCGTGATGAGCCCAGCCAGCACTTGAGCTTTGCAGAGAGGAGCCCCGCACAACATCTGCTTGGCCTATCTGGGGCCAGTCAAGCACAGCTTCCTCTTCTGCCTGCGCTCGTCTAGGAATTGGGTTCCAATGAGCTGGAACCTCATGCTTTCGCCTGAAGTTTTGACAAGTTGCTGTTTCCTGGCAGCAGCCAAGATGGAGCTGTGACCTCCATCTGGGTTAATGAGTGGAAGACGTACCATGTACCTGCCACACTGTCCCAGTTCGCTTGCCCTCCTCCACGGAGCTAATAAACAAGGTCACACCTCATGTTGGGTGCATGGCCTCCTCCTTGGATACTGTTTCACGCCCTCAATCAGAGCAAGACGCCACAGATGCAGCCCAAGCCCCTACTCCGTCAGAGAAATGGTGGTATCGGTGCGGGCTAGCAGAGGGATGCCAATAATGTAATTCAGATGTTACCCACGGCCCCCACTCCTAGGAGATTTAGGTTAAATTAGCCCAAACCCCTATCTCACAGATTTTCAAGGATCCAGAGTTGTCCTCACAGTTGCTGTGAATTCCCTCAACAGTTATTTCCTCACTTTCTCCCAACTTCTGAGCTCACGGGCACCTGCGTGTGGCTTCCAATTCCACTCTCAGAAAGCTGAAAGAGAAGATCACATTGAAAAAGGATTTCCACATTCAGTGCACTCCTCAGAAACATCCTGAGCGCAGCGGCTTAACGGAGAGGTTAATGATCACAAGAAGGGGTACATCGCAGGGCGCGTGGCCAGCGGACTTTAGCGCTACTCCTCACTTCTCCATCTCCCTCCTCCTTCCCTCCCTGGGGCAACACAAACCCGTCCCAGCTCCACCAGCCCGCTCATATCCAGGCCCCAGAAGATAGTCCCCATCACCCATGTCCAAAAAGATCTTGTTGAATATTCTTCTCTCCTATGAGTGGGTGTCTGCCTTAAAAAATTTTCACAACAGCTGCCAGGAAAATAAAATATTCCCCTCACATTACATAAGGAAGCCTTGTTCAGGAGAGAAATGCCCTGAACCAAGGTGAATAAACATCACAAAAGTACACTCCCAGAGTGAGAGGACTTTCAGTATGAGGGAGAAGCCTGAGAGCCAGCCAGTCACATAAGGGAGATGATAGGCAATGGGTGTCCGGTCTGACTGTTGCTTACCCCAGCGATGGCTTAAACTTGAGTCAGAAGCTGGAGCCCCTGAGTGGGGCCCCAGGAAATTTCTGACCGGCCAGGCTCTGGGCCTTTGTTCCAGGCTGGCAACAAAGGCCTGTGCTCTAAACCCGCCCCCGCCCCCAAGTCATTGTGGTTTCTCCAGGCCAAGAGTGGGGAGAAGGGGCAGGAGCAGGTTACAGGCCTCCTCTGAAGGGTTGACTAGGGGCCATTCATACGCAGGACGATTTCCTTTCAACAAAGTCTGCTTGTTTCCCCCAAGAGCCCTGGGGACTCTGTGCCAAGTCAGAATGACTCACTGGCTCCCAGGCCTTGCCTCACTCCGGACACACTCAGCCAGGGCCCTTCTCCCCGCAGAGCAGGAGAGCAGCTGCCCTGGGACTCCCAGGTGCAGATGTGGGCTCTGCGGAGTGAGCTCACATAGGAACACAACACAGGGAAGGTTCTACACCGAGCCTTCGGGCCTCAGCCCTGGGGCAGGATCCCCCGCCCGTGTTTGCTGGTTTTCTTCAAGAGTTCAAATATCATCACTTTAAACACAAGTTTGATCTCCCGCCTTGAGCCCACTCCACTGGAAGTCTCTGAAAGGAGGGGCCAACTCCAAATGCAAAAGTGTGGATCCTTATGCTAGACGGCTTGATACACATTCTTTTCAATGTTTTAGAACAGTGATGGCGAACCTCTGACACTCGAACTCATTTTTTTGGTTGATTTTTCTTTGTTAAATGGCATTTAAATATATAAAATAAATATCAAAGATATAAATCTTTGTTTTACTATGGTTGCAAATATCAAAAAATTTCTATATGTGACACGGCACCAGAGTTAAGTTAGGGTTTTTCAAAATGCTGACACGCTGAGCTCAAAAGGTTTGCCATCACTGTTTTAGAAGCTTCCAGAAAAGCTGTCAATGGGAGAAATGTATTTTTCCAGATCAGTCAAAATTAATCATAAATACCAGTAAGATATCTTTATTGATGACAACCCAAATAAGTTCAACTGGTTGGCCTGATTGAACTTGAGTCATCGTCTATGAGATTAATACTTGTTCCTGGCCCCACAGGGTCCGTGAGGATTAAATGAGGAAACAGGATCCACCATGACAGATGATAACTCCAGGCCGAGCGATGCACTTGGCTTTACCAACGCCATCTCATTTCATCCTCATCCTCTGCAGCACAGGCCTTCCGGGAGGGTTGGTATATTTAGCCCATTGTGAGGACACCGAGGCTTGAAGAGATTAAGTAGCCCAAGTTCACACAGTCAATACATATATTACCCAGCAATTAGTATAATAAGATAGCAAAAGGAGCGTGCTCAGACAACTTAGAGATCCAAAAACGTTTTAGTGGTTTGTAAGCACTTTAGAGGCACATGTGTTAATTAGCAATGGGTGTGCTAATAATAAAGCTAGTTTCGCTTTTAATTAAAACAGTTTCCATATGTTCTTGACCACATAAGTCTCTAGGTAAGTTATTTCCTAAAACAGAAAGTTATAAACCTACAGGTCATCTTGATTGGTTTTTCTCATGTTTCCTCCCGGTGAGGAGGGTGGCACTGCCTGTAAGCCATGTGTTCTATTGGTGCTAGAAAGGAAACTGATGACCAAAAAGGGCCTGGGGCTTAAATCTGGGGCAGGTTCATCCACCTCAGCAGCGTTGGCATTTGGACCCAGGTCATTCTTTGTAGGGGGAGCCTGCCCTGTGCATTTGAAGGATGGTTTGCAGCCTCCTTGGCCTCAGCCCAGTGGATGCCAGTAGCAACCCCTGTTGTGGCAACTGAAAAATGTGTTTAAACATTGCCAAATGTCCCCTGTGGGCAAAATTGCCCCAATGGAGAACCAGTGTTCCAGAAGAGGAGAGGGCCATGAATAACACACTGATAGCTGTCCACACAGGGGCTCAGATGACCAACCCTGAACCTGATTTTTTTTTTTTTTTTTTGGTAGAGGTGATATCTAAGTGGAGATGCAGGCCCTGGTGGGCTAGCCAGGAAGAGGTGCCTGAAGGGGGAGGGAGACGGGCTTTGAAAACATAACTCAAAGGCAGAGAGAACAGTATGACCTGGAGCATGGAGGGAAGTGTGGTCCTGATTTGGGGTCTATGCTGTTCAACATTCACATCAGAGCTCTGGATAAAGACGAAAATCGGCATTATTCAGTGTGCCATTGACACAGTGCAGGAAGAAATGGCAGATTCTGTATTGGAGAAGGTTTCGTTTAGACAAACTAAAATTCTGATGCACTAGCAGAAACAAATGCAGACTCCTGCATTGTGGTTCAAAAATCCAACCATTAAAACAGGGAGAACCTGTCTGAAAGGCAGGAGATTTTAGAAGACTTTGGGTATAAGCCAGTGCTTCTCACACTCATTCTCACACAAGAATCCCCTGGAAGGCTTGTTAAAGCACAGATCCCCGGGTCCCACCCCCAGCGTCTGTGAATCAGGAGGTCTTGGGTGGAGCCAGAGACTTTGCATTTTGAACTAGTTCTCAGGTGGTGTGGATGCTGCCGGTCAGGGGATTAACCTTTGAGAACCACTGAGAAGCCTTAGTTTCCAAGTCTGATCATTGGAATGGGGTGAAATTAATAGGAACATGGTGTCTAGTTCGAGAAGGTGATGAACTCCGTGCTCAGACTACAGCCGGCATGCCAGGGGGGCAGCTACGCTCCATATATTAAGGGGATCCTTGGGAAACTGGAAGACGTCCAAAGAAAAGAGAGGAAAGTAGAGTCTATGAACAGTGCTTGAAGAAAGTAGGGTGTTTGGCTGAGAAAAGAGAAGTTATGGGAAGAATCTGGAGCTGCTTCAAATAGCTGAGGGGCTGTTCTGTGAATAATGGACTCGATTCATTTTTTGTTCCCCGCAGTCAACCACAGTAGTTCCAGATCAGGAAAAACGGGGTGGGAGTGTCAGAGACAGAGGTCTGGGTGCAACTTAAAGCGGGATCTTGTAGTAATGACACCTCTAATGCCGCACTGTCCAGTTGAAATATAATGTGGATTATATATGTATTTTAAAATAATCTAGCAGCCATCATACAAAAAGTAGAAAGTAAAAAAGAAACAGGCGTAATTCATTTAAATGATCCTTTTTAAATTAAATTTATTGGGTGACGTTGATTAATAAAATTCCGTAGGTTTCAAGTGTAAAATTCTATAACATCCTCTGTATATATTGCATTGTCTGTTCACCACTCGAAGTCAAATCTCTTTGGGGCACCATATATTTGACACCCTTTACCCTTTGCTACCTTGCTCCCACACTGAATGATCCTTTTTATTTAACCAAATATTTCCAAAATATTTTCACTTTGACATGCCATCAAAATAAAAGAATTAATGAGATCATTTACATTCTTTTGTTTGTTTGTACTAAGTGTTCTTCATGTAGGGTGTGTGTTATACTTACAGCTCATTTCCATTCCCAAACCAGCTAGACATCAGTGCTCTGTTGCCACATGTGGCCCTTGGTCCCTTGCCGGATAGCCGAGCTCTGCTGAACCGTGCGTGAATGGGTCACCAGGAAGTGAATCCTAATTTGAATCAATTGCTCTGTCCTGTAACTATCTTTCCAATTCAATGACATTCAGGCCTCACTCAGACATTCCTATTTCAAATTAAAATGAACTCGCTATAAGTTTTTTAAATATATTTCGAGAGTTTCATAACACGCTTTAAGTTATGTGGAGGCAGCCTGGGGCACCCTAGGGAGAGATGGTATCAGGCTCTTACTTGTAAGTGACAGGAGACGCATTCTTCCTAGCTTAAGAACACACCAACACAACTTATTGGCTCACATTTTCAAAAGTCCAGTGATGACCCTGGCTTCTGGCATGACTGGATGCAGATATGTCAGCAGGAACTTGGTCCTGTGGATCACAAATTCACTTACCGAGATAAAAATATGGCTACTGGAAACTTCTGTCTTAAATCATCCTTACTGTGAGCACTCTCCATAGAATAAGTTTCTCCCGCCAAATAGTCTTTAAAAGTCCTAAATTTGGGGTGTTTTGGCTTGGATCGGTAGAGTACTGCTTACTGCAAAATCAAATATTTGTGGAACTTCTATTAGGTGAGGACTGCCACCTCCAGAGGCAGGACCAGGGGTCAGACCCATATACCCTCCAAGGGTGGGGGTGGGGGATGGATCCCTAGAGGCAAGGGAAGTGTTCGGCAGACACACAGTATTAGATGTTCACAGGAATGGGCATTCATGATGGAGGCCAATGGAACAGTTTGTCCTGGATTATGAAAATCGCCTTTTGAGAAGCTCCAGTTTCTCTTTACTACAAATGCTCTGCTTGGAATTTCATAGATGAGGAGCTCAATTTAAGACACTTGAGAGTTAGGGTCCCCATGTGAGTCTTGCTTAATTTTTAACCAGTTGACTTTAACAAGTCTTGTCCCATGTGGCTGAATTTGGGGGAACAGATAAAACAGAATGAGGCATGCGGGAGCTTAAAGAATAAATCTACATTTACATATTCCCAGGAAATGGGGAAAAGTGAAACTTGAATAAACTAGGTTGTAGTCTGTGTTTCTCCTTCCCTCCCACAAACAATGAGTGTTCAACCAAGATGGTGACTGTTCGCACACCAAAGATCCCTGTAGTCAAAGACGTGAAAAATCTTATAGGTCTCAACGTTTAGCTTCTTCAGAGCCTGACCATCCAAGACACAGACAGGATGTGCATTTCTCCAAATACCTGCAGCCCTCGTTCACAGGCATTCTTTGTGTCGGTTACTCATTCCACTTTACTCACTAATTTCCTCCCATTAGAGTTTGGTTTCCCCAAAGTTATGTACTTTCTCTGCTGGCATATACCTAAGTGGCTCCAAAATTCAGTTAGTAATTTAAATAGGGCCATGGGCTGATGCCTGAAATCCTCACATGTGCAATATTGTAGTTGGGGAGGGAGGGAGCAAGATTCCAAATATTTTCCAAGCCAAAAGACCTTTGGGGACACCGTATGGCTGGCGTGGCTCAGTGGCTGAGCATCGACCTATGACCCAGGAGGTCACTCTTCGATTCCCGGTCAGGGCATATGCTCAGGTCTTGGGCTCGATCCCCAGTGTGGAATGTGCAGGGGCAGCCAATCAATGACTCTCTCTCATCACTGGTGTTTCTATCTCTCTCTCCCTCTCCCTTCCTCTCTGAAATCAATAAAAATATAAAAAAGAATTAACAATAACCAGAAAATATTAGCCACGATGTGGCAGGATTTCCCTTTGAAATGTCAAGTGCTTTACTTGCTAATTTGTGGGCACCTCATTCATCCTTCAAGGGCCCCCAAAACTTTGCCAACTCTCCTCCAAAGGGTTCTACATGCACTGCCTTCTTCTATCCCTCTACCTCAGTCATTACCCTGACCTGAGACTCCGACGCAGTGCAACAAAATGGAATTAGACTGTCCAGGGTTCAGATCTCAGTACTGTCATTTCTTAGCCGTGTGTCTAGAAAGAAAGCTCTTCAATTTCTCTGGGTCTCAGTTTCTTCATCTTAAAAATAAAATAAAAATCCTGTCTCACTGGGTTGCTTTTAAAAGTACATGAACTAACATATGTAAGTTGCTTGGTGCATAGACACACAGTAAATCGTAACATTATAATTATGGTCCCAGTGCATTGTGGTTACTTGTCCCATCCGCAGGGACCTCCTCTAGGGCAGGGACTGTGTCTTGTTAAACTTTATGTCTCAATCCAGAGTATAATAAAGACATACGTGTTTGTTGAAATAATCACATGAATAAATAGATGAATGCATACAGTTGAAGACAGAAAAGTCAGCCCACAGCCAATCTCTAGGGGACTGTGGCTCTACAACAATAGTGTTATACTATTCCAAACCCTTTCGTTTTCAGTTGAATGCTTAACACGGTATTGGGCTGAATTACATGAAATGTTTCTGAAGAAACAATGCCCAAGGTCTATGTGGGAAATCTCCTGTGATTTGAACTGATTAAGAGCTCAGAGTCTTGAGTTAATTTTCAATGTCTTTCAAATATTACCATATAAACAGTTGTATTAAATATCTTCCCCTTCTACCTCCTCCCAGCTACAGTGACTAATCAGAGGCTTGCAATCAAAATAACAGTGTTTGTAAATGGGACATGCCTGGTTGCAAGCGAGGCTATAAGTATCCCAGGTCCTGCAATGTGGAAGATTGATTCCTGAATTAACCCCCTCTCTGCACCCTGTTTTGGAACTAGAAAGACTGCCTATTAATTTCAACTTGAAAACAGACACACGCTCATCCCATTAAAGTCTACCATACGACCTTGGTCCTGGTGCCTTTAAACCTAACATTTCGAGTCAGGAAGCGACAAAAGGCAGTGGGCTACCAAATCATCTCTCAGCCCAGTTGACTCAGAGGCAGCCAGGCAGGCCAAACACCCATACAAAAAGTCGTCTCTTATTTGGATTTGGAAAACCCTTCAGTCCATGTTGTTAATCTCGTCCTAACCATATTTTGTAAACACAAAGCCCAGTTCAATGGTCCCACCGAGACCACATTGCCCAATCACGAGGGAAAGGGCGTTTACAGGAAGGTCTGAAACTTTTGCTCAGTAGCCTGCGTTTTTGTAAGTCCCGTATGCAACCTTCCTGTGGGCATGACTAATGGATCCACCTAATTAAATTTTTACAGCATTCCAGGGCTGGAGTGTCAAATGTTTGCTTCCAGCTTGTCTCCTTGTAACCCTGTCAAATTAAGTCTCCCATCGCATCCCCCTCCCACACGCACACCTTTTTTAGGGGCTGTCGGCTGCATTCCAATGTCAGATGAAATCAGAATTTGGTTGATGAGAATGAAGAAATGGATTGCCAAATAGTTGTTGCAAGCAAGCCTAGCTTCACCTGTTGAGAGAGGTTAAGGAGGGGGGAAAGCTCCTTCCAGTTAAGATAGGGTTGCAAATGGGAAGCTGGAAAAGTCACTTCCAATGGGTGAGAAGTCCTCACTGCTGTTGATCAAGTCCCTCTTCCTCTAGGATTGTAAAGTGTGCGTTTAGCAAGTTGGAATTTTAACGTTGGAAATGTACTTAAGGTTAATGGATTCTGTGGACTTCAGGAGAAAGGGATTTGCTGAGTATAATCTGCAAAATGTGATTTTTTTGTTCTTCGGTGAGACAGGTTTCAGAGAGGTGGCACAGATAGAGCATGTGCTGGTCTCCTTGCTGGAAGGTGAGGGTTCATCACAAAATGGGTAGATGATTTGAGAATGTGTCCAGAGCTTCTCCAAACACAGAAAGAGGAAACAGAATCTAATGTTAGTATTGGATGCGTATCACACTCAAGCCAGGACACTGTGGGGAGGCAGTGGGCTCCTCCAGCGATAGCACAGGAGCAAGTCTGAAGCACCTTCTTAGAAATAGGTGCTCAGGATGGACACATGTCAGTCAACCCCCGAATGCTCTCTAAGCCAGAGTCTCCAAGTGTGGTCCCTGTCATCTGCATCAGAATCACTCATGGGGCTTGTTAAAATGCAGGACTCCAGCCCTGGCCTGCGTGGTTCAGTGGTTGGAGTGTTGGCTCTTGTACGGACAAGTCTCAGGTTCGATACCTGGTCGAGGGTACGACCTGGGTTGCAGGTTCTATCCCCCACCCCAGTGCCTCGTACAGGAGGCAACCAATCAATGTGTCTCTCTCACATAGATGTTTCCCTCTATTTCTCTCTGTCTTCCCCCCTCCCTTCCTTTCACTCTCTCTAAAAAAAAAAAATAATAATAATCAATGGAAGCAATATCCTTGGGTGAGGATTAGCAAGAACAAAACAAAAAAAAAATGCAGGATCTCAGACCCAACCCAAACCTTCTGAGTCAGAATGAAGTGGAGGCAGGGACTCTGCATGCTGAGGAGCTCCCAGCAAACCCCACCCACCTGAACTTGGAGATCCTCACCTCAGGGCTGTGGGGAAGATCAGAACAGAACTCCACACAAAGATGGGGCTGGGGGTTGCAAGTGACAAGCAAGGCATGGAGGAACTGAGGCCACAGGGAGACCTTGCCCAGGGAACCAGGTCACCGGCACCAGGAAACTGTTGTTTTCATCAGCCAGAAGGTCCCTGTGGATACACAGAGGTTCAGCCTTATCCCCTCAAAGAGCTTGAAGTGATTCTCCTGGTCTAAGACCTTCAGCAGTCAGTCATAATGGGGAATCTTCTGATGTCTTCCACTGTGCCTTTAACTAACAGTCCACCCCTGATGCAGGTACTCAGAAATACACTTGCACAAACACTCAAATGCATCCACCTCCACAAATGTATAAAGACCCACCCGTGCAAACAAATATTTCTGTGCAGTTTGTGTGTGTGCATATGATTTGTGCTCATATGGCTGCACACAAATGCCGAGCACATTCGCACATACACATCTCCTTATCTGCTTGCCCATGCATCCTAACACAAAGATGCTATACCTCAGCTCTTGTCCAGTCAAACCAACCTCCCTTTGAAATAGTATTCTTTCTAATTCATCTTAGGAAAATCGCTCACCACAAGCAACTCTGAAAACCATTTCCTCCAAGAGCTCCATTCTAATGTGGGAATCAGCTAACTCCAATGGCAAGTGGTTGACTGGAGTCAGAGTAAGATGAGATTGTCAGAAATTTATGATGCAACCTAGTGGGATTCCTTGGCAGCCGTTCCTCAATGGCCCCTGATGAGCTTAACACCACATTGGACAAAGAAATAGAGCAGTTTGGGAGACCTCATGTGGCTTTGGAATTGTGTGGCTCTGAAATAGTGTCTTTGGCGGGCTTTGGCTGTGTGTGAGCTTGGGCAAGATATGTGATGTCCTAAGCCTTAAGTTCCTTTCCTACGAGCTGGATGTTTACAAAGATTAAATGAGACCATGTATGAAAGCACCTAGCCCAGGGTCTGGGACACCCAACAGTAGAAAATGATTGATCCATGATTGGTCTACCAGAGTGCTAAGATCCATAGACTTGAGATTCAGAAAGTTCTTGGTTTGAATCTTGGCTCCTCCTTTTATTGATTGGGAGATTTTGTGCACATTCCATAACCTCTCCGAATGCCAGGTTTCTCATCAGAATAAAAATAGCAGCTTCACCAAACTCATACCATAAGAAGTTAGCACTTACTATGGAAGATAAATGCTTAGGAAGAGATTGCTGGTTTCTTCTGCTGCTCTTTTTTCTTCTCTAAAAAGGAGAATATCCATGGCGGATAACACAGGTCACCAAATAATCTTTTGGGGAAAAAGTTAATCCCTACTTCCTGTGTCACCTGGGCTGAAGGAAATCTCCTCTTGCCTACAGTCTGTCTTTGCATCAAACTCCCCTATAAAGGAAAGGGGTTTTTCTACTTGAGCTGGGGGCAGTCCTTTCTGAAGGGTTTAGCTTTCTTAGGCAAGGAACTGCCAATCTTTTAAATCTGGTGAAATGATTTCAATAGGTCTGTAGACCTAAGAAGGCCCATAATTCTTAGCTGTGTATCCTTTGGGGAAGTGAATTAATCTCTCTGAGTCCCTATTTCTTTATTTTAAAAAATAAAAAGAATTAACCTAACTGCTTTGGCTCAGTGGATAGAGCATTGGCCTGCGGACTGAAGGGTCCCAGGTTCAGTTCCGGTGAAGGGCATGTACCTTGGTTGCGGGCATATCCCCAGTGGGGGCTGTGCAGGAGGCAGCTGATTGATGTGTCTCTCTCATCGATGTTTCTAACTCTCTATCCCTCTCCCTTCCTCTCTGTAAAAAATCAATAAAATATATTTTAAAAATAAATAAATAAATAATAAAAAAGAATAAGGCCTGTTCTCGGGGTGTTCATGGGATTGAACACCTCAGGCCATATTAAGGGCATAGTTAAGTCTTCTGGTGATGGAGGAAAAGAGGGGTGCCATGAGGTCTCTGCCCCTCTTCTGCCTTCTCATTCCTGGGCAGAAAGCCAGCACTGTCTCAGGAGGTAACCCCAAGTTTAATTCTGGGCTTCTCGTGGGTAGAGGACATATTAGCTGATTGGACACCAAAGATGGTTGTGAAATGAAGGTCTAAGATATTATTGATTCCCAAAAGTTAAACAGAGGAATACCATATGACTGAGCAATTCCATTTCTAGATGTCTGCACGAGAGAATTGAGAACAGGTCTTCACATAAATACTTGCACCCACAGAGCACTATTTGCAATAGCCAAGAGGTGACCAAGGTCCATCAATGGAAGAATGGATAAACAAAATCTTGCAATTGGGGTCCATTTACACAACGGAATATTATTTAGCCATAAAAAGGAAGGAAACACTGCAGCAACATGGATGCACCTTGAAAACCTTATGCTAAATGAAAGAGGCCAGGCACTAAAGGCCACATGTATGTTCCCATTTCTTTGAAATCCCCAGAATGGGTAAAGCCAGAAAGTCAGAAAGCAGGTCAGTGGTTGCTCTGGACTCAGGGGAGGGTGAAATGAGGAGTGGAAACGGGTTTCCTTTCGAGATGATGAAAATGCTTTGGAACTAGATAAAGAGGATGGTTGCACAGCATTGTGAATGTTTAAAATGCCACTTTAAAATGGTTATTTTTAGGCTATGTCCATTTTACCTAAATTTGGACACACACACACACACACACACACACACACACACACCCTCCCAAGTTAATGTGTGGGTATCTTGATTTCAGAATGAAGAAAACAGAAGCAGAAAGGGGCAGTGATTGTTGAAACACTGATTTAAACTGTGCACATGGAGGGCAGGGCAGGCTCCTAAATCTCTTTAATTAAGACAAAGAAGGCAAGAGTGAGGTGGAGGGAACTGCAGTTCAACAGATAGATCAACAGATAGATGGAAACGGAAAGAGACTCCAGCCAATGGCTTCTCAGGAGGGTCTGCAGGACGTTTTGCCAGTGGAGGTAGCCCGTGAAGTGTGCAAACACCAGCGCTCATTCCTTTGTCCCCGCTCTCCCCGGCCCTCTCCACCCGCTCCCTCGGCTTGGCATGCGTCCTATTTTCCGAACAGCAGCTGCGCACAGTTGAATAGTAAATCAAACGCCCTAAAAAAACCGTTGTTTTAAAACAATGTCTCAGATTTCCCAGATATTTCATCCCTATTTTCCTTCCCCCAAACACCCTTGGCTCAGACGGTGGTGGTAGTGAACTGGAGCAGGTAGTGAGCCGGCGGCCTGGTCACCGGGGGTGCGTGAGTGACTTCCCAGGGAGAAGTGGTTTCAGGGGCAGAATTTACAGGCAGAGAACATTTCGGGCTGGTCCCGTACGTTGTTAGGAAACATGTTGGCACCAAACGCTCATGAACAGGAAGGGATTGGTGGCGAAGGTTTCCTGGGGACACGTCTCCCCAGGGTGAGCCCTGAGTTTCCCAGCCTGGCATTCTGAGGGTTTCCATCCTCAGGGCTCCGCAAGCCACTCTGCAGAAAGCCTCTGTGAGCAGCCCCAGCGGAGGCCAGGCAGGTGCCAACCCAGTGTCTGGGGAGGCAGTTTCCCAGGGGAAGAGGCAAATGGTTGTGGTGAGGGCTTTTCCAGAAGGGGCAGTGCCAGGCTTCCTGGCAGACCTCACACCTATCCACACATAAGCACACACCTGCAATCCCTGTGCTGGGGCTGCCTCAGCCACCAACCTAAGTTAGGGGTTCTCAATCCTCGACACTGTTGCACTTGGGTCTTATCATTCTTGGTTGGGGGATTGTTGAAGCGCAGAAAGTTTGGATGCCCTAGCTGGCTTGGCTCAGTGGATAGTGGTTGACCTGCAGACTGAAGGGTCCCAGGTTCGATACCAGTCAAGGGCACATGCCCGGGATGCAGGCTCGATCCCCAACCCCCAGTAGAGGGCATGCAGAAGGCAACTGACCCATGATTCTCTCTCATTATGGTTGTTTCTATCTCTCTCTCCCTCTCCCTTCCTCTCTGAAATCAATTAATAAAAAAGAAAGTTTGGATGGCTCGCCAAAATGGCATGCCATTTAGTCACAGAGCATATCGGGTAGTCACTCAGCAAACATTTTATAGCACCTATTCTGTAGTGAGCATTATTATAGGGACTGCCAGGCAGCAAATATGTATTGAACATCTATAAGATGCCAATATTATGGACACAAGACAGAACCACACACATACCTTCTCACGGTGAAGACAGAAACTAAACAGGTAAGCGGAGTTTCTCAGCACTGCTGACATGCGGGACTTGGCCATACTTTGTTGTGGGGATGTTGAAAATGAGGGTCCTTAGGGCTTTGATTCAATTTAGCTTTAAGCCCTTGACAGGTGGCTCAGTTGGTTGGAGCATCCTCCCATACACCAAAAGGTTACGGGTTTAATTCCCGGTCAAGGCGCATACCTGGATTGTGAGTTCTATCCCCAGCAGGGGGACTATGGGAAGCAACTGATTGATTGATGTTTCTCTCTCTCTAAAAATTAATAAAAATATAGCCTCAGGTAAGGGTTAATAATAATAATAATAATTTAGCCTTAAATTCTAACTCTAGAAATCCCACCCACCCACTCTCTCAGGGACCTAGCTTTTCCCCCTGGATAATTAGGTCCAGAGACAGTAGACCTGACAAATGATCACAGGTTTGGAGCTCTGGCAGGCTAAAGATAACATCTTGACCTAGGTTATGTTACAGCCCTAAGGTGGAATGACTCCCTAGCTACTTTCCTGTGAAACCAGACAGAGGAACACCAGAACAGACCTTAGAACTGTCCTTAAGACCTGAAGAATGATTTATTAGCCTTCTTCACCTTTGACCAATCAGCTCCCAGAACAACCCTGAACCCCTAACCAAGGTGTCTTATGATGTTGCCCTATATGATCTGTAACCCACATGCCACCAGGGAGTTCAGGCTTTTGAGCATTAGCTTCCCGTTCTGCTGGGTGGCGCCATTCATAATAACAACCAGTCTTTCTCCACTGCAATCCTTCGTGCCTAGTGTTTGGCAGTGGACAGAATCTTTCTGTTGGATAACACTGCCCTGTGCATTGTAGGAAGGTTAGCAGCATATTCGGCATCTACTAGGTTCTAGCAGCATCTTCCAGTTGTGGCAACCAAAAATGCCTCCAGACAATGCCGATTGTTCTGTGTGGGACAAAACCAAGCTCTGTTGAGAACCCCTGATATCCAGGGAATTTTTTTAAAATAGGTTTTTATTGATTGCAGAGAGGAAGGGAGAGGGAGAGAGAGAGAAACATCAATGATGAGAGAGAATCATTGATCGGCTGCCTCCTGCACACCCCACACTGGGGATCAAGCCCGCAACCTGGGCATGTGCCCTGACTGGGAGTTGAATCGTAACCTCCTGGTCCATAGGTCAACCCTCAACCTCTGAGCCATGCCGGCCAGGCTGACATCAGGGATTTTATGCCTTAAATGGGATGAGTGATCTAAGTAAAAGTAGAAGCCTGTTGAGAGGGAAGCAGATGTATTCCAGAGATGACCTCCCTCGGGCAGGAAAAGTCAGAGGTAAGAGCTGCCCCTGGAATCTGACAGAGGAAACCCTGCTGAGACAGAAGCTACTATTTTAATTCTTCATTGGACCAGCCAGTTTATCTGAGATTGTCAGTGCCCCTCACAAGATGGTAAAGTCTATGAGATCAGGGACTTTGTCCCTCTAGGTGACTGTAGTATTCCAAGAACCTGGAACGGCACCAGACACAAAATCCTGGCCCATAAATGGAAGAATGAATAAACCTGGACAACCTCCTTCTGAAGAGGCCTCCACGATCTTTGCCTATCATGTCATTACCCTCTCATATTCCGCCCCCCCCCTTTGTCTCTCCGGCCTTTTCTCTCTTCCCTTCGGTACCAAAACACACACACACACACACACACACACACACATACACACACACACACACACACACACGCAAATGCACTAATGGTCCCAGGAACAGACACACATACCCACCAGCACACCAGCAGGAAGTTGAAGTAAAGACCAAAAAACGTGTCTTTGACTCAGTGTTCTGAGAAAATCAACCATAGCAAACCCAACAACAGATGGCAGGGACGCAGACTGTACCGAAAACATCAGCCAGCCTTGGAGCCTCTGGGCATCGCCTGACTTGCCGCAGCCTGAAGCCTTGCTGCCCTCCCCACGAGGTCACCAGAAGTTCTGCGCTCGGGCCAGGAAGCCGTGTGACCCTTTGCATCAGAGTCATTCACTTTACCGTCACATCTGGAGTGAAAAAATAACACTAAAAGGCCACTCCTTCCTCCCCCACTCTGTGGTCACGAAGCCCATATAAAGTGGTTCCAGTCTCCTGGCAAAGGTTATTAAAGGCTGGCAGAGCCGGCAGAAAACATAGTCTTTTATTTACCCAGATAAATATGATACTCGCTACATAAATTTGAGGCCACTTTGTTAAACACTTTAGATGCTGTACTGCACCCAAAAGACCGTGACTGCCTGTAGATTGAGGACAATGATTGGGAAATAGCAAACCAGGCAAATAAATAAATTATATATGTATTTATTTGTTTTTAACAGGCTTTTCTAGGCAGGCCACAAGGCCTTTCTCAGGTAACACACACTTGGAATGCTAAAATAAAGAGTGACCTCTTGATCGGAAACAACTGAACTCCGATTCATTTTCCTCCTGGGTAGCAGCTCGGCATCCGTCCACGGGCCGTTCTTGGTGAGACACAGGGAGTTGAGACCCAACGGCTGCTGTGCTAAATCAAAGCCTCCCTCTCTTTTGCTAAACTCTGCACAGAGGAGCTGTTACCAATTAGGAGGTAATGTCTAATCAATGTGTCCAGCCAACCCCCAAACCCTATCTGAGTTGAAGGAGGGGCCAAGGCATCGGTGGAAACCATGTGCCATCCCACATTGGGGGACTGAGTCTAAGAAAGAAGCAGGGTTTCAAATTCTTCCCAAATGCCAGCTGGTCTCCTGTGTGATGAGGGATTTATGGCGTCTTATGAAGTATAAAGTCTCTGAGGAAACCTCTGACTCTTTACAGGGTCCCCTTGCTCTTCTCATTCCCCCCAGATAACACTTATTGAGCATCTTCTATGTGTCAGCTCGTTGGAACACTTTACGAGACCATCATGTTATCGAAAATGCTGTGAGGTGCTATCGCCATCCCTGTTTTACAAAGAAATAATTAAGACCTAGGGAGTTGAGGTAAATCTCCAAAGTTAACACAGCTATTAAGTGGCGACAATGGGATTTGAATCCAGGGCATCTTCTGTCACAGCCAACACTCTTCCCATGGCCTCTGTGTGGTTTAATAGGCGCCAGTGTTCAATGCGTTTCACTCCTCACTCTCCAAATAGGGCACTCCCTACGCCTCCATAGCTTGTCATCATCTCCATGATAGCCATCAAGAACATTTCCATTTCCATGCCAGCTCTCATCTGCTGGTGTGGCTGCCTGAACCATGGTGTTTTAGTAGCCAGGCTCAATGAAAAAATTCCCAGATGGGTTAGTGATGCCTGCTCTGGGCGCAGCAGTGAGGATGAGTGGCATGTATGCTACCTATTTGCCATCCTCTTTGTATATGCTGATGGCTATCTAATTTCCATTGCTAATCAATATTTTATCTTCTGAACTCCAGAGCAAGATTAACTGCCTACTAGGCATCTCCTCTGGTATATCCCACTGGCATCTCAGACTCTTCAAAGCCAGCCCCTTCTCTCATGGTCTCTAGTTATTGAAAAACAATGCCCCACACAGATTTCAAGCTGGATACTGGAGAGTTGAGCTTAGCTCTTTTCTCCCCTTCATTCAACACTGTAATCAGTCATACATCTTTTCAGTTTTATTTTTCAAAAACGTTGAGGTTGTGCTGTCATCTATTGTTTTCCCACTCCTTGGGTCTAGGATATGCCCTCATTTAAATTATTGAAATAATCAACTAACTAATGCTCCTGCCTCTAGACTTACACACCCACTGCCAGGTAGTCTTTCTAAAGCATCAGATATAAGTTTCTCTTGCCCAAATATCTCTGTAGCTCCTTAAGGTCCAAACTCGCCAGCTGGCATGCACAACCCTTCACCATGAGGCCTTACTCTAACCATTGTTATCTCCCATGACCCTCCATTAGCCATTCCATCACACGTTACTTGTGCTTGAACTGCGTAATCACCTTGCTGTATTATTTCATCACCGTTTATACCTTCTGTGCCTTTGCACAAACTGTTTCTTCTAATAAGAATGGCCTCCAAAAGTCAGTGATTCTCTACAGAGTCATTCATGCCCTTGACTGGCAGGAGCCAACAGTCACAGATGACATCCTCCATCCTAAGAAGTACTGTTTAGAGGACCCAGTGTGGCTACCTACAGAGGGCCTGGCCTTCCCCCAGCCTGCTCTCTCCTGAGTCCCCTCCAAGCAGCAGTTATTCGGATGAGATTTACATTCTATCATCCATAAATAAGAGGTGCCCTTTGGATAGTGTCCCCAAGAAGGCTGGATGGTGAGACCTATGACCCTCAGTCACCCCCTAAGTGTCAGTGTACTCCAGGCACCTTAGCTGGTGGGGTTTTGCATCAGCTCACAACTGCCATTGCACCCGGGCCACAGCTTCTCAGGCCACACAGCTCACAGTGAGCCATGTGACATTTGGCTCTGATTTGGGAATATGGGCTCCTTGAAGGCAGGGGCCAGACAGAGAGACACCTTTGCCTTCCTGTTGTGCCTGCGCTTGGTACCTGGTACAGGCAGGCATTCAAGCAATGGCTGTCCATGGGTTGAGTCGAGTGAACCAGAGAATAAATGAGTCAGTCTCAGAACCATCCTTCATTAGCTGGGGGATCTTGGTCCAATATTTTAAACTCTCTATGCCTCAGTTCCTCCAACCACAGAACTGGGAGAATAGTTGTGCTATGATCTTGGCTTCTTCAGACCTTGCTATCAGTGGGTAGAGGATGGGTGGATGGATGGATGGATGGATGGATGGGTAGATGGGTAGATGAATATTCCTATTGATGAATGAGTGGATGAACAGATTAAAGAGTTATTCAATGGAATCACTTTTATTGTGTAATTAATTAAGAAAAATGTCCTTCTATCACTGTCAAACCTACCATCCTTTCATACACTAAATCAAGTGACCCAAATACAAATTGCTCCTCAGAAAACAATCAAATAAATAATAGTAACTTTTGCAGCCCTAGGAATAGCATGAAGACTCCCTCTGACTCCCTCTGGGCACTCTTTTTACCAAAAACTTTTTCCAGAAAGAAAAGGAAGGGGAAGGGAGGGGAGAGAAGGGGAGAGAAAGAGAGAGAAATGAGCACACATGCCCACACACTCAAATAAATGACTTAAAGCTGCACCGTCCTTTAAAAAATATATTGTCCCTTTACCTAAGCCTCTACCCTCACTCCTCATCTCCCAGGGAGCACCAGTCCACAGGCCTGAGGTTTTGCCCTGCAGCAGGTGAAGACAAGATCTTAAGCTCCCAGTCACTCTGCCTTTAACGTAACCTGTCGTCTGGGTGGCACTGTGTGTGAAGGCCAGCTGCTGGAGAGGTGCACAGGAGGAGCTGCCCCTGAAGGCTTCTCTAACCTGTCAGAGACCACCCCTTACCTACCTTGGATTTCTCACCTGTGGCTAAAGACCTAGCCTGCCCTGAAAACCCAGACCCTCCTGTTGGGGCGCTCTGTGGACCCCCAGACTTCTTCAGCCCCTCCCTGGCTCCTCCGTATCAGCTGAGTAATCTCCCGAATGCTCTGACACACAGCTGCAAGAGATGAAAACTGTACTGTTGATAGATGAAACTTTGGATAAGATTACATGGTTTTGAATATCTTGATGACATATTTGTCTGAAAAGTCTTTTAGAGGACGGCCTAATATAAATGCACGGAAATGTTTCTAATGACTAGCATTTGTCTACAGACTTCGTTGGAGAAATTAGCATTCATGTGTCTCAGAGATGTCATTTGCATTTGTATGTGGGGACCAACTTTTGAATAATCATTTCTTCCAGCCCAGAAGAGTTAACTATTTACTCTGAACACAGGCTGGTTTCCTTCTCAGGCTATCTGGTTCGGTCTCTGGTGCCCAGAAATGGGTAATGAGGTTCCAGGAATATATCCCACTGCTCCAGACCCACTGGAACCTCCTAAGTGGTCCTGAGATACCATTTGGACTAGCAAATGTTTACTTGGCTTTGCTCTGCCCTGCCCTCATGCACCTAGCTGCTATAATCACCTCCCCTGTCCCAGGAGTTCCTACAAACTCCAGGCCCATTAGATTAAAGTCTGAGGCCTATCTGGTCACAAGGATACTTGGAATTCTCCCCGCTGATTGCATTGGAAACCCATGGAAAGCAACTAGCACACAGACAGCGTGGGTCCCGTTTCCTTAGGCAGTTTCTTAGAGGTCTATTGGCTGAAGTCCAGGGTAATTCTCCTGGTCCAATTCTGCATTCAGTACAAGGAGAAGAAAAGGCCTGGATAAAGTCAAGCAGAGCTAAGTTCTAACAAGACTCTTATCTGCTCTGGGAAGTCCAGGAAGAATATTAACCTCTTTAGGCATATTTTTTTTTTCATCTGTAATTTGGAGAGGTAATTCCACCAATTGCCCAGGATTAAGAAGATAAGAGTTGATCTTGTCTGTAAAATCCCAGGACTTGGCACATAGTAGACATTCAACAAATATTACTGTCCTGCCCTGGGTCCCCAACATTTCCCCGTGGTAACTTCAGGGTGAATGAAGTTCATTTGAGAGAGTTTCGTGGAGGGCCCGTTCATTTGGGCATAGCTGGACAGCTATGGGGTTCATTCACTGCATGAGCTCTGGGCCTCTAAAATTCCTCTGCATCGCTATCCTCTGAGGTTTTACCTGTAGTGTCAGAAGTAACAACCCTCAGACTGTTCTGCCTGAGTGGCTGACTCTGGAGGCAGAAAGCCCAGGGTCAGGTTTGGCCCACAGCCTGCATCTGCTCTAGGACCCAGCACCGTGCAGTGCATGCAGTCGGTGTTAAGTAAATGCCCAGTAAATGCACTGATGTGAGTTCAGAAATCCTGCCAGCACCATGCTGCCTCCTCTTAGAATGTTGAGCAGGAACGTTGATAGTCTACGTTCTAAGAGATAAGTACCTTTAATAATAAGGTAGGAGATGAATTCAAGCAGGAACAGCATTCACAACATTCTGGATCCCTCCCTCCAGGCCAGATGTTGTGTTGAGTGCTATATGGTGCCACCTCATTTCAGACACACAACAGGCCCCTAGCCCTCAGCTGTTACCTCCCATCTCAACAGGCAATTGGGTGTGGAATGGGAAGAGGTGGCTTGGAAGCCCTGGGATTGTTCCTCAAGGATGCCTGCACCTCGGCATCTCCATCTGCTATTCCTCCCACTCAGCTTGTCCCTGCTCCATTTCGTTTTGAAGCATGAGTAGCTCATTTCTCCCAGAAATCTCCCCTAAGCCTCCAGATTTGGGGATCTGTGTTCCCTAATTGGCTGGATTGAAACTTTTTGAGGGTCCAAGAACTGGAAGATGATGGTAGTCCTACATGTATTTAAAAATGGAAACAGCCCTGGCCCGTGTGGCTAAGTTGGTTGAGCATCGTCCCCTGCACCGAAAGGTTGCTGGTTGGATTCCCAGTCAGGGCACATGTCCAGATTACAGGCTTGATCCCTGGTAGGGGGCATACAGGAGGCAGCCGATTGATGGTTTGCTCTCAGATCTATGTTTCTCTCTCTCTCTCTCTCTCTCTCTCTCTCTCTCCTTCTCCCTTCCTCTCTCTCAAAAAATCAGTAAAAAATATTTTAAAAAATAAAAATGGGAAACAATGTTAGACTGGAAGAGAAGTAAAAGAAATCTAAAAAATTCAGCCTTTCCCACAGTCATGACTTTGCTTGGCTGCCTCTCCATCCATTTGAACCTCCTGGAGGGCAGGCTTTGGTGTTGAGCACAGGGTCTGACACAAAGGAATTGTTCCATTTCAGTGCATGTCTTCAGGATGATAACCGTGTTCTCTCAATTTGCCGGTGTGTCCCAATGAAAATGACTGTTCTCCTGAACTGGGATCTCCCTCTTCCCTTCTCTTCCCCTCCCCTCCCCTCCCCAAGGAGGAAGGGATTGAAACCAGATTTGCCAAAATTCTTTGACCTGTTTCCATTTTTCGATCAGGCCCTGTGTGAACACCCTATCAAGCTCTCTGCCACCATGTTCATATCTCAAATGATGCTATCTGGTGGCCCACATCTCCTGCCAGAGACAACGCCTGCTCCCAAAGATTCCCAGGCCACGTCCCACCCTGTTTATATCTGTGAGGGCAGGTTGGGAGAGGCAAAGTTGGTCGTCCTTGAAGCCTGGATTTTTCCTTTTTAATCATTATGTCTGGAGAACGTTTTTATGTGCCTCTTGCCACTCCAGAAACTCAGTGTTGAAATCCTTGGCGATTCTCTGAAAAACGGAGCCTCAAGAGGGACCAAGCATACCCGCCCACTCCACACACACATTTCCTAAGCACCAAAGAACTACACCTTGTCCTCAGGGTAGGAGCTGCTCAGGAGAATGGCACAGAATGTTCTAACATCCTTTTCATTGTTATCTTGAAAGAAACAAATGAGCTGTGGATGTGGTTACTGTAGCCTTTATTTTGACTGAGTTGATTGGTCACTGGAAAAACACACCACTAAATGAATATACACTTATATATTCATATATAATTGATATGTATATGACTTTCCCCTCCCTTTTGTCACCAGCCATTTATCTTAAATATCTATTAACAATCTGCAAATCGTGTAGTTTCTAATTGCATTACCATTTAAAGGAAAAATGTGTAAACTGCCCTCCCCCATTCATTCCACCCAATCCCTAGGGAAACTTAAATTCTTAGAATTTGGATCCTAAAATTTCTTGATGAAATGGATACAGTGACAACACTGGCACTGAGTGTTTGTCACCAAAGTGTAACTCTCTGGAGCACATGTAGGAGGAAACACAACTGAGGGTATTTCTAATCTTCCGTCATAAGATTTAGAGTGTGGGCTGGATTGTGAAAATAGGCAGGCAGTGAGGTGCTGGGTATAAAGGGGCTTTGTACTATGTGTGAGCCCCATCTTTAAGCATGCCATGGAGCTTCTGGAACATTCACTGATGGGGATAATTGCAACAGCATAAAGGACTGGGCGTGTGTTATAAGCCTTTTTCCCTCATTCAACTTTGAGCTGCATGTCCTTTTGGCGTGCACCCCTCCCCCTCCTCCACATCCACTCTCCACCCATATTCACTCAGCTCAGTGTTTCGGGGTCAGACCTACACAGACACATGGATCGACTCCCCAAGTCTCTGACTCCCATCTGGGCCAGGCCTACGAGTAACATTGGAAGTGGGGTGGGTTTTCTCCTGCCTCCCTCCCTGTGCAATCACTGTGGGCTGGTTGTGTCCCTTGACTGAAGGTTACAACTAAAGTCAGGCTGTACTGTCTACTCTACAGTCTCTCTCTTCTCCTCTTCTCTTCTCTTCTCTTCTCTTCTCTTCTCTTCTCTTCTCTTCTCTTCTCTCCTCTCCTCTCCTCTCCTCTCCTCTCCTCTCCTCTTCTCTGCCTCTCTCTCTCTCTCTCTCTCTCTCTCTCCTCTCACTTTCTCACTGAATAGACCAAATAAATCACGATGGCTGTGCTTCTCCTGAGGTGCTTGGAGGAGGGCCACATAGAGTTTCCCTCAACATGTTCTAGGCACAATCAGGGCTCAACACAGAAGATTGTGAATTCAGAGGTCAACACTCTGGACCCCTGAACCAGAGTCAAGGTGTGCAAAAAGGCAGTGCTACTATGATTTCAGGTCATATGCATACTTCCTTGGGTCATCAGTCAAGTTAATGTGATAGCCCGAGTGTAGTTCTCATCTGGCTCTCAGAGGAGAGGAAGAACATGCAAAGACAATTTAGACTTGTCATGCAGTTCACCAGGGCATGTGCTTCTGTTGGTTAGTGTCAGTGTAGACTCCCCAGCTAGCCAGGAGTTTTGAGCTCAGAAACTGTGGCTTGTGTGTAGTTTTGTGTTCCTCTGCAGGACCTCCCCCGGTGCTATGCACCTGAGAGCTTATGAAATGACAGCCGATTGGTAGCTGTTTGCCTTGTGATTTTTGAAGGAAGGCACAAGACCATTTCCTGGGGCTTCAAAGAAGCAGCCAAAGAGGTACTCATGTTTAAACTCAGATGTAGAGGAAGAATTACTTTCCTAATTCTAAAATTATATCATAATTCGGTGGGAAGATGGCGGCGATATAGGCAGACGCGTCCCAGGTCTTGTCCCGGAGCAAACGGAGTAAGCAGCTGAAACTAATAACACCCACCCCGAATTGGCAAATTTACTCAGCTGGTGAGACGGTTTGCAGCCGGGAATTCCGGGCAGACCTCCCCTGGAAAGGTTAAAGACCAGGGATCTGGGCAGGAAAGTTTGCCGGACCTGAGCCCAGAGGGTCGGAGGGAGACCGCATGGCAGACAGCCGCGTCTCTTGGGACAGACACAGACCCTGACCAGGGTAAGGAGTTCCGCGGGTTTGCTGGCGCCAGGAGATTTGAGATTTGGATTTTGTGATTGCGGAGAACTGAGACTAAAGGGGGCATCCTGAGGAACTGATCAGACCAAGCAGTGCCCATAAGAGAGGAGCGTTTCCCAGACCATGCAGTGCTGGTAAGAGAGGAGCGTTTCCCAGACCGCAGATCCAAGCAACAGCAGCCCCCTGATCACCGCAGCCTCCTGATCACCACAGCCTCCTGATCACCACACCCTCTGTCTGTGGAACAGCAGCTGTACGTGAAGCCTCCCCGCACCAGCCAGAAGAGCCAACACAGCTATGAACAACACCCACCAGAGGAGCTGCTGCCAACTGGAAAGCAGCTGCTACCGCAACCATCTGAGCAGCAACCACAACCCAAGGAGCCCCTGCCACCCAGGGAGCAGCCACTGAACATCTCAACATCTACATATGTCAGCGAGATCAAACATGGGTAGGCAAAGAAACCCCCAAAGGAAAGAAAAGGAGGACTCGCCAGAAAAGCAGCTAAGTGAGACAGAGATATGCAACATGACGGAAAAAGAATTCAGAATAAGGTTCCTAGAGTACATGCACCAGATGTTCAAGAAGCAAGAAGAAACAGATGAAAAACTCAACTACTTATGCAAGAAGCTAGAAGAAACAGATGAAAAAATCAACAACTTAAGTAAGTCCCAAGAAGAAATGAAGAGTGACATAGCTTCAATAAAAAACTCCATTGAAAGTATCAACAGTAGACTGGGAGAAGCGGAGGACCGAATTAGTGAATTAGAAGACAAGGAAGCAAAACACACTCAAACTGTACGGCAAATGGAGAAAAAAATTAAAAGACAGGAGGAGAGCCTAAGGGAGCTTTGGGACAACATGAAACGAAACAACATACGAATAATAGGGGTGCCAGAACAACAGAAAGATGAACATGGATTAGAAAACCTATTCGAAGAAATAATATCAGAAAACTTCCCTGAGGTGGGGAAGAAAAAAGTCACACAAGCCCAGAGAGTCCCAAACAAGGTGAACCCGAAAAGACCCACACCAAGACACATCATAATTACCATGGCAAATGTTCAGGATAAAGAGAGAATCTTACAGGCTGCAAGAGAGAGACGGAAAGTAACATACAAGGGATCTCCCATTAGATTATCAAATGATTTCTCAACAGAAACACATCAGGCCAGAAAAGAATGGACGGAAATCTACAAAGTGATGCAAAGCAAAGGACTGAATCCAAGAATACTCTATCCAGCAAGGCTATCATTCAAAATTGAAGGGGAAATAAGAAGCTTCACAGACAAAAAAGGGCTAAGGGAGTTTATCACCACCAAGCCAGCCATGCAAGAAATGCTAAAGGGACTGGTGTAAAAAGAAGAAATATCAAGCTCAGAAAGAAAACAGCCACACACACACAAAAAAGAAATGGCTACAAACAAGTACCTTTCAATAATAACTTTAAATGTAAATGGACTAAATGCTCCAACCAAAAGACATCGAGTGGCTGAATGGATAAAAAAACATGACCCATACATCTGCTGTCTACAAGAGACCCACCTCATTAGAAGGGACTCACACAGACTGAAAGTGAAGGGATGGAAAAATATCTTTCACGCAAATGGAAAGGAAAAGAAAGCTGGGGTAGCAATACTTATATCTGACAAAATACATCTCAAAGTGAAGGCCATAACCAGAGATAAGGAAGGCCACTTCATAATACTAAAGGGATCAATACAACAAGAAGATATAACCCTGGTAAACATATATGCACCCAATGCAGGAGCACCCACATACATAAGAAAACTTCTGGAAGATATCAGGGGAGAGATCGACAACAATACAATCATAGTATGGGACTTTAATACACCACTGACATCACTGGATAAATCCGCTAGACAAAAACTCAGCAAAGAAACAGCAATCCTAAATGACTCACTAGATCAGATGGACTTAATTGACATCTTCAGAACACTTCACCCCACAGCTGCGGAATATACATTCCTCTCAGGTGCTCATGGGACATATTCAAAAATAGACCACATATTGGGTCACAAGCAAAGTCTCCACAAATTCAAGAAGATTGAAATCATAAAAAGCTTCTTCGCAGACCACGATGGCATAATGTTAGAAATAAACTACAATAAAAACAACCCAAAATACTCAAACACTTGGAAGCTGAATAGCATGTTATTAAATATTGATTGGGTTACCGATGACATCAAAGAAGAAATCAAAAACATCTTGGACACTAATGACAATGAAAACACAACAATCCAAAACCTCTGGGACACAATGAAAGCAGTCCTGAGAGGAAAGTTTATAGCTCTACAGGCCTATCTCAAAAAAACAAGAAAAAATGGTAGTCAATCATCTAACTCTACAACTCAAAGAATTAGAAAGAGAGCAACAAGAAAACCCCAGAGTGAGCAGAAGGAAGGAGATAATAAAGATTAGAGCAGAAATCAATGAAATAGAGACCAAAAAAACAATACAGAAAATCAATGAAACCAAGAGCTGGTTCTTTGAAAGGATAAACAAGATTGACAAACCCCTAGCCAGGCTCACCAAGAAGCAAAGAGAGAGGTCCCAAATAAACCAAATCAGAAATGATAGAGGCGAAATAACAACAGACCCCACAGAAATACAAATGATTGTTAAACAATACTATGGGCAACTCTACTCCAACAAACTAGACAACCTGGAGGAAATGGACAAATTCCTAGAAAAATACAACATTCCAAAACTCAATCAGGAAGAATCTAAAAACCTCAATAGGCCAATAACTATGGAAGAAATTGAAGCAGTCATCAGAAAGCTTCCAGCAAACAAAAGCCCAGGGCCAGACGGCTTCACAGGGGAGTTCTACCAAACATTCAAGGAAGAACTAAAACCTACCCTCCTCAGACTACTACAAAAAATTCAAGAGGAAGGAACGCTTCCAAGCTCATTCTATGAAGCCAGCATCACCCTAATACCAAAACCAGGTAAAGACATCACAATGAAAGAGAATTACAGGCCAATATCCCTCATGAACATAGATGCCAAAATCCTCAACAAAATCTTAGCAAATCGGATCCAGCAGTACATCAGAAGGATCATACACCATGACCAAGTAGGATTTATCCCAGAGATGCAAGGATGGTACAACATCCGTAAATCAATAAATGTGATACATCACATAAACAAATTGAAAGAAAAAAACCACATGGTCATATCAATTGATGCAGAAAAAGCATTCGACAAAATCCAACACCCATTTTTGATAAAAACTCTCAGAAAGGTGGGAATAGAAGGATCATACCTCAACATAATAAAAGCCATATATGACAGGCCCACAGCCAACATCATACTCAATGGACAAAAACTAACACCATTTCCCCTAAGAACAGGAACAAGACAGGGATGCCCACTCTCACCACTCCTGTTCAACATAGTACTGGAAGTATTAGCCAATGCAATTAGGCAAGAAGAAGAAATAAAAGGCATCCAAATTGGAAAAGAGGAAGTAAAACTGTCCTTATTTGCAGATGACATGATATTATACATACAAAACCCTAGAGACTCCATCAAAAAGCTACTAGACTTAATACATGAATTTGGCAATGTAGCAGGATACAAAATTAACCCCAAGAAATCTGAGGCATTTCTATACACCAATAGTGAACTTTCAGAAAGGGAGATCAGAAAAACAATCCCATTTACCATCGCACCAAAAAAATTAAGATACCTAGGAATAAAC
The DNA here is from genome assembly GCF_028538775.1 of Myotis yumanensis. Taxonomy (NCBI): domain Eukaryota; kingdom Metazoa; phylum Chordata; class Mammalia; order Chiroptera; family Vespertilionidae; genus Myotis; species Myotis yumanensis. Next base: position 19,121,734 of record NW_027223769.1, read on the forward strand.
TTAACTAAAGAGGTTAAAGACCTCTACTCAGAAAACTACAGGACGTTGAAAAAAGAAATAGAGGAAGACATAAACAGATGGAAGAACATACCATGTTTTTGGATTGGTAGAATCAACATCATTAAAATGTCCATACTACCCAAAGCAATCTATACATTCAACGCACTTCCCATTAAAATACCAATGGCCTTCTTCAAAGATCTAGAACGAACTCTCCAAAAATTCATCTGGAATAAAAAAAGACCCCGAATAGCTGCAACGATCCTGAGAAAGAACAAAGTAGGTGGGATCTCAATGCCAGATATCAAGCTGTATTACAAAGCCACTGTTCTCAAAACTGCCTGGTACTGGCACAAGAACAGACATATAGATCAGTGGAATAGAATAGAGAGTCCAGAAATTAGCCCGAACCAATATGCTCAATTAATTTTTGACAAAGGAGGCATGAACATACAATGGAGCCAAGATAGTCTCTTCAGTAAATGGTGTTGGGAAAATTGGACAGACATATGCAAGAAAATGAAACTAGACCACCAACTTACACCATACACAAGAATAAACTCAAAATGGATAAAGGACTTAAATGTACGACAGGAAACCATAAAAATTCTAGAAGAATACAAAGGCAACAAAATCTCAGACATATGCCAAAACAATTTCTTCACTGATACAGCTCCTAGGGCAGTTGAAACTAAAGAGAAAATGAACAAATGGGACTACATCAAAATAAAAAGCTTCTGCACAGCAAAAGAAACCATCAACAAAACAACAAGAAAACCCACCTTGTGGGAAAACATATTTGCCAACGTCATATCTGATAAGGGCTTAATCTCCAAAATTTATAGGGAACTCATACAACTTAACAAAAAGAAGATAAACAATCCAATCAAAAAATGGGCAAAGGATCTAAATAGACACCTTTCAAAAGAGGACATTCAGAAAGCCAAGAGACATATGAAAACATGCTCAAAGTCACTAATCATCCGAGAGATGCAAATCAAAACAACAATGAGGTACCATCTCACACCTGTCAGAATGGCCATCATCAACAAATCAACAAACGACAAGTGCTGGAGAGGATGTGGAGAAAAAGGAACACTTGTGCACTGCTGGTGGGAATGCAGACTGGTGCAGCCACTATGGAAGGCAGTATGGAGGTTCCTCAAAAAATTGGAAATGGAACTCCCATTTGACCCTGTGATCCCACTTCTAGGAATATATCCCAAGAAACCAGAAACACCAATCAGAAAGGATATATGCACCCAGATGTTCATAGCAGCACAATTCACCATAGCTAAGATCTGGAAACAGCCTAAGTGCCCATCAGTAGATGAATGGGTTAGAAAACTGTGGTACATCTACACGATGGAATACTATGCTGCTGTTAAAAAGAAGGAACTCCTACCATTTGCAACATCATGGATGGAACTGGAGAGCATTATGCTAAGTGAAACAAGCCAGTCAATGAAGGAAAAATACCACATGATCTCACTCATTCATGGATAATAAAGACCATTACAAACTTTTGAACAATAATAGATACAGAGGCAGAGCTGCCTCAAACTGATTGTCAAACTGCAGTGGGAAGGCCAGAGAGAGTTGGGGGGCAGGAGGGAGGGGAGTAAGAGATCAACCGAAGGACTTGTATGCATGCATATAAGCATAACTAATGGACATAAGACACTGGGGGGTAAGGGAGGGTAGGGGTTTGTCAAGGGGGGGGGGGGGGAAAAAGGACACTTATGTAATACCCTTTGTAATACTTTAAGCGAAAAATAAAAAAATAAATAAATAAATAAAATAAAATAAAATAAAATTATATCATAATTCTGCAAAGTCAAATCATTCAAATCATATCCTATATAATAAAAGGCTAATATGCAAATCGATCGAATGGCAGAACAAACAGTCGCTATGACGCACACTGACTACCAGGGGGCAGATGCTCAATGCAGAACCTGGCCCCAGCCCACAGGCCCTGGTCGCCTAATTAGGGCCTGCCGGCCAACCTCTTGGTCCTTCCCCCACTCCGGCAGGCTCTGATTTCCCAATGGGGAACAGGGAACTGGGGGTAGGCAGCAGCAATGCAGGCGGCGCCAGGCCAAGGTGGTTGCAAGTGAGCAGGCCCGATCACCCCGTTGGTCGTCCCACACACAGAGGGCAACCGGTGTCGGCAGCAGGGAGCGGAGCCAGCTGCAGGCAGCCAGGGAAGATCAGCCCTGATGGCTGGCCAGGCCTAGGGACCCTACCTGCGCACAAATTCCGTGCACCGAGCCTCTAGTTTAAATAGATAGTTCTCAAATAAATAAACCTAAGGGGAATGTGTCAGGTACTATATATTGACTGCCTGAACTCCTTTGCTCTATATCTACTACAGAACCTGGTAAATCTGGAGAAAAAAAAATTAGTCTAGCTGGTGTGACTCAGTGGTTGAGTGTATTCCCATGAACCAGGAGATCATGGTTCGATTCCCAGTCAGGGCACATGCCTGGGTTGTGGGTTCAATCCCCAGTATGAGGCATGCAGGAAGCAACTAATGATTCTCTCTCGTCCTTGATGTTTCTCTCTCTCTCTCTCTCTCTCTCTCTCTCTCTCTTCCTTCCTCTCTCTGAAATAAAAAAAAAAATTTTTAAATAAATTTGAAAAATCACTCTTCAAATACCCTTGTAGCTAGGAATGACCACATGACTCATTTCTTATAAATAAGGTGTAAGTATTCCAATGGTACCGTCAGTTTTCTTTCTTTTCCTGTTTGAAATGCACACATGATGGCTGGAAATCTAGCAGATGCCTTAGGAAGCTGAAGTGACAGTAAGAAGGAAATGACATGAAGACTGTAGAGATGACCTTGAATATTACTAAGCCACTGAATTAATGTGAGCAGCCAACTACTTCCAGAACTGTGTGTGTGCATATGTGTGTGTGTGCGCGTGTGTGTGTGTGTGTGTGTGTGTGTGTGTGTGAGAGAGAGAGAGAGAGAGAGAGAGAGAGGATTCACCCTTCTTTGTTCGTTTGCTTATTTCTTTGTTAATTGGTTATTCTGTTGCTTATAGCCGAAAGCACTCCTCTTTGATTCAGTGAATAATGTCTCAATAAAACAGCTTCCTTTTCTCCAACATCCTATTTGCTTTGTAAGTTGAAGTCTGTGTACCACAGACTTTCATTTTTAAATGAGAAGAATCCATTAAGATTAATTTGAACCCAATTGACCTCAACCCTGCCTAATGCCCAAGACCTCGTTTTACCCTCTTCTCAGCAACTCTTGGACCCCTTGAGAGCTGAAGCGTGTTGGCATTTACCACACTCTCCATGGAACTGGCATTGCATCAAAGGCTGAGGCCGAGAGAGAGAAAGCGGGCTTCAGATGGTACAAAGAGGATATTGGCAGTAACTGTCATGTATGGAGAGATTAATCCAGGCAAAGTATTTTCTAATCACTGGCTCGACACACCAGGTCTCCAGTAAACAAGCATTTTATCCCCATTTTACAGATGACAATCTGAGGGTCAGGGAGTTTTCATGATTTGGCCACCATCCTGAGGCTGAGGAAGGATACAGAGAACATGTGGACCCCAGTGTCCCAGCTCCTGTGTAGATGTCTCCCTGTGAAATGAAGAATTCAGTGTAGAAACCACTGAAGGAGTTTGTTTTTCTCATCTGGACGTCTGAAGATACCAGCAGACCGGGCCAGGCGCCAACGCGCGTTTAAGCAGACTCTGCATTACACCTTCAAAGTGTCTAGGGTTCAATCCATGGAGGTTCAGAGGATGAGGGTTTGGGGCTATTGAGAAAGTAGCTCTCCACTCTCTAATTTGCATGCTGGATGCCTATTGAAAGTTGCTATGGTGATCCGTTTGACCAGAAGTTTCCGCTGAATCATCCCAACACATACATAAAAACATAAATGTGGTTTGAGGACCCGGAGCCCAGCAGCCGGGGGAGATGTCTCCCGTTTTCAGTTGTGACTCACTCGCGGTCATGCGTGGGCCCATCTGTGAGGAAGGCGAAAGCTCTGCGGGCAGGTGTCGCTCCCAGGAGAGGCTTGTCTCTGCGGGACACACTGAAATTGCCTCTGGGTGACCTGAAGTCAGGACACCGAAAGCCCACCCCTGGGCAGTGCCCTGCTCCACGGGGTCCTCCCAAAGCTGTGGGTGTTGTCAGTAAATGTCCCTCCTGGAGACCCCCAAGAGGAGAGGCTGCGCTGGGCACTGGAGAGCTGAAGGGAGCAGAAGAGAGGGGGTAGGGACTGTGGACAGCAAGGAGGAAAAACCAATATACGGGCGTGCTGTCCGGGCCCTGCTGTGGGCAGTGGTCTGTGGCAGGGCCTGCTCTAGAGGAACTGGTGGCGGGACTCGGTGACATTAGAACATGGGACTTAGAGCACACAGACCTGGGTTCAAATCTTCTCTCTGCCCATTGCAGTCCTGGTCGCAGGCCTTGGCAAGGTTCTGAATGTTGACATTGATTTCTCTGGGCACAGAAATGTAGAAAAGAACACCACATGCGGCTTAAGAAAAGAATGCACAAAACAGAGTCTAATACAGAGGCACGTGGTATATCCTCAGCCAGTTTTGCTTTCTTTCTTTCCTCTTCACCAGAGATCCAGCTAAATGGCACTGCTGCTCTTGGCTGTGAACCAGGAGTTTGGACACAAACAGTTAATGGAAAAATGATATAAATATATAGAGATACACACACACACACACACACACACACAGATTTAGAGCTCTAGAAAAATACCCTTTGTTTTTTCTTTTGAAGTAAACATTACTTGGCATCTGATCTTCATTTGATATATGTGCTGTGTAACTACATGAACATGCATATGGCTATCTTTATAGATAAACAAATGTAGATATGTAGAGAAAGAGTCTTTTTTTCCTACTTGGAGACATTTGAGTGAGGCCAGTGGATGTTGGGGGGTCGGGGGGGTGTTTGGAACAAGACAATGTGGAACAATTGTCAAAGGAAAAAGTAGTCCAGGGCAGACAGAATGCTGTTAAAGGGGAGATATTGTAGTTCAAATTGACAGGGATTTTTTGAAACTGTGTAACACATTACATTAGCAAGTGTGGAAGGACAAATACAGTCTTTTTAGAAAATACTTTGTCATAGCCAAACCCTAAAATATTTAGACCTTTTAGCCTATGTATGAGTCTGGGTTCTTTAATGAAATATATATATATATATATATTTTATATCTATATCTATACCTAAACCTATACCTATATCTACATCTACTAGTACAGTGGTTAGCAAACCTGCGGCTTGCGAGCCACATGCGGCTCTTTGGCTCCTTGAGTGTGGCTCTTCCACAAAATACCATGTGCAGGCGCTCACATACAGTGCAATTGAAACTTCGTGGCCCACGCGCAGAAGTCAATGTTCAGCCTGGGCGAGTCTATTTTGAAGAAGTGGCATTAGAAGAAGTGGGGGGTGTCGGTCGGTCGGGCGATGGGAGACCCCCGCAGGCGGGCCATGGGATACGCAGCGCAGGGGTAAGTTCGACCTCAGCGAACGTATCTCAATCAAATTGAGGATGTTTTTAGCAAAGGCCAGCTTAGGAGTACCCTAATTAAGTTAACAACAATGTACCTACCTATATAGTTTAAGTTTAAAAAATGTGTCTCTCAAAAGAAATTTCAATCCTTGTACTGTTGATATTTGGCTCTGTTGACTAATGAGTTTGCCGACCACTGTACTAGTATATCTATGTCTATAGACATATACCTTATTGAATAATCATATATATATATGTATATATGTACTAGTATATATATGGAGATTTATTGTGAGGAACTAGCTCACATGGTTATGGAGGCTGAGAAGTTCCTCTGTCTGCTGTCTGCAACCTGGAGGCCCCAGCTAGAGTCCAGAAGCTGGAGGACCCTGGGAGCCGAGTATGTGCATCCTAGGCTGAGGGTAGAAGATGCTCTCAGAGTTCACACAATGAGACAGAAAAGGGGGGAGCACATTCCTCCTTCCCTGCCTTTGGTTCTGTCCAGGGCCTCAGTGGAGTGCATGATGCCCACCACATTGGGGGCATCTACTTTACTGAGCCCAGGAGTCAAATGCTAACCTCATCCAGAACCACCCTCACAGACATCCCCAGAAAGAATGTTTAATCTGGGCACCCCCAGGCCTGCTCAAATTGACAAAATTAACCATCCCAGCCTAGTAATCCCATGGTTTTATATTTATCATAGAGAAATGATCAGATATTCGGCAATTGTACAAGGATATAGAGCAAAGTGGTATGCATATTACTGGAAAAACTGGAAAGGATTTTAATGCCCCCAAATAAGCAAAATAATCAAATAAATTATCTTATAACCACATGATTAAATTGTATGTGGCTGATAAAGGCATTCTTTCAAAGAGTAGTCAATGGCCTGGAAAAGAATTGATGGTATATTACAAAGTAAAAAGTTGGATATAAAAAGTAGATTCAATCTGCTTCCAATTCCATTAAAAATATTTTTAGTTATACATTTGCATATTTGTATATTTTTGTATATTCATTACAAAAATAACTTAGAGGAAAACACTATGAACAACCTCTGTTTCTATGTAGTCTTCACTTTATTCTTTCTCACTTTATTCTTTCCCCTTTTTGTATTCTCAAAGTTTCTGTAATGAGCAAAAAAATATCAGAATCATAAAAAGAAGAGTTAGATCTGATTTACAAAAATGCTCAGGAAGTCAGACTTGAGAGTCTGGTCATTTTTCTTTAGCACAATCTTTCTTTACAATGCAGTTGGGGCTGCCCCGAAAGGGGAGGCAGCAGCAGTGCGTGGAGGGTCAGGAAAAAGTGCTTGGGTGCGCGGCCTCTGACCCCAAGGACAGCACAGTGAAGAGACAGCCCCGTGGGTGCGGCAGGCAGGGATCCGTGCCCACAGTGCGTGTCAGCTGTCAGAGGGCGGCTGAGGGTGCGTTAGCCTCTGGAAGACTCGGAGCCTGTAGTACATGCAGTGACTGCTGTGGCTTTGGGCCTTTGGGGGTGCATCTTTGACCATGAAAACAGATTAAAAACTAGAAGCTCCCAACGTCCTGACCTTAATATGGTCCCTATTTTCTCTGCTTTGATGGCCCCTCCATTTCCACACCCCTTCCCTCTTCTCTGTCATCTGTGGTGCCACAGGTTCACCTTGCTCTTGGCTCCAGGCCTGTTTCTACTCACACTGGGTTCTGTATGGGACAGCACTGTCTCTCTTTTTCCTCCAATGTCGTGTGTCCCTCATTGTAATGCCAGAGGGTGGCAGGGAGAGAGGGAACAGGCTGCACTCACCACGGGGATGTCTGAGCCCTGGACTGAGGCTGCGCGGACAGGGAGGAAGGCATCAGAACCGTGGTCAGAAGAGCAGGTTTGTTTGCATCTGTCTCTGCCCCCCTTCCAAGCTGTGTGGGCTTGAACAGGTATCTTCTCTGAATTTCAGTTTCTTGACCTGTAACCCAAAGAGAAAAACATAGGCTTATCATGAGAATGAAATGAGTCTATTCGCAGCAGTAATGATGAGAGCTGTAATCATTTCCTACTGGTGCCTAACAGATACCACAAACTTAGCGGCTTAAAACAATACCCACCTCCTGTACCACAGTGTGGAGGTTTGAAGTCTGACTGGGCTCAGTTGGGTTCTCTGCAAAGGGGCCTCTACGAGGCCAAAATCAAGTTGCCATCTGAGCTGAGCTCCTAACAGGAGGCCCCGGGGAGACCCGCTTTCCAGCTCATTCAAATTATTGGCAGCATTGATTTCTCTGTAGCTGTGGGATTGAGGTCCCCATTTCCTTGGTGGCTGTGGGCTACAGAGCAGGGCACTCTCAGCTTCTGAGCAACACCTGCATTCCTGGCCACACACCCTCTACACCAGTGGTTCTCAACCTTCTGGCCCTTTAAATACAGTTCCTCATGTTGTGACCCAACCATAAAATTATTTTCGTTGCTACTTCATAACTGTAATGTTGCTACTGTTATGAATCGTAATGTAAATATCTGTTATGCAGGATGGTCTTAGGCGACCCCTGTGAAAGGGTCGTTAGACCGCCAAAGGGGTCGCGACCCACGGGTTGAGAACCGCTGCTCTACACCTTGAAGCCAGCAGCAGCAGCTCAAGCCCTTCTTGTGCTCTGAAACTCTCTGACCTTCCCCTCTGGTTCCAGCTGGAGAAAACCCTCTGCTTTCAAAGGACTTTGGAAATTAAAGGTAGTTCAGATAAATCACTCAAGAACAACCCAGCCAGTGTGGCTCAGTGGATAAGCATTGACTTATGAAGCAGGAGGTCACGGTTCGATCCCTGGTCAGGGCACATGCCCGGGTAGCAGGCTCCATCCCCAGTGCGGGGTGTGCAGGAGGCAGCCGATCAATGATTCTCTCTCATCATTGATGTTTCTATCTCTCTCTCCCTCTCCCTTCCTCTCTGAAATCAATAAAAATATTTTTTTTAAAAAAGAACAGTGCCTGGCATATAGTAGCTGGCATATAGTAGTCAATGATCAATCAAGGTCAAGTTTGGAGACAAATATAGTGCACAATACATAGAAAGTTCTAAATAGACTTATGTGGAATAACTGCGAGAGTGAGTAAATGCATGAATGAATGAGCAAATGGCAAACAATCCAGCAATGAAAGTAAGAGTCCCTATTTTAGAAGGCAGAGGCAATCAGTGAAGGGACATCTCCAACAGTGGGGGGATATTCCGACATGAATCCCATCAATCCACAGGAAGTGAGGATTCAGTTAACATGGCTACTAAGTAAGGTTTCATCCCGCAGCATGAGAGCACCCGGGCGTAGCTCCTGAGCCTGCTTCCTCTTCTCGGAACACACCCAGCTCCCGGGCCCCAGGAAGTCTTACCAGGGACTAGAGCCAAAGGAGCCAAATTCTATCTCTAAGCACTTTCCCTGAAGCTTCAAATTGCTCTTGGGATCCTTACGTTCCTCCAACACAGACTCTGCACTAGGCACCCAGCAACCTGTCCGGTGAGGGGCAGGGAGGCAGGCTCTGGTGGTGCTCTGGCTGGAGGGAATTTGGTGGTTATGCCCTTAATGGCTCAAATTATTATAACCTGAATAGTTGTCTGAGAATTATCAAATTATTAGTAGTAGCTCTAATACCTGCTGACCAACCCAGGTACCGAAGAGAAAGAGAACGAAGATGAAACCTGGTGTCTGATGGACGAGATATTCCTGATAAATGAACAAGCACCCCAGCTTCCAGACTTCCTCCAAAGAGTTTTTATAGCTCCCTGGAAATGTTCTAGCATTGGATTTTAATTCAACACTTAATATACATCGTGCACATTTACTAATTCTGCCCAGGCGGAAAGGATGAAATCTTGGGTTTGGACATCTCCAACTAAGATGACTCCTTTTTTCACGGGGGTAACTAATGGGGCCTCAGGTCGCACCCCGCCAAGTCTGAACAGCACTGCAGGAGCTGGGAAGCATCCTGAATCGGAAAGACTCAGAGCAATTGTGTTAATTTCTGCTTCTTAGACTCAAGCCTAAGACGAAGGCTATAGGAGGTGAAGTTGTTGACATTAAGGCGAAGCACTTACAAATGAACCCTTATCACAGGGTCTCTTTCTCTGATCCTGTGTTCCCCCATCCTGTTACCATGGCTACTCTAAAGTTCTGATCTTTTGGGAAGAATGAGCCAAGCAAACCAGAAAAAATACTTTGTAGAAATGCCTCCCTAAGGGGCAAGATCATACTTACAGGCCTGACCCAGGATGGCTGGGAATCCCAGTGTAAGTTGATATTGACCCAAATTCTGGAAGAATGAGAAATTTGGCAAATCAAATATCCTTACTACCTGCAGCTCTATCATGCTTTGGATTCCAACTTTCTTGTTAAAATGTCTTCTACATTCTTACGGGTCTTATTTCCTACCTTATTGAAGGGAAACTGGGTAAAAGGCTTTCTCTGATGAGCAGGGACTGGAAATGCCCTTGGCTATTTTCAGCTCCAATATTCATTGAACAAGACCATAGCCATACACAGTGGTCCCCAACTAGATGATTTTCTCCCCCCACCCCCAAAGGACTTTGGCATGTCTGGATATATTTCTGGTTGTCACACTGAGGAGGTGGGGGGATGCTGCTGGCATCCAGTGGGTGGAGACCAGGGATGCATAAATATGTCCTACAATTCACAAGATAGCATCCACCACAAAAAAACAATTATAATCCTCAATGTCAGTAATGCTGAGGTCGAGAAAGCCTGGTACAGAGGTGGGAGAGGGTCTGCAATACAGGTTCATATATTACGTGCTCCGCTAGGAGAGATTCAAAAGAAACAAAAAGCTCTTGATATGAGAATCTGGTGGGGACTCTGCCATCAATCAGCTGCACTTGAACATGTTAATATATTGAATTCAGTGCACTTGCTCATTCATTTGGCCAGCTTTGTGAAGAATGGCATTTTCTAATCCAGACAGGAGACACAAGATAAAGGCCATGTGCAAAGGCTCAATGCAGGAGAGAGCCAGTGTGCAAGGAAGGCCAGAGCGACTGGAAACCACTGAGAGGGAGGGAGAAGCAGAGGAGACCTTTCCAGACCTTCTAGAGCCAGTGGTTCTCAACCTTCCTAATGTCGCAACCCTTTAATACAGTTCCTCATGTTGTGGTGACCCCCAAGCATAAAATTATTTTTGTTGCTACTTCTTAAGTGTAATTTTGCTACTGTTATGAATCATAATGTAAATATCTGATGTGCAGGATGTATTTTCATTGTTCGCGACCCATAGGTTGAGAACCGCTGGCAGGAGCTGCGCTTTTATTCTAGGTGCAATGAACTATTACAAGCAGTGCGTAACAAGGGACGTGACCCAGCTCATGCTTGAAGTACTTTGCCCATGTTGTTCACGATGCAAGTGCTAAAGGTGTCTGTTGGGTGGTAGACTTTGCTCCCTGATGCTGTGGTGAGGAGTCCTGGCAGGAAGAAAACACTCAAGAGGCCATTGTGTGGTCTTGGATGGGGGACAAAAATGAAAAGGTGGAAAACAGGCAGTTCCTCAAACAACTAAACATTGTGTTATCAGACGACCCAGCCAGTCTGCTCCTAGGTATATACCCAAGACAAATGAAAATACACGTCTACCCAACAACTTGTACACAGCTGTTCATGCAGTACCATTCCTAATGGCCAAGTGGAGGTAACTTTAGACAACCATCAACAGATGAATGAATAAACAAAATGTGGTGCATCTATCTGAGGGAATATTACCCAGCCATAAAAAAGGAATGGAGTACTGATGCATGCTACAACATGGATGAACTTTATCCGTTTTTGGTCCAACGTCAAGGCTGACTCGACAGACCAGGTGCTAGGAGCAGGTCCAACGTCGAGGCTGAGCTCGACACCACAAACCAGTTCAACATTCAATCCCGTCAATTAATTTGGACCAGACCGTTTGAATTCCAAAAATAAAATTGGACCGCAAAGGGTTAAACACATTAGGCTGAGTGAAAGAAGCCAGACACAATGATCCATTGATAGGAAATATTCAGAATTGGCAAATCTATAGACACAGAAAGTAGATTGGTGGTTACTGGGAGCAGGAAAATGAAGAGTGTCTGCAACTGGGTACAGTTTTTTGTGGGGGAGGGGGTGAAAATGCTCTGGAATTAGAGTGATGATGGTTGCAAAATTTGTGTATGTTTTAAAAAAAAACATGAAATTGCACACTTTCAATGGTTGAATTGTTGATTTTCTGAATTAAATCTCCATAAAGATGTTTTTTAATAACAGGTGATGGATGCACAAAAATGGGTGAGGATGGACTGAGGGTGTATTCAAGATGGGACCCAAGGACTTTGGAGACTGATATGATGTGAGGGAGGGAAAGAGGGCAATGGAGGCTGCCTCCTGGTATCTCAACTGATGTTGCTGCCGCTGCTTGTGACGATTCCTTTTTGCCATCATCTTGAATAATCTCATGATGATTTCCTCAAAATCTACCTCTTCCTTTTCACCCATTGAGTGTAAAAGGGTGGGGGGTACCTTGAGGTAGGGGATTTGCTTTTTTAGAGAAATCAAAAAACCTACTTCTTGGTGACCTTTTTCCTCTTCATCACCAGACAACCTTTAACCCCATGGATGCTTAGGGCGCAGGTCAACAAAGTATTGAAAATGTGGCAGGTCTTTCATCGAAAAGGATGTGGTGCATTTTAATGCATTTGGCTTCCCCGGGTCACAATCAATGTACAGAGAGAGGGCTACGGGCCTTCCTTTACTTAGAAACTTATCTTAGCTTTCGTACACCTGCGAGTGTGACTTCTGGTAAAGTCAATTACAAAAAGAACATTCTCTTGTGCTGATGAGAAATGAAGATAGAAAAAAAAAAAAAAGACCCACAAACGCTTAACATTAACATTAGATAGCAAGTCCTCTTCTCATTTTTTTTTTTTTTTTTTTGGAGGATGCATTTTAATCTGCTTTAAATTGTAGTGGCAAATAATGAACATGATTTTGTCTTCATGGGAATGTTCAAGGTTGGGGCAGAAGTCGACTTTACTCTTGGGATCCTGAGACAAGGAAATTCCCTCTGGCCTCAGGGGCCACCCAAGAAACGTACTCTCTTATATTCATAGCGATATCTAATTTCCAAAGTTATTGACTTTTCATTCATCCATTCCTTTATTCACATAATAAACCAGTTCCTACTACACTCATTTGCAGATATGAGCATAAGATTCCATCCCTGACCTCAAAAAGCTGGCAGGTATATGAAGAAAAAGACAAATAATAGTCAATGATAAACTCTGTCATAGAAGGATTCACAGGGTGATATGAAGGTGGGCACGTTATGAAGATTATTAAGGTGGGCATGTTCTTAAGATGCACATGGTCTTTTGCAGTGTGTCTCTATAACCCATACTTTGGGGGTATTAGAAAGTAAAATAAGTGACTTGGTTCATTATTTTCTTTTTCTATATTCATAGATCATCTAAAGTCGCCCCTAGAATTAAAGGGCCTGGGGTTATTCTCTTAGGATGTCTCAGGCTTAGGTTAGACCTCAAGGCCAATCAACCAAAAGCCGTGTGGTTTTGGTGGCACCATGCCCACCACCAGCCCCCTCCACTGGCCCTGGCTTCCCATCAGGGGAGACAGAGAGGAGGCGGGTGTTGTTTCCCAAGCCTGCACCTCCTCCCCACACTCTGCGCCCCCGCCCTCGCTCTGTGCAGTCATCTTGGCTCCTTGGTGTGGGAGGATGTTCACCACAGGCTGGTCTGAGCCCAGGCTCCTCACCCCGCAACACTCCCCCGCAGCCCTCTGGGTGACTCGGCGCCTGGGGAGGCTTCTGTCTCACGTGTCCTCCTTTCCCAGGCCCTGCTGCCCCCACCTTCTTGGCAGGTGGCCCATCATGGTTGACCGACAGTGGGTCTGTGATTTTTTTTTTCTTCCTGCTTGGGCACAGCCAGGGTGGGTGCGTCAAGGGAGAACCCAAGCTGTGGTCTCCCTCACCATCCCAGGGCCCCTCCCGACTTCCTGGCTGCTGGCTTCAAGGCCAGGAAGGAGCTGCCAAGCCATCCCATCTGAAAAACCAGCTTGTGACCAGCAAACTGGACACATTTAATGCAGGGGTCACCGAGAGAATAAACTGGGGACCCTGCCGAATGTCATCTTCACTGAGCGACTGTTCCCATTGCTCTCAGCTTCCAACCCGATTAGGACCTGGCTCATTCGTTTCATGCTCTGCACAACAGCTGGGGTGAAAGGTCACTTTGGTATATATGATTTTGTTTCTCTCTTTCTGAGCCACAGAACTTCCTCCAAGGAACAAGCATTAACCCCTAATTCTCAGAAGCAAAACAAGCTGAGTCACACATTTCTATGAATTCTCTCTGATGATTAGTAATAATAGCAGTAGCCCTATTGAGGGCAGCTGCCAGACTTCACAGAGCTGAGCTGTAGTGGAGCCTCCCAGAGACGTGGGGAGCCCATGTCAGACCTAAGTAAAGGACGTGGCAGGGAGGGTACAGAAGAGAGGCCATGCAGTCTTGTGGCCAGAAGTCAGCAGAGCCAGGATCTCATCCTGGTCCTGCCAACCCTATTGTGACTTGATCAAGACTCTTCTTTGCCAATGGAAATTTCAAAGCACTGTTCAAAGGAGCTCTGAGCTTTAGTGATAAAATGTCTCTTGGTGGGTAATCTGATTGACACTAACAGAGATGATACTCAAACAGGTATATCGACACCTCCCAAGGCCTCCCCAGATAAAACAAGATGGAAAGCAGGAATCCCTTCTGGCTACAATGTGCCAGGCACAGCCTGGGGACACTGCCATGTGCTTAGAAATGGAGATGAGAAATATGGACACACATATAGATTTGTAGACTAGGTCCTTTGAGATAGCTCCCACGTTTTAGAGAGAACAGAAGCCTAGAGAGCCAAAATGACTTTCCCAGTCTATCCTGAACAGCCTATCCATCAGGGTCTAAGACAACATGTAAGTGCCGACTCCATTAGAGCAGTGAAAAAGGTCCTGTCTCTGAATATGTTGTCAATAATTCCTTAACCCCATCTAGACTAATAAAAGGGTAATATGCTAATTAGACCAGATTGACCAGAGGTCTTCTGGACGTCCTTCGGGATAAAGCCTGGGCCCAGCCCCTGGGGGAAACTGCCCTGGAGGCAGGGAAGCTGCCCTCAGTCACGGTCCCGGGTGCCTGCAGCCGGCCAGAGGGAGGGAAGCCCAGGTCCCAGTTGCCTGTGGCTGGCCAGAGGAGGGAAGCCTGCGTCTTGGGTGTGGGGGCCGAGGCAGAGGCGGTTAGCGGTGATCAGGCTGGCAGGTGAGCAGTTAGGGGCATCAGACAGGCAGGCAGAGGCAGTTAAGAGCAATCAGGCAGGCAGGCAAGTGCTTTGGGGCGATCAGGCAGGCAGGCAGGCAAGCAGTTAGGAGCCCGTGGTCCCGGATTGCGAAAGGGTGCAGGCCAGGCTGAGGGACCCCACCCCCCATGCACAAATTTCATGCTCCAGGCCTCTAGTAACATATATAAAGACATATGGCTGTAACACCTTCATAGCAGTAATCTTCAACACAGCACAGTGCCCTGATCCAACTCTGTCACTTTTTCTCACACCCATCATAGTGTCTCTGCTCTCTGTTCCTGTAAAACACCAACATGGGCACAATTATAAGACTGGCTTTATTTTTCCCTGTATCTTTTCTCTTTCCCTTTCATTGGTTTTGTAGACCTTTTCACTTCCCAACTTCTGGTTGCATAATGTAAGAATTTGTGCAAAATCTATATAGAAAAGCATTTTGCAATAAGGGCACTTACCGTGAGAATATATCACTGTGTTTGCAGAAATTAGGGGCCAGCCAGTTACATTTTATTTCTACGTGCTAGGGAAGGTTAGTACAGTGCAGAATAATGGGAGCGTACATCACATGGCACCTTCTGTTGTTTTAGGTGAGTACCTTGGTTTCTAAACTGGGTTCAAGAAAACACACCTTTGAACCTTCAAGAGAATATTCAATTCCATCCAAATCAGTTGGCTCTCACAATAGGGGGACCAATGAGAATAGGCCGATCGGTGTGGACTTCTGTCTGTGAGGTGTGTTCCATCAAGGTGAAGCCTAGTGAAGGCTCACTGAAGCTGTTGGAAGATATTTTATTCTCCAGGTGAAACTGAATAAACACAGTGCATTTTATGTGTAGTAGATTTCCCTGGAGATATAATAGATACCAGTGAGGGAAAAATCACATTCCATGAGATTTTCACTTCTGGGAAACCAAAACGTAAAATATATTAAGTGCTGGGGAGAGGGGACATATCCACAACAATCACTTCCTTTTCTGTTCAGACGCTCAAGTTTATTCTTACTTAAAACAGGAGGAAAAAGAACATTGGTCCTTTTTGTCACCAATAAGCTATTCACATATATCCTGAAGGGTTGGTGTTCTTGTTGTGTCTAAGAGGCAAAGATATATTTGTGCCTCGAAAATATTGCAAACAAGTTTTTAAAAAAAGCTACTATTGCCTCAGTGGCCTTTCACCTGTCCCATGGGGCTCCTAAGAAAGGGTTGCACTCTGGACATAAAAATGGATGGATGAATGGATGCATGGATGGATGGACAGGCAGATGGAATGCTATGTGAATGACTGACAGGATTATTTATCCCTTAATCTACCCAAATAGCACAAAGCCTGATGTAAACAAACTTTCCATAAGTGAGGATCTGATACTTGGTGATCTTAATAATGGTCACCACCCTTTCAGGATTTGAGCTTAAATGGAACTCAGAGTCATCTGACACACTTTGATATTTGTTCATTCATTAAAGCCTAGGAATTCAGAAGCCTCACAGGTGTCTTCATGCATCAGTGAAGCACATGACTAGGGACTTGGGGATAATTTAAGGATCCCTACTATTCCAAGACATTTTCTGAACATTCTGCCATTAGTAAGATGAAACCCAAGAATGAGTCTATGACCAATGAAAGAAAACTTGCCTTCTCCCAAGCCTGTCATAAGATAGTGTAGAGAAGACAAAGCCTAAGACTCCTGCTGGGTCCCTCCAATCCCTTGCCCACCAGGCTTCATATGTCCCCAGGCCTGAATCACCATGAGTCCATAATTTGCAAGTGCCTTAAACTCATGGAAAGATGATGCCAAAGGGACCAAATATGTCCAACCAGTGTGGCTTAGTGGTTGAGCGTTGACGTATGAACCAGAAGGTCACGGTTCACTTCCCAGTCAGGGCACATGTCTGGGTTGCAGGCCCAATCCCCAGTGGGGGGTGTGCAGGAGGCAGCTGATCCATGATTCTCTCTTATCATTGATGTTTCTATCTCTCTCTTCCTCTCCCTTCCTCTCTGAATCAATAAAAATATATTTAAAACACACACGCACACATACACACACATACGCACGCACACAAAACAACAACAAAGGAACCAAATTAGAACCAGAAAATAAAAGTCTGGTGTTCATGCTTCCTTTCGCAGAGAGATTGGTCCCTCCCTTGGTGCAAGTCTCTCTTGGAGTCACCTGAGCAGGTGATTTCTTAAGGCAATATAAAGCCCCAGATATCACTGAGATCTTCACAATCCTCTACAGAGGAAAAGGTCCTAACATATTGTATCTCTTTAGTACTACGTGCCTTGGGATGTTTTCTCTCCTTCTTGGCCAAAGCCTTTCTAGATAGTAGTCTTAATTCCCCATTCTCTTACTGTGATAGAATTTAGTACACAGACATTTCACATGGGACCACCTAGAAGCCATGTGCTGGTTTGAGTTAGCCTGAACCAGGACATAGTTTATGTCCTGGCTTATGGTGCTCACAGAATCCTGAGGGAAATAGATGTGTACAAAGGCAATTACAAAGGCTAGCAGGAGGGGTTCTCAAGGTGGAAATGATCTGTATCTTGAGTATGGTGATGGTCACTCGAACCTACACATGCAATAACGTTGCATATTATTCCTTTCAACTGCAGGCAGAACTACAATCACCTCAATTTTTTTTCATTAAAAAATATACAATTGCAATGTTCAGTCACAAAATTCATGCCAGGGGCCCTTTGAGCACAGAGTGAAAATAAACCACCCCGCTTGGATTAGGGAGAAGTAGTCAAAGAAGGCCTCCCCAGGAAGGGGGTCTCATAGGTGAAGTCAGCCAGGGTGAAAGGAAGGGTGTGGGAAAGGAAATGCAGGGTGGGCAGCATCTGCCCCTGCCTCTCTCTCAAGCCAGCTCTCTCACTGGTCTACTGCTGCCTCTCTGCTTTGAGCCACCTTCTAAAAGAAGGTCTGGCCCAGCCAATGTTGCTCAGTGGTTGAAAGTTGACCTATGAACCAGGAGATCATGGTTCAATTCTAGGTCTGGGCACATGCCTGGGTTGTGGGCTTGATCCCCAGTAGGAGGCGTGCAGGAGGCAGTCAATCAATGATTCTCTCTCTTCATTGATGTTTCCATCTCTCTCTTCCTCTCCCTTCCTCTCTGAAATCAATAAAAATACATAGAAAGAAAGAAAGAGAGAGAGAGAGAGAGAGAGAGAGAGAGAGAGAGAGAGAAAGGAAGGAAGAAAGGAAGGAAGGAAGGAAGGAAGGAAGGAAGGAAGGAAGGAAGGAAGGAAGGAAGAAAAAGAAAGAGAAAGAAAGAAAGAAAGAAAGAAAGAAAGAAAGAAAGAAAGAAAGAAAGAAAGAAAGAAGAAAGAAAGAAAGAAAGAAAGAAAGAAAGAAAGAAAGAAAGAAAGAAAGAAAGAAAGAAAGTCAGTTTTAATCTATACTAGTCTCCCCTCACCCCCTGTCTTTTACAGGTCATTTAATTGTGCAAGAAACTGGAATATTTGTCTTATAGAATTTCCCATTTTCCAGATTTTCATTACTAGTTCTTTGTGGGGTCTGCATTATGTGTCTCTTCCCATCAGTTCCTGTAAACGGGTAGATTTGTTGTTGTTGTTGTTGTTGTTATTGCCATTGTTACTATTACATTACTACTAAATCACCCCAGTGTTGTTAAAAAGGTAAGAATGTGGGCAATAATGTTCTAGTAGTCAGTCGAATTATGGTAGCATATGACTTTAAACCAAGTCTTTCCACCCTGTCACATAGAAAATGGATAGCAATCTCATGTTGGTGCCCAAGTTTGGGGAGTGATTCCAGTACAAAGAAAATGCATGGACTTGTGCAATGGATGAGCAAATCTGGCACAGCAGCTCCATTCAGCTCAGGGAGTTGCTGGAAACGGACCTTTCTGACAGTAAATTCCAATAAAGTTGGTGGGTGTGATATTAATGACTAGACTCTTAGTCACACAAGGGAGCTGAAATCAGACAACAGAAGCATGGTAGAGGGAGGCGAGATGTTAGCAATTCCGATTGCAGATGTGAATGTAATTTCAGGCTGTTATTATAATTGTTTCTATGCTTTGATTAAATGCCTCTCATAATACTAGGCTATAAGGTTGGAGGCAGGAATGAAGTGCGGAGATCCCAGGGTTTTCATTTGCCTTCATGTCTACGCTGTGAGAAGGTCAAGAGAGGGGACATGCTCATCATTAAATAAAACACAAAATGATCACTTCTCAGCATACCCTGGGCATCTTAATGCTCAAAACCAACCTGCAAACAGACCAATGCATATTTGTGTGTTGCAAACACAAATTTAGGAATAGTCACAGAAATTTCAAAACAGAAAAGGCATTTTTTTAAAAAGAAGGGGAAAAAGATTAAGTCACGAAAGCTCTGTATCCTTCGAATTTGCCATTTAACTCCTTTTCCACCTGTCTATAGAACAGATTTCCTTGGATCTTTTACACTGAGAGTGTCCAACAGGATGGTCTTAGGGACACATGGGCAGCGTGTCATTTTTTAAGTTCCCACCACTATTGGAAGCCAGAGAGCTGGAGGTCTAGAAACTTCAGCTCACCTGATCTTTCCTCAGTCTTCTCCTTTTAATCATTTGTTCTTCTTGTGTGACTGAAACAAACATAGGAATGTAAGATGATGACGTTGCCATGGCAGAAACAGGATTATCTGATCAAAGGCTTCACACGGTACACATAAAATGATTCAGCTGGCCAACACTCATTCAACACCTCTGATGCTCATGCTGGTGATGGATGTTATAGAGATGGATACAAATATGGGCTGCCGCTTACCAAGGCCTGTCATGTAATATGATACCATGTGATATGATACCATATGATATATGATATGATGATATACAATGCTATATTATAGTTATGTTATTTATTATACTAGAGGCCCCGGTGCATGAATTCATGCACAGGTGGTGTCTGGCCAATCGGGGGTGGGGCTGGCCAGGGGGCGGGGTCTCAGGCAGTTGGCCAGACAGCCCTACCCCCTGGTTGAACTCCCAGTCGAGGGGACAATTTGCATATTAGTCTTTTATTACATAGGATTATATTACATTATACCAGACTAAACTACATTACATTACTTTATAGTATATCTTGATTTGTCTATTAATTTCTTGTCTGTCCCCCCCTTTACAATTCTATATAATAAAAGGCTAATATGCAAATTGATAAAATGGCAGAACGACAGGTCTCTATGACACACACTGACCACCAGGGGGCAGCTCTTGCATTGAGTGTCTGCCCCCTGGTGGTCAGTGCACTCCCACTGGGGGAGCACTGCTGAGCTGGGCTCACGGCTGGTGAGCACAGCGGCAGCAGTGGCGGGAGCCTCTCCTGCCTCCGCAGCAGCGCTAAGGATGTCTGACTGACGGCTTAGGCCCACTCCCCGCAGGGCCTATGCCATCAGTCAGACATCCCCTGAGGGCTCCCAGACTGCGAGAAGGTGCAGGCTAGGCTGAGGAACCCCCCAACCCAAGTGCACAAATTTCGTGCACTGGGCCTCTAGTATAGGGTGTCCCAAAATTCACGCAAGAAGTAATTTTGATAGAAAACACAGGTTTATAATTAAAAATTGTAAATTTTTTATTGATTCATAAAGTATACAGTATAGGGTTATGTACGGAATAGCACATTGGGTAAATGGCCTCCACGGCTTTGCTGACACATATGCAAAGCTGTGGTCTTCATTGGTCTTCATTGTCCCTGCTCCTGGGCCATAATTGGTACTTGGTAATGCTTGTCAAATTGAAGGGATTGAAATCAAAAGGCTACAGATATTAGAATCTGATTCAATAAACCAAGTAAAATTAGGCTTTTATTTTTTGTTGTTGTTGTTGTTAATGCTCACGCAAAATTCAAATCTTGCGTGAATTTTGGGACACCCTATATATTATAAAGGGAAGTGGTTGGGAGCAGGGACTTTGCAACTATGACTGGATTCACACCTGTACTACTCACCAGCCGAGTGACCTTAGAAAAGCCCCATAACATCTCTGTACCTTTGTTTTCTCCTTAGTCAAATACAAATAACAGCAACACATATCTCAGAGGACTGTTGCAAAGATCAATGAGTTAAAACTGAGGGCAAGATCTGGGTGAGTAGCATGCACATGTAGGCTGTTAGTTATGTTATCATTTGAAGGCGGGGCTCCATGGTGCTGAAGTGGCTCTCCCATAATTCAAAGAGGCTCAGAGAAGTCCCCTGGTCCCTGTCCACTCCATTTTGGAGTCCAAGTCTAAGCCAATCAGCATATTTCATCCTTTGCCACAGAGATCGGTTCAGGCCTGGGTGGATAACCTAATGACCCAGAGCAATTCAACGACCCAAACCATGACTTTGATCTGTCCTGCTGAGGACTCAAACTGACCCCATTGGACCTACCCTGGGGGGATTTAGAACTGGAGCTGCTCCCACCATCATCTCCCATAGGGAGCCCTACAGGTTGGTGTCCAGTCAGTAAAATGTAGTGTAGGGACTGTGGGTGAAAGGAAGCCACATCCAATGACATCATATGGCTCCTGTCCCCAGCCACACCTGAAACCAGCTTTGTCCCTGCACATTTTAGTCATGTGAACCAATATGTTCCCTTTTTGCTTCAGCCTAGTTAGGTCAAAAATTTTTTCACCTACAACTCAAAGAGGGCTAAATAGCATTCCATTATTCGCTGACAACCGAGACTCAAAGAACCTATAAGGACCTCCTAGGAGATAGCACAGCAAGTAAGTAGCAGAAACCAACCTTGAACCTGTCTCTGCCTGACCATTACACAGTGCTGCTCCCCAAAGCTACAGAAGGTTCCAGAAAACAGGTTAAGCTACAACCGTAGGGATCCGCAATTGAAAGGCAGGAGCCCGAGCAGGCTTGGGGAAGCTGTGGCATTAACAACTAAGCTTTATTAAATGCTTATGAGATGCCAGTCACTGTGCTACACTTCATGTACAACTCTGTACGTGAGCTGTGGCTTGAAGAATGAGCAAGATCTGGGCCTGTGGAAATGGGGGCAGGCCAGCATTCTTATTTAGCAATAACAAAATAGTATCTGTGTGCCTTAAGGCAGCTGTGACTCAAGGCTGAAAAGGGCCCTCTTTGGCAGCAGCAGCCAGGAAAGTGAACAGCACGCCTTGCCTATCCAGGTACTGTATTTCATTGCATCCCTTCATTCATCCAAAATTTCATCCCAGCAAAACAAACAGATTGCCACTGCAGGCTCAGGGCCCACACATCTCAACCAAGTTTTCCACCCAATTCCATCTTGGGAAGATATAGGTTAATTAGTGAACAAGATAAACATCCTGGTAATAGAGGGATGGGCCAATTGGACTAGTGAGAGGTGAATGGAAGAATTGTCTTGTTGCAATGCTTCCTATCGGAGCCATGTTTTCTGGGACACCTGGCAGTACATTCTGCGTGGGTTAGTACTTCAAAAAAGAGGTGGGAATCCAAGCGTGTGTTTAGTCACTTTCATTGAATGAACAATCACTGGGTACCTACTTTGCCTGTATTAGGCAAAGGAGTTGGGGAGATGAGAGGTATCGGCCCAGGCTTCATGCGGGGTAGGTGGGGAACTAATATGGTATCATGAGGACTACATGGCAGTGAGTGCAGAGAATGAACACCCAGCCGGCTTTGGGGCTACTGGGCACAGGGCTCAGGTAAAGCTTTTAAGAGGAAATACAAGACTTGAAGAAGAATAAAAAATTAGCCAGGAGATAGGGGAGAGGGAAGGGCAGAAGGGGAGGGGTGGAGTTCCAGGTGAGCAAAATTATGCAAAACTCAGGAGAAAAAGATCTGCTGAAGGTTCAGGGTAACTACAACCATAAGTCAGGAGCATAAAACACAGAAGAAAACATTTCCTGAGTCCCTAGTATACTCTAGGCCCCATTACTGGAAACTGTGTGGAAGAATATAAACTCAGACTTAGGCACATGCTAATAGATTTCATTCATTTGAGCACTTATCAGGGTGACATGTGCCAAGCACTTGATGTATATGCTCATCACAATAAAAAAAAATACTCTTTACCTTTGACTGAGGAAGAGACTGAGGCCCAGGGTGGTCAACCAACATGCCCAGGTCTCACACCTGGGATGGAGCAGGATTCACACGCTTGTTGGCCTGGTGCCAAACGATAGCATCTCTTGAATATGTCTCCTTGTTCCATGACCCTCAAAAATCGATGCTTTACTGCCTCACTGCTCTGCCACCAGAGGCTCTAAACATTATTAACCTAAAACCACAGCATCCTCTGGCCTGGAGATGTTTGGCCCCGCCATTCTGACCCCAAAGATATTCTAACTTTACCATTCTGACCCAGCAATGCTCTACAAGAATCCAGTATGACAGTTTTGTCTGTGTGTATGGGTGTCTGGTCTGTGTTTAGCTACCTATGTTTAATCTCAAAGGGCTGAGAACATTCCTTCCATGCAATCCAGAATCTTTCTAACCTCCTCATGCAGTTCAATTCCTTTGCAGCCTGAAAAAAAAAATGAGTTGGAGCCCGGCTGGTGTGGCTCAGTGGTTGAGCATTGACCTGTGAACCAGGAGGTTGCTGTTCAATTCCAGGACACAAGTCCCGATTGCAGGCTCAATCCCCAGTGTGGGGCATGCAGAAGATAGCCTATCATTGAGTCTCTCTCATCATTGATGCTTCTATCTCTCTCTCCCTTCATCTCTGAAATCAATAAAAATATATTTTAAAAAATGAGTTGGAGGAAGACATTGAAGCACTTTGCTGAGGTCAGAGGGTGAATTAATAGGTTTTCTCTAGGTACCCTCCCCCACCACAATCTACCAGCACCCACATCACTCATCCCTGACCAGCAGCCCTTCACAGACCAGAGCCCACAGTCAGTGATGCTTGCCTGAAGAGCCCCCGTCATTCCTCCAGAGCCCTGATGGTCCCGGGCTGGGTCTGTAGAACCAGACAGCCCCGAGCCCTGTGGCTGGACCAAGACCACAGATAGCAGGTCATAAACTCACAGGCTCTTTTCTGCTCTCATTCCCAGGTGTCTCTGATAGGGGGCAAGATGGGAGCCATGACGGGCAGATTCTGCAAAAGCTTGCACAGTTAGGTCCTTTCGCGAGGTACCAGGGGGAAACAAATGCAATTCAAAGGTGGACACTGGAAACTCTGAACTCTTTCTATTTGAGAAAATGACTTGGAGTCTCCCGGCTTCAAAACTGGCATCAGGAAATGGCAGGGAAGTTGGCAATCTAAACAAGAAAGAAAAACGGGGAAGAAAGAACAGATCTCAAAGATGCTTTTCTACACAGACAGAGCTCTTCTGCTTGAGTTTTCCGGGCAACGTCTATTTTTTTATTAGTCTCTGAGGTCTCAACTCTGGACAATTTTGACAGGTCAAAGTTTACAGAAATCCGGGTGGGTGACACATCAAACCATTAAGCAATCTGCCTTCTTCGACGGAGAACTTTGCCTACACCAGAAGAAAGTAAAGTTGCTTTAGAATTTATTAGAAGGATGTGTGTGGACATTCAGCTGGAGCAATTTAGTTTCAAATGAGCCCAATTACCCAATAGGCCAATTCAGGTTGTTGTGTGTGGTGTTTTTTTTCAGCTTTATTGGGGTATAATTGACAAATAGAAATTATATACATGTAAGGTGTACAATGTAATGTTTTGGTATATATATATATACCTTGTGAAGTGACCACCACAATTTAAAATACTTATTACCTCACATAGTTACCATTTTCTGTGTGTGTGTGTTTGGGTGTAGCAAGAATACTTAAAATCTACCCGCTTAGCAAATTTCAGGTTTACAGTACAGCAGTCATTGTATTCTACAGTCACTGTAACAATACAGTAGTAGCTGTAACTATAGTCACTGTGTTATACAGTAGGTCTCCAGAGCTTACTCATCATGCATAACTAAAAGTTTGTACCCTTTGACCAATATCTCCCCAGTTCCCCAGCCCTCTAGTCCTTGGTAACCACCATTCTACTCTCTGCGTCTATGAGTGTGACCTTTTTAGATTCCGCATATAAGTGAGTTCATATAGTGTTTGTCTTTCTGTGTCTGGCTTATTTCACTTAGCATGATGTCCTCCAGGTTCATTCATGTTGTCACACATGCCAGGATTTCCTTATTTCTTAAGGCTGAATAATATTCCGTAGTGTATATCACACCCCATTTTCTTTATCCACTCACCCGAGGGCAAACATGTAGATTCTAGCCATGGTGAATAATGCTGCAATGAATATGGGGGAGCAGATATCTCTTCAAGATGCTGGTTTCATTTCCCTGGGATGTATACCTGGAAGTGGGATTTCTTGATTGTAGGATAACTCTATTTTTAGTGTTTGAGAAACCTTCAGACAGCTGCACAACAGTGTACAAGGGTTCTCTTTTTGCCACATCCTCACCAATACTGTACTTATCTTTTGTCTGTTTGATGATAGCCATGATAACAGGTGTGAAGTGGTATCTCATTGTGATCCTGATGTGCATTTCCCTGATGATTAGAGATGTTATAAGGCCATTTAATTTTAAATGACCACTAGGAGACTTGAATAATCCTGCAAGTCATTTTGTGTAAATGATTGGGTGGGGAGGGACGGTCTCCGCTGGGGCCCCATTGGGTCTTGTCCATTCCGATGCTGTTATTAACAACTGGGGGAGAGGGTAGGAAATTCAGAAAAACACGAACCATTCACAGAGCTCCTCCGTGGCCTCACATCGCAGGCACAATCTCTAATCCTGACAATATCCCATTTTGCAGGGGAGGGAACTGCTTCTGAGAGGTTAAGTCATAAAAAAGCACATCAATTTCATCTGCAGCTGCCACAAAGCTGGGAGGCAAATTAAAACAAGTCGATGGCATATTTTAGATCCACAGAGATTCACACAAGCAGGGACCAGGCTGAACCTAATGAGATGAAGCCTACTGGGCATGGTTGTGCGTTTCTGTGCTTGGGCTCAAAAAACATAAGCACACGAATAGAGGAGGGGGAAATGTGAGAAGAAAAGGCCTCGGGCCGTGCACAGTGAGTCACCGGTGTTATATGTCTGCCGAGGCTCCTGCAATTATGGTCTGCAGGAACAGCAGCCAGACTTGGCCCCAGGAGGCGGAGGGTGGCCGTTGCTGTGCTGAGAAGCTCACACCCGGGAATCTGGGTTCAGTTCTAGGACCTGAACCCTCCAGGGGGACAACTGCCAGGTGGGCACATCTGGGAGTCAGCCACCTAGAGGCAGAGGCACTTAAAATTCAGGCGTAAGTGGAAATGCTAAAGGCACTGACTATGTTTCGAATGGAATACGAAAGGTAGGGAGGAGGTGTCATCACATTGGTTGTCTTCTATTCCCCAGAGAGCATGAGGGATATAAGGGCTCATGGCCTTCTGAGTGTCTGAAATCAGGACTTGTGTATAGAAGAAGGGGATATGACTTCATACTAGACAAACCAACATAAAGCTTGGCTGACCACCTCAAGAACTGTGGGAAGATAGATGGTCAGGGTGTAAGGTAAAATTGAGAGGTAGTGAGCACCCTGTCACTGGGGGCAATCAAGTGCATGTCGTTGGGACTGCACTTGGACTTTTGTAGCTGTGAGGCACTTTGGTTTCTGTGGACCCCTTCTTCCATAAACATTTAATTACATTTTATGACTCTGTTGGTATAATGACAGATATAATACATGTTGCATTATATTCATTTCCTTTCCTCTGATTTTAAAAGAAATTTAAATGTTCTCCTAGGCCCCGGACAGTCTCATGGGTCCTACGCACGGTGTCTGCTGGGCCTAGTAAAATCGATCCTGCATTCTGTCAACTCACGTGCCAGAATGTTGTAAAGAAGGAAGGAGGCTGTTAAGGTAAGATCTCTAAACTCCGCCATCTGAGATTCTCTTAGATAAGTTCTGCCAAAGGAGAGAGGAGTGCTCCAAACCACTTTTTGGGGATATTAAGGTGGATGTGTTACTGCTGGGAACGCAAGTTTTAAAAAAGCTTGATTTTATACCATGATTCCATTCTATAAAAAGTATATGCATGGACCCCAATTATTATAGATGGTAACACCTGAGACCAGGATTAGAGGCTTGGGGTGAAGTGGGAAATAGTGGTTCTTTTGTTTGGTAGCCTCCTATTTCTGTCTTATGCAAAGGATTATATTTAACAGATAGCATGTCTCATTGTTATAAAATAACTAAATAAGAATACCAGAAAGGTCTATAAATGTGACTTCACTTTTTATTGTGAGGAGGGTTGCTTTGCCCAATTCTCTGTTCGAGCAGAAACACTGTCGTGATGAATGATGCTGGGAGGGTGTCACTGGGCATATCTTGCGTGTCCAATGAACAGAACAGCACAGCAAAACCCATCATGCAACCAAGAACTAAGATATAAAACAGGGCCACAGCCAATTCAGAAACACACAAATTCAGCAATCATTGGCATCAACATACTCCTCCTGGTAATCACACGAGTATTTACGTTTGGGCTGAGTATTCTAAAACTCCAGGTTCCATTTCCCAGGTCGAATGGCTGGTAAATGCCTCTGGAGCAGTCCCTTCGAATCACCCCATCCCCAGGGTGACCCAAACTTCCAGAGCTAGCGCCGCCCACAGCCTGTCCTCTGAGTTACCACACATAAAAGATGCAGCCTGAATAAGCAATGTCCCAATAGCAGGTCCCCCTTATTTTTTATCCCTGCTTTTTTTTTCATCAGTTCTGATTTCAGCACAATAAAAATCTTTGAAGGGTTGAATGCTTTCGAAACAAATTCCCTCATGAGTGTAAGCCGTGAATCGGATCAAACGGGATGACAATGGAGGAGGAATCATAAGCAGTCTCTAATTGAAGGGAGAGGGGAAAAAAAAAAAACTCTAAGGAAATGGCTATGCCCTGGAAAAGGGAATAAGGGAGATCTGCTGATTTGGAAAGGCCAGGGTGGGGAAAGAGGCCTGGGCATTTAGTATTTCCGTCTATTGCGATAAAACTAGAAGTGCTTGCATTCAAATGTTAATGTTTGCATAGAACTCTTAATCACCTCCTGTCTGCCAGGCTAGATTGGGTGTCTTTTTTAGGTGAAGAACGGGAAGGGGACTGAGCAAATTTGGGGAGACCTGCCCAGGAATTCTCACTTAAAAAAATAACTGGGTTTGTCTCATCTCTAGTGCAAAACAATGAGTATTGTATTGAACGAGGTATAGTGTGTTCTACAGTGGGACTCTAAGGAGACCAAAACCAGCAAACAGACAACAAATAAAATTAACATAAAATGAACAATCCCCAAATCCAGTCAATGTGATTCACTTGCTAGCATGGTCCTTCAAAAAGGTATAGAGGCTGAGTTATAGTTTTCTTCCGGATCCACAGTCCATGTGGAGATCACCCAGTCAGCCACCTAAACAGTGTATGGAGAGCCCAGACCGTCCTTTAGCACTTGCCCCTTGCCCACTCCAGGCATACACCCCCATCTGAAAACACCCCCTTGAAGGAGGCCTACCTATCTCATTTGCATTTTGCCTCCTTCTCAAGATTACTCCTCTCCCCCTTGTAGCCTCTTTTCACCGAAATCAAATGTGAGCTGTTCTCTAACTGCACCGGAAAATCAGAATTTATTGTACATATGTTTGTGTTCCACTTAATAAAAAAACCTATATTTTAAGATAAACTTTGTTAGTAATTCATGAGGTAAGTGACTATTTATGCTAATCAGGCAGAAATATATTCTCAAGCATAATGCATTACATAAATTTGAATGCAAAATGTTCAATTATGAAGTAAATACAGGTAATGCAAATAATAAATTACCTCCAATAAAAATTATAAAAGATGTGTCTTCAAAGAGAGATCGGCTTTAACTTACAACTGTGAATCGCTTAAAGAGAAAAGAATTAATAAAGGCTGAATTACTCTGATGATTATTTAGCACATAATTCACCTATTCATAACGACTCCTAGTAATCAGGCTGTTGTTTCACCTTCTCCAATATGAGGCAAGACTGTTTCCTCAGCAATTTTGCCCTTATCAGATTATCTCGCCTGATTCTATTAATTTTCCTCCATGAATCTGCTCACAGTGATTTGTGATTTACTTACCCTGCTAACTAAAGACTGTTACGAGGATGTATCTAACATCCTAAGAACAGTCTATGTGATCATCCAGTTACTTTTCTCAAATCACTTTAGCTAGGTTCACAGTGAAACGGAGCGGACTCTGGTTAGTTCTGTACCATAAAATCAGCTCCTGAAGAAACAAGGAGAACAGACACTACACTTCTTGGTGCATTTTGTTTTTTTTTCAGATTATCTATGTCAGATTCCAACATGATATACCTGAGTAGCTGTAACTCACCATCAGGAAAAAATATATATATATATTATTTTTAACTTTTAATCGTTGTCATTTGGACACGAACAGGATTTTTCTTCTTTTTGTCCAAAGTCGCCGTGTATATACTGACACGAATCTACAGTTGTGTTTTAGATGTTACGGTTTCGCAATCTTCTACATGATTCGACTCATGCCCTCCTCCCTTCCAAAATTCTTCTATAAATATTCACGGCTTTCAGAAACTTTAATGCTACTGGTTTGAATTGGTCAATAATGACAAACGCATGGTTTCGAAATTACTCTATATTGTTCTACAGAGATTACTAGCGTATATATAGCAAGGGGATATTAAGCAGTACAGAAACAGGGTTCGTATTGTAGTTGGATTACATGGGCTTGGAGAGAAGTGAAACAAACAATGTGAGCAAAGAAGTCTAAGGAAGTGTGGCCTGCTGTAATTGTACAGAATCAAAAACCTGAATAGTACTAATTAAAATAAGAGAGCTCAATTGTTGTCAAAGAAATGCCACTAACGGAGAACTGTAAATGTTTGGACACCCCTGGGAATCACTAAATAATAAAGTAAAAAGGACAAAAATGAGAATTCAGTTATAAGTCTGAGAGCACTACTGCTACACATCTAAAAAATAATTCTGGTCCTCTCTTCTTTTTCCGAGAGAAAATAAGAGACTGTAAAAGACTCTGCAATACGAGAAAGAAAAATACCATGGCTTAACAGCAGTGTACAGAAATAAACCATAAAAAAAGTGCAGATAATAATACATTTAGCTGCCCAAACATGAGCATTTAATTTCTAGAAATGATATATAATTGCAACAATTAGGTGCATGGCCATGAATCTATATCACATGGTCTTCGTCATGAGCGAACTTTGTTTATATATGTTGTTTATGAATGCAGAAGTTTCAGTGCTCCTGGCCAAAAATACTTTCTTGAGAGACAAGGATCATTTCTTACAGCTTTTAACAAAAATGTGATGCCAAAGGATAAAAAAAAAATATATATATTATAAACAAAAAAAAGAATCAATTCTTCCTAACTACATTTAAATTCATGTTTCACATGAATAATTACAAACTTCAGACATTTGTGGCTAATGATTTTTTAAAAGCCTAGAAAACTACTGCTATGAACAATGCTAAATGACATCGTATGTTTATGTAGTTTAAGATTTTCCTCTGAATAAACAAGCTATAATCCCTTAACTTCATTACTAGGTAAAATACTGTTTAAGAGGTGGAAAGCAAAGGAATTCTGTTAGGTTGCATAAATATTGACATAACCGTCACCCTTTCTTCTCCAAACTGGTAATAGACAAAGTATTCCCATAAAACCAAAACTACCCTTATAAACAACTTCGCTGAAGTAATGATGAAAAGAAAAGGTGCTTTTCTGGAAAATACCAACAGGCCTTTTAGGATTCTGATGCGCCTACCAACCTGTATTGGGGGATTCTCTCGTTAGGAACCCTGGGGTCTGCTGAAACCAAGGCTGCCAGCATCAGAGAAATTAACACAAGTCTAATCTGGAGTCTGAAGCCAGTGAGTGACACCTAAGGTCTCGATATAAATAGTAAAGTATGCTGTGGGGTGGGTGACAGCCTTCTGAAGTGCAATGTTCAAGACGTGAGGCTTAATATATGACTAAGTGTCAGAAGTCAGGTTTTCTGAGAATTACTTTTCAGATAAACAACTTTATAGCGCTGCACTTAATCTTACTTACTAGAGACATCTCATTTATCACTGAATTACAAGTAACTTTAATTCTATTGATATTGCCATAAAGCCCGCTGGAAATCCATCCTGGCACTTTTAAAGGGCTTGGGGCCCTATTACATGGGATCCACTTGCTCAAGTCTCTGAGACAGAATTACACTCCAAAAGGCTTCTGTGTCCCCTGTCCCCTTGGTCGACAATCCAGGGGGACCGTGGAGGGAAAATAACTCCCTCACCTGCCTGCACTGTCCTCAGCCCCTTACCTACAATGTTGGGTTCTCCCACTGCAGTCAAACTTCCTGCGCCTCTTTCCTCCTCCCACCTTGGGAAACCAGCTTCTTTTCACTTCAACAAAACTGGACACGGATCAATTTCAACTGACCTTTGCCGAAAGGTGGCGCTGTTGAGGTAAAAACCAACTCGCTCCAACAATAGTTTTCACTCTTCGATCCTTTTGCAGGCTTTTCAGAATTTTTTTTCTTTTCTTAATGCACCCTCCTAGTGTTTCCCCCTCCCACAAAGTAAAAAAAAAAAAAAAAAAAAAAATAGCATTAACACCAAATGCATTTCATTAATTGGAAGAATCAACAGTCCCAACATCCAAGCAGGCGGGCTGGTCTTCCAAACGCTGGGTTCGCTCGCGCACTCTTGCTTTCCCCCAAATAGTAAATCTCGGCTTCTCCGACTTGCCTATCGCTTTAAAATCTTAGAAACAGAGTTGTTGGTTGTTTCCTTTTTCTTTTCTTTCCTTTTTCTTTTTCCTTCTTGCATGAGCTTTAAAAGAATCGATCTAGAAAATGGAACAATTATTAGCATCTGTAATGGGGAGGGGGAGAAGCTGCTCCCCACCCCACCCCCACTCTGGCTTTCCGGGCTTGTCCGAGAAACCTCGGTTTAAAATTTAACCCTTCGAGGGGAGCTGGGGAACGATGGGGTGTTGTTTCTCCCCCCCGCCCCCCCCTGGTTCCTCGCCACGATCGAGTATGGAATAATTACTGAAACATAAAAGTGCAAAGGGCGCGCGGGACCCTGATAAACAGGGGTCAGATTTCATAGGGGTGAGTAAGCCTGTGTGTGTGTGTGTATGTGTGTGTTATGTGTGTTTGTGAGAGAGAGAGAGAGAGAGAGAGAGAGAGAGAAAGAGAGAGGAAGAGAGAAAGAGAGAGGAAGAGAGAAAGGGAGAGAGAGAACGAATCTCAAAGGTCAAACTCCAGCCATAGTCGGAAGCCTGAGGGCTGAGCCGGGCTGACCAGACTCTGAGCTTTCCCGGAGTTAACTTGCGTAGGCGTTCGCTCCCCCCAAGGGCACGCGACGCCAGCGAGCAGCCGGTCCCCGCGCATAATGGCCCCTGAACAAGTTATTCTGCCTCCTTTAACAGAAGGTGATAAAATGGGCATTCTCTCTTCGTGGAGCCCGAACCACCGGCCAGGAGCGCGGCGGAGCAGCGTCAGGCATGCAGTCGGGACCCCTGTGCCCTCGCGCGCGGGGAACGGGAGAGGGACAAAGAGTTGGGGCCAAGTTTAAGCTCTGGGCACAGACAGGCTAGGGGAAGGAAGATCCCCGGGGCAGACACCTGGGTGCCGAAGGTGGAGCGAGGAGGGAAAGCTGCCAGGCTAATTCACCATCCTGGGGACAGGGAGCTGGCAGGAGAGGGCAGTCAGGCCAATGCCCGCCGAGTGAGTGGCTGGTCAGCTGGGGCTCCGGAAAACAGGCCTCTTCGCGCTCCAAAGTAAATCACACCGACCTCCCTAACATCCCGGGTTCCCGCAGCCCCTCTGGAAAACTCTTCGCTCTCTTTCACCAAACTTTGCGCTCGGCTTGGCTCCCTCCGGGGGAGGTGACGGCGCGGGAAGGGTTAAGCTCGCCCGTCCCAGCTGACAGTCAGCTGATTGGGCCCTGATTGACAGCTCCGAAAAGTTTCCTTGTTTCTATACTATTATGCTAATCGCGGCCGCTCTCGCCGCCTCTCATTGGCCCAGAGTACCAGTCAATTTCCCATCTGGGCCTGACGTCACAAGTACTATAAAACTCAGCAATTGCTTTAAACTCTTCTTGCTGGATCAGAGGCTTTAAAATCTTTTTTCATCTTCGAGCTGTAGCTCAGGCTGCTCGTCGGCTCGGCCTCCCCCCCTTTTGCTCTCTGCCTCGCCTTTCCCCAGGACTTCGCTATTTTGCTTTTTTTTAAAAAAAAGGCAAGAAAGAACTCAACTCTCCCCCACCCCCTCCCTTTCCTCGAGCCCGGCTGCACCTCTGTCTTGCACTTTGCACGGAGAAAGCGCGCGAGGGAGAGAGAGAGGAAAGAAAAAAAATTAAAAGAGCCAGGCAGAAGAGGAGGCGAGAAGCATGAAGTGTTAACTCCCCCGTGCCAAGGCCCGCGCCGCTCGGACAGCCGCCCGCCGCGCCTCCAGCCCCGAGCGGCCGCTGCGCGCGCCCCGCCTGCAGCCCGGCCGGCGAGGCGAGCCCTCCTTATGCAAAGCGCGCAGCGGAGCGGCGAGCGGGGGACGCCGCACAACCGGCCGGGCTCCTCCGGCTTCGCCGCCGCCGCCACCGCAGCCCGCGGAGGACCTTTCCGAGCCTGAAGCCGCCGGCTCGGCGCGCACTAAGGCGAGCAGGCGAGGAGGGGCCGGGGCGAGCGAGCACATTGGCGTGAGCAGTGGGGGAGGGAGGGCGGACGCGGGGGGCGCGGGCAGGGCGGGGGGGTGTGTGCGCGCTCGGAGGTTTCGGGCCAGCCACCGCCGCGCGAGCTAGAAGCGCCCCAGCCCGGCAAGCTGGCTCACCCGCTGGCCACCCAGCACAGCCCGCTGGCCCCTCTCCTGCAGCCCATCTGGCGGAGCGGCGGCGGCGGCGGCGGCGGCGGCAGGAGAATGGCATCAGAACTGGCAATGAGCAACTCCGACCTGCCCACCAGTCCCCTGGCCATGGAATATGTTAATGACTTCGATCTGATGAAGTTTGAAGTGAAAAAGGAACCGGTGGAGACCGACCGCATCATCAGCCAGTGCGGCCGTCTCATCGCCGGGGGCTCGCTGTCCTCCACCCCCATGAGCACGCCGTGCAGCTCGGTGCCCCCTTCCCCCAGCTTCTCGGCGCCCAGCCCGGGCTCGGGCAGCGAGCAGAAGGCGCACCTGGAAGACTACTACTGGATGACCGGCTACCCGCAGCAGCTGAACCCCGAGGCGCTGGGCTTCAGCCCCGAGGACGCGGTCGAGGCGCTCATCAGCAACAGCCACCAGCTCCAGGGCGGCTTCGATGGCTATGCGCGCGGGGCGCAGCAGCTGGCATCCGCGGCCGGGGCCGGCGCCGGCGCCTCCCTGGGCGGCAACGGCGAAGAGATGGGCCCCGCCGCCGCCGTGGTGTCCGCCGTGATCGCCGCGGCCGCAGCGCAGAGCGGCGCGGGGCCGCACTACCACCACCACCACCACCACCACGCCGCCGGCCACCACCACCACCCGACGGCCGGCGCTCCGGGCGCCGCGGGCAGCGCGTCCGCCTCGGCCGGTGGCCCGGGCGGCACGGGCGGCGGGGGCCCGGCTAGCGCCGGGGGCGGCGGCGGAGGTGGCGGCGGCGGCGGCGGCGGGGGCGCGGCGGGGGCGGGGGGCGCCCTGCACCCGCACCACGCCGCGGGCGGCCTGCACTTCGACGACCGCTTCTCAGACGAGCAGCTGGTGACCATGTCGGTGCGCGAGCTGAACCGGCAGCTGCGCGGGGTCAGCAAGGAGGAGGTGATCCGGCTGAAGCAGAAGAGGCGGACCCTGAAAAACCGCGGCTATGCCCAGTCCTGCCGCTTCAAGAGGGTGCAGCAGAGACACGTCCTGGAGTCCGAGAAGAACCAGCTGCTGCAGCAGGTCGACCACCTCAAGCAGGAGATCTCCAGGCTGGTGCGCGAGAGGGACGCGTACAAGGAGAAATACGAGAAGTTGGTGAGCAGCGGCTTCCGAGAAAACGGCTCGAGCAGTGACAACCCGTCCTCTCCCGAGTTTTTCATGTGAGTCTGACACGCGATCCCAGCTAGCCACCTTGATAAGTGCTCCGTGGGGGTCCGACTCGGGAGTGGGCTTGCTAGTTCCAGAGCCATGCTGGCCACCACCTTGCCCCCACCCCTACCAAGTTTGCGCCCCCCCCCTCCCCCAGATGTCCCAAACACACACACACACCCTGCTCCGAGTTAGTGGCGGTGGTGGCTGTTTTTAAATTGGGGAGGGAATGGATGTCTGGCTCATGGATTGCCAATCTGAAAATCTCCATAATTTGGTAGTTGGTTTTTTTATGCCCCCCCTCCCCCTTGCACAATGTTCAAAGATCTCAGCAGAGTTCTTCATGCTCACCTTTGAAGCCTGCATCATTTACATATTTTTTTTTCTTTTTCTTCTTCAGTTCATGAGCTGGTGTTCCATTTTCTGTGTGTGTTTTTATTTTGTTTGGATTTTTTTTTTTAATTCTACTTTTTGGAGCTTGCTGTGTTGACCTTTTTTTCCAACCTCTACGCTCACGCCTTCTCCACCCATCTCTTCTGAGATAAAAGAGAAAAAAAGCTAAGGTGTTTTGTTTTGTTTTTCTCCACCTGAGTTCTTCATGTGAGATTGAGCTTGCAAAGGAAAAAAAATGTGAAATGTTATAGACTTGCAGCGTGCTGAGTTCCATCGGGTTTTTTAGCACTGTTATGCTAAAATAGAGAAAAAATCCTCATGAACCTGCCACAATCAAGCCTGCATCAACCTTCTGGGTGTGACTTGTGAGTTTTGGCCTTATGATGCCAATCTGAGAGTTTAGTCTGCCATTAAAAAAACTCATTCTCATCTCATGCATTATTATGCTTGCTACTTTCTCTAAGCAACGATGAACTATAACTGTTTCAAAAACTTTATGGAAAAGAGACATTATATTAATAAAAAAAAAAGCCTGCATGCTGGACATGTATGGTATAATTATTTTTTCTTTTCTTTTTTTCCTTTTGGCTTGGAAATGGACGTTCAAAGACTTAGGGCATGGCATTCATACTTTTGTTTTATTGTCTCATGACTTTTTTGAGTTCAGAACGAAAAAGTGCAACCCTAGAGAGCCTTCTTCCCATGAAAGTTTGCATCTGCTCCAAAACTGCTTTGAGTTACTCAGAACTTCAGCCTCCCATTGTAAATGCACTGAAGGCATTCCTTGTCAAAGATGCCAGAATGGGTTAAAAAATTTAAATGGCAAACATTAAAGAACTCCTAATGTTTTCTTTTTAGAAAGAATGACAGCCCACTTTGGGGACTCAAATTGTGCTGTTTCCGAAAGCAGTCTAAAATTTATTTTTTAAAGAAAGAAATCTGCCCCGTTATTTTTGTTTGTTTTATTTTCATGTTATTTTTTTTTCTTTTTGCTTTTGGTCATTGTCAAATGTGGAATGCTATGGGTTTCTAGTATATAATTTAATTCTAGTTTTTATAATCTGTTAGCCCAGTTAAAATGTATGCTACAGATAAAGGAATGTTATAGATAAATTTGAAAGAGTTAGGTCTGTTTAGCTGTAGATTTTTTAAAAGATTGATGCACTAAATTGTTTACTGTTGTGATGTTAAGGGGGGTAGAGTTTGCAAGGGGACTGTTTAAAAAGTAGCTTATACAGCATGTGCTTGCAACTTAAATATAAGTTGGGTATGTGTAGTCTTTGCTATACCACTGACTGTATTGAAAACCAAAGTATTAAAAGGGGAAACACCCCTGTTTATATCTGTAGGGGTATTTTACATTCAAAATGTATGTGTTTTTTTTTTCAAAATTAAAGTATTTGGGACTGAATTGCACTAAGATATAACCTGCAAGCATATAATACAAAAAAATGCAAAACTGTTTAGAACGCTAATAAAATTTATGCAGTTATAAAAATGGCATTACTGCACAGTTTTAAAATGATGCAGATTTTTTTACAGTTGTATTGTGGTGCAGAACTGGATTTTCTGTAACTTAAAAAAAAAATCCACAGTTTTAAAGGCAATAATCAGTAAATGTTATTTTCAGGGACTGACATCCTGTCTTTAAAAAAAAAAAAAATGAAAAGTAAATCTTACCACAATAAATATAAAAAAATCTTGTCAGTTACTTTTCTTTTACATATTTTGCTGTGCAAAATTGTTTTATATCTTGAGTTACTAACTAACCACGCGTGATGTTCCTATGTGCTTTTCTTTCATTTTCAATTCTGGTTATATCAAGAGAAAGAATAATCTACAATAATAAACTGCATTTTTTTTTTTTGATTCTGTACTCAGTTTCTTAGTGTACAGTTTAACTGGGCCCAACACCGCATTACAAGTGTAAAATACACCCTTTTCTCCAGAGGAAGGATTAATGAAGGAGTAGGGAGGCAATAACTCAGGGTGAAGCCTAGGCTGTTTGGTGAGGTGGGAGGAGGCCAGTTCCTTTTAATAATTAGCAATATTTAATATAAATATAAATTACGACCTCTCAAATTTCACACCCCCACCCCCCAACATTTTCAAAGGAGTTGAGCTATCAGTGCCCTCTGGTGAAAACAGACAACATTCCCAGCCATCCAGCCAGCGGGGCCTTCACAGCATCCCCTGAGCATCTGAGCCAACAGTGCGCCCATGGAGAGAGAAATAAGCCAGGAAAATTAGGCATGGCAGAGGTGGCTTTGGGTGCCCGTGCATTTAATGGCAAAGACCAACAATGCTCACTCTGGGGCTAAAATTGATTATTTGCCCTTCTTCCCTTACACGCCAGGATTTTCTTGTTAGCAAGGCCTGACAAGATTTAACATCAACACTTTGGACAAATCCAAGTTGTTTGTGTTTTAACTTTGAAGGTCATTTCTCTTCAATAGGAAAAAGAAAAATCCACCCCTCGCTTACAGAACTCCAAGTACATATCTGGGTTTAAGCTCTGTTATTCAATCATATTTCCCGGTAAATATTTAACAGAGGGCTTCGCCACTAAGATGAGCTGGTGATGATTTCAGATCACCTTCGTTCCTGAAATACACTCCCCAAAATAATGTCCTGGTGGAATAAAGGCTGTGCTTTGATTTATTGGTATCTACCGCCCAAAACATGCTGTGTATCATTTGGAAAGTCTTGCGCTACCTTCCCTAACAGCACTGACCTATTTTAAAATGACACAAATTCGTGCAACTCTTGGTCAACTTCCCCTAGAATTCTAACACTAACAGAATGTTAGACAAAGCCAATACTGTTTTGAAAATAGAGCTAAACACCATGACTTTTGCTTTATTTCGTTTTCGGTTTCTTTTTTAAGATAATATTGCAACTCTGATCGAAGGCCTTATTTTGAAGAAAACAGGTTGTGCTTGGCGCTGATGAGTTCTGGCCAGTTTATCATCTTGTCTTCCTCCCCACCTCCCACCCCCCGTTTTGTTTTTTATCCCACAAACAGCACATACCCTGTACATTTTGACCTTTCTTTCTGTGCCAGTTTAGATAGGGCTCCCAAATACACATTTAATTTTGCCTAGCAAAAGTCTTAATAGTAAACCACTTCATGTGCTAGATGTTAGTTGCTCTCTGCTTCAGAGATTTTTTTTCTTCTTCCCTCTGATCCCGACTCTGAGATAGGCCGTCTCCCCCTGAAGAAGCAGAAATGAAGATGTCACTGATGCAAAAACGCTCAGCATCAGATGACAGATTTTAGGCAAACACATTCTTAAAATAAGAGTGACATTCAGGATGGAGTTATTGTGATGATCGCATGAGGAAAGAGACTTGGGAGAAAAATACAGTTGGGTGACAATTAAGGATTTTGATAGAACCCTACAGGCAGTTCAATATAATAAGAAAGCTCTGGCCCAAAACATGAGAAGGCAAATAGAGAGGTGCTGACAAAAATGGGGTTTTGGTGGCTGGCTTTAAGGGAAGGTTAGCGCCTAGCGAAAGGTGTTTTTGGAAATAATCATTACTGAAAACTTCAAAGTAGAGTGGTGAACACAAATACATCCTTTTTTAACAAAGAAATCCTAAATCCTGCCTGAGTGTACCTGTTACAAATAAGTCCCTAAATTAAATATATATATATATATATATATATATATATATATAATGAAATCTAGCTTTCCCTTTACACTGCATGTGAATCTTTGTCTAAATAGTGTTAAAATTCCTTTCATTCCAATTACAGAACTGAGCCCACTCGCAAGTTGGAGCCATCAGTGGGATACGCCACATATTGGAAGCCCCAGCAACATGTCCTTACCAGTGTATTTCATGAAATGAAATTTATGTGAGAACTGTGCATTAAAAATATATTGTCAGTAGCAGTAGTGTTATCTGCAGTGGTAGGATACAACCTGCCCCTGACTTCTGTTTAGTCTCCTTCCTTAAAAAAAAATGTTTGCGTTAGAGAAAAAGGCTATTAAATATATAACCTCCTCCGTATTAATTAATTATGCCACTTGTCTGAGGGTCGTCTATACTGACCCATAGCAAAGCGAACCGGTGCTTGTCGCTTTAAGATGTGCGAAACTGGAATAGACGCAGTTGTTTTCAAATCTAATATTCGTTTTTAAAAACCCACTGAAATGTAAAACATAGATACATATACATTTATAGGAAGGGAAGAATCCCAAAGGTACCAGCTAGCAGTTGTAAAGCATATGTAGACATACACTCTCAATAGCACATTTTCACGCTTCATTGTTTCTCTGGCAGATAATTTCACCAAGGAGAAAAAAATATTGGACTCCCCCCCCCCCCCCCCACACACACACACACACAAGCAGATGCCATGGGCAGAAGCTCTAGCAGAGCCTGGCTTTCTCGTAGGCCCCAGATAATGTTGTATGTATCAGTGATGTCAAATGTGTTTATTTATCAGACTCAGCCATAAATGAAAACAATGTGTAGCAAAATACAAAGTGAAGTTAAATACACACCCTCCTTGTGTGCTTTTTTTCCCCCTCCCCCTTTTCTGTTCCCAAACATTCACGAGATGACTTCCCTTTAATTTCCCGGCTCCTTGTATGTTTCCTTTCTCAAAACCATGTAATAACTTTTTACAACGCATCTGACACATTAATAGAGTGGCATCAAATAGGCAGCGATTCCACTTCCTGATCTTGGGGAGGAAATGATGTCTCAATATCGTATTTATTTATCTGTCTCCATGCCATAACCACCCGGGCCCCTTTCAACACAGGCCGCTGCGTGGGGGAAATGCCCTATATTTATTACTGAATATAGGATCCTGAAGCTCTCCTCGTTTCGCCCTTAAACCTTTCCCCCCCGGTAGTTTTTATTTAGTGGCCTCGATTCTAGATCCTTCTGTTCTTAAACAGGACCTCCCCTTGCCAAGCCACCAGCTTTCCTGCTAAGCGCAGCGAGCAGAGGGCACATGGCAGCCACCCTCACAAACACGGGGCACAGCTGTCACAGTAGCTGCATTCCTAGCATTTCCTTCCACTAAATAACTGAAGTTGCTGTGACACACGCAGAGGTTCCCAAGTGCAGTGCGGGAGGGGCCGGAGGGGCGGCTTTTGCTGTTGCTGTTGGTTTTGTGAAGGCCAACTTACTTCCGTACTCACACACGCTTGGCTTCCTAAAACGTAGTCCTCCGGTATTCTAGGCCGATCAATAAATTTAAAAGTCGGCTTGCTGCACGGGTATGTCTATTTTTTGCCTGTCAGTAGTTAACTGACATAGGTTGGAAGACGAAAATACATGAGTGACAACCTTCAGCCGTTTGATTTCCGTGTCAGGAAAACACACAGCCAGGCTCTGGGGCCTTACTCCTCAGAACCATCCGATAAGACTCACGACTCACAGCTTCAGATTGCTGAGTTGCAAGGAAATTTATATATATATATATATATATATATATATACACATATAATTTTACCTTTCTTTGAAGAAAAGTCTTTTTTTTTCTTTTTTAGGGAAGCTTTATCTACAATGATAAGTTATCATTTTGTACCACTTCTGATTATTCCTCAGGATGCTGCATGAATAATTGGGAGTGGGTGCCTTCTAGTTTGGAGAAAAAATAAGAGGAACCCGGAAGTTTGTTTTCACTCTTAGCCCATCCTAAATTTAGAAGATGTCCCAAGTCCAAGGCAGAGCACACAGTAGCCATCAGGGAGGTGGTCTGGGGCCCAGCGATCCTGCATCAGCGTTTGTTTGTTTGTTTTTGCATTTGTTTGAAAACAGAGCCGGGGCCTTCTGATAACACTGCTTTTGTCACTTTTGATATAAATCTTCAAAAATCGAGACGTCCAACAGCCCCAGAAAAGAGGAATTCTCTCCAAGTCTTGCCCCGCCCAGGCTCCCGGAACAAACCCAGCTCTGTCTTTTTTTTTTTTTTTTCTGGAGCGGGGGTAGGGGACAGGGTGAGAGGATTTCAGTCTCGCAGGCTGTCTCATGATTGCCGGGGCATAAAGAAGTACAGTCCTGCAACAATGTGGGGACATCTTTACCCTTTCGAGAGGGACAGAACAAAAAACAAAGCAAGTCAAATTGCTGTGCACGAAGGCGGAGCAAAACCCCAGGCTCCGGTCCCCTGCACCATCTGTGGGAGGTGAGAAATGGGGGGAGCCAGAGAGAATGGAGAGGAGGACCGCAAAGGGACAGTCCCAGGAGTCACCCAGTTGCCCCCCTGAATTTTACTTGCTCCCTGGCTGAAGTCAGAGCCAGAGTTCACACGCCAGGTGCGAACAGGGTTCGGCTGTCCACGTCTTTCAAACAGGCTCACATGTGTTTCCTTTTTGAAAATAATTTTAGAGATCAAACCCGAATCTGGGGAAACTGTTAGTGGTCTTAACTTTGAGGCATTTACACACATATCAGTCTGTGACTTCAGGGTGCTGATGTTTCAGACCGTCAGACACATTATGCCAGTGTTTATGTGGTCACCACAATGGGTTTGATGGCCTCATGACAGTTTTTATTGTTTAAATTTGAAAGCCTTTTGTCTGTGTGTTTCCCATAAGTTTGCCCAATATAACAAGGCTGAGACAGAAAGAACACATCCGCAGCACTCCGAATTAACATTTTTATATGAATTTGCTTCAGAGTTGGACAGTTTTAAGAAACTCACAAGACAAATTTTCCACCAAGAAGCTAGGATCGGAATGAACATAATCATCAACTGAGCACCTCTCCCCTTGTTAAAAAAAAAAAAAAATCGTTTTTTTTTCCGTTCTTTTTGTTGAATAACAATTTTTTTTTTCTATAATTAGGATTTTGGATTGCAAAATCACATCCCTCCCTTCACAGATTCTTGGATCTTTAGTTAGGATTAGAAAGGGGCCTTAATTCAAGAAGGGAGGATGAAGGAGGAGTGCCTGTGGAGGTTTGGGAAGGGAGGGGAGGAGAGGAAATAGTTCTGTGTTCAGCCCCCACACCCCTCTTCCCCGTGCAGCCCAGGCCTGGATGTGAGCTGCACACTGGGGATTTGGATTGAGTTTCTCTATTCTAAATATTCTGATCACCACCCTTGAGTGTTTCCACGCTAAGATTCCAAAGAGCTGCTTTTCCTTGTGGTTGGTTCTTTCGGGTGGCGGGTAGGAGAAGTCGGGGAATCATATAGAGCTGGGCGGGGAGGAATGAAAACCGCTCTCCTGAGAGCCCCCCAGGGAGGATGCTTGTGAAGGGGGCCCTGGGCTGAAGACTCGGGTCAGTGGTGCAGATTCCCGTTTTGCAACGCAGACTTGCTCTGGTTCTACGTGGCCTCGTCCACTTCCGGAGGCCTGGACACGTGGGTTTCTGGCCTTCGTAGGGAGTTCTCCAGCAGGAAAGCAGGCCTGAGGATGCCAGTATAATAGGCAATCCCGAAAGAGGCCCAGAGGAGCAGAGAGCAGGGAGATGCAGCTGTGCGGGGCCCGTGGGAGTCTTACTAAGAGAAGCCCACCTTGGCTTATGACTGCCATTTGCCAGGGGTCACCTCTAGGTGGTTCCCAGGGCCCCTGCATCCAAGTAGGAAGGATCTGTTTCTAAGGGTGACTGACAAGCCCTGGCCAACGCTGAGATCCCAGGAGTCCCGAAAACAATAG
Organism: Myotis yumanensis; assembly: GCF_028538775.1. Lineage (NCBI taxonomy): Eukaryota > Metazoa > Chordata > Mammalia > Chiroptera > Vespertilionidae > Myotis > Myotis yumanensis. The sequence goes on from NW_027223769.1 coordinate 19,164,590, forward strand.
CGACGTCCTGAGCTCCCAGGCTCCAGCCTCTTACTGCCGGAACCCTGTGCCATCCCAGTGTCCTCTCTATCATTTTTGGAACCTCTTCCTCTCATGCCTGGTCCCCCAGGTCCCTCAGAGAGACTCAGAAGTCAGTACTTGAGCTGAGCCCTTGGACCCATTTCGTCACACCTGCCCCAGGTTCAGTGTAGACAGAGGCTAGGGTGGGGAGCAGGGCCTGCAGCTGCTCTGGGAGAATAGTAGGCACCATGCCCTGGATGTTTGACGCAGGCTGGAGCTTCTGATGCCAAGGAAGGGTCTGGAAGCCCAGCCGGAAATGAAGGACATGAAGGGAGGGAGAATGCTGAGATCGTCCCCTCTCAGTTTCCATGTGTCCCCAAACCCCTCCCCACCCCAGACACCCTGCCCTCACCAGCCTCCTCCCTAGGTATACTTACTTGTGCTGCTGGGACCATTCACCCTGGGCATCACTGCCTGGCTCCTAGTGGCTGCACTGAGTAGGGCCAGGTGTGCTCCTCATCATGGGGGTTCCTGGGAGGGCTCCCAGCTGCAGAAGGACAAGAGGCTGAACGTAAGGGGTGGGTCCCAGCAGCCGCCTGAGGTCATGGGGTTGTCCCTGCATGCTGGCCTTGCCGAGGCCCCAACACCGCAGCTGTGCTCCCGAGGGAGGCCGGCTGGCTGGGAAGCCTGCAGGGTCAGAAGCTAGCCAGGGTGCCCTTCCCAGATGCCCGAACACTGCCCCGGTGCCTGGGGCTTCAACACCCAGTGCGCCCAGGACCCCGTGCCCCCTGCGCCCGCGCCCCAGCAGAGGACTGGGATTTGTATTGGAATCTGGTTTAAGTTTTCCAAGAGGACTGTCCTAGCCACAGCAGAGCTCCTAGGGACATCAATACTAGCTGCTCAGCTGCGCTCCCAGGCGGGCGCCTGGAGGGAGGGAGCGGGATTGAGCCGTGGAAGGCTCTGCCCTTCACCTTGGGATCGCCCAATCCACCGGCCAGCTGCCTAGGAACCTTCTGTAAATAAGATCAGGGCTTCCAGATCAGTGGATTTTTTACTTCATTCATTTTCCGGCCCATTTTCCAGATCTCTCTGGTTAGAGACAAAGTAAGGAGGAAAAGGGAAAAGAAAGGAGGAAGTGCTAAAAGGCCAGTCTTACAATCTTTATAGAAATCTCCGTATGGCTGGTTTTTTCTGTGGTAGTTTGATGCTCATTTTAAAGGAAAGCAGGTCAAGCAAACTTTATGAGAGTTTTGCCAACAGCTCCAGCATGAGGGTTTTGCTTGCATTCGGGAATTTAACACAGTTGCAGTCAGAACTCAGGGACTCAGAAACTGTCTTAAGAGACCAAGCTTTAAGATGGTTAATTCAGAAAGGAGCCCTTCCCTGGAGGGGCTTTTGCTTATAGGGACTCTCAGGTTTTCAGATCTTGGACTATGGAGGAGTTAGGCAAGTATCTTTGTGCCTTCTAAAATAGAGCTCTTCCCCTTCGCCCCTTTTTCTTTCTCTCGAGGAAGGATTCATTAATGTTCATATAAATATGTTGAAACTAAAAGTTAATGATCTCAGCATCCGAGGCACTTTTATACTGTCAGATTATACTAAACTCCTTGTTGAAGGGATGGGGGGAAACCCGAGGTAATCATCTAAGATTAAATCTGTTAAAAATGACGTTTGACGCTTTCTGTATTCAGGCAGTGACTCCAACATATTTTTTCATCTGCCATTTATCTGCCTATCTATCTTCTATCTAGCTATCATTTATCCAGCGATCTCTAGAACTCTTTAAAGTAACATTGCAGAGGAGAAAAGCTATTAAAAGATAAATCCGCAGTTCCTACATTATGAAATAAAAATAATCACACGACAGAGTAAATCAGTCTACTCTATATTTTGGTAGGCACGAGCAGAATGTAGCCTGAAGTGTCAGTCTTAGCATGATCTGCCCATAAAACCTTGGCCCCCCTCGGCAGGACTCCGGGCAACGCGGGGACACACGCTGACCTTTGGTAGCAAGTTGTCAGGGGACACTGATCATTGTGTCTCCCTGCACTGTACAGTAACGAGACCTTTTAAAATCTTCCTCGGAATACCACTGCACATTCCTATGCTATTAAAAAAAATATTATATAATCATTAGGTAAATAGATCCAACTGTTAGAGGCTCTGTGCTGGCAGACATCTGGCCTGGACTACACCATAGTGGTCCAGCTCAAAAATCTCTCTCACTCCCATGCGAGACCCCCTGCCCCCAGCATGTGTCCCCTGAGACCAGCCCCGGTGAAGGCAGTGAAGGCGATGAGAACAGAGAAACCACAATGCCTTTTGGACTCTGCTCGGGTGTGCAAACAGAATCTCTCCCCCCTCCTTTCTGCAAGTAAATGCCTTGATAACAGGATGGGGCCCCCAGGTAGCCAGAGAGAGTAGAGGTCATCTTGAGGAAAATGACACCAATGATCTAAAGAGGACATCTACTTTATGAGATTTCAGGCCAGATGCCAAAGATCACATTTAATGAGGCCTGATTCGTTTTCTCCAAAAATAACAGAGACTGTCAGTGAGATGGTCAGGAAGGCACAGGGGCATTTTGCAAAGCCTATGTTCAATTATTGCTTTGTAATATTTTTCTAAAATTGAAAAATGCCTCCTAAGTATATGATCTCATGTAAATAGTCCTTGCAGAAGCTTAACATATGTTTGCAATGCCCCAAAGGAGTTACAAAAATACTCTCTCCTCAATCTCTTAAGCTTTTAAACTCCATTCACTTGTGTTTCTAAAAGAATCTGTTGTTTTTAAAGATTTTTGTAAAAAAAAAAAACTAACCTTATATAGGAAGTTTTTTTGTGTGCGTGTGTATTTTTTTTTTTTAAGATTAGCCATTTGAACTCCAAATGGAGAACAACTGATATTAATGATAACCCTTCCAGGTTTTATATCTTCAGCATGGTTCTTGTTTCTTTTTCTTTTTGGCATAGAAATAATATATGTGGCAAAAGATTAATGTATCCTGTTACATGAAGAAGAGTAGTTTGTACCTTAAGATTTTAAAAGCGTTTTTAATAGGAAATGGGAAGGAAAGCTTGTAATGCATTTGGGACGGTTCTGACAGATACAAGAGTACAGTTTTGTTTATCTGTTTTGATGCATACAGTACTCAGAACATTTAGATAAAGGGCATTTGAAATCATTAGAATTACGCGAAGTGAAAATTTAAGTAAAGAACAATTCTGTGTTCAGTTATGCAGCGTACAGATTTTAGCAGATGTATGAGTGTAGTGTATCTGTTCACACCAACTGTAGGGTGATCCAAATGAAAAAGGGGGAGATTAAAGAAAAATACTGAATATCCATGTTGGGGGGAAAAACTAGATCCACTTACTAGTTTATCGCAATTACTGTACACAGATCTCTTGTAGCCATGTTGAATTTTTAAAATTAGATTTTAAATATATTTTGACAGTCTGAACTTGTACAGTGTGACTAACTGTAGGGAGAAATGACAGGTCTGCTTTGTTATTAAACTGCTGTCTGGAAAATATTGGACTCCGTACAGTAAGTGATAATTATTTTGCCACTTACATTAGTACAGCTAATAGCAATAAGGGTTTTTTGAACCATAGAAAGCTAACTACTTTGAATTACTGTGCTTTGTTATTCACTGTGAAGCAAAAAGCCTCTCTCTCTTTTTTAAAGCAACCTCATTTTCATATTACTGTTCTAAGCATTCCCTGCTACTAATTTAAACAGAGAGGAAGTTAATAAATAAAAGGGTGGTATCTAAATGGTTCTATTTGTTAAGAGAACATTTGCAATTAAGGTCAGCGGTACCCGCAGAATAGACCAGAGCCATGAAGGAGGAGGGGGCACATGGAAGAGGATATGCCCCCGCAAAGTGCCAGGGAAAGCAGGAGCAGTTTGGTTCTCTGAGGGATGGGCGGTCTCTGAGCATCCTCAGAGACCATTCCCCCGCTGTGAAGCCAGACTTGCTCAGTTCTCTGAACTGAGGACAGCTTCCAAGCTGATCCAGGCTGCCAGGCCACTGGGTATCACTATCTCCGACGCCCTGGGGTGGGAGCCATGGTCAGAGGAAGTGACCTTGCATAGCACGCCATTCCCTTCCATACGAACCCCTCCTCTGGCAGGGCTGAGGCCGGGACGCCAAAGCAAGTGGAACTAAATCACTCTTCTTTTGGTCTCATTCTGCCCTTTTCATAGATAGTTAGGCTGCCTTGAACATACTGTCTTTGAAACCCTCTGCGTGGTTATTAATGACCCTTTGTTTATTTTAATATATTTACTGAATCAGGTACCCAAGGGAATCCTCTACATCAGTGATGTGAAAACTCCTGTTGCCCGAAGTCAAAGAGGTACATCTTGCTTTCTGATTTGCATGTGCTTGTGTTAGTGAGTTTTCCACGAGGGGGAAAGCGAGCGAGCAAGGAATGCTGATCGCTCCCGGGGCGTGAAAAGCTCCTGTTTCAGTCGTTTCAGTATGTGGGTTTCACAAGTAGCAGAAACTGTGACACGGGGTGAAGGGAAGTGACGCAATAGGTGTGAGCAGCATGCATGCATTTCTGTGTTTATTTCATCCCATAGGTGTGGCGTACAGAGTAATTAATCCGATTGGAGTAAATCTCAGAGCTTTAGTCTTAACCAGCACCAGTCTATCGACACCCCAAGAGCCAGCTAGTCCCTCTACCTGAGAACTTGGGGGGAATCTGTACAGCTGGTGCCCAAACCTGGGGTTCATGGACATTTCTAATCTACAGTCTCTTATCATCCTCTCCATACTCACATTTGGAAAATTTAGTATAATTGCAAAGCATGACTTGTTCCCCCTTCTGCATTCAAATGTGACTTTGGAGTTACTCTCGACTTCAATCGTAGCAGACAGAGGGGAGGAGACGGGCAGGAGGCAGGAGGCAGATTTTCATCTACTAAGAAATGAAATTGAGCTTTTTAAATGGGTTTCCAATGCCAAGTAGCCCAGTGTAAATTTAATTATGAATCCTCTTCATCCAGAGAACTAGATCAACACTCTTACACCAGTAATTATTGAGTGTCATCCTGTTATGTATACTTGTTACCTCTTATTGGCTAATGGAACGAAGTTTGATTTTTTTTTAATTAAAAATTTTGCTTGCTGAGAACTTTGCATGAAATACAAAGTTTTTGTTTTTTAGAGAAACTGAGGAGAAGGCAAACGTCACGATGTTCAGTTGCAACCTTTGGCAAAGGAGAAAGTTTCAGGATCCAGTGAATTTAGAGTGTCGGCAAACAAAACCCCATTTCCTCCCCAGTATTTCAGAACTCATATCTGAATCCTTACTTCTCCATGCTGCTATTATGAGAGTCTTTGAATTACTGGATGGTGAATATTTAACATGATTTCTTTCCGAGGCTTATACAAAATTAACATTTTCTTTAACAGTTCTCATACATAGATTTTTAACTCAGTGTATCCCTTTGGGATTAATTTGTGTGTCCACGTGTGTGCATGCAGTACCAATACTTAATTCCTTCCTTTTGTGTTCATTTCTTTTATCCTTGTCTTTATAATTGAAATTTGAAAGCCATCTATTAAATATGATGATCTATGTCTACCAGCCAGTTTTGTTACATCCATTTTGAGTAAAGAATTAATGAACTTTTAAGGCAAGGTTCATGCTAGTCCTGACCTCCCTGGTAATATTTCATATAAGGTTACTGGTGGGAGAGAAATCAAATTTCAGCTGCAAACATGATTGACAGCTGAGAGCAAGCAAGAGAAAGGCATTTGGCCAGATGGGGAATTTGGGGAAGGAAGAAGACAATTCCTCAAAGTTACTCTGTGATATTAGATATTATAAACTGATATATGAAAAGTTCAATACTTGATACTCTTGGGAGAGTTAGTTTATTTTTTCAGAAAGTCACTTTGGTTAAGGGATCTCAGGAGTGGAAGCCAAAAATGGGAAGCCACTCGCTTTCTGCTCTCTGGGTAATTGCAACTCTGTACAGCTTCATGGCTTATTTCTGGCAATTTCCTAGGCTAGCGTATGAAAATTAAATCACAAGCCATTTGAGAGGCCATTTAATTACCTTTCATTTAATCATAGAAACACAGTCTAGATTATATTGTGGTTCTTGAGCATATTACAAAATATTTATCCTAAGTGCCATCACACAAAAAATTGAATTCTCCATTCTGTAGCATCACCTGATCCTCACTATTATTTTCCATTAGCTTAACATATGCAAAACTATCAAAATGCATGATTTATCCTGAAGACAGATCTGCTAACAGAAAGATCAACAGAGACAATCACACACTGATATTTGATGTAAATTCTCCCATGGTAGCATCTTTGGGTAAGGTGTGATGTTAGTTAGCATCGCTGCCATGGGAATAAGTCATGATGTTGTTTGGCCCCAATACCAAGGATGTTTTGGGAATTCATCTTAAAAGCTGTCTCTTAGCTTGGTTTGTCAAAAGGAGATAACACAACTACTCATGGTTTACACCAACGTTGAAAGTCGGCCTTCAAAACCCATTCTTTCATTTTGTGTGAAACGTTAATTCAGAAGGTGGTGCTATCAGGACCTTGGCCTGCTCATGTCTGTGCTCTGCCCATTTCAGATGCTCCTGACATTGGCTAAGACCCATCCGGATGCAAGCAAGCCTTACAGAGCAGCTTCCGGCAGGGCAGGTGGGACACAGACGTAGGGGAGAGGCCTGTTGGTAGCCTTCCCGTCTCCTATGGGAGAAACTGATGGAACTTGTGTAAACAGCACTTCCTGGGCTCTGAGTAGCCATCATTTTTTCCCCCCTGGTCTTACCTGCCAGCAGAGTGGACATGCTTCATCCTGATTGGATCTATCCCGATATGAAGGCTTTATTATTTTAGGAACTGGGATAAAACCCAAAATATACCCCCCCCCCCCCAACAGTAAAACTACTCAGACATCTTGTTTCTGTTTTGTTAGAACTTGCCTTCCCATGTTGCCCGTAATCCTCCAGAAATAAAATGCAAGCCTGGTTTCCTGATGCCCGGTGTGGATGTGGATGCCTTAGCCCAGCTATTTAATTCCAATGTAAAACTAAAGATGTCGTAACCTTGTTTCCCTTGCAGAGCCCATCAAAATATTTTAACAGAAATGGTGAATCAGGTGTTCTCATGCAAAGGACACGTGAAAACACAGACTGTACGTTTGGATTTCCGGTGCCTCTGTTCGAAAAGCCCAGGTGAAAGCAGTGGCCGGTCTTGACTCTGTCTTCACTTCAGGCCCCTCGGGGTCTTAAACATTCAGGCTTTAGAGCGAGTCCCCTCCTGGGAGGCAGCAGAGAGTAGAATGCTGCGGTGCGTGCAGATTTGGAGAGGGGACCAATTGATCCATCACAGCTCCCATGAGTGCATCCTCAGCAAATGACATCAGTGTGTTTGTTGGCACTGAGAAAAGAAGAGGAAATAATTATGTTTAAAGCGTTTTATTACTGGGACTTGCCCGGTTGTTTGCTGTTGCTGTTTGTTTATTTAGAGTACGCTCCCCCAACCACCAGCCCACCCGCTTTTCCTGCCAGGCTGTTTTCCTTTCTGTGGGTGCTGGCCCACTCCTGAGCTGATTTAATCTATTAATTATAGCAGGGCAGGTACAGAGTAAGGAGCCCAATGATGCCATATGCACTCATATTATTTTTAGTTGTCTCTGGGATACTATTGAAGGGGACAACTTGAAGAAAGAAACACTATGCGTGTAGGAGGGTGGGGGAAAGGAAGAAGGAATTTTTGCCAAAGCACAGCACTCATTACTTAAAACTAAATGATGCTTCTGTAAAGAGCTTTTGTTTTAAAAGCACACGCTCAGTCACCTGCCAAAATCTCAGATTTACTGCTCCCGTTCACCGATGCCAATGTTGAAACTCCCTTCACCTGCCGCTTGCTGAGTCTTTCATTTTCTCGATCCAAAAATTACTGTAGGGTTGTTGTTTAGTGTCTATGTTTTTTTGTTGTTGTTGGGGGTTTTTTTTTGTTGTTTTTTGGTGTGTTTTTTTTTGCTTTTCCTGGCACCTAATGAAATTATCAGCAATAAATGAGCTTAAGCAGAAGGGCTGGGTTTGCTTTTTATTTTTTATTTTTTACAATATTTGGAAAACACTGGGACAAGGACAAGCCAGTGGGAAAATTTGGTGGGCCGCTCTTTCCAGCATCTACAGGAAATATAACAAAGCTATTAACACTTATACAATTTTAGATGGGAAGTAATGTCCATTGGGGAGACGGGGAAAGCAGTTTCAGGTGTTGAGTGGGAAAAGCAAACTAACTGTGGGAATTACAGGTATTGTCACCTGAGACAACAGAGCCACAGATGAGTGAGCTTGGGTATAAGCCACTGGAAGATATTAACACCTAATTAACCATCCAGGGTGCATCCTGCTACTTAATCACAGGTGAAGTGAGAATGACAGAAGAGAAAGGAAGGGGGAACACTGGTTGGGTTTTGTCTGCCTTTCCCTCAATAGCATCATCTAACAGAGTTCTTATATGCAGACAGTGAGGATTTCTTTTTAGTTTTTTGGGTTTATTGAAAAACACAGTAAGTTCATTTGCTAGCAGGTAGGCAGTGGAGGTGAGGATTAAATTGATCTGAAATTGACATGGAGATCAGCCTCCTTTAAATTGGGTTCTGCAAACAAAGTTTCCTTTCTTCTTCCCTGGCTCCTGCCAGCAGAATTTTAGGTGGGGGTTTTGTAATAATTTAAAGGGATTCTGATGCCTGAGTTGATTCCCCCAAAGTTAATCAAAAGAGACATCTTTTGTTACCGATGGCAGTTCATTAAAGGGCTTGAATCTATATTGCTGTGGTGTGCCTCCTGCTTTTTAATGTTTTAAAATGAGGTTCATTCCTGATGTACAGGAAATGGGAGCAAAGCAGACACGGGGTCTCTTATTGGGCTGAAGAATTACAATAGTGAGAAGTGAATGTTCTGTTTACTTTCTTTACTTGTCTTCCTTATGTTCCTCTTTCTCTCTCTCTCAATGATAGAATCCTTTCAAAAAATCGGAAGGTGCACATGATGGTTGGACCGTGTTTGGAATCATGCATCGCACTTTAGAAAGCCATGCAGGTCTGCTGGGAAGGAGGAGGCATGGCTCTCCTCTATGCATGACGGTAGACAGGAGACCAGAAATTCCTTCACCGGTGTTGGCCTTTTAGATCCAAGCTAGGAACTGCTTTCACGTTCTTTGTTCCAGTGGGTAGCACATACTCAAAGTTTGGTGCTGATGTTTAAAGGCTGTTTTGTTTATTTGTTATTGGATTTCCCAGACCTTTTTAATGTTTCTCTTTCTTCTCTTCCTCTCCTCTTAAAGCCTGGAAGCTCTCTCTCACATTGCCTAGAATCAGTGGTTCTCAACCTGCTGGCCCTTTAAATACAGTTCCTCATGTTGTGACCCCAACCATAAAATTATTTTCGTTGCTACTTCATAACTGTAATGTTGCTACTGTTATGAATCGTAATGTAAATATCTGATATGCAGGATGGTCTTAGGCGACCCCTGTGAAAGGGTCGTTTGACCACCAAAGGGGTCGCGACCCACAGGTTGAGAACCACTGTCTAGGTCCTAGGAGAAGGAAAGTGCAGGGGCTAGCTCACACTTTACCAGGTGTGTTTGGAGGGTGGAGCCTGGGTGCCCCCTCCCAGTGAAGCACACAGTTTGCGGTGAGGACAGACTCTCTGTAACCCTCCGGGAGGCTGTGCTACCCAGGCCGGGGCTCCCAGCTGCCTCCAGGAGGTCGCTGTGCCCTGGAGGCCCCTTAGCGTATTGCTCTTTTCCTGGACACGTCGCTTTCCCAGAGGCTCCGTGAGCAGTTTGGGGAACCTCCTTATTTAGAACGTCACCTCTGTTTGCTTTGATCTTTGCTTACTTAGTAGCATCCTGACCTGACCCTAGTCCAGTGATGGCCAACCTTTTGAGCTCGGCGTGTCAGCATTTTGAAAAACCCTAACTGAACTCTGGTGCCGTGTCACATATAGACATTTTTTGATATTTGCAACCATAGGAAAACAAAGACTTATATTTTTGATATTTATTTTATATATTTAAATGCCATTTAACAAAGAAAAATCAACCAAAAAAATGAGTTCGCGTGTCACCTCTGACACACGTGTCATAGGTTCGCCATCACTGCGGCCTAGTCTAACGGACAGAAAGATCAGTGACCACCAAAGAGCAGAAATAGCATGAAGTGGTGGTGCTATGCAACCTCCCTACAGATCTGCAGGCGGGTAATATGCCCAGCTCCCCAAACGAGCTGGTGGGATTGGAGTTGGAGAGTTTGGCCCTTGACCCCGGAAGTAAAGTACGAATCCACCTGCCTGCCGGCCCAAAAGCCGGAAGCTTCATCCTTCCGGCCGGAGCGCAGAGCTCTTTCGGTGGCGGGGTGACAGTCGCCGTTCCAGAGAAGAACGCAAAAAGTAAGGATTTGTTTTTATTCATTTTTCCTCCTGTTTTATGCGAGCTGGCGGACACTGGTCATGAAAAACTTCCCACCCCCGTTTAGGGGGAAAGTTAAACGTTTAAGGCATCGGTTGGCACGGCCCGTGGGGCAGGGTTCGGGGTGGCACCGGGCAGCGCAGGCCCCGCCGGGTGTTTTTATCTGCCTTTTCCCAACATTTCAGTGTCGTTCAGAGTCCTCGCCCTCCCCGGCATCGTGGCCTCCCACAGGCAAAAAGGCACCTGCCACGCGCTTGCCAGGGTTCACAGGTCACATTTCCACTTTAGGAAGGACGGCCGAGTGTGTGATTTTATTGTAAATTTGTGAGGAGTTATTTCCAGAGCTCTTGAGGATGCAGCTTTTCTGAGAAAGCACCTTTTTACTATTTCTTTAAAATTTAATTGGGATCAGGCCACATCCTGGTTTATTTCCCCCCGCCCTCTTTTTCCCTCCCTCCTTCCCTCCCTCCCTCCCTTCCTTCCTTCCTTCCTTCCTTCCTTCCTTCCTTCCTTCCTTCCTTCCTTCCTTCCTTCCGCTATAGCAAGGTGCAATAAAAGTGACTTGTCATTTATAATCAAAGTTTGGTATCACTGAACTGAAACCGGTTTTGGGATTTTGCTGATAAAATAAATATTTGAAAAAAATCTAGCAATGAGGCTTGTGCAGTAGAGGCTTGTCAGTACATATGTATCTGTGTATGTGAATGTACAGGTAAGTATATTCTTCATACTGGCCTTGAAAAAGCGTCGTGCAACGCCGTGCCTTGCTGCACGCATCCGAGCATGAGGACACCCCGATACGAATGTAAGCACATTTTCTTTAATGAGCTTCTAATTTGGTTTTTAAACTTCCTTCGTAATTCACGTTAACTTACTTCTTCAGTTATATTATTTTTGCACTAAAGAGTCAGCGTTTACGTGCTAGGATTCTGGGTCTGTAAGCTATGGTGCTCCTTAGCTGGGAAGAGCTTTTTTCTTTCCTCCTAACAAGGAAGCTCATTTAGAAAGAAATCTTTATGTGAAGTGCTTGTCAGTTGGCATTTTTACTGGTTTGCTAACCCAAAGGTAAAATATAAAGCCATGTCTTTTCCTCACTGGCCTGTTGTTACTAGAAGGGTCCCTCCCTTGTTAGCTTGATAAATAATTTTACTAGGGGGACCCGGCTGTATTTTTATGCTTGCTGTCTCTTTTCTGCTTGCTGCAAATAAATTTCTGTACTCAGAGGACACTAAAACTCCAAACACATGGTATCTTCCCATTTTGCTACTGGTTGCCTGAAATATTTATTTCACCTCGTGTTTTTAATTAATTTTTTAAAAAATAATTTGTGATTAATAGCAAAGAAAAATTAGTCCTGTGTTTCATGGGACGATTGGGTAGGAATCTGGAAGTTTAGCTTTTTGGAAGGCTGCATGTGTCAAATCCTGTTTCATATTTGTCAGATTGACCAGAAGAGGTATTTACTGGGGAGCCCTGAAGTTTTTTCATTATCGATTTCCTTGTCTGTCTTTCCAGCTTTAAATATTAGTTGTTAATATGAGAAATGAAGAGGGCTATGGAATTCTGTCTAGAAACAGGCACTACAGGATAAAATCTTTATGTTCGTAAAGTGATACATTGTGTGAAAGTGGAGGTGAAATTGATGATAGGTATCAATATAAATATTGGCAGCCACCTGAGTCCTGGGCATTTAGACCTGGGATTCCTTGCTAATGGGGAGAGCTTGGTGTGAATTCCTGAAGCAAAATGAGTGGTTCTCTGATACAAACTTAGATGACACACCCAAAACATTCCATTAAAATAAAATAAAGATTAATGTGTTCTATAAATTATAAACACAATAACCATAGCACATAATAGGCATATAATAAAATGTTTCATGAACGACATTTATGCATTGTGGTAAAGTAAGTGTTCATTTTAAGTGAATGCCAGATTATCACATTCATTGAAATATGATTTTTTTTCCAAAGCAGGTATTCTGCTTGGTATTTGCTACTTTTTTGGTTTGTTTGTTTTGGTTTTTGCTCATTAGTGGAGTTTTATGTTCTGAAATTGGAAAATATTTTTATAAAGGTACCAGGGACATAAATTTGAAACTAGAATGCCAGTGCATGTAACCAGTGTCAAGGGTATTGGGGAGATTGAGTCAGCAGTTATCTGGAGCTCAGTTTTTGCAAAGATCACAAAAATGAAGAAGATGTAGGAAAAAAGTGGCCCATACACGAGCTCTCAAATATACTCAGAGCTCCAAAGGACAAGTCTTAGAGCATTCAGTTTCTGAGGCTTTGAACATAATATTTCATCATTTTCACCATAGATGTAAACAGTATCGGTTACTAAACCATGTATGTGTCTTATTGAACATGTTTACAGATTTTGTTTTCATATCCCGCTTCTCAGAGATGAGCTAGACTTCAAGCTGATGACTGACTTCCCACCCTTCTAACTCTGCCATTATAGAGACTATTGAGAATCGGATTTTTAAATATTTAATGAAGTGTTGATATTTAGCATTTCTTCTGGTCACTCTGGAGCCATCCCAGTTGGTTGAGAGCTAGAGGAGACTTGCGTGGAGTTGAAGATCAGGATGTTCCACCCAGCCCTGCCCTTTGGAGGTCATCCAAACATAGGCGATGGGGATGACAGCTACCATTGATGGGGGGTCTCTTGGGAGCTAGGGCCTATGCCATTTCTGATCCTAACAACACGTAGAAAGGTAGATATCATAATCCCCTTTACACAGATAAGGAGACTCAGGCCCAAAGCAATTAAGATATAACTCAGCCCTACAGCACAGTCATGTGGGTATTTCTAGGTAGAGCCCAGGACATCCCTGCCCTAGTCAGTTTATTCCCTCCTTCCTAATTAAAAAAAGCCCAGTGTTTAACCTCAGCAATGCATTATGAACTCAGTTGCCTTCTCTCCTTGGTCGTCTTTTTCTCAGTGGAATTGAGTGAAGCCTAGAAAAAAAATGCATTATAATTTGACTAATATCTAGAAGACCGGAGGTAGTTTTCTCATGCTCTTGACCCGAAGGACCCTTTTAACCCTAAAAACAAATGATTCTGTAGTTTGATTTTGGTAGGTAACAGAGCAGCCTTTCCCTACTCAAAGATAAAGATTGTCATTTCAAGAGCATTTAAAAAATAATAGATGGCACATTTCCTTAATACTCTGTAATGTGTAAAGCACCAGGTGCACAACCGACACTCAGGAAATTGCTGGATAGTGAAGATAAATCAGTGTTAAATCACTCCATTGAAAGCCCTCTTTAATAAAAAGTTGTCAGCAAAATCTGTGGTGACATGAAAAAGAACACACACTTTCTGCATCTGTAAAATAGGGCTAGTTCCTCAAAGGCCAGTGCAAAGGATTAAATGTGATAATGTATGTAAAGCGCTTGGCACAGAGTAAGCACCCACCGTGCCTGGCCTGGATCAGTATTACATAGAATAAAACTTTGACCTTGACATGATGCAGTCCTTGGTTTGTTTTTATGATTGTGACATTGGACTTCTTCCTCTCTGCTTGAAAATAAACGTCAAAATGGGAAGATCAAGAAGATCTTAGAACAGGAGTTTAGAACTATTAGCTGCTCTCCCTTGAGAAATACCACCACCCTGAGAAAAGGTTTTTAACAAAGGTGTGCTTGGGGAGTTCTGTGGTTAAATAATTTAGGGAGAGTAAGGATTAGAAAAAATTAAATATTTGCTTTGCTATTGTTTGTCTCAGAAATTTTAATGCTGCTAGGCACTGTGGCCATCCATGGGGACACACCCACAGGGTTGACACACAATATCTTCCAAACATATTTGAATTTAGAACCTGTTTTCTAACCCATCCATCTCATGGAACTAGCATTACATAGGGCAGTTTGAAAAATGGTTGTTGAAACATGGAAGTCTGGGTTATTTTATTTAGTACCAAATAGCGCCTTTACTAATGTCCGCCAAGAAATCCATGTTCTGAAATATTTGTTTGTAATTCTGTGTTTGTTTTGTTAATCAGAGTCTCTATAATAGCTATAGGGTTTCTGATCACCAAGAGAAATGGTATAATTCCACGGATGTTTATTCAGTCAAAAGCATTAGAAAATCTTAGGAGGTTATCCTGTAGGTCTTTACAATACTAAGAATGGCACATGGGTGCCATTACTGCATTCATGGGTTCCCTATGGGGTTTCAGGACCAAAAAAACCAAGATCACTGTCAAATCCAGCCTGGCCATTTGTGATTAGATGAGCCTTCCTAGGAAATCAGAGGTCCTGGGAATATGTTCATTTCCTAGAATCTTGGACATAAAAATTCTGCCTTCAGGTTTCTGTTAGATTATTATTAGAATACAGGTATATATTAAAGGCATGAAATACAGCCGGGGCTGGGGGGAGTTGGGAAAGGAGGTTCATGCCTCTGTCACTCTTCCTTCCCTTCTCTTTGCACATCTGCTTCATTCTTCCTTTTGAGGACAGACAGGCCTTCCTGCTTTGGAGTACACGTGATTACCACGCTCACCTCTTGGTCCCCTCCCCTAAACGTCCCCAGCAGAGGTGGGTTAGAGATTCTAAGTTCCAGTTCTTCGAAGAGATAGCTGACTGGCCAACCTTGGTCAGGTGTCTATCTCTCATCCAATCAGCAGTGCCTAGGGGTGGGCCCTCAGGGCAGCTGCCTGACTAATCCAATTTTTTGAGAAAGGAGTGGGACAAGGCTTAGGTACAGCGGTTCTCAACCTGTGGGCCGAGACCCCGTTGGCAGTCGAACGACCCTTTCACAGGGGTCGCCTAAGACCATCCTGCATATCAGATATTTACATGACGATTCATAACAGTAGCAACATTACACTTATGAAGTAGCAACAAAAATAATTTTATGGTTGGGGTCACAACATGAGGAACTGTATTTAAAGGGCCAGAAGGTTGAGAACCACTGGCTTAGGAGATGGGCACTTCACAACATGGGGGAAGGAAACTGGTACCCAAGACTCATGTATACCCCTTTAGGAAATAGACATGAGTAGAATTAGAGAATGAACCTAGAGGCTGAGTTGTCAACCCTGGATATACCTGGGGAGCTTTTAAAAATGATGCCCTGACCCTAGCTGGTTTGGCTTAGTGGATAGAGTGTCCGCCTGTGGACTGAAGGGTCCCGGGTTCAATTCAGGTTGTGGGCTCAGTCCCCAGTGGGGGCATGCAGGAGGCAGCTGATCAATGGTTCTCTTTTATCATTGATGTTTCTCTCTCTCTTTCCCTTCCTCTCTGAAATCAATAAAAATAAATATAGTTTAAAAAATGATGCTGTGCCCCAGACCAATCAAATCAGAACCCTTAGGGGCTGATGGGATGCAAACATCAGTATTTTTTTAATTCTCAGCACAATCAGGATTGAGAATTCCTAGTAGGAGAAGCCAGGGACACAGTTATCTATAGAAACCCAGAAAGTGAAAAACCCACTTGTGACTTTCCCATATCTTATTGTTGTGTCTTACAACTCAGCGCTTTTCAGGTTTAGTTTAAAATTAAAAGGGATGAACAATTGCTTTGTTCCCTGTTCCTTTGGCCTTCACAGTTCTCTATTAAAATCAACTCTGTTTTTTAGAAGGAAGGCTAAGACAGTCAGATAAGACACATGGGGAAAGTGAATTGGAGGTAGTGTCTGGAAGCCTCCATTTTAGACCTGCCTTGGCCACTAAGCAGCCAGGTGACATGAGAGGCCACATCCCCTGATCACCTTACTGGGTCTCAGTCCTTTTCTTTTGGGAAATGGGTCAATTGAGGTAGAATGAGAAGGCTTCTGTCAGTCTACACCAGGGGTCCTCAATCTACGCCGGCCACATGCGGCCCGCCAAAAACATTTATCCGGCCCGCTGGGTGTTTTTGCCACCGCTGCCTGTCCTGCTTAGCAGCCGACTCGTCCCAGGCCCGCAGTGCGCATGTGTGGAATGTCTGAGGGACAGTGAACTGGCCCCCTGTTTAAAAAGTTTGAGGACCTCTGGTCTACACAGTCTGGTAAGTGACCAGTTTCCCACAGATCCGCACATGAACCAGGGGAGATAGGGTTTTGAGCTAGCAGAATGGCTAATTTTTTTTAAAAAAATATTTTTTATTGATTTCAGAGAGGAAGGGAGAGGGAGAGAGAGTTAGAAACATCAATGATGAGAAAGAATCATTGATTGGCTGCCACCTGCATACCCCCACTGGGGTTTGAGCCCACAACCCAGGCATGTGCCCTTGACTGGAATCAAACCCGGGGCCCTTCAGTCTGCAGGCCAAACCTCTATCCACTGAGCCAAACCCGCTAGCGCAGAATGGCTACTTTTAAACAGGTGATAGCTTGTTTTTAATTTTGCATGGAAAAGTGTATTTAGTTATCGAGTTACAAGAATAGATGTATTTCAAATTATTTGCACAAACTTTTGCAGATACCAATGAGATATTTCTCTCATTTGTCATCATTACCACCGCACACTTATTTAGTGTGTGATTGGGGTTGTAGTAGAAACAGGACCGAGGAAAATGGTGCTGGCTGGAATTAACCAAGATGTTTGATCACACACTGTCAGACACATTGATCGTCCACTAAAGCATGGCATTGAACCACACAGAAACGGCCCACTCTGAATGCACTCCTCACTCTACCTTGTAAGACAATTACCTTTTAAATTTCTCATCTCTTAGGCTCTAAACTCTGTGAGCGTGGAGTTCACGCCTCATTTATTTTTGTGTCCAGCACAGCCCTGTGTCGGTGAGCAGCACACAGCACCGGTGCCTCACATCCTTTCTGGAAAGTGTCAGTGTGTACCGGAATAAGCGACTAGGTGCACAGACAAACAAGCCAACAAATGGGTAATAAGAATCTAGTGAAAGTTTCTGAAAGGACGAAGATGACATCTTTGCCGTCTGTCAGAATTACAAGTTGTTCTCTTAATCCTCTCCCAGCTTTTCAGCAGACCCTTATCCTGACATTTCCTTGACACTGCGGTGAGCGAAGTTTCTTTTCCTGGATGGCTTGTTAAATATAGTCTGCACCAGACCTATTTCTTAATGTCTTCTTTTGGAGAGCTATTGGAAAATAGACCCCCTTTTCTCTGGCTGGTTTAGCATCAAAGTTATTATGCTTTATTTTAAGCTTTAATTCAATGAATGCTTCGTGTACACCCTGTATAATCTAGAATATGGATTCAGTACCAGAGGACTCAGAAACAAATAGGACACAGTTTGTGCTCTCAAAATTTATTACTGATGGGAACAGACAGTTAAAAAAATAAATGCTGGTCCTGTTTGGAGATGGGGTTGGTGAGGAATATAGGAAAATGATAGTCATTTTTGTCATTTTGTGATCACCATATGCGAAAGCAAAAGCTACAAAAGTAGCCAAAGGAAACTAGGGGTTTTTTTTTATTTTTGTTTTTGTTTGTTTATTTTTTAAACCTGGGATAGGGAAGCTCTTCCTTAGCCTGATGCACCACCCAGATGCTACCCAGAAATAGATTGATACATTTGGCTACATAAGTAAACTACCCATAACAAAATGCCATAAACAAAATCAAGATACAAACAGCATAGTGGGAAAAATTACAAACCACTGGATAGTCAAAGACCCAATTCCCTTAATAGGAAGAGCTCTTAATAAATCCATAAGAAAGATGGTAAACAACCCGATAGGAAATGGGTGGAAGAATGGACAAATAACCAATAATCTTATGAAATAATGCTCATCCTCACTCATTTCCAAATAACAATAATGATAAGAATAATTAATACTTCCTTTGGGCTGAAATGCAGGGTGACGGGTAGTCTCATACATTATTGTGAGTCTGTAAATTGGGCAACCTCTTAGGGGGCTCATTTTAATAATATCTTACAGCATAAACTATTCACAGACCAAACACCCTTTTATACACATTTCGTGTTGGGGATTTTAATTCAATACAGTAGTCTGAGTATAGCTGGAATAAACAGTGTCTTTATGGGTGTGAGTTGGGGAAGGAAGGATTGCCCTGGACATGGACCGAGATGGGCAAACAGGGGTCAGATGGAGAAGAAATTGAAAGGCATGCCACAGGGGACATGGAAACAGAAGACAAAAATCGAAAGGGAGGAATGAACTAGGAATGACAGTTTGTATGCTTGCCTTCCCTGAAGTCACTGCTGCCCGGAGTTTATTGTGACAACTGTGAAGCCACCCAGGTGTTTGTCCACCTCGTGATCAGTCTGAATTCACTGAGTGCTCCCCACCCGATAAAAGACGCATAGGTGTAAATTGAATTGAGAGCAGTATTGTTCACTGAGCCATGGCAGCAGTTTCTCTGTTTCAGCCCTTCCCTCTATCATCTGCATTGTTGTAGACCAAGTGTTAGGGGACGTAGGGGAGGGGGGGGGGTTCAAAGAAGTACAGGGGGATTTGTTCACGTGTCTGCCATTAACATCAATCGGAGAGGCAGGCCAGAGATGCCTGGAGTCCCTCCACACACCTCTTTGAAAAACGTCCCCTCTGGTGTTGCTACCAGGCTCCCCTCCACTGATACAGGATTTGGGGCCTTTGAAGTCAGTTGTGGAAATTTCACTGCTTTCTTTGACTCTAGCAAATTGCTCCAAAATGCTACAAATGTAAGAAAGAATAAGGGAGCTTTAGTTGCAGCTTAGAGGTGGAATCCCCTTAAGCCATTGACAGAAAAATGTGTTACTTCTTTCAGGTTTTAATTTGTGTTATATTTTAAAATGCAGCAATGCAGTTCCAGTCTTCTCTTAGGAAAAGGAAAATGAGAGTGAGTCCGGTGCCCAGAGGTTAGGAGAGGGGTAAATTCTGCAGCTCCAGATCTTTGAACTTGTTACATTTGGGGGGCAGACCCTGACTCAGGGGCAGAGCTGCCTGCTGAGAAATGGTGTGAAACTGATTTTGTCCAATGTGGTTGAAAAACATTTCTAAGGTGAATTGAGGCAAATTGTGGAGGTCAAGGCTGGAAACCCTGCGGCCTCATGGGACATGAACCCATGAGAAGACAATGGGGAGATGCAAACTTACTGCTCAGTCCAGGGGCAGTGGTTACAAATGTGCTTAAAATTGGCCTCAGGCGTCCTCTCATTTAACTGGGCTTGGTGCATTTTCTAAAGTAAAGTTTTTTTTTTTACTTTATTCTCATAGTCTGCTAACACTGTAACAAGTGAGCAAGAAGCCTGGGTGGGTGGAATGACCAGTGGAAGCTGCCCAGGCTTCAGTTACCACCTCCATAAATTTAAGGATTGGGTACAAATCTGAGGTCTCAAAGCTTGTTTGGTTTTGTTTCAGCAGAGGGCCTGTTGTAAAATGAAAGTGTATGTGGGATCACTGAATAGAAGAGAAATGAGAAGTTACTGGAGGTGGGGCTGGCCTTCCAAGTTCATACCCCTTCTCTCTTCTCTCTGTACCCCAAGGACTCCATGACCTCTGCAGCCAATTTCGAAATGCTTTTGGGAATTGTTCTCCCAACAAATGCCAGGGCAGAGGGTCTTTGATGTAGGAGAAGACACTCTCCCTCACTGGAAACACTTAGCAACTCTTCAGGGTGGGGCAGGCTGCACAGACATCAATGTCAGGCCTTTGAGACTTTGGCAAAGTCACCTCCTTTCCATAGAGGGAGCTGATAGAACCAGCCTCAGGCAATTCCTATCCAAGTGAAATGAGAAAGCCGAGGCAGCACCCACTCGTGCAAAGCCAGGAGTTTCTCATTACTCATGGGGGAGTCGAAGTGACCAGTCATAACTGTGTCTTTTTTTTTTTTTTTCTCAAAAACTTTGAAGATTTTTTTTCAGGATTCAAGGGAATCCTATAGTCTAGCTGGCAAAAGTTGACTGCTGCCCCTGTCACATGTCTATTTTTTCCTTTATACCACACCAGACAGATCCAGGGTCTGTATCTTTTACTCCCATGACCAGCATTTAGCACAGAAACCCCACAGAGCACACTCCCAGCAGATGTTTGCCGGATTGACTCTCAGTGATATGTCGAACCCACTCCTATAGGCTCGTAAGAGCCAGCTGGGTGCATCTCCTCTCAAGTTTATATTCAGGAACTTCCCTTTGGTAGCATGAAAGAGGCCATATGATAGGAATATATTTGCAGCACAGAATGCAAATGCTATAAAATCAAACCTCTTTTCCTTCCACCCCTATCCATCAGAGAGCTGGTTGTTAAACATTTAGCAGCACACCCCTGTTTGGGATGTGCAGATGAAAACATGGACATTTAACAGAGCAGTATCAAGTGGATCAAATGCATCTCTCACATTGCTGCTGTGATGGGAAGCACAAAATAAGCGGAGGCAGGGAGGTCATTGTGGGCAGAAGCCATCAAAGGAGGATCTTAGGAGAATGAGAGGTTATGGCAGGGGTGGGCAAACTTTTTGACTCGAGGGCCACAATGGGTTCTTAAACTGGACTGGAGGGCCGGAACAAAAGCATGGATGGAGTGTTTGTGTGAACTAATATAAATTCAAAGTAAACATCATTACATAAAAGGGTACGGTCTTTTTTCTTTTTAGTTTTATTCATTTCAAACGGGCCAAATCCGGCCCTCGGGCCGTAGTTTGCCCACGGCTGGGTTATGGGCACGTAGGAATCAGTGAACGGCTGTTTCAGGCTATGGGGATCAGGATGGGAAGGGACATGGTCAGGTTAATAAGGGAATGGCTTTGGAATTTGCAAAGAAAGGTGAGATTGGCTTGCCCAGGGCTGAGGAAGGTAGGTGAGTAGCAGGACAGTTGTGGAAGGTGAAGGATGGAGGGACAGAATAGGTTAGGCAGGACCTTGGAGGATGCTGAGGTGTTGTTAGAAGTTGAATTCCATTTCCACCTGCAGCAGTGATTCCTTTACCTTGCAGATATTTCCAACTTAATGCAAAGCTTTAACCTGCCAGCTTTAGTGGCCTCCTTAACCTCTTGAGCTGGTGCAGAGTTGAACTAAATAGCTTCCAAAATGTTTAGAAACTTAGGTAAATCGATGGAAGAGGGATCCAAAAAAAGGAACAATGAGAGCAGCTGGGCTCTCTGGGGCTGTGGTTTGAGGTTGAGAACAAAGGGAACCACTCCATGATTGTTGCTGCTTCTGTCCAAGATTCGGGCTGACGGGTCATGGGACCAACCTCAATGGTTTTTAATTTTAACGCTTGGTCTTTGACTGGTGCCTCCCTGAGAACTGGGGTCAGCTCCCTCATGGTCAGCGGTTCTCAACCTCAGCTACCCCTGAGAATCATCTGGAAAGCTTTAAACATCCCAGTGCCTAAGCCCAGTCCAGATCAATTACATCAGCATTCTGAGGTGGTACCACGGCATCCAGACCATTTTCAAAGGTCCCCAGGTGATTGTAGCCTCAGCCAGGGCTGACACACTGCTATCAGATACTGGCTCTCAGACTTCAGTGAGCATCAGATCACCTGGAGGATTTGTTAAAACTCTGATTGCTAGGCCCCATCTCTAGAATTCCCAGTTCAGGCAGTCTGGGGGAGGGGCCTGGTAATTTACATTTCTAATGAGTTCCCAGGTGATGCCAGAATGGGCCACATGTAAGAACCACTGCTCTAAGGTAACTGAAGTAGCATTTAGAAAACAGTCTGATGGGCGAGTCAGGTAGACTCCCATTCTCAGTTCTGAAGTTCTCACCTGCTTAATCTCACCATTTGTTTAAAGCACTGGATCTTAACCAGGGTGATATTGCTCCTCAGAGAACATTTGGCAACATCTGGAGACAATGACTTGGGGACTGGGTGCTACTTGCATCAGTGGGTGGAGGGAGGGATGCTGGTAGGCATCGTACAGTGTACTAGACAGTCCCCACAATAAAGCACTATCCAGGTCAAAATGTGAATCATGCTGAGATTGAGAAACCCTGGATGGAAGTCTCTGAGCTTCTTTTGGCTTCATATATGAAGTGGAAATAGTCATACTTGCTCTTCTAGATCAGCAGCGGTTCTCAACCTGTGGGTTGCGACCCCTTTGGCGGTGAAACGACCCTTTCACAGGGGTCGCCTAGACCATCCTGCATATCAGATATTTATATTATGATTCATAACAGTAGCAACATTACAGTTATTAAGTCGAGACAAAAATAATTTTATGATTGGGTCACAACATGAGGAACTGTATTTAAAGGGCCAGAAGGTTGAGAACCACTGTTCTAGATTGTTGCTAAGAATAAATGAGATCCTATAGTGAAAGCACTGTAGGCAGGAAGTGCTCAATAAACAGCAGTAGTTCTTAACCTCTTAGCTGAGTCTGTGAGTTAGTGTTGTAAACTTGGCTGAGAAACTTGACCTCCATGGACCTGTTTACTCAAGTGTGAAATGGGCACAGTAGGACTAAACTCCTGAAGGTTAGTTATAAAGATTAAATAAGATAATACATGTAAAGCCCCTAGAAGTGCTCAATAATCACTCTCTGTTATTATGGTTTTCCATTATATCCTTCCACAGACATGACTCTCTCCCTTAAAGCATCCAAGATGCTGACTTAACGACTTCTCACTTTGCAGGTCTGTGATGTATGTGGGAAGTTGGCCAATTTCTAGTTTCCAGGTTGCGAGGACTCAGGAACAGCAGCAGGAGTAGGTCGGCCTCTTAGCATCCAAGACTCCCAGGCCAGATGGTGCTCAGAGTGCCCCACTGCATGTGGCTGGTCAGAAAACCTGATGTGTACGTTTCGCTTACACATCTCCAGCCTTAGTACAGGTCTGCTTTAATGAGAAATTGGTGACATAAAATGTTTAGAAAACAAAACCCTTCTGGTACTCACATGTCATAGGTAGGCAGGTTCAAGGCAAGGCCCCCTCACCCCTCAACCCTCCCCACTTCCAGAGGGAGCAGGAACTTGACTCCATTGCCTGGTTATTCAACCAGCCTGTGACTCCTGATGTGAGTTACAGCGGGAGCCCAGCGGCGGACCCCAGGGCCACCGGGGGCCATCCACAGACACTGTCCTGCCACCCTCCTCTGCAGAGAGCCTCCTGCTCCCATCGGAATGACAGCCTCAGAGGTAGACTGTCCTTCCTCTAATCTGCACGCAAAATGGATTTTAGCGACTGGATTTTATTGAGAAACCAGCTCCCTCTTCCCCACCCCCAGCATTGGAAAACATATTGTCTTCTTTACTGTAGTTCATTTCGCTCTCTGTGGTGATTAATGAATTAAAGATGCAGTGTATTTATTCTTTTGCCTGATTACCATTCTGTAATAAATCTAAGTGCTGGAGTCTGTCGATACAGGAAGGCCAACCTGCCTCTTTGGAAAATAAAGGTTTGTACATTAAGCTTAACTTCCAGCTCTCCGACGCAGGAGAAAATTCACTTTTAGAGCCTTATAAAAATAAGTGGGAGGCCCAGAGAGACACTGGCTGGCTGGCAGCTAGGAGATTCCATTGCTGTGAACCAGAATGCACTTTGCACACACCACCCCGGACTTGGGAAGGCCAGTTGACCAATAGATGGGATTGTTTTGGGGCATACTGACTATCACACTGTTCGTGGAGGTGATGGTGGGCAGGAAGGTGACATCCATGCAAACCTGGTGCTCTCTAGAAGTCACACTGATCTCTAGCTGAATGACCATCTTCATCACGCCATTTGACTAAGCAGGTCAGGGTGGGGATGCTGGTCCCCGGGAGAGCTCCTGGGGGGCAGGAGCTGGGGCTTGCATGGTGGCTAAGAGCATCTCTATTGGAGTCAGACAGGCCCTTGTCCAGCTCTACCCTGTCACTTCTTAGCTGTGTGACCCTGGGCAAATTTGGTTTCCTCATCAATTCAATAGGGGCTCTCCTTTCTACTGTGCGGGACTGTAGAGGTAGAGTTGCCCCAGGACATGTAGCAGAACAGGAAGGAAACAGAAAGAAATGAAAAAAATTAGGTTTGCAATACCAGTAGCAGATTCCTTTTCCTTTTTTATTTTTCTTTATAAAGAGAAAGCAAAAAACAAAACATTAACAATATTCACTTGGCCTGTGGCTTACATGATCCCATTCCTCAGCTGCCACTTATTAGACATTATATACACTTATATTTATATTTTACATATGTATATAATTCATACTCAGGTAGTAATAAAAAAATCAGATCGAATGAGTCCCCCTTCTAGCTAATATTCCCATTTGAATGATAGGTGGTCTCTTTATATGCAATTTATCCATTCCTGGACAGCCCAAGGACTACCTTCAAGGATTCTATAAAATCCTTTAAAAAGAAATTCAAGGTTCAGCCCAAGTCCATTTTTCTAGAAAGGGGGTCCCCACCTTAGAGCCTCAAGCAATTCAACGGCCAAAGAGTTGGAAAATAAAACCACAGGTCCCAAAGGCCTCGTGAGATTCCCATGGATGGTACTGGTGCCGACAAGTCAGTGCCCTTAAAACCTCACCAGGACTAAGGATGCAGGCAATCTAGGCTCTAGTTCAGGGTTGCCACTAACTAGTGGGGCTCTCTACATCAGTCTTTGACCTCAGTTCCCTCCTCTGGGAAATGGGGATAATAGGTCAGAGGGTTAGATGACCAGGCTTCAGTGTGAGCAGGGTGCCAGGCCAGGATCAACCCCCCTTACCCCTCACCCCCTTACTCCACCTTCATCTCCTCCCCCCACCCCGGACATGTTTGGCAAGCGGCTTTCATGGTTTCTTCCCCCATGAAGAGCCTCAGCCCCTTCCTCCACTGACCATGGACTTGCAGGACTGGGCAGCAGGGAGGGTTGGAGACCTTGCAATGTGGCCCTAACCCCTGATCTGTACCATCTCTCCTGACCAGCCCAGACCCCTCCCACCCCTCTCCCATTTCTCCCAGTTCCTTTAGAATGCTAGCAAGTTGCAATCTCACTCCAACTGGGATGTTACTAGACTCACAGATGGATTATTTTTAAATGAGCCAGTATGTACAGTTCATTCATAGCTTCTTCCCCTCCCCTGACTCAGGGCTCCACTATGACACCATTGACCTTATTCATCTCAGGACTCACTCCTCACTCTTCTTCCCCCAAATTCCTCCTTTCTCCTCCCCCCCCCCCCCCCGACCCCAAACCAGAAAATGAACTTTCTAGGTAACAGAAGAATAAAGTATTTCAGCAAGGCAGGCATACTTCCTAGGACCAAGAAATACTCCTGCCTTCTCTCCAAGAAAGTAAAATATTGCAAAGGTGGAGAGGAGAGAGGCTTCCAGTAGGACTGCAGGACTTTGCATTTAATTATGCACTGAAAGCCTCTTAGTGGGAAGTCCCAGGAGGCCTGAGGGGTGGCAGCCAAGTGGGGGAGAGGAATCTGTTGAAAGCAGGGTGTGCTGCATTTGACATGCATCCACCTGGAAGTTTCTCCCTTTCTGCCTTGAAAATACCTGGAATTGTGAACTAGATTAAGAAGCTTCAACCCCCAGCTAATAGTTGGGGCTGCCTTTCCAAACATCCCCAAATGCTCACCAGTGATTCTACCCTGAGGAGTCTAGATGATGATTTTTGAAAGTGAAGAAGAAGGAAAAGGCTTTCTCTTTCCTCTTTTCTCATGTCGCCAGGTGTGACACCGGAATCAGAATCAGATATGACACTCCAAAGATCATTCAAGCAGTCAAACCTATGATATGTGTGTATTTCCCCTAGCTATTTATTTATTAAAACATCTAGAGTAGTGCTAATAGAAACATATGAGCCACGTTTTAAATTTTCAGTTTCCTGTTTTCTAGCAGCCACATTTAAAAAGTTAGAAAGAAACAGGTGAAATGAATTTTAATATCTTAAACCCAATAAATACATCAAAATATGATTAAGACAACCTGTGATCAATATAAAATGTATTAATGAGATATTTCACAATTTTTTGCATGTGCCAAGTCTCAAATCTGATGTGTATCTCAATTTTGATGCTAAATGTTCAACGGTTAATGTGAATTAGACTCTGACCAAAACAAAGGTCAGAGATGTGTTTAACAGAAAAAACATTTTTTACACTGCTTCAGTTTTTAAATTTAAAAGGAAATTAGTGGCAATCAAATACAGCCAAAATTTCAGTTCCTAAAACACACCAGCCACATTCCAAGTGCTCAGAAGCCGCATGAAGCCAGCTGCTGTATCATTGGCTTGCACACTGAGCTCTAGAGTTTGGGGGTTACCTGGTTGTAAACCACTAACCACAGTTTGAGATTTAGCTTTAATATCTGGAAAGTCCAGAGCCTTGTAGACACAGCCTTCACCCCGTGTTAGATTTACCAGAGGTAAGCTCCAGGTGTCTATGTAGTATAAACACCTAGCACAGCACCTGCACTTAACTTATACTTAATAAATATTTGGTGAATGAATGGGTGGGCAGGACAGGGGACATATGAAGAACTTGCTGCCAGGTGGATACATGTGAATTTCAAATAGGAGCCTGAAGGGATTTGGGGCTTTGGGGGGGAGTGGGGTGGGATTCAGGGATATTGTCTAAAGAAGGAAGGAGTGGCCTAATCTGTTTCCTGGGCCAAGGAGGAGCTGGATCCAGAGGGCAAGTATGGAGGTGTCTACTTCTGGGTGGGCGGGATGGTATTTCCTCTTCCTCTTCCATTTGCTCTTCTAAGAAGTAGATCTTGAGTCAAGGCCCGAAATAGCAGCTTTCTGGTGAGTGTGGGGTCTTCTCCAAAGCAGGGAGGCTTAAGAATGAGGGTTGGAGAGAGCTGAAAACTCCCCCAGGTCTGCAAATGTTGGAAAATCTGCCTTCTTGGGTCTATGGGTAAGAACAAGGCTGAGTAAACATTCTGTAGTGTTAATTGGCATCCATGGTATAGATAAGGTAGAACAATGTTGTGCACTTTGGTTAGTCAGTGGTCCTTTAAGCTTTTAAAATAGATTTTTCTCAAGGGCTAAGAGCTGTGTCTCTTGAGTCCTGGGTCCTGGAACACGGTAAGGAAGTCTACTTGGTCATTCATTCATCCTTCCATTCATTATTCACTCGCCTGACACATTGCCTATCAAGACACTATTGTGTGAGGCAGTGGGATGCTCAGAATATAGATGGGAACAAGAGAAACCTGGTCCTGCCCATACTGCCTTTCAATTTGTTGGCATAGCTGGGCTTTAAACAAACACACTACGATTGTGCTAAGTGCCATGCAGACCAAACTGGTCTGGATATTAGAAAATGTAAGATTTACGTTGAGTATTTAAGGATGAGAGGATTATTTGTTGAGAAGTTAGGGGAATGAAGATGGAAAAGGGCAATGTTTTCCAGGTGGAAGAAGGAACATATCAGAAGGTTGCAGACAGGAAGGAGTGGAGAGCCTACCAGTGAGTGTGTGTGGGGGCAAATGGCTCATGTCAAAGCTAGAGACAGTGTGTGTGCATTCTTGGCTCATTTGTATCTAGCTTGGTGCCCAACACACCACAGGTGCTCAGCAAATATTTTCTGAATTAATGAAGGCAAATAGTTAAGCATCCAGACACACTGCCTCCTCTGTTCTCAGCCCATTGAGTTCCATTCTGAACTGTGTGGATGATTCTTGTAAATTTCTTTGGCTTTGGAGAACGAACATTTTCTGTTTCTCTGTCCAAGACATTGCCCACAATCGCACATTTGGAGAAAAACACACAACATCGTTTAGGTTATTTTTTATTTTTATCTGCACAGCCTATGTTTCTATTTTTTAAATTTTCAATACTGTGATGGTTCAACTTAATTTGATGGAGGATTGCCTAGGTGTCCCTCCTCTAATTTCTCATCTCAAATTCTTTTGAGTTCTCTGATTTAACCAACTGGGTTTCCACAGCAATATGCGATACACAGAATTTCTTTAAAGGATAGGATTAGTGACATAGACATAAGGGAGACTCATAAACTGAACAAACCAAAACAAGGATATGGTAGGAGAACCTTCATGGACCTCTGTATGCTTTGCCACATCTGCCTATCAGATATCCAAACTGTAAACTGATGTGATAGAGAGGAAGGAAAAAAATAGTGTGAAATGTGGGACATCAGCATGTTTCATTTTCGTTGGCTCCTCCAACTTAAAAATTACATCATGTTTAACATCTTAATTAGGGACAGTAATGTACAACACTTTTTAAAAAATGAACATGTAGTCATTTACTCTGGAAGTAAGTTACAGTCAATTTATCTGCAGTGACAAGTCAGTAAAACATGGGAAGGCTCATGCTTTTCAATCACCTGGTATTTGTTTCCTGTTTTTACTACTGAATGGAAGGCAGGGTAAGGAGTGTGTGCAGCTTAAGGTGGATGCTGTGACTTTTTAAATCTGCCACTTTCTGGCTTCTCCTTGAAAAACCCAGTCTAATTTTTGCCACGAGCTTAGAATTTGCACGGAGACGCACATTGTTGAAGAGAAAGTATGTCTGGGGCCTTTTGGTTCTTGCGATGTGGATGGTCAGGGTGTTTCAAGTGGTAAACCGAGCTACTATCTGCTTTTACCAGTGGTGCATTCTAATGAGAGTGTTCCTCGTATGCACAGACCATCAGTCGCCAGTGTCAAGGGGCCTCCGGAGGTGGGCTTTCTTCTTGGTGGTGCAAGCTTGGTTAATAGCTAAGCCCACTCAAACCACGGCCAATGTCCTCTGGCACGGTGCTTGTGTTTGACGAGTGGTAGTGTGGTTTCAGAAACGGCAATTAGATCAAAGTAAATAGCCCCCAAACACACAGCGACCAGGAGAGATTGAGAAGGCACACCCCGGGTTGAGGTTTTGTGGTGTTTCTGTTGGTTCAGAAGAGAAGTGCATGCGTGCAGCCAGGAATAAACAAATTCTGTAAATAATCTGCTTGACTTTAGAGAAAGGACATGTGAAGGTTACCCTGTGATCACCTCTGAGAATTTAAAAGCCTCCTATGGATCAGGAGGGAACCCCTACTATAAACATGAGAACCAGGTTACAATTCCTAGAACCAAAGTGAAGATTGGTGGTTTGTTTTCACCCAGGAAAGCCACTGGGTACA
Source organism: Myotis yumanensis (assembly GCF_028538775.1). NCBI lineage: Eukaryota > Metazoa > Chordata > Mammalia > Chiroptera > Vespertilionidae > Myotis > Myotis yumanensis. The sequence goes on from NW_027223769.1 coordinate 19,193,969, forward strand.
TGAACCACACCTGGCTGGATGGTAAGATTTAGGACAGTGATGGCGAACCTATGACACGCGTGTCAGAGGTGACACGTGAACTCATTTTTTGGGTTGATTTTTCTTTGTTAAATGGCATTTAAATATATACAATAAATATCAAAAATATAAGTCTTTGTTTTACTATGGTTGCAGATATCAAAACATTTCTATATGTGACACGGCACCAGAGTTAAGTTAGGGTTTTTCAAAATGCTGACACGCTGAGCTCAAAAGGTTTGCCATCACTGATTTAGGAGGACAGGGAATGTCTGTTTGGCTCAGTGGTATGTTCTCAGGGCCTAGGACTATATTCCTGCTTTTACTGAAAATCCCCCATTCTGTGCTTCTCCAAGGGTCTCAGCTACCCTGTGCTTCATCCTCTTTGTATAATGAAGCTGATCCTAAAAAGTTTGACCCCAGTCTTCCCTTCCCTCTTAAGTGAGAAAGTAAATGATAATATAAAGTCAGTTCCAATATTGTTTTCTAATTTTAACTCAAAGAAGGATTGAATTCTGATCACTTGAAATGACAAATCTTAGTAATTAGGTTAGCCAGAGAGAAGGCTACATGGACTTTAAACCATGGCATTCCTTGAGATGGGTTACTTGAACCAAACTTCCTTCCTTCCATTCTTCCTTCGTTCATTCGTTCCTTCCCTCCTAATTTCACTCTTTTTTAGTTTAATGCTTCCAGTGTACTCTTTCAGTAGGTCCAGCTCAAGCATAAATGAACACATTTCCCTTTCACACTTTTTATGACAATCGTACTAATAAAGTGGCCCCCACAGACCAAATTGATCTGTAAGTTATATTGGCTTGGATGGTCTCAGGCTGGCTTGCTCCATGCGGTCATCAGGTTCCAGGACAGGTTCACATTCTGATATGTGTGGGTGGGAAAGAGAGGCCACCACGCTTCCTTTGAGCTGCTCCCATCACAACATGGAGCATTTACTGCACCCATCAGCCTTGGCTTGGCTTCAAGGTCACTTCTCTCAGGAGACTTCTCTTACTGACTAAATTAGGTTTTGAGTCTGAGATTGATGACCCTATACCACCTGCATATCTCATATGTGCTCATTGGGAGGAATATATTTCTCCTCCTGTATCCTTGCCCCTCACAGAATACTCAGCATATACCAGGCATTTAATATGTATTAGTTGAATACATGAGAAACTACACATAACCCCTGTCTTTGTCATAATAGCTAGCATTACTGAAGGATGACCATGATTAGGCATCCCTCTTACTCTTTGCTACACTCTACAAGTTGGCCACTATTCTGATCCCTCTTTTACAGATGAGGAAACTGAGTCCTAGAAACTCTGACATGATCAAGGTCCATAACCAGTAAACAGAGGGGCCATGATACAAATTATAGGCTACAGTCAGTGCCCAGAACCAAAAGTGTCTTTGTCCATTTATGCTCTGCATTCGGGCTGACTCTACTGGTAGACCTAGTGCTTCTGCTCACAGCCAGGGTCGTTCTCTCTCACCCTGTACCTGGGGGCCTGGAAAATGCTGTGACAAGATGGTTGGCAAAGAGAAGCTCCAGGTTTCTCCTCCTCCACCCTCAAATTGCTGACCTTGGACATTGTCTAATTTTCTTCTCCAAAAATGGAAACTTCAGGAAATTACCTTGGCAGGAAAGTCTTTCCTAGCTCTTCCCCAGCAGTCCAAAGACCGATAGAGCTGGCACTAGCAATGGAATTGAAAAAAAAAATCTCACTAGCTGAAGTTGGTCATATGGAGTGTTGGCCAAAGAGAGCTTGCATGTGTACAAAGACAGCATGGCGGAGAACCTATAACGGAAAATCACCAAGATAGCTGACATGATTCCAGTGTTTTCCTCCTGACAAGCATTGTTATAATCTTTTCACATATGTTAAGTTCTTACAACAATCTAGAATGTGGTTATGACTGATCATCCCCATTATTCAGATGAGTAAATCAAGGCATATATATCACATAGCTAATATGTGAAGGTGTCAATTGTGCTTGAAATTAAGAATAACAGAAAGACATTTTCAAAGGCTACTCAAGTATCTACTCTCTCTGCTCAATCCTCACTCCATAATTTCTGTTATATGTTATTTTTGAGTTGGTCACAAATCCCCAACAAATCCCCAGGCTTCAACCTCTTTAAGGCTGAGTTCCCCTCAAATGGGATCCCTTAGCTTTAAATCCTCTGAAGGGCTTTTCTTATGGGTTCAGGTGGTAATGGCCAGGGACCATAGAAAGCAGGAACCCAACATAGTTCTTTATCTAAAATCAGTATGCTGGATCAGATCATGGCCAAGCTTGTGAACACTCAGGGTAGACTTTGAGCAGGGGCTTGAGCTAAGTGGTAAAGGTGATATAAGAATTTACTGGCTACCCAAGGGGAGAGGAAGACATCTCAGAAAGATAGAGGTGTGAGGTAGTGAAATGCATTGGCTATTATTGACCGTATGATATGATAAGCTTAGCCAGAGTAGTATGCTGAAGCACAAGCTGATTGTCACATTTTCAGGAATTTGGTGAGCTGATTTTTTAACAGCCATTATTTAAAATTAAGTTATAGAAAATTATAGCTAAATATATTATAATAAGAAAACTATAATGTCATAAGTAAACAAAATCATACTTCTCAATTATTTTACTATATTTTATTATTTATGCCCATAAGGTTTGTATATCTATTATGTCATTTTGGTAGAAATATTATATACTGATGTGGTAATATACATCTCTTCCCAACACTGCAGTTAGTCATATCACATTGGTGGCTTAAACTCAGCCATAGTGGGAGTATTTACACCACAGAAATTGGCAAACACTATAAATCAGGGCTTTCCTCCCGTTGGAGTGCTGGTTGTTAAACATTGACCAGCACACCACTGCTCAGGGTAAGAAGGGCTGGGTATCAAAGGACATTGAATGCATTTCAGAGACCTCAGATTATAATCTATAGAGTGTTGGTTCTTGTCTTAGCTCAGGTTCTTGAAAAAAAGAGAGCCTGAGGCAATCATTAAGCACTGATCTTTTACTGGGATGTGCAATCCCTGGACAGCATGGAAAATGTCACAGGGAAGTAAAAGATGGGGGATGGGAGCAAATACAAGGTGATGGGCTGGTGGGCAGGCAAGGCCTTGAGGAGCCGAGGGCACACAGGAGGTGTGTCCATTATAGTTATATATGTATATAATTGATTTCAGAGAGGAAGAGAGGGAGATAGAAGCATCAATGATGAGAGAGAATCATTGCTAAGCTGCCTTCTGCACGCCCCCTACTGGGGATCGAGCCCACAACCTGGGCATGTGCCCTGACTGGGAATCGAACTGTGACCTCCTGGTTTATAGGTCGATGCTCAACCACGGAGCCACACCAGCTGGGTTGTTCATTACAGTTTTAAAGCTTTAGGACAGCGCCAACCGGTGGTCCGTGGATCACTGGTGGTCCGTGAGGTCCGAAAGGTTGGCAACGCTGCTTTATGATACAAGGGTTTTACTTGGGGGAGCTGGTCCTGTGGCCAGTTTTCTGGGACCCATCTTGGTAATTCTGGGTCTTTATAATTGGTAATGGGCTCAGGAATTACTCCCTCTAATGAGGGATCAATGGGCAACACCCAGAGGAGAGATGAAGGGACTTCATCTTTTTAAAGCATCCTCATCCTCATCCACTCTTGTCTTCCTGTCCTCCTTCCTGTCACAAATTCTTTCTGAAATACTATCAGACCTCGAGAATTGTGATCCAATTCTGACCCTTTTAGCTCTCCCCACCAGCCCACAAATTCCCCTGGGCTGGTCTTCCCCTCTGTCTGCACATCTTTGGTGTGGCTTACATCCTTCTACCTTCCCAATGTGTGAGGAGCAGAGTGACCAAGAAGATGGACCCTATGGCCCAGTGGACACAGATAAGGGATACTTTACCTGGTCACATTACCTTTTCAGGTCTTCAGTTTCCTCATCTGTAAATTGGAGATCCTGGTCTTTCACCTTCTGGGGTTGTTGAGAGGGTCACATTAGATGAACTGTGCCCTGCAATCAGCATAGTTATACTGAACAGCGCTTTAGCTGTGATGGTGGTTTGGGTTTTTATTATTAGCAGTGGTGAGAGGTAAGAAGTGAAGGCCTATTCACCGAGTGAAATAACCAGAGAACCCTGGTATGTTCCTGTGTGCCATGCTAGATGCCCCTTCAAGGTGGCAAAGAAAAGAACACAGAGGACTTTCTGCCTTCCCCCTGGGCTTCCTCGGAGGTGCTGATGCTGCTCGGAGCAGGCTGGCACCTGGCAGCTTTCTGACCAGGCTGACTCCAGCCGAGCCAGTCCACAGGCTCATGGCAAATGGCAGACTGTGTAGCAGAGACAATATGCTGAGGCATCTCTTTGACAAAGGTGCTTTCTGAGCACAAGCTGACTCCAAACTGTCTGCCGCAGTCTCTCCCAAAAGGAGGCTTCTGTAACGGGGGTGGCATAAGGTTCCAGGAAGATCAGGATGGGCTCACACCAGCCTCTCCTCTGGCTCTGGCTCTGTGCCAGCGGCTCCGAGGGACCAGATCCTTTGGAGGATATTCAGCCCACTGCTGGGCAGAGCAGGCTTCTCTTACTTTATAGCATTGGAGGAAGCCAGCGCAGTCCCTGGAGACGCTGTGCCTTGGGGAATGAGTGTCTCCCTCAAAAGAGACCTCGATCTGTTGCCAACACAAAGGTTCAGCATGACAGCTGGCATTTTCTGAGCACCTACTATGTGGGAGGCATTTTATTTTCTTCACTTAATCCTCCCAAATATGTCAGGGTGGGCTGTTAATAACCCAGTTTACAGATGGGGAAACTCAGGATCAAAGGTTACACAGATTGGAAATTCAGACCTCAAGTTGCCCACATCCAAAGCCTCTGTTCCTTTACCCTTGCCTCATGGAAGTGTGGGGCTCTTGTCACATCTTCTATTGCCCCCAAATCTAACTGGTGTGGCAGAATGGAATCTGGTACATTGGGGTTGGAGGGGCGTTGGAACCACAGTTCTGCTCTCTCATTAGGCAACATTTACCCAGCACCAAGTCTAGAGCTGAGTCCATTGGCGGCAGCTGCAGGTGGGACAGCACAGGGCCTGGCTGGGCAGTCTGTGGTTTATGAAGCCCAATGATAAGAGCTGAGATCCTATCCAGAACAAGGAAGGGGGAGGAGCCGGAGAGAAGCGGGAGAGTCAAATTACTGGGGATCTAAAAAAGTGTTACAAAAGAGGTGAGACTTGAAATAGTTTTACATGAGGATGAGGAATTCTCCAAACAGCCAGAGGAGAAGGGGTCACAGATGAGACAGCACAGGTGCAAAGGCTCAGAAGCACAAGGGCAGGACATTCTCCTGGGAGCAGCCAGCACGTCCCTTTGTCCTGCTGGCCCGGTGCAGCAGAATGGCCATCTGGACAGGACAGGTAGGTGTTAGGGCAGGTGGGTCTCAGGTCTTTATACCAAGCTAAGGAGTCTGCATTTTATCCTATCACCATTTTGAAGCTATATCTTCTTTAGAATCCTGAAGTATAAAAACAACCACAGCAAAGCTGGGTTGAAGCAGGAGGCAGAAGTAGGTAAGGGCAAGGCCCAGCCCTCAAGACCAGGAGTCCGCAGAATTTTTCTGCAAAAGTCCAGATAGCAAACATTTTCAGCTGGCTCTGTCACAGCGATCCAACTCTGCTGCCGGAGTGAGAAAGCATCCGTAGTGATATGGAAATGACTGGGCGTGACATAAATAAATTGTATTTACTGACATTAAATGTGACCTTCATATATTTTTTATGTGTCATTAAATATTATTCTTTTGATCTAAAAAAAACTGTCTAAAATGTGAAACAGCTGCTGGGATGTTCAGAAACAGTCAGTGGATACTGGGCCCAGAGCTTGCCAATCCCTGCTCTAGGACACCAGGTGGGACATGATGGAGGGTAATAGTGCTCAGGGCTGCAAAGCAAGGACGCAGCTTCAAACAAGGGCATGAGGGATGGGATCTTTGTTTCAGGAGATCCTAGAGACAGCAAGGTCCACATTTTTCTCACTTGGAATTATCAGGGATTGATTGGGAATGTCATGAAAAGGGGATGGGACTGATCCAAACTTGATTATGCCCTTGTTGCTTTGTTATGTTACCCTGGGGTGTGCACTTCTACCATGAAAGCAGTGTAAGAAGGCAGATGAGTGGTTGAGAGACTGACCATACCTAACCTGTTTCACAACCAGAAATAATGCATTGAGTGCCCTTTGCCACCCTGCCTGGCATTCTGAGAGCAAGAAAGAGGAACCCACTCAAGGACCATTGCCTGTCTGTAGTCAGAGAACAATCCTGGGGGAGCGAGTCCTGTCTCGAAGTCTAGCAATTGTAAAGCCATCTCATCCTTGGGCGACCCCTGTGAATAGTGAGGTGCTTGACAGCACTCTGTGGCTCCCCGGGGTGTGGTTCTGGAGAGGATCTGTGCAAAGTAGGCGGTTGTGCACTTAGCGCTGCTTCCGTGGAGCCATGGTGATCTTCTAGATGTGCCATGGCCCCTGCCATGGGGAAAGCAACCAGTGGCGGCTCCATATGCCATGGTTCTGGAGGTGACCTTCTATCTGGAGAGGTATTTCCTGAGCCATCTCTGCCACTCTCCCAGGTCCTCTGGGGTCCTCTTCCCTTTATAATAATTTGGTTGGGAACCTAGATGCAGAAAGAATCTTGTATGTGCCTAAAATGTCAGTAGACTAGCCACAAGGGACTCTTCCTCTGGCCACAGCTTAGAGGGTACAAAATTCTACCTACCCAAGCTGGGAGAATTACACCCCATGATCACAGCCATGGAGATGGGCAAGGGCAGTGAGGAGGAGTGGGGGTTTGTTTTAGGCCATGCTCATTACAAGGAGGAGGGTAATCTTTTTTCCCCCTTTCTTTATTGATTAAGGTATTACATATGTGTCCTTATCCCCCATTTCCTCCCCCCTCCCCCCGCCCATGCCCTCACCCCCCTGGTGTCTGTGTCCATTGGTTATGCCTATATGCATGCATACAAGTCCTTTGGTTGATCTCTCCCCCTTACCCCCACCCTCCCCTACCTTCCCTCTGGGGTTTGAGCATTTGATCAATGCTTCTCTGTCACTGGATCTGTTTTTGTTCATCATTTTATGTTGTTCATTATAATCCACAAATGAGTGAGATCATGATATTTATCTTTCTCTGACTGACTTATTTCACTTAGCATAATGCTCTCTAGCTCCATCCATGCTGTTGCAAATGGTAGGAGATTCTTCCTTTTTACAACAGTATAGTATTCAGTTGGGTAGATGTACCACAGTTTTTTAATCCACTCATCTGCTGATGGGCATTTAGGCTGTTTCCAAATCTTAGTGTGGCCCCAGCTTAAGCTATCTACTTATGGAATTTAGAATACTCTGCAAGCTGCTGTTAACCCATGGAGTTTCCACATGGGCCACGTGGTGCACTATCTCAGAATGAGATCTCAAAGAGTTTACTGATTGGAGGACTCAGAGAATCATGGTTAATCAGCTGACTCAGTGTTGGAAGAGGAGCAAGAGCCCAGCTGGAAAGCATGGTGAACAGAGAATTGATGTCCATCTCTCTCTTCCAACCTCTCTCTCTCATTTCCCCTGATCTTTGTGCGGGGGTGTAATTGTTGCCCCCTTCTGTATGTCGCCTTTCCTGTCGCCCCAGAAAATCTTCATTATCACTTCACTTTTTGTCTTTTTCTCCCTACTCGCCATGTCTTTAGTCACAACCTTAAAGTTAACTTTGATTAGTGATCCCCCAACCAATGAGCCAGCATAGCTATCAATCACCAGGCAGAGCACTTGGCTCTGCAGACACAGTGGAGGGCAGCAGAGCTCTGAGTCCCTGTTCTTGCGGAATGTCAGGGTTTGGGGGAGCAGCATGTTAGTGAGGAAAAGTTAATGTGGCTGGGCTGGAGAGATGGAGGTGAAGCATTGCTGATGGAGAGAGCTTCTTTAGCCTCGGTTTATGCTGCCACCAGTGCTGGCCAGAGCGCCTGTATGGAGGAACTCAGCTAATTGCAGGTTATGCTCTTGAAATGGAACCATGCGTGAGCTTGCTTTCCTACCAGATGTTTTTTGGGGTTCTTGATTTTTTGAATCATTACTTTATAAGGTGCTGCCATGGGAATGGCATTTTCTCCACAGATTCAGTGTAGAGAGGGCAGTGGGCTTCACCCTCTGGGTTAGTGGAAATCAGGGCTGCCCAGAGGAGGTGGCTGTCTTGCCTTTCCTGCCAAGGCTTCTCCATGGCACTTTTTCAGATGCTGCAAGATGACCCACATCGGTGTCAGGCTTTGGACAGACAAAATGGAACCAAAGGGGATCATTTTCAGTGGAGTGTCAACCTGAAAGGGAGGTTTCCTCACTGGGGAGGTGGCCAGTGTAATTGAAGCTGGGCTTTACCAGCCATGCCAAGGGCCAGGCGAAGAATCAGTTTAGTTCAGTCCTTGCTCAAGGCACTCAAGTTCCTCATTTTGAATTTGACATGATAACCTGAAGTTGTGGAGTCACTCAGAGCTCCAGTATGCTTTCCAAGGCAATATCCCCTGGCTTTCATATAGTGGAGAAGGCTGTACTGGAGTGGAGTCCAGCTCTGCCACTGCCTACTGACCTGGTCTCAGTCCACCCAGCTGCAATGGGTGATTCTCTATAGTGTGGTCCTTATAGAGTTGTTCTGCTCGGTGAGCGGGTGCATCCTCAGGCATGTGCACTATGCCCAGCACACCATGACTGCTCCATAAATGCTGCCTGATGCCTCTCAGTTGTCCTTGTTGTTAATCATCATCATTAACCTTTGAAATAGATCTCAGCAGTTACTCTCTCCCTGCACTTTGCATGCATTAGCTCATTTAATCATTACAACCATCTTCCAAAGAAGGTAATACTACTATTATTATATAGGTGAAAAAACTAGGCTAATAGACTTTGTCTTTGTGTGTGTATTGGGAGGAGGCTATTTATTTTCTGAACAATATTACTTGCTAATATAGATGTTGAATCAAGTCAGCCCAGATCCACCATCCCATGGGCACACACTGGTCACTAGTTAAGGGGCATGGGCAGGAAACCAGGCATGAGGCTCTCGGATTGTCAGCTATAGACTTTCCCAGTCTTCCTTGCTGCAGCCTCACTTCTGGGGTATGTGCCATCCTCCTTGGGGAACCCAGCACAGCGTCCCACTGTGCTGTCATGTCATGAGTTCATGAGTTTGGTGGGCAGGACATGAAGGCACTGGTTCCTCTGGACATCAGTAGAGAGACACCAAAGAGGAAAGAAGGAACAGGGCACCGTGAGTCCATTACATTAAAGTGTTTTCCAGCATTATACAAGACATTTTATCTTCAAGGCCACACATGTAGCCATACACTAATTAGTGGTCCCTGGAGATACTGGGCGAGAAGCCTTTCTTGTGGAAGTGTTTTATAATGTATCTATAAATCCAGAGACTGAAGACCAACCAACCAACACCCTCCCCAGTCCAGAAGCGGTTTTTACCTTGTTCTACCGTAAGCTTCTTTTCTCTCTTAAATCTGAGATATGAGTAATTCATTACACAATTGGACTTTATGGTTTGTTTATGCTGATTCCGATTACAGAATAAATGACTACCTGGAGTCAAAAAAAAAGAAAGAAAGAACTAATGAAAATACAGGCATCAATCAAGAACATTTATGAATAAAGACTTTAAACATCCATACTTAGCAATATATATGATATTTAGAAATAGATCTGAAAAGACTTATGTAATGTGTTTTAATCAAATCTTGAAGAGAAATTGGCCAATAAATCAAACCTTGAAAAGAAATTGGCCAATAAATCAAATTTGGAAAGAAAGTGACAGATAAATCAAATTTAAAAAAGAAAACAACCACCACATCAAATCCATGATATGTTTATTAAAGCAACAGATCTCAGCTTTTCATGAACATGTATCTTTCCTGAGCCCATGTATTAGGGATGTATTTAGGAAGCAAGTTCATACTATATATGCTAGTGTATGTGTGTGCGCGCACACAAATATAATTTGTAAACCAAAACAGTGAGTCTAGACTGGGATAGAGGAAACAGAGGAGAAAGAGGATCAATTATAGGCAAACACCAGTACCAGCCTCTCATGTGGCTTCTAGGATTTTTGCTGGATGGTGCCTTGCATGTAAAGCAGCCACGTAACACTGGCCTTTAGGACATCAGCAACTGAGTGGCTTGCGGTCCAAGGCAGATCGGATGGTTCTGAAATACTCTTTCATAGGAAATCAGTGTCATATCAATTCCAGACAGAACGCTTTTCTGCGTCTGAACAGCAACATATAGGATATAGTATTTCACTTGCTTTAAAATTGATTTAATTTTTAGGAAGTTTTCACAAAGGTATTTTAAGTATATTTTCAAGATCAAGTTGTGTATGTCTGTGTATGTGTGTTTGGGAGTGAAGGACAGATACTGGAGTCACCATGTCTCTTTTTACAAGCTATCTCATTCCTTCACCCATTGTACCAAATATACCTTATTTCAGAAAGTTGGTTTTTAAAGAAAAACGAAAAAAATTTAGACTGGACTCATGTCCTACCCAGCCACATGTCCTGGCATAAACATGAATTAAACATTTTTACATCACTGCCCCCATCAGTAAACTTGCAGCTGTGAAATCATATGTCCCAATATCTGGGCTTAGAAAATTATATTCTTTGTATATAGATTCCTCCCTGGTTTCCAGTTCATAAATATGTCCTAGAAGTCCATCCCCCCATCCCCCGTGACTTCCAATAATAGCAATAGTTGCTCAGTTGTCACGTTAAGGTCTTTACATGGCTTTTCTCATGTGCACATGAGGCAGGTACTCTTATTTCCTCCTTTACAGAGAAGGAAACTAAGGCAGAAAGAGCACTTGCCCAAGGTCGCATGAACAAGATGTTATCCCCCTTCCCACATTCAACAATATTGACTCATTTCCTAAACCTATGACCATGTTGATATTACTTGGAAGGCCAGCTCCCAATTCCCCATCTTACTCTTGACCACATGATGTTTCTGCCCGAATCTAGCAATAAAACACTAAAGATAGAGTTCATGGCCAACTTCTTCCAGTACTTACAAAAAACAGCTCATATGTTCTCATGTGAAATAAGCTGCTTCTCTTAAGGCCATCATGGTCATACATAAAATGGAATAGCTTTAACTTTTAGAAGCTTCCGTAAAGATAGACTCCCCCACTGGGAACCTTAATAACATTGTTATGACTTCCTGCATTTGTAGCTCTTCTCCCATCTCAGAGTACCCTACTCCTTACAGAACCTGGTATAAATTATGGTGTATGATTGCAGAGCTTATTATAAGTATAATTTAGGATTAAGTCCATAACATTCCACTATGAGAAGAAAAAATAATTCTCTGGTTGATTTTGATTTTCATCTGTGCTACTGAGCAATTTTGTTGAGCTAAGATGTCTCAAATTATCTTGCAATTAGGTGGCCATAACTCTATGCTAGGGCTTTTGGGGCTTTTCCCCACAGAGGTCAAGTTTAAGGGTAAATCCAGTCTCCTTAACCCTTTGATAATATTGGTTGATATATATATATATATATATATATATATATATATGTAAAAAATATATATACAGGGTGTCCCAAAAATGTATACACACTTTGATTATAAAGGCAGTGTTTATTAAAATACATTTCATTTTCAAAATGTAATAGAATCAGCTGTTAAAGTGTGTATATGTTTTTGGGACAAGTAATATATATATATATATATATATATATATATATATATTTACTGGTAGATTTTGGAAATCCACTACTTTCTACTGGATTCACTTGTTTTCCCTAGTGGTTTGTGAGAATTTAAAATTTTACATTGAGGTTGGCTTATGGGCATGTGATGTGTATAATCATGGAGGGCCTTGTGCTGAGAAGGGCCTCATACTTAGTTCAGTGCTCTGCTGCCTCCTTCTTGACATGCTTGATAATTTTTGAGCAAGGGGTCCTGAATTCTCACTTTGTAGTAGACCCTGTAAAGTATGCAGCCGGCTCAGCTCTGTATTCCCATTCCCACCTTTAACCAAATACTTACCTTCTCCAAGTTAGATTTGCTAGCATTTGAGATCCACAAATTCAGATTTTTCTGGTATACTTTGGAATGCCTGTTCTATAATCCTTTATCCTATTGGCCTTACTTTTTCCTCATCACATTTTAAGGATGGAATTTAAACCATGGAGGGAAAGACTCAGAGATCATCTATTTAATGTTCTAGGAGTTAGGAAGGAAAACAACCAACCAACCAAACGTATATGTCAAATAACCTCTTAGGAAGTGAAAAAGGACCTTGCCCAGCTCAGAGGGAGCCAGAGGTCCCTGGGCCAAGATAGTTTGAGCTCTTGAACTCATACATAACAACCTTGGGACCTTATGGGGCTCCCCTCAGCCATAGCCAGACAGGAAGAATACTTAGGAGGATCAGACTCACCGTATTTGGTGTTATCAGTTTAGCACCTCTTTCTGTAATTTCAGGTTTGCCATTTTTAATTGGCAATATAATATTGACCAATTTTCAAATATGAATATCATTTATTATACAACTAGAGGCCTGGTGCACAAAAATTTGTGCACTCAGGGGTGGGGGGTGGGGAGGAGGGTCCCCCAGCCCGGCCTGTGCCCTCTCGCAGTCTGGGACCCCTCGGGAGATAACGACCTGCTGGCTTAGGCCTGCTCCCGGGTGGCAGAGGGCAGATCCAATCCCTAAGTGCAGCCCCTGGTCAGGCTCAGAGCAGGGGCCGATTGGGGAGTTGGGGCACCGCCCCGTCATGCACAGAGCAGGGCGGAACAGGAGGTTGCAATGCCACCCTCAGTCACGCTCAGGGTAGGGCTGATTCGGGGGTTGGGGCACCGCCCCCTGTTACACTCAAGTAAGTGTCGATGGGGAGGTTGTGGCGCCACCCCCTGTCACGCACAGAGCAGGGCCGATCAGGGGGTTGGGGTGCTGCCCCCTGTCACTCACAGAGCAGGGCCCATCAGGGGGGTTGGGGCTCCGTACCCTGTCACGCAGAGTAGGGCCGATCATGGGGTTGAGGAGCTCCCCCCTGTCACTCACAGAGCAGGGCCAATCAGGGGGTTGGGGCGCTGCCCCCTGTCACTCACAGAGCAGGGCTGATCAGGGGGTTGGGGCGCTGCCCCCTGTCACTCACAGAGCAGGGTCACTCAGGGGGTTGGGGAGCTCCCCCCTGTCACGCACAGAGCAGGGCCCATCAGGGGGTTGAGGAGCACCCCCCTGTAATGCACAGAGTAGGGCCGATCAGGGGGTTGAGGAGCTCCCCCCTGTCACTCACAGAGTAGGGCCGATAGGGGAGTTGGGGCACCGCCCCCTGTCACACACAGAGCAGGGCGGATCAAGGGGTTGGGGCACTGCACCCTGTCACACTCAGGGCAGGGCCAATGGGGAGGTTTTGGCTCTACCCTGTCACACACAGAGCAGGGCCAATCAGGGGGTTGGTGCACTGCACCCTGTCACACACAGAGCCGCAGGGAAATTAGGGGATTGGGGAGCTCCTCCCTATCAGGCACAGAGCAGGGCTGATCAGGGGGTTGGGGCACCTTCCCCTGTCAGGAACAGAGAAGGGCGGATAGGGAGGTTGTGACCCCGCCCCCTGTCACACATAGAGCCGCAGGGCAATCAGGGGGTTTGGGCACTGCCCCCTGTCATGCTGATCCCGGTGCCGGGAGGCATATTACCCTTTTACTATATAGAATAGAGGCCTGGTGCACGGGTAGGGGCCGGCTGGTTTGCCCTGAAGGGTGTCCTGGATCAGGGTGGGGGTCCCCACTGGGGTGCCTGGCCAGGCTGGCTGAGGGGCTGAGGGCTGTTTTCCGGCTGGCAGGTGACTAAAAGCTCCCAACCGCTCCTTGTTTTCTTTTTCTTTTCTTTTTTTATTCTGGGCCAGCTTTAGCTCTGAGGCCTCGCTGCTGAAAACATTGATACAATGTTGCGGTCCGGGGCTGACTGAAAGCCAGTTTCTGGGGTTTTGTTTAGCTTCTTATTTGCAACATAGTAATAGTTGCTTAGAGTTGCAACTGAGAGGCCGGCAAGTTAGGCGGGGAACGTTGGAGTCTGCAGTCACGGGAGCAAGCAAGCCTCCCTGCTCGTTTCAGTGCATGGCTGCCAGCCGCCATCTTGGCTGACAGTTAATTTGCATAAGGATACGCTGATTAGCCAATGGGAAGGGTAGCGGTCGTACACTAATTAGCATGTTTCTCTTTTATTAGTGTAGATATTGACTAATACATTAAATAAGAGTTTTTTAGTATTTTTCTTTGCCAATTGATATTTAAGTTTTGTATAAGAAAAAATAATGATGAGCCTTAACCAGTTTGGCTCAGTGGACAAAGCATCAGCCTGCGGAGTGAAGGGTCCTAGGTTTGATTCCAGTCAAAGGCATGTCCCTTGGTTGCGGGCACATCCCCAGTAAGGGGTGTGCAGGAAGCAGCTGATCAATGTTTCTTTCTCATTGATGTTTCTAACTCTCTATCCCTCTCCCTTCCTCTCTGTAAAAAATCAATAAAATATATTTTTAAAAAAATAACTTTATTAAAAAAAAAGAATGATGGAATATCATTTAGGAAAATAACATTTTGAAATCACTCAGAATTTCTTAATCTCTAAATCAGCACTGCCTGATAGAACTTTCTTGAATGATGGACATTTGTGTATCTGTGCTGTCCGTTGTGGTAGCCACCAGCCGTGTATGACTATTAAATACTTGAAATGAGGCTAGTGTGGCAGAGGAACTGAATTTTTAATTTTAGTTAATGTAAATTTAAATAGCCACATGCAGCTAGTACCTACTGTATTGAACAGCACTAAAGAGTTATCCTCCTTATTTTTGTATATGCTCTTCTAGTCCGTATCCAAGCTTATTGTTTTCCCATGGCTGGTCACATTTTACTGCCTGCTATTGGGCTTTTAAAAACTTATTTTTACAAACTTTTCCCCATATTTTAGTCTAAGATTCTAAGAGGGTCTTGGCATATGGTTCCTTATGTTGGTACAAGAATATTTTGGTGCATGGGATGATGCCCAAGAAACTGAGCCACACAGGTCAGGGTGGTACCATTCCCATTTTACATTTGAGAAAAGCGAGAATTGAGAATGCCACTTGACCAGGGTGATGATGCTTGCTCGCTGCAGCGCCAGATTCAGACTCCAATTCTCTGTGGCTCCCAAACACATTCTATTTCCAGTCTTGCCTGTCTACAGGCAACTGAGGTATAACATTGACAGACACAGGCACATGTAGGACGGGCAGGAACTTTGTGTCTTGAACTTTTAAAGCCTGGGAAAAATCTGCTTTTATTACTGTTGTCACTTTTCATGATGTTATCACCTGAATAACTTCATCCAGTGAAATACAAAATTTATGATGACGTGGTTCTGTGTTTTTAAGAATCGTACAGTTTTATAGATTTTTATTGCATAGGTTGTGAGAGAGAGATGGAGAAAGAAAACATGGCTGTGTGCGCGTGTACATACACAATCACAGGATGGATTAGTTTCTATTTTAGGAAAGGTTCTGCCAGCTTATGATACACAAGCCATAATTTGGAGTCTTCCAAATTATGTGGAAACCAACCACCTGACATTCCTCCCCTGAAGTCTATCATGATCTGCTTGTCATGGTCATTGGGATTAATCTAGGCTGGGGCAGTGCTGTGAATTGCTGCGGGGTTGAGGTGTGAGGCCCAAAGGGGAAGGAAGTTAATCCCTCCCAACCCAGGAAACCCATTTGACCCGTCAGCGCAGGCCCCAGAAAGTCCAAGCTTGCAAGATCATGCCCAGAGCAGCTTTGCCACGGTCATCAGATCTGGCCCCTGTGTACCCAGCATGCGGAGTTCGGGTTGCAGGGGGCGGAAGAGCAGTTCCCTCTTTTGCATGCTGCTTCCCTTTGTTATCCAGGGGCCCTGAAGAGCTCCGGGGGTCAATGGGGGTGATGTGATTTGGCACCTTGCCATATTCCTTATCCCTGGAGTCACTGACCCAAGTTGCTTGGGACACACCGGTCTGGAAACTGGCCTTGACTCTATCTAATCCAACAGGCACTTACTCATCACGTGGCCTGGTCCAAAAATAACATACACCATGGGGGCCTTGGGGACAGCTAGCAAGAGGCCCCCACAGGCCCAGGAAACCGCTTTCCTGTTTGCGTTTCTGGCCACTGGCTTCAGCATCGTGGCGCTGGCCTGGCCTTTCCACTTCCTCAATATACTGAGGGCCCTTTGCTGTCCCTCTTCAGCTGTGTTTCTGTACAGGCTTTCCTGGTCCTGGGCTCCACGTGCACAAATGCTCATGAGTATGTGGAGGAAATTGTCACCAGAAGGCTGCAGAGCTTGGAGTCAGGAGCCCTGGGCGAACCAGCTCAGCTTCATATTATTCCAAAACCTGTCTCAGGCCATCAGGATGCAATGCCAGCACCCAGACCTCTTTATAACCATCTAGAACCCTAATAACTTGGCTAAAGGCAGAGGCCCTGATAGCACTACATCCAAATCCAGGCCCTGCCATTCACTCCCTGAGCAAACATGGTCTGTCACTTCATAGCTCCAAGCCTTGTGTCCCCTCATCCATAAAAGGAGAACCATCCAGAGCACATTTCCGGGGATAGGGTGGCATGGGCAATGATGTACATATAGTCCCTACCAGTATCAGACAAGACTTTCAGCCCTCAGCATTACTGCTTCACTCAGCAAGGATTTGGATTATGGGCACAAGTACTTTCTGTACCAACAGGTGCATTGTCTGCCCCTTGTGAAAAAACCGTTGGCGATGAGGAGACAGAATAATTCAAATCAGGATCTCCCGAGCTCTGGAGTGTGTGGTTGCTATGAAGGCACAGGCGCTTCTTGAACAACAGCAGCAGCAGCAGCAGGAGTAGTAACAGTGGTCCTGGTAACAGTACTGGAGTAATAGTGATCGTGCTAATGGTAGTAACTATAGTAGCAGCAGCAGGAGTAATAGTATTAGTGGTAACAGCACTAAACACAGTAGTAGTAGCAGTAACATTAGCAGTTAATAGCAGTAGTGATTGTAGTGGTGATAATAATATTACTAGTAGCACTAGTACTAGTACTACCCGTAGTAGTGGTAATAAGAGTAATAGTTAACCTTGACAATGTGCTATGGCAAATGCAGCTGAACGCTTTCATGGATCGACTCCTTTTACTCTCCCAATAGCCCTAAGATAGCTGCTCTGCCTCCATGCAACAGATAATCGGCCCTGATGCCCACAGTGAAATGCAGAATTGTTTATTCCCAGCAAGGGCTGTTAGACAGTACTGCCTTGTTGTCCCCCTTGTTGGACCTTCACCCATCATGTTATCATCTCCATGGTACACACAGGGAAGCAGACACCCAGCAAGGCGGCAAGCGTTGCACAGTGGTCCACAGTGAGTTCACCATTGAGCCGGGGGTGAAGGGGATGTTGAGAGGATGGGAGAAGGAACCTCGAGAGGGGCTACCTCAGTCCTCCAGCCAGCTTCCTCTTTAGGTGGCCAGCAGGCCCTTTGCTGTGTGGTTGCCCTTGTACTCAGAGCAGCTGATTTCAAGGTGAGGCTGAGTCATTGGCGGATTGGTATCAGGATCCATTGGTTCTCATAACTCTGTTGGTACCAGTGAGGCCGCACTCAGGGACCCCAGAGAAGCCGACCTCCTAAGCACGGATGCCTCTCTGTCATCTAGACCGGCCTGGAGAGGGTCTCTCTGTGGTTACAAGGAGATGCTGCGTTAACTTGTCTAATAGTCCTGCCTCATTCCTAAACAACCTCCAGTTTTCCATCTGCCTGGCGGCAGCAAGTGACCTCTTAAGGATCCTTTTGGCAGTGACTCTAGGACTTCAGCCTCAATCCCTCCTTTAGCAGAATTAGCCTTACAATTGGAGCATCTCCTAGGAGTGGGCTCCAGAGAGACTTATCTGGTCATGTTTGCCTAAACATTTTTTTTTTATTATAGAAACAATACAGTCTAATAATACTTAAAAATAAAGGATAAGTGAGAAACTAAAAATTACTCATAATCCCATCAAAGAAAAGTCACATTACTTTGGACAACATTGTGGTAGTCAGTTTTCTAGGCATACATGTTTTAAAGTATTTATAGAATTGTGATCATGCGGCATTTATCCTGTATTTTTCCACTTAGAGCTTTTAATTGATTTTGTCCAAAAATTATTTGTTAAAATCTGCTGATCATCATACTTTTTGAATAAAATAATTTAATCATCAAACTACTGTAGGATATTTAAGTTGCTTCCATTTTTTTCCTACTAGAGATAACACTGTACTGAACATTTTTATACACAAGTTTTTGTTGAAATCTCTGATTCTTTGTTTAGTAGAAATGCTAACAAGTGGAATTATTTGTTAAAGTGTGATTTTACAATTCAACACATAAAATAAAATTACTTTCCAGAATGATTGGACCAGTTTATACCTCCACAGACACTACAGGCGATAGCCAGTTTCACTGTGAAGCAAAATATCTTATTGTTTTAATATCATATGACATATAATACATACTGCATATATTATATTTATATATAGCACACAATATCCTGTATTTATATCATTGTTTACTCTTGAAATTTTTTTTATTTTTACATGTAGCCATTTTTATTCTTACTTCTAAAGTGTCTGTTCTTTTCCTTTATTCCCATATTTTTTTCCATTTGAAATGATTGTTGCTGTTTTCCTTGTTTATTTCTCATAGCTATTTATATATTGGGTATTAACCCTTTGTCATATTTGTGGCAAAATGTTTCCATGTTTACCTTTTGACTTTTAATTATAGTTTTACATTACAATATTCATATTATATTCAATCGAGTTTAACATTTTCTTCCCTTTTTGTTTAGACAGTTTCCCCATGTACATCAGTTAATTCTTTACCCATACTCTCTTCATATTTATGATTTTGATATCTGACATTTAAATCTTCAGTTTATCTAGAATTTATTTTGGTAATTTATATGAGATGCTGACTTGATTTTTTCATAAATAATTAGTTTTTAACAGAAATTATCAAAAGAGCCTTCATTTTTCTGGCTCTATGAGTCTGGCTTCGATGCATCTTTTATTGTGCTTCAACTTTACACACACACACAGAGTGAAATCTATTTTCAAGGGTATTTCACTTCATTGATTTATTTGATTCTTATAATAGGACAGAACTCTTTTTTTATATTTATGATTAATTTTAATATTTGCTGGAGTTAACATTCTTTGCAATCTTCTTTTTCAAAAAAATTTTTGAAATTAAAAAGGAAAAGCAATACCTTTTTTTCCTCCCTCTGAGTAAAGATATAGAATTGAATTCACACTTTGCAGCAGGACAGTCAAGGACTCAAATTCTGACTTTCAGATTATTAATTATAGGCCCAAGTTGTTTTATCTCCCTGGGATTCAGTTTACTCATCTGTGAAATGGGGTAAGAGAGCATTCAGTCCGATGATACCCTGAGAAATGACATCAGGCTTGGAGTTCAGGGCCTAAAATACACAAGGTACACAATCAATGGTGACTGTCATTCTCAGGTTCAGAGGTTTCACATTCCATCTCTGACCTCATCTGGTGGGAGAAAAATGATGCCAGCTATCTCCTTGGCACCCTGGGCCCCTGGGTTTGAATTTTGCTGCTTTGACATTTCCAGGTGGCAGATCTCATGGCATCTGAAGAATTTCTAGGGGCCACCTGTTCTCTAGTCCATGTGCCACAAATAACAACCTGTTTCCAGTTGGAAAAAAATGATGGGGTTCAGAGACTTACAGAACAAAATCCAAGCTAAAGTGACATCCTTCTGTGGTCAGGGTTGGTCAGGAACAGAAGAGCAATGAGTCTGGCTTTGAAGTCAGACTCACTGAGCTTGCAGACCAGCTCCACTGACTTACAGCTGTGTGACCTTGAGCATGCTGCTAACCTCCCTGAATGCCAAAGTCCCAGCAATGAAATAAACATTGCAATAGTGTCTTCCTTCTAGAAAATGTGTGACAAGGAAACACAGGTTTAATTGTACAACACTCATCGAAATGCCTAGTGTGGTAAACATTCAATGATTGTTAGAGGTTGATATGATAAAGATGTTATCAGGTATCAGTGTGTATTTGGATGTACCTGCTAGTGTGACCTCACAATGGAGACCAGGTACCTCCGAAGTTCAAACAGCATGTCTGAATGTTACTCTGTGCTGTTTGAAAGCAGATTTGAATTGAGAATAAATTCACCAAATAATACACTTTATCATTCAGTAAAATGTGCTGATTTGGCAAATTGAGAGCATGGTCTTCCCAGGATCTTATGGCTTTGAGATATGGCATGCACACACACACACACACACACACACACACACACACACTCATTCCCCATGCAGATGCCTGCTTCATGTACCCAAGTCTGGAGTACACACAGAAGGTCTCCCTTCCAACATCAGCATGAAATATGTGGCTTTCGTTACTGTTTTTCTTGAGGGGCAGAAATTGGCAATGAATTCCACATCTAAAATTTCATAGACTGCCTGGGCCCAAGTTTTATAAAAGTATGCTGTTTACTCAAGGCAGTGTTGATAAGAGCTGCCCTATATAGTGTTGAGTACAGGATCACAATGTCTCATAACTTAAAAGATGCTTCTTTTTATTTCTCTATTGTATTCTGTTCTATCTGGCAAGTCTTTCTTGAGCAACTATTGTCTACCTAACCTGTTTAACCAAGGGTGAATTGGACATGATTTTGATTCTGGAAATACTGTCAACTGTATGAAAGAGGCATATAAGCAGGTAATGAACACATACTAGTAATTCTATTCTTGCCTCCATTTATGATCATAATGATCCTCAGTGAGATCTCACACAGGGATTTAGCTGACCCGAAGAAGCAGGGCTTGATGCTGTCTCCAGTCCTTTATGAATAACACATATTATATGTAAATGTGGGAGGAACATTATTAATACTCACTAATATTCCCAGCTCTTCTTCTCTTCCTGGACCCAAGGATATGTCCTCATACCTCTTGATGTTAGGCATGGCCACATAACTTGATATGGCCAATAAAATACAAGCAGAAGGGATTAGTGCCATTTCTGGGCAGAAGCATTTAAGAGTTAGGGCAGGATTGTCTAAGCTCCAGTCTAATGCTGTGGCAAACCAGGAAGCCACGTGTTGAAAGAGTGATGTTAGAAATGGTGGCACTGCCAATAGCCAGAGTCTCAGAGTAACTGTGTGATGTGAAAAGCAATGGTTACACTTGCCTCCGCATACTTGCATTAGAAAATTGGTGCAAATGAGAAATGAACTTATAAAGGTTAAAGCCACTGAGATTTGATGGCTTTGGTGAGAGTTGCAGAGCCTCTTTTTGAAGCAAGAGTGGAAGTTCATCTAATCCCCACAGCAAGTGGTATTTTTGTCATTGTCATTGTCATCATCACCAATGAATGAGAAAATTAAAATTGAGGCCTGGAGAGACTAAGAGGCTAGCCTCCGTGGAAGAACCTGGGCTCAGATGTTGGATGTTACTTTTCAAATCCCCTTTGCTTTCTCTGGATTCCTTTTAGGCAATCCCCTGAAAAGGGGGTGACAACTGGTCACTATGCTAGTCTTGAAGATGGATGCAATTGGCAGTATTCTGTGAATCACAGGTGAATCACAGGCTTGGAGATAAAGAATGTTGCATGTAATGTAGCAAAATCCACAGGGATACGGGCATTTAGTTAGTTTTGTGGCATTACATTCCAGAGCAGCTTTCTGGCGCTTTTGCAGAGTGATAAATAGTCTCTTGAATCCAGGTGCCCGACTAGCCTGACTCCTTTGTTCACAAGAGCAAATCCACATGGTAATGTAGTGAGATAAAGGGAGACACAGGAAAAACGGGAACCAGAAGTGTGTACAGCACCTTATTTATTTATTTTTTTTAGGAAAAAATACATTTGGATTCTGTTTTCATTGAGAGAAGTAAAACAAACACACACAACTTCAAAGGTCAGGAGTAAACATCTGTGTGTGTGTGTTTTCACTACCCCAAGTCAAATCTCCTTCCAACATCATTTATCCCTCCTTTACCCTCTTCTACCTCCCCACCCACCTTTACTTCTGATAATCACCTCACTGTTGTCAGTGTCTATGCCTGTGTTTGTTTGTTTGTTTGTTTTAAGATCTCATTGTCTGTCCCCAAGCTGTACTTCTGCATAGTCAACCTTTGGCCAGTCACCTGCCCAAGTAGATTGTAATTTAAAATGTAACTTGGGGGCAAAACGATCTCATAAGATTAGCTTGCAAGGATAGTGGCAGTTAGGCCTCCAGGTGAACTGAGAGGGAGGGGGAAGCTGAGGGGATGTGTTTCCCATGCCCTGTCCCCACATTGTCTTGTCTCCTTACCTTCACTCTCTTCCTGATGTGCCCTCATCCAGGGAGGGCGCAGGGGGATTTTGACGGCCTTGTTCAGTGCACCCAGTTTAGCAGTTATTGTTTTGATGGCAAGGGGGGCGGGAGAATGCTATTTCCGAAGGGAGGACACCACTGGATAAGAAAATTCATCTCTCTACATCCTCAGGAGCTGAGTTAATCGCTGAGAGGTCGTACTGAGGTCACTGGAGCTGCCTGCCTGTTGAAATAAAGGTGACAGGAAGTGAGCAATGGATCACTGTTACTTTTCCCCCCAGCAGATCTTCACGATTCTGTTTCTGGAATCCTCACCTCTGGACAAAAATCAGGTTATGCATGAAGTGAGCACCGGAGGTGATTGCAACAGATGTCCACCTCTCTCTCTCTCTCTCTCTCTCTCTCTCTCTCTCTCTCTCTTTCTCTCTCTCTCGGACCTTAGTGAATGACCATATTGCCCTATGTTTGGGGTTTAGAGCAGTTTTAATGTAAGGTATTTTTAGAGCCCATAAATTTACCCACTGCTTTTGATTCAGTTGCATATGACACAGAGAAGCAATGGGGTAGCTGGAAATGCCTCTGACTGGTCCTTTGTATGGATATTAGAGACAGAGAAACCCAATACAAGTCTAAGGCCATTGCTCTCGCCTTTTTAAAAGGATCAGCTTCTCTTCTGTTAATAAAAACGATAGCCCTTTGAGGAATAGATAAATAATTTCTTGGCCAAAGTTCTTGGTCCATGGCTACAGTCTAACTTTGATACAAAGAGGCCAGTGAAGAAAAGATAAATATAGAGAGAAAAGAAAGAAACCAAGACACCAAGTTATCCCAAAGGGCATTCCTGCATTAGTCATCTTATAAAAATTATATGTACCACAGAATATCTATTTTTAGAGACCAGGAGGTTATGTGAAGCAGTTCAGATGTCGGCAAAGACCCAGAGGCCAGCTCCCAGCAATGATATTGGATATTTGGATATTTGTTTTCTTTATTTTAACTGTGCAAAGCTGGTACTGACCACATGGATATGTTGGCCACTTGGGGACAGCAAGACAAGATTCATGTGCTCCTTCAAAGACATGTGAGGCCCTAAGTGATTCGTGTTATTTTTGTCCATCTTCTGGGCCTGGGCACTACACATACACATATACAGGAGGAGTTCATCATACACATTCTCTATGATCACACCAGCCATAGGCCTATTTTAGGAGCAAAAAGGATGTCCCCAGCTCTCACACAATTGCCATTCAACTTTTATTAGAAGCCTGAAAGAGCTTGTGGGAAAGACGTCTCCATTTCTCCTAATAATCTGATTAGGGTACTTTATTTCAACTGTTTCTCACTTGTTGGATCTTGCCTGAGTTTATAGGGGCTGGGCACTTGTCTGCTTCTCTCTAGAAAAGAGTTGGCTCTAGCTACAGAGCAATTGAAAATCTGGTGGATTTAGTGATTCGAGCTGAAATAAACTGCACCTGAAATGCACAGGCTTCTCTCCCGCTGCACATTGGTTTCACTTTTCTGTCCTTTATTTAGTGAACATCTGAGCCAAGCTGCTTCTCAAGGCTCAACTCTCTTCGCTCTAAAGACTTGTCTCACCATGGCTCTGGCGGCGCTGTGGCAGGCGACCCTGCAGAACTTGGCAGCTGGGCTTCCATTTGTCCATGCCCCGCCTCCTTCCTCCCAAACCAGAGTCGGGCCTGTTTCTACCCAAACTCCTTCCAAGTAACTGGAGAAATCCCAAGATGCTTCTCTCTGTGCTGTTGGGGTAGGTTTAACCACAAACAAAATCATAAGCTAGCCAGTTCAATTTGAATTTCAGATAAATGACAAATATACTCTTAGTATAAATAGGTTCCATGCAATATCGGGCTCTACTTATACTAATAATTTTCCACTGTTTATTTGCAATTCAAATTGAACTGGGCATCCTGTACTTTACCTGGCACCTTCTTTAGGGGCGTTCCCATGGGCTCCAGCCCATCTAAGCCCCTAACTGTCAGGACTCACAGCACTTAGAAAATAGCACAGGACACCACACCACCAGGTCCCACTGGTGTCTATTGTCTTATTCTAAAGAGGACCTAAAGACTCCCTGGCCTAGGAAATGACTCTTGGGACCGTGTTTGAAGCAGCAGATGGGGGTTGTTCCTTCCCAACTACACTGCCTTCCTTGTATTTCATTTTCTGCAGTTGGGAATTCCTGGAGATTACCCCAAACATGCAGGCCAGGGTAGGATGGTCATATCTCTGTAGCAATAGAATTAAAATGTTCCATGCAGGTACCTGCTTTACACCTAGAATGTTTTGAGTACACATGCTTTAACCGTTGACCCTCTGAACACTGAGTGAGGCAGGAATTTTAGGAGAATAGATTGGGGAGTTGTGACTTCCCCCAAAGTCTACAGCTAAGTACTGGTGGCACAAGTCTTGACAAAACCTCCTGGTTTCTCTTTTATTGGGCCTGTCCCCACCTAGTGCATCTCTTTAACAGACACAGCCTTTGGCTGATGCTTGTGTCCTTTCTGGCCACAGGGAAATGGCTCAAGGAAATCAATTGCCATTTCTTCCTTCCCTGGGCCTGCTATGCTATTATCTCCAGTGTACTAAGAGGTGGCCATGATTAATTTTGAAAGGAGACAATAAACCACAGTTAATCATTAATTTCTTTTTATCATTTAGTATTCTTATCATTTAATTCATTTTATCTGTAAAAGCAGTACATTAGAGAAAGTTTACAAAATTTAGAAAAACATAAAGATGAAAATAACCACAGTCATACTCTCAACAACTGAAAAAAACCGTTTGAACATTTTGGCCTTTTTTGTGTACATATATTTTTAAACCATACATAGATACATGTGTCCATTCATATTTGTGTAAATGCCCAAAAACACACTTTGTAAAGTTCAAAATGTCCTTAAATATTTTATCCTGATTTTTCATTTAATGTACTCCATATACATTTTCCAAGGGCATTTAAATGCTCTTTGAGAAAAATAGGGCTTAAGTGCTCACTGGTATCCGTATCTGTTTCCTATAATGCCCTCAGGGAACTCTGGATTTTAAAGAGGCCCTTTAGGCCCTGGTGTAATGGGACAGCCAAATGGGAGAGCTCTGGATGGTTAGAGATGAGCGTCCTCCCCTGGCTCTCCTGAACTGTTCATGAGACCTTAGTAAACCAGCCACCCCAAGTGGCCAACATATCCCTGTGGACAGTTCCATTTTTCCTGTGTGAGAAATGGGAATGTGCCCTGAGTCCTTCTCAAGTTAGATGAAATGGAAAGTTAAAATTGTCAAAGAAATGTTTTGGGATGTCTTCAAGATTGGGTAGTCCATAAACACATAGCATTATTAACCTGCCTGTTTGGGCCCCACGTCAAGGCTCAAACAGTGTTCTAGCTCTTTGAGAGAAAAATTCTTTTCTGACACTGGATGAACATAATATGCATCATCCCTTGTTGGAAATTAAATTAAAATAATATTTACTGAGTGCTTAGTATTCGTACATCCATCTATCCATTTAGCCAACATTTAATAAATGTCAGCCACATGCCAGGCACTATGCTAGGCACTGATGACTCTATTGAACCCTTGCAAAAACTCCCCCTGAAATATTATTATTATTTATGCAACTTTAAAATTTTTATTTTAAAACATAGGCTAATAGGAAGTTGGTAAAATAGTACATAAGTTTTGAATACTCTTCTTCCAACTTTCCCATTAATGAATTTATCCCTTTCTCCCTGCTTCCCTCCTTCCCTTCTTTCTTTCTAAACCAAGGCTTAGGATACCTAAGTAGTTTCTCTAAATGCAAACCCAAAATAAAATATTTAAGTATATTATTAATTAGATAAAGTGTGTTTCTAGGCGCTTACACAAAGATAAGTGGAGACTTGTATTTATGTATGCCTCAAAAATATATGCAAAATAAAAGATCAAAGCATTAATCAGGTTTTTCTAATTAGAGGGTATGACTGTGAAATTATTTTATTCCTTGTTTTTCTTTATATTTTCACCTTTATGTTGGCATCCATTTGAATCTAAAGTAAAACGCCTTCCTGCCTTGGTCATAGGGAAGGTATTAACAAGAGCCCGGATGGAGCTTGGAATTTTCTTATTCTGGAAGTAGGAGTTCCAGTCAGTTATCTGCCTCAGGATGCCACCAATGTAGCAGTTGAGACCTAGGGTGGTTTTCTTTCATTGGGGGAAGAACTTGGGTTGGCTTACTAAGACTATAGGTAGAAATGAAAATAGAAACTCCTGACAGCTTGATTTCCTTTTCTTGGCACCAAGCTCTGTTCCCGGAGCTGGAGGAGACCTTTGAATATGCAAAGGCAGGGAAATCCTGCACCAGGTCATCAAGCACCTCCATGGGCCTGAAGGGAAGGCACATTATTGTGGGCAACCAGCTCTGAGAACTGTCTGCATTTCTGCGAATCCCTGAGTAGTTAGTGATCATAAATAAAGAAGGCAAAGGCTGCCAATTTCACTTTCAGAGTTTTGGATTATTCTGTTAGAAATGCATGTATGCATATGTATTCAATAATAGCGCTAATATAGTAGGAAGCTCTCCACTGGCTTCTCTCTTGCCTCTTTTCTCCCTTCAAATTGATATCTCAAAGCTTTAAGTCAAACTGTGTTTTATTAAGAGAATGGGTTATTTGAGATATGGTGGTGACATTAACCAGGGCCAAGCCCAGCTGTAGTTCTGCCAAGATCTTTCATGCTGAATCTGAATTTCAGTGCAGAGAGAGCCCTGCTTTGCTAAGTTTTGCTTGGCTTGGATGAATTTTCTCAGTTCCTACCCAACTGGCAGCGTTTTCGCCAAGAGCAGGATGATTTCCCGGCCACTGGGACAGTGTCTGTTGATGGTGTGGGTGGTTTGCAGAAGCTAGATGCATCCAACCGCATGAGCTTGGCTTTCTTCTCCATGAACGGGATTCCAGAAAATCACACCATTGCTGCTCGGACTGCCGCAAGAAGGAGCAAAGAGCTCCTGGCACCTTGGAATTGGACATGGCCAAGGAACTGAAGATGGCGGAGAAAAATTATTGAAATATGAGACCCCTGACAACTTGAACTGAATCCTCAAGTTCTTTTTTGGAAATGGTTGCCTTCTTTTTTGTTGGTCTTAAGCCAACACATTGCTGGCACCATCTTGCTAAAGAGATCTTTCTCAGGACACACTCCTAAATACCCTGATAATAGTCTCTTCTTTAGATTGTTGTGAGAGTTGTTACAGATGTCCTCACATAATCTATCTGAGAGGTGGTCTTGATGATTGTGAGATGAAATGCTGGGGCTCCCGTCAGGATCAAAGCACCCCAGATCTCCTGTTCCATGAGGTCACCAAATATTGACATTAGAAAAGGAATTTGGTGGACATTTAGTCTCATTTCTTTTCCCTAGTGGAACTTTGTCCTCTGCGCCTGTAGTAGGGGAAATATTTTTTAGATTCTCCAATATGAGATGCCACAAAGCTGAATGACTTCTTTTGTTTGAGGAGCTGATTTCTCTTCTTGAGGTTATTTAGATTTCACTTAAGCAAGGTAAGAAGGCCAGCTTCGAGCTATATTTGGAGACAGCGAAGCAGATGAAACCCTATATCACGGAAACCAGGCAGCTCTGATATTTTGTGGGCAATTGAATTTTGGGGGGAGGTTTGGGGGACCAAGACCAAACTGAGTCTCTCTAGTACAGATCCAAAAATATGGTCTATCCCTGGAAACACGCAAGTTTACTAAACCACAAATGACCCACAGCCACTTCCAGCTGAATGGAGCCAGCTTCTCCTCCAGCACTGATGTGTGGGAGTTGGCTCGTACTGGCTCACAAGGGCCTATTGTTAAATTTTCAGAAATTTTGTGAGTCAGTTGTTAGACACAGCCATTATTAAAAATTAAACCATGCAAACTTACAATCAAATAAAGTCTATTTAAAAATATATTAACTACTCAAAAAGTCTTACTTCCTAATTATCTTAGTATGTTAGACTATTTTCTATGCTCTTGATATAATTTGCATCTATTTTAACTATATGGTGAGGCACTACTGAACATCCCTTCCCAACTCCACATTTGGTGATGCTATGGTAGCTTGAAATTAGTCATAGTGGGAGTATTTATACCATAGAAATCTGCAAGTTCTACAAGTCAAGTCCTTTTAGCTTTTCTTTCTTTTTTTTTAAGCAATAATCTAAAGCAGCAGTCGCCAACCTTTAAGACATCACGGACCACCAGTGGTCCACGGACCACCGGTTGGTGACCGCTGATCTAAAGGACCCATCTCCCAATACAGGGTGTGGCTAAAGTAGCTTTACAGTTGTTTATATGGAAAATAATACAATAATTTATCAATAATAAAAATACAAGAAATAAACTCTGTGTTTTGCATACTCAGAACTGTAAACCTACTTTGGCCCCACCCTGTATTTAAAAACAGCAGCTCTGCCCTGACTGGTTTGGCTCAGTGGATAGAGCGTCGGCCTGCGGACTGAAGGGTCCCAGGTTCGATTCCGGTCAAGGGCATGTACCTTGGTTGTGGGCACATTCCCAGTAGCGGGTGTGCAGGAGGCAGCTGATTGATGTTTCTCTCTCATCGATGTTTCTATCTCTCATCGATGTTTCTAACTCTCTATCCCTCTCCCTTCCTCTCTGTAAAAAATCAATAAAATATATTTTAAAACCAGCAGCTGGACCTCCGGAGTCAAGGAGATGTGTGCTTGGGCAAATTGTCTATGGCCATTCATAGGACCTGCAGTTAGTATGAATCTATTCACAGCTGAAACAAAGAGACAAGAAGAATGTTGTTCATGGGGTTGAATGATGTTAACTCTCACATCATTTCATTTTATTTTTACTAATGAATTAAAGGACTTTTCATGCTATTTCACTACTATCCTATGGAAGCTTGGCATTTTAAGGCAAAGAAGGTGATTTCCTCAAGTGTCTCCAATAATCTTCTTTCTAGGGTTCTAGGGACTTTGACAAGGAGCCCTGTATAAAGGTTAGTTACAGCATCCTTTCTCTAGCACAGTGGTTCTCAACCTTCTGGCCCTTTAAATACAGTTCCTCATGTTGTGACCCAACCATAAAATTATTTTCGTTGCTACTTCATAACTGTAATGTTGCTACTGTTATGAATCGTAATGTAAATATCTGATATGCAGGGTGGTCTTAGGCGACTGCTGTGAAAGGGTCATTCGACCGCCAAAGGGGTCGCGACCCACAGGTTGAGAACCACTGCTCTAGCATGTTTACCTTTTTCTGGATACATAGTACTCTTCATAGAACCTTCTAGGAAAGACATTCACTCCTAACTATAATGGGTTTGTGACAAATGTATTAAACTTTTCTATAATGTCATTTGTAGTTATCATTGTATTAAAAAAAGAGAAAACAAAATCTTAGCTGCTTTAAAAATGAGGCATCCTTTTTGTTTAAATGAAGGGGACTTAAATACCCATCATCAAAAACCATATGTAAAAAAACCAAAACGAACACAAAGACCCCACCAGGAGCAATGAAAAGTAGCCATCTAAATTGAATGATTACTTTTTCAGCTTTAAAGGAATTTGAAAGTTTACTATGGATTGTTTTTTATCACTCCTGGAATAATTTAGTTATGCTTTCTCTTGCTTGCCTTTCTAAATTGATCAAATTGCCGTCAATATTTGGAAGAAGAATGAAAAAAACACCCAACATACTAAGTCTTTGTTTGATCCTCCCCAACACTGTGTCCCCTCTGAGTGCATGGCGTGGACAGAGCTCTGTTTCAATTTCTGTTGTCTTGCCAAGTCAGAATGGGATTCACTGTTCTCAAGGTCTCTGGACTATCACTTTACCCAAAACATCCATCCCGGGTATTGCGGGAGGCAGAGCAGCTCTGCATAGCTATTTATTTTAAGTGCCTGATTAAAATTTCATGAAAACAGGAAGTCAGGGGAAAAGAATAGATTGCAAGAGCGATGAAATCCGGGGCTTTGTAATTTTTAGCTCACAGGGAAAAAAAACACACGTTAAATCGTAAGGAAGGTATATTTTCAGAATCGTGCTGTGGCCACTAATGGCATATTTTGTCACTGGCTGGGGAGCTGGTGAACTAAGAATGGGTCCAATTTTTTAAATCTTATTACACAGTTTTGCTCTCATTTAGAAATTGTCACCTTAAAGTAACCTAATGCTGCTCTACTTAAAGCAAACCTCACGCAGCTATCTCTGTGTGCATGTTTGGCTGCATTGTCTTCTATCTAAGCAGATATAAATGTTGTCCTGACACAGTTGAACAGCACAGGATCTGTCCGCCCCATAAGTTGATGTTTCCTAAGAACTTAATCTTATCTAAGTCCCATATCCAATGGGATAAAGAATTTGAGGGAAAGAAAGTAATGACATATTTTTTGCTGTATGATAACTGAGTGATTTCTATATTTGGTCAATGAAAAATAATGTTACTCTAGAGAAAGTATCTGTCAACATTTAGCTGTCGAGGAAATCAGCATTAAACACAGGCGCGCGTGCACACACACACACACACACACACACACACACACCCTGCACCAAAACCCGTCGTCAGACTAAAAATTGCAATGCAACCAAGTGCAGTTATAGGGGAACAAATGGCAAATGAAATATTCCTGTTCTATTGTTGCTTCTGGAAGTTCCAAATCCCAGATGACTGTTGGATAGCCAATTTTAACCTTTGGGATCAGAAGCCAAGCTCTCATTTGGCTGACCAGACCGGAATAATTGCAACAGGCCAATGGCTAGGTAAGTTTCATTTGCCCATCTCAGCAAAGTCCAGTCACAGAAGAAGGCCTAATCCTTATGAGAGATGGGTCAGAGTGGAGCGGGAAATCGAGCATGGTGGTAGTACGTGGCCCCAGCTAATGCAGTAAATTAACTCCCTGCAGAAGGGTTAAGTTGTTTAGATTGTTTGCCAGGACTAGATTTAGATTGAAACTGACCTGAAGCAGGATCAAAGGGTTTATCAAGGAGGCAAAGCAACTGGGGATGCTGATGGGTGCAGCTGGATGTCAGTCTGTCCCTTCAAAAGCTCCCCAAATCCCCCAAGGCCTGAGAAGGCTTGGTTGTATCTGGAGAATCCATGTACCTCTGGGTTAGGTGTATGTGCATTTTCCAACATGGCTCGAGGTAATTTCATGCTGCCAATCACAGGGTCATCACAACTACATTATTCCAGGATAGAGAAAAAATTATATAAACCACAGTAAACATTTCAGTCTCCTCAATATTAAAAAACTCAGTCATTTAATTCAGGCTGTTATTGGCCTAATGAATTCATTTCCATGGAACTGAGTCAATCCATAGGCCTTGCTGGATGAAGATATGCATCATTTAGATGAGTTATTTACCCTCTCTGTACCCCAGTTCCCCCTTCTGTACAGTGATGTTTCTAGCATTTGTTGAGCTCAGCGCTCCCACCTCGGTCGCCACTGTTTCAAGAACTGGCTTCACTTACCTTGTAATTCTTTCCTGTCAGAATAACCATGGCTGGAAGATGAACAGTTAATTGAATGGAATAGATGCTACTTTGGTTTCGCCACATAGAAAGCCCTGTGCTCCCATTTCGTGATAATATGTACTATCAAACAGTATTGACCAATGAATCGGGAAAAGTACAAGAAAAGAAAACCAATTGGATGCCAAGAGAGAAATCCAATTTTATAACCACTTCAATACTAAAATTATTCAGAAAACCCTAAATATTCTTTTTCATTCTTTCCGTCTTTCTCCTTGTGCTGGGTACGATTTTGAGGCAATAGACACCGTGTCTCTTCTTTGGAATTTGGAAATCTACACATGATTCTCCCAGGAAGATGTGCTACTCTGAGTTCTCCAAGTGCATGGTATTGATGAAGTAACTTTCTCCAAGGAGCTCCGAGCATTTAGAGTCTTAATCAAATTCAGCCTTACAACACTCTGCAATATTAAATGCGTTTTGACTGAAGCCCCAGCAAGGAAACCATCATTGAACCAATTCCAACGCAAGAGGCTTCTTTGATTTAATCACAGGCTTCTCTAGGCTGCTGGAACTTTGCAGAGACTTTGCTCACAGCATTCATTCTGCTTTGCTCTCAGATACATGCGTTGTGCATGCCTTTGCTCCCCTGGCTTGATTGTAAACTCCCAAAAGACAGGGACAAAGTCTCAGTGGTCATAACGGATTCACCCTGTGCCAGGCACAGAAATAGTCACTATATGTACATGGAGCTTCATAAATTCATTCATTCATTCATATTCATTCATTCATTTTGGTAATTATTCCTTCCACTTGTGCATGCAACTGGAGGTGAAACTACAAACAAAACTCTTGTAGTAGCTCTGTGTAGGTAAATGGGTCTCTGTAAGCTTATTACCCCTCCATGTAGTGAAGTCACTGAGGCACTGTCTTGCCTGCATAGGGAGACTCATGCATAAAGGGAAATGTGACCAGTAGCCCAGAAAAGCTGAGAGTGGGATGGAGATCAAATGATCCTGGAGCAGGGGAGGATCCAAGGTTTCGAGGCTGAAAGCAACTGGATTTCAATCCAAGCTCTCCCTCAAATTCAGAGGTCCTCAAACTTTTTAAACAGGGGGCCAGTTTACTGTCCCTCAGACCGTTGGAGGGCCGGACTATAGTTTAAAAAAAACTATGAACAAATTCCTATTCACACTGCACATATCTTATTTTGAAGTAAAAAAAAAACAAAACGGGAACAAATACAATATTTGTATTTGCATGTGGCCCGCGGCCCATAGTTTGAGGACCCCTGCTCTAATTAACTGTGTGTCCTTGAGCTAGATAGCTAGATACTTAACCTCTCTGAGTTACATAAACCCCAGGACACTCTCTCTGGTCCCCTACACATCTCAAATTCTCTGCCTATGTGCTCGCTGCACCCTTAACTAACACACCTCTCTTTTCACACAGACCCAATTTCCCTGTGAGTACATATTCCACCGGCTGTTTCCCCAGCTAGAAGTTGAGCTCTTTGGAGGCAGTGACTACATTTTATTCACCTCTATTTCCCTGGAGCCCAGCATTGGTCCTGGAAAATGGAGATGATAATACTGATGCCTATCACATAGGTTTGTAACATAGAGATATATTTATCAGAGCACTTAATATAATGTCCTTTTCACATACCAAAAGCTTTCGCAGTCATTTATTCAGTAACTGAAATGAGCAGTCCTACTGAAATGGATGATATTATCCCCCTTTTACAGCTGGGGTAACTGAGTCTCAGAGACATGAGCCTGGGTGAATTTCTTCTGCTCAGAAAACATGACTGCCTGGTGCACAGATTGTGTTGGTGATGGTGAGTGTTTGCAGTGGATGAGAGGGTTGCTTTTCCCCCCAAGAGCCTGATAAGTAGGAGGCTCTGTTCAGAGCGGGTGGGAAACAATTCTGTTTGGAGGCCTTGAGCCCTAGAAATCCGGAGTCCACAACAGGAAGAACCCAGAAATCCTGTAGGAAACGTGTCCTCAGGATTAATGGTGGGTCTAAATGCTGAGCGAGGACTTTTCCCTTTCCTCATCTGCATTTGGGAGATCTTTACTTTTCCTTTTTAAAGATCAATGTGCTATATTTCTTTTTTCTGAAGGGACATCTATTAAACCAACGGTGGTTGAGCTCGCAGACAATTCCCCACCATGTAATTAACCCCCTCGGGGTCCCATTAAGACCCAATGATGTTTTGTGATTTTATTAACTAAAAGTAAATAGGGGCAGCATCCATGGTGAAGACTGGGTTTAGAACTCTCAGGCTTTGGAGCACCAGGGTGCACTTTAACACTCTGGGTTCCTGGTCCCCCTGAACAATGTGCAAGCATTTCCCATATGCTCTCGCCTTTAATGCACAATTTTGTTGAATCCTATAGGAAAGTATAATATATTGGTTAGGAGAGAATTCTGTGGAGGCTCCAGCATTACTAACTGAGCCATCTTGGATAAATTATTTAAACTCTCTGAGCCTCAGTTTATTCATCTAAAATATGGCAACTACAATAACACCTACTTCCTCAAGGTCTGTAAGGGTGGAATAAGATAAGCAGGTGAAGTGCTGAGCAGGGTCCAGAGCACATGATTAACGTACTCCAAATAATAAGTATTGTTACTTACCAGCAAGGACAGCTTCCAGCAGGTGGGTGAGCATGGCCCAGGACCACCTGTGACAGAGTTGGGCCTTAGACCAGATCTGATTGAGTCCAAAGCCAGGGCTCTTTTCTACTTGATTAGTACCACAAACAATGTTTTCCTTTCAAATTGGCCACTGATTTTTGGACACCAATTATACAGTAAGAGAAGACATTTATTTGCATGTACTTAGTCAGATTTCACAACGCTGCAGGCAAGGGATTGGGAGACAGAGGGAGAGGATAGTGTGTGGGTGGGGGTGGGGGGGAGGCTGGAGGAGTTTCCAGAGCTGTTTATGTGCCTGGGCCACTCCTGGGGTTGGAAAGGAACATAGGGTGGCCTTAGTGGGCATGGCCAGGAAGCAGGGGTCTCTTAAGGGTGTCTTAAGCCACGGTGAAAACTCTAGTTTCCCTTCTCATAAGGACTGAGACCATTGAAGGACTTGAATTAGGGGTGTGACTTGGTCTGAATTATATTATAAGATTATTCCACTGCTAGATGGAGACAATTGAAAGGCATGATTGATGGGCAAGAGGGGAAGTCAGGAGAACAGTTAGCAGGTGATTGCTGAGGGTTTTACAGTGTATATTCAGTACCCAGAAGAACCCCACATCTTTGTAATATTTGTACAACCCTTTTGGCTCAAAGTATGAATGCATATACCCGGGGTATTTGTTCAAAGCAGTTTTGTCTCCCCGTAGGCCTCCAGCATGACCTCCTGCTCAGCTCACCCTGTGCAGACAGAGACTCTTCCAGTGAGAGAAATTAGTGCTCTGGGAGAGGCGCACTTCAGGGTGCCAGCTGGGGGCCGAGTCAGGATGGGTGGATGGTCACAAGGGTCTGGGGCTCTAATTCCTTTTCCCACCTGGTGACAGGTCATGGGTATGACTGGCTACCTGTACTGTGAGGCCAGAGCATCCTGGAGGACACACTGTCACCCGGTCTGCGGGTTAGGACAGGAAGTGAGAACCAGCGCAGTTACAGCAGTGCAAACCACAGGCAGGAAACTTGGGGATATGAGAGCAGCATCGCCTGGCTTGGGGCTTGGCCTGCTGCCGGGTTACAGGCCCTCTGTGTCCCCAAGGGCCCGGGGATTGTTAGTGATAACAAGAGATAAGGAACTGAGTTTTGTATTGCAGCCGATAGGAAGGGAGGGAGGCAGAGGAGCCAACGCACATTGCTTCAGGGATGACAACTCTCCAGGGTGCCAGAGAAACCTGCTAGCACACGCGGGCCTGAGGTGGGAACTGAGGGCTCTTGGGAACAAGTCTCCTTAGAAACATTGGGGGTGAAGGCCCCCCTATAACATACAGTTTAGACAAAGCAGGCTGCAGACCCCAGATGTTCTGTACCATGGCAGAACTCATTCCTCTGTATAACATGCCCAGCCTGTCTTCAGAGACTGGGATATTTTACGCCCAATCTCCAGAGATTGCCCTGTCTTTGGATGTCCCTGAGGAGGTCACATTGTTGTTTCTAGGTTTCATGAGTTCTGGGTAATAGCTCTAGATATGCCAGTCTGTGCTGTGTGGATTTAGGCAAGTCACTGACCCTCTCTGATCTTTCCCAGCCTTCTATGTACAAAGGGGATTATCTTGGTGGCTCTGCCACAGGTAGATTATGAACATCAAGCAAGATAATAAACATGAAGAGTTTTGGAAAGCAGAATATAAATGTTTTTAGTATTAGTAATAGTAGTAGCAATAAATTAATATTAGTAGGCCCTTGTTGAGCATCTACTATCTACTAGGTGTTGGGGGTGCCCAGATATGTGGCATATGGATTTTCCATCTCTAGGAGCTTATAGTCCTCATGTATATAATAGTTAGTAATACTAGCTAAGACTTATAAAGACCTACTATGTGCCGGGCACTGTTTTCATTATCCTTTGTACTAATTCGATCATCACAATAACCTTACTCTGTAAGGTACTATTATCACCATTTTATAGATAAGGACACTGAGGCACAAAGAGACCAAGTCACTTTCCCTAAGTCAGGCAGCTGATAAGAGTTGGTGCCAGGATCAAATCCAGACCAGCTGGTTATATAATCCATATTCCCAACAGCTATTCCATATGGTCTGTTGAGGAAGAAGTCCTGCTGGTGGTTTTTAGGGTTCCCCATGATAGTTATACAAGATATGTCTGTCTAAGCTCAAAGATTGGGTTATTAACCACTTCCCCATACAGCCTTGGGAGCTTACCAATCAGAAGTTCAGACAGAGATAACTAAAATCCTTGGAGGGAGAAGTTATTGACACAATGTCACCCAGCCAGCATGAGTCATCTTTCACGCTCATTCAAGCAGAGTCATGGCAAGTTACTGAGGGGTTCTGACCATCAAGTTCTGGGGAAGGAGAAGGCTTACACCAAAGAAAATAGCCACTGCAATCATGCGGTCCACTGAGGAGGGAGCCGGGGAATTAACATCCAAACACTCTTTCATCCATCCTGTGCCGGCCCTCAGAGAGCCCCCCATTGGCCAAACCCAGTCAGCATCTGGAAGGCAATGGGGTCCTTGATTGATGGAGGCCACACATGGCAGCCTCCCAGGGTAGAGAAGGATGGAGATGGGATCTGTGGGATTAGACAGAGAATACCCAGAGGGATGATAACTCTGTTTCAAACCAGAGTTTTCTGCCAGTGGAGCCGGAAGCTTTAATCATTCTGTTGGAAGAAAATGGTGGTGCTGGTACCATCCAGGGATGGGCTTTGGGAAATCAAAGCTCTGGGTAGCAAGTTTATGATACGGTTCAGTTCTCAACTGACAAGCAATTCAGGATGCCCTGCTTTGAAATCATGTGCATATGTTATATTAACACCCATCCTGAGAATATCTTCATATTATTGTTAGGCAAACTAAGCTCATCTTTGCGAAGCTAGTGTTCATGGAACCATATCTGTAAACCACTCTCTCACGAAAAAATATGAAAATAAAAGAATAGCAATCCATTTTAAGAAGAATTGTGCTACACATTTGAAAGATAGGCAGTGGGAAGTCAGACAAGTTTGGAGTTCCAGATTCCTCCCCTGTGAATGAATAGACGGGGACACACGCTTTTCTCCAACAAGGCGGAAGAGCTTATTTCCCCGCGCAATGAAAAGTCCTGTCTGTGCACTGGGACAGAAAAGTCGACTGTGATTTATCTGAAAACAACTGTTAAACATTTCAGAAATTAAACTTACTAAAATGGAGGGGAAGGAAGGTTAGAATAGATATTCAGAACAAATATCAAATGCCCCACTTTTGTGTTGAAGGATGGGGGGGAAGGTGTTCTTTGTATTGATTCTATTCTTTCATCTGATGGGGATTTATTGAGCTTGTACTTGCCTGGAAGATGCTGAAAACGACTGGAATTTTTACATCCAGGGCATTATGCTTGAGACACAGCCCACCCATGGAGGGAAGAAGCTGTGCTGTTTTTATTTTATTTTATTAACTAGTATATATTGAGTGGATCCATCTTGGCTAAGCACTTTCCATCGTTTATTTCACTTCATCTCATCAACATGCTCATGAGGCAGGTGCTATGACTGTTCCCATTTTACAGGAAAGTGAGGCACAGGGTGGTTAATTAACTTGCCTAGGATCCCACAACTGGTGAAAGGTGGAACTGGGAATCCTACTGAAGCTGTTTGATTTCAGAACTACTGCCTAGAACCAATTTGCTTGATTGTCTTCTGTACATCTGCCTTACCTGCAAGATGACTTCTGCATAGATCAGTTTAATTGAGCTTCTACCACATTTCAGGGATGATCTAGGGAGCTGGTCCATTATCTCACATCCTTGTGACACCTCCATGAGGTGACTATCTTTGATTATGCTCTGATTGGGGAACTTGAGGCTCAGCAGGTTTTGTGACATTTCTTTGGCCACAGTCAGTTGCAGAACTAGATTCAAAACCATGTTTCCATGCTGTGAAATCTATGTTCCCTCTTCTAATGCTGCCGCCGAGGTGAATAGTCAGTGCCTAGAGTGAGGGGCCACTGCTGAAGCTGTAGGTCCATTCTTTACCCTTGTGTGGTCTCCTGTGAGCGTGTGAGCTTGCACACACACGTGCACACATGTATGTATGCAGCGTTGCTCCTTCCTAGTCCTTGCAGGCCCTTTTATGTACATTGGGAAAAGGTGAAAGGCACCCCCTTTGGACAGTAGTCAGCACCTTTGTGCTGGACATCAGCCCCCCACTCCAGCTGCTAGAAGTTTACATCTTCCTCTCCCACCCCTCCTCAGGTGTGTGTGTGTGTGTGTGTGTGTGTGTGTGTGTGTAAAGGTGGATGGAGTGTGTGGAGAGCCCTCAGCACTGTGCAGCCTTCACTGGGCTCCACATGACCCATCCCGGGAACACACAACCATTCATTCTCATCGGTTGTAAGAATGAAATCAATACCAGCAAAGCCCACATATGTTTCTGCCACAAAACCTGACTCAGGCACATCTGTTTCTTTATGATATTTTTACCATTATTTTCCTCTCATTCAAATATGGATGATCTGGGAGCCGTTAAACAGTTGTTTTCATAAATGGTCCACCCTCGCCCTCCTAGGATCCTCAAAGAGTTTTCCCACCGCCGGGTGGAGAGAGGTTCCCTCTCAGGAGAAAGACAGCTTGGATGGTGAACTGGGAATCCAGGTGGGGCCCTTGTTGCTCCCCCAACAGGACCCCTTGAGACAGCTCTAAGCTGTCTTCTACCCCAAGAGCCCTTGAGCACATCCTTTCCATGGAATGTAGAATCCATTGCCCTGCTGGCCCAACAATGTACCCCCAAAACTCAAAGTTCATGTGCAAACGTCCAGAGCTGAAAGGTTTTGTTTTTGTCAGCCAGAGATCAGTACCGTGAACTGGTTTGCAGGTTGTCTAGAAACTGGCTTGTGGGAGAAATGATTGAGACAGGAGGAATCCAAGTGGCTGGGGTAGCCTTCCTGGGGATGAGCCTTGGCTTATTCTTGGTGCCTCCAGCTTGAATTCAAGGTAAAGACAGATGTTTTTGTTCAAAGAGCTATGGGATCCTGGAAGAGGTTGCCGCAACAGGTAGTGAGTTCTTTATCATGGGGAACATTTTTAAAAAAGAATCTGTAATAGGAGGTGTTGGAGAAGAAATGCATGCATTGGGTGACAAGTTGGAAAGATGACTTCTCGAATCTCTTTCTCCCCTGAGATGTCGAGTTTGTAACTGATCAGCTGTCTTGTCAAGCATGTATCTGTGACTGTCTCATTTGCCACAGCTAATCAAGGTGGTTCTTGATTACAAACACGAGCCAAGGGGGATGTTGAGAACTGACGCATGTGAGCTCTGAGCCTACATGGCTATGGGTTCCAGAGTGGCTCTGGCATGAGTGGTGTGACCTTGAACAAGTTTATGGCACGTCTCTAAGCCTCAGCTTTATTGTCTATAAGTCGAAACATGCCTATCTTATAGGGAGTTTTGCAGATTCAGTGGCCCCCTAGATGCCAAGTGCTTAGTGCTCAATGAAGGCGATGGCAGGTATACACATTTATTGGCAGTGAGTGCTAGGCCCAAGCTGTTGTGAACCCAGCAGCACACATATTTTATATTGCTGCACTTGCATGGCTCTCCGAGCTCTGAATGCATTCTGTGTCTCCCCTTACTTTTGAAATTAACATGCATTAAATGCAGCAATGCTTTTATTATCAATAAAGATGGTAAAGCTTTCCTGGGTAATATAGCCTCTCTGAAATGAAGACCTGAATTTTATTACTATTTATATTCATATTTTAGACTATCCTATGGCTAACCCATTTTAATATTCTCTCTCTCTCTCTCTCTCTCACACACACATACATAACATACATATACACATACACACACACAAATACTACTATTTTTAAAAATATGTTTTCTCTGCTATGTGAATGAGGTGAGGTATTGGAGGGTATTTTTCTTTCCTTTTTTCTTTTTGCAAAGGAAACACCTTTTCAGGTTGGCATGATATTAATAAAAATAATAAAGGAGAAGGTTTGGAGGGAAAAGGTAAATAAGGCAATTCATACATCATTGGGGAGAGACACAGGAGTGAGGCAGAGAAAAATCACCGTCCTGTGCTGTGAACTGGGGGATTTTCATGAGTCAGCTCGTTTGCTGCTTTCTGGGCTCCCAGCTGCTGCTGCTGTGGGGATGGCTTTATGCTCTCAGAGAGGCTGGGCCTGGCTTGGAGACCTCTCATAATTAGCTGTGTTTCTCTTCTGCCACGGGTGCTAATAGAGGCATCTCTTCACGGGTAGCAACTTAAAATTCAGAAGACTCCCTCCCAACCATGTGCGCACACACACATCACATACAGGCAAACGCACATGCACACTTTGAGCAGTGGTGACAGTGGTGGTCTTTGGGTGTGTACCTACATGTAGGAGTGATCGACTCATGATGTGCAGAGCCCAGAGGGGAAAAAAAAAAGTGGGCCCCTTGTTCAAAAAATATGAACAATCCAGGACAGCAACAGCAGACATTCAATGCCCAGAGTCTTGTAAGTGTGGGGTCCTGGGGGGGCCTGTATAGGTCACACGCTCAAGAAGCTGTCCCCAGCTGCTGCCTTTTTAGGTCACAAGCCTGTGGGTGTGACAGTCAGTAGAGCCCAGGTAGTTTTACACAGAATGGTCCCTTTGATGAGCAGCTACCTCAAAAGTGGGTGAAAATGCAATAGAACCTTCCATTCTGGAGTCCAATACGTCAGATGGACAATGTACTAGTATGGCCGTATCCCAGAGGTGTGGGCAGAAACAGCAGGCTTATCTGAAAGGGTGACCTGTGGCAATCAGCAAATTGATGGGAGATGCCCACCTCTAGGGATCCATCAGAAAGCCTTATTAAAATCCCAGAAATATATAACAACAATTGAAGGCTCCTCTAAAATCATCTCTTCTACCAGCCTAATTTTCGCAATGTGGACACTCAGGCCCTGAGAGAAGGGAAAGATACTTCTAGTAAGAGTGAGTCCTCACTGCACCCCTAAGCACTTTACATGTATTTAACTCACAACCAACATAGGAGGTAAGCACAGCTGTTATACTCATTTTATAGGAAAAGAAACTGAGGCACATTCAAGTTCACTAGCTTTCCATAGATCACATAGCTGGCAAGTGGCCTTATGAACCTGATTCTGGAAGCCTCCTTTGTAAGTGCTCTGTCATATCCAAAGCAATGGAGGGTCAGGGCCACGGTTCCCATTCCCAGTTCAACATACACTCCCCTTTCCTGTAGCTGCCTATCTCCTGCTAGGAGTCGTCTGTTGTCCCCTTTCCATTGTGGCACTCGTGCAAGCTGGAGGTGGATCTTTCAGCCAAGTGAATGCTCACCAGTAGACACAGAGTAGGCATTGAAAGAAAGAGACTCATCAGAACCCAAGAAACAAAATAAGTTCCATCCCTTTGTGGAAGAGAGTGCAGTGATCTCAAACCAAGGCCTAGAAAAGCACTCATCCCCAGAGAAATCAAGGCCCGGCCAGGCCCCAGGCCCCTGCCATGAGTGAATTACATGCTTGGGCCAAGGTAACAGAGGCCTTGGCCAATATCCCCAGGTCTTTCCTGCCCTGCGCTGGCCTAGCCCCAGCTGCATCCAGCCAGGCCTGGGAAGACTGCTAGGAAGACAGGAGAAGGCCTCATTGGAGCTGGTCTCAGAGCCCCAGCAGGGCCTCGCGTTCCACCCAGCAAGGACCTCCTTTGCCAACACGCTTGCCAGCCAAGCTGTGTAAACATTCGAGCTCTTCTGGCAGAGCCGATGGCAGAGGGGAGAGACAAGGCTCTCCCACCAGCCTGGATGTGGCCGAATGTGCCCTGCCTCATGCGGACTTCCTTCCTCAGTGCTCCTCCACCTTCCTCGTCCCTCAGAACCACAGGCCTAGAGGGCTTTCTTAGAGACACGTGTGGTTCAGGGCTTCGTTTCCCTTTGCAAATCCGTGTCCTATTTTTATTCTGCTTCTGCTTACAACACCCAGAGTTTGCTCCCCTAGTACGGTGCCTCACAGATGGTGTCACCCAGGCAGCAAACAGCCAGGTGACTGCAGTGAGGGGACCCACCTATGTGTCCGGGGTAAAAGCTCTGAAGGGAACACAGAGACATAACCATGAAGATTAACACATCAGTGATTATGAATTTTAGTTTAGTTAGTTTAGTTTAGAAATTTAGAAATAGACCCTTTCATACATTTAAACAGAATGAGATTTGATAAAATCCAACTCCAATATTTTTAGGTCATGACAATTAGTTATTATAGATATATTCACAGTGGTAACATCCAAACTTTGAAAAGAGAAAGTGGTTATGAATACTAAATAAAATGGGCTATTTAGCAGTTCTTAATGCAATGACATATGTTTATCAGTTGACTTATTATAGATTTCCAAAATATACTGTTAAGCCCTAGTCAGTTTGCCTCAGTGGATAGAGCATCAGCCTCAGATTGAAGGGTCCCAGTTTTGATTCCAGTCAAGGGCACATACCTTGGTTGCAGACTCGATTCCCAGTCCCTAGTTACAGAGTGAATATTCACCCAGTTTTGCCTCCGATACTGCCATTAATCCAACTCCAAGCTCTCTCTTTCTCTCTGTGTTTTTCATTCTGCCAAGTAGGAGACCAGTCCTTCCTTATAGCCTAGGGGTAATGGTGGCTCTTTGTACTTCTTTCCTCCCTTCTCCTCCCTCCTCCTCCTCCTCCTCCTCCTCCTCCTCCTCCTCCTCCTCCTCCTCTTCCTCCTACTCCTTCCTTATTTTCCCTCTATCAGGTGTGGCCTGTGTTGGGTGTGCAATTTTGTCTGTGATGTCTGAGTCCTCCGTGTCCTGGTAACTGCCTTTGCCCTCTGGCTGGATGAATAGCTCTTGCTTCTTTTCTCACCACTGCATTTGCACTCTAGTTCCCTGTCCCCAAGGGCAAACCTCATGCCTCTGAGCCCCCAAGGGAGAGCTTGGCCCTGGGAATGCAAGAACAGACC
The DNA here is from genome assembly GCF_028538775.1 of Myotis yumanensis. Lineage (NCBI taxonomy): Eukaryota > Metazoa > Chordata > Mammalia > Chiroptera > Vespertilionidae > Myotis > Myotis yumanensis. The sequence goes on from NW_027223769.1 coordinate 19,237,491, forward strand.
CCAGTGGTCTCATTTTACGTCTTGCTACCTTGGACACTTAACAGGCTTGGTGGATGGTTTGGGCCCCATGACCGGTGCTGGTTCACCCGAGAGGTGAGAGGTGCAGCTCTTTAGGCCTGTCTGTCCCTTCATCTCAGGTCCCAGTGTCCTGGGAGTGGCTGTTTGTCCCAGCACTATGGTTTTGGACAGGAAGCAAGAGCTTCCGGACCAACTGGTGATCAGAAGACTCTTCCCCTAGGAACAACGAGTCCCTTTTTCTGTGGCCTTTTTATAAATTTTAATCTTCCTCCTTTGACAAACTTCCCTCCTCTCCCGTGACTGGGGACAAGGACAGACCAGCACTATAAAATAGATCCAACCCTCCACATGGTCACCTGCCCAGTGGAAAAGCACTCGCTATTTTATTGCTGCCTCACTCTGTAGAGAAATGAGAAATACGGGGTCAGAAAAAAAAAAATCCATAATCTGAATTTCCAGATTACCTTAAGAATTGTGGGTTTTTTTTGTTGTTGTTGCTCAGAAAACAAAAATGTCAATGCTCTAAGACGAATTTTTGCTAAGTGTCAAGATCTGCCACTTGTATTCCTCCTACTTGGAATTTTTATTTTGAAAACAAGTTAGTAAATTACCTTTTTGGTAAGATGTATGTTTGAAAATGTAGATGAAAACAATGCCTTTCTCAGCTACCCAAATAGAATCTATTGGGTTCTGTTTTTCTGAGATGTACACAATGTTCTATGCACTTGCAACTGAATATAAGCCAGGTAGGCAAATATGGAAACCCCAAAACAGGATTAAGCACTCCCCTGGGAGACAGAGTGATAACTCCACACTGTGTGTGTATGTGTGTGTGTGCACAGATATACATTGTCACAGTCTTGAGCCAGGGTAAGGGTGGTGTAAAGAGTGGTGTCCCCTCCAAACTCTGAAAAGAATATATAGAGAACAGACTGCTCATCCTAATGTATGACATTGCCTGCCTAGTGGCATGTTCTATGCTATATTCATCCATCATCCATTCATCCATCCATCCATCTATGCATCCATCCATCCATCCATTCATTAATCCATCTATCATCTATCCATCAATCATCCCTCCCTCCCTTCTTCCCTCCACGCAATGAAGAATTATTGGGTAATTGTTCTGAGCCGACATTATGCTCCATGAGTTATGTGGGACTCTTACTTAATCCTCACAATAGCCCCACAAGGAAAGGCAGTTGTTATTTTCCCCGAGGTAAGAAGTAAAGTCTCAAAGAAGTTAGTAACTTGTCCAAGTCGTGCCGCTGAAGAGGCTGAACTGGAATTCAGCCCCTCGCTGTCTAACTCCAGAGTCTGAGCTTCTGTTACATCACCCTATCCCACTCAGGAAATGGGAGTGTGGAGGGGTCAGGTGGGTGCCATTAGCTGGAAGGGATAAGAGGGAAGGGATAGGGATGACCTATAATAGGCAAATTGGTTCAGTCCTGCCTCCTTCGGAAAAGGGTTTCAAATGTCTCAACTTAACTATATTTAAGTTACAGCAAGATAGCCCTGTCGAGGTTGCTTAAACAGGAGGAGGTAAAAAGTCACTTATGGATATCTCATTCTAGGAAACATTCTGATAGATAATATCTAAAATCATATGACTGGAAGAACTTACCCTTTGATGAAATCTTTGAGGACTGGAAGATTTCAGGAGATCCTGACTGAGCCCCTATACATAACATGTATGTACAATAGACTATGCATGTTGAAGATAGAAATTATAGACTTGATTATTTCATTTATTTATGAACTAGAGGCCCAATGCATGAAATTCATGCAAGGGGCTCGGCCCCTGTGGCTGTGGCGGCAGCCTCTGCCTTGCCCCCCCCCCCCCCCCCCCCAGCCACAGCTTCATCTGGAAGGTCGTCCAGAAGGTCATCTGGTCTAATTAGCATATTATGCTTTTATTATTATAGATACTTGGCCTAATTCCATACGTAACTTATGGGATATATCAACAAAGAAGAGATAACCAAAAAATAAAAAAGAGAATGATGTAAATAGCACATTATAAAAAGAAATCAAGACTAGGGAGTAACTATAGGGCAGAAATGTAGACCAAACACAGTTGCTCTGATCTGTCCACGCATTTAACTATGAGCTTCCTGGTGAATAAAGCACAAAAGGAGATAGAATCAGTCATGTGATTTTCCTTGTCCAAGAAGAGAAAACAAAGGAGTTTCTCTAAGGGTAAAGATGAAGAAAAGTTCATACTCTAGAGCAGTGGTTCTCAACCTTCCGAATGCTGCGACCCTTTAATACAGTTCCTCATGTTGTGGTGACCCCCAATGTCATTGTTACAAATGGAACATAATTAGAGCATAGTGATTAATCACAAAAACGATATGTAATTATATATGTGTTTTCCGATGGTCTTAGGCAATCCCTGTGAAAGGGTCGTTCGACCACCAAAGGGGTCGCGACCCACAGGTTGAGAACCACTGCTCTAGAGGGTAGATTCAGAGAATCCAGCCACAATGATACCCACAGAATAAGCCAAACAAGGGAGCCATGGCCACTCCAGTGCAATGTGGAAGTGGGTCCTAACTGCAAAAAGGGATTTTAAACTGGGGATTACAGTAGCTTAGTCTTTGAGAATTTGATTTACTTTAATTTTTAAAAGCTCTTGGCAAATGTAGGCTCTTTTTAATAAAATTTGTAACTCATCTAAGTTCTGGTAGCTCTGCGGTTGTGGGGATTTAATGAGGAATTTTAGCTGCTTAGTAAACTTTCTGGCACATTGTAGACATGCAATAAAAATTTGCTGAGTGAATGAATGGAATATAAACAAGGTGGCTGTTGAGAAAATAGAAACAGAGGATGAATTTAATAAAATATTGGAAATTCTTCAAATTCAGGAATAATTGATTTCTGAACTGGTGTCCTGTCCTTAAGCAAAGTCACCCTTCCAAACGACTTTACACCTTGAATTTCAGTGCTCAGACATTCCTACAATGCTAGAACTAGAACATATTAGTTTACTGGTTCTCACATGTTTGGCTCAATTCCTCTGATAAACACAGGTAGCTTTTTAATCAACTTATTGAGGCATAATTATATAGGGTGTCCCCAAAAAATGTATACACACACTCTGAATAATTATAAAGGCAGTGTTTATTAAAAGACATTTCATTTTCAAAATTGAGCTATCAGCTGTTGAAGTGTGTATGCATTTTTGGGAGACCCTGTATATGATAAGATGTGCACAGTTTAAGTGAATGGCTTGATGAATTTTGCTGAGTGGATTACCCCATGTAGCCACCACCTCAAAGAACATAGAGAACATTTCTAACACCCAAGAGTGTTACCAGTAATTGGCTGATGGGTTTTTCATCTGCTTTTCATGTTATTCTCTTTTTTTAAATTGAATTTATTAGGATGACATCGGTTAATAAAATTATATAGGTTTCAGGAGTATAATTCTATAATACATCATCTGTATATTGTGTTTTGTATTCACCACCCCAAGTCAAGTCTCTTTCCATCACAATTTATCCCCCCTTTACCCAATTCTACCTTCCCCCCACTCCCTTTCCCTCTGATAATCACCCCATACTCTTGTCGGTGTCTATGAGATTTTTGTTTGTTTATTTTGTTTGTTTTTTGCTTAATCCCTTCATGTTATTCTTTAAGGTCAGGATTTAAATGGAGCAGAGGTTCAAAAGTGTTGACACTACTCATTAAGTCCAACCCTTTTATTTTAGCCATGGGAAACTGAGGCCAGCAGGCTTATCATAGACTAGTCAACGGTTGAGCTGATGGAGCCATTCAGTGTCTTGGGCCAGTGCTCTTCCCACCACATGACCTGCCTGAACAACTCTGGCACTTACAGCTCAGGGCCTCTTGGGAGAAAAACCTGTAGAGAGTAGGTGACATACATTTCATTCAAGTTAAAAATTGCAGTGGTGGTGGAAATTATTCTGAATTATCCTCAGAAGTATTAAAAAATGATACCCTTAAATAAATGTTTGAAAGAAATGAGTTTTGTTGGGAATAATACCCAGCAGCCACTTCTCAGAAGTCCAAAGAGAGAAGCAAATTAAGAGATGTCCTTCAAGCAATTGGGGAAAATAAAACATACATTTCCTAATAAATAGCTCACCAATCCAATTATAACATTCAAATCAAGGAGAGAAAAAATATAGTATCAAATATAATGAAAGCTTCCTTTCCCTTGGAAAACACAGCCTGCTTCTCATTGTCCAGTGCTGAAGGGGATTTCAAAGTCAGCATTTAGAGGTGAGGGGGAAAATGCCATGTAAATCAAAGTGAAATAATCCAATTTTTCTGGTAGGAAAAAACAGTGCAGTTGTTTGATGTAATTTTGACATTCAGCATGATTTCAGCATCAACACTGCAGTTGGGGGTTTGGGTTGTCTCCGTGAGAGCTTACCAATCAGGGAAATCTAAGTTAGACTTTGAATGAAATGTGACCTTAGATAGTTTGGGGTAATATAAAGTCCTCTACTAGGTTCGCTGTCAAAAGAGAAACAGAAAAGACCTGTTCCCATTCGTAGTGGATTGACTAGCATCCCCCAAAATCCATGTCCATCCAGAGCCTCAGCATGTAATGTTATTTGGAAATAGGTCTCTGTGTATGTAATTAGTTAAAATAAGGTCATACTGGGTAAAGATGGGCCCTACGACTAATGACTGGTATATCTCAAAGAAGAGGAGAGGACACACACACACACACACACTCACTCACACATGCACACACACATAGAAGAGAGGGATGTGATGATGGATACAGATATTAGAGTGATGCAGCTAAGAGCCAAGGAACACCAAGAATTGCAGGAGCCACAGAAGCTGGAAGAGGCAAGGAAGAATCTTTCCCCTGGAGCCTTCAGAGGGAGTGTGGCCTTGCTGACACCTTAATTTAGGCCCCCAGGCCTCCAGAACTATGATAGAATACTTTTCTGTTCTAAGCCATCCATCAAGGGCACCCTTTATGGCAGCCCTAATTGACCAATACACTGGTGCTGTGTCAGGATCCTCTTTCTAGAAACAGGAACCCATCCATGATCATGATGTAGAAATACAAGGACTCCGGGTGGTGACTTTTCCTAGCAGAGAGACTGGGTTCATGGTAGTTTGAGTCAGCATTTGAAATTCTTCCAGATACCCTCTGAGACGTTCTAGCTACTCCTCCCTTCCAGTAAAGGAGACACAGGGGCCTCGGTGAACCCTAAAGCTTCCAGCAGGAAACCAATCTGCATCCCTGCTGATGCTTGTTTGACTTTTATAGTAAAAAATAGTAGTGATGCTGACACAGAACACCTCTTCCAGAAGATGAGCTCCTGATGGCTTCCCAGACTGCATGCTCTGAGCACGGGAGAGCTTGAAGGAAGAGCCCTGGTGTCTCTTTTCTGCCTGGAACCACCCAGCCTCTCAAGGGGCTCCATTGGGTTCATAATCTCCAACCCAGTGGGAAGAGACACTGGGAGAGAGATGCTGGGGGCAAGGGGAGCTCACATGACAAGTGGCCACTGGGGTCTGACACATGACGTCTGCCCTTCTGCAGAGACGGGTTGCGTTGATACTCACCTCTAGGTTACCATAGCCTGGAAGCCTGTTGTGCAGACAGAGGTTGGTCTAATCCTGAACAGCACATACCACCCAGTAGATAACTCTGCTTCATGAAGAAGTTTAATGGTGGTGGCAAATGGGATTATTGTTCACAGCCACTCCACTCCCCTCTCCAATAGGATTGAGCTTCTACATTAGTCTCCCGTGACTGCTATAATAAATTATCACAAACTGGGTGACTTAAAACAACAGTAATTTATTCTCTCACAGTTCAGAAAGCCAGAAGTCTGAAATTCAGGTGTTGGCAGAGCCCTTCTCTCTCTGGAGGCTCCAGAGAAGAATCTGTGCCTTATCTTTTCCAACATCTGGCTGCATCTTTCTCTTCTCTGTCATCATAATGCCCTATCCTCTCTACCTGTCTTTAAACTCCTTCTCTCTCTGCCTCAGAAGGATGTATGTGATTACATTTAGGGTAAACCTAGATAATCCAGGATAAATTTCTCTTCTCAAGATGTTAACTTATCACATCTTTCTTCATAGAAGGTAATATTCACACATTTATGGGACTGAGAGATTGGTATATCTTTTTGGAGAGCCAACATTCAGCCAATGATAGCCTTCATGCCATGTGGTTTTGCACTGCCTCTCATTGCAGTAGGTGAGATTACCTTGGGAATTCATGAATTTTTTGCTCTTTCTTCTTACACTCCTGTCCCTTTGCCATGAGATAAGTGCATCCCAGATAGTGGCTGCTCCTTCATTCTGCAACCAGAATGAGACCCAGGAGGAACAGACCTGACCTGACTCAGAGCTTACAGCATAGATGATGGAGCCCAGTCATAGCTAGGGAGTGACTAACAAATGCTTATAGTACACCACAGAGATTTAAGGGGATGCTTGTTACTACAGCAAAAGCTGACTAATACAATGGAAATTGCATCTTGGTTACGAGTACACTGTAATACTTTAGGACTTTGAGCATGATGGTCTCCCTGTAATGTCTGACACCTTATCCATCTGGGGAGTGCTTCTTTTTAAAGGCTTTTAAAAAATCTAGATGGAAGCCTTGCAAGTATATTCCCATAATGCTTTATTTCCACACATGGATCTAGCCCATTAGTGTGTCTATGGGGTCAGCGACATTGTCGAAGTGTTTCTGCATACCTGAAAGAATGCATAAAAATGCAAATGAGTAGATGACAGGAGCAGCCACAACTTCTAAGAGCTGTACGAATAAAAAGCAATTTTGCCCTTGGCTAGGGTATACAGTGGTTACTTGCAAGGGTCCTGGAGTTGGACCTCCTGGGTTTGAATCCAGAGCTTCCACTGAGTAGGAGTGGGAACTTGAACTAGTTCCTGAACATCTCTGTTTCTGCCCATGTGCAGAACTGAAATATGAATAGCCCCCCACTCACAGGGCTAGTGTGATTGGAAAATGAGCAAGCACTTGGAACAGGGGCTGGCATCAGGTAGGCACTCTCAGCCAGGGCTCCACAAACTTCAGCCCATGGGCCAAAGCTGGCCCGCTGCCTGTGTTATATGGCCTGCCAGCTAAGATCAGCTTTTGTATTCTTAAATTGCTGAAAACAAATTTCTTAAAAGGGTAATATTTCAAGACACATGAAAGTTAAGTGAAATTCAAATTTTAGGTTTATTGGAACACAACCACGCCCACTTGTGGACATACTGTCTATGGCTGTGTTTGTGCTACAATGGCAGAGGTGAGTTGTGAGGACATAGATCCCATGGCCCACAAATCCCAAAATATTTACCACTGATAAAGTTTTCTGGCTTTTGATCTCAGCTCTTACGACTTATAGTCTTAACAGATGTGCCCAAGTCCTAGAGCTCAGAGGCCAGTCAACACTGCCTCTCTGCTTGACCACACTTCAGTAGGCCAGTCTGAGGATGACTTCTGCAAAAATGACCACAGATTAGCAGTGCTGTTGCTTTCATCCTGAACAAGGACAGCAGGAAATGGAAATCTGCATGTTCAAGTCTTCTTCCTTGATTTTTGTCATCTATGTGTATCCTTCATTACTCTCACAATGATGTGCCTCAGGTAATCAATGGGTAAATAGGAAACAAACATAACAAATAAGTAGATGTGAAAAGAAGACCAGGATTCAGGGGTTACATATTCATAGCAGTCTCAGCTTTCTCTGATTTACTGTGAAAATTCAGAGGCTTCTGCTTTTCTGCTTCATTCTCCCTTCCAGGTAATTAATTAAATGATTCAGTAATTCATGAACACATACATATTGAGTACTCATCATATCCCAAGCATTGTGCCAAGTGCTGGGCTCACATAGTTCACAGAATGAACCCTCTGGTCTAGACCTTACCAAACTCCTTGTCTCAGGGCCAGTGTAGGCCCATACTGGGCCTTGGGGTGAATTAGATAAAGGTACAGGTACCCCATTTTTTCTGGGCAGAATGCATGGCTTAGCACATTTAACAAGGACTGGATATCAACCCAAGTCATTTCTCAAGCCCTTGACCTTGTGCAGTGCCCAACTGATACAACTATGCATGGCTCCGAGTCTGCTGGGAGAGCTAACAGTGACGGGGGAGACATGAGCGACAGAGGGGCATACAAGGCAACATCTGACCCAGCCCTGGTTGAGCCAAAAGAGGCATCTCAGAGAGGGTACGTGCAGCAGTGGAAACAGACATACAATGAGCTCTATCCCCAGCCCCCCTGTTGTTTCTTTTAAACACAGGGATTCTGAGGCATAGAGAGTTCAATTTTTCTTTGCCTGTTTCTGAAACTTCTTTGTAAAAGAGAAAATTTATATGCCACCACTTAGGCCTTTTCAATACAGTCACTGGCACTGCATTTTGGTGAAAACACTAAATGACTTCAGAGAGTTGGGAGACCTGGGAAAGATGTTTTTATTATTATTATTATTCAGAAGCTTTTATTTGATGATATAAATCGTTACACTCACTTAAGTTTCTGTCTCAACCAAGACCAAGAATTACATCTACCAATATTCTCAGGCCCACTGCTACCATACAGAACTTTAAATTGTAACTTGTGAGAAAAAGAAATAATCAGAGGAATTTATCATGATTGGAAAAGTCAGATTCTGGAAAATCAAAACACACTCTGTTATAGGGATGAATTTGCATGTGTGGCAGGCTTACATATTAAAACAACAGTGGATGTCATAGGCAAGACCTGCTTCTTTCTCCACTGGTGTGTTTATTTTCATAGCCCTGTCGTTTATTAACTATCCTTGCATTTAAGGCATCTCTAGGCACTGTCCTCTGCATTCTGAAGAGAAGACCCTTCTTATATGAACCCCTCCATTGAAAACCAAGTCCATATGGAATTCTCAATCTACATAGATGAAGGCAGACATACAAGGTATGTTATAGAATTCCACAGTAAGAAAGTGCTCTGTTAATAAAACTCAGGGAATTTCTAGTAACAGCTGTGATAACAGAAACCAGAGAGTCATGCAGGGAGAGTAATCAAGTACAGTAAAAGAATTCAGGTTGTGTATTTGAAACTCACTCTGTATGACAGTTCTAAGCCTGCTTACTACACTCATCAATGCCCAAAATCCCCACCCTCCCCAGAAATTAGCAACCTAGAAGCTTTTCTTCAATCTTGGTATATGTTATGCTTTCTCTCAATCTACACTAATAAAAGAGAAACATGGTAATTGGCGTACGACCGCTACCCTTCCCATTGGCTAATCAGCGGATCCTTATGCAAATTAACAGTCAGCCAAGATGGCGGCCGGCAGCCAGGCAGCTGGAAGCTAACAGGAGGCTTGCTTGCTGTGGACTCCAACGTTCCCCGCCGGCCTCTGAGCTTCAGTTGGAAACATAGTAACATTTACAGAAGATAAACAAAACTCCAGAAAGCTCCTGTCAGTCAGCCGGGATCTCAGAGCTGGAGTCGCAACATTGTTTCGAATACAGAAAACAAAGGCCAGAAACCTGCTTTCAGCCGAGCCTCAGAGAGAAAGCCGGCTCTCAGCTCCAGTGACAGCCATAGAAGGTAAATAAATGCCAGAATAAAAAAAAAAAAGAAAACAAGGAGCGGTTGGAAGCTTCAGTCGCCCGCCAGCCTGAAAACAGCCCTCAGCCCCTCACCCAGACTGGCCAGGCACCCCAGTGGGGACCCCCACCCTGATCCAGGACACCCTTCAGGGCAAACCAGCCGGCCCCCACCCTGAAGCAATAAGATGGCGGCTAATTTGCATACTGAAGGCAGGCGGCAGCAGGCAAGGCTGTCTGTGGTCTGGGACCCGGATCTGTGACCCTGCCAGGCGGGATCAGCGGAGCCTTGAGGCCTCCCGGCACCGGGATCAGCGTGACAGGGGGCAACGCCCAAACACCCTGATTGCCCTGCGGCTCTGTGTGTGATAGAGGGCAGTGCCCCAACCCCCTGATCAGCCCTGCGGCTCTGTGGGTGATAGAGGGCGGCGCCCCAACCCTCTGATTGCCCTGCGGCTCTGTGTGTGACAGTGGCGGCACCCCAACCCCCCCACGGGCCCTGCTCTATGTGAGACGGGGTAGAGCCATACCTCCCCATCGGCCCTGCCCTGAGTGTGACAGGGTGTGGTGCCTCAACTACCCCCCCACCCATGGGCCCTGCTTTGTATGTGACAGGGGGCGGTGCCCCAGCTCCCCTATTGGCCCTACTCTGTGCGTGACAGGGGGGAGCTCCTCAACCCCCTGATTGGCCCTGCTCTGTGTGTGACAGGGGGCAGCTCCCCAACCCCCTGATCAGCCCTGCTCTGTGCATGACAGGGGGGAGCTCCCAAAACCCCTGATTGACCCTGCTCTGTGCATGACAAGGGGGAGCTCCCCAAACCCCTGATGGGCCCTGCTCTGTGTGTGACAGGGGGCAGCGCCCCAACCCCCTGATCGGCCCTGCTCTGTGCATGGCAGGGGGCAGCGCCCCAACCCCCTGATCGGCCCTGCTCTGTGCATGGCAGGGGGTGGCGCCGCAACTTCCCTATCGACCCTGCCTTAAGTGTGACAGAGGGCGGTGCCCCAATCCCCCAATCGGCCCTACCTTGAGCGTGACTAGGGGTGGCATCACAACCTCCCCATCCACCCTGCTCTGTGCATGACAGGGGGCGGTGCCCCAACTCCCCAGTCGGCCCTGCTCTGAGCCCGACCAGGGGCTGCACCTAGGGATTGGGCCTGCCCTCTGCCACCCAGGAGCAGGCCTAAGCCAGCAGGTCATTATCTCCTGAGGGGTCCCAGACTGCGAGAGGGCACAGGATGGGCTGAGGGACCCCCTCTCCCCCCCCGAGTGCACAAATTTTTGTGCACCGGGCCTCTAGTATATATATAAAAGGCTAAGTGACTGACTGTTCATCTACCTGCCCGACAGACCAGCTGGTACATATGACGCACACTGGCAACTTAAAAATAAACATTGATAAAGCTCTCTCTGGCGCCAATCGCACACGTGTGTTTCGATCTGTCATTGTCGATTGTGGATTTGGTTGTTTTTGTTGACATTCTGAAGCTGAAAGAAAGCAGCAGCATCCACAGAATACATCTTAAGACCAAATATTGGTACAGCTTGACACTTCCATCATAGAGAAAGGGTGAATAGAGATATTAAAATATTTCTTCTAATTAATTTCTTTTCAATGTGCATGAATCCGTGCACTGGGCCACTAGTATCATATAAAATATTGCCAGGGAACCCTTTTCCACATGAAGGCAAACTCTCATCTGGAATTCCTTATTCTCCTTCCTTGCTATATTGTTTTTTCTAAGACTTATCACCATCTGACATAACGTGTGTATTTGCTATCTAATGCTGTGTAAGAAATACCCCAACACTCAGTGGCTTTAAAAGAATAACATTATCACATACTGTTCATGGATCAGAAACCTGAGTATTATTACTGGATCCTCTAGCTCATGGTATCTTACAAGGCTGCAACCAAAGTATTGGCTAGGACTGTGGTCATCTCAAGACTCAAATGGGGAAGGAACCAGTGGGAATCATGGGGAGCCATTTTAGAAGCTGCATATTAAACCACACATTTTAATTATTTATTTGTATATTATCTCTATCTCACTAAAATAGAAACTATGTAAGAATAAAGATTTTTCTGGTTTGTTCCTCACTATGCCCACAGTGCCAGATATTTGTTGAATGAATGAATTAAAATATTTGTTAAGTGAATGGACCAATATAGAGACTGCTTTTGTTCCCCCAGAGAAGTCTTTTGTGTGTCCTATTTATTTTCCTTCTTTGGGGTAAATAAACCTGGAGTTGTTTTTTGTTGTTGTTGTTGTTTTTGAGTGTCAAAAATTTGAGATGGTGTAAAAGCTCTTTAGGAGAATAGTTGTGAAAGTAAGAACAATGCTTCTCCAAAGACATCCATGCTCTAAACTCTAAAACCTGTGAGTATGTTACCTGGGAAGATGGGAAGAAAAAGAAAAAGAAAAAGAAAAAGAAGGATGAAGAGGAGGAGGAGGAGGAGGAGGAGGAGGAGGAGGAGGAGGAGGAAGAGGAGAAAAGACTGTAGCTGGAATTGAAGTTATAGACCTTGAAATATAGAGATTATTTTGGATTATATGGGTGGGCCTAATCTCATTACTTAAGTTCTTAAAAAGGTAGAATCATTCCTAAGTGGGTTTAGGGAGAGATCTGATGACAAGATGGTCCCAAGATGGAAGCTTGAGAAGGACATAATACCCATGGCAAATTCTGAGGTATAGGGGGATACATATAAAAACTGGAGAAAGTCCTCTGAGAACTAAAAGCTACCCCTGCTAACAGCCAGCAAGGAAGAAGGGAAGGCAGTACTATAACCACATGGAATTTAATACTGCCACAACCTGAATTGGCAAAACTGACTCTCCCATCGAGCCCCTAGAAAGAAACACAGCTTTCTAACACCTCAATTTTAGTTCTCTGAGAACCATATGGACTTATGACCTCTGGAACTATAATTTAATAAATATGGTTTGTTTTCATCCACTAAATGTGTGGTCATTTGTTATGGCAGCAATAGAAAACAAATATAACTGTGTTCACCAGCCCTGGCTAAACTAAGCATGAGAGAGGTTTTGGAAATGTTTAGCATTTGCTGTCACTGTTGAAATGACCCAAGGATCATAAATCCTAAGTCTTTTGGAAGAGCCTGATTTTCAGGGAAATCCTGATAGAACCAGGAATTGTGGACCTCAGGAAAGAACATTCCAGTTTTTATTAATACCCATCCACAAAGGATCAGAGACATGGATCAGCTTCTTGCTCTTGATAAGGCTTTGAGGAGGAGTGATCCCTTGGAAGTTGTTGTCTCAGGAAGTTCTGATATCTTCTTTCCAAGTCGACATAAAGAGAACATTGCCACGAGAAATACACATTAATGCAAGAGGTGTATGTAGGCTGTCCCACTTTTTGTTTTTTTGAAGTAATCTTATGGAAGTATGACTTGTATGCAATAACTAGTATGCTGTAAAGAGCACAAATAGATTTTCCAAAGTGAAAACACCCATATGAGAGTCATTCCTTGTTCATACAGCAATAGTTAGTTGATTCTCATTGCTGGATGGTGATTGGATGGACAGACTACAGTTTACCTTTTTACTGTTGAGGGACATTTCAGTTCTTTGGAGCTGCTGTGAAGTTCTGATATATGAACACATTTCTGTTTGGTATATGTATATCTGGGATGAGGTGATTCTTAGGTCAAAAGCACTGTTTTAGCTACAGAGAATGCAAGCCTAGGGCTACATGGCATGAAAGAAGTGAGTTGTGTAAATAAAGGGTGGGATCTTGTCTTTACTTCAAATTCTGATATTTGCTCATCATGGATTGTTGGGCATTAATTTAGACTTTGTGTATTAATTGTAATTTTTATTTTTGGTGTTCCTTTAAATTTTACACCCAACATAAAAGCCCCACTCTTCTCACCCTAGTTCTAGTCCTGACGAGGTCTAAGAAACATAATAGATGCCTCCCATCTACATTCTTCATGTTTGGTCCCAAAAAGTCCATGGAGGCTGTATCAGCTTTAACAGTGCACTAAACACCTGGTCTTCAAAGCTTATGCTTTTGCCCACATTGTCTCATCAGGGCATTTTATTTTCAAATAGGCTCTTTTTATTCACAAAGGCCTTTGAGATTTGTTGGCCTGGAGGAAGATATTTCAAGTTTGACATTTAATTAATTAATTGTGTTGGGGTGACCAGACTGGCCTATTAGGCCCCCATTCCCTATTCTAGACTATGTAAAACAATGATAATTTTAAAAAGAAGGGTAGAGGAAGGTTGCTATTTATAAAAGTCTGGTTGGTGGAGGAGCTGCACTCACAGCCAGATCAGGCCCAAATGCTCCTCACTAACATTCCCCTTTCCTTCACTTCTTTACCAGGAAGAAATTCTCAATCACCCATTTCCCATCTCTTTAGCTGGCTCTAAACCAAGGCTTTCATGAGGAGGTATCAGCCTGATAGGATGAGACTTTCCAGGGCTTGGTTTATTGGGTTTAGGTAAGCAAATCCTCTTAAGAAAAACTGTTCATCAGTTGGCCTAATTTACTCATCCACAGCAGAATGTTTATTACTTTGTTACATGTGAATGGTCAGCTGTTCTGGGCAGAGCAACGGTCCATGCAAACCCAGGCTCCTTTATAGATGGGAGGCAGGGGAGAGCTGGTCTTGGAAACTGAGGTTCTGAGTGGAATGATGGTAATGGATTTCACGAGGGGGAAATGGCTGTGGAATGGCAACTTCAGAATCCATTGGGACCCGGGACTGTAAAGCTGAGCCTGTACTGTGTCCCTGTTAGGAGGAATCTGCACTAAGAATGTAATCGCACTGTAGGGAGAGTTCTTTTTGCCTGTTTGTTTGGCTGACCAGGGGTTCTACTCATGTCTGTGTGCTGGTTAATTTCAGGAGGCAGCTACTGCTTCCCAATCACTGGGCTCCCCCAACACCTGATCAGTTTGGTGTCTGCTTCATTTGTGATGTGGGCTATGCCTTCATGTCTGTTCCTCACCGTGTGGTCCTGCTTTAAGCTGTCAGGCCCACCCTACATATAATCAAGCTGGTGGGCTCCCAGATTGGTTTGTCTTAGGTCTAATTACTAGCCCTCCTCCTCTCACCTTCATATTCTGTTCCTGTCCTATCTGAATCAGACTATGTGCGGCATGTTCCCATTTGTAGATTCTCATTACCATTTTCTCTGATTCCTAACATGATTTCTCCAATGTGCACTTGTGGTTCCCCTCGTTATCACCATTATCATCTACCAATAATATTATCAAACAAACTCAATAAACCACAGTGTCTGCTCCTTCTACCTCCTTTCCCTTGTCAGAGAGCTCTGATTACTGAGCACTGCTGGGGACTTGACAGCCCAGGAGTGGGACCCAGACAGTTAGAAATATCAGAGTCGGGTCACCATTTTGTTCTCATTACCAAAGAAATAGATATCTGTGTATCTTAGTGCACATAACTTAGAAAGTGAAAGTACTCCATAGTCTGTCCCAACCTCTCCAACGGTTGGGCATATGTTCCTCCAAGGCTATAATATATTTACATTTGTGTATATGTATATGTGTAGCATAAGTATAGAACACCTCCATACTCTGACCCTGTGCCTTCCTTTCCACCCTCATCTTCTGCTCTGCACAGGCATTTAACACTTGACTTCTCACTGCCATCCCTTTGGCTGTGCTGACTCTTCTCTCTGGATCATTCTCTCCACACCCTTCTTCAAGTCTAAGAAGATAATTTCTTCTTCTAAGGAGCTTTTCCAGGTCCCCTAGACTGAATTAGGTATTTCTTTTCTGTTCTCCAATAGGACAGCCCGTCACTCAATTACTGACCTCACCTCATGCAGTGAAAACATCCATATGCACTCTCTGTGAATTCTCCAAAGAGAAGACTCTGCCTTACCTTTGTATCCCTTGCTCTTATTACAGGAACTGATACATAACACAGGTTCAGTGTACATGAGATGGATGGATGGATGGATGATGGATGGATGGATGATGGATGGAAGGAAGGATGGGAGAGTCTGCAGAGCTGCCAGTATTACTCTGGTTTCGGATATCATTGGAATGAAGCTTGGCAGTTTCATTGCACAATGTCCTCTGCCTGGAAGACCAACAGGGCAGCAACAAAGTCTGGAAGGAGAGGTGATCTCATCTTGGCCTTCCCTAGGGCACCACACCAGTAGCCTCTTCTACAGTGTTTGAGGGAATATTGGTTCTCCCAAATG
Organism: Myotis yumanensis; assembly: GCF_028538775.1. Taxonomy (NCBI): domain Eukaryota; kingdom Metazoa; phylum Chordata; class Mammalia; order Chiroptera; family Vespertilionidae; genus Myotis; species Myotis yumanensis. The sequence goes on from NW_027223769.1 coordinate 19,253,274, forward strand.
CTGAGGAGAAGCTGATAAATGAAAGGTGGGGGCTTCTGGGAGCAGTTCAAAGACACTTCAGCTAGCAACATGTTACACATTAACCAACAAATGGCCAACATGAATTTTCCCTTTGAAGGCTGGCTCCTTCAGTCTCTTTATCTAATACTAGAGGCCCAATGCATGAAATTCTTGCAAGGGGCTCAGCCCTTGCAGCCCCTCGCAGCCTCAGCCGGCCCTCGCAGCCTGGACTTCGTCTGGAAGGTTGTCCAGATGGTTGTCCGGAAGGTTGTCTGGACAGTTGTTCTGCTGTTCGGTCTAATTAGCATATTAGCTCTTTAGTATATAGGATGATAATATTAATAAAATAATAATAGGAGTCTACAATGTAAGGAACACAATCTGTGTTCCAGACATCATGTTCAACCTATTTCAAGCATTGTCAATGTCATTCTCAGGGTAGCCCTAGGAGTTAGAACAATGTAACGTACAGCCTCCCATTTATAGGAGAGTTCTGGGGTCTCTGGAATTTACCCAGGGTCAATCAGGTACTAACTGGCAGGATCAGGCTCCAATCCCAAGCATTCTGACCTCAGAACCTTCTTTCTCTCTTAACTGCACCCATAGGAGAAGGGGGTGAGGAGGGAAGAGGACCTAATATTATTCTAGATGCCCAGTGCAAGGGGTTTTTCTCCAGGCTGCTCTCCCAGAGTCCTTACAGCAGATTTTATTTTATTCACTAACTGGAAAAGAAACAGGTTGAAAAGGGGTCCCTGGGTGGCTGGGAAGTGTCAGAGCCATGTTGGAGCCCAGCTCTCTCTGCCTACTCTTCCTAAATGGGGATAGGCAGGATGAGTGATCCTTACCTCGCAGTGTAAGGCATGCAGGGTACCACTCGGGTCTCCAGGCACAGACTTTTAAAGTCTTGAGACTTCTCCTTTTCGATTCTTAATGCAAATGATTCTCCTACTGATTTGTAACCACATTTCTCTCAAATAAATGGATTGACAGGCTGTCTAATTTCCGTGTGTCTTCTCAATCCCAGGGAGCACAGGGCCTTATCCTCTGCACTGAAAGATCTCATTTAAAATGCAGGTTGGAGAGTTTCATCCATATGCAAAGACAAAAGCAGAGCTATTTACCATCAGGAACAGGGGAGTGGGGCTCTTGGAGTCAGCAGTGATTCCCAGTGGCCTGGGAGTGCTCTGAAGTCCCCCAAAGTTCTCCAGTGATTAAGTTTCCTGATTCTAAGAAACATTAAGTCAGTGTTAGACAATCATATTTTTTTCCCTTTTGTTCCTTTCTGTATTCCCTCCACATTAGCCTTTTGCATCGTGAGTAATAAAAAAGGATCCTCCACCCAAAGGATGCATTGAGAATTATCATATCTTTGGAGTAGATTCAGATAGAGAAAATGACGTCTTCATGGTTTTTTTTTTCCTTCATTTTAAAATAACTTCATAGTTTCCCTAAACAGGAAAAATGTCTCCTTTCAGTCATTGCAGTTTTTTATCATTTATTTTTTTATTAAGGTATACAATGCAATAAATATACAATTTTAAAAACTATATATTTTTATTGATTTCAGAGAGGAAGGGATAGGGAGGGAGAGATACAAACATCAATGGTGAGAGAGAATCATTGGTTGGCTGCCTCCTGTGTGCCCCCCACTGGGGATCAAGCTCACAACCCAGGCATGTTCCCTGACAGAGAATCAAACTGTGACCTCCTGGTTCATAGGTTGATGTTCAACCACTGAGCCATACTGGCTGGGCAAAATGTATAATTTTTAAGTGCATAATACCTTGATGAATTTTTGGCTACAGACACTCATGTGTCCATCACCCAGATCAAAATATAGACAATTTCAAGGGCCCAGGAAGGGTCCCTCATGTCCCTTTCCAGTTGATACATCATTTAAGTAACCACTGTTCTAACTTCTAACATCACAGATCAGTTTTGTTTGATTTGAACTTCATGAAAGTGGAGTCGCAAAGGATGTGTTTTTTGGTACTGGCTCATCATTAAAAATGTAATAAGCATTGAAAGCTTGGTTTTCTATAACCAAGTATGTAACTACATATAATGAAATGGTCCCTGGTTAAAAGGTCTTAATGGCCTTGGCCAGTTTCGCTAAGTGGTTAAAACAGAGGCCTTTGGACTGAAGGGTTGCAGGTTTGATCCTCCCCGCCTCCCCGCCCCCCCAAATTGGGGCACATATGGGAGGCAGCCATCGATGTGATTCTCTCACATTGATGTTTTTCTCTCTCTCCCCCTCCTCCCTTCCTCTCACTGTATCTCTAAGATCAATGTAAAAAAATATCCTCTGGTGAGGATTTAAAAAAGAAAAGGTCTCAATGAAAGTATATGAAACAGTGTTTGTGGGGAGATTTGAATAGATGTGCTTTGCAAAAAGAAGAGGGACTTTGAGGCTTCTGCCCCCATTCCCCACTAAAACAAAAATAACTGGATTAATCTGCACCAAATTTGGGGGACATATTTAGGATGGACTGCTTGAAAATATATTAACTGGAGTACTCAAAATCTACTTTGTAGGAGGTAGAGGGGCCCCTCAAAGACATAGATGACCCAGGAGCAGCTACAAGCATTGATTTGTGATAAAGCTTGTTTCTCACACAGACAGCTCTAGCCCACCCAGGGTGAGTAGAATAAGAATTTATTTATTTTAGGTTACTTAATGATTCTTCTAAATAATGTAGTGGGCATCTGGTGAACAAATCAACTTAAAGAAGTATTTCATACTCTACCTCTATCTTGGAGATTTATAATGCTCACCAGCAATTAGCATATTAAAGGTACTGATAAGTCCTGCTGTCAGGATAGCTCTTTAATTTGGTTTAATTAGCATTAACTGAACATCTTTGTCCACAGACCCTCTTATTATGGAGAACCTAGTTCTGTGTCTATAGAGCTCATGTTTCCTATAATGAAGGTACTGAAAGCCAGTAGAAAGGAAGTCAGTCTTTGGGTGGAAGAATTTTATGTTTACGTTTTTGTTCCGATAAACATATGGCCTCCATCTGTATTTTCTCAGATTGTCCTGAGGTTTTAAAACATTATTGAAATTATCAAAGTGAATGTACTATCACCTTCAAAACTTTTTTCCAAATATGAATTGGGAATATTTATTTTGGAAAAGTTTATTTTATTCATCTTATGTAAACTTCATTTTTTTTCTTATTCTGCAGTTAATTATTTTGAATCACAGGGGGACCAAAAATACTTCTCTCTCCTATAACTGCACTGCTCTCTCTAAAAATCAAGAGGGATGAACCCAAAACGGAACTAGAGGCCCCTGAGCTGGGAAGGGAAGGCCATGTGTGAACAGGGAAGTGTTAGTTATCAGAGACTCATGGGAGACACTCTGTAATCAGGGTTTATTATCTCTTTTGACCTTTTCTTTTCTCTGTGATGTGTGTTGGAGCAATCAATAAATGCTTCCAAAATTCTTCTCCATTCTCCACAGAGGCCCAGATTTTCTGTCTGCAAGAGTCTGTAGAGTTTCATCATTTAAGAATCTATCCCATTATCGGATGGACAATTCATTAGTTTTTCAGCAAAAGTCGTTTCTGCTAATTTGCTAATTCATTCATATGCTCTCTGCCAGCATCTGGGCGCCATGGGCCATTTTCAGCTCACTTTGGTTTGCCAGACCGAAGTCGGTGTCTGCTTTTAGTGGTATTAAGTCCTTTGGAGAGAAGGGAGTTTCAGGAGAGACCTGACAGATCCCACTGTTAGAGGAGACACCTGGCAAGTTTAATGATGCTTTTGAATCATCTGACCTAAAAAATTTCATGAGAGATTAAAAATAAGCCTGGTTTTACAAAGTTTTGTTTTCTTGGATTGTTAGCTTATGTCATGGACTACATTCAACTAAATTCAATATTTAATCCGCACACATATTTAGCACTTTCATAATGTGCTATAGTCTGAGAGGGATTCTCAGAAGATAAACCTTGGCCCTGGTTCTGAAGGAGTACGCAGCCTGTCTATTAAAAATAATAATAATAATTAGTCACAAAAGAGTAATTCATGGCAGTATTGATGGATAGAGTGGTGCTTACTGTGTACCTATACTGTCCCTAGCACTCTAATTATGTTAACGGTTTTACTCCTCAGCCCTATAAGGTATATATTGTTATTGTTTGTTTTTTTAAAATCTGAGGAGACTGAGGCACAGAGAGGTTAAGAAACTTGCCCAGGGTCACACAGCTACTCAGTGGCAGAGGTTTATAGGCTTTGAAGAAAAAATTCACTGTTGCTGGAGGAAACTGACGTTTATTTAGTGTTTACGGTATACCAGATTCATACAAAACTCATGTAGTATTTGGTTTAATTTTTAATTTTCATAAAAGCTTTTAAGGCAAAGAAATATTATATCCATTTTTATAGATAATAAATTGAGGCTCAGGAAACTCCAGTAGCTTGCCCAGAGTTATGGAGCTTATACGTAGCAAATCCAAGATCTGCCTGATTCTAAATTCTTTTCCATTGCACCATGCCTCTGTTAGGCCAAACCTATAGGCTTTTTCTCTATCTAAATACACACACACACACACACACACACACCCTCTTCCCCAGCCACCAGAGGCTCTATTTTATTTACTCCGGCAATGGAATGTTGTCACAAAAGGGCCCATAGTAGTGGCCTCACCCTGTATCAGAACTTAGCCCAGAGCTGCAGCCACCAGGCATGTCATTACCGCCTTCCTCAGGGGCAGACACATGGTGCAGGCTGCCTTGGAGACAGTGCCATGGGGAATTTTCCATGCGAGTCTGTCTCTAGCACCCCCCTTTTTAAAAAAATATATTTTTATTGATTTTAGAGAGGAAGGGAGAAGGAGAGAGATAAACATCAATGACGAGAGAGTCTAGCATCCCTTCCTGAAGTTGAGGGTGACCCCTTCTCTTCCCACCAGAGTAGGGATGAGAGCAATGCAAGTGAACCTGACTGACCCTTGGAGAGGCCTGGGCCCCAGGGAATGCCCTGTGGACGTGTTTGTGGCCAAAAGGGCTGAGTCACCTCTGAGGTCATCCACAGCTATCCTGCTCTCCTTTCTCAGCCACTGTGGGCCTGGGGCACTTAAGTACTCTGGCCCCAGCTGAGGGAGAAGAGAGAGGTCATTGGGCAGAGAAAGTAGTTAACAGAGTCACAAGCTCAGAGGAATTGCGAACATGTGCCCTGCCCCTGACCCGGTGCCTAAGGAGAAAGGGATTCACCTGGCTCTCAGGGGACCTGGGTCCCACCCTACTTCTGTCGCTTGCTTGTTATGTGACCATGGGCAGGACCCTTAATCCTCAGTGCCCCCCTTAATCTCCAGTGTCCTCCTATGGAACAATGAGGTTTTAACAACAAACTCCATAAAAGGATGTCCGATGGTTCAGTGAGATAGGACACTGCCCAGGGGAAGTCTGGTGCCTCTGGGCTGATGTTTCTTTCCAGAGTCTTCTCATCACACCCGCCCCACCCCCTCACCCACAACCTCTTCCATCCCTAGGGCATGGTCCATGTGGCAGCACATCCCCCCCCCCATGCCACCTCCCCAGTCAAGAGGGCAGGAAAGGGCAGGACAGTCATGTCACTCTGCTTGTCTAACAACATGACACCCCTAGGATGGAGACCTGATCCTTCCTCAGGGGCCCCAAGCCCTTCCTTCTTGCCTAGTCCCAGTTCCTGCTGGCTCAGCTCCTTTCTTTCTATCCCAGCCCTACCATCCTTCCTTGAGTTAAGTGAATCCATAACCTCCCTCTTCTAGAAGGATCTTTGCATCGCTGTTACCTCTGCTACAACAGAGAAAACACCTATTTTCATTCTCACTTGTCACTTCCTCTGAAAGTGACCTGGTCAATCCTGTCCATTAGATGCTCTCATAACATTGAGCACATCTTCCTCTAAACACTTCCCAGTAATTTAATGTTACATCCCCGCCAGTGTGTATGCTCCTCTGTGAGAGCCTGGACCATAAATTGGTCCCTGCCCTCTCCTCCCCTTCTGCCTCTTTTCCTTCCCTTCCCAGCCCCATTGCATTTTGGTTGCCTCCCACAATGTTTGTACACACAGGTCCTGATGCACATTTATTGATCTAAGGCAGGAAGAAGGAATGATGGGTGCCCCATGGGGCCCCACATGCACTATGGGAAGTCGACAGCCCATCCCTTGTACCTCTCACTAGGTCCATAGTGAGAGGCAGCTGGGCCCGGCAGGCTGGGGACACCACCCAGTGTTGGGAGGGCCTCCCTGTGCATGTACTCGCTGCTGCACTGCCTGCCCCGTGGAAATGAGCACATGAAGTCTGATGACACGTGGGAAGGAGCAGGTGGCAACCCAGGTGATGGTCTGGAGACTTCCCCGGCAGAATGTGCTCCGTCTTACCAAGCAGGAAGCTGGCAGGCTGTGTTTTAATCAATTGATAGCATCGCTTGGCATCCAGCTCAGGGTTTGTGAGAGCCCAGGTCGCTGATTTTCCAGGCTCTCCATCTCACAGAGATTTCAGGTTGGAAACAGAAGGCCGCTGAGAGGCGCCTCCTGGAACATTGGAGAGCAGCCAAAGTTCTGCTTTCCGCACTTCTCCCATGGAGGAAATGAACCCCCAGATAAAGGGGGGGAAAAGAGAAGAAGAAAAGTGCCAAGAATGTCCTGAGGGAAATGAAACTGTCATATGACCATGGTCTTCCCTTATTAAGAGGAGGAGCTCTTAGCGACCAGGATGGGTCCAGCTCAAAACTGAAGTCAGTTGAGTCTCTTTAATAAGAATCTTATCCATTAGACCAGTCCTCTGCAGTTAGTAACACTTTTCACATCTCCTTTCCATTTCACAGCCCTTCACAGCCCCAATCCCATGACCTAGCAGTTTCTGCTTTCATTGTCCATCCTTTGTCGTCAGTTTCCCGCAGTTCCAGGGTGATCTTCTCTCTTGTGTCAGAATAACTTTCCCAAAGTCTGAGCAGTTCGCACCCTGTTCCAATGGTAAACACTTCCTGTGACTGTCCCTCCTGCCCAAATGGGTGCTTCTCAAGGTGTCCTCATTCTAGTGCTCACCATTCTAGTGCCAAGGCAGAGTCTGGCATGCAGAAGGAACTCAGAATATATTTATGAATAAGTGATGGATGGATGGATGGATGGATGAGTGGATGGGATTGTTAGGGGCAGGAAGATGTAAAGAGGCCTGGATGTGTGTTTTGAGATAAGGCAGTATTCATAGTGATACACTGGGATAGGACATAGTAGTCAAGAGTCAGACTCTTGAATCAGATGGCAGAGTTTGTGTTCTGGTGAATTTGGGCAAACCACTCAGAGCAGCGGTCGCCAAGCGGTGGTCTGCGGACCAGTGGTGGTCCGTGAGGTCCGAAAGGTTGGCGACCACTGACTTATAGTGATCTAAGGCTCTCCTTTCTCATCTGCAAAATGGGAGTGTTAACAGTGCCTCCTTCAGAGGGCAGATGTGAGGAATGAATGAAATAAACCATGGAATGTGCTTGGGGACAGGCCTGACATGTAGGAATTGTTCAGGACCAGGGAGTGACATTCATGATGCTGATGAAGAGGGGGTAGAAGAAGGTGAGAAGGAGAGATAGGAGGTGGAATAGGTCCTCCTGGAGAAGAGCCTGTGTGTGGGGTCCACATTGCTTTCGTGTCGTCCCCTGCCTCCGTAGCTGTGCCTGGGCACTCTGGAAGTGACTCTGCTTGACTTCAGAGCTCTTGCCTCTTTTTTCCCCACAATGCCACTGCTTCATGTTGCCTTGTCTTGTTTAAACACCATAAATCTCCTCAGGTCAGTACTTGCTTACAGTATGGTACCGTGCATTTGACATTACTTTTCTTGTTTACATTGGTTAGGGTAGGTTAATAGCTGTTTAAAAATGCAAAAAAAAAAAAAAAACCCATACAATTTTTATGTAGACAACATTCAACATTTTATGAGACAAATCAAAGAGAGTGTTCCTGGTAGGATGGATCTCCTTCAAGCAGTGTTTCAGGGACTCAGAAGTGTGACTCTTATCATTTTCCTAGATTCCCACTGTTCGCTCTATTTAGCTAGCAGATGGAGAAAGAGAAGGAAATGCATCAAGTAGAAAATGTTTATGGACCAAGATGGAACTAGCATCATTTACCTCACCCATAGTCTATTGGCCAGACCAAGTCACGTGACCCTATCTTAACTGCAAGGGATGTTGGGAAATGTAGTCTAGCTGTTCTCCCAGAATGAAAGGGAAATATGTTTGGTAAACACCTAGTGGCCTCTGTGAAACCTACTTTCCATGTCCACTCTTGGCCGAGACACAGCCTTTGGTTCATGGTACACTGAACTCACACCTCCAAGTCAACCCTGACAATTTCAGGTCTGCCCCTGTCCCCTGAGATTTCATCCCATGTAGAGCTACTATCCCCCAATCCTTCTATTCCCTCCTCATAGTGAAATCTGACAGAACACCTGGATGCCAGGCACAAAATAGAGCACGTCACCTGGCTTCGGACACCTTTTCTCCTGCATAATGTTCACACCCTTGACCTATGGCCTGCAGGAGGAACCTTCTCCACCTTCCTTTCTCCCCAACCCCTGCTTGTCTTAATCTGGGTCATGCCAGTTTGTGTGTGCTTGGAGTTGGCTTCTTTTAATTTTAAAGTCTAAACCAATTAAAAAATGTATTTTGTAAAAGAGTGAAAAAAAAATGTCTTTCACCTCAGCTAAGAATTGTGCCTGCCCAGTTTCACCTGGAAAAGAATTGAAACCGACAACATATTACTAATTGGGGAATTTGGGCAGTCCCTTCTGTGTGGCATGGGTTTTCAGCCTCCTCGCTCCAGCATGCAGATAGTCAAAGTTTACCGTTTTTGAAACAGAGTGTCTCAGAGGTGCTGCCTCAGACAGACCAAACAAGGCAGTCACGGTGGATTTGGGAATTCTATTAATCTTATACTGTAGAGTTTGACCCAAGGGAGTTAGTATGGGCTTCCATGGTGGCCTCCATTTATGGGGATATCAGTGTCCTTTCTCACCAGCCACCATTCTCCTAATCACTTTGCCCATCAAAAACCTGTGGGAAGTAGTGTAGGACTGTGGGCATTTGAGCCATAAAGACCTGGTTCAAATCCCAACCCCATCACTAATTAGCCCTGTGACTGGAGCCAATTGACAATTTCTCTGACCATCAGTTTTTTCGTCTCTAAAATTAGGTCAACAATGCCAGCAGACAACAAAATGAGATAATTGATATAAAGGCCCAGCACAGACCTTAGCCTAGAGTGGTGTTTTTCCTTCCTTTCTTTCCTGTGAAGGAAATAGGGAATCCTGCTTAGAGTGCAGGGTAGAGTGAGTGCTCAGACACTCAGTACCAGGGTCTGCACAGCTGGCTGGCCTCCCTCTCTGGGGCAGGCAGATTGCTGGGCTCTATGGAGAGAGGAGGACTCCCTCAGTCAGCAGGATGCTGATTCCTTGCCAGTGTAGCTATTGAAATCTATAACGGCGGCCCCTCCCTGGCAAATTCCTTTGGAGTGGAACCACAGAAAGGAACTGGAGAGCCAAGGCAGATCTTAAAACTGATTCTTATGCAAACATTTGAAATAAACCATTCACTGGTTCCTGCAATACATACATATAGAGCACATACATAACCATACACAGTTATTCCTGGTTTTATGTAGCCCTCCTAGGGATGGTAGATTGGTATATTGGGATAGAGCTAGAGCAAAGGTATGCTGTGATGGTACACTAGGATGGTACACAAGTATACTGGGATGGAATGCTGAGATGTACACTGGTATACTGGGGTAGAACATAGGTACACTGGGACTGTGCAGTTAGATGGTACATTGAGCTGTGACATTGGTACGTGGGGATGGTACACATGTGTGCTGGCTGGTACACAGAGATGGTACACAGGTCCACTAGGATGGGTCATTGGGATGGTGTGTGGGATGGTACATAGGTATGTTGGGATGGGACACTGGGATGTTACACAGGCACACTGAAAGGTAGACATGCATATTACATGGAGATGGTACCGAGGTGGCACATGGATATGTTGGGACAGTGCACAGGATGGTACACTGCAAGATTCTGTAAATAAAGAAGCTAATTGGATTCTGGAAAGGTTTTACTATTGCCACTTTTAAAACTCACCCCACTGCTTGTCACTGTGGCTGTAGATGTGGATTTTGCATTTCCCTGATGGAACCTTTTAGTTGTATACAGCGCAGGCTATGGAAACAAACTGCCTGCTATAGAGTTCTGGTCCCACTGCTCTTGGTTGTGCGATCCTGAGAATGTTCCTAAGCCTCCTCGGCTTTGGCTAACTCTCTCATCTGTAAAATAGGGAAATAAAGAACCTTCTTTATGGAGTTTTGTAAAGTACAAATGCAGTAATACGTGAAAAGCACAGAGTAAGTCTACACTCAGCATTAGCTGTGATTATTTTTGGCCATCTGCAGGACAGGAACAAGGTGAAGATGACTTGAGGACTTGATGCACAGCGTTTGAAAGGTGAGCTTCACCACTCAACCACTCTGAGCCTTAGTCTTCTTATCTATCCAGCTAGCTCTGAGTATGTGTTCATTTTTTTGAATAAATTATTTCATTCTACAATGAATGCCATGCAGAATGTAAAAATTCACACACAAAAAATGAGATGCAAATAAATAAAAAGTTCAAGGTGAACGGAAAGCCAGGGTAGAAAAAGGAAATGAATCCAGTCATAGGAATATTAAGGAACTGAGTGCACGTAAAGCGACTGGCGTGCCTGGGAACTCGATAAATGTTTGGTCCTTCTCCTTGTAGAAACACAAGGCTTTCAAGGAAGTTTCCTTATGCTGGAAGAGAATAGATGGCAAATGGCATTTCCAACCAAAAGAGCCAAGTTCACAGAAGCTGGGGACATTCTTATGGCTGGTCCTGCCTGCTTGGTGACAGATCACCTCAGGGAACTCCAGGTCCAGCAAAGCCCATGCGACTGGCATCTGTGCCCACCCCAAGCCTGCGCTCCTGGGTCCGGTGGCTCTTGAAGTGGCAACTTTCAGTTTCAACGCACAAGAGAGGTCCTTGTGGTCATTAAAATGACCCTGCAGCACCTTTTTCCCAAGAAGAGGAGTGTCATTGACAGCTCTGGCCATTGCCAAGTTCAAATTAAAGTAATTACAGCAGCTCCATCTCTGAGTTCTTTCAGCCTTTGCTAGTGTCCTTGTTCCCTTCTTGCCCTGCAGTGCTGTGGGAACTTCTGTTGGCCTTGTCAGAAGTGCTTGATGTCATTGAGGTGGGGATGATCACCTGTGACAGGTGTGAGTTCACTTGACCTTTTGGAGAAAGAAGCCCAGAAAAGACCTTCAAGATGGCCATGGACAGTAACGAGAATCTCTGTGGCAGCTCTTCTCAGACCTGCACATATGAGCACTTACAGGGAATCACATCTTTTTAAAATTCCAATGATGGAGACACCAAGCACAGAGATGACAGACTTCGTTGCCTAAGGTTAGACAGGAAATCACTGACAGGAGCCCTATGCCATGTGACTCCAAATCCACTCACTCACTGTCATCTTGTCACCACTGTGGTATCTCTCCTCTCACCCAACACGTCATGTACTTTGAGTACCCAAATCCTCTTGGTTTACCCTCAAACTATTCTAGGAGTTTTGAAGATCTAAAAAACTAGGGCCAGAGAGGACAAGTAAAGTTGCTAAGACAGTGCATGAAAGGAGTAGAGTTGGGACAAAAATCTGTATCCATGTTCTTAAACACTGCTCTGTACTGTCTCAACTGTCCATGCACACTTTGTCTTCTTTTAACTTGTATTATGGAAAATTTCAAACATATGCAAAGTAAACAAAATGTTGCATTAGTTTTCTATTGCTCTGTAGTAAGTCACCACAAACTTAGCAGCTGAAACAACTCCCGTTTATTATCTCAATTTCCGTGGGTCAGGAGTCTGGGCATGGCTTACCTGGTCCCCTGCTCAGGGTCTCACAAGATTATAGTCAAGGGTGTCTTGTCTGAGGTTGGAAGTCCTTTTCCAAGTTCACGTGTTATTGGAAGAATTTGTTTCCTTCCAGCTGTAGAACTCATGGAGGATCCCTCCCTTCTCCCCCAGCCCCCTGCCCCAAGGTCAGCAAGAGGGAATCTCTGCTGCTTTGAGTCTGAGCTCAGGGCAAACCTAAATCAACTTCCAAGGGCTCATCTGATTAGGTCTGGCCCACCTAGGGTTGATTATCTCCCTTTTTTTCATAAAAAAATATTTTTTTCATTGACTTTTTAGGGAGAGAGGCAGGGAGAGGAATAGAGAAATAGAAACATCATTGAGATAATTGATGGGCTGCTTTCTGTACACCCTCTATAGGGGATCAAGACCACACCCAGGCATGTGCCCTGACTGAGCATCAAACAAGTGACCACTTGGTTCCTGGGTCAATGCTCAACCGCTGAGGCATACTGGCTGGGCTTGATTATCTCCCTCTTGATTAATTCAAAGTCAAACTGATTAGAGACCTTAATTACATCTGCAAAACCCCTTTGCCTTTGCCTCATCCTATATAATAAAAGCCTAATATGCTAAGTGTCCGACCATTCCACGGTTTGACCAGTTGCTATGATGTGCACTGACCACTAGGGGGCAGATGCTCCAACCCGTAAGTTAGCTTGCTGCTGGGGTCAGGCCAATCGGGACTGGGCGAGATGGGACAGACACAGCCTGGAGCCCTCCCGAGGTCCCTCCCTGGCCCTGATTGTGTACCAGTGGGGTCCCTCAGCCTGACTTGCACCCTCTCGCAATCTGGGGCCCCTTGGGTGATGTCGGAGAGCCGGTTTTGACCCAATCCCTGCAGGCCAGGCTGAGGGACCCCACCAGGCCTCTAGTCCTATCTAATAATCTTACCTAATAAAGAGGAAATATGCTAATTGACCCTCATGCCATCGCAAAAGATGGCGGCACCCACAGCCAATAAGGAGGGAATATGCAAATTGACCGCCATGCCCCAAAGATGGTGGCGATCACAGCCACAAGATGGTGGTGTCCAGTCCCCTCAGCCCCACCGGGGCGGCAGGAAGGCTGGGCCCACCCCCAGGCAGGCCCGGCTGCTCCACATGCCTGCCTCTGGAGACCCCCAGTCCGCTCAGGCCCCAGCCTCCCAGGGCCAGCCTGAGGCACAGGCAAGCCTCGGATGGTGGCTGCCCAGCCATCCAGGTCTGGCCCGAGGCACAGGTAAGCCTCGATGGTGGCTTCCCAGCTGCCCAGGGTCACCTAAGGCTCAGGTAATCAGGGCTGGCCAAGGCTTGTGCTGCTGGCAGTGGCAGCAGCAGAGGTGTGATGGGGCGTTGCCTTCCCCTGATCACTGGTCACCTCCCGCCCCTGAGGGCTCCCGGACTGTGAGAGGGGGCAGGCCAGGCTGAGGGACGTGCCCCTCCAGTGCATGAATTTTCATGCACCAGACCTCTAGTGGTATAATACAATCACAGAATTGACATCCACCATGTTTACAGGCTCTACTCCCACTCAATGAGAGGGGATTACACAAAGGCATGGGTCATTGGGGATCATCTTAGAATTCTGCCTACAACTGTAAATGCTAAAGCACTCAGCACTCAGCTTTAATAATTAACATTCTGTCATTCCCCACACCCACTTAATCATTATTTATTTTTATAGTTTCTTAGGTAAAACTCATATACATTGAAATACACAAATCTTACCCTGTACAATTTTGACAAATGGATGCACCCCCACATAACCCACACCCTTATGACAACTTAGAATATCTCCAGCACTTCAGAAAGTTCCTTCCTAGTCAGACACGCTGATATATACTTCCTTAATTTTAAAAAAGTTAATAGTTATAAAAAATACCTAGTATCATACCCAACAGTATGTAGGCCATAGAGAAATGTGAGCTTCCTTCCAATTCTTTTAACTTCAAGTCCAAATTCTTCATGAGATACCACAAAACCAAAGAGAAGGGGCCCAGCCGAGCTGCACATGGCCTCCGGAGGAGACCTCAGAAATGCTTGGTCGGGGTGCCTGGTTAAGCCGTTATGTGTACCCCTTTATCTTGGGGGTAGACGGTGTTCCATTATCAGCTGTGCTACCAGCATGGTGCCTGGGAATCATGGTAGGTGCTTTGATCTCTGATGCTTTGGTCCACACACTTCTAATTGCTAGGCCATGTGTTAGATTTAGACCGTGGCCAATCACATCCCTTTGCTTTCAGATCTTTCCTGATACTGAGCACGCTCCAAACACATCTCAGGCTGAGGGTGGGAAGGAATCTTACCATGGGTTTCCTGATACTAGGTGGACCCTTCTTGCCTCCAGAAGGCATGTCTGGGTCATAGCTGTGATCAGGGCTTTCCTCCCTCACCAGCAAAACAATAACAAGAGACAGGGTGGCATCTGGAGAAAAAAGGGATGTGGAATCAGACAAACTGTGATTTTGCGATTGGGGCCAATTTCTTTTAACATCTGAGCCCCTCTCTCTGTGTCTCTACTCAACCTCATTGTTCCTTTATTGACTGACAACACAGTAGCACTTGGCAGAAAGCACCTGAGAAGCCCTAGTCCTTTCGCTTTGCCTGTGAATTTAGCTCTTCCCTTCTCTTGTTTGTCCAGCCAGCCAATCCCTCACCACCTAATATATGTGAGGAATAGAAACATATGAATTAATCATACATAATCTGCACCTTTATCAGGGGAAATAGGTAATTTTATAAATACCAACAGTGCTTATAGTATAAACCAGGGAGGGGTCATTTCCCCTAAAGAAGTAAATAACAATATGCATTAAGGTTTCTAATGGGATGAGTTTCTTCCTCACTATCTGGAAAGATTTGGGTGAAGACTTAGCCATTGATCTCTAAGTTAAAGACCATAAATAATTCTAGCCCATCCTACCCTTACTTCATCCCTTCTTCTATTTCCTCCTCTTGCCTGTCTCTATCTTTCAAGGAGATCCTTTATCAGGCTCCTCTGTCCTGTTCCCTTCTTCTTACTCATCCTCCCTATCCTTATAGACATGGCAATACTCATCTCTACTAAATATACTATCTGCCTTGCTTCCTTCCTGCCCAATGCTTTGTGAACCATAATCCCAGCTCCCCTGGGTCTGTAGATATTATGAGCAGGACCCCATAAAGAGCAACACTGGTGATCTCTCATTTAATTCTTTCATAGATTTGATTCTTTTAATTTAAAACTCAAAAATGCCATTAAAACCCTCACCCAGATCAGCTGTATCTTTAAGTGTAAAATCCATTTTAGTCTGCAGAGCCTGTGATACGGTTAAGTACTTATTTTTATTGTCTGTCTGGGCATGGTTTTTAACTGCAGGTGGAGAACTGATCAATAATGTCATAAAGACACGCTCACCCCATGCCCTTTCCCCAAGCCCAAGCTCAGGGGAGTGGCTGTATGCCCTGAATTGTCCAGGGTTTACAAGGCCCTTGGATGCATTCTCTCTGCTTATTACTTTGTCTGACATTGTTTGGCAAAAAGGCTGTGAGTTCTTTTTACTGTTTCCTCAACTGTTTGCAAAGGGAAACATCCACTGGTCATGTGCACCAGTACAGGAGTCAATGAGAGGATATGATTGTGTCCTTCCTGGTGTAAAAGGCCTGCTGTGACTCCATCTCTCCAGCTCTAACCCTGGGTAGTGGGAGGAGTCAAGTTCAAGGAACAATCATTGTCATGTTAAATATCCTCCTGGGATTTGGGCATCCAGGGATTGCTCCCTTATTCCTTCCTCTTGTTGGCATGTAGATACCCAGGACTTGGACTTGCAAAGAGAAGTGAGGCTTCCTTCCCCTCCTGAGAAGAAAGTTAAAGAGAAGACATGAGGGTCCATGGGTGTTTTTCCCCAAGATTTGACAGTGTGGTGCATGCTCCAAGTGAGGGGTGTGGATGATCAATGCCCTGGTGATCCCAGAAACCTGGAGTGAGGGTTAAATAGCACAACTCAGGTAAAAGTGTCTGAGAGTCATTGTTTATTAAGTGTCAGCATTCTTAACCCTCTGCTTGTGATCCAGGGTCTTTTGAACACATGGAGTTGAGAATTCTGCCAAGCTCTTTGTGATGTCCTTGTATCTTTTAGGATCTGTAAGATAAAGGGAGAGAAAAAGTTTGTAGATGGATAGACAGAGGAGCTCTGTTGTGAAACATAAAAAGATGCCCCTTCTATCTCATCACACCACCCTACCCTTGTCACCTCTTTCTCCCTCAGCAGAATGAGAATGATCAGTAGGAAGTTAGGCCAGTAAAAAATGTCCAAAAAGATGGACCTGTGAAATGGCACACATCTGCCATTTTGTATAAACATCTGGAAGAGTAATGGTGATGATGAGGGTGAATATGGATGACACTAATAAACACAATCATGATGGTAGCCTCCATTTATCGACCACCTACTATCTTCCAGGCATTAAGTAACATACTCCATCCATCCATCCATCCATCCATCCATCCATCCATCCATCCTTCCGTCCTTCTATCCTTCCACCCACCCATTCCTCATGGCAACCCTATGAGGCAGATAGCATTATCTCCATATTACAGATGATGCATCTGACACAGCTGGTGGCAGACCTGGGGGAAACTCTGGTCTTTATGTTTCCAATCTCTTGTCCTTTGCCGGTAAACTAAACAATATGAGTGTCTCTCTCACTGTGTTGGGTTCTCAGTATACAAACATGAGTAAGAGACAGTAGTGCATAGTGACAAAGTGCACAAGTTCTGGAGTCAGGCCTGTGCCACTCATATATCCCCCTATCTGTCATTCACCCCTGTGTCCACCATCTATCTACCCATCTATCCATCCATTTAAAAATACATACAGGGTGGGACAAAAGTAGGTTTACAGTTGTATGTGAAACAGAGTTTATTCTCATATGATTACTTATTATATTATTTTCCATAGGAACAAATGTAACCCTACTTTTGCCCCACCCTGTATTGAGTGCCTTCTATGGGCCAACCACCATATTGGACAATAAAATTCTGCCTTCCCATCCTATGATACATTAAACAAATCATCTATCCTCTTTAATCATCTAACCCAGTGGTTCTCAACTTGTGGGTCACGACCCCTTTGGGGGTCGAACGACCCTTTCACAGGGGTTGCCTAAGACCATCAGAAAACACATATATTGTTTTTGTGATTAATCACTATGCTTTAATTATGTTCAATTTGTAACAATGAAATTGGGGGACACCACAATGTGAGGAACTGTATTAAAGGGTCGAGGCATTAGGAAGGTTGAGAACCTCTGAACCGAAGTTGAAAAATAGGGAGAAAACTAATACCTATACCATTAGGTTGTTGTAAGAAATAAAATATACTTAACACAGTACCTGGCAAGAGTGAATGAACAAATGTTGGCTGTTGTTATTAGTAATAGTACTTGTATTGTGTGGGAAGACATGGACTTACCCTCTGGGGACTCACAGTGAGGACTGATGTTACCCCTCTGCTTCTCTCACACTTTCTCTAGCCCCGGTGGTATGGGTCACCCTTATTGCCATGCCCCCAGCTGCACTTCTGGTCCCTGGTCCCTCTGAGCTCTGAGGGGCCCATCATCATGGCTTACTCTACACCCACTGACCAGCTCTGCCAGGAAAGGGCGGATGGCAAGGATCCAACCAGGCCAAGTGTTGGGGTTCAGAGGACAAAGGAAAGGGACATTTCAAGGAAGTTCCTACTTCCTTAGAACCAGTGTTCCTATCTCCTTTACTCATATGATGTATTGAGACATCCTTCACGTTCCAAATGTAAGCACGTTCCAGAAAATGACCAGTGTTGGCGGGTCATGTGATACCTTTCTTTACAAATTTACTGGCATTGCTGAGAGGATGGGGGTGGGGGAGGAAGGAGCAGACTCCACATTTGTGAGCTGGGTAGATGTGCTATATTTGTATTATTCAGTTTTTGAAATCTAAGCAAACTTGGACCTGTATAATGGGAATAATACGATTCTAGTTAGGAGGGGATTTGTGAGTTTAAATGAAATCCTGTATTTAAAAGCTCTTCACTCTGACCATTTTTTATGCTGTAACTTATTTCAGTATCATGTTGTTCAGTAAAATAGACAAATTTATTATCCCCATATACAGGAAGGAAACTGAACCTAAGAGAGGTAGCTTTACTCACCTAAGACCACACAGCTAGTAAATAGGTGAGAAAAGCAGTCTTCAAGCCCAGATGTGTCTAAATCCTGAGCTATGTGCTATGTTCTGTGTGCTCTGTCCTCAACCAGTCACCATTTTTTTACATAAGGGTCAGCAAATCTTGTCTGTAAAGGGACAAGTAATAAATATTTTCAGCTTTGTGATTCAGATGGTCTCCCTTGCAACCCACTCAACACAGCCTTCATAGCATAGAAACAGCCATAGACACTATGTGAACATGCCTGTGTTCCAATAAAACTTTATTTATAAAAACAGATGGTGGGCCAGGTTGGGCTTGCAGGGAGGTCGTTTGCTGACCTCTGCTATAGAGCTGGGCCTGGGGATGGGGCTACACCATGAAGGGCATTAAGGAATAAGTGAGAATAGTCTGTAGCCTCTCCAGCACATCTGCTTGTCACTCTGGCAACACTCTTCTTCTGGAAGATGGATATTAAAAAGGAAGTGTGAGCCCGTGATTGATTGAAGGCAATCAAAGAAAGCAGGAGGATTAAGTACAAGAGGTCTCAATTAGAAGGGTCTCCTCTGTGTAGCCTTTCTGACCAAGGACAAGAATAGCCCGTGTGATTTGTAATGCTCCCCAGAGCACTTGCTTCTCTGGTTTCTTTTCTGCCCCTGGATTATCTTGTCCTCAGCTACCCCTTACCCCTATCCCAAAGAATTTGGACCTCTCCAGGCATGGGGGCCACATCACCACTGTCTGCACCTCCCGGTGCACTCTGCCTGCCCCTCAGTGCCAGCGCCCCTGGCCTGCCCAGGGTGAGCCGGGGCTATGCAAAGTGAGGATACTTTTGCCTGAGGCTGGAACACCCTGGGCTTGCTCCAGACCTGTTTCTGGGACAGCAGGTGCAGCTGATCACTGACACCAAAATACATTCTCAAAGCCAGGTCAGACAGGCCAGCCAGAGCAGGTCTCCCGCCCCCGAGGACTCGGCTCCCTCCAGAGGACACATTCGCAGTGAGGACACCCTGAGTGTTAATCCTCTCACCCAGGAGAGCTAAGTATGGGTCAGCATTTTAGCGGAGGATCCCCCCAGCTGTCTGGCCAGCCTAGGGCAGCAGTAAATCACACAGGAGAAGGCATTCCTCAGATACCAGGACTGCTGGGGACTCCGTGAGTGTCATAAATCAGAAGCTCACCCCATTTTACCTGTTTCTTCCCTGCAGCCTGGGAAGGAAAATGGGGGAGGATGAATTCAGCCAGACCCGGGCATCGATGGCACTTGTCTCTTTGTCAACTTATTATCTGAGATTTATGCGTGACGCAGCTATGTCTGCTCAATCACACATTCTAATTTAATTAAATTTCTGTTGAATTGATGTCTGATCAATCAATAATGTTAATGTTTTTGCAATTTGGAGATTAAAGTGTGGTCAAACCACGACAACCCCCCAGCATCATCTGCTCACTTTACAATGTTATTTTGGAGGGAGTTTCCTTGCCTGCCTTCTTGCCATCCTCTTTTTCTTTCTCCCTTCCAAATTTAAATGTTTATTTATTTTTAAAATTTTATTTATTAATTTGAGAGAGAGAGAAAGAGAGAGATTGATTTGTTGTTTTACTTATTGGTGCATTCATTGATTGATTCTTGTATGTGCCATGACCAGGGATGGAACCTGTAACCTTGATGTATCAAGATCATGCTCTAGCCAACTGAGGTACTGGCCAGGCCTTCATATTTAAGTGTTTATTAAGTGCCTAGGAGGTGGAGACTTAACAAGGTGGAAATACGGCTCAGAGCAGCGGTTTGCAAACCCAAGTGTGCATCAGAATCCCCTGAGGAGCTTGTGGGGACACTGATCCCCAGGCCCCACCGCCAGCATTTCTGTTCTGGTAGGTCTGGAGTGTAGCCCAAGAATCTGCATTTCTAACTGAGCCTGGGTGAGACTGATGGTGCTGGTCCAGGGACCCCACTCTGTGAACCACTGGCTCAGATGTTAAGGGCTTAATTAAGCTCTAGACTCACCTGGGTTCAGTTCCCACTTACAAGCTGTATGGCTACTGGCAAGTAACTTCACTTTTCTATGCCTCAGTGTCCTCACCCATAAAATGGGGATAATAACTGAGTTTTATTCATAGGATTGATGTAAGCAGAAATGCGATTCTGTAACACCTGTGAAACACCCCACACAGTATCTAGTGTGTAATAAACATGCAATAATAGTCTTTTCTTTTTGTAAGGGAGAGGAAAGCAGCTATGTTCCTCCTGGCTTGGGACTTCCATCTGGAGGGATGTACAAATGTAAGGATCATCATGTTATGATCAATGCAATGAGAGGTTCTGATAGGGACATCTAACCTTATCAGGGCATCAGAGAGAGCCCCCAGTGAAATGGAGAGCCCTAAAAGCAAGAAAAAGCCTCTGCTCCTTTTAATTCTATATCCCAGCCTTGAAATTCTCAGTTCTAGTAACATTCATTCATTTACCCCTTTATTTAACAATGAAGGAATTGTAGAGGGATATAACTTTTCCAAGTCCAGACCTGCAAAAAGGATTAATATCTAAAAGTGTAGTGATCAGGATAATAATTATTAAGGCTGCCAACACATATTGAGCATTTTCCCATGGGAGGTAGTATATCAAGCCCTTTACTGTATCAACCCATTAATTTCTCACAGCACATATTGGAGATAGAACCTTTTATAGCTCCCACATTGCAGGAAAGGAAATTGAAGATCAGAGAGATCAAGTAAGTTGGCCAAAGCCACACGGTTAGTGATAATGGAACTGAAACACAAAGATCAGTCTAATGAAAAAAAAATGTTTTATGGTTTTACAATTTATTCTGCCATCAGTTCTTCATCTAGATGGTTATAAAGATACTTCAAAAAAATACTTCAAATGTTAGGTTGCCATGGAATGATTGCTAAAGACCTCTCACTGGTGGTTGTTGATCCGTTAATCAGCATCTTTAGGATTTGATTGGGTACCCAGCCACAAATTAGCCTAAAATTACTATAAACTAGTCTACATGCACCCTAGCTTAGATTTTGTTTTGTACCTTTTAAGCCATTTCTACACAATTTCCTTGAACTCCCAGTCTAATAGCGCTTTATAAAAGTCCTTGATCTTACTCAAGCTGTAATGGCAACTACATCCTATGCCTGTCTTTCTTGCAGTACTTATTATTCTTTAGTACCTGTTCTTGAATTTGCTGGAAATCATCCTCAAGGGCTAGCCTACTTTGGAGAATCAATGCTGACCCTTTTGGAAACCTTGGACAACATTTTCCTATGACCCATCACGTAAATTGTTTCCTACCAGTGGTTGCAGTGTTCGGTGTACCAGGTCCCCTTCAGAGCCAAATTTATTTAGCACAAAATTTCCAAAGGGTCAGCTTTGGGCTGAGGCCCCTCAGCAGGTAGGTGTTCTGTGAGTTTGCATGGTGTTTTGAAAAAGAATCCTGAATTCCTTGTCGGCATTTAAAAAACTGGGCAATGCAAGTGTAACATCACTCAAGGTCTGCTTTGTCTTGAAAAGTTTAAAGACGGGACAGGCCCATTCTGCGTCAGCTGTGGCCCCAGCACCCTGTTCCCTGTGTCGCCTCACTTAGACCCGGTCACATCTCCACACACTTCACTCTTGTATTTCCCCTGCCTGGTGCCAGCAGTCATGTGAGTCATTACCACTGTGTCTGTGGCAACCCTGTGTCCCTGTTCCTAAATGAATGTTAATTCGTTGGAAACAAAGTGTGCTGGATCCTTCCCAGCTTTAGATCCTGTTCCTGAGGGGAGAAGGTGGAAGCAGAATGAGAGAGGAGGACTTCTGCTTTCTCGTTGTCATCTGTTCGAATTGCATCATCTGCTCCCGATCCCTTCCTTTTCCTTCTTGCTCCAAACATAGCTCAAAAAGCCCTTTTTGTCGTCCTTAGCAATTTTTGCAGCCTGAGCTCTTCCTAGGATTTTGTCTATTTAACGCTCTTCTTACAGAAGCAATGTCAGTTTGTATTTGTTTTAGGGCGGGATGGTGCGTGATAGAACAACAGGCCTGCAAAAACAACAAAATTAGAGATACAGCCCACATTTCCACATTCGCCGTGGGATCTACTACATCAAGAAAGAAAAAGATAATGTAATTTAGAGAAAAATTTTAATAAAAAAGTGGTAAGGAATTTTCAAAAGAATAGGCCTGAAGATTTGGAGAAATGCATATGTTTACACATCCAGTGCCAGCCTGGGTGTCAACCGTGCTCACCAATCCTGCAACCCGTCACATAGCTTGTTTTCTACCCCCTCTTGGTACATAAGGGACTGACTTGGGCTAGAGACCAGAGGCCAACATGCTCAGTTCCACTTTCCATAATGAACAGGGCTCAGTGAGTATAGTTGGTGTGGGAGCTGGATAATGTCAGTGTTCTCAACAAAGCAAATTTGCCGTGATTCATGGAAGACATGGGGTTTTCAAATCAAACTGTCGTTGAGTGTTAATGATACCTGCTCCTGCTGTCTTAAAGCAGGGCGGAAGGAAGCCTTTCAGGGTGTCAAGATAAGTTGGCATTTAACAAGAGCAGCAAGAATGATCTTATTAAAATGTAAATCAGGTCATATCATTATCTTGCTTACAACCACCCACTGTCTTACACTGCCTCTAGATCAGTGGTTCTCAACCTTCCTAATGCCACGACCCTTTACTACAGTTCCTCATGTTGTGGTGACCCCCAATGTCATTGTTACAAATTGAACATAATTAAAGCATAGTGATTAATCACAAAACAATATGTAATTGTATATGTGTTTTCTGATGGTCTTAGGCAACCCCTGTGAAAGGGTCATTCGACCCCCAGAGGGGTCTCGACCCACAGGTTGAGAACCACTGCACTAGGTGCATGCCCAACTCCTTACCAGAGCCCTGGGCCCTATGTGGACTGGACTGGCCTCTTCTCTAAGCCCATCTTGGCCATTATTGCCTTGCTCTTTTCCCCCTAGCTACAGGGACCTGCTCTCTGTTCCTTAAACAAGACAAGCTCTTCCCACCTTTGGCCTGTGCATTGCTGTTCCTCTTGCCTTGATGGTTTTCTTCCCCAACTTTATGGGGCGGCCATTCTTATGGCACTGAAAATTCCCATGGACTAAAATAGTTACACCCTAGAGTGAGCCTTCTCTCTGCACCCTGATTGTAGCAGCTCTCCCCTCTGCTACTCTCTAATCTCTTATTCTGATTTATGTGTCTTCATAATACTTAGCAATGTCCCAAAATACAGATTTCTATTTTACTTGCTTATTACCTAGCTCTCCCATAAGAACAGAAACTTAATAGAGGCAAGTTATTGGTCTGTGTTGCTCTCTTCTATATCCCTAGTACCTAAAGCTGTGCCTGCCATTTAGGAGGGGCTCAGTAAGCATGTAGTACAGGTCCAAAGGCAAGAAAGCATGCGTGACTCAAGGAAATGAAATTGAAATCTGCTTTGTGCTGGAGTGTGTATACACATGGGTGGCCGTGCGTGAGTGAGTGTGTGTGTGTGTCCAGGTATGCATGTGTATGTACATGTGCACTCTTTCAGCCTAATTTTACACTTTCAAATTTTTTTCTTTATTTTTCAGCTTTATTTGGGTGTAATTAGCAAATAGAAATTGTATATATTTAAAACTTACAAATTGATACTTTGATATATGTGTACACTGTGAAATAATAACCACAGTCAGGCTACTTAACATATCCATTTCCTCAGATAGTTGCCTTGTGTGTGTGTGTGTGTGTGGTGAGAACACTTAAGATCTACCTTCTTAGCAAATTTCCAGCACATGACACAGTATTGTTTTTAGAGTCACTGAGCCACACAGATCTCCAGAACCTGCTCATAATGCATGACTGAAACTTTGTACCTTTGACCAATATCTCCCCATTTCTCCACCCCCTACCAACCACCGTTCTTCTCTCTGCTTCTATGAGTTTGACTGTTTTGGATTCTACATGTGAGTGAGATCATGCAATATTTGTCCTTCCATGACTGACTTATTTCACTTAGCATAATGCCCTCCAAGTTCATCCATGTTGTTGCAAATGGCAGGAGTTCCTTATTTTTTAAGGCTGAGTAATAATCCAGTGTGTGTATGTGTGTGTGTGTGTGTGTACATATATATGCATATTTATGTGTGTGTGTGTATATATATGTATATGTATATGTATAGATATATATATTACATTTTCTTTATCCATTCATTCATTGACAAGCATTTAGAACATTTAGGTTGTTTCCATTTTCTGGCTATTGTGAATAATGCTGCAATGAATATGGGAGTGCAGATATATTTTCAAGATACTGATTTTATTTCATTTCATTAGGATGTATACCCAGAAGTGGGATTTTTGGATCATATTGTAATTCTATTTTTTTAAAGAACCTCCGTACTGTTTCTATAGTTCCACCAATTTACATTCTCACCAAAAGTGTTCAAGTTTTCTCTTTTCTCCACATCTTCCACACTTACCTTTTTTAGAATAGCCATTCTTATAATTTTGAGGTAATATCTCATTGTGGTTTTTATTTTCATTTTCCTAATGATTAGTGATATTGAGTACCTTTCATACATCTGTTGGCAATTTGCATGGTTGTGGTTTATTTTATTTTATTTTATTTTTTTAGAAGTATCTATTCAGGTCCTTAACTCATTTTTAACTGGGTTGTTTTATGTTTGTTTATTTATTTATTTTGCTATTGAGTTGTTTGAGTTTCTTATATACTATAGATATTAACCACTTACTAGATACAGAGTTTGCAAATATTTTCTCTCATTCCGTAGGTTGACTTTTACCTCTGTTGAGTGTTTCCTTTGCTATGCCAAAGCTTTTTAGTTTAATGCAATCCAACTTGTCTATTTTTGCTTTTGTTGCCTGTGTTTTGGCATCACATTTAAAAAAAAAAAAAACAACAACACAAGAAACATTGCCTAAAGCAACTTTTCCTTATATTTTCTTCTAGTAGTTTTATGGTTTCAGTCTTATGTTTTTGTCTTTCATCTATTTTGAATTTATTTTTGTGTATGGTGTAAGATAAGGATCCAATTTCATGCTTCTCCACGTAGATATACAGTTTACTAGAACCATTTCTCGAAGACACTGTCCTTTCTCCATTGTGTGTCTTTGGCACCCTTGTCAGTGATCTGTCCACTATATGTGAATGTGCATGCACTGTTGACAGGAGGTGAGGTGAGTCTGGAGAGGAAACTAGAGGCCAGACCAGGAGGAAACTGTTAGCTGGAGTAAGAAGTTTAGACTTTGAACTCAGAGCAATGGGGAATATTTCTAATCTCACAGAATAGTTGCTCATATTGAGGACTCTGTAGTCAGATTGCTGTTTGTGCTCACATCTTTCCTCACACTGTGTGACTTTGAGTAAGTTATTTACCCTATTAGGTTGGCTCTCAGTTTCCTCGCCTGAAAATGGGAATAATAAAATTGCCTCCCTTATAGAATTGTTGGAAAAATGAAATATGTTAAGAAGATCAATAATTATTAGCCATTGTTGCTATTATTATTGTTATCACTTTCCCAAAACTGAATGAACCGGAGAGTTTGTGTGGGGCTGAGTTGCTGCTAGGCCTGTATTGACAGGGGAAAGGTGGGGTCAGTGGAGGGAGCCAGAGCCTCCATTCCAAGGGCAGCTCAGGGAGGCCTGAGGTTGAGTGGAAGAGGTGGCAGGTACCTTCTTGTATACCAGAACAACAAACTTGGATCCAGTCCTTCAGTCTTCCAACCTCTTAATAGACAGCCAGAAAATCAACCCAAAAAAACATGTTTTGCTAAAGAGAAATCATAGATCACCCAGTCCATGGGGTGAAAGAAGGTAGAGTGCTGGACAGAGGAGGAAGGGACTTGCTTACTTAGGGGTCATCTCCATTTTCCTGGACTATTTTCAGAATAACCACAGGGACACAAGTGCTCTCTCTCTTATCTCCAAATAGTAACCACATGGACATAAGTGCCCTCTCCTGTTTACCCAAATAGTACCTATGGCAGAGACTGCTATACACTCACCAAATTCTAGCTCTCTTCTTCCTGGGCACAGAGCAGACTACATTTCTGAGCATCCTTTGCAGTTAAATTTGCCAGGCCAAGGGGAGAAAGGCGGAGGTGATAGAGAATTTTCCTGACCTGGCATAACATGGAAAGCCTCTATGCATTCCTTCATGACCTCTCTGTCTCATCTGCTGGCTGAACTGAGATGGTTCCAAGGACCTGGAGGAGCATGGAGACACAAGATGGGAGGAGCCTAGGTCCCCCAGCCTTCCCTTGGAGGAGAGTGGCCCAAGAGACACAGCTGACCAGAAACATCCATGTTGAATGGCCATGTGAGCAAGAAATAAATGTTGTTATATTAAGCCACTGAAATTTAGGGTTGTTTGTTATAGCAACCAACATACCCTAACTAAATATACCACCCTTAAGAAAGTATCATCTGAGTGTTCTATCACATATATTCTACATTCTAAGAATGAACAAATGACATTTAAAATAAGACATTTATCAACTCAAATGCTTATAAAGGCTACTGAGACCATTAGTATTATGCCTACTTTATGGACAAAGGGCCAGAGGTTCCTAAAGTTCACAAATTTATGTTGGAGCCAGTGTTTTAGGTACCAATTCCACACACATTCTGCTCTGTGCCTCTAAAGTGTGTGAAGTAATAGGAGTCTAAGGAGACTCGGGCAACAGCAAATTTGCAGAGCTGAAGACAAGAGTAAGAAAAAAAAGGGAAAAATATTTTATATATTTTAAAATCAATTGTCTGAATATTAGCAATAAAGAAATGGAATATGTTGTGGGAGAAGGGACATATATAATAAAAATGAAAAGTTTGAAATATCTTGGGATAAAGTCAACAAGAAATATGAGGTTTAAAAATAGGGCTAAGAGTATGTTATTGATGGAGGACTAGACAATTGCACATGAGACAATCCATAAATAGTATTTGGTACATAACAAAACTCTTCCTGGGAGCGTAAGCCCATGAGAACAGTGTATTTAATGTTTTGTTTACTGCAGTAGCCCTGGCCAGTGGAACAATGCCTGGAACGTAGTAGGTGGGAGAGACTGGAAGAATATCTGTGAACATGATATTGGGATAGCCTGCATTTTCCCCCTCTAATCATATATGTATGCCATCATGGTTCAGAGACTGTATTTGAGCCCTGGGCTCTGCCTCTAATAGACTGACCTTAGTCACCTGTCCTAAACATTGAAAGAATAATAGCACCTACCTTATTGTAATGGAGAGAATGAAGATTGTGCACAAAGAGCACTTAGTCAGTAAATGTTAACTGCTGTGTAACATGTTTCATAACTCATTTTTCTTCCCTGTAAAGCTAGGAGAGAAAATAGAACTAACATATATGTTTAAGTAAAAAAAATAATAATACCTCTTTTCGTGCATCTCTGCAAAATCTCCAGAGAATGAGATGTCCCCCTGGGGGAACAGCATTTCTTAGTGAATCTACCCAAGACAATGCCCAAGCAAGGAGAGAACTAAACTCTTCCCTTTGACCTTTGGCTAATGCACAGGGTCACACATTATCCTTCATGGTATTTTTTTAACCAAGACACTGAAAATAACAATGATAGTCTAAGGCAGGGGTGGGCAAACTTTTTGACTCGAGGGCCACAATGGGTTCTTAAACTGGACCGGAGGGCCGGAACAAAAGCATGGATGGAGTGTTTGTGTGAACTAATATAAATTCAAAGTAAACATCATTACATAAAAGGGTACGGTCTTTTTTTTTTTAGTTTTATTCATTTCAAACGGGCCGGATCCGGCCCGCGGGCCGTAGTTTGCCCACGGCTGGTCTAAGGACATAAACTAAACAGACCAATCATTTTTATCATTAATATTAGTATTCTTTTTATTAAAACGGCAATTCATGCTTATTATTTAATTTTTGGACAACACAAATTCACAGAGAGTAGAATTCCACTTCTCTCTTCCCCTTCTTGAGCTGGCCATGATCGGTATTTTGGTCATTGTAGTTAAGTCAAATTGGCATCTATTTTGTAATCTATTTTTCCCAGTCTTTGTAAGCTGTTAATATTTTCCTATGTTACTAAATGATTTAAACACATAAAAACATGTGTGAAATGAAGAAACTCAGTCCAGAGCCTCTGAGAGCAAAGTGGGTTCTGTCGTTGGCAGAGCAGTCTTCAGTTGGTAATAGAGAGCAACAGAAGAATTCACTTGCACTTGCTCTAACCAAAGATGCTCAGAGAGACACATGTGTTCTCATGACTGCAGGAGAAAGGGAAAGGTGCTCATGTTTCCCATTGTTCTGTCCAATCTTATAGCTAATTGAGAGGTTTTAGGGAGAGAAATGAGATGTGAGTTGTGATGTCTTTCCCTCTGCTATTTAGCTGATAGTCATACACTAGAGGCACATCACTCACACACACACACACACACACACACACACACACACAATTCTATATACCAAAAATCTTAGTGCTATTCTCCAGATGATAGAATAATGGGCAATTTTTATTTTCTTTTTGATTAACCTAAATCTTTTAAAAAATTTTCTCCAATGAGCAATCAGATGACACATAAGAATGATTGTGGGTTTCTTTAAAAAAATGAGAATATAGTAGAGTCAACATTCTGGAATAATGTAATAATAAGGCTTCTATGGGATATGGGCACCACCCTCTTTTCCATACAGTGGGAGATAGCAGTGGATAATGCTGGTCCTGATTTCAGTTGCCGTGGCATTTCAGGCCCTGATGAAAGATACCATGACCTCTGTGGGGTGCCTTGATCACTCTGGGGTGCCTGTCCTGTCACTACATATTAAGCTTACTCCTAATTTGAGGAAGACAGAATGTCGAGTATGAACTAACTGCTTCTGTAATGTGCCATGCCATCCAGAAGTCCCCTAGCCCATGTCTCCCACTTTTGTGGACAGTACATAAAATGTATATGTACACATATATAATTTATTGGATGGCTAGCTTATCAAGTATATTGGTTTTCATAGCTCCACTATTGTCAGCATATTTCAGATTGGATTTGCTGCTGACATGGTTGAATGAAAATATACTGACATATTTTGATATTACACTTGACATTTTTAGTATTATTATTAGTCGTTTCATTCCATGTAGTATCATTGTCCGAATGGGATCATGCTAAAAAAAAAAACTAAGTGCTACTCAATTATGGAGAGGTGCCTGGCTTTTAGGTGCTGTCCTTTACACAGCCGATGGAGCTGGGAGGGAAGCTGTGTCAAACCATGGGGCAAATTGCAGGTGACACTTGTTGCACAGAAAATTCCTGCAGAGCTCATTTGGAAATTAATTCAGGGAGAGATATTCTTTTGAAAAGAATGGCTCCTTTCAACTTCATCCTAATCATGAGAGTGTATTCATCTTTAAAGAAGGTTTTCTGTCCAACAGTGATGACCACCATATCCATCAATCCTTGTTAAGTCCCTGTAAGGCTACATTTGACCCAAATTTCCTGTCAGCCCTCATAGAAGTACCCAGGCAAATACATATGCTCCAAGTTCACATACGTGTGTGTATGTGTGTGTGTGTGTGTGTGTGTGTGTGTGTGTTTTCTAAACAGGGCTTTGTAAGAATAAATTAATAACATATATTTACTCTTCTGTGCTGCAAAGGATCAACATTCATTTGCATATCAGTAGAATCATTCCTATTAAAAGTTTAATTTTTAACCAAATGTCTCATAAAGAACAGGAGGCTCTGGGAAGAGTCCACCCGAATGAGAGGTAGAACTTGAGTTATTTCCTTGTTTCTGGGAGCTGGCTGCCAGGGTATGAAGAACTGAGTAGTGATATTCTAAGGTCATGATGTAGAAGGTCCTTGCTCAGCAAAGGGGACTTCTGTCATCTGTTACTTAGCATCGGGTTGTAATGAACAGCTTTGTCTTGTTGAGTTGACTTAGTAGCTAATCACCTTCTCCTAAGCTCTAAGCACAGTTTAAAATAGAGAGGTCTGGAAGCATCAGTGTTTATTCACCAACCCAGTGGGCTCCTCCAGTGAGCATGTCTTGAATGTGAGGGGATTCCTTTGGAATGTGTAGACCTCCAAGGCCCTAATTCCTTGGACTTGTTGTGAAGGAGAAATGTTTATCTCCTGCTGGGTTGCTGTCAAACAGAATGGGTATATTTCTGTCAATAAAACACTGCTCTGACAATTTGTCCCGGGAGATAAATGGTCTTTTCCATAGAGGCTTTAAATAGGGGCCATAATGGGAGTGAATGGAACTGAGTAGAATAGTTAGTTTCCATAAATCCTGTGGTGAAGTCTTCCACACAGGGCAATTTCCAGGCCTGTATGTTAGCACACAGACTTTCTGTGGTGTGGACACAGCTGTGTGCTGCACAGGGTTGATAGGTAAGTAAATTGCAGATGACTGGGACATAGAGAGAATTTAACTCCCTGTTTTCCCTATAGAATTTGTCTCTGCATCAAAGGAACACCCATATTGATTAGTTTTTCTTGTTAAAAATGTGGTACTTGCATGTCTAACAGGAACTATCTTCACCCACTTGATTTGAATTTAGTTTTTAAATGTAAATATGTTGGATGCATCTTCTTTATGACAGGTGGAAATAAAAACCACCTCATTAGTATGGAAAAAACGTGTTTTTGGTCAATTTGAAAGATGTCTTCTAGAGATATGTTGGATATGTTGGCTGCAGTAGAAGAGGAGTTAAAGATATCTCATTGCTTCCATTGGGCATTTTCCAACCTCCTTATCTAAGATAAGGTAAAAGTTACTGTATGTGTATACTCATCTACTGGATTGGAGTTTCCTCAAGGCAGGGGCCATGTTTTAGTCCATTTTCTATTTAGAACACCTAACAGTTAATGGGAAATCATGGAGCAAAGAACATAGTTTTTAAAGTTAAGTACTTTTTTTTTTCAACTCCTAAAGAAAGCCCCCCTTGAGCTCTTAATATATAGTAGGCTTTCTTCTGAAATTAGCTTGGAATTAGCCTCTGAAATTAACCTGAAGATGGCCAGCCCTGCTGAATTGGCCAAACTCAGAAGATCAATTCATGGAAAAATAGATGTTTGAAAGAACAATTTGTAGGGATATGACCAATCCTAAATTTATCCTCAAGACTTGAATTCAAGAGTAGTTTCCATTAGGAGAGGGGTGCTGAATAATTCTTTTGTAAGTATGAAGGAATAACTCTTTGATATCACTGAAACTGAATGAATACACAGGGGTTCTTCCTTTTTCTCTTGTAATTTCATTTTTTCTCTATGCTACCAAATTGGGTTGGTTTGGGTGCCATCTGTGACAAGTAATAAAGGCCAGTATTGCAAAACCATGAGGTGTGCACTGTTGATCTACAATGGCTGGTAGCCTTCTTCTATTATCTCCTTCCTCTGACTCTTCAGAGGCATCCTGCTTACCCATGCTTTTACTTTGATGTCTCATTGTTGGGATAACATTTTGTCTTAGGGCACAATAGCACTACAGGCTTACAGGCATGGGCTCTGGGTCCAAATAGACGTGAGCCTCTCCATAGTCAATGATTTATTATTGTGCTTTGAGCAATTATATAAACTTTAAGAACCTCAATGTTTTCAGCTGTAAAATGGGCACAAATAATAGAAATTAAATCTCAGAGTTCTTATGAAAATTAAATGAGACAATTCATACAATACTTACCACAGTCTGGTAATTGGTATGTTGTACGATCTTAATACATTTGCCTATCCTAGTTATATGTTGTGACTTAATGTTGTGATTATCACTATTGGTGATCAGAGAAATTAACCTTTAATAAGAAGCTAGTGGTTTAACATTCCCAGTATGAATTCACTGGGCTTTTTCTGTATTTGCGTAAGAAGTACAGCCTTTAAGAAGGGGATATCCGTTTTATTCTCAGAACCTGCCAAAGTAGGTCTCCAATAAAAATGGGTTGAAATAATGAATGAGGATAGCAGTGATCTTCTTACTGGTGCCATTCAGTTCACCCTCAAGGTAGCTATCTAATTCACTTGTGACTGACCTGTCCAGAAAATTTTCCTGCAAGAAGAAGCACGGGGGTAAGGGATATAGCAACTCAATTATTCCCTCTCTGTCTCCTAATAAACCAGCCTCTCCCGGTTTCTTTTCTAGCTATTCTATTTTCTATTACATAGAATACTTAGGTGATGTGCCAATAAGTAGTGTATGAATACTTAATGAAGGTGGAATGAATTATAAATGGCATGGAATTTATCTACATTGCTTCCTTGCTGATGGCAGAATGGTGCTTTATCTTCTATCAAGACATATAGGAGTCAGTAGGTGAGAAAGTATCCTGGTTGATAAATGTAAAAATTGTTACCGGATGGCATCTTAAGTTACATGGAACCCAACACCATGTGGCAGAGAGGAAAAGGCTTGACCAGGAAACATGGTGAATATGATGCTGGCAGGAGAGAGATTGAGGTGGTCCCTAAGGGCACAGTTACTGCTAGAGTAGAGAACTAGGAATAGAGGCAGACAAAGGCTTAGGTGAGAGTGTTAGGTACCACTTACTCATTGTGATTGACTACCAGTTGACAGAGGTACAAAAGGGGTCTCTAATACTTTTATTTAAGGGGGAAACTATTGAATGACATTATCTAGTAAAGGGATTCTATGTCATTTCTTCATCTCAAAGCCATATGTCAACAGCTAGCTCCATAAATACAGTGAACTCTCATTAAAAAAGCTAACAGGTAAACCCTGACATCTCAAAGGCTTGATGCAAAATTTATTTCTCACTCACAAAATAGGTGCCTCTCCTCCTAGTTTAATTAGGAGGCCCAGGTTCTTTCCATCTTGTGGCTCTGCCATCTTTATTATGCGCTTCCCAAGTGTACCCAGGAGGTTATCTCCATGTCAGCCAAATAGAGGAGGCGTTAGCAGAGAGATTTTTATGAACCAGGTCTAGAAGTGGGAGACTTCAACTTTGCCCACATCCCTTGGAACAGAACTTAGGTGCATGACCATGCTCACTTCAAAGGAAGCTGAGAGGTGTAGTCTAGCTTCCCAAGTAGAAGAAGCAGCAGATATGATGATCAGCTACCAGTGTCTGCCACACTCTCAAATCTCTAAGAAAATATATGTTCTTAGAAAATGATAGAGTAAATATTGTTGCTAAAATGTCATTTTATAAAATCGTGTTTACAAACTCTTAAACAACAACAAAAAAAGAAATCCCATTTAGGATATTGTGTTTACATGCAGACAGTGAAAATTCAAGTTATAAATTGTCTTCATTTGTGGTAATAGTTCCTCAGTTTTATTCATGTTCATATGGAATTCTTTTTAAAATTGAATAAGCCACAAATGTAATATCTGCATAATAATTGAAAATTTAGATAATACAACACCGATAAAATATTTAGATTCACTCATCATTTAACCTGTTTTAATAGCTGTTTTATATCCATCGAGTCCTTTTCCTTCACATAGTTATCTCCTATTTCAGGGATGAGAAAACTTTTCCAGGAAAAGGTCAGATAGTAAATATTTTAGGCTTTGTAGGCCACATTGTGTCTGTTGCAACTACTCAGTTCCGCTATGGTAGCACAAAATCAGCCCCTGACCGCATGTAAATAAATGGATGTGGCTGTGTTCCAATAGGACTTTATTTACAAAAGCAGATGGGGACTAGGTTTGGCCAGAGAGCCGAAGCTTACCAACCCCTATAGTATATGATGGATATGAACTTATGTATGCAAAGCACAGAGAGGCCTGACGCATGTAGTACTCAGTAAATATTAATATGCTCTACTTAGCTTGAAATGCATACAGTGGTTTGACTTCCAAGCACTTAAAACTCAATGGGTAAAAGTTTAGATAGACATAGCAAAAGTCTGGAAGCATTGACCTTAAATGTTGAAAGAAGTTTATAAGCATAAGGGGCTTAGGGAAAGGGAATATTTTTGCTTATTTATTTATTTATTTATTTATTTTCTCCTATGTTGTCTGGATTTTTTTTCAATGATCATATTTTACTATTGTAATAAAAAGATACTTTAAATGTGTATCTTTCCAACATTTTGCTGACTCAGAGAAGAATGTTACATTTGAAGCCTAAACATGTGACTTATTTGCATTTTTCAACAACCAGCTGCAGTTAAGTTTCAGGATCATAGCCTGAACCACAAAATAATATTGAAAGAGTTTTGACACAGCCTGAAATGCTTCGAGGAAGACAAGGTCTCGACTTCCTCTTTTGATGATTTAGCTGACAAGGACATTGATAAAGGGGAAGAGGAGTGGTCTTTGAGGATCTTTCTCTGGTCCCTCTGCTATCATCTGATCACATTTCAGAGTGATTTCAGCAACCTGTGGACAGTCAGGGTTCTCATGGCTGCACACAGTAGGCACTTATAAATGCTTCTCTACATGAATTCCCTAATCTGCATTCCTAGCAGGGTTCCTGGCAGATAGGACACATTCATTAAACACATGCTAGATTTAATTGGATGATGCAGCAAACTAAAGCTGGCCGATAGCATTTTATTTACAGACCAAGTCGCTTTATGCCTTTCAGAGTTGATGTGCTTTTCTTCCTACAATTGCAATAAAGGGACACATTCTGTGAGACTTAGGACTGTTTCTGTGATAGGTGAGATTACCTTGTGTTGGGGGATATGATTAACCTAAATTAACCCCAGACAGCAATCCTGGAACATTATCATGAAGAAGAGAGATACCAGTGTCTACTGTCTGCTCTAGTGATCAGCAGACTTTTTCATCAAGCTTCCTTCTCATTTACTGTGTGCTGCCTGGTGCTTTTCCAAAACAGAGAAATGTAAAAACTTTAACTGTGGCCACATTTCTTCCTCTGATTTCAGTTTTTATCAGCTCCTGAACTCTCTCTTAATCTCTCCATGGACCGCAGCTCTGATTACCATCCATCTACCCAGATGTCAGTCAAATATCACACTTTCTTTGTGAAATAGGAATAAAACAGCCAGACAAAATCATAGCCTTACAAAACCCACATTTTAATACAACAGCTTTGTTTGGACTTCAGGACAATTGTAGAAACCATTAGATAATATCTTCTTTAGGGATTCAGTCAGTTCTCCACTAGATTATTATCAGCCCAGGGAAAAAAAAGTCTCATTATTTGAATCAGTTTACAGCAACTCATGAATTAGAAGCTCACACCCGAAGGAGTATTTCCAGTTTAATGGAAACAATTTATCTAATACTTCGAATTCTTTATGAGAGTCTACATTGATAGATGGACATTTCTCCAATGCAGGTGCATTTTATGGTAGCCTCTTTCGAGCAAGTTGTCATCTGTTAGAAAGTAAAGCTAATAAAAGACAATTTCCACCTAATAAGGGAACACTGCAAATGACCTAAAACTCACATTTTTTAAAATTGTGCTATGATTAAGTTATTGAGAATGCAAGTGAACATATTTGTTTTTAGGTGACACTTTACTGGTCTGCTCTTGTTTCGTCCAATGAGATGACATGTTGATTTTAGGGGGAGAGCAGATGAAAAGTCACACTCTTGGCATTCATTGCTTAAGAATAAATGAATTCTGTGGAAACTGGAACACATGTTTCCCCAAGGTTTTCAGGGTTGTTTAAGAGAAGAGTGATTGTTTAAGATGTGATTATGAATCTTGAACTATTCTGAAAAGAGATAGCTGCCCACCTTAAAAAAGAGAGTCAAAATCTCATTTTGAAAAACATCAAAAGCCTTTAAGCTTGAATGGTCACTACTAAAATTTTCTGGGGGAAGGAGCAGGGAAAGGTGTTAAAATCTAATTTTGAACTTCTTCTACAAAGTTATTTGGGGGATCAGGGTCTATTCTTTGTGGATAAATTATAGCTCATTAGTGCCAGAAGGGAGCTTAGAATTTGTCTGGTCTAAGGACCTCAATTTCACAGATGGAGACACTGAGTCCTAGGAAAAGAAATTAACTTCTCAGAGGTCACAGTGGATTGTTCACTCTCTGGACTGGTGGGAGTCCAGGTCTGCCCCCACCCTGGGCTAGGTTAGCCGTGGCCGTAACATTCTGCCTTGCACATATGATTGCTTAATAAACATGTGCTGAGCGTGTGAGTGAAGAGGTGATATTTGAACTCCTCTAGGATGAGAACAGGTAGGAAGTAGAGCTCAGAAAGTTGGGTGGAATTACTTTCCAAGATAGGGCAGTATCTTTAAACAGATGGAAGTCTGGCTGAGAAAGTAACAGGTAGGTGTCATGGTATCTCCTGGAAGTCTGGGAGCAAACTGCCCCAGGGGATTATGTCTTTGGGAGGTTGGGTGCACAGTGCGGTGGGTCACAGATATGCTTGAGATTCACACTGGCGTTCAGGGAACATAGGCTGTCCGCAGTAGCTCCTGCCTTACAGCAGCGGGAGGTCTGAGGGGCAGGGAGATATGGGTTCAATTTCCCACTCTGCCTCTTGCCAGCTATATGTCTTGAGCAAAACCCAAATCTTCCCCTTTTCTATGACTCTTAGCAAGTTAACTATCTTCCCAAAGCCTTATTGTTCCTCTTGCAAAAATATGGAGAAATTAGCGCGTACCTAAGGGCATTGCTTTGAGGGGTAAATGTCTATTTCTCTGACTTCATTTTAGACAGATATGATTTGTTTGCTTTCTTCAAAATAAAATTCTGGTAATGTCCTAAATTAACTACTCCTCTATTTTTTTGTTAATGAATAGAAAAGCTGACAGTGTTATGATATGGTATCTAGATCACTTTGTTTGACCCTCTAGAATTTCTGATTGGATTATGCATGAAGCTGTTTGGGATTTGAGAATAGATGGATCCCAGTTGTCTAAGCAGCCCGTTCAGTCCCTCTGCTCACTCAGCCCAATGGTCCTGTTTGCACTCGGCTGCTGGTGGCTTGGACACTGTTGCAGCCTGAGTGTCTCCCAATGAGAGAGAAACCCTTGCCATGGAAGCTTCCCTGCTCTCTGGCAGCCATTCCCGCCTGCTTCTCACAGTGAAGGTGCAGCAAGAATCCTGTTTGCTCTGCTGTTCGCTGTGCCACCTCTAGAGCAGGTCACCAACTGTCATTTATTTCTTCTGTATTTTTGAAGCTATTCTTCTCTCAAAATAAAAGCTAACCAACTCATTTAAAAAAATGTGGCATAATCTTACCCACAGTCTCACCAAAGACAACCACTGTTGTCATTCTGTGTGTTTCATTGCATATTTTTGTTTGCAGTGGAAACACACAAAGTGACAACAGTGTCACTTTGTGTGTTTGGAGGGACCACACTGCAAACATCATTTTGAATATGCCCAGTTCATAATGTGGAGCATTCCCCCACATTGCTGTATTCTCTTTCTAAAGCAATCTCTGTTCCTTGAAAGTGGCATTCAGAGTCACTGAGAAGTGCCTCCCCTCCAACTCCTTGAATCTATAATAGGGCTTTAACTATTACAAAACGTGTCCATGCCCTAACCAGTTTGGCTCAGTGGATAGAGCGTCGGCCTGCAGACTCAAGGGTCCCAGGTTCAATTCCGGTCAAGGGCATGTACCTTGGTTGTGGGCACATACCCAGTAGGGAGTGTGCAGGAGGCAGCTGATCAATGTTTCTCTCTCATCGATGTTTCTAACTCTCTATCTCTCTCCCTTCCTCTCTGTAAAAATCAATAAAATATATTTAAAAAACAACAACAACAACAACAACAACAAAACGTGTCCAGACCCTTATCTTTTCAGCCATCATTACACTCTAAGTTAGGCATGGGGTGAATCTGTAATTTATCACCCAAAGAGGGTCACTTGTAGAGGTGAAAGGGTGCTATTAATAATCTCGGCAGGATAACAGGTGTAACCTGGGGCTGTCCCGGGCAAACTGA
Organism: Myotis yumanensis; assembly: GCF_028538775.1. NCBI lineage: Eukaryota > Metazoa > Chordata > Mammalia > Chiroptera > Vespertilionidae > Myotis > Myotis yumanensis. The sequence continues at coordinate 19,291,221 of NW_027223769.1, forward strand.
GACGTAGGTGCTCCAGTTAGGCAAGACAAGGGCAAACGAGGTGACTGATGAAGAAACAGGGGTGAGGAACTGTTCAAAGACACACATTAGTGACTGGCAGTGCTGATCTCAGAACCCAACGCTGCAGGCTCCTGGTCTAGTGTCCTACAAACCATTCCCCAGTGCCTCTCTCCATGACCCGCACTATGTAAATATCCTGGAGACGCACCACCTCCTACTTATGAAACTGAGATAAAATTACATCTCTCTCCCTCCTTCCATCTTTTTTTTGCGTTTCTTTCATTCTGTCGATTTCTCGTTGACCTCTAAGCCAGATTCCTGACATTTTGTGAGGGGCATTGTCTGAAAAGAGGCTTAGTTTTGGGGATTACAGGCCCCTTTAATAATAGTCCCTGGCTGATGTATTGTTTTTATTAAGGATGGTCTGCTCAAGAAAATGGTTTTGTATGCTTTCATTAATGACGTTTAATGCTAAATAACATCCATAATAACATCCACAATCAAAACATTTGGGAGTAATTGTAATAATAGAAGAGCCTAAGGAAACTGTTTTAACACACCCTCCTGGATCACAGAGGGCTGAGGGGAGAGTCTCATGAATACTCCTTTTCTGCCAGTCGGTCCACAGAGAACATTCTGTACCCTTTCCCCTCTGTGCTTCTCTGACTCTGTTGAGGGATATGCTGTGCTGGGGTCGGTGGGTGGCCCTAGGTAGTGGAGTACAAAAGGGCCAGGAGGGGCCCTGTGCATTGTGGGTGAAGGTGGGGCCCTGGAGTTTGCTATCTAAAGGTGCTGAATTCCAGCTCAGTCACCTACTAGATCCTTCTTTTGGTCATGCTACATTTCCCAAGCTTTGGTGTCCTCATCCATTGAAAAAATAATAATAAAGTTGTAAAAAGTCAATGGAAAAGCAAACATAATTACCATTTCTTTTTGTGGTGAGAATATTGAAGATCTACTCTCTTAACAACTATCAAGTATATAGTACAGTATTGTCAACTCTTATGCAAGAAGATGGAGGTGTTAGATAATGCTACAGTGGTAATCCTTTCACAATATGTAAGTGTATCAAATCAACACATTGCACACCTTAAACTTACACAGTGCTATATGCCAATTATATCTCGATCAAGCTGGAAAATAGGAAGAAAAACAGTGCTTCTCACGGGAACTTATACATAAAAACAGATGCATATGTGTTTTTGGCATGTTGTTTTTATCATCGTGGCTAATTTTTGTCAGACACCCTCCCTCGTACAAACAGACACCAGCCATTGAGTTTCTGGTAGTTGTTGTTGTTTTTAAGATTACCCCAAATGTCAATTCTCTTGGACCATGCAGTGCAAGTAGCAGGTGTGATTCATCAATGAAATCAATCTGGGATTTCCAATGGACTCTGAAATGCGTTGCTATGGTAAGCAAAGATTACATGAGCAGGGCAACAACCTGCCAAAGTCCTTCACAGTGGCATTCCATGGCTTCTCTGGGGAGCCCTGCCGCCAAGAAACGGTGTTCAGGCATTGGTGTCCGGGCGATGAGGCTTTTTGTCTCTGCATCCAGTGATCCACTTAACAGGTTGATGTCCTCCCCAAACTGGCTGGAGTCTTCCCACACGGATCTTCTGACCTTGGGTAAAGAACACGTGGCCTCCTGTTCAGGCACTTTGCCCTTGTACTGTCTTACCTAGTTCTCAGTACATCAGTTTAAGATGAATTCAATGATCCTTCCTCTCGCCCTTTCTTAAGGTCAAGGAAACGGAGGCTCAGTTAAAGAACCCACCCGAGGTTATACAATTCCTAAGTAGAAAGCCAGCCTTTGAAATTATATTAGTCTGGCTGCAAAATCTATAGTATTTTTTCTTTACATTTTCTTTTTTCATCATTTATCCCCTCTATGAGAATTTTTATTATCAAAAAAATATACATACATTTTAAAAGTAAAAATTATCCATACACCTAGACTTAATCAGTGTTTCCATTTTCTGTAAATCTTTTTGTTTTTCCCATAGGGCTGTGTGTGTGTGTGTGTGTGTATAAGAATGATAATAAAAATGTTTTCCCTAAAACAAAATTTAATTTTGTTTTTCTCATTTAATATTCTATTTTGAATCTTTCCCATATCATTAACCATTATTAAATAGTCTTCACAAATGGTTTATAGGCTATATCACATTTTTTCTTTCCCGCACACACGTGTAGATATACATATATGTCATAGCTAATTAATCCTCAGACATTGTGCCTGTTCCTAGTATTTTTAATCATAGCTAACACTTAGATGGACATCTTTGATTTAAAACAACTATAGCAACAGGTGTTCCTACCTTTTCTTGAGTGTCTTTCATGTGTGTGGCATGTTACCTACACGGTTTAATTTACTCCTCATAACAACCCTCTGAGGTAGGTTTATTATTAGTACTATTTTACTGATGTAAAAGCAGAGGCTTAACAGGGTGAAATACATCAGACAGACACAGAGAACTTGCAACAGAGGAAGAGTCAAACGCAAGACTTGCAGAAGGTCAAGCGGGTATCCTCTGCCATGTGGCCGGCCATCGAGCTGTTTGTTTCTGATCTTAGCCTGCTAGGATTCGTTCCTAGAAGGGGAGTGGCTGGGTACAAGAACAGGCGTTGCTCTCCAGTTTTTGATATTGACACCTGATTTGACCTCCATAAAACGTATGCTCTCTTTAGCAATATGATAAGAGGCTTACTCCTCCGCACAGGGCCACTACCCACCGGGAAGTCTGGGCTCAAGCCACCCAAGCTGCTGCCCCAGGTTCAGACAGGCCCCTGGACAGTAGAGCTGTCAGGTCCGGCTGGGTCAGTAAACTGGGTTGACCCCATAATGGTAGGTGATGGGGAGAGAAGTCCACCAGTGTTTGCAGGGGTTGGGATGGGTGGGAGTTGACTCTTTTAAGACCTCTTCCTAAAGAAGTCCATCTCTGAAGTTAGAGCAAAGGTCTCAATTTAAGGATTTTCCTAACAGGAAGCAAACTGACTTCCTCCATGTCATCTTAGACACCAAGGAGAGAAGCAGGAGACTGCCTGTCAATTTTGCTTCTTATTCCTGACAGCCTTGCACCTCAAACATTGTAACTCCTAAAATGAACTCAGCAGAGTTATCTTGTACTTGTCGCTTCCGTAGCTCTATTAGACTCTGTCCTTAATCACGGCTCTGCATTCTCCAAAGATAAGGACTAGTATGAGGCACCCTCCCAGTCCACACAGGTGTTGTGGGCTGGTGAGCAAACACCTTAAGCAAACGGATGTGGATTTATCCTCTGCTCCCTCCCCACCCAATTTCCTTCTGTGCAGGACCAACTCCCCCCACTTCCAGCAGGAGAGGTTTCCCTTTGGGGAAGCAGCCTGTTCCCTCTTTACCCCCTTAGCATTCGTCATTCTTGTTTCTGTTTCCAAAGCCTCTCTCAACCACATCTGCTATTGGGAAATGGAATTTCTACATAAAATAGTATTCTCTGGACCCAGCTCTTTATGGAGCTCTTTTGAAATCTTTGCTTGAATTTTTTCCGTCGCTTCCCAAATTATTTCAAGGATTACGTAATTGGCTAATGACTTGGTCCTCCTCTTTCTCATCAAAAGTCAAACTCCCTCGACCCCTGCATCAGTTTCCTAGGGCTGCTGGGACAGATCACTACACAACTTGGTAGCTTAATACACCAGAAATGAATTCTTTCACAATTCTGGAGGCTCACCGTCTGAATTGAAAGTGTGGGCAGGACTCGTTCCCTCAGAAGGCTCTTGGGAGAATTTGTTCCATGCCTCTCTCCTAATGGATGCTGGGGATCTTTGGTGTTCCTTGGCTTATGGCTGCCCTCCAATCTGCCTTCACCTTCATATGGCCTCCTTCTCTGGGCCTGTATTCATACAGCCTTCTCCTTTCTCTCATAAAGACATCAGTCACTGGAGTTAGGGCCCACTCTAAATGACCTATGCAAAGACCCTTTGTTCAAATAAGGTTATATTCTGAGGCTCCTTCTCAGCAAGAATTTGGGGGGACACTATTGCACACAATACAGTGCCAGCATCTTTCTTCATAATATGGAAGTTGATAAATAATTGCTCTTCCTCTCCTTTTCCATGCTATACTTCATAGATACAGGAACTCTCGGACCAAGGAGGGGCCTTAAAGGTTACTCTAGTCTAGAGCTGTCCAGTGGGACTTTCTGCCATGATAGAAATATTCCGTATCTGTGCCATTCAACATGGACGCCACTAGCCACAAGTTGCTCTTTAGCACTTGAAATGTGACCAATGTTTGCCCTAGCTGGGTTGCTCAGTTAGAGTGTCATTCTCATATGCCAAGGTGTGAGGTGCATCCCAGGTCATGGAACATACAAACATACAAGAATCTACCAATAAATGTATAAATATGTGGAACAGCAAGATGATGCCTCTATCTCTCTCTCTCTCTCTCTCTCTCTCAAAAAAAAATGAGAAAAAAGTGAAATGTGGCTAATGTGACTCAGGAACTAAATAGTTTATTTTAATTCATTTACATTTTCATTTAAGTAGCTACCCATGGCAAGTGACTACCACATTGGATAGCATGGACCTGTTCCAACCCTCCATCTTAAAGACAACCAGAGCCCCACGCGGAGCACACAGTCTGCCCATGGACACCTATGGTCAGTGGTAGAACTAACTCTTAAATTTCATGGATCAGCAAACTCTGGCCTATTGGACAGTTCTGGTTTACTGCCTTTTTGTGGATGGCCTGTGAGCTTAAAACACTTTTCCACTGCTAAGTGGTTGGAAAGAATCAAGAAAAACCACAATCATTTTTCATGACCTGTGAAAATTGTATGATATTCAAAATTGGGTGTCCATAAATAAAGCTGTGTTAGAACCCATCCATGTCCATTTATCCACCTATTGTCTGGGGCTGCTTTTCCACAACAATAGCTGAGTTGAGGACCTGTCACAGCAAGTATATGAGCCACAAGACCCAAAATACCTGCTATCTGGTACTCTCCAGAAAGAGTTTGTGATTCCCGCTTTAAAGCAGTGATTTTTAAACCTTTTATTTCCTATTTTAAGGGAAAACAGACCGTTTGGGAGAACGAGAACACATTCCCTGTGTAACTTCCCAGCATAGGGGAAATGTTTCACAACATTTACAAATTAGATGTGAATGCCAGAAGTAAAACAGATTGACTATCTAGTTTGTGTTGGATAAGTCAAAAATCCTGTGTGCAATGGGGTAAGCGTCTCACCTTTTTTCCAAGATGGAGAATGAAAACCTCCCATGTAGTCGTCTATGTTCCACTCCTCAGCCACAGACATTGTAAAGGTGCCATGCTTACCGCTGGGAACAGATTCCACATATGGTACCCATGAATGACCCCGCCCATGTAGGGATCCATATTTTAACTAATCTGTCTCCCAATCTGTGAAGGGGTGGTAGCACCTTGCAGTTCAAAATCACCCCAGATTAGAAACATGTCTGTAACCTTTATGGAGGGCTGTGGGAGACCTAGCCCCGCTGGGGATGATGCACAGCTCTCTTCTTTTCGTTGCATATTCCTTCTCTCTCACTCAAGAAAGCAGGCCAAGATGCAATTGAGTAAAAGTGATAATGGCATAGCATCAAATCTGCTTTAAATTAATATGTTAACAATAAAACAGCAACCCGTTTTAAAGCTTCCATGTGTTAATTACTAGAATTAGAAACAAGTTGAGATTGGGTTGTACTGGGTATGGGCATGTCTTGGTTGGGCATCTCCAACCAAGTGTGCCTGCTGTGTGCTTAGCTTTGGGAGCCCTTACACTCACACTGCTCAACTTTCAGCTCTCTGATGAGCTCCGTGCTCACATCTCCCTGCTCTGGGGAAGCATGTGTGGGGCTGGGCTGCCAACCTGGGCAGGCAGGGCCCCCTTTGCTGGCTCCCCCCGCCCCCATCATTCTTAGAAACATGCCCTCTATTGCTTCCTTCCTACATCCAGGTGGTGGCCGTGCAACCCTGGGGAAAGGAGAACTTGAACGATGTCCAAAGGGAAGGAAAGTTGTAATTAGGGAAGTGGAAAATAGAACTGAGCTGAAGGGATCTGGTTTTGACTGTGCCTGTCTGTTCTCAGACTGTAAACAGGGTCCTGGGTGAAGTACCAGGGCCCAGAGACCTCTCAAAAATACAGACCACAGCAAGGGAAACAAAACAAAGCATGGAGTCCATAAAGCATGGGTTTTGTTGAATTTTATGTCCCATGATTAATATTTCACCAGCCGTCTCTTTGGGTTCTCCAAAGACCTGTCTGGGCCATTTTCATCCCAGGACTACAGGGCGCCTCCCACGCTGCGGTCCATGCTGGTTCCTCCAAGACATGCCCTGTTTGCTTGGCCCTCTGCTGTCCTCACTCTCCTTGCAGTCTATGTGACAGTCCATGTGACAGTCCATGGTTTTGCACCTGTGGATCAATTGGAGCAGAGTAAGCTGTTTATTAAGCAGAATACTGCTTGTGAAACTCAGTTTTCTTATCCAGACCATGAAAAGAGTATTAAATAGTACCTACCTCATACTACTGTGGAGATAGTTAAATAAGTGGACCTGTGGTATGCTCCTAGCATGATGCCCAGTGCATAGCGGTGTTTAACAGATGCTTATTTGTGATAAATGAAGGAACAGATGAATGAAGGCCAGGCAGGGCCGCAGTGAGGAGCCCTAGGTTAGAGTGTGCAGCCTATTGGCCTCTGCCTTTCAGACTTGAGGAGGCACAGTAGCATCTCAGAAACAGGGTGGGTTTGAGAGGCAGGCAGGCCTGAGGTCGCACCTAATCCTGGCTCTTTTACCTTCATTATGAATCTCTGGATGCCTCAGTCCCTCCGCTGTGTAATGGGGAAGGTAACAGTACCTGCTTTCTGCCATGGTCCCAAGGCGGAGATGGGAGCACACACAGATTGTACCAGGGTGAGCACATTGTATGTGCTCAATTAATATCAGCTACTGGGATTACTATTGCTAGTATTTTTTTTTCCTAGCACTTTCACTCTTCATGAGCATCTCAATGCCTCCCTGGAGGCGGGCAGGTAAGACCAAGGGCGCAGTACGAGAGGATGCAGAGATAAGGCCCCACTGGGTTCAGTTTCCCACCCGCACTTCCTCTCTGTACAGACTTAGGAACCTGATTTGCCCTCTATGAGTTCTCCCTCATTCTTTCCTCTATAAAGTGGGCGACACAATCCTGTCTGCATGGCTGTAGGGAAGATGGACTGTGGAATGCCTGCAAAAACCACAGACGCACAGCAAGCACTCAGTAAAGGCTCCATCCCACCACCAGGTCCTTACATAATCGCCGAAGCCTCTTCAGGGCTGCTATCTCCTTGGCAGAGGAGCCGGGTGCTGCCCCACATTCTCCAGTTAATATTTCAAGAGTCCTGAGTTTCTAATTGTGGAGGAGCCTAAGAGCCACCTAATCCGCTCGTGTATTAACTGCTCTGCTTCCAAATGGGTGCCCCTGGACCAGGCTGACACTCACTGAGTTAATAATGACTGGCTCCATTCCTCGCGCCAAGTGCAAGAACCACATAATCTGCGGGGCAGAAATAACTCCCGTAATTAGAAATGCCTGAGGGAACCCCCTACCAAGGGCCTCGCAGCCAGGCATGTGGGGACCTCCTGCCCCCCCAACACCACAGGCCTCTGCAGCTTTCTAAAGCCCACTCAGACCCGGCGTCTCTAAGAGACAGGCTCTCCAAGGGATGGCATTCCAGCCCCAGAAATGCACTCAGCAGAAGCCTGGCTTCCTGGTGCCCAGGGCGACTCCTGTCTCCACAAACAGGCCTCCTGGGAGCCAGGCCACAGCCTCTGCCAGGCCGAAACGCTGCCCTCTCGGGGAGGGGGGGCCCTGCTCTCAGCCTGCAGTCCCCTCTCCCAGCCCAGGCAGGAGTTTCTATTATAGGGGAAAGGAAGTGCTCTGATTGAGCAACCCCAGGCACCAGCCTGCGATTTCTCTCCGAGCCTGCCCTGACTGAGGGGCCTGAACTTTGCAAGTTTCCGGAGAGGAATGAGGGGTTTTTCAGAAGGGGGGGGGGGGGGGGGTCCAGGCCAACTTCCCTTGAGTTTAATCTGGGTCACCCAGCTTGAGGGCCTGCAGCTCTGTGGGGTATCCTCTCCTCAGATGTTGAAAACGGCCAGAGCAGGTCCCCTTGGGTGGCTGTGAGAGTGGGCGTGCAGTGCCTGGCTCCGGGTAGGTTTTCCCTCAAGCCTGTCTCCTTCTACATAAAGTGTGGCACGAGGTCCCATCAGCCCGACTTTCAATGGAGTTACAGACTTCACTGAAGCATTGTGAACTGTGAACAGGGCGTAGTCCAGCATCCCCCTAAAATCCCAGATAGGCCACGCAGTGGTTTCGCACCCTAAGGTCTCCTTGTACCTACGATGTAGGTCTTACCACTTCCATTGGACAGGAGCAATCCTCAGATCTGGATGGCATTGATTTGCCCCAGGTCTCTCTGCTAGCAAAGAGTAGTCAGGTTCCCAATGTAAGCCAATAGGACAACCAAACCCCGTTTTCCCTTGCAGCATGCTCTCTTCCTGTATGTAAAACATGCACAAGTGTTCATGGACACACATAAACATGTGTGCATGTACACACATGCACAGGAACACACACACAGAGCTTTCTCCCATTCTTTTTCCTTGTCACACGCCTTCTGGGTGGCCAGATGCTGAAGTGACTAAGAGTTCAGGGCCCCATATGACCATTTCCTGTCTGTTTAAATAAATTCTGAAAGCAGCCCACCATGTTGCTCTAAAGTGCAAGATATCTGAACAGATAGGCACCTCGAGTAATGACATTGTTCCCACGCAATGAAGCTCCTTTACTTAAAACAGTTAAACCTCACCCTATATGTCTCCCCTTTCGCTCCATTATTGAACGTGTGTGTGCACTCTCACCGGGCCCAGGGCCTTGTGTGCCAGGGCAGAAGCCTGGGGATAGCAAGGGGACAACCCAGCCATGTGTCCAAGGGGACTCAAGTCTTCTTGGGGGAAATGGTCAGTTAAACTGACACATACTAGTACAATGTGTGGCATGTGCTAAGACAGAGCTTAGCACAAGGGGTTCCCTTTTAAATACTCTCACAACTGACACATTTTTGTAAAGTGAACCCAATTTTGGCAAACCCTGAAAAGTGAGTTATACTCAAATCTAGAACAAAGCCGGAAATAACCCTTTGCTGTGAAAGTCCACTGGAATGAGAACTAAAGCAGTGAAGACACTCCTTTGTGTAAGTAGCACACAATGGGTCATTGACCCTGTGGTTCAAAGAGTGTTTACACACGTGCTTGACATATAATAGGTGCTTATGAAATGTTCAAAGGGACCTGTGTTAAAAATAATGTCATTTTCTTGTAGGCTTCCCTCTTTCATAAAGCAAATCATGAGCATCACACACCTCAGTTCCCCAATCAGATACCTAGAATCACAGGGCTTCTTCTTGCTTCCTGCACCCCTATTGTCTATTGAATACTCCCAAGAGCAGGTCCCCCTCCCTTGAATCCAAGACCAGACTTTCCTCGCTTGCTCTGGTGGGCTGTCCTCGGAGTCATTGCAGAATATGCCTTTGTTAATTCTCATACATTTGAGCCACAAAATGCTGAGCTTGATCAATGCACTCAAAAATGCGCCAATGGCCACGGATGTGCAAAAGACGAATGGACATCTGTTGATAGAGAGTGGTTTTAGCCAGAATTTCCTATGTGATTTGTGGGAGACTGGCTTCTGATGAAAATTCTGAAGTTGGTACACTCCTGGCATGGGGGCTTGACGGCGGAATTTGGGGACAAAACAGAAATGCCCTTAGAGGTAGACCAGTGAGAAAAACTACCGCTGGCCAGCTGGGTGACCCTACGCAGACTGTGGCAGCTTCCTGGTCTGCTTCGTCCTGGGAAAACGGGGGTGGAAATGTAGCACCTCTGTCATGGGTGGCTATCAGGAGTGAACAGGTGGATGTACCTGAAGTTTCAGGTACATGGGAAAAACTCGGTGACTAGTAGCTTTAACAAAGACTTCTCCATTAATTTACTCTATTTAATCACAGAAGGTACTTGTTTTTCTAAGTATGAGGCACTGCCCTTGAATTTGGGGAACAATGAGGTGTTTAATCCATCATTATAATTTAGAGGAAGATTCTAAAGAAGAAAATATATGTGCGTTTATGTGTGTGAGTATGTATGTGTGAACTTTGTGTGTGTGTATGTGTGTGTGGAAGTGGAACCATAGCAAGACGGGCCCTATGTGTCAGGCACACTGGTCTGGGGCAGGTGGAGCCTTGTCAGCTCTGTTCGCTGCTCCATGCTCTGCTGGAGCCCAGCACTGAGCGCTCCCATCAGATAAGCAGCCGGATCTGGGCTTGAGAGAGATCCCATCAGCAGTTGCAGACCATTAACAAGTCTTAGCCTCACAGAATCCATTCCATGCCGTACCTGGACCTGGATTTCACTCTGGATTCCAATGCATGAACGCTGGGCTCAGGAGCGGAAGGCGGCAGCACAGGCCTGAAACCAGCACCTGCAGTTCCTGGAAAGGAAAGGAAGACACCAACCTCTGTGGGTGTTCTGCTTTTTTCTTTACACGCTTTTAAAATGTAACATTTATTTTCTATTTTATTACATAATTTTAATTGGAAATAAAATATTTATGAATTGTTATCTATTAAAACTATTTCACTAAAATTATGTCTTACCTATTTATATATTAAGTATATATTATATATTAAAAGGACATATTATTCTATAAGTATAATGTATAACAAAAGATAATGTATTTTATAATATAAAACATGATACACAAATTTAACAACTGATTCTTGTAAGCCAGTAGGAGCCAGGATAGCAGTAAACTGGGACTAGCTTGTTACTGGTTCTTAAGAGCCAGTTGTTAAATTTTCAGGTTTTTAGCAAGCCTGTTGACTTCACATTGGTAACCTGAAATTAGCCAGGGTAAAGAACATTTACACCACAGAAATTGGCAAACATTACAAATTAGTGTTTCCCTTTCCCAGGACTTATTGTTAATATTTATAAGCATATCACTGTGTGTGCATGTGTATGTATGTGTGTGTGTGTGTAAGCTTTGTCTAGCCTTAATTGTGTTAATCACCATGCATACATTTTGTTATTTTACTTAACCTTCATGGCAATCTTCTGACACTGGCACTTCCTAGTTTTGAAATCTTGGGCAGGTCACCCACCTTGCAGGGCCCCTGTGCAAGTTGCACAGGTTGTCTACTGTACATCTAGGCCTTAGTTCTGTCACCTACACAATGGGGAGAATTGTCACCTTCGCAAACTCATTCTAAGGATGCTGATGGATCAGGACACCAAAGCTAAGCACCTACAGAAGGCTGGTGGTAGGGACTGTGGCAAACTGGGGCTCTGGGTCCTACCTACAGGAGCAGCTACTGTCCATCACTGCTATGTGGGAGTGCAGGGGGACCAGTGATGCCAACTTTCTCTGATTTATTAAGAAGGAAGAAAAAAATCTAAACTTTTTTTTTAAAAAGTAAAACTGTCCAGTGTTTAAAACACTGTGAGCCCAACTCACGGCCTTGCATTAGATTTCATGTGTGATTCCATCATCCAGTGGACCCCACAGAGGTATTTAATGATGGCCAGTAAGTAGAGAACCGTAACAAGTTGAAGCATTTCCTCAGGGCTTAACATAGTAGGTCCTTTCCTATCATAGTCTGAAATTATGTCTATCTCCTTGGCAAATGTGATTCTGAGCTTCCTGCTATCCAAGGCAGAAAGAAAAACACAATCAGTCATGTCCTTTTAATTACTCAGGGAGGTGAAATTGCACCAGCCCCCTCCTTCAACCTACCTTCTTAGATTTATAGAGTTTCTGGTCATGCTATTTTTATTGGTTGTACTATCTTACTTTATGTATTTTCCTTAAGCTACTTCAAATTCTTGGTGGAAAAAGAAGAGTATAAGTAATTGCAGTCACCCTTTGGCAATTGAGGACTTAGGATCACAGCTTTGACCATTCTTGATCTGTGGCAGGAGGGCCATGACCTGCAGGAATGCAAAGCTTTGCTGAGGCCCAGATTTGGGTCCCAGGGTGTGCTGTGAGCATTGGGAATTAGTTTGCTAGGCTGCCATAATAAAGGACCACAGAATGGGTGGCTTAAGAGATAGAAATGTATTGTCTCACAGTTCTGGAGGCCAAAAGTCCGGGATCAAGGTATTGGTAGGGTTGGTTCCTGGGAGGGCTGTGAGAGAATGGTCAGATCCAGGCTTCTCCTTCACTTCTGGGGGTCTGCTGGTCACCTGTGGAGTTCCTGGGCTTGTAGAAACATCTCTGATCCCTGCCTTCATGTTCACATGGGGTTCACTCTGTGTGAGTGTCTGCATCCCAATTTCCCCATTTTATAGGACACCAGTCATACTAGTGAGGGGCCTGCCCTATGCCAGTATGACCTCATCTTCACCAGTTACACCTGTAATGACCCTATTTCCAAATAAGGTCCCATTCTGAGGTACTGGGGGTTGGGACTTCAACTTATGAGGCTTAGGGGTGAGGGGACACAGTTCAACTCATGACACCTGGTCAGGGAACCCTGCTCAGCATCAGCCTGGCCTGCGATTCAGGCTGAGGAACCCTCACACAGAACTCACGTTTCCTTTTGTGGAATGGCCTGATCTTGTCAACGGCCACTACCAGTAACGTAAATAGAACAGCAGTTAGACCAGTAAAAGTGGTGCCTCATTGGAAAATACCAGTGAGAGCACATTAGGGAGAGAGACACATAGTCACAGATTTGGGCGAAGGTCTCTAATGACAACTTTTTTAAGAGGCACCATTGATAAAATCACCCTTCGAACATGAATGACCCAGAGAGATGGAATGATTTGCCCAAAGTTACCTGTGAGTGGAGGACCCAGGAATATTTAAATATTTATAAGACGATGTATGTTGTATGTTTTTATACTCAAGATCTACTCTGTGCTCAGGACACAAAGAAACTGAGGAGCAGAGACGTTAAATAACTTGCCTAATGTTTTTGGCTGGTGCATGGCCCAGATGGAATGGAAGTCCAGGCTGCTGGCCCCACAGCCCTTGCTCTGTAACTAGGACCTGGGTCTGTGTGTTAGCATTCAGGACTCAGCTCACCACCCTGCTGCTTTCCTTCCCAGGAACCTGGGCTGCTCTGCACGGTTGAGTAGCTTGTGCTGCACAGAGTTGCTCAGCTGGAGGGTCAAGGGAGGGTGAAAATCTAACTTGCACACTAATCACCAAGCCATGTGCCGTGGCTGCGGGGGGTGGGGGTGGGGGGCGGGCTGAGCCTTTGCCTGGAGGCCAGGACACCTGTTCTCATTCAAATAAAGGTGCTATGTGGGCTTTTTACAGCCCTGAATGGTCCCAGGGCATTAAAAAAAACCCCAACCCTGCTGAACTATTTACCTGCTTGGATCTAAGTGACTGTAGGGCTAAAAGGAGGGACATCTCCTCCTTGTCCCAATGTTCCCTGTAAGAACTTCCCACTGCCCCGACCCACTCACACACACACTTAAATCCCAAAGTGTTGCTACCTTCCTGCAATGTGTGGCAGCGGAGCAGGAGGCCTGGGGATGGCACGGCCTCCCTCTGCGTCTGGCAGGGAGACCGGTGTCAGGGAGATGGAAGTCAGGAGCCGTGGAAAGGAATGTGGGTGCCGATCCAGCAGCATCTCCCATCTCTCCGAATGTCTGTTGTATCAAAAAGCCATAACTGAGAGAAAGAGCAACCTGAGGGTTTGATGGAAAATGAGGGAGGGAGGAAAGAGTGCCGAGGCCAAGGCAAGTGGGCAAAGCAAAGCTATGTGTTTGGAAGCGAGACAGCGGCTCCGGGCCATGCTTAGCATGATGAAGCAGGGCTGCGCTTACTTGTTGAACCAGAAGCACAGAGCAGAGCCAGCTGGAGGGGCAAGCGGGGGCTGTTTTGTGCAGACAGCACCCTCCCCCCTGTCGGGCCCACTTTGAAAGTTGCTTTCTTCCTGCCAACTCATCCAGACATTAGGATCTTCCAAGCTTGGTGCTGGGCAGGGCCGAGCGAAGCTGGGAGCTGAGAGCCAGCCTTCCTTTGACCATCATGATGCCTGGACTCTCACTTTCCCATTCAATAGACATTTCTTAACATGTGCTCGGTGCCGGCAGAGGGGCCATCTGGAAACGAAGTTGCTCTAGGTGAGGACAGGGGAAGACAGGCCAGGAATGAGGGCACCAGAGCCCTGGGCAGAGCAGCCCTGCCAAGTGCAGGTCCAGATCAAGGAGTGGTGGCTTCCAGAGAAAATGTCCAGTTTGGATTTGTCAAAGGGAGGGTGTTGACTCCAGTGGCTGGTTGTCTCCCAGAGCTCAGCTCAGCCCAGGGCAAGGGAACAGACACAGTCCCTCCAGTGAGGATTACAAGCTGGCTTTAGAAAGGGAGCCGGGCTCTGTGTGCTGAATTTAGCTCCAGCTTATTTCGTGGTAAATTATTCAGATGTTAATTGCATTGTAAACAAAGCCGCTACCTTTCTTTCCTTTCCAGTTATCGTCATAAAATGTGTGGGTGCTGGGAGCAGGGAGCCAAAGTGGGAAGCTGGGTTGAGGCTGCCGTGTTTGGCTTCCAGAATGAAGGGCCCGTGGACGCCTGGCCTGGAATCCAGGTGAGACAGGAAGACTGGTCCCCGCCCAGAATACCAGGGTGGAAGATGTTGGCGGGGTCATGCCTCACAGCCTGGGTTCCCTCCATTTCTCCCCTCTTTCCCACCCCCAGCAAACTGTTTATATTCCTCCAGCAAGAGCTGCAAATTATGGTGACATCCTTCCTGGGGGGCTGAGCTGGAGAAAAATGTGTTTGAATGTTGCATAGACCACAGTACCAGGCGGATGATGGAGAGCACAGGCCCCATCCACTATCTGGATAGAATTTCAGCACCAGATACAGAGGGAACAAGGGGCCATGGTTTTCCCTTCTCTACACCCCCCTTCAACGATCTCTGTTAACTGGTACATAAGAGTAGATGCTTGTAGACACGGTAAGAAGCTCAGGGCACAAGGGACAAGCAGCTCAAATTGGCTACCTACAGTGGGGTCTGAATTTGCTGTGTGCATCGAATCCACTTACTAGTAAACTTTAAAGGGCCAGCCTGCTCCCCCTCTCTCCGCTGCTTCCTTTGGAAATGACTGCAGTCCTAATTAAAAGCAAATTGCTAATCTTGTGGCATCAGGCAAGGGCAGCTTCTCAGAGGGGAGGCCTCCTGCCAAGGGACAGAAAAAGCCCAGCAGATGAGGCAGAGAGAGGACGGGGAGGTGCACACAACATTGCACCTGTCTCTCCCTTGGTCCCCTGTTTTGCGTCTGCAGCACCAGCCTTTGCTTTCTTTGGCAGCAGGTATCAGACGAGAGGGCAGGAGATTTGTGTTGACTCATTACAGAATAATCTGAACTTGCCCAGAGATGGTCCAGTCCAATCAGAGGCTCAGAGAGTTTCTTAATTCTGAGAGACGGTATTCCTGAGTAAGGCCCCAAGATAACCCTCCCGGGGATGTGCCAAGGAAAAGCATCTAAATGTCCCTGTTCCCGATTTAATTAGCTCCAATAGGCATTTAAAGATACCGCGTTGTTTATAGCACATCTTAGCCTAGTTCTTGCTGAGTGATGGACTTGGAATGAACTATTTCCAGAGCGACTTATTCATGCATTCCATCGAGTCTCCATTTCCCTGTCCATCACCAGGGATGTTCTGATGGAAGCTGTCTCATCTGGGCCTCTGGTGACCCCAGGATAGACCCCTCCCTTCCATGATCTCTGGTAAGGAAGCCCCCCATTCTCCCAAGCTAACAATTAAAGGGGAAATGCCACTTGGAGATTCCAAGGCAGCAGTGAGACCATGATCCATGTAAAATTTGTCCTTGACACAGCTGAGCATTGAGCTGGTTGTCAGGTATAGAGATGGCTGCAGACAGGTTTAACCATTCACATGAGCTGCCTGTCCCTGGGGATCAGGTCTCTGAAACTGGTCCATTGTCTCCGATGATTTATACCATCTCTAGGCTTGGTGGGGAGACCAGGAACTCCCCCACCCTAAACCTTTGGATGCAGATGGAGGAGACAAAGGTACCTGTGAGCTGTTCGTCTATTTCCTTGAGAGCTCTAATTTTTGAGCATCGGTCAAACCTCTTGGAAGTTGCTTTACAATAGAAAGCTTTGAGGCAGGGTGGGGGCTGTGAGAGATCAGGGCAGCTACTCCTTCACTCTCGTTGCATTCATTTATTCCTTTTATACCTATTCATCATCCTAAGGCTCCAGCCACTGTGGACCAAGTCCTCGAGGCACAGAGATGCATAAAATCTGATTCCTACCCATGAGAAGGTCATGGTCTAATGGAAAGCTAGCTAGATAAATAAACAGAGCAATTACACCCACGTTTAATAGGGGCTAGAATGGAGAGTTGGGAGGGGAGCACAGAGGCCAGCCGGGAGCTGTCAGGAAAGGCTTCCTGAGCAAGCAGATCCCAAAAGGAGAGGCAGAAAAGCAGTGGGTGGAGGGAAGAAATGGAAAGATTTTAGAGGGCCTTTAGACAGGGCCTTTGAGGTGGGGGGAGAAACATTCCCGACTGTGTAACCTGAGAAAGAGAGGCCTGCCCAAAGGGTTGTGCCCAGCCAGCTCTCCAGACACAGTCCCAAGTCACTGAGCTGACATCACCAGCTTGAAATAAATAAATAAGCAAATGAACGAAAACAAAACAAAAAAGAGAATAAGCAACAACGGAATGATTTGCTCAAAGAACCAGATAGACATGGCTGATTAATGGTGCTGTTCAAGGCCAATTGAAGTATCAGCAGATGTTTCAGGCAGCCCAGGACATAGCAGGTGGGCAACCGAAGTACTCCCAGTAACAGCTGGATGAGACAGCCTGCGGGCAGAGCTAAGTGATCTGGACAAGGCTGTTTGCAAACACAGGTTTTCACTTGCATTTAGAATCATTGATTGTAGGGTTCCTTCAGGTTGTCCATTCGTTGTGTTTATTTTTTATCTTCTAAAACCACCATGATAGTTGAAATGTGGAACACCATATAATTTCCTAGGGGTTTTCTACCCATTCTTTTGCATGGTCCTCACAATAAATTAGAAGGAGTGGCCCTGACCAGATAGCTCAGTTGGTTAGAGTGTCATCCTGATCCCTCAAGGTTGCCTGTCTAATCCCCAGTCAGGTCACAAACAAGAATCAACAAATCAATGTTTCTCTCTCTCTTTTTCTCTCAAATCAATCAATTAAAAAAATTAGAGGGAGTGAGCAATACTCTGGAATTTTTGTGCCAATGGCAGGAATATAGCTTAGCTGGCTTGAGCAGAAATCAAGGTAATATGGTGACTGATGCAAATCGCCAATCCAGGCATATGTTGGCTTCAGGTGTGATTTGATCTAAGCGCACAAGTGATTTCATCGGGGCTGTTTCCCCGCATCTCTTTGCAATTCCTGTTTCTTGTGTTAGCTTCATTTTAGTACTTCATTCTAGTCTCTGGCAGCTCCAAGCTCATATCATCCTTCCTGCTAGCAGACCCTAGAGGGAAAAAGCGTCATTTGTATGAACCTTCCATCCAAATCTATGGATTCACTCGGTTACATACCCTTCTGTGAACCAAGAGGATGTAACAACAGCTGATTGGCTAGGCTGACTTTAGGGACTTACCCTCAAATCCCACACATGTTGGCTAGGAAAATTGACTGTTCTAATTGGCCAATCCTGGGTCACATATTTATTCTGGAGCTGGAGGCAGGGTCTCACCTGGGAATGAATGTGGGGCAGGACTGGATCCTGGGGAAAAATTTTTGTAAGATTCCAAAAGTATAAGGCAAGGGAGGTGTGGTTATGTAAATCAACAAATATCCATACATACTTTCATATTAAACAAGGTAAAACCAAACAGGTAGAATTTATTATAATAGCATATATTATTTAATTCAATTATCCAAAATACTATCATTTCATCATGTAATCAAGATAAAAATTATGAGCCAGATATATTTTTTTCATATTAAGTCTTCAAGATCCAGTGTGTATTTTATATACTTACTAGAGGCCTAGTGCAAGGAATTCATGCACTCAGAGGGGGAGGGTCCCTCAGCCCAGTCTGCACCCTTTCCCAGTCTGGGAGCCCTCGGGATGTCCAACTGCTGTGAGCCTGGCTTCTGGCTGAGAAGTGCTAACCACCAGGGGCAGCTCCTGTGTTGAGCTTCTGCTCCCTGGTGGTCAGTGCCTGTCATAGTGACCATTTGTTCCCCTGTTCGGTCAATTTGCATATTAGCCTTTTATTATATAGGATAGGATGGCACCTTCTCTGTTGGGTGCTAAAATTTTATTAGAAATGCTTAATCTGTATTTAGATTTTATAAAATTTACAGTTGAAAGATTCACCTATTCAAATTATTCCAAATGTACTTGTTTGAGAAAAGAATGAGGAGCCTTGTTCCATTCTTCTAACTGGCTCCCACCCTGTGGCCGATAGGAACTTTCTGCCCCAAAGACTCCATCTGCTGAGGAGGGGCTGGGCCATTGTGTTCTTTCTCTACTTTTGTAGGTCTCCTGCTCCAAACTGTATAGTAAGATTTTTTTTTTTTTTTACCCAGGGAGGCCACACTCCAAATAGTGTTAAGCCCACAGGAATTTCATTTTAAAAATAAAAAAAGACATCATAGACTTATGTCAAAGACATACCACATGATTACTCATCACCCCATTGTCCATAATGGTAAATTAAGAAAACAGATGGGAATGAGAGGAGATTATATAAATAAATATGGGTACATTTGTCACATGAGCTGTTATAATATCATTAAACTAATGTTCTAAAAGAATAATTAATATGTTGACAAATCTTTGGGTAAATGGGGGAAACGCAGGTGACCAACACCATGTGTTGAGTGTGTTTCAATTCTATTAGAAGAGAAATCACCTTTGTATAAACAAAGATGGACGTAAGGGTATACAGTAATGCATCAGGAGTTTAGTCCTGGACAGTGGCCCATTATGAATGATTTTTATTTTTCCCCTTTGTGTGTTCTCATTTTCTAAAATAAAAACATGTGGCTATTAGGACTTGGAGAGGAACACACGCATTTTATTTTTAAAGGAGTTATTCAGTGAGTTGGCTATAGCATGGATGTTCTGATTTTTGAAAGGTACGTGTGTCAATGTGTGATCAGTAACAGCCTTGCAGCCTCTGTTATGGTGGCAGCTGCTTTCTCTCTGTAGCTCCAGTAGTCCTCCCCAACCCCCTGGGAGTAGGTGGGGCCAGGGCTTACTTCTCCATTAAGTACAGCAGACACAGCTCCTAGGACTCAGGACACTTTCAGAGCCAATAAAAACCTTTCATTTTTTGTAAAATCAGAATGAACAAATGAGATAATCCAGCCTGGATTACATTCATCTTTATACCAACACAGTCAGAAAATATAATCTTTTCTCTTTTTTACAATTTATTTTTTTATTTTATTTATTTTTAATTACAGTTGATATTCAATATTAAATTACTTTCAGGTGTGTACAGCATAGTGGCTAGACAAGGGGTGGGCAAACTTTTTGACTCAAGGGCCACAAGGGGTTCTTAAACTGGACCGGAGGGCCGGAACAAAAGCATGGATGGAGTGTTTGTGTGAACTAATATAAATTCAAAGTAAACATCATTACATAAAAGGGTACGGCCTTTTTTTTTTTTTAGTTTTATTCATTTCAAACGGGCCGTAGCTTGCCCACGGCTGGGCTAGACGTTTATATAATTTAGGAAGTGATACCCAAATAAGTCTAGTATCCACCTGGCCCCGTACATAGGTATTACAATATTAGTGACTATATTCCCTGTGCTGTACTTCACATCCCTGTGATGTTTATCAATTTGTATTTCTTAATCTCTTCACCTTTTTCTCCCAGTTCCCCACCCCCCTTCCCATATGGCAACCATCAATTTGTTCTCTGTATCTATGAATATGTTTTGTTTTGTTTATTTGTTTATTTTTTTAGATTCCACATCCAAAACACTAATTTGAAATGATATATGTATCCCTGTGTTAATTGTGGCATTATTTGCAGTAGCTAAGATATGGAAGCAACCTAAGTATCCATTAACAGCCAATTGTATAAAGAAGATATGATACATATGTACAATGGAATATTACTTGGCCATAAAAAAGACTGAACTTTTACCATATGCAACAATGTGGATGGACCTAGAGAGTATTATGCTAAGTAAAATAACTCATACAAAGACCAATACCATATGATTTCACTTATATGTGAATACAAAATATACTTTCTATTTTTACTTTTTTTTTCATTGAAGGGGATTGCATGAAAGCAAAAGTACCCAGGGCCCACAGAAACCATAATCTGACCCTGGGTGGGATGAGTACCATTTTACTGAGAAAGAAACCCAGATGTAGGTTACAAAACTTTGCTGAAACTGTCATGTGGGAGAATCTGCATTCTAGCTGTGATTGGTTGACTCTCCACCATGCTGTCTTGTTTCTGCTTTCTAGCATTCACTTTTAAAAGTGTCATTTTTCCAATGTCTCAGTAGAACTTTATTTTTATTTTCCTTAAGAGGATTAGAGCATTACAAATCTTGCCTCTTTCCTTTCATAGCTGACCTTGCAACCAGGAAATTATTCTGCATGAGCCCTGCCTTGACCACCATGAAGTTTGTGTAAATTATAAATACTTAACAGCAGTATTGACGTCTTGTTTGCAACTCTTAGCAGAGAAAGTAATAGTCTTAATGGGCAAAAGCCTATGCAGTAAGAAAAAGTCTTCATTTATGACTGTCATAGCAGGCTAATGAATTTTGATAATGTTAGCAACCACATGATGGAATCAGATTAGTTTTCTTTCCATTTTAGTACCAGACTCTAGAACCTGAAGACATGACTGTTTTAAAACATCTATCTATAAATTTAATTTCTGATAGAATAGGAATCAAATAATAGGAAGATGAAGTGTAGAAAAATTCGACAGGGAAATAAGAATACAGCTAGAATGCTGGTTCCTGGGAATTGCTGCATTTTGATTCTTGGGACATGACATGGTTCAGGAGTCAGTATATTTTTTTCTATAAAAGGCTGGATAATAAATGTATTAGATTTTTCCAATGGACACACACACTGGGGGCTTGTCCTGGGGGCTGGAAGTGGAGGCGGGGGGGGGGGGGGCGGTCAATCAGGGGAAAAAGGAGACATATGTAATATTTTAAACAATAATAAAAAAAAGTTGCATTCCACACACAAAAAATATATTAGGTTTTGTGGGACTTTTGTCTCTATTGCAACTGCTTCTCTCTACCATTGTAGCAGGGAAGCTACAATGTTTACATAGACATTATGTAAACAAATAAGTGTGGCTGTGTTTTAAAACTTTCTTTACAAAAAAAGTGGCAGGCTGGATGGGACCTATGGGTTGTTATTAGCCAACAGGCAGTAGTTCTGCTGCCATTCATGGCCCAGATAATTCCAGGTATTGAACACATGAGTCATGATGTTCAGTTTGCCCAAACTCTCACCACAGCCTTAATAGCCTTAGTGGTGGGGCCCTGACTTCCTCTCAGAAACCACATCTCGCACCCCTTGGACACTTTGAGCTTCTTTCTGCCCCCCAGGCAATCCAAGTTCATTCCTACTTTAGTGCCTATGTCCTTGCTGCCCCGGACCTCTGTAATAGGCTCACCAGATTTAGCAAACAAAGTTCAGGACATTCTATGCAACACTTGGACTTATTTACCCTAAGGAGAGTTGTTTTGAAAATCAAATTGAACTGGATGTCCCATATTTTATTTGTCAACCCTACCCTAGAAGACTCTTCCTCATGTTCTTTATCTGGCTGCCTGCTTCTTCTTTTTCAGTGTAAATGTCAGCTCCTCACAGTATCCTTTGCTGTGTCCTAAATAGACCACCCTATCTAGTTGGTCTCCCCTTCCAGGTAGTTGAACACTCCAGCTGTCTTATGTTCTCCATACCTGGAATGATCTTACTTGTTTAGTTGACTAGTGTCCGTCTCTCCAGGAGAGCAGGGACCTCACCTCTTGTGTTTCCTATTCCATCTCTAGTGCCCACAACAGCCCCTGGCTCATAACAGGTCTTCAATAAACACCTATTGAATGAGTAAATGATCAAATGAGTGAATGACTCTTAAATCATATTTATCTAAAAGCTCAAAATGCCCAAAGTGATGGAAATATGAATAGAACTAGCACTGATAGAGCCCCAAGTGTGTAGCAGGTACGCCCCAGCTGCTTAATCTCTCCTACACAAAACTCAGGAAGAAAGTTGTATTCTCCATCAAAAGAGCAGTAGGCAGAGACTCACTGAGCCTGTTTAACTGGTTGAAGGTCTCAGGGGCAGTAAGTGGTTGAGGCAGGAACCATACCAGGGCTGCCATTTTAACCCAAGACTCTAGAATTTCCAGGACCCCTAAGACGAGTCGTGTTGATATCAAATGTGTTCTTGTTTTCCTTGGATTTCATTCCTTTGGAACACAATTAGAAACAGAAGGAAAAAACCTGGCCCCTGTGGAAAGGAAAGGCCACTTCACTTCGGCTTCATTGACAAAATCACTTCTTCTTTTAAGCTAACACTTAGCAGCTACAAAACATGCTGAATAAGACTTCCAAATGAGTGGTCATGAAAACAAAGCAAAGAGGAACAAAACTATGCATGAGCCCGGGCTTGCTCCTTTCTGGGGAACTCTCTGTCCTCAGCAAAGGGACACAGTGATTCTCCTGTGCCATGCTGCCGTTCACAGGGCACTTGGCTACATTTGCTAGCTTTCCCTTTTCCCCAGCGTGGGCTGGAATGTCTGTCATTTCCCTTCAGAGATATGTGTCTTCCAATCTGGAAAGGCCTAGAACCTGTGTCCCAATTGCCTTTCTCTGTATGGGGAAGGCATGTAAGCACGTTGCCACTGTACTCAGAAAGCTGATTGTGTTCACACCTTTTCATTTGTGGCTGCTGTTGCCCAAAGTGGATGCCCTGTCCTTTGGGGGCCATGGTGCCCACAAAATCACATATAAAGTGACACACATTTTGTTCACCATCTGAAAACACTGATACACATCTATAAACTGCAGCACTGAAGGATCAATCTTATTGATTTTCTTTTTTTCCAAGTGCTCTGTCAGAATGAACACAAAGCATTACCCTACCTCCCAAATCCATAGGCATGTGATTGGATTACTGTAGTTCCGGGGGAGCTGGCCATGGCTACTTTTGCATTATTATTTTTTTTTCTTGAAGAAGATTTATTTCCTTGAAGAGTTGTCCGGTGGGTTAAAAAAAAACCACTACATGTTACATTCTAAAAAATTATTTCAATGGTTAATCCAGGGCTGTCGTTTGAAAGCATAAATGGAAAACATTATTTTGCAAAGGTATAAAATGCTTTGGGTTGTGAATGAGGTAAGAAAACAAAGTTTGCAAACTGGGACTGGAATCAGTTTGTGGATGAGGGTGATGCTTGCAAGAGCCTTGCTAGCCTGATGGTCACCTGAAGGCTCCTTCACCTTCACTTGAAGCCGATTTCTTCTTGATAGCAAGGTGGGCTCCATCTAGATTTTTCTCTGAATTACGGCATCAGCCCTGACAATCTCTCTGGCTCCAGAAATTCATTTTAAAGGGGCTGTTCTGATGTTGCCTATTTGTTTCTTCGAAGAGGACGTGTCAGATCTAGCTCTCGCAAAGCAGGCGTGAAAGACAAGAGGTGGAGAATAAGAGGTGAAGATAAGAGGTAAAGAAAGAGTGGTAAGCTCAGGGGGCCTGCTTCTTAAGTCAGAGTGGCTTCATCATAAGCTCCTTTTCGATCAGTCTGAATGCACTAGAGCCCATGAGGATGTCTCCTTGGCTGATGCCAAGGAAGCTCTGCTCTCCAAACCAGGATGCTTTGGCCACCGAGTTCCATTTCCTCCCATGGACTGTGCGCTCGGCCTCCGCGCATTTGTGCTGATGCTAATGTAAGGGAAAGGTGAAACATTGTGACACCGAGAGCTGAAGGCCTGTTCCAAGGAAGTGTTGAGTTCTGTTATTTCCTTCTTTTCAGCCTCCTCGAATCCTCCCTCCCCGGGAGGCGGCCAGGAGCCAGCAGTGCTGTGTTTGACCAGTGCTAATATTAAACATCTGAGCAGGGCTCATTGTCCTCACCTCCCCGCACACCTTGGCCCGGCAGGAATGCTCCTGCTCTGGAGGGGGCAAATTAATTCCGCGTTCGGCCCACATTTAGGCTGGTGCATTTCCTGTGCAAACACGGCTGACATTTATGAAATCTAATTTAATAAATGTCTATGATATAGCACTCATTAACATACCGCCAAATAGCTCCAGAGTAGCCCATTTTAATCAAATAAATTGTTGCTGCTGTTACCACAGGCTGTTCCTTTATTAAGGAGGGAGGCGGCACTGCCCAGCTGGGGCGGAGGGTGTTTGGGGCGCCGGGCTGGGGCCCTGCAGCTCTGCCCGGCGATCCCGCCCGGGGCCTGCACCTCTCCCTGTTGGCTTCGGAGATGAGAAGATGAAAAATTGCTGATCATATATCATCTCCATAAATCTTACCGACAATAAGTCATAAAGCCTTGTGTCCTTACATATGGTCGGCGCCTGGGGATCCTGTTGCCATATGTGAGCAGCAGCCTCTGGAAAGAAAAATTCTGTCACCTTTGAGAAACTTCCAGAACTGTTTTCCATGCCCACAGTGAGCAGGCCCCTTGCTCTGCCCCACCTCCCTCTTCTTATTGTCTTCCCTTTTCCTCACCCTCTCACCACGGGGCTGCCCTTTTTTTGTTCCAAATTACCATCGGGAGCATTCCCAGCGCACTAATTAGGAAATTTGGTGGTTTGCTGCCTTCCCTTTCTGTCTGTCACAACAGAATGAGGGACTAATCATCCCCAGTCAGGACAGGGCTCAGGTATTCAGGGCTTTCGGGGTTGGGGGTGGGGTGAGGGGGGGCGGTGCGGGAGAACAGGGCCTCTTGTCTTCTCTGGGTCTGCTCCTAGCTGACAGCGAGGTACCAGCCCGCACACTGCCCCCAGCTAATGAGAAATGCCGGTTTATTTTAAAAACTCAACCCGTTTTCATATCTATCAGCTAAATTAAAAGAGACACGAGAAGATGGTCTTCCAGGCTCAGCGGCTGGAGCCAGTGTCCGGGAGACACAATGAGGTGGAATTTACCAGGTGCAGGCTGGCAAAGCAAACCCTCCGTGTCCTCACTGAGGCCAGCAGCATGCTTGGGATGTGGACAAGGGGGAACATGGACAGTGTTTTTACTTTTTAGCTAAATAACTTGATTATCATAGGGACCAGGCAAAAGTAGAGAGAAAATGTCCTCAGGGGGGCATGGCCCACTTGGGGGGGTCTCTCTGGGTGAGGCCAAAGCAGAGGACCCCTGCAATTCACCATGTCCCAGAATTCCCACTTTCAGGCTAAACCACAGATGCTTCATGGTAGAAAGTTGTGTGTGTGGGGTCCGTGTGGCGCTTTTCTGCGTTTAGTGTCTTATCTGGACCCGAGAGGGGACACTCCTTTCCTGCGCTATTTTATCCATAAGTCATAAACAAAACGGAGATCCTGATATTTGGTCAAAAAATACTTGGAAATGCAGGCAGGAAGTCAGGGGCCCACGGGGAGGGGATGGATGATCACACTGCTTACCGAACGGGAAGTTGGCCGGGCAGGAACTTTGGTGACACTGGGGACACCAAACTCCGGCTCCATCCTTCTCTCCTTAGTCATCCTCTGGCCCTTGATGCTCTGGAGGAAGCCCACTTAAGGATCATCTGTCCCCCGACCCAGAATAAGGGAACACTTTAATGGCATGCCTTGGACCTTTGGACCTTTGCCTCCCTCTGGGACTGGCTAGGGGAGGGAGAAAGATCACCCTCCACCACAAAACCAGGGCGAGGCCGAGGCTGGCAGGAGCCCTTTTCATATTTGGCACCAAGTACAGGACAGACTGACTTTGCGCTATTCTGATGCTAATTATTTTACCAAGTGATGTTTGATTGTTTCCATAAAAGGTTTATGCCAGTGCAACTCACCACAGCCTTTTTAAAGACCTCAAGATGCAAGAAAGAAATGCACCCAGAGTCCATTAAAGAATTAGGCTCTATTAATGCTCCAGTCTGCTGACAGGGCCACAGGCAACTCCTCAGCCTGAGATGAAAATGGGGATGGTGCTCCTCTCCCTTAATAACTTCGGCTAAAAGAGCAAAGAAAAAGCATCCTTTCGATCTGTGAGTTTGGCTCTTAACAAGCCTTGGAAACTCTGGCGTTTTGAAAAGAGTTACCTGACATGCCTGGATTTCACTTTTCTAAATTGAACATGAAGCTGGTGTGGAAATGGGATTAATTATGATAGCTGTCGTAGTAATCACTATTGTAAAGTGGCTTCCCTAACTTCATTCAGAGAGGAAGTGGCAAAAACAGCAGGTCCTCGGATGCTTCGGACCCCTGGTGCCTTCAAATGCTTCCCTCCTTTCTGACCTGGTGCAAGACCAGCACTGGACACGCCTGGGAATTTGGAGCACCCGCTTCCTAGAAACAATGTCTGCATCACTTCTCTTGGTTCTGCTCCTTCAGCTGTAAGATTGGAAGTGGAAGGGGGCACGTCTGCCTGGGTGATGTTTGAAACTGTCCGCTTCAAATATATGATTCTATGAAAGTTACAAGAAATTCCTGACTTTTTAATTTTAATTTTTGCAATTTAACTATAAGCCACTTCCTTTTTCTTTTATTTTTCGGAATGCTTTGTTTCAGCCTGAAGAGAAACAGAAGCTGCCATATTTCCAAGAGTGTACAAAAATAAAGTGTGTTTATCATACTAATCATCTCTGTCGCCCCGATACGTTGCTACAGAGCTGGCACAGAGTCACTGCCCAATAATTTGTGAGTAAATGAATGGGAATGACTAACCCAGGTCCCTCCAATCCCCCAGAAGCCATCCAGAAGGCAGCTGAATCAGAGCTGCTCCAAGAGCCCTCCATCCCGGGCTCCAGGCGCTCAGTTCAGCGTCTCCCGGTGGTGTCCCTGTCTATAATTATTAGCAGTGAGTAATCGCCCTGCTCCCATCCTGGGCAGCGTGTGGCAGCTCAGGGGCACACACAGCAGCTGCGGCCAGCCTTGAGCTGGGTACATCCCCTCTGTCAGTGCTGCTGGGAGGAAGACAGGTGCTGTGCTCTGTGTACCCAGACACATGGCACTCTGCTGAAAGGAGGCAGGGAAGGCCTCCCCCAGGGGGGATGCTGGTGGGAAGCTCAGATGTTTATAGGGAGTGACATTCCAAGGGCTGTAATCTGATGCTTAAAGAATTCAGGGGTGTGGCTCTTGGGCGAAAGGGGAAGCTAACGTTTGTTGCCTTGCTGGATCTGTGACTTTAGAGATGTCCTTGCTTTATAGATGAGGAAACTGAGTCTCAAGGATGTCAGGTAACTAGATCTGAGGCACGCAGTTAGACAGGGAAGCGTCCAGGAATCAAATGTAGGTCTAACTCAGCAGTTCACAACCTGTGGGTTGCGACCCCTTTGGGGGTCGAAAGACCCTTTCACAGGGGTCGCCTAAGACCATCGGAAAACACATATATAATTACATATTGTTTTTGTGATTAAGCACTATGCTTTAATTATGTTCAATTTGTAACAATGAAATTACATCCTGCATATCAGATATTTACATTACGATTCATAACAGTAGCAAAATTATAGTTATAAAGTAGCAATGAAAATAATTTTATGGTTGGGGGTCACCACAACATGAGGAACTGTATTAAAGGGTCTCGGCATTAGGAAGGTTGAGAACCACTGATCTAACTGATTCCACAGCTCTTGCTCTTTCTAATAGGAACCATGTAGCAATGAGGGAGAGCATGCCTTGAGAGAGGAGAGCAGAGTTATCAGTTGAGGCTTAGGACACAAGCCTGCTTTGCTGCTTCAGAAGGAAAAGTGATCCAGGGTTTGAATGCTGACCGTGTTGAGCTGGGCCCCACTTGACCACAAACTGAACTGGTTCTAATTTAAGGAGATTTTTTCCCCAGTGTACCGCTCTGTTCCTGGACAGCAGAGAAGCTTCTTAACAACCCAAATCCTGAACAACCCAATAATTTCCCCCATTTCTCTGCTCCCCTTCCCTCCCTTTCTTTCTTCCTTCTCCAAGAATTGGTTGAATTTCTATCTTGTGCCAGACATGATGCTAAGTGCTAAAAGAACTCA
The DNA here is from genome assembly GCF_028538775.1 of Myotis yumanensis. Classification (NCBI taxonomy): domain Eukaryota; kingdom Metazoa; phylum Chordata; class Mammalia; order Chiroptera; family Vespertilionidae; genus Myotis; species Myotis yumanensis. The sequence continues at coordinate 19,319,446 of NW_027223769.1, forward strand.
CAACTAATGACAGTCCTGCCCATGTGAGTCTCACTGTTGCAGTGAGCTCATCTATTTTAGGGGGGGCGGGGGGTGTCCCTGTTAGAACTGCTCACTGAGACCGCTGCTCCTCCCCTCCATCTTGGCACATGGGCCCTTGAAGTTAGGCACTTGACTTACTTTGTCCAATGAAATGTGGTGGGAACTAAGCCTGCCAATTACAGGTGGAAGCAATCAAGAAGGGGTGTGGAGTTCCTTGAGCTCTCTCTTCCCTTGCCTCAATGATTGCAGATGCCCTGATGGTATGGGAATAGCATGAGTGTTGAACAGTTTAGAATGCTAAGATAACAACACATGGACAACTGTGCAAAGGAATCCCGGCTCCCATAAGTGGGCATTTTGTGCGTTCTCATCTTTCTTGTTTTAAGTGGCTAAGATTTAAAGGTTGTTATGGTAGCATAGCTTAGTCTCTCTTAATTAATACAACTGCATTTTGATCTTGGTTTTCAATCCTATCCTTCCGAATGACTTCTCTTTCAGCTACACCTTCTCATGGAGAGCTTGGCTTTCCCATTAAACTTTGAACTACTTGAGAGCAGTGTTCATGTCTTATTTACCTTCATGTCTCTCATACTTGGTTCAAGTTCAAGCAACTATTTTATGTTACATCTTATTGGAGGAAGTTTGTGTGTGGTATGTATGTGTTTGCATGCTTGTGTGTGTGAGGGAGTGGGGAGAAAAAGAGAGAGAACAACTTTTTTGGGGGGGAGGGGCTGGTGATGATACAGGAATATCTTTTTTCTACGTGCTGTTTATCCAAGTTTGTCACTTGTGTTTTTACAGGAAGCTCTAAGGACTTCCTGCTTTAAATCTCACAGATGCTGGTTCTGATAATTCCCATATTTACATATCTACAGGGCAAGGAAAGGTCCATAAGCTGCTGACTCTTATGGGATTTCAGGACAAAGACTAATGGATCACCTCCTTCCCTATTATCTCCTGTTCAGCCTCCTAGAACTCACTGGGCATGGATGGGGGAGCTAGTCTCTCCTTTGTCCTTTAATGTGGCCATTAAGTCCTGCACAGTCCCTGGGCTGACGACTTTCATACCTGTTTTCTTATTTGATCCTAACAACTGCCTGGCCCTATGGGGACAGTTGTCCCTATTTTGCAGCTAAGGAAACTAAGGCTTAGTTTAGAGCATTGATTCTCAACTGGGGGTACATATCACAACTTAGGAAATGGGAGGAATATGCAATGGCCGAGAGGATAGAGGCCAAGAATGCTATTCAGCATCCTGAGTTACACAGGACAGCCCCCACAACAAAGAGTTAACCAGCCCAAATGTCAATAGTGCCCAGGCTGAGAAACTGACTTAGATACTTCATGGGACATTCAAGCAATAGGGCTGGAATTGAAGCTACGTCTGTCAATGACAATGGTCTCTCATGATGGAGAAAGATGGATACAAGGCCTGTAAAGTCAACAGGGCCCTTCTCCAACATCTCCATATGGCTGCTTACGGCCTGCTCATACCTGGTGCCACTTTGACCATTCCCCGGTGTGTCAGCTGACCCCTTCTTTGACAGCATGTGTATCTCACCTTTGTGGACTTGTATTCTTTGCAAGCATCTCTGAAGCTGCATCTTTATCATCTTCATCAAGCTTGATTTCTAAGTTACCCTAGATCACAGACCTCTGAATGTTAAGGCCCGGCTCATTCATCTAAGGCTATAAGGTATGTTTCACTCATTAAGAAAATGCCTACTCTGTTTCACCTCCGCTGGGTAGTAAATATGCATCAGGGAAAAACAAAGTGTAACATAAAGTGAATTATTACAATAGTCATAGTATCAACAACAACCACCAGCATTTACTAAACTTTTCATGCCACTGAGGCATCATCTCTTATAAATCTCTAGTGACACTGCGTTTTATTATGAGTGCATGGGAACACAGAAGGCAGTGTCCTCCGCTGCTCTGAGGTTGAGGAAAATGACTTTGAGGTGTCAGGGCCTGAGAGGAGACTTGGAAGGAAAACGGCATTAACAGACAAAAAGATCAGCTGAAAAAAGCCTGGGGGAACCCAACTCATAGTGGGTCTAGAAAATTCCAAGAAGTAACTTAGCAAATAAAGATAGCATTGGGGGTTGATCAGATGTCCCGAGCACACAGATAAACCTTGAAACAACTGGCTGCGTGACTCAGCTCAGGGCCAAAGGGTCTCCAGGTTGACTTAGATGAAAAGAGAACCGGTCAGACGCCTGCAGAGGTCTCACCTTCCCCTGCCCTGGCCAGGGTTTCCAGAGCTCTCCCCCGGCTCATAGTCAGGCCTCTTTGAATGACTCTGAGGCTGGTTATCGAAAATAAGAGGCACAGGGTCTGGATACTGGGGAGCCAGCTCAAGTGTTGACAACACAAGAATTACAAATATTTAGACTAATCTCCAGGTCCAAGTTAATCGGGATGTGATACAGCAAACCAAAGTCATTAACCAACGGAGGTTATTTACTGAGCACCTACTCTCCTCTTGAACAGGTGGGGGACAAAGTTTAATGGTAAGGGTGAGGAACCAACTACCAGGACTTTGAGGTCTTGTGAGAAACCTGCAAAGCAAACAAAGCAAAGAATATAGTGGAAAATCACCTAACAGTGACTATGGCGTGGAAACCACAATTGGAAAAGGGAATAATTGGTATATAGACTTGAGATCAATGAAGGCTCCCAGAGAAGGCAGGATTCAGGCGGGGCCTTGGAGGATAGGAAGGATGGAGAAAGTAATCGAATGAGGGCATTTCATTTAGCAGCAGGGAAAGATCCCTAAGACCAATAGTTAAGGACAAGTCAAGGGATTCTAAATTCAGTCAGATCCTAACTTCCTATGATATCATGTAAGGTCCCTCGCTGTCTAGTGTCATCCTCCCTGCAAAGGATCATCTCTGCCCTCCCTGCCTCCACTTTGCACCCAAACTATGGTCAGATCATGGTTTCAAGCTTTTGTCCATGCTCTTTACTCTGTTAGATGTTCTTTCCTTCTTCTGAAAAATGAACTAGTCTATCCTTATATAAGTAGCTTAAATGCCACCTCCTCCATGCAGCCTTCCTGCATTCCTTGTGTTCTTCCTTCTCTGTTCTCATTTTATATCACAGCAGCTACACATCCGTTGTCATGACTCAGTCCCTCAGTGAAATGCACGCAGCTTCTTGAAATCAGGAACCTGTCTAACTTTATATTTCCTTCCACTCTGTACCTAGCAGAGGGTATGACTCATACTAAAGGTACACTAATTACTTGTTGGCTGCATGAGTGAATTGAACTTTTTTTAATGAGCTGACTTACTCACAGAGGCTTGGGGTGTGTTTACAGTTGTTCTGGGCAGTTCGGTCACCACTAGCCACATGGGGCTATTTAACTTTAAATTAATTCCTATGAAATAAAATTTAAATGCAGTTCCTCAGTCACACTAGCCACAGCCCATTTCAAGTGCTCAATAGCCATAGGTGGTTAGTAGCTATGATAATGGGTAGCTCAGATATAGAACATTTTCATCATTGTAGAAAGTTCTATTGGCCAGCACTGGTCTTTCTTTTAGAGAGCAGAGGATGGCCTCTTATGCCCATTCTCCTGTCCCTGCTTATGCCCTCTTCTTCCTTTGCCAGGTTTGCTGCGGCCAATTCTTTGTGCAGTTAAATATTGCTCTTTGGACAATGCCAAGAGCTGCAGAGGAATTAGGCTAGCCAGGGTTTGCTTAGGGTTGTTACTGCACTGTGTAAATCAAATCACTCCTCCTGGATGGGCTTTGAGCCTGCAGAGAGCGCCCAGCAGCCTCAGTGTTAAGACAGGAGTGCCTGTCATTGCAAGTGCTACAAACTACAGATAGAGCTGAACTCCGCTCCAGTGGACGACGCGAGGTTCAGCAACACCTGGCGGGCTTGGAGCACAGATGTCTCTCAGCTTTTCATTGGGAATGTTCTGAGCGGGTAGAATAAGGACAGAGATATTTGAGACGTGTGTTATTTTGTACATGTTTTTTGTACATGCTTCTTCCTTTTCATATGATCATTTGGTTCACAAATTCAGGTAAGGGCATTTATGGAATCCCAGCATCAGTGGATTTGAAATATCATTTTTTTTCCTCCCTTTTAAGTGGGTCCTGGAATTCAAGTCCAGTTTATAAAGCACATAAAAAGAGTTGCTGCCCAGTTGAAAGCAGGAAAGGGAAGCTGGGCCTCATCATCTAGTCTTTCCTCCAGTGCCACCAAAGGGCACAACTCCAGGGGGCGCTATTCACAGGGTAATCTAGGTGGTGACCCGGTGATCCCCTGAACCTCTGACCCCTGACCCAGGTGGGTGGAGACATGCAATCCTAATGTTAAAACAAAACATAAAATGTGCATACTTTTATATAATCCTAACTTTAAAAAAACATAGAATATGCATCCTTTTGCAATTATAATAAAAATATTCATATTTCTGCAAATCTTTTTAATTTGCAAAGTGCTTTAGACCTCATCTGATTTCCCAACAAGCCTGGAAGGAAGCCTTTGGGTTCAGAGACTCTTAGTTCTCTCTGTACCCCTAGCACCTAGGTTAGCTTCTGTCACATAGTAGGCATTTAATGTGTTGTTGGAGGAAGGAGGAAGGAGGGAGAGAAGAAAGGATCTAGGGAAGTAGGGGGATGGGAAATAGGGAGGGAGAGAGGAAGTGAAAATGACAAGAAAAGAAGGAAGGGAGGAAGGAAGGAAGGTAGGTAGGTTATGGTATATTTTTAAGTTCTAGTTTACAGATGAAGAAACTGAGATGCAATGACTAAGTGACTTTATTAAAAGTCAACAAATTTCCCTAGCTGGTTTGGCTCAATGGATAGAGCATCGGTCTGCAGACTGAGGGGTCCTGGGTTCGATTCCGACCAAGGGCACATGCCTGGGTTGCAGGCTTGATCCCCAGTGAGGGGCATGAAGGAGGCAGCCAATCAGTGATTCATTCTCATCATTGATGTTTCTCTCTTCCCCGTTCCTTTCCTCTCTAAAATCAATAAAATATATATATTATAAAAGTTAACAAATTATTGGAGGAGCCAGGATGCAATCTCAACCCTTCTGTCCCTAAAGCCCTTGCTTTTATCCATTACTCCATCCACCCTCCCACTAATTTTTTCAGGTAAAAAGCCTATTCTGTAAACTTAATTACCCATTCTTTTATGGCCCCAGCTCTTTAATGTGTAAACTGTAGGAGGTTTATCTCCATCTGAAAAGGAATTCCCCTCCTAGGATCCTTGATCCTTCCCCTGCCCCCTGAAGTAACCCACCCTCTCCTTGTCTGTCAGCAGCAAATTGGAAGCCTGCATAAGGGATGCAAAGTAAAGGTGGATCAACCAGCATAAGAATAACCAAGGCTGCAGGAGGGGAGCCGCCAGCAACCAGTCTTCCTGGGGCGGCTGAATGGGATCGGGACACAGGGGTGTTCTTATGCTTGTTCCATTTTTATAATGAAGCTGTATGTCTGGAGTTGACATGGGGAAAAAATGAGTGATACGACGTGTTTCTGAGATTACCAGTGGGACTTCCTAACTCGGGCTGAGCTGTTGTTAATGGGTCGTGCTATGGCCATGATGTTAGGAATAATTAAACCGTGAGTTCAGCTAAATCCCAATTGCAGGAACATGACTGCATGACTTCAACCTCCCACAACACACACACACACACACACACACACACACACACACTTGCACACGTGCACAGAAACTTTCAAAGGGCTTGTAACAGAACAAAGCCCAGTTTTTACTATCACAAAATCTTTATGGATCGCCATCCTTGAGGTGAAGTTATATCCTTTATGGTCACATTTTGGTAGTTTCCTTAAATTATTGAAGGCATTTCGTAGGGCCTGATTCTTGGAACAGAGCTGGGAAAGAGGCCCCTGTCCCCCGTCTGGAGGTGGGTTAATGATGGTGCTCCGCGCGCAATGCGTCCAGGACACAGAGGTTAATAAAACCCGTAGCTCTTCTTCATGGGTGCCAGGGGATGGTTAATGTTCAAGACTGTGCAGGACCTCGGCTTAATGTTCCGTATGAAGGATTGGCTGCCAGACGACACCCTCCCTGGTGCCACCCTCGCATATTAGCACACGCTGGAAATGGGCTCAGCGAATCTGAAAGTTAGGTGCTTCCCTCCCAGCTGGTGGGATGGGCTGACAGCCTGGTCTCCCAGCTGCTCCAGAAGTCAGCTGCCTCCTTTGCCCAGAGCCCTGGACAGAGAGTTGGGAGAGCCTGTGACCGGCCTGTGCTGGCCCTGCGATGTCCAGAGCTGATCCCTCTCTGTCCCCTGTCCAGTGAAGGGCCTGACTGCCTTCTGCCTCCTCGGGTATCTGCACATAAAGAGGTCTGGGGGGAACAAACATAGGCTTTGGGGTCATGGGAAACTAGAGTCATGTCTGTGTCCACCTTATTGTGTGCCCCGCAGGCGAGCTGCCTGACCGCTCTGACTTCTACCAGAAATAGACCCTGACACAAGGATTTGAAGTCAGGTAACTTATTTGTGAATTGATTACAGGAAGCAACAGAGAAGGAAAGGATGCCATGAATGGCGCATCGCCCAGCAAGTTCCCACTATAGGCATCTGGAGGTAATTTCGCTGGGACCTCTGGGAGGCAGCGGAAGACACATGCCTGAGTCTTCCCACCTGAGGGGCAGGGGAACGGGCATGGATACACTGTCCCATCACTGGCTGAGGGCTGCCCCAGTGGCTTCTGGCCTGCCGGCCCCTGCGCAGAGCGGGCTCCCACAGCCAGATCTGCTGCTGGTGGTTGGAAGTGTGGATGGCGTGGACCTGAAAGGGTAAAGCCTGCTAGGAAAGGAGAGGGACAGCATCTGCCTCCTGAAGTCCTGTTCCTCTCTTCCACAAAGAAGCCTACACTTCCCACCTCCTGGCATTGTCACGAGGATCAAATGACATAAATGAGAGCCCAAGGAATGTCAGTGAGGATCATTGCTACCTCAGAGGAGGGGTGCGTTTATTGCAATTAGGGTCATACATTGGACCTGTGAATTGCCCACATTTAAGGCTTTCTTCAGGACGCAAAGAGTCTCATATTTTGGAAAACACACTTTACTGTATGTTTGGCACTAAAGGGATAAATGGTATAGGTCAAGGAATGTGCTTTTCCTCCCTGAGACAAGAAAGCGAGAGAAGGAGTGACTTCCTTGTGCCATGTTTACATGAAGAACTAGAGGAGTCCAGGTCCTTGTCACCCCGGGCGGGGGTCAGTGAACTCCTCAATGAATGAGAGTCAGTTTGTTGTGGCTCCAAGTCACTGGCCAGAGGGCCCTCATTTCTTAGGTCATTGACCTTCCAGTGGGTTTCTTCATTAGAGGGTGGAGCAATGGCCCTGGGGGCATGCCCGGAGCCTCTTGCTTAGAGTTCACTGGAATGTGGGTGGACACGCCAAAGGACATTTAGCTCAGAAGGGGCCCTCCATTACCCAGTGTTGCCCCTTCCCTCAGGGCCCCAGGACAAATTCCTGGGAGGCCAGATGGGTCCTTGGATAACTTGGGCCTGCAGCTCTGACGGGGATGCAGGCACGCTGCTGTATTTGGAAGAGTTGGGACCTTTGTGTCCTTAGGGTCACCCATATTCAGAAGGGCCTCCAGAAACCCACGCAGGACTCAGCATCCTCGGTGCTGTGACACTGTGGCCCGTGCTGCATGTGTTCATATGATTATGTGTGAGGCCAACGGTATCTGCAAACTACAGACACCACTGTGTACGTCCAAGTCGAATGGGGGAGAAATGATCGAAAGAGTGAAAGTGGAGATGTGCAGGGAGGTGACAGAGAAGGGCAAGGAGCCTTGGAATGTGCATAAACAGAGTCGGGGGTTTGCAGCTTCTGTAACTGCACCCCTCAACTGTGCCAAAGGCCAGGAAGCCAAGCTGTACGTCCAGGGACATCTGAGATTTCCCTTTTTGGTGTCGAAAATTCTGTTCTTGCCTTATTGTCACCCACTGGGGAGAAGTCCCCAGTCTTACAGTTAAGAATAAATAGTGCGCAGGCTACTAAAAAATAATAATAATAAGGAGAGATTACAGCACCGCTCATCTCAATGTGTGTCACTAACCAACTCCACAGGACCCCATGCTGAAGGCCCAGTGACGGTCTCTGGGCTCTGAGCATGGGAGGGTCCCTTCTCCATGCAACCTTCTGCCGGCTCTTAAAGGGGAGAACGCTTTTAAAATAAAAACCCAGACACTAACATGCATTTTAAGAGCCCTGACGAATCAGACATCATGAGTGTCCTCCACTTTGCCCAAACTGACTTTTCCAGGTGAGAAACTCCCTGGAATGAACACTCACGTCTCTTCCTCTCCAGGACCCAAGCCACAAAGAAAAACATCTGGAAAATTCATCTGACATCCTCTCCCGGGTCCCAAACCTCTGATTTTCATGGTGACATTTGGTCTCTCACTCACCCTCTCATTCATTACTTTCTTCAGAAATCTATACCGAGTGCTTACTCTCTGTTAAGACCGATTCTCTGCAATGCCCCTGCCCCCGAAATTTCACAGTCCTTATAGGAGATCAAGAGAATGATCTCAATATGTTACGGCTCTTTCGAGAATCCTGAGGCCAGGGGAGACCAAATCCAGCCGGTGAGGGTGGGTCAGGCCTAAAATAGCAATAGGGTGGTGATGCTGGGGACAAGCGTGTCCAGGAGGGGTGTTCCTGGCGCTGGGCCCATGCAGAAGTTGGGGGGTGAGAGAGTCTGGCTCACACCCAGGACCGCCCGGCTGCCTGGACAGTGTGCCATCCTGGTGCTGAGCCTGTCAGTCAGTGCCAGCCAGGACTCAGAGCTTCCTCTCCTCTGTCTGCTTACGCTGGTATCCCAGGTGAGAGCTGACGATTCCTACCCACACTTAGCAAACACTGTGCTCCTACTGCTCCAGGACCACTCAGTCCTGTCTCCTAGTGGGAAACACGGCTGAATCAGTAAACCTGGAGGACTGAACTCACATGTCAGCATATGCTGCCTGTTGAGCCCAAATCTGGACAAGGTCAGGAGGCTTTTACTTCAACTAGTCATTTTAAAAAATATATATTTTTATTTATTTCAGAGAGGAAAGGAGAGAGAGAGAGAGAGAGAGAGAGAGAGAGAGATATCAATGATGAGAGAGAATCATTGATCAGCTGCCTCCTGCACGTCCCACACTGGGGATCGAGCCTGCAACCTGGACATGCCCACTGGGAATCAAACCATGACCTCCTGGTTCATAGGTTGAGGCTCAGTCACTTAACCACACCGGCTGGACAATTGGTCATTTTTAAAGATGAGGAGTGGAAGTGCAGGTAAAGTTACTGCCACACCAAAGGTTAGGGCCTGTGGGAGCCAGGATTGTACCCGGGTCTGCCACGGCCTTGCCATCTGGAACAGAATCACCAGGAGTGGCCAAGGAAACAGGAGGCATCGGACAGGCCTAACAGACCTGCTGCTGGGCTCTGGGCTCATCCTGAGGTTGTGGGTGAACATCACGGAGTTCCTCGTATGGACACCCAGACCTGGGCACTTTCCCCAGCGGGCCCTCTAGGGAAGAGGAGGAAGAAGGGTGCCATCTTGCCTCACCACCTAGGAGCTCCAGTCCTCTGGGGTCTGGGAACCTGCCCTGCCAGCAGCCAGGCCTCTTTGGCCTTTATCCAACCCCACCCCAGCACTTCCGACCTTTCCCCTCCGGCCCTACTGGCCGACCTTGGCCTGTCTCTGGCCTCAGCCTGGGCGCCAGGCCTGCTCCTGGAGCCTGGCCAGGCCCCACCCAGCATGCAGCCTCTCCCCCAGTCGCACCCAGCAGGCCGAGAGCTCCCAGCCCGACTTGCACCAGGCTTCCGAGTGAATCTCCTTGAGGTCAGCTTGGCCTACACATGTGAGAGACCCACCTGGAAAGACCTACATAGCTTTGAAAGGGTTAAGAATTAGCCCAAACCACCTGAGGCAGAGCCCAAGAAAGGGTGTCCCTTTCTCCACTTTCCCAGCCTCCCCCCCCACCCTCACACACACACACACACACACACACACACACACACACACACACCTCAGTTTAAACCCTGCCTAAGAGCTTTCATTTTTTTAACCAGTTGTTTCTGTCCCCTAGGTTCTATGTCAAGCTAATAATTATCTCTCATCTAATCCTCATTTTCCCCCAAAAAGTCCTATGAAGGGAGGGCCTCCACAACACCCCCATTTTGGAGACAAGTAAACTTAAGCTCAGAAAAATGAAGCAGTTTTGCTTAAAGTCTCAGACAGCTAGTAAATGTCAGAGTCTGAACTTAAACCCAGGTTTCTCTGACCCCACAGGCCATGCTCCTAGCCACGTAGTAGCTGTGCAGCTTGGGGCATGTCATCTAACCTCTCTCGGCCTCAGTTTTGTCATCGGAGTGGGGATAACAAAAACACCAAATGTGTGCGGATTACGTGACTCACTGCCGGGGGGCCTGTAGCATGCCTAGCACGGCACTTGGCCCCGGGAAGTGACTCATGAGTGAGGGAGAATGCTGGTGTGTCATTATCCATGGCCCTGGATCAGCCTGCTCCAATGGTGGACACTCACTCCAGAACCTCAGCTGTTGCCCCAGTATCTTGTAGACTCTCTTCTGGCTGCTTCTGGTTCACATTCTGCATGTATAAGCCCCAAAGATTTCTGGGTTCATTTTCATTATTATTATTTTTGTGATGCCACAGTGGTATCTTGGCATCATTTTTCACTAAAGCTCATCCATACTCTTCCCCAACTGATTGAATGTCTTAGGCTGGACTGCTGCAGAAAGACTGACAATTCAAAGTGAGGAGCTCTTCATACTCCAAGTAAAGTACATATAGGAAGTGCTTTGTCAGTAGAACCTGGATTTAAATGCCTGTTCTACCACTTAGCAGCTGTGTGACTCTGGGCAACGTTCTTAACATCTCTGAGCTGCAATTCCTTTTCCAATTGGGATTGAATGATGAGATGTGCGGGACACTCTTCACAGGGTTTTGGAGAGAGTTCAAGGAGAGAACAGCAAGCAATGCCTGGCATATAGTAAGTGCTCAATAAAATGTAAACCAGACTTTAGTTGGAACAGAGTTAAACACCACAGGTAGTTGGGGGAGCAAGAAAGGAGATAAAGAAATGCACTTTGCTTGGATGAACCCACTAGGGAAGATGGGACAATGGACCAGGAGCTGAGGACCCAGCTCCACACTGTGTCCCAAGCCAGGCCCTTAGGAGACCATAAAAGATGAGGTCCAAGGCCCCTGTGGAGCCCGGCTCCCAACTTCCTGATGAAATCTGCAGCTCTCCTTGAAGGCAGGGCTGCGCCTCCTTATCGGTGGGCTCAGAGTCCTTGTGGCAGGAGGCTGGAAGTGTTTATCGGGCCTCTTCCTGCAGCGGGCGGGTCTGCCGCCCAGACTTTGGACACAGTTGGGCTTGGACGTGGCAGCGCCTCCTTCCCGGGGTATACCCAGCACATTTCTCAACACTCATTCCCAATAAAAAAGGGTTGAAAGTCAACTGTCGGGCTTTCACAAACAAGAGAGCCAAGGACAAGATGCTGCTTGGGCGCCAGGATTCCTGGCTCCTACTTCCGGCTGTGGGATCCCCGTCAAATCATATCACAGAAGTGATAATGTTTGACCTTTTCACTTTGTCGAGTGGTCCGGAATAGTCTTATCCAAATCAATAGGTACTTTTCCACAGGTCACCTCTTTCATCCCAGGAGAAACCTGTGAGGTGTTAGCCTACCTGTTGTAAAGCTCAGGAAATGGAGGGGCAAATGAAATAGAGCATGGGAAAGAAATCTCCCAAGAGAACAAACTCCAGCTCATGTGTGCAGTGCTTACCTCCAAGCCCAGCTGTGCTATGAGCACAATGTGGTTCTTTCACTAAATCCTCCTAATGATGCAGTGGGGTCGGGACTCCCCCTTTGCACTGGATGAAGAGGAAATTATGCTGAGAGAAGTTTAATAATTGCCCAAAGTTTCCCAGCTAGCAGGAGTTGTAGTCAGAATTTGACCCTAAACAATTGGTCTCTGGCCCCTCCACCCCTTTCTAAACACAAAAGGATGCTCCCTAACTCAGGTCTGTCAAAGGTGTCACACTGACATTGTGGGGCAGATCATTCCTTGTTGATGGGGCTGGACTTGCGTTGTAGGATTCTTAGCAGCATCTCTGACCTTGCCCCACTAGATCCAATATCAATTCCCCACCCCAACTTCTGACAGCTGCAACCAATAGCATCTAGACATTGTCAACTGCTTCTCTGGGGCAAAATAGCCCCCAGTGCGGTCCACTTCTCTAGCCTTATCCCAGGGACTGTGACCAGAATTCATGGTTATGTATACTGGAGATTGTCATTAGGATTATGATGTCCTTGCCATGTCCCATTTGCATTTGGGCAGGTACTGACTCAGGTGAGCTTCAACATAAACTGTATGGTCCAAGCTAGGACCCTTTAGAGATGAAAGTGGTGACTAGTAATAGTTATGTCAGAATGCAGGCACCGTCGCAGGCAAACTGGCATGAATGTCGGCTCTGCTTTGGCAATCCCTTTTACCTGATGTCCAGGTAAAATGGCCAGGTGTGTCACTTGGCACCTTTTTATCTGCTCAGTGCCTTCCGAAGGGGCTTTTCCTAGCACAGTGGTCGGCAAACTGCGGCTCGCAAGCCACATGCGGCTCCTTGGCCCTTTGAGTGTGGCTCTCCCACAAAATACCACATGCGGGTGCGCGAGTGCAGTGCAATTGAAACTTCGTGGCCCATGCACAGAAGTCGGTATTTTGTGGAAGAGCCACACTCAAGGGGCCAAAGAGCCGCATGTGGCTCGCGAGCCGCAGTTTGCTGACCACTGTCCTACGGTAAGGGCTCCTACCCCTCAGAAGGACCTCTAAGCCACACCCACAGACTAGTCTCTGATTTTCTTAAATTGGTTGGAAAATGGAAAATGACCCCAAGAAGTTGGTGCCAGGTGTTTTGTTTGTTTGTTTGTTTTTGTGGGGTTTTTTGCCCTCTGGCTAAGCTGAGTTCATCCATACTGTTAGGGTTTTCATTTTGTTTGCCTCAGTTATGGAGACCTGGAACCACGCTTTGGGGAATACCTTTGCAGTCACCCTGCTGACCTATCTTTAATCAGGAGAGAGTAAGTGTTCTCCATCCTCCCATGCCATGTGATGATGATGATTTAATAATGATTGAGCACTACTGTATGCTTGGTCTTGTCATGAGCACTTTTCATGGATTATTTCACTTCATCCTTACCACAGCCCATGATATTTTCTTTATCCCGATTTCATGTATATGGGATCTGAGGTCCCAGGAAGATTAGTAACTTGTCCAAGGATAGAGTTAGAATGTAAGGGCTGGTCTGTCAATTGCAAAGCCTCTTGATGTCCTAAAAGTTTAGTCAAGTCCGTGATTATCTCTCTTGTTCACCTGCTCCAGGCTAAGCACTGAAGAATGGACTGACAGATGAGAGCCTCTCTCCCTGCCCTCCAGGGCCCACAGTCCAGTACAGGAGACACACATGTCAGCAGGCACAGTGTATGTTCTCTCAGTGGGAGTACAATGCCCTGGAAGGGAACATTATCTATCTCTGTCTTCCCATTCCTCTTCTACTATGGGCAGGATAATGCCCTTCTTCTCCCAAAAGTGCCCGCATGCTAATTCCTGGGCATTATGTGAATATGAATGGGAATAATGTATGTTATGAATAGGTTATAGGGAAATTAAGGTTGCAGGTGGAATTAATTTTAGTAATCACTTGACCTTGAGATAGGGAGATTATTTTGAACTAGAGGCCCGATGCATGAAATTTGTGCAAGAGTAGTCCTTCCTTTCCCCGGCTGCTGGCACCGGCTTCCCTTTGGCACCTGGGATCTGGGCTTCCCTCGCAGCCCCGGCTTCATCCAGAAAGTCATCAGGAAGGAAGTCTGGTCTAATTAGCATATTACACTTTTATTATAGACTAGTGGCCCGGTGCACGAAAATCGTGCACATTAAAAGGGAATTAATTAAAGGCAATATTTTAATGTTGCTATTTGCCCTTTCTCTATAATAGAAGTGTCAGAGATGAAAGAAAATTAGTAAAATGTACATGAAAATATCCCTCCTGTCAGAGTCTGGGGTGCACTGCGGGACACAGAGTCAAGTCCCCGCCCACCCGCACATGCCTTGAAATCGTACCAGACAGAGACCCACCCAGCTGGCCCCCCTCCCTCATTGGGTGAGACCAGACCCAGCCAGCCCTACCCCTGTCAAGCCCCGCCAGGCAGGGGGCGCAGCCTCAGGTCCCCCAGCCTGGCGCCGGGTGGGGGGCGTGGCCTCAGGTCCCCCGTCAAACCCCACTGGGCAGGGGATGCAGCCTCAGATACCTCGTCCAGCCCCACTGGGCAGGGGCCACGGCCTCAGGTCCACCGCCCTGGCCAGGCACCATGCAGCCTCAGATCCCTGCTGATCAGTCATTATGGCATCACGGCGTGACAACCATTTGTATATTAGCCTTTTATTATTATGATTATCTAGGTAGGTCCAACGTAATCACAGGCCCTTATAAGAGGGATACAGGAGAGTCAGAGTCAGAGAAGGATATGTGCTGAGAGCCAGAGGTTAGAGTAATGTGCTTTGAAGATGGAGAAAGGGGCCACAAGCCAAGGCAGGAGGGCAGCCTCTAGAAGCTAGAAAAGGCAAGAGAATAGGTTCTCCCCTGGGGCCTCCAAAGGAATATAGTCCTGCTGACACCTTGATTTTAGCCCAGTGAGACCCATGTCAGACACTTGACCTATAGAACAGAATACATTTGTGCTGTTTTAAGCTACTAAATTTGTGGTAATTTGTTACAGCATCCACAGGAAACTCATACATCTTATTCTCCAGAACCAGGCCTGTTCTTCACCTCTATTAGGTGAATTGTAGTGTTCACCTAATATAACCTGGCAGGTATACATTTTAGGCACCACAAGTTATGCTAAATTCTTGGAGTGCTAAAGAAAGTCCTTTCTCCACCTGGTAGAGCCTCAGACTGGGAGGTGTGGTCCACTCCTAGATATAAGGAATGGGAATATCGCTTATCAGTGACCATAAACACACCCTAGAGAGCTTTAATAATCCTGGGGCCTGGAAGGGAAGGGAACCAGCAGGTTCTGGGGCCCAGGAATTCCACACATAGGTCTGTCATCCCTGGAAAGCGAGCCAGTAGCTTATACTCAGTCTGTTATAAGAACACAGTCCTTTCCTCTACTTTTTTTTTTTTTAAACAAAAACTACAATATTATATTTAGGCAGCTGAGTTTTTATTATTCATAGTCATTTCTAAAACGGAACATTCTGGCTTTAATTAGAATGAAAAAAATATGAGCAGAAGAAATATTCAAATATCACACTGCTTCATTATTTACACCACTGATTTCGACAGGCAGATAAGCAAAGTAAGTCTGTGCACGGATGGCACTCTTTAAAGAACAAAGTACCATGAATATGCCTCTGACTCTCCACACATTGACGGGACCCTGGGGTTCTCTTTCCAAGGGAAAGAAAACTGGTACAGGCTCAGTGTTTATGGAAGAGTCTGATAGCAGAATGATTCTAACTGAAGCAGTGATTAATTTGAATTACACCCTTTATTTAATACTGTCAGACATTTCATAAATGTCTTTCACCCATTTGCTCACTTAAGCCTGGCAATTTACCTGTAAGAGATAAGCATTTTAGTCCCACCTTATAGATAAGTAAACTGACTTCAGAGAGGGTAAATGACTTATGTAGCCACGTGGCCACAGAGTGGCAGATACTGGACAAGGCTGACTCGCCCCAGAGCACCATGCTCTTCCTCACTGGGGAGTGGAGGTAGGGTGTGCCTGCCACACGAGCTGATGATCATGGGCCTTACCCTGTGTGAGTGCTTTAGGCCAGTGGTTCCCAAACTTGGCTGCACATTAGAATCACCAGGGACCTTTAAAAACCTAATGCCTGGGTCCACCCTAGACCTATAAAATCAGAATATCTGGGGGTGGCAGGCAGGCATCAGTGCTTTTTAAAGATCCCCAGGTGACCCCAGTGCACAGCCAAGATGGGCAACCACTGATTTCTAAGCGTTCTCTCACCAAAATCCCCTAAGCCCCCTACAAAGGAATTACTATTATTGACCCATTTTAAAGATGAGAGACCTGAGCCTCAGAGAAGTCATATGACACCCATGGAGTTGGGATCTGAACCAGAACATTCTAGAATGCTCATTTTTAACTACTACATTAAAACACCTTCCTAGTGGGATATTGTTAGTGGGTCAAAAGAGGCTTCTTCCAGGAGAATGCATTGTGCCTTGGGGACGTATAAAAATTGAATCAAGCTTTTTTCCATCTTGTGGTTTCTAGTTCTTTGCACAACCGTGAAAGTGAAATTCCTTCTGCTATGAGCATCCCCATTTTCCTTTGGAGTTTAAAACCCCTAATTGAATTTGCTTAAACACATATCCTATATAATAAAGAGCTAATATGCTAATTAGACTGGATGGCAGAATGACCTTCCAGATGACCTTCTGGAATGACTAGTGGGTGGGGGGCAGGGCTACGAAGGCCATTATGAATTTCGTGCATCGGGCCTCTAAAATATATATATTTTTTTCACATTTTTTTAACAGTGCCGCAACTTATAGGGCATGATACACATGGACCTGAGCTGGGCCCAGGGAAGCAAGAGGGCTTCTGCTTCCATGTCCCCAGAAGTGTGGCCTGCTTGTGCCCCCAGCTCTGACCTGCAGAACAAACACTTCTCTGGAGGAGCCCAGATTCTCAGAGCAGTGCCTAGGATCCTCTATACACAGGAGATTTGGGCATTTCCTCTTTTCATCAATAACTAAATAGAGACGTGGCTGGTATCACCAAGACTCCAGGACACTGAGGGAAGGCCTCTTGGAAGGTTTGGGCTGTGGAAATTACCCAGTCTGCAAACAACCAGGGAGCATTTGCAGCCCAGGCCTGATTCCCTTCTTCTCGCTCCCTCCCTCTGTCTCACTCACCCCTCTCATCTGTCTGGCTGTTGTCTTTCTCACTCCCTCTCTCCCTCTCGCCCATCATCCCCAGACCACACCTCCCTGGTGGTTAGTTTCCTCTTTCTGCTCTAACAAATTACTACATACTTCGTGGGGTAAAACAAATTTATTCTTCTATGGTTCTGGCGAGCAGAAGTCCGGGGTCACTGTCTTGGTGAGGTTGGATGCTTTTTTTTTTTTTTTTTAAATATATCTTATTGATTTTTACAGAGAGGAAGGGAGAGGGACAGAGAGTTAGAAACATCAATGAGAGAGAAACATCGATCAGCTGCCTCCTGCACACCCCCTACTGGAGATGTACCCGAAACCAAAGTATATGCCCTTGACCAGAATCGAACCTGGGACCTTCAGTCCGCAGGCCTATGCTCTATCCACTCAGCCAAACCAGTTAGGGCGGTTGGATGCTTTTTGGAGCCTCTGAGAAATAATCTGTGCCATGCCTTTCTCTAAGCTGGTGGTGGTGGTCGACATCCTGGGCGTTCCTTGGTGTGCAGGGCCATCACTCCAATCTCTGCCTCCATGGTACATGGTGTTCTCCCTGCCCCCTCTGGGTCTTCATTAGGCTTCCTTATAATGACACTCCTCTTTGGATTGGGGCCCACCCTAATCCAACATGATCTTAACCTAACTAGTAAAAACAGCAAAGATCCTATTTCCAATAAGGTCACTTTCTGAGGTACCGGTGGACGAGACCTTTGGGAGGACACATTCCCCCAGTACATTTACTTTCTGTCTTGCCAAACCAATGCTGCTCAGCTGTGTGATATTCTAAAGTGCAGGTTGGATTATCACTCTGCCTATTGATAACCCTTTCCATTGCCCTCAGGATAAAATTTCGTTGGCCTGGCCTAGTCTCCAGGCTCCCATAAGCTCAGGCTCAGGTGGGCTCTTCAACCTCCGCCCAAGGTACACTGCCCAATGCCCACCACATTGGCCTCCATCCTGGGCTGTGTGCACAGCTCCAGGCTCTTGTCCTTCTGTTTTCTTTGCCGGGGCCCCTTCCTTCTAGCCCTACACAAAGGTGACTCCTCCTCTTGCAGGTCTCAAGTCCAGGGCCACCTCTTTGTAAATTTCTTCCCAGACTATTCTGTCTTATCAAACTATATTTTTATTTTCTTCATAACACTCATCACCCTGTGAAATAATCTTTTCCGCATCGTGCCATGTTTGTGGTCTGTCTCTGCCATGGTTTCTTTGGTTCATGTCTCTAAGGCTCAGTCTAGCAGTGAAAGATGCATGAGCCTGCTGTAGGGAAGGCCCAGGGGAGGGGTAACCAATTTGGCCTGTGGGAGAAGGAGAAAGTCAGGGACAGCCTCTCAGAAGAAAAGACTTTTAAACAGAGTCTGGGAAGAAGATTTTCAGTCTGACTCGTGGCTGCCAGGAATAGAGAGCCAATCAAGTTACCGCAAGAATGGAAGCAGGCCGTTCTCCCTCCCGGACTGAGTCTAGACTGACGGTCTACGGTGCTCTGAGTGGGCCTTCTCCAGCTCCGTCTATGGTGTGTCTCCCCACTGGAGTCCTGCTTTATTTTTCTCTCTTTATTGAGAACGTCATGGATGGCCATATTGAGAGCATGATGGTAAAGAACATGGGCTTTAGAAGAGACGCACTTGGTAACTTTATTTCCTTATCTGTGAATCAGGGAGGATCACAGAACTAATTCAGAGTGTTTTTATGAGGGCAAAATGAGGGGCTCTGCCGGCACCTCTGACGTTCAAAAATGTTTGCATTACCACAATTGTTATTAAGTTCATTATCATCAACCCCCTTCATCTTTGTGCTTATTGTTTTTATGTCCTGGCCCAGCATCCACGAAGCCTGTTGATAAACACCCCTTTCTACTTTAGAACCTGGAATTGCTGGCTTAGGCTTTTTAATGTCCTCGTTCAAATGGCCAGAAGAGAGAGGATTTGATTGGCCAGGCATCCACAGCCCAGGTCACCAGGTTGTCTCTGGATGAACTGCCTTTCAGTCTGTGGTTTCCCGTGATCTAGTCCCTTGGGGTGAAAGGAAGGAGCTGGCATGAATGTGACTTGGGCCGCTGAGTTGACACTGGGTCTAAAAGGGCTGAGAGCAGGCAGTCCCCTGAAGTCAGACTGGCACAGAGGACAAGTTGGGCAGAAGGTCTCCAAGGAAAACATATATAGAGGATGAAGTCTGTGGTCTATGCTATGGGCTGCGTTACCCTCTCCTTATGGATAGAGTCGGGGGGGAGGGTCCTAATTCCATCAAGCACAGCAGAGGGGGCTCAATGCCTCAGTCTCTGAGCCCTGCCTATGAATCCTACGTCCTGGAAACCCAGCCAGCCCTGGGTGTGGGCCAACCATGCCAATCAGCCCTGGCCCACTGGCCCAGGCCTGCAAGGGAATGGCTAGCCACCAAAGAAATCATTTCAGAGTCAAGTCTGAAGGTGCAGCCCAAGGACTGGAGAAGCCTTTGTTTGTTCCCATCTGCGAGCCCTGGCTGCCAAAACATATTGGGAGTATAATGAGAAATAACGGAATCAAAATAATGTAAAGGAAATAAGTGCTGAAGAGGATAATCAACATCCTTTCTGAATAGATTTCCTGCCAGGGAGACGGGAGCAAAGGGAATGTTTTCCCCCCGGGGCCGAGGCAGACAGTGGTCCTGGAAAGGAGAAAAAAATCACTTCCTGGAAGAGAGTCTTTTAATTGTTCTTTTAAGAGGGAGACAGGAGCTGCCAAGGCCCAGAACAGTCCTCTATTATTGGGGTGTCTCCAAGCACTCAGTCACAAGAGAAGCTGAGACCCCCTCCCCCCGCCCCACTAGCCATGAGCATGGGCCATGGACCAGTGGTTTTCCTTGGGGCGTCACTCACTTTGGGAACCTGTCAGGCTGTGTAGGCATCTTCGGGTCCCGTGTGCTGAAGGAGGGAAGGCAGGCTGTGGAGGTAGCCGTGTGGACATGGGCTAAGGGCCCAGCTGTGTCATCTTCTAGCACAGGGGCTTGGGTGGGTTTCAGCCTTTCTTCAAGTCTTGCTTTCTTCCTAACAAATTTGAATCCTACTTTGTAAAGCTCATCAGTGAAATTCTTAGGCTTTGTCTAACTGTGGCTTAAATGAGATACTATATGAAAACAGGAGCATATCTTAGGTGATTCAGCCTGTGTTTATTAACTCTCTTGCTTACTACATTGTCTCCCTCCCTCCCTCCCTCCCTCTCCCAGCCTCCTCCTGGCTCCTTTATCAAGGTTTTGCCTCCTTCCTAGGAATGGGGTCACATTTGCTTTCCCATCAGCCCCCTAGAGAAGCTGATGTTATACTCTGGCACGAAGAATGGAAAACCTGAAAGTTAAGGCTTTTCCATTTCGTCCTTCTGTTCACCTTCACTGAACATCACTGGATGCAGGGGCTCGCCTAGGTTTTCACGTGGGAGCGCCCATGGAGGGCACCAGTGCCTGGAGAACAAGGGTGCCCCCCTCCAGAGTGCCCCCATTTCTCTCCCTGCTCTACTTCTCTTTGTGGTCTAACCACAGATGTTTCTTTGAATCTCGTGTTGAAAAGGCTGCCCCCAGCTTTCACACCATTTCCTGCCAACTCCCCATTATCATCTTAACTGCCACGAAATAAAACCTTTTTCCCTTAATAAAAATGGCAGGAAGGTACCCCTTGTGGAGTCCTCTTGTCCCTGGCTGTGCTTTGGGCCTTACCTCTCAGCTCTGTGCTGATACCCAGGGATAAAAACATAAATAAAACAACTAACTTAATGAAATAACTTACTGACTTTCTTCTAAGTGCTTTACATTGCTTATTTAATTCTCCAACCATCCTTGAGAGGCATAAGATTCTTAAGCCCATTTTAGAGATGAGGAAACTGAGGTACAGAGAGATTGAACAATTTGCTCAAGGTCTCAGAGCACTGCGTTTCAGGGCCAGGGTTTGTAGCAGCATTGTCTGTCTCTGGAGTCTACATGCTGAGCCACACACACAAGCGATGCTACAGTGAGGAGGCATGACACTTGCCCTCCATTAGCCCACAGGTGAGAGCAAGAGCAGGGATAAACCATTGAGCATCGTGGTCTGCTAAAAGTCAGAACAGTCTCAACAATGCTCTTCTGTCCCGCAGTCTTGCAAGTATTTGAGGCTGAAACTTGAACCCGGGGCCACTCTTGTCCCCTCAGCATCTCAGGGCAAGCAGGTGGCCTTTGAAAGACAATACGGGATGCCCAGGTGTGAGCAAAGCCTCCCCAGCAGAAGCAACACAGCCCGTGCAGCCCTGGAACAGCCCCGTGGTCCAGTTATCAGATGATCTTACAGAATAAGCACAATTAATTTCCCTGCCCCTGTCTTATCTCCCGCATCTCACAGGCCATTTCCAAGTTTAGTCTCTGGTTCCCGGTTCCGAGCACCGGCAGCTCCATGGCAAGAGTTCAGAAATCTAGAGTTCCGAGTGGCACAGGCACACTCCGAGGCTGAATGCCGAGTCCATGCCGGTTTTTCATAATTGGTTTTCAGAGCAGCCTGTTATGTGATGTGTAATTGTTAGCAGTTGTAAAAAGATAACTCACATTTTTAAAAGCTTAAAGCTTGCTCTGTGCAGATAAAAACTGTGACAAATTATGTTCCGAAAAATCATAAAAGTAGAGAGAGACATGTTAATAACCAAAGGTGGCGTTTCATTTAGAGGTCAGCCAGAGCTATTAAAGTGGCCAGGAATTTCAGGCTTTGGCAGTAGTGATTTGACTATATCACTTATCTCCTCCAGCCCATGCCTAAGCATCTCCCTCAGTAAAAAAATAATCCACACACAGTAATACACGAGGTCAGGGGGAACCGGGGAGAAAGGCGGGATTGCCAAAATAAACCCGGCTTTCAAGGCGAGCTGTTCAAATTGGCCAAGGCCACTTAATGCTTCAGCTCTGACAGTTTCACCCCAGTGTTGGGAAGATGCTCACACATGCGGCCCAGCACACGCCTAGGCACACATACCCCCCAAACATACCATGTGAATATTTTTTCTGCCAAAGTAAATGAGAAGAGGGATCTAAAGATTTGATGTCAAATGAGTGTGTGAAAGGCCATCACATTTCCCCAAACTTAAAAAAAAAAAAGTTCTTTTTTCTCCTTTAGCCAAGATAGAGATAAACAACGAATGAACCACCTGTAGCCAGTGGGAGAGGCTCCCACAGTGGTGAAGTGATGGATGAGTGAAATCTGACAGTTGGCCATTTTTGTTGTTGTTGTTAAACCTCACCTGAGGGCATTTTTCCATTGATTTTTCAGAGAGAGTGGAAGGGAGGGGGAGAGACAGAGAGAGAAACATCCATGTGAGAGAGACACATCGATTGGTTGCCTCCCTCACTAGGGCCGGAGATCAAGCCTGCAACTGGGGTACATGCCCTTGACTGGAATCGAGTCCGGGACCCTTTAATCCACAGGCTGATGTTCTATTCACTGAGCCAAATCGGCCAGGGCAGGTTGGCCATTTTGAAACTAGGAGGTTGTCAAGCTCTTAGTTGTGTTCATTCAAATGTTTGCCACCCCAGCTTGTCCTACCATAACCAGACATATGTTACTGTCTTTTATGTGATCAATTTTCTAAGGTGAATCAGTGTTTCTAAAATAGATCCATATTCCATGGCCTTGAGACTCAGATTGCAAGGATCTCCGTATAGGACAGTAATAATAAGGCGGGGTAGTCAAGTCGTTCTAGAATATGGGACCTTAGAGGAAGCATGAATCATAAATCAAGCTAGCTGAGTTTTGGCTTTGTGACCAATTAGTTGGGTGCTCCTAAGCTAGTCACTTAACTTCTCTGGGCCTCAGTTTTCTCACCTGTGAAATGGACAGTTCCCGCTGCTGGTCTATTGGGATGTTGTGAGAATGTGTGCCGTGCTCCACGTAGACACTGGATTCCTCCCTTCCTTGTCTTCAAAACACTCTAAATTATCCAGTATGTTTTTGTGTCTTTGTAGAGATCAGCAAATTTCAGTCCTTTCTAAAATCACTTATTTTTTATGCCATTTTTATTGGCTACTTCTTCGAAAGAGATAAAGAAGAACAAACAAAGGCTTGTAGATGGAGGGAGAGCTCTGCTGTGATAAGCAGGTTGCCCCATAGTTGTTTATTTGGTTTTTAAAAATAGATTTAATACACATTCAAGAAAAAAAAAAAAAGACAGAGTGGCCTCTACTTACTGAAGAGAAATATTGTGTCTTGTATGTGGTGGCAGGTGTGTCACTCCTAGAATCTTCCACTTGGGAAAGAGGTACTATGGTGAGGAATTTATCAAAGAGCAGACAGCTGGCTTTTTACACGTCCACATAACTTACTTTTACTATAATATAGAAATCAAAACAGGCAGAATATGAACTTTCTGTAAAGGTTATAAAGTGTATGCTATTTATCCACGAGGCCAGACCAGTATGCATAACTTGGTCAGATATATGTAACTGAGTTGAATGCATAATAAATGAACATAATTATGCATGTATTTATTTCAGTTTCTCATAGGTCTTCTATGCCACTTAAGCATGAGAAAGGAGGAGAAGTGAAAACAGCACTAAAGAATTTAGCACGAAAGAATCCATTTTAGAATTTCTTAACAAAACACTGTAGAAGGTTTGAGACAAGAATCTCACCACCTTTACAACCTCACTGTGCTCTCACCAATTCATAAAGAAATTATTACTATTCATTATTTTTTCAATCTGCAATGCTCTCTGTTAACTGAGAGTCACTAAATAAAACTTCTGCCCTCATAGCATTTAATGAATAAGGAATTGCATTTTTTTCATTGGAATCCTCACATTCTTCTCTAATTCTTTACCATTCTTAAATAGGTAGTTTTGTTTAAGTTACCAGAATTGCTTATAAGTAGCAAATGTTATAAGTGGTACAGTATGATTTGCAAGTATCCTTAATCTAGATATTAGAACTTCAGTTTGTTCTTTTTATTGTATTTAAATGTACTGCACTCCTCAAGGTCTGGGTATATGAAGGTGATCAATAGGTGCCCATTATTGCATTACTTGTAACAAAGATCACACAGGCACAAGTGCACACACACATGCTCACAGCCTCAGAGTGAATGCACTGACAGCCACTGCCTTACCCAGCATGCACTGACTGCTCATGTACAACGATGGAGCAGACTTAGAGTAATACCGAGATGACACTAATAACTTCCCAATGGGACTCATGTTCTGACCTGGTGGTTTTTGTTTTTCTCCTTTAGTAGTGGATATTGGGATCTTAAGGATGGATTTCCATCTAGCTCATAAGGATATAAATAGATACCAAAAAGAGAGCCTCTCTTGGCCCTCTGTGCATTTAAATGACTATCTCTTAGACGTGCTTATGGGAAGGGTTAAAAGGGCAGAGATGTCTGATGGCCAATCGAATACCAATGCTCAGTAGCACACAGTGTCCATTATGGAAGGGCGACATGGTTCAGTGGGACACAGAGCAGAGAGTCCTGCCGATGCCGGGTGCTGCTGGTGCTGGAATGGTCAGAGGAAGGCGTGCTCACCATAACTGAAGATAATAAGAACGCCACCAAAACCAGCCGGTGTGACATTTTTGAGCAGATATTTATGCTGGGAAAGTATGCACTTGAAGCTGTGGGACATACCTAGCTGTGGAGCCGTTTAACTCCAAGGCTAGGTTATTGCTTACAGAAATTAATGTGTGATTTGAGAAAGTTCTTCAGGCTCCCTGAGCCTCAGTATCCTCTTCTCTACAATGCAGCATATAATAATACCAACCAAATGGGGATTTTACTTATAATAATTCTCAATAATCTCCCTGATTGAAACACTGCCTTCTTTTGGCTCTTTGATATTTGCTGGCTTGTCCTTTGGCTCTCATCCATTAATGACCCCCTTACTGAATAGGACTTCTTTGTTTTCTGTTTCCCATCCCTACTCATTTCTATCATCTATACTTCACAATTTGTGATTATATGTGTTGTACAATATATATGTATACAATATATACTTATTATATTCTTGGTTATTTTCATTCCTCTTCTCTTAGACTCTAAGGGCAAGCTCATGGTTTCAGTCCTTGAGAGCATAATAAAGTACGAGGCACTTAGTAGGTGCTTAAGAAGTATCTATAAGCCTGGCCGGTGTTTCTCAGTGGTTGGAGCATTAGCCAGTGCACCAAAGGGTCTCAGATTCCATTCCCGATCAAGGGCATGTACCTGGGTTACAGGTTCACTCCCTGCCCTGGGTCGGGGCACATGGGGGAGGCTCTCTCATCTCTCTCTCTCTCTCTCTCTCTCTCTCTCTCTCTCTTCCACTCTAAAAAAGCAATGGAAAACATATCCTCAGGTGGAAGATTTAAACAAAGAAATATCTGTTAGGTAAATTAATAAATTTTAAAACCAAGTTACAAGTATGGTATGTAAAGTATCATTTTATTTTTAAAGACATAAATAGATACATGCTTGCATATATTAAAAGATAAGGTTTGGAATTTTTCATTTCATTTCATCTCTCTCTCTCTCTCTCTCTGTCTCTCTCACATATAGAGTTTAAAATTTGGGGGGAAAACATAAGTAACAGAATTTTATGCAGAAAAATGAAATGAATTTTAAACCTCCACTTTGGCAGAGACAAAATTCATATTAGAACTGACAGTCTGTTAATCACTATTCTCAGTGTAATCCATTGAGCAACTCTGTTCCCTATATAAGTTAAATTGAATCATACATATTGGCACGCTATTAGTCATTTCCCTCAAAGGGAGTTGAATTTATTTGGGCTGTATATTAATATCTTATTATCCTTCTCATGCACTGGTGACATGATCGTTATTTCATCTCAGCATGTGTATTAAAGGCTTTTGGAAGAGGAAGTTGGAAAAAACCTACCTGTGCCCAGCAATCTTTCTAGGCAAGTACATGTACAATTCCCCTCTGGCCCATGGCTGTACCTGGTCTCTGCAGATCTTTGCTGACCATGACTCTAAGTATGTTCCCAGCAATCCACAACCAGGACATACTATTTGACTCTGACTCTAGTGTGTTCTTCAGATATTTCTTCTGCTCCGTTGTATAAGCTGGGACTTGCCTCAGAATTTTGCTTGCAAGATCTACTGTCATTGATGAACAACTTGTCAATCCCTAGTTGGAAATATGCTCAAATAGTCTTCTAAGTGGGTGATGTTTGTGTTTGAAGTCAGGAGGCTAGGCAGTGGGAATGGGTTGATCTTGGATGATTGCAACCCAGACAGATCTACCAAAGTTGGATTGACCTCATTAGCAAATAAAATGATGGTCAAATTCAGCCGGGCCCTTGTTAGGAGGTCAGTGTCCAATGCAAAGGAACATCCCTCTGACCTGGAGATCTTTGAGCAGTAATGTAAGCCTTTACTGAAGCCATATGTACAAGAAGCCAGGGGAGAATTATTTTACCTACCACACAGCAAACTCTCTAAAAGACCCATTTAACCACTTTACTTCCCATCATGCCAGCTGCCCTGCATTCCTCCTCCTCTGCTCCCTGTGAAAACTCTAGCCTACCTCTTCATCCTCTTTCCTGCCTTCTGATCGGTAGTGCCCTTCTGTATCCCCTCCATTGCCTTTATGTGTAACCTTGCCTTGCTTTCTCCAATTCTGAAACTTCACTCAAACCAAAGAAGCTGAAACACAGAATCGTCCTGGGAGGATGAGGAAAGAGGAGAGGCTGAGAATTTCAGCATCCTTGTCCCTTTGATGATCACCATAGCTGCCCACCCACCTGCATTGAGTAGTTGGACAACCCCCACCACCACCCCACTCCCCGCCTATTTTACAGGTGAGGAAGCAAAGGCAGTAAGTAGTGCCTGCCCAAATCACAGTCAGGGGCTGAGTAGGGGGTAAGCTCTTTTTTTTTTTTTTTTTTTTTTTTTTTTTTATATATTTTATTGATTTTTTTACAGAGAGGAAGGGAGAGGGATAGAGAGTTAGAAACATCGATGAGAGAGAAACATCGATCAGCTGCCTCCTGCACACTCCCTACTGGGGATGTGCCC
This sequence comes from Myotis yumanensis, assembly GCF_028538775.1. NCBI lineage: Eukaryota > Metazoa > Chordata > Mammalia > Chiroptera > Vespertilionidae > Myotis > Myotis yumanensis. The sequence goes on from NW_027223769.1 coordinate 19,346,466, forward strand.
GCAACCAAGGTACATGCCCTTGACCGGAATCGAACCTGGGACCCTTCAGTCCGCAGGCCGACGCTCTATCCACTGAGCCAAACCGGTTACGGCGGGGGTAAGCTCTTTAGCCAGTGATCTCACATTGCCTCTCTGATGAAGCTAATAAAAAAGAAGGAAACCTCGCAGCCTGCACCAGGTGCCCAGCCAAGGCTTCCAGGCCTATCTTCAGCTGCTGAGCAAGAAACAAACAGGGAAATTATAAAAGTGACTTGGTTCCATGAAGACGGTCTGTTACTACAACCAACTTCAGGGTTAGAATTTGATCTTGAACTGCTGGGGAGACATTCTAGAGCTCCAAAATTCTCCCCTTGGGGGTTTAGATTCCCCCAAGCCTGGGGCTCATTTTTGCTTCCTGGGAGGGGGTTACATAGATGGATATGAAGGGGTCAACTAGGTGGCTATTTGAGAGCTGAGAAATAGATAAGTCAACACCTTAAGACAGAAGACATAAAACTAGAACAAATCTTTATTTAGTCTGACCCAAACTTCCACATGCAGGACATTCTACTACAAAACACCTGCCATTTCTTTCCCTCCAGTGATGGAGGGCTCACAGCCCTGTGAGGCGATCGCCCTCTCTATCAGAGTCAAAAACCTCTCAACTGCTAGTTTATCATTTCTTTCCTGAATAGGAACCATCTATTTAGCTTCTAAATGTTGGTTCTACCTCTGTTCTCCAGAACCCTTTAAAAATTAAAGTCTAGGCGCTTAAAAAAGTCCCCATTCTCTTATGGAAGGGGACTGTTGACCCTCCCCTATTTCCTCCCCACCTCACCCTCCAGGAATCCCGCCAGAGCCTCAAGATGTGGGAGGAGTCCAGGTTTTTGCCAGTGAGAATCCAAGGAGCAGTAGGGTCTGACCTTAGCACAGTGACTCTCAAACTTGAGCGAGCACCAGAATCATCACCGGGAAGGCTTAGTTACAAACCAGTGTGCCTGATTTAGTGGGCCTGGGGTGGGTGGGAGAATTTGCATCTCTAACAAGTTTCCAGGCAATGCTGACACCGCAGGTACAAGGACCACACTCTGAGAACCACCACCTTAGCAGTTTCAGATCTAATTACATCATTGTGTACAATTGTTTCCTGCCATCAAATTCCTTCCACATGCAAGATGTCTATTAATTATATGAATAACTTCTGAATCTTCACTTCTCCAAGGTGAACTTCCCCAATCTTATCAAATAATGCTTATGTGTCACACTTTCCTGACCCTCTTTCTGCTCTGGGCATCCTCATCTGGATTACACAGCACAGGAAGATCCCTTGCCCTTGAACGGAGCCTAAATAGATTTAGAAACATTATGTCTTGTTGTTATCTTACTCTTAGGGCTAACCTATGTCTATGGGTTTTTTCACATGAGTAGCTTTTCAGGCAGGACTCTCTATATCTTATGATTTTGAGAAAAAATATTTTTAATCTAAATGCAAGACCTGACATGTATAGATTTCATCTTGATAATCTTAGTGCATGGTTCTAAACTGTGAATCTTTTTGAATCCTGATATGTCATCTAGCTTGCTCACTTTTTCCTCAGTTTTGTACCAACTGCAGATTTAATGAGCAATGATGCTCTCAAGGAGAATCAGCTCAAACAGAGTCCTGTGGTATGCCCGCAGTGACTTATATAGAGGTAAAAAAATTAATCCATGCGCAGCCAGATTAATTAATCCATGGAGGCAGCCAATCTATGATGCTCTCTCATCATTGATCTCTCTTCCTCCCTCCCTCCCTGAAATCAAAAAGAAAATAAAAATTAAAAGGTTAATCCATGAGGCCCTCCTTGAGTTAAGTAGCTACATATTGCTGGTTATCCTCTCATTCTTTTCACATTTTTCCACCTTGTCTTCAGGTATTTCTTGAGGAACAGCATCGTATGCCTTTCTAAGACCAAACCAAACTTGTGCCGTGGCATTTCCTTGAGATACTAGATTTTCACTTTCCTTTTTAAAAATCAAGTGGGTAATAATCCATTCTTAAATGGTGCCAATATGTAGTTTGCCATCATGTAGTTTTTGAAATCTGTCCTTTCTTCATTTTTCTTTTGAAACCAAGACATTAAAAAAGATTATTTTCTTTCTTCCTCACCTTTGTCTTGATCTCTTGAATTTCCACCATTTTTTCATCATATCAGGATATTATTTATCTGGATGCATAGATTGGAACCCTCTAAAATAATTATCTAAAATGGTAAGATGGATTCTTTATCTTTTATCCCCACTCCACTCCACCCCAGAAATGTTCAGACTGAAATCAGTTGCAGTTCAAAGTCCTCCAGTATGAACATTTCTTCCTAGTTGAGAATACTAAAGAAAATACCAATATACCAATGGTTAATCAAGTATACTACATACATTACCTATTTATGCATTATCTATTATTTCAACCCTTTTATAAATGAGGAAACTGAGACATTGTAGATGGTATGTAGTAGAGATTTAGTACATATTGAATGAAGGAATGAATGAATGAATGAATGAGTGAATGCTGGAGCTTAGACCCTGGGTTCAGAATGCCAAGTCCCCTCCTTTAGTACTATTTTGCAAAGTGTTCTCACTCTCTCTCATATGGTTGCATCCTATTACCTAACTCATGCACTGCCCAGTCCTTTTCTTGCTTTTTGTCTTGCTCCAAACCTCAACAGAAATGCACCATTTTATGAATTTCTCATTTTCTTCAACTTTAATTTTTTCCAAGTTATTGTGTTCAGGCCAAAAAAATAAGGTCATATGCAAATGGAGACATGCTCCCAGTGTTTGGGGCTGGAGAAAACAATTGAATGGATAAATGCAATTTTTAAAAAATCTTACCACTTCTCTATCAACAGCATAGTTCAGGGTCTGATGATTTCTACCAGTCTCTACTGTATGTTATTTGAATATCTAAATATAATCTTAAATTAAAATTAATTAAAATTAGCACAGCTTAAAATTCAGTTTCTCTGTTTCAACAGCCACATTTCAGTTGCTCAATAGACCTATGTGGCTACCAGATATGGGACATTGCCATCCTTGCAAAAAGTCCTATTGGGCAAATCCTGCATAAAATCTAAGCATACGTATTCTTTGTTAAATCAATCAAAGGGGGGCAGGGAAGAAGATTTCAGTGTGGCTTGGTGGTTGTTTCGAATTTCCATAGTACGATGAGACACTCATTTACTCCTATATGAACTGGAAGAAAAATGATTGAGTTGTGTCTAAAAAAATGAAAACCCTCTGACATGTTGATATTCTAGGCTGGTGACTTTGCTTGTGGCATTTTGGAACAAGATTCAGAATCAGGAAAGTGTCACCCAAGTTGAAGGCTTCCCTGTAAGAAATGTCTTAGTTTGACCTAAAGTAAGTGGAAGAGACAGGGGAGAGGAAAGGAAGCAGCGGAGGATGTCTAAGTGATAAATGGTGCCCTGTCATATCGCATTTGACGTCTTAACAGGAAAAGGGGGCTGTGGAGCCAGATGTGGGTTAGGGAGGAAGTTCAAACCTTTCTCTCGTCTTCATTTTGTTTTTCAAGGCGCAGGTTGAGTTCAAGAGCTCTGAGTTCAATCACAGCATATCCACTTTTCGGAGTAACAAGCCAATCAGAGCAAATGTGTTCTCTGAGGCAGCCCCTGCCTTTCTCAAGAGCAAAATGATTGCAGGGCTTCCAAGCTGTAGAGAAAGAGCAAAACCGAGAGGGAATCTCTCCAAGAGAAGTCTGTCATTAGCAACCATGTCATCTGTGTTGTAACTACTGTGACAGCCACCACAAACCTGTGAGCCAAGGGTGGTAGGGGCCTCATCTGTTAGAGTCCAGGGTCTCCCATCTTCCTAGGCTGCTCTTCTCCCATTTAAACACCCCGGGAAATGCTGTGCTCCATCTCTTAGGAATCCTTACTAGCCAGGCAGTCGCTGCTGTCCAGAGATCGTTTCTCTCCCATTATATTTTCCCCGGATAACTTCCACATCACAAACACACTTATCTGGGTTTCATATCAGCCTTAAAGATTCGGAGTATGGATCTGTTTTCCAGACTGACCGTCTGACTGTCTGACCTATGGTTGTTCACTCTCACAGAAATGCATAATGTTATCCTTGTTAAAACCACAATTAGTCTAAACCCTTTACAGGAAATATCAGTTTGGTAAGAGGAGAGATACCGTTAATAGGAAGTCACATGATTCGAAGGGAGAGCAGGCGAACATAGTTGATTTCTATTTATCATTGATCTCTAGCTGCAGCTGTGGCTACTGAATGCAAAGGGGAGCATGCACGCAGGCCTCCATTCTGTCCTTGGGCCAGAGCCAGGGTGGGCCCTGCGAGCCCTTGAGGCCGAAGGATTTCCAAGGTACAGCTCAGGTCCCAGGCCAGAGGGTTTCTGGGGAGAAGCTCTGTTCACCAATATTTCCACCTGAAAGGAAAGACCAGAGTGATCGCCCGGCTTGTGGCTATCCCCAGTCACACAGACTTACTAGATAACTTTGGTTCTGACAAAAGGAAGTTGCTGCACAGATGAAGAATCAGAATAATATAAGAGCTGCATGGCCAGTGGCTGGCAGGTGTGTGGCTTTGGATTGGAACTGTGTGTGGCTCTGCCATGGGTTAGCATTGAGGCTTTAGCCTCAGTCTCCCTGTCTGTACGATGGAGCTGGTTATGGGGAGTAAATCTGGTTATTGTTCTGTAGCAATGATGCTACTAATCATTATAATCTATAATAATAAAAGTGTAATATGCTAATTAGACCAGGCAGCCAAACGACCTTCCAGATGTCCTTCTGTATGAAGCTGGGGCTGCGAGGGCCGAGGCAAGCAGCTGCAGCTGTGAGGGCCTGGCCCCTTGCATGAATTTTGTGCATCAGGCCTCTAGTGTATGTGTGTATGTGTGTATGTATATGTATATGTGTGTGTGTGTGTGTGTGTGTGTGTGTGTGTGTATAAAAGTCTAATATGCAAATTGTCCCCTTGGGTGTTCGACCGGGAGACCAGGAGTTTGATCACTCGCTATGATGTGCACTGACCACCAGGGGGCAGCATGGAACAAAGGAAGGCCCCGGCCAGCAGCCGGCAGCCAGGGAAGGGAGGCCCTGGCCGGCAGCAGAAGGCCCCGATCGGCCCTGATCACCAGCTAGGCCTAGGGACACTACCTGTGCACAGATTTCATGCACCAGGCCTCTAGTATTATAATAATAAGAGAAGACATAACATAACTTCATTTAAGATTACCTAGGAGCTAGTGTGCCTTTATTTTAAAGCAGTTCTTGCTAAGTGTGTCTTGCATTTACTCCAGACCAAGAGACCATTGATTATTTATTCTGCCCCAGATATACTACTAAAGATGCAGCCATCATAAAATATGACTGTGGGAAAAGCATATCATAGCAGTTAATGCAAGAAGGAGAAATAGTCTAATTAGCCAGGAAGCCATGACAAAATTTTTTAATCCTTCCGAGTTTCTCTTTCTTCCTATATAAATGAATAGATAATAATACCTCTCTCATACTGTTATTGGAAGAAATAAATAGGTAATGGTTAGTACAATTCCTGGTGCCTAAGAAACATTCCATACAAGCCCCTGCTATTGTTAACTCACTATTATATTATCATCCCCCTGGATGATTACAACTACCCTTGGGGTAGGTGCTGTTCTTTGGTTTTGTAGAAAAGAAAACGGAGGCTCAGCAGTCAATACATAGCTATTTTAATTAATAGACTTAGAGTTTCAAGTAGAGCTCTACTGAAGAGCCCAAGTTGCATTTAGCCAATAGGGGGCAGATTTCTGAGAGGCGTCAGCCATGAGGAAATGCACTGACAAAGCAAAACAATAAAGTGTCTTGTTGGGCCAAAGGAACACACTCTAGGAAACCCCTTGACTGCCTGCAGATAGAGTGTGCGTTCCCTAGACCTGGGAGCAAAGTCAGGACATCGGAACTGGTTTTGAAAAAAACTATTTGTATTTTTAATCATATTATGATTGTTTTCCCTCTGGCTTTCTTACAACCTTGGAGGGACTGCCTCATCATGGACTCAGACTCTGTCCCAATGGGGTCTCTGAGCTCAGACAAGCTGGCTCTTTGCCATTCGCTGGGGCCTCATTGAGGCACCTCCCAGCTCAAGCTCAGAGCTCCTCAACTGGGAATAGTTGGTCATTAGCTGTAGTTATGCACACGATATACAGTCAGACCGAAGGTGTGTCTCTCTTCTTTGCATCCCTCTCTCTCCAAAAGTGAAGCAGGTAGACATGGGCAAGACTCTTGGTTTCTTAGATTAGCCAGTTTCACTTACAGAAAGTGGTCTGTTACTTACATCCAGGATCAATCATTTGCTTCATAAAGAGTTGCTAAAACTCACTGAAGTTTAGCTGGAAAGTAAAAGAAAAGATAACATAATTTCATATAGGATTACTTGACTTGAGCTAGTGTGCTTATATTTTAAAGCGGTTCTTGCTAGGAGTGTGTGTGTATGTGTGTGTGTGTCTCTGTGTCTCTCTGTGTGTATATGTGTGTGTGTGTGCACATGTGTGTGTGCACATGTGTGTGTGCACATACACTTGCATTTACAACATACCAAGAAACAGGCGACTTCTGATCCTACATTTTCTGCTTCTGCCCAGATCTTAGATATACTTTTGCCTGGCAGGTTCCATATTGACAACTTGTGCATAAAGGCAATGACAGCAGGCGACATCAGCAAAGTGGACTGTCATTATTCTGTAGAGGAGGCCCGACTAGCATCCTGGCAGGCATCACCAATGGATTGGGACACTCCTGCTTCTCCAGCCAGGCACGGCCTCAGCGCTCTTCTCCACACAGTTCTCCAGACAGACAGGCCAGTCAGTGGGGTTGGCAGGGAGGATAAAAGCCGTGTACCCACCCTGAGAGAGGAGAACCTTCTCATGCCAGCATCTATGATCCAGAGAAGCTCTTACTCAAATTATCTTAGAATCATTACCAATCGTTTCGTTTTGTTGCAAGCTGAATCTGACTTTTAAAAAGCTCATGACTCCTCGCAAGGAGAAAATTGTATTCTATGGGACAAGGCCAGAGCAATCATCTTGAGAGAAGGTCCCGCTTTAGTTTTACTCAAATTAAAATTAAAATAGGTATTGACTGTTTAAATAGCATCTAAAACATGTAAACCAGTTGACCTCGTAACTCCATTTCTGAGACTCTAAACTGAAGAAATCATGTTACTTCAGGAAATTCCTTGTAGGAAAACGCTATTCATTGTGGCAGTATTTATAATACCAGTGATAGTAATCTAAATGCTCAACAATAAGGAAAGAGATAAGTAGTATATACTCATTTGATTTACTGTTATGCAGCAGCTGAAATGATATGGTTATAAGATATATACATTAAAAATAACTTTAAAAATACTTGGAAGAGATAAGCAAATACAATAATCATCTCTGGTGGTCAGATTATGGATAAATATTTATTCCTTTGGTGGTCTTATCACTTTTTCTATTTTTAATCATATATGATTATTTTTCATTAAAATTGTTATTGAAGTGTAACATACAGAAAAGCGCTCAGATCATGAATGAACAAGTCAATGAATTTTAACGGGTGATTGCACCTCATGTGCTCCAGATCGAGGAACAGAGCAGCTTGGTTTTTCCTGGTTTTGAATTTTATAATAATGGAATCAGAAGTTAAGTGCTCTTTTACTATCGACCTCTTGCTCTTAACATGGTGCTTCCAAAATCCATCCGCGCAGTTGTAGTTAGTTGTAATGTGTTCGTTTGCATTGCTGCATAGTGTTCCATCGTGTGACTGCACCATTGCATAGTGGGTGGACTCTTTCACTTTGGGGTCATTCAAGTGCCAGTGCTGCTGAAGTGTTCTTGTCACTGGCTTCTGATGAACATTTCCATGGGGTGTTATCTACAAGTGTAATTCCCAGGCCGTAGGGTAATAACTTTTCCAATGGGAAAAAATAGCTTGTTCGGTGTGGTTCCATGGTTGAGCATCGGCCTATGAACCAGGAGGTCATGTTTGATTCCTGGTCAGGGCACATGCCCAGGTTGTGGGCTGAATCCCTAATGTGGGGCATGCAGGAGGCAACTGGTCAGTGATTCTCTCTCACCATTGATGTTTCTATCTCTCTACCTCTCTGAAATCAATAAAAATATAGTTTTAAAAGTGCAAAAATATGTAAATTAAAAATATAACAGACTCCATTTATCAAAGGCAAAGGCAGAAAAGATTTGAGAAATCCAGATCAAGATAGATGCTACTACCCTATATTTTGTGTAACAGATACACACAAACCTTAGGATACAACTAAACGACAAAAGCAAAAATACAAAAAAAACAAAGCAAACTAAACTAAACCTAACTAAAACGAAAATTCTAGTACGTGTGAAGGAATAACATTTCTCTTTTTCTGTTTTTCTGTTTGCTTGCTTTTTTCCCTCTTCACCAACACTTGAGTAATTGTTACTTCACTGTTCTCCCAGGAAATATCAATATTTTGAAAGAAGTCTGCTGACAGGTTTCTCAGGATACAGAAACTGAACGATAGTGTTGACTTGTTTTTCCATCCTGAGGGGTTCATTGTTAACCCATATTTCTTCTAACCCACATCTCTGGTGCTGGGTTTGATATATTCTGACTCCATCCACATTTCCATAATTGCTTATGGAGTCCCTCATCCTTCCACCATTATTTTGTGTTTCCCAGTAGATTTGGGCTCCAAAAGCTGGAAACCATGAGGGAGTAAACTAGGATTTACCAAAATGTAGCAGGGCAGAGAAATGCCTGATTGTTTGATTGGGTGTGAACTACAGTAGTTTTTATTATGTCACTACTCTGAGCTTAAACATCCCCATTTGTGATGTGATTACTTTTTTGCTTGGTTGCCAAAGTCAGGTGCAGTGCCTGGCACATAGTAGGTGTGTGATGAGTGGCTGCTATCATCATCAATCTTCATCATCCCTTCAGGGAAAGAACATCAAGTCCATATGGAATTATGGAGTCCAGTTTCTCTCTTTTCTGAAGAGCAATGAGGCCAACTACCTGGGCATGTGGGATTGCATGACAGAGGACAAGAACATGGACTTTAGGAGATAAGGAGGAATTCTCTTCCTAGCTGGACAGAGTCAGTGCTGAGAACCTCTCATGTAGGCAGAACTCTAGATATTCCTGTCTCTGGTTCAAAGGGAATTTCTACTCAACTTGACACATCAAAACTTTTCTGTTGGGAGAAATTGATTCTTCTGAAAATACTCGTGTATTCATTCATTCATTCATTCATTCATTTCATTCTATGTAAATTCTCAACAAGAACTTACGTTGTCCCAGCTCTATGGTATGTGCTAGAGTTAGATGATAATACAAGTTTCTGGCCCTATAGGAACTCAACACCCTGTGCACAGTGTGGACATGGTTGCTCTTGTGTGTACACATGTATGTGCACATAAGCACCCTAAGAAATCAGCTATTTAAGGATGAGTCCATATCATATTCATTTCCATATACTTACTGCCCCCATCCCAGTGTGTACATATCTTGTTTATCTTTTCTGATACCAGATAGTGTTTTCTGAATGAATCATTGAGACAGACAAATCCACAGAGGAAGAAAGGAAAATAAAGAAGAGAAAGAATGAATGACCTCCTCCAACTTCCTCTGTGATAGCAGGCTTCCCTTCCCCCTAGAATTCAGCCATTGCTTATATACCTGTCTCTTCTAGGAGGTCACAAGTGGCCTTATATCCCCAGTGCCTTCACAGTGGCTGTCCTGTAATAGCATCATCAATAAACAGGTGCTGAATGGATGCTTTGTAACTTAGAAATATTACCAGGTGTCACTGGGAAAAGGATAACCAGCGGGGGTTATTGTAAGAAGTAAGTAACTAGGCTGTTGTGGCAATTGCAGCAATTCAGGAGTGAAATGTAGAGGCGTGAACCAAAGCAGAGGCAAAGGCTGGAGGAAAGAGCAGGTAGTGAAGAGGTTGGGAGGAAAATTCAGCAGAGATCCTTGACCCAGTTTGCTGCAGATGGTGAGAGAAGAGCCAAGGAGGACACTGGGCACCATTAATCCTAGTAGGTTTGGAGGAAAGACAATGAGGGTAATTGATGGATTAAGAGCTCTCAAAAAAGTGATGGAGCATGAAAGAGACATGCACCAAATTGACTGTAGGTCAACTGATGTGTTGGTGCTGGCAATGCAATGAAGAGGAAAGAAGATTTCCTTCGCAGATCAGACTAATAAGGTTAACCAGACATTGCATAGAATCCCCCCAACTCTCAGAACCATGAGGGTGAACTTGATTCGCTTGCTATGTTGGACAGTTGTTCTGAATTTATTCATCTCTTCAGTTATTAATGGGTTCCCTACTCCATTGGATGCCTTTGATGCAATTGTGAGTGAAAAGAGATGTAATCTCACCCTGGTCAGTGTACCCAGTGGTTAAAGTGTAGGCCCATACAGCAAAGGGTTGCAGGTTCAATTCCTGGTCAAGGGTATGTACTTGGGTTGCAGGTTTGATCCTGACCCCAGTCAGGGTGCATGCCAGGGTGCATGCAGGAGGCAACCAATCGATGTCTTTCTCTCACATCTCTCTCTCTCTCTCTCACATCTCTCTCTCTCTCTCTCTCTCTCTCTCTCTCTCTCCTTCTCCTCCCTCCCCTCCACTCTCTCTAAATATCAATGGGAAAAATATCCTCAGTTGAGGATTAACAGCAACAAAAGCAATGTAATCCTGCCCTGACAGAATTTATAACAGAGGCTAGAGATGACTGTGTAGAGCTGCTTAATGTAAAAACAGCCAAGAGGTGGGGGGGAGGGGTGCGGGCTGGAGTCCTACATACAACTTCTAGGAAGTGTCTGGGGATGCTCTGGAGGAAGCAACTCTCCAGAAAAGGTCCAGAGGAGGAGGAGATAAGTTATGAGGGGAGAAAAGAATGTTCTAGAAAGAGGCAGAGTGGGTTGAAGGTCCTGCAGTAGAAGGGAACCAGGTTAAGTATGAGAGTCTGGAAAGAAAATCTGTGGGGCTGGAGCTGAGCGGGTCCTGGTGGGAGAAGAAATCCACGAGACAGGCTGGAGCCCAACCACGTGGTCCTTTTGCGTAAAGGATGGCAGAACCTGCTAGAGGGAGTGAATCACAGCTTGAGGTCAAATCTGAAATTTCTCAATAATTCTGATTCACACAATGGAGCCTGCTGGGGGTTGCCCGCCAGACCGCAGCCTGCCCCGCTGAAGTGGATCCTAAGGTGCCCCAGTAAGTCGCCACTGCTAAGACATTACCATGTCTCTCCTCGTTCTTTCCAGTCTGATGTAATCTTTCTGAAGACTGGCAGCAGTTGCAAGAAAATTGTTTCAGATATCTATTAATATTTTAACATGCTTTTAAGAAAATTTGGCCTTTGGTCGAGCTGGTCTCAGAGCAGACATATATCACAGTTCATGATAGACATTACACTTATCCCTCTTTAGTGGGTGGATTTCTCTTGTTTGGATTCATTTTTAAACATCTATTATTAAAAAAATCTTTCTTGCCAGTTATGTGTTTGCTCCTACAGTTCCGAAGCTTGTTTACTCTGAGCAAGTTACCCCGTCCTCACCCTCCCCATGAGGAACAGCGTGCACTGAATTCTCTGACCTGGGCTGGCTGAGATTGCTGCTCTCAAATTAAACAAAAAACCATCTGGAACTCAGAGGCCAACCCAGAATGTCTAGTAACAAGGAAATTATAGCCTGCAACTGGCCTTGCACTTGGGGGAAAAAACTTTTAACGAATTCTTATTGAAACTTTACCATATACAGGGGCTTTGTAGGGTGCTTACACATGGGCAATCTCATTTTTTCTTATGACAAAAGTTTGAGGTAAATGTTGTTTATCCATGTTCAACAGAGGAGCAAAGTGAAGCTTTTGGAGGGGATGGTCAATTACTTACCAAGAGGCAGAATTTAAACTCACCTCTATCCAAGAACAAGATGTGTTCTCCTCCTTAGAGCCACAGACTCGTTCTTTCCTTCAATCTCTAAAGGGAAGCTATTGACATTCTAGAACATTCCAGTCTGGAGGCTTTGAGTGGTAGTGGTTCAGGGCCTCACTTTGAGAGTATGCTGGTGAGAGCAATTAGTGTAGGGGCACATGAGCTAAGATCTGAATCACAAAGAGATGCCAACATGGGAAGGGCACAAGGAAGGTTATTTCAGGCAGGGAACAGCATGTGTGAAGTTTGAGATGAGAAGCAAGAACTTGCTGTGTTTTGCCCTCGCCAATTTTCTCAGTGGTTAGAGCATCAGCCCATGGACCTAAGAGTCACAGGTTCTATGCCTGGTCAAGGGCATGTACCTCTGCTGCAGGCTCGATCTCCAGCCTGGGTCAGGGCTCATGCAGAAGGCAACCAACTGATGTATCTCTCACATCAATGTTTCTCTCTCCCCCTCACTCCTCCCTTCCACTCTCTCTAAAAATCAATGGGAAAATATTCTAGGGTAAGGATTTAAAAAAAGAAGAAGAATTCACTGTGTTTTTAGAACAGGGAGGGGTCCAATGTGGCTGGAGGATGATGTGGGAGAAAGAAAGTGGAAGATGACTGTCAAGGGCTGGATCATGAGGGCCTTGTCGGTTATCCAAGAAGGTGGGTCTTTCTGAGTGTAATCGTGCGGCAAACTAAAGAGAGCTACATAGTTCTAGATACTCTTCCCTTGGAGGGTGGCATCTGTGTCTCTTCCGCTGGATTCTGGGAGGCTCTCAGACTCCTTCGAGCAAGGCAATATGGCAGGAGTGATGATGCCAGTTTCCAACCCCTGGCCTCAAGGAAGGGGCAACTTCTACTTGTTTTGAAACACTTTTTGAGAGTCCTAAGTTACTTTATAAGAAGCCAGAAAACCTGAGATGGCCATGCTGGAGTAGTGACATGTAGACACTTCATTCACCAATCCCATCTGAGCCCAGCCCTCCAGCCACCCCCATCAAAGCACCAAAAAAAAAAAAAAAAAAAAAAAAGAAAGAAAGAAAGAAAGAAAAACTATCTTAGACCCTCCAAGCAAGGCCATCCACCAGCTGACTGCCCCTGAGGGACCTCAGTTGACTGAGTGAAGCAGAAAAACCAGCGAAGCCCTGTCGAAATTCTTGACCCCAAAATTGAGAGCTACGATACAATGGTAATTGTTTTGAATCACAACATTTTGGAGTAGGTTTTTACATAGCAAATATCCAAAACAGATGGGAAATTGTTGAAGGCATGTCAGGGAGTTTAGACTTGGTGACTTATACTGTGGGAAGATAAGGTAGAGCCACTACGTAGAGACTGAGTTGTGGGGAGAGAGGGAGGATCAGGAGTGGAACTGGGGAGATGGATTTTAGAGTGTATTTCAGTCATTCAGGCAAGACAGAAAAGTAGTGAGTCTGGTAAATGCTTTGGAAAAAAACAAAATTCAGAACTCACTGATAGATTGAAGATGAAATGACAAAGTGGAAGGAATAAAGGATGACTCCCTTAAGATCCTGGAGAGGTGGCAGTGACTTTCAGGGCCACAGACAAGACATTGGCCCAGCTTTGCTTATGCTCCTTCTAGATGCTCCTATCTCCAGGGAGGATAGATAGGTACCCTTTCAAGAGGCACAAGAATGGGTTGGCCACTGTTGAGCAAGTTTCATGAGCAGGATGAGATCCATTGAGGACCCCTGTGTGTCCAGAAAGACCAACATTGCCAGGTGGACCTCCCAGCACAAGCAAGTGCTCTAGAGTTGGGGTGTCTTAGGGCTTCTGGTCTCTGACAACTAGCTGGTTACCTGTCTCCCTTTGTCTACTCTATCAACAGATAATCTCTTATCTAAAGAGAAAGGACTCAAAACCAACCACCTTTCAACATCATTGCTCCAGTTAGTGCCAGCCCTGAGGGAAAGAATCAACACCATTCCTTTCCCCATGTAGAAATTCACCCAAAAGTATATCTCCAGGTAACTCCTGGGGAAGGAATCTTTCGGAGGACAGAGACTTCTCAGTCTTTTCTGGTTGATCCAGTAACTAGTATTGTGGGTGAGTCAGGCTCCTCTTATCAGCATTTATTCCAGCTCTTGGCTGAATCACCCCATGTCATTTCCAGTGAATGCCAATAAGAGAACAGCTTCAGGAGGCTGGGAGAGGTCGCCTGCGGAGGAGACCATCTTGGAGGATTTGGAGGCCTGGCATTTGCTGAATTTCAGTTCCCTTTCAAGTTGTTGCTTCACTCAGCTGGGGCTCGGGTCACAGCAATCTGCTCTTGTCCAAAGTGTTCAGGATTTGAGATTAGCTGCAGTGGCCCTGAGTGCCAAGCCTTGAATCCGCCACGGAGGATGGGAGCCTTTGCAGCGGGGGCTGAGATTTGTCCATTTGCCCTCTGACCTTGGACTTGGGGCTGTTTTCTGAAAGTTTACTTTTCCAAATGTTAGTGAGAGGCCAGGCTACTGTTTCTCCAAAGTCACTTCCATTCCAAGGCCAGTGTGGCTTAGTGGTTGACCATCGACTATGAACCAGGAGGTTATGGTTCAATTCCAGGTCAGGGCACATGCCCAGGTTGCAGGCCTGATCCCCAGTGTGGGGTGTACAGGAGGCAGCTGATCAATTGGTGTCTCTCATCATTGGTGTTTCTATCTCTCTCTCCCTCCCCTTCCTCTCGGAAATCTATCTATCTATCTATCTATCTATCTATCTATCTATCTATCTATCTATTTATAGAGGCACTTCCATCTACTCAAACTCTCAAGTTTTGGGTGTCACCATCCTAGGGGGCCAAAGCAGGAAAAAGAAAAAAGGAAATTTTGCCAACACACCAGTCACAAGCTAAGTTTCGTGGAAATCCACGTCCTTTCTTTTAGGATCTGTGATATCAGAGCATCCTCCCACCTTCAAGAACAGCAGACTTAGTACGTATGCTCAGACACAACAGTGTTTTCCTAAATATAGAAGGCAGTGTCACGCAGTAGGAAAATACACTTTGGGATGAAACGGACTTTAACTTGACTCCTAAGAATCACTGAAATCACTAGAATGTTAGTTTCATATGGACAGAGATCTTTTCTGTCTTGTTCATTCCTGTAACCCAGAGCCAGTACAGAGGGAATGCTCCAAAAAGTATTTTTTGTAAGAATTATTGGCGAAGTTCTCCTACTTATTAGCTATGGTACTTCAGGCAGTTAGCTTTAGGAGTCTTATTTATAAATCTGTGCAGAGTCGATAATGAGGATTAAATGAGAGAATTCTTATGCATTCAATAAACATTTCTTAAGTCCCTCCTACTGTTTACTCCACACTGTTCTAGGTGCTGATGACATAGCAGAGAACAAAGTAGGTAGAACTGCCTGCCAATCTTCATGGAAGCCGTCTTCTGGTAGAGGAGACAGACAATAAACAAACAAAAAAAAAAACCAAAAAAATATGATGCATTAAAAAGTGAGATGTCAAATGGAAAAATGTAAAACAGGAAATAGGGTAGGAAGGCAGAGGTGGGGGTTCCAGTTTTAAATTGGAAGAGAAGGTCAAGGAAGGCTTGAGAGGAAGCTGGCATTTAAGCAAAGACTAAAGATGTGAGGGGTCAGTCATGTAGATATGACTGGGCCATGCAGCTTGTGCAAAGGACCTGAGGTAGAAACTTGAATGGCATGTTCTAGGAACAAAAGTTAACCATTGTGACTGAAGTGAACAGAAGACAGGAGAAAAAAGTAGGGCAACCAAAGGGCCACGTTGGTGGGAACTTTAAGGCCATTTGGAAAAAGTCCTTAGCATCTATTGTGAGAACGGAGATAATGTTTTCAGTAACATGCCTGGTACACAGTATACACTTCACAAATACTTTTGTGTCTCAATTTTTATAAAATTGACCAAGATTACTCTTTTCGTAGTCATGTGCTGAAAACCACTGCTCTCAGAGGGATCATTCTGTAAAACAGACTCTCCTAGACTCAGAGAACATGAGCTCCAGGACAGGCCTCCAGATGTTGTCTTGATTGTCCAAAATTAAATACCACCCTATTGTCTACTCCTAATGCCCACCATTCCCTTCTTTCATGGATGCTTTTAAGCAGACAAAACCCGGAACCTCAAGAGCTGGGAAAGTGGTTTATTCAGGAGTTGTTATAAAACGAGCTTCAGTGAGAAGGGTCAACTCCCAGACAAGCCGGAAACTGGCCTGGCCCTCTCAGAGATTCCCAGCCTGTGTGATCCTGGGCTTCAATCTGAGGCCACAGATCTCTTCCTCTGTCTCAATCGTGCAGACTGGGAAGCCTTTAGCCTGGGAGCAGGCTTGCAAGCAGCCCTGCGGCCAGGACCTTTCTGTACTTGACACTCATTGGACATATGAAGGGCGTCTCGACTGGCCTGGTGTAGAGTCTGGTCAAACTGTCCTCGGCTAAAAGCACTTAGGCACTGGCAAGGCCTGTGAGAGCTGGAGACCCTAAGAAGAATTTGGTTTGACAAAGGTCCTACAGAAACCGAATAAAAGAATTAAGACGGGATGGCTGATTGCTGAGTGACCACAATGCACTAGCTTTTGTGTTCACTATGTCTATGCTGTCCCATAGGAGCGCCCTAGGCATGTGTGGCTATTTCCATGGTAATTCAAATGAACTAGAATGGAAAGAAACTGAAAATCCAGTTTCCTGGCCACGTTTCAAGCACATCATGGACAGCACAGATAGAACAATTTCCACCTCACAGAAAGTTCTTTCAGACAGTGTTGCTCTATATCCTCTAGTCTTCCCAGGATCCTTAAAGGTGGGACTGGAATTACTATTTCACAGATGCAGAAGATGAGCCTCAGGGGACAAGGGATGGAGCCACAGTGACACTGCCAGAAGGAGGTCAAGTTTCTGCGGGTCCTCCCTTGCAGGGCTCTACACCTGTCAGGTGGCGCAGCCCTGGTTGTTCAGGGAGTTGCAGAGCCCGACAGCACTTTCCCTGTAAGGCTGCTGGTACTTCTGGGGGATGCACGCTTTCAGAACGTGGCACTTGTCTTTTTAAACAATTTTTCTCCCTCCCTCCCTTGCTCCTTAGTGTGTGGCCCATCAGATTTGCAAAATGACGTCATTCCTCTCTGCTTTCTCTGGGGTCACTGTAAAGAACCACTTCCTTTAGCAGGGAAATGGGGTGGGAAGAAAAGGGCTTCATACTTGTATGTCAGGCAGGAGCGAGGTTACTTTTCACATCCCTTTGAGTCTTAACAGCAATCATATGAGATAGGAATTGCCATGCTCTTTACCCAGGTGAGAAAACTGAGTCTCAGGCAGGAAAGACTGGTTCCAAGTGAAAGATACTGATTGGTCTGGGACTCAAGCCAATGGCTGACTTGTCACAGACACACACACTCCATGGACACTCTACCTCTGGCTTACTGATAAGGAGGGAAGGATGAAAGGAACTATGGGTTACCCCATCTTTCCTTCTCCTTCTCTGTCATCATTTTCAATGTGCATAGTTGCCTCATACAGGGAAGTAACATGAGTAAGACAGGATATGATAGGGCTCCTTGGTCACTCGTGCTTCTTATAACCTTTTCTTCTGTATGCAAAGCAAGTTCTGGTTTGAAGGGAAGGAGGCCTCTCAGGGCTGACGGCATTCAGTCGCAGATGTACTAGTACTTGTTTTGTGTCTTGCTGAACTTGCATACATTGTGGGTGCGCCAGAATCCTGTGCTCATGGGGCAGTGAAAGTGCCATCTGCAGCCAGGGTGACAAAGATCGGTGGACACACACCTGGGTACCACTTCGGTTCCTGTGCCCGCTCCTTTTCCAACTTATGAGACATAAGTTCACAGATAAAACTATTAAGAATTTTAGAGTATGAAACCGTACCCTGGGTCCTGCTGACCCTGAGCCCCAAGTGACCTCATAGTTTGGTTGCTCATCAAGCCAGTCCTGTGAGCAGTGACATCTACACTCACCTGACCATAAAATTACCAGGGGAATTACTTAAAAAGCTCTGGCCCTGCCATAGGTGTCCTGAATCAGAATCTCTCAAGAAGAGCTTGAGGATTTTTCTTTAACTTTTATAAGCTCCCAGTGATTATTATAATCAGGATATCTGGGGAGAGTCAGAAGTGGACCTAGTAGATGGGGAATGGCTTTTGAGGTTAAGAAACCTAGTCTGGAATCTCAGCCCTGCGGATCACTGGTGGGGTGGCCTTAACCCCTGTGAGCCCCCAATTTCTTTATTTGTAACAGGCCTAAAATTGATGCTACATCTGGAACAGAGTTAGCGTGAGGAGTTAATGAGTTCACTTGTGTGTCAGCTTGGGGAAGGAGCTCACTCTCACTCAATAAATGATGGCTAAAGTTATTTTGATTCAGAGACTCTATTTCCCATAAGATGAGAAAACGTATACAACATACACAGCGGTGCTTCATATGTGATCATCCTCTTCCTCCTTTTCCCCCGTGGTGACCATTTCACTGTCTCTGTAGATGTCAAGGCCCTCAGTCTCTGATTTCCTCACACGCGGTAGTGTAAACCTTTACTTGCATTCATATAAGCACTTTGCTGGTAAAATAAGACTTCCTAAGGCCCTGGCTTGGCTTCAAAGCCTGGACCCCATCGAGTCTGTTCTGACTGTGACAAATAACCCTGTAACTATGTCCATTTGGCTTTCTTGCTCCCCTCAGCTCTGCTGATAACTACAGTCCTTTAAGCCAGTGATGGCGAACCTATGACACGCGTGTCAGAGGTGACACGCGAACTCATTTTTTTGGTTGATTTTTCTTTGTTAAATGGCATTTAAATATATAAAATAAATATCAAAAATATAAGTCTTTGTTTTACTATGGTTGCAAATATCAAAAAAATTTCTACATGTGACTCGGCACCAGAGTTAAGTTAGGGTTTTTCAAAATGCTGACACGCCGAGCTCAAAAGGTTCACCATCACTGCTTTAAGCCAAAGATGATAGGGCCTCTCCCACGAGCTTCAATGACACTGCTCTGAGGTAAGGCTCAACCAGTCAATAACAAGGCTATCATTAGAGTGGCCAGGGCAGGGAAGCTAACTTCCTCAGGGAACCAGGTACTCAGCAAAGTTAAGCACTCACAGAATTGACGGAGGAAATGTAGAGGAGCTACTTGATTCCAGTGTCTAAGTGTGGAAGCTGGCAGTCTCTGCATGGCTGATGTTCACGCTCTCAAGGAGAATTAAGTGCAGTGAAGAGCAAATGACTGGTCAGGGGAGAATTATTCCTTGTCAGAGAGAGGGGGAAAGTTCTTAGCATTTTCATGGGGAGTAACAACAATGGCAGCTAATATTTATGGAGCACTTATGATATGTTCTTTCTGTATGTGATCTCAGTAAGTCTCTGTTAGAGTCTGCATGGGCCAGGCTATGCTGCAATAACAAAAACTTCCACATCTCGGTGGTGTAAGTAAACATTGGCTTATTTCTTGCTCATGCTGCCTGTACATCAGAGGTCAGGGGGTTCTCGGGTTCCACATCTTTCTCATTCCATGACTCCTCCTCTGACTGAGAGCCCGTTTGAAGGTTACCAATCATTATGGGAGATGGAAAGAAAGCATGGAAAATTGCATGATGACTCTCAAAACTTCCACCAGAAAAGCCACCCTTTACTTCTACTCATATTTCATCCATCAAATCAAGTCACATGGTTTTACCTTCTTTGGGGGATGGGGAGGCATAATCTTACCATGTGTCTAGAAGGTGAGGAAAACTCAATATGTGTAAAAATCCCCAACAGTATTATTATTAATAATCCAATTTCACTGCTAAAGAAACCTATACTTAGAAAAGTTCTGAGACCCAAAATCACAAAAGCAAGTAAGAGGTCAACTTGTGATTTTTTAACTTAGAACATAGGCAATCTCACCTCTATTCATAGGCTGTACTCTGCCTATACTCTTAACTTCTATTTTCTACGTAAGTTTCCAAAAGATATTTGGTACCATGAGATTCTACCCTGCAGTTAGTTATTTTTTAAAGGTTGACTCCCTTACAGCTGATATTCTCCTTCCTTGAGGTTTCAAATGTCCTGACACTATTCCCAGGCTCGGGAAAAGCTTGTCACTATGAGAATGACAGCTGGTAAACCAAGGGTGTTCCTAGCAACAGTAAACAAATATTTACTTCGCTAAAGGAAAAACATAACAGAACCTTAAATGGTTTTGCAGAAAAACCAGGATGAAGAGATCTCAAAATGAAACATTTGTCTGTGGAAATGCCTGTGGTGAAAAAGTTGATTTGGTTGGCAGAGTGGATCAGATCACAGTTATTGAGAGCCATTAAGTTCCCAAAGGTCAAATCTGCTCAGACTAATGAGTTCCTTAAACCCAGTGCAGGTGTTGTCCTGAAAAGCATCCCTTAGTGTTCTTGGTTGGAAAGAGTACATGCTGAGTAACTTGAAAGGAACATGCACCTCGCCAACACTTTCATGGTTCTAAGAAACTTCTCCCCTGTGAGATAATCAGGGAAATAAAGACATTTTTATCCCAATCAAGCACGCCTAGATCATTCAGCTTCCAACCAATCCACAGACATATGAGTGAGGATAGCTGAGGTCAAATCACGCCCTGACCCCCCCATATAAATTACAGTAGACTCTCAAAGCCTACAGCTCTTCCAGCAGGGAAGCTAGGACTCCTGATCACAAAGTGTAGTGAAGAAACCATCCACCATTAGACATTCCTTTAGCAGATGCATCTCCATCCCAGGCACTGTACCAGGCTCTGGATGTTCAGCAAGAAGGATTAGATGTATTACATTGAACTATACTGAACTACTTGCCTTTCTCCCTCCAGGTATTTATTCTTTCTGTTCCCTTGCTTAGATGCTCTTCCATCCAGTGAACCCCTAATTACCCTGTACAACCCGTCTTAAATATCCTCTCTATTCCCCAGCAACCCTAGGTAGGATTAAACATTCCTTTCATTATGCTCCCACATATTTCATCAGACCTCCTTTTAAGCACCAATGTCACTGTATTATAATTATTTTAATATGTCTCCTTCACTAGGCTGCAAGATCTACAGGGACAGGGACACCCTTACCTGCCTTGTTCATCTTTGTGTCTCTAATGTCTTGAGTTGGGAACTTCCTAAATCATTTTTAATGTTATTAGATGTTCAGTTAAACTCAACTGCACCCCTCTTCTTCCCTGCATGTCCCTACCTTTTATGAATTCAAACTGGGCAACAATGGAAGATGCGGGGACAGTTCTTGAAGCTGGAATGAGTTTTCAGATGAATTACAAAGTCACTTATGCATGGCTAACAGGATTAGGAGTGGGATTGTTCTCATAAAAGATAAAGAAGAGAATCATAATAACTGAAACACCAGAATATAATAAGCATTGTGCTTTAACCTAGAACATTCTGATGCAAGCACACTCTTTCACTGATCTTTTTTGTAAGAACAAGGCGTTTGCTTTGAGCGGGGCTGTGATGGAGAACCACATAAACCACACCCATATGCATCATCTGCAACGTGGGGGTTCACGTTCTTTAAAGAGGACAACTTAAAGACATGCAGTCTAGAATTTTATCAATGTTTTTTATACACTTCATCTAACTTGACCACCTCATCTGCCTATGACAAGCCTTCCAGAATATTCTACATGTTTTACTGCACATATTTATGCCTGTAGTTTATCCAAAACTTCCTACATCAGTTTCCTTGTGGTAAGACTATTTCTGATGATGACTAATAAATAGCTATCATGTGCTGGGAACTTGCCCTGCGTTGGGTGCTGAGTCAAACACTGGAAATGAAGGATCTCCATTTAACCCTCCTAACAAAATTCCATCCGGGCAAGCACTGTTATCTCCTCTGAAAGGTGGAGACAATTCATGTTGCAAGGAAGGCATCTGTGAGAATTAATGGGGGTGATAGATTTAGTAAAGAGCCTGAAAAGTAGTAGTCACTAGATTCTACCCTCCAATAAAAGCCATATTTATGGGCCACTTACTTCGTTCAAGGCACTTGTCTAAATACTTCAATAGGATAACTCACTGAATTCTCCCAGTGACTTTATGATGAAATAGACACTATTAATATCACTGTTTTGAAGATGAGAAAAGCAAGGTACAGGGCACAGTGAGGATGTGGCCCCCAAGTTAAGCTGGGATCAGAAACACAGAAAGTTTGATTCCAGAGTCCCCACTCAAGTTGGAATCATCTGCAAATGGGCTAACAACCCCTATCTGGCAGAATTTTGGGGAAAGGATTAAACAAAACAGTGATTATTTCAGTCAAATGCCTGCTACCCAATAGTTACAGGACAAATGTCCCTTCCGTTCAAGTCCTTTCCTTTCTACTGACAACAGGGATGTTTAACAGTTATTTTATTTTTCCTAATTTTTCACATTTTTCCTAAAATAAAAATCAGAACAATGATTGTGGGGATTTAAGTGCCCACCTTCACCTTGGGAGATGAAAGACCACCAATATGTATATAAAACAACCAAAGAACCCCCCCCCCAAAAAAAAAAAACCCACCAGTCAATCTTCTGTGCAGACACAATTTCTCTTGAAAGGTGACACAGTCCTTTAAAAATAGCCATGGGCTCCATTGTGCAAAGACAGTGACAGAGACGGACAGCTTTTAGAGAGGTGTCATGTTCCCAGGCAGCCAGCTAGCATGGCTCAACCAGATAGAGATCAGTAATTGGATCCGGGGGAGAGTGCTAAATGTTAGAGGTTAAGCTGCTATGTTCTTATTACTAATCAAACTTCAACACCATGCCTGGCCTCCTTGGTCCCTATAAGGAAATGGTAAATTATTGAGAGATTCCAGTCCAGGCTTCAGAGGGGCTGCCTGTGCCCAGTTACTGACCAGTCCTGCATCCTTCCTGAGTACCCAGATGACGGGCTGCACATACTCTCCTAGGATGCTGGCAACTTAAGGTTGTGATGGCAGGTAGCCTCTGCTCCTCTAATGAGGAGACAACAGAGAGGACGCAGAGCCTTGGTGCCGTCTGTGCCTGACAAGTCCTTTGTGCACATCACCACGCGATAGAAAGAGCTGTTCTATGGTTTGGGCTTCGTCTGCACCACTAATTTCTTTTCCTCAGAAACACAAAGATTTTGAAGGTGAATCATTTTGAAGGCAACAGTGCGCTGGAAAATGTTTACTAATCAGCTCTCTTCAGGTGGAAGAGCTCTGATTTGGTGATTTGCCAATTGCTATGGTGTAAATGCTCCCACCATGGCTGATTTCAAGCTAACAATGTGATGACACTAAACACGGAGTTGGGAAGAGATTCACATAATCAGTTCTCCTGGAATGAGAAGCTCCAACACGCTGTTGGTTAAAAAGCTTATAAGTGGCTAGAGTCATTTCTGCTGGGTTGGCTATGATCTCATCTCCAGGGCAGACAGAGCCCTTGTTCCATGCCTCCTTAACACAGATCTTGCCTCTTCTCTGACATTTGATGGAAACGTCCACAGCACTTTGAAGAACAAGCAGAAAAGGCAAAACTTGCCCTACTTTGATCTTCTAAGGTTACCTCTGTTTAGTCCCCAAGCTCCTGGATCAAAAGTAAAAGAATTCAGTCAAATTGGTTAATTGCCCTTCTAAAAACTGAAAGTACATTGTTTCCCCAGAGGCTGTGGCTATCTACACACAGTCTCATCTAATGCCTCATAAAGCCTGAGCAGATGCTATCATTCCCACCTTCCTACTTTGCAGATGAGGAAACAGACTCAGAGAGGCCATTTGCAAAAGCCACATGACTTATGAGTAGTGGAACTGATATTTAATCTCATGTTTGTCTTGCTCCAAAGCCCATAAATTTGGCCACCACCATGTTGCAACCAATCACAGAAGAGCATCATCTAAGACCATCTGGGAGGCTGCAGATGGGTGACAGGCCAGGTGAGATTGCCCAGGAAAGGTGAAACAGAGACGTGAAGAAGAGGAGGCAGGAAAGAAATGAGGAACTTCAAGTGGATAGAATGAGTAATCAAAATACATGAAATATCTTTCTCATTAGAGCCAATCGCAAGCATGGGGGTAGGAGGCCCATAGAAACAGAACTGAGGCCAAATAACTTGTGCAGGGATAGCTCTCTCTGCCCTGAGGCAGCCATTCCAGGAGTTAGGAGTAAGAAGTTCCTTGTGAGGATCTGAGAGTCACTCCCAACCCCTTTCACCTAATGTTCCATGTTCTTTCTATCCCTTTACCTCCCCCATCAATAGCAACCCTTCATCAAAAGGGCAACCCAACATCCCGGGCTTTCTCTTTGCCAGGCCAACATCCCTCCGTTTCCAGCTGTCCCATGTGTGAAACAGTTGGTTGAGGCACCATCATCACTGCCACCTGCTTCTGGAATCTCTCCTGAATGTGTGTCTCTTTTTCAGATGCAATATGAGAACTGGGCGCCTGGGATATTAGTGTGGCCTTGCTCTGTAGCACTCATCCCAGGAGCAATTTGGGGATGAGCTGGGTAATTATTTAATTGCTCTCCGGATCCTCCTTCTTTGGCTGGATGCATCCTGAGGAAAAGAACTGTGGTTGGTTTTGTCCCCCATTGTAACCCCCCTCCTGGCACGATAGGGGCTCAGTAAGCATTAGCTCCAGGTGGTTGAGTGGATGGTCTGATGAGCTGACAGAACGGTATTATCCTCACTTCTACAAGGTTCTTTTGCAAGAAGTGGCCTCAAAACATCAACACCCTATCAAAGAAACGTCTTGGTGTAGCCCAGAGCTTCCTGTTAGGTTCCTATTAGCACACACGCCTGTCTGCGAGGTACTGGAACTGATACCACCATCACTTCCTGCGACCACGTTCAAAGATTAATCAGGCCCTTTTAGAACAGGGCAAGAAAATGACCTTGTTCAGGAGAGAACATAATGGCATCAAAAGCCTCCTGAGCCTCCTTTCGGGAGTGGTGGGGGCGGGGGAATGTGTACAGGAAGGTGTGTGGAGGGAGAGCACTAGGAACCTGCAGGGGGTTATAGTTCAGGACTCACACCGGCTCTGATTGTCCCCAGCTTCGAGGGATGCCTGTGGACCACGGGCACTGGCTCTGTTTCTGCCTCCATCCTGCCTTATTCAGGCCTCCCTGAAAAAGTGCATTTTGGCCTGACCGGCATGGCTCAGTGGTTGAACGTCAACCTATGAACCAGGAGGTCATTGTTCAATTTCTGGTCAGGGCACATGCCTGGGTTGCGGGCTAGGATCCCCAGTGTGGGGAGTGCAGGAGGCAGCTGATCAATTATATATTTAAGTACATTTTGTAAAAGCCTTCAGTTCCTCCCAGCACTGGGATATGCAGCCTTCCTGGGCAGAGGGAGGTGGCCTGTCCGGATTCACGTGGCATTAGCCACTCCTGCTGGGAAAATGCCACTCATATCAGAGCAGCCTCCGGATCAACCTTCTGGCAAAAGCCGGGCCGGTGGGTGCTTCCTGGGCTGCCAAGATCTCGGACTCTCCAGAAACAGGTTCTGCAGCAAGCGTGTGAGAGAATGAGGTAGCAGACTTGAGCTTTATACTTGAGAGGCGTTCTTGTTTCATGAAGCAGCCAGCACACTTAAACGTTGACAGCAACATTGACTGCCTCTCTGTGTGCCAGGCATCTATAAACCCTCCATCTACATTGTTGCCTTTAATTCTCACTAAGAGGTAAGGGGACTGGTCCACATTCCATGAGCAGCCTTGGAGGGGATTCAGCACTGCACTCATGTGATGCCAGGGCTCCTGTCTGCCCGCCGCGTGAGAGGCCCAATGCTGGCGCACCTTTGCGGCTGGATGTGATCATGTAGCTGTGCTGGACGGCCTTCTCCCACATGGACGTCATTGAAATTAAAAATAATCACAGCTTAGGATCAGTGAGCAGAGAGGGGTTAAGGGTCGAGCTCCCTGTCACTTGAAGCTCTAACTGATAAGCCTGGCGCACCAGCCTGCTGGGGATCGGGGGACACTCTGCTACCCCCTTCCCATCCCGGGGTCCAAGCAGACAGTCAGGATCTGCCTCCTCCAAAAGCCCAGCTCTCATCTCACCAAACAGTTCAGCAAGCTGTTGGTGGAAAAGGCCCCCGGGCACTGGTCCTGTTGCCTCTTCCTCTGTGGCCAAGACCATAAAATGAGGCAGCTGCGCCCCAGAATGGCCACCTCAAGTTCCTTGCACATACCCAAGAGGTGTTGCTGGTGGTAAAGTGACACTGTCCACAAATAGGCCATTTGCATTCCTTCGTGTGGTGTCCAAGAGGGATGCTGGGTGTTCTGTACTGAGACCAAGTGTCCTGCGGAGCAGCCCCAGCCCAGAGCAGGGTGGCCATGGAGGAGCTGGGTGCTGACCGCTGCCGAGGCCAGCAGAGCTCCATGCCAGGAGGACACTCCATCCCTCTGCTATGGAGCTTTACAGTCCTCCGATGTCAGATCCTGGAAGGAGAGGAGAATCAGGTCTTTCCCTGCCGCTTACAGCTCAGCGTCCCATAGGGGAGACCACACACTTGCTTGGCTGCTTTTTCCTGGGCGCTCACCTGGGCGGCGCCCAGCCCTGGTTCCTGCTGCAGACTCCACAGTGAGGATGACAGACATGGCCCCCATCCTCATGGAGCTCAGAGACAGAGACTAAAAATCGCTCTCCTAACAGCAAACTCTCACATACGCCAACCTCAGTGAAGGACCAACCCGGCAGGGGCCATATAGCCATCAAACTGGGGGCACAGTGCCCATGAAATTTTTAGGGGCCCACGAAAAAGTTTCTATTCTAATTTCTTTTAGAATCAAAAGAGAGAAGGAGTATAATAATAATGTGTAATAACGAGCCCCATCTGGATCACATTCATCTTCATACCACTTAGGAAATCTGTCTTCTATTGTTTTTTAGTGCAGGAAGGAGCCCACAGACAACAGAGTGCCAAGGGCCCAAGAACGTCGTGAGGTGGCCTTGTCCCCAAGTGCTGTGAGGATTTTTATGAGAGGGGCTGATTAAGTTCTGAGGTTCTGCAAAGATAATAGTTAAGCTGAGAGCGATGGAAAACAGGAGTTATTAGCAGGGGAATAGAGTATTCCAGACACAGGGAACAGCACACGCAGAGGTCCTGCAGGGTGAGGAAGAAGAGTGTGTTTAAGGAGATGAAAAATGCTGCAGTGAAAGGGGGCATGCGTACTAGGACTGCTGAGGCAGGCAATGGTCTTGGTTCTTAATGTCAGAGCTACGGAGAAACAGGTGCATTTGATGATAGAAGGGGGTGGGGAGGGGCAGTAAAAGGTAAGTGGACATTAGTGATTTCAAAAAATTGCCCTGGCTGCTGTGAGATTAAATGACAGGAAACTGGGTGAGTGGTTAAGAGTCTACTGAGCAGCCCAAGCAAGAGATGGTGGCAGCTTAGGCTAGGATGAGGCGATGGAGATGGAGAGAAGTCACATCTGAGAGATGTTTGGGAGGTGACACCTTTAGAACTGGCAGTGATTGGAGGTAATGAAGGAAGGAGAGGGAGCGGGCACCAGGGGCTCACAGGGCTTGGTGGAACTGCCTTTAGCTTCTAGGGAGCACTGAAGAAGCATCAGTTAGGGGAGAAAATTATAAAATGGTCTGTAGTCGTGGGGGAAGCAGAGATCCATAAGAGGGAATGACAGCCTTCACCCGGGCAGGGAGAGAGGCCGTCGTGGGAGGCTTCCAGGAAGAAGCCTGGCTTCAAGCTAAGCCATAAAGGGCAGTGATGTTTCTTTTATCAGCTTTGCCTCCCCGCTCCTACCCCTTTGCCACACACTCCCAGCTCCAAATCCGGCACATGGGAGGTACTCAGTGAACGACTGCTTAGCCAGTGGTGCAGAAATGAGATCTGGTTTGCCAGGTGGACAAGGGAGAGACAGCCAAGCATGCTCAGACACCTAGACGTGTGGACCCACAGGGAGCATGGCCTGGGCTGCAGAAACTCGAGGCGCCAGGTTGCAGATGGGGAACGCAGCCTGGGAAGGCAGGGAGCAGGCCTCCGGCATCCTTCATATTAGGCCACAGAGGTTCTAAGAGTTGGTGAAAGACTGAGACCCAGAAAGACTGCTTGCATTGGCTTCATAAAACCATGCAATTGGGCCGGCTGCTTCACACCTCTGAAAAGATGATGGTGCCACCGGAGAGTTTCGTGCTCTTTAGTTAAAACTGAGAGCTTGCAAGAAGAATTGGGGTTTGGCGAAATGTGTGTATGTGCTTGTGTGCATGTGCACATTTGTGAGTGTCTGAGTGAGTATGCACATGTGTGAGTGCGTGTGTGACCGCATGTGTATGAATGGGCCTGTGGAGGTATGGCTAGAGAAAAGAGAGGTTTCTAACACCCTAGAAATATTAGCTATGGAAAAAAAAAACATTTAGAAGCTAGTTGTCCAGGGTTCTTATCTGGAGTTTGTGTTAGTTTGATTCAGAACCTCACATCTCTTTGGGATACTGACAGTAAGTACTCCCAAATACTCAAGACTTAGGACCCTATCCCGGTTCCCATCCCCACCCCAGGGCCACTCAGCTGGAGGCCAGGCTAGTGGGCATGGCTCTAGCTTTCCCTGCAAAATACAGAAGCTCAGCATTGACTGCCACGGGGCAATTTCTTTCCGGCACAATTTCCCAACTACTTCCTCTTGGTACTAGAAACAACTTCAATTAGATTAAGACAAATCATATGTGAGTCCCTACTGTGTGTTTTTTGTATTTAATTATTAAAACCACCCAGGGAGCTAAGACTTAGTTCGCAGAAGAGGAGGCTGGGGCTGTTCCTTTAAGGAACTCCAGCAGAGTGGTAGAGTTGGGACGCAAACTCATGCCCTCCAACACCAAATTCCTTCTCACTGCCCTGCGGTGTCAGAATCCCATAGTCACAGAAGGAGCACCTTGCTTATCACTGCACTCCACCTGGCTCGCCCTGTTCCCCTGGGGCAAGGCTGGTGTAAATTCAGAGGCTTCTGAGGATTGGGGAGAACTGGGTGGGGAAGGAAAGTGATGGTGGGCATGTCCCTTGCAGCTGCCCCTCATCTCCTCCATCTCTGGGGAAGCCCAGATCCCCAACCAGAGCCAGGCCTCAGGCAGCGCCCCTCATCTTCTTGGTGCCATGAGTTCAACCCCTGCCCATCAACTTCAGCCAGAGGTCTGATTCTATTTTAAGAACGTGGGATGCATTTTTCAGGAGGGAAGGTTGTGAAATCGGGGAGACTGCTCCAGGCACTGCCAGCGCTTGCAGGAGTTTCAGTAAGGATTCTTCAAGAAGATAGACTGGATTAACTGTCCTAAAGCAAAGATTATTTTAGCGCCGTAGAAATGGTGGAGGGGGGATATAGGAATCTTATCAAAAAAGGAGAAATCTTTTCTATTTGAGCCAACTTTGGTTTTAAAATGTTATGAAACAACTCTGTTTCCCAAACAGGTTTTTTTTTTTTTCTCTTTCTTTGGCAGCTCCGGGGTTCTCTTTCTTTCCTCCTTCCCTTCTCCCACACGCCCCCCCCCCCCCCCCCCCCCCGCAATCGGACACTATCTTTTTGGATTCCTTATACACATGGTTTATTTTGTTGGGTTTCTTCCTTTATTTGTTTTTCTTTTTTTCATTAGAAGAAAGTTAATTCCTGTTACTTTTTTTTTTTTTTGCCATTCCAAATTATTTATTTATTTTTTAATTTACACATCCAGGTCTTATTATATTTGTAACATTTGACTAAGATATCAAATTGCATCCTACTCCTCTCCCCCCTGCCAGGCCCTCCTCACCCCATTGCCTGTGTCTACTATGGCTTATGCACATATGCATACAAGTTCATTGCTTGATCTCTTTTAAGACCGCTTTCCTTTGTCCACTGGTCCAGGCAGTAGGGTGTCACAGAAGTCACACTCACAGCAGAGAACGCGGGATTAAAATGCACCTAAAGGGAACCAGGTGACTGTTTCCAAGGATAGTTTTTTCTGGGACAAGTGGACATGGAATGTTGTATTGCGACTGCCACTTTCCCTCCCCCATCCCAATGCCTTTGCTCCTGCAGCAGAAAGTGGACTGTTCGAATGCTTATAATTTCTTGTTATCACCCACATCTGACTTTTGCTCACACTGGTCCATTTTCTAGCTGCACCTGCCTTCCTCCTCTCTCTTTAGCTCTAGTGCTTTTCACCCTTCAAAACTCAGTCAGTGTCCAGCCAGTGTTGCTCAGTGGTTGAGAGGCGACCTGTGAACCAGGAGGTCACGGTTCAATTCCCGGTTAGGGCACATGCCCAGGTTGTGGGCTCGATCCCCAGCTGATCAGTGATTCTCTCTCATCATTGATGTTTCTGTCTCTCCCTCCCTCCCTCTCCTTGCATCTCTGAAATCAATAAAAATATATTATAAAAACAAACAAACAAACAAACTCGGTCAGCATTCCCTCCATTAGGAAATGTCCCTGACCTGCTCCTACCCACTTCCCAAAGGAGCAATGTTGAATGTGTGACTGTCACCCAGCACACACATCCATTTCCAGGACCCTGCACACCCCCTCTCTTCCCCGACTCCTCTTGCGCTCCTGTTCTAGCACAGTCTGGACCTCTCAGTGAAATGATCTGGATGTATGTCTCTGGGTGTCTGGAGGCCATGCACACTGACAGGTGTGCGGGGATCCTCGGAGAATTTCCAGGGTCTAGGAAGCACTGAAGGGTGGCCAGGGTGTGAACACATGATCACTCCCATCCACATGACCCTCTAAGTAAGTGGGCCCCAGGAGTAGGACCATCATCTGAAAGATCTTTTGCTTCTTTTCAGTTTTAAAATGTTTTATTTCATAGTTTCTGTAGAAGACTCAAAGCTAAGTAGAAAGGCAGCTTTCAGTCACAAATGGATGATTCAATAGTTGTTCAAAACCTCCTGTGGAAGCAAATGAAAGATTCTGATTTCAGTCCTGGCTCTGCCACAAACTGACTGTATCATCTCGGCCAAGTTCCTTGCCCTCAGCTGTCCCTCAGGAAGGGAAGAGGAATAGGGGTACATGTCACAGGATTCTTGGGAGGATTATACAGCATATAGAACGTGAGGCCACAGAAATGACCCATCTCCCTGCCAGTGTCTTTCACGTCCACTTCCATGGGTTTGGGAGCACTTTGTAAAGTAAGATTCGTGCCATCGAGTGTGTGGGTAACAGTTATGCTCACAGGGCTGCCAGTCTCATAACCTCAAAACATTTTGAAAATTTTCACTCTGAGTTTGCATATTTTATCATTCCCATTTAGATTTTGTTCTATGATCCTGGGGCCAGAGAAGTCTTACATTTCCCTCCCTCCCTCCCTTCCTCCCTCCCTCCCTCCCTCCTTTCATTCTCTTCCTCTTTCCCCCTCTCTCCTGCCCTTGACATGAGTTACAGGACAAGGGTTCCAGGTTTTGAATTATAATGAGATGTATATTGATACTTCATGTTTTAGGCACTACACCTTCATACCGTATCCCATCTGCTTCTCCATCCATTTCAGTGGTTTTCAAATTATTTAACTCCACTTCCTGACTCTTGCAATGTCTGTAAACATCTTTGGTTGTCACAATTGGGTGAAAGGTGTGTGCTACTGGCATCTAGCTAAATATCCCACAATGCACAGGACCATCCCCTGCATGACAAATTAATTATCTGGCTCAAAATGGCAACAGCGCAGAAGTGGGAAAGCCCTCTGCCTCTGTGGTTGAAAGACCCCTTCTCTCTGCCTCCACATTGAGTGGCTGAGTGAGCTTGGGCACTGGTTACTCCATTTTTGGAATCTGTTGAAAAAGACCAATGAGACTTAGCTGATGAGGTTGTTGTTCATTAGGTGATAATGAGCACAATTCCTAGCACATGAATATTAGCTGTTAGTACTTCATGTGATTGTGACAATAATCCCCAAGCTTGGAGAAGTTCAGAAACTGCCTTTGTCTTGCAGCAGATAAAGGGCTGAATCATTCCTGCATCTCTGGGATCGCCTCACCCTGAGCTCACCTCTGAGCCATGAGGCCTTGCTCCCAGCTGTGAACCAACCTGGAGACCAAAATCCCCCAGCACACTCTGTAATTCTAGAAGAGCTGGAATGTGTGGCTACCGCTACTGATGAGTGCTGGGGTGACAAAAGCAGGTAGGGAGAGTCTACGTGACATTACTCTTGCCCAGAGGTTGGCCATCCACCTTCTTGGAATTGAGGGGACGATTTCAGTCTGCGTCAAGGGTGTGTCTGCCTCAGCCTTTTGGCAGGACATCTTGTGATTCCGTGGCTTTCTCAGGTCCCTCAAGCAGGTGCCACTTCCCCGAGGAACTGGCCTGGGTCTCTGGCTGCCCAGAGTTCAGATCAGACACTTCCCAGAAGGCTCAGACCCAGAGGTGAGAACCGGAGCCAAAGGGGGATAACGTCATCTCAATGGTGACATTTCCATCCCTGGGCTGCATCCTGGTGTACTTTATCAGGGTGTGAAAACCTGGTGGCTTGGCATTTTCGGTGCCATTGCACTTTATCCCCCAGGTGAAAAGGTGAGCAAGCAGCGTGCCCAGGGAGGCCCATTGCCAGGCAGAGCTGCCTGATTTTCCAGCCCTGTGTGGAGGCCACAAGTGCGTGCTCAGGCTGCCGTTCCGGGCTCCTACCTGACACTTGTCACTGGAGAACCTGGCATGTCACATCCTGCCGCAGCTCCCTGGGGGGGGGGGGGGGGGGGGGGGGGGGCAGGGTTGCAGAGGCTGGTACGCTGCTCCGAGCTCCACCCCAGTGACTGGCAGCCTAGAGATTGCTTTAAAAAGGATTCTGTGTTGCCCTGGCCAGTGTGGTGGCTCAGTCGTCTGGCCATTTTTCCAAACTCTGAAAGGTTGCGGGTTCAATTCTAGTAAGGGCATATGACCAGGTTGTGGGCCCAAACCCCGGGTAGGGGGTGTGCAGGAGGCAGCCCATTGGTGTTCTTCTCTTTCTTTCCCTTTGTCTTCCTCTCTCTGTAAAAATCAATTAATATATATATATTTAAAGGATTCTGTGTTTCCAAGATCCTCTGAATCCACAATTCCAGGGTTCTAGAGGGCCCAGGATTATGTGCCTCAGGAATTTTGAGACTCCATGATCAGTTTTGCATGGATTTGTGGATTTTGAAACCACAGCTATGTCACTCCCTGGTTCACAGTATCCTGCCATTAACAAAACAGCAGAGAGTTCTCTCCACAAGTGTGGAACAAGAGCCCTGAACATGTCACTCTGGTGGGAGGAGCACGTTCAGAGGTCCTAGAGCAGCGGTTCTCAACCTGTGGGTCGCGACCCCTTTGGCGGTCAAACGACCCTTTCACAGGGGTCGCCGAAGACCATCCTGCATATCAGATATTTACATTACGATTCATAACAGTAGCAACATTACAGTTATGAAGTAGCAAGGAAAATAATTTTATGGTTGGGTCACAACATGAGGAACTGTATTTAAAGGGCCAGAAGGTTGAGAACCACTGGCCTAGAGTTTCTCTGTAAACACCAAAGCAAGAGACCTTCCCCCATGGCAGAGGAGCACCTCTACTCCTTATTAATCACGGCCAGAACGACACCTCCTGGGGCTCAGGCTGCAGAGGTGGAGGAGGGAAGGCACCCCATTGTTGAGTTGTGTAGGTCTCACAGGGCAAGGCAAGGGGCCTTTGCCAAATGCAGAAGAGAAAGTAGACCCTGCAGGGAATGCAGTCAAGTTTCCAAAACAAGGACTCAACAGCAAGCCCTTTGTTGAGTAGAGTTAGCATGACACTTGTTATGACAGCTGACAAAGAGGAAGGCTGAGCGTCAGCCTCTCTGTGGAAGTGGCCAATGTATCTATAGGACACTTGAGTCTGGAAGCTGTAACGTGAAAGAGGAATGTGGACCAGATTGTCTGGGATTCCTCCTGAGTACATGGTAGATCTCAGAGATCTTGTACACACACACACACAGACACACACACACACACACACACACACACACACCAGTATATTATCTTAGAAGCTCAATACATTAAAATTGTATTTCTTTGCTCACTCAAAACTAGTGTGCCTGGTTGAGCAGGTCCTGAGGCAGCCCTTCTACTGGTAGGGTCTCAGCAGCCCAGGCTCCTTCTATCTTGTAGCTCTGCCCTCTGCCAGGTCCTAGGAATTCTCTTCAGCCTGTAGTTGGATGGGGAAAGAGAAGAGAGGAGCAATGGGAGGTTTACATGGGCCAGGCCTAGAAGTGATGCTCAACACTTCTGCTCACTGTCCAGAACTCAGTCAGATGACCACACCTAACTGCAAGGGAGGCTGGGAAATATAGTCCAGCCATGTATGCAAAAAGAAAAGAAACTGATTTGGTGAACAGCTAGCCAGTAAATACCACAGCATGATACATCTGCTGCAGAATTCTATTTGTCCATAGCAGAGATTCAGATCCCATTCCTTGGGTGAGAACTCCATGGAGATGGAAAGATTTCTAAGTCGGGGATTGTCTATATGACCTAGTATTGACTTGGCACACAGTGGGATTGTAGCAGCACTCATTAAACTAACCCACATATTCATTTATTTCACCAACAAGCATATCTGGATCAGGTACATAGATAATCTAAGATGAAGAGCACACAGTTCATGCTTTAATAAATCTGCAATTGAATGATGGAGGGGCAGCATATGAACACATTGTTCCTATAAGAGTGATATGAAAGCTGTGCTGGGGGAGAGACATATACAGGAGCAGTGGGAAGCCAGAGCAGACAAGTGCTTAATGTGCTTCAGGTGGGGCCAACCAGGGGAAGCTTCTCAGAGGAGGTGGCTTCTTATTGTGCTTTCAAGGAGAAAAGCCCAAATGAGAGCAAAAGCAAAGAATTTGGAAGGATGCTGTGTTATGGGGAAATGAAGAAAAATTTGGTGTGGATGAAACACAGACTCATGGACTGTGTATGTTTGGAATCACAGGGAAGGGTGCTGAATGGTACCGAATAGACAGATTTCAAAGGCCTTATCATAATGCTAAGGCAAGGGAGGAGTTCAGGCTATGGAGGATTTCAGACAGGACAGGTATAAAAGGTACTTGTGAGCTAGTGCAAGAGAAAGCTTTGTGCTCAAGCCAAACACCAGCACACAATGCCCCTAGTCCCCAGCATGGGTCAAGGACGTGGACCTCTGAGTTCCTGCACAGGCAGAGGCTGCACTTGGATAAGGAGGTCTGTGTAGACACAGGCTCTATGTCCTGAGCTGGCCTGGTCTGATAGTGGTTAGCTGCAGAGTAAAATCAGAAATGGATTGTAAGTTTGTCATTTTTGAAATCAGTGATGACCATTCCATTTTCCTGGTAAAGGATAAAAGACAGAATGGGAATTTGGGCTGTGGAGAGAAGTGATTTCCTAAACAATTGAGCTGGGCCACCCTTGGAGCCCTGCATGAATTTGAAATGACATCCGGGGTTCTTCAGGGGATGTGAGATGTCAGGAGCAGAGTCACAGGAAGGCAACCTCAGGTCCCGCTCGGGATCCTGATCTGGGCATAATGAGTGGGAGAGACTGTGGGCTTCAGATTTACTCCCAGCTCTGCCTCTTATACGCTGTGTGTCCGTGGGCAGGAGTCATGACCTCTCTGAGCCACCTTTTCCTAGTCTGTAAATTGGGTTTAATAGCAAGCTTGCCACTGAAATTGTGGGGATTAAGTGAGAACCCTGGATATAGAGTGAGTGCTCCACAAAGGTGTCCTCATCTGTGGGGGGAGGGGGCGATTGTCATGCCCAGGGGATATAGCAGTGGTGACTAAAGCCAGAGCGCAGAGGAGATGCCCAGGGGAGTCACTGACATTGACATCAGGAATCTGGGCCATTGATGTGGAGCAGCTATGTCCCCACTGCATTCAACTCTCAACAGACAGGGCCCTGTCCTTTGGGCCAATGCCAATGGATCAGAATATCAGACCTGACTCATTTGGGGTCCACTGAAGAACCATCAGAATGTGCCACCAGGATCATTCAGAACTGCTTTTAAGACAACAGCCACTTCCTGGCCGAGGTGAATCAGTGGTCCCCGAAACGCACCCTAATCATCCAGCTCTGCCAGTGAATGTCAGCTGGCCCACAGAGCTTTTGTTTCTCTGTTGTTAAAGTTTGGCCTGAGATGATAGGGACACATTGAATTCTTCAAAGAGTCATTCCCGCTTACCTTTTCCCCTCTTTTCCCCTTCAGGTTCAACCCCTTTTATCACACTAAAGTGCCAATCAATATCGAGAGATAGATGTTACATCTTAGCTTTTTATAACATTACTCGTCCCAGAAGGGACACTGTATCTTTAAGGAAATGGACCCCGTATCCTGTTTCTGAAGGATTAAAACCCTTTAAAGAGACAGAAGAGGCTGTAAACCCCGATCATATTCTTATTCTCTCTTCATTATCCTGTCCACTATCTATCCCTGCTGAGTAAATCTGGTTGTGTGTTTCTCCAAAGTGGTCATAAGAAGAAATTTATTTACTCCGCGTGGCACAGGAGGGGCATTACTGAGCTCCAAGGCTCTCCGAAGTAATAAAGATTTTGCAGCGTGTGCAAAAGGGGCAGAAATTCAGAACTTCTTTCCCCTATGAGGTCGTTTGGCCATCCAAAGGGGGAGTCACTTCTCATTCTCTGACAGGGTTTATTTCCGTAAGATTTTCCAATTAGCAGGAAAAGGTCACACTAATGTTGGTGCCGGGGAGAGGAAGAGGATCAAACTATGCAAATAGAGACATCCTTGAAAGGGCAATATTAAAAAAATCAAGTGTGGATTTCCTAATTTAATTTAAAAATTATTTTATCTATGCTCCTTTCCTCCTCTGCGAGAGAGAAAAAGGTGGTTGCATTTGACCTGCAGCTCTTGCCTGGGACAAACGAACATGTGATCCCTGAGTGTGACCAGTGGGCGCAGGTGACCCACAGGGGGTGGAAGATGGGAGTTAAGAGGTGATCCCTTTGCTCTTGGCCCTGGAAGCGCGGGGACACAGGATGCCAGGTGAGCGGAGCTGGAATCTCAGCTGCAGGCGCAACCTCTCTGGACCTTTATAATGGCCAGACTGTCCCCGGCCTGGCGGACTGCCTGCCAGCATATCATTTTTAAACCCGGCTCAGATCTCCGTCTGACACCTCCCCTGCCGCTTTTGTTCCCTGCTCGGTGCGTACAAAGCACAAGAACTTTTCTCGGTAATAGGGAGGGCTGGGAGCAGTGTCAGGGAAGATGTACTCCAGCGGTGCAGGGACGGAAGTCGCCGATGCCCATTAAAACGGGTCCAGGGGACAGCTTTGCTTTGGGTCTGGGGCTGATGCTTCTTTTCAACTCGAATGTGCTATGCAAATGTTACGACCTGCACTCGTGGCTCGCCGCTCATGTCTGCTGTCAGTGACTGCCTGGGTGAAAGCCAGTGGGGAGCTCACTGGAAGGCAGAGTGCTGCCCGGAGGGGGCCTAGGGCTTTGCACACCCCTCGCACTTATTTCTGCACACCCAGGGGTTTGTCTGTGTGGCTGCAATCAGAATGGAAGATTACATTCCTCCAGCAAGGCTGGATCTTCCACTTGGAAGTTGCATGTTGGAGCAGGTAGTTCAGCAAATGAACTAACCCGGCCATTTCCTGACAACACAGGGAGCATTTGTTGAGCGCCCTCTAAATGCCTGATACGGTACCTGATGCGGAGGTTAGGCATTTGCTGCAGGTCACACAGCTGCTACACAGCTGAGTTTGGATTCATCCACGTTTACTTGTCTCTCACATCTATACTGAGTCACACTGTTGGTCTCACTTTATTTGTGAGAAGAAAAAAAAAAAAAGCTAATTGGATTATTTTGCCAGCAGGTTAAATCTTGTCAAATACTAAGAGAATCATTTGTCAATTCTCCCTAAGAAATAAACAAAAGTATGCAAAAAATATGGGATTTGGGTCTTTAAAAATTAGAAATGTGCAACGTTGTGCTCAGGCCCTGTCAATTATAAGCATATAGTGTCACTACTGATGTGGGGTAATGGGACACACGTATGCAGTAAGAAGGCACGGAGTTGCTGCTGGTGTCGTTTCCATCTGCTGTGACGTTCATTTTTGCCACAAGATAAGTCCATCCTCAGCTGAAAAATCCTTCTAGCTTCCTTGAAGTTGAAGAGTAAAGCCTCCGAAGGCATCGCTTGGATTTCAACATGAAAGAGAAAGCCTTTTTATTTTTCCTTGCTGTTAAACAGAGAGTGACCCATTTTTTTTAATGTTTCAGAGTATTATTTATTTTATATCGTTTAGCAAGTATTCATTTCAGCCAGTTCTTGGCCCTGATTTTTCTTAGGACAAATGTGGGAGGTGAAGAAAGTTGCAAAGAATGAGCCCTGAGCCACAGATGCACCGAGGACAAGTTACTTATTTCTGTTTCAGACTCCATTCTCCCCAGGATGAAATTTACCTGTCTCAGATCATTCTTTTGAATTTATTAAGAGGAAATTATTATCATAGCTAATCAAACAAATAAGTAAACAAGTAATTATAGTATCTAAACACCAAGACAACCTAAATGCCCAACATTATACAACCAATGAACTAAAGTATAATATAGGTGTATGGTATATAATGGAATACTATACAACCACTATAAAGCATGTTGAAGAGAGATTTTAGTGATGTCTTTTCTGTTTTCAGAATACTAATTTTTACTACTTTTCAGCCCATCCTTATTTTAGCAAATTATCCCTGTTGAATTTTAGGACAAAGTCAGAAGGAAGGGTTACACATAAAATTGGTTTGGGGCAGAGTGACAATAGCTGGCCAGATGTCAGGTAGCAGAACAATGGTTAAGAGTTGACAAACATATTATATTATAATCAGATAAAATCTATATATCTAAAAGCCTAAGTGATGGTTACGACCAAACAACCGGTCGACCAGTCGCTATGACATGCACTAACCACCAGGGGGCAGATGCTCAACTCAGGAGCTGCCCCCTGGTGGTCCTTGCACTCCCACAGCCAACCTCCCATGGCCAGCCAACCTTGCCACCGTCCA
Source organism: Myotis yumanensis (assembly GCF_028538775.1). Lineage (NCBI taxonomy): Eukaryota > Metazoa > Chordata > Mammalia > Chiroptera > Vespertilionidae > Myotis > Myotis yumanensis. The sequence goes on from NW_027223769.1 coordinate 19,385,324, forward strand.
CCAGCCCCTGTCCGGCAGCCGGCAGGCCCCGGCCGGCCCAGCCCCAACTGGGACTGGGTGAGATGGCCCCAATAGGCCCTGATTGCCAGCCAGGCCTAGGGACCCCACCCGTGCACGAATTTTGTGCACCAGGCCTCTAGTAATACTGGTATATAAATGTCACAAGAAACAAAAAGACTATGCAGATCGTGAAGCAGGTTGGGGAAAACCAGGTGCATGCACAAATCATCACGGTGGTTACATTGAGTGAGTTCTCTCTCCACGCTCAGCATGATTCTAACTAATTTAAATGTTAAACAATTAAATTGGAAATTCTTGTTAATATTCCTTTTGTCAAGTGGAGCAAACTGGGACACAGAAAAGTAAAGTAACTTGCCCCAAGGTTACACAACAGCCTGAGATGGGAAAGAGTATTTCTTCTTTTTTATTATATTCTCCACAAGAAATTTTTAAATACATTTTAAATGAAATTATTAAAAATTTTAAATAGGTTTAAGATGGAGAATTTTCTATCTCCCCAGATGTGACAAAATGGAAGGCTGAATTTTTAATTCGGTCCTGTACCCTTGAGAATGATTCCTACATGTAGCAGTAACATTAGAACCTCTGTTAAAAGTGCAAACCCTGCGCCCCAGGTCAGACACACTAAATATGAATGTGCACAGTCTTCTCATAAGCTCCCTAGATGATTCTGGACAAGCTAACCATGATGTGGGGACCATATCACAACTGTGAGAGTCATTTAGGATGCTGACTATACAGACAGTGGCCAAGCTTTCCTCTAGAGATTTGGTTCAGTGGGTCTGAAATGAGGGCTGGGAACTTACCCCTTTAATAAACTCCAGTAACCACGTGCCCCAGGTTGTCTGGGACTGCCCTGACATAGGATGTATGATGCGTGACAACCATACTTATTAATAGCACCCATTTTAATGCTCAGAATCATCCCTGTCTAGACAATGTTTAGCCAGGACCCTGGGAGAGTCATATCAAAACAACACTATGGTAAGCACAGCTCTAAAGACTGTCGGTGCCCTGGGTCCAATCTCCCTCAGCTACCTGGGTGAGTTACTTAACCTCACTGGGGCCTCCGTTTTCCCACCCTCACAATGGGTAGGAGGATTTCTTCCTCCTGGGTTGTTGAGAGGTGTAAATAAATGCATGTTTCATTCCTTCTGAAGAGGCAGACAGCTTAGGAGGTGTTCTGCAAACACCAGCCTCCTTCCTTCTAACAGGAGTGCCGGGGAATTTCTACAATCGGCCTGAGGAGGTCTTCAAGGCCCTGGGCGCAGTGCTTCTGTTAAATGTGGTGAGCAGGTGACACTGAGCCAGGGTTTAGTGAGCAAATATGGACACTTGAAAGTTTTCAGGGGACATATAAATGCAAGCTTCAGATTGATTTCACTAAGGAAGTACGAGTTTGTTTTTAACTGTCAGAACCACACCCTGAGGTTGTCTTGTATATGTCACTGTGCCAACCTATTAAGAAAAAAACAAAAGTGTGCTAAGGGAGGTGGGGGTAGGAAGACCAGGTCAATAAACCATTTAGAAACTTTTAGACCTGTTGCCAAAGACCAGCAGATCTGCCATCCTATTTGTAGCAGAGAGAATTCTAATAAATAACCTGGAGAGAGACCTAATCCAGATGACATCTTAAAGATTATTGATTGAAAAGTCAAGGGTTTGCTAATATAAATGGCCTTTACCACAAAATTTGCATTCACGACAGCGACTTTACGCATGTCTGTAAGCCAAGGAAAGTATCGATGCAACTGACACAAATAATGAGACAGGCCAGGCCATCTGTTTCCAAGCAAAATTTTTAAAAAAGAATGTTTCCACTTATGATTATAGTTGGTGTGTGTACTTTCCTGACTACTCCATGGAACATTTGAGGGGTTATCTGCACATTTGTGGGTTTTAACAAAATGACACAATTGCCCAGTTCCAGATAGACCAGTTCTATCTGAGACCATTCAGCTGAGAGATTGATGTATGGAGCCCCTGACATTGTCCGTCGATTCAATAAACCAGTCGTGGTAAATAGTGAGATGAGAACTTGAACAAGAATATACAAATAGGTGCTTTTTTTTTTCTGGTTCATCAGACCTCACAGGCAGAATTTGTCATACTCTTAGATTTGTGGCACTGGGGCACATTTCCTTGGTGGGTGGCAGGATGTCACCCAGAGGACCCAAGTACTCTCTACTCCTATACCACATCCACTTGCTCTGACAAGCCTTGACATCTTTGCCTCCAACTCAATTTTCACCTGGACGAGGTGGCTGGCTCACCTTGGGCTGGGAACAAGGCAAGGTGTTAGGAGGATTTTTTTGTTTTTTCTGTAGATGCCTCATAGTAGCAGCATTGATGGAAAAAGATACCTGAGGGATGTGCATATCTTAGCCTTTTTAAGTGACCCATTTTATAGTGAGCAATTTAATTGTAAGAGCAAGTATGTTGGAGCCCAAGAACCCCATGAACTCTTAATGGATTTGAAATCTGCCTCTGCCGTTTTCTGGTTATGCGATTGAAGCAACTTCTTTCATCTTTTCTAGGCCTTGGTTTCTCCATTGATATTTTGGGTTAATAATGTGACCTACCTCATCGGAGTTCTAGTAGGCCAATAAGTTAAGGCATTTTGCACAATACCTATTGCATTGTTAACAATTCAACAATAGATCTTAACTAGAGCCCAGCGCACGAAATTTGTGTGTGGGTACAGTCCCTAGGCCTGGCCTGTGATCCACCCCGCCATGCCACCGACCCCCGGTTCCTCGTTCGCCATTGGGCTATCAGAGCCTGCTGGCGCGGGGGTGGAGGGGGTGGGGAGGGGGGAAGGACCAAGAGGTGGTCAGTGTGCCTCATAGCAACTGGTCGAGTGGTCGTCCTGGTCGTTCCGTGGTTCAGTCAATTTGCATATTACTCTTTTATATATACTGATGTGTTTGTAGGCATTAATGTCCACAAATTTTAGTTTTGTCATGAGGATGATGATGATGATGATGATGATGATGAAGAATGCCTGACCAGGAACTTTAGAGCCATCTTTTTGGACCCTTGTAATACTTGAAAAGGAAAAAGAGTCCCAGAAAGCTTGGGAGAAGTGCTTGAAAATGGGGGAGCCGAGACATAAGCTTCTTTTAATTTTCCTGTGAGCAGCTTCTCCTGTTTCTGTAGTTGTAAAATACTTTGAAAAATATACCTGGATTTCAGCCCCAAGAGCAAGGGGCATTTGTAGAGCAGATTCAGCATGGAGAGGAGGTGAGGCAGGCGGTGGTGGGCACAGGCTTCCAAGTCAGAGAGGGTTGACTGGGCCCTGGATGTTCCACCTGCACCCTGGGTGGCTCTGGGAAATTTCTTAACTCCTCTGAGCCTCAGTGTCACATCCACAGCATATAGCTAAATCTAGTTATAGTTCTCTCACAGCATTTTGGAGAAGATCAGAAAAATATATGGAAGTTGTCTGTGCCCCGTATGTAGGTGCTTAAAAGGCAACTGCACATTATGTTGTTATTGCCACTGATAGTATAGAAATCACATCATATGCCACCTGGCTACTAAGTCCAGAAATGTCCTCCCTGTTCAGTCCGTTCTGCCGTATCCAATCCACCAGCAAGTCCATTCCTTTTATCCCCAGGATCTGTCTTCAGTTTGGCCCCCAATCTCCAAGTGCCTGAGACCAGAGTGATCTAAGTGACTATTACCTGATCTAAGTGACTATTGCTTGGTTATATTACTACCATGGTCTCTCTGCTTCCACCCCTAACCCCACCTCTCAGTTGATTCTTTATAGAATAGTCAGAGTTACATTTAAAAAACAGAAATCTAATCGTGCCACTCTGTTCAAAACCCTTCAATAACCAACCTAATAATTATTGCCAATAACCAGGGATTTATTGATGCCTAACTATCAACACTCCAGGGTGGGGAAAAACCCTGATTCCTAGAATTTGCCAATTTCTGTGGTGTCAGTAGTCCTACCATGGCCAATTTCAAGCTCCCAAAGAAATGTAAGTTGAGAGCACATGTGTGCAACGGGCTCCATGATCTGGTTCCCACCAGCTCGGGCACCCCACTGAGCAGCCATTGCAAGTTTACTCTGTACCAGGCACAGGCATCCACACTTCACAAGCATCAGCTTATCAAATCCTCACAACAGCTCTACCAGACAGGTGCTTTCCTGTGTGTCCATTATACAGATGGGGAGACTGAGGCACGTGCAGTCTGGCTCCAGCACCTGACCACAGTGTGCTGCCTTCTTTCATTATGCTTAAGACAAAATCTAAACTCTTTACCTTGGCGACAAGAGGCAGGATCTGAACTGGCGTTCTCTCCAACACCATCGTGTGCCCCACACCTGCTGCTGCACTTTGTCCATTCATTCAAACGCGGCTCCTCCTGGATCTTGCTCCCCGCATCCACGAGGCAGGCCACTGTCCCTTTGCCCCTCTGCCTGGAAGGCTCTTCTCCAGCTCTTCACATCACCTATTCCTCCTCATCTTTAGTCCCAGCTTAAATGCCACCTCCCCAGAGAACCTTCCCTGACCACCTCTATCTCCCTGAGCTGTTTCTATCCTTTCCAGCCTGTATTGCAACCAGTATTTATCTACTTTTTTCCCCTAATGTTGAGGTATGGTCTCAATAGGGGATGGGGACATAAGGGGTGTGTTTGTCCAGAGAGGACAGTTGGTAATGTCTTAAGATATTTTTAGTTGTACAACTCAGGGGTACTGCTGGCATCTAGCAGGTTGAGACCAGGGATACTGCTGAGCAGCCTATAATGCCCAGGATGGCCCCGCCACAAAGAATGAGCTGGTCCCACAGGTTATAAATTGTGCTGGTGACTCTCTGGCCCTGCTAGCATGCACATTCCAGAAAGGCATAGACTTGACCGCTTTGTTCTCTGCTCTATTCTCAGTCCCAAGCACACAGTAGGTGCCTTAGATGTATGTGTTCAATGACTAAGTAAAAACTAACAACACTGCTGATAATAATAATAATAACAACAACAGCACTGAGACCTCCTTTTAAAGAGTCACACCTAAGTGTTCATCCAGGCAGGGGAGGAGGAGGGTGGGTGCTCCTCTTTTTTTCTGTCTGCTTAGCCCTCTTTTTGGCCTGAGGACAGGGAAGGAGGAGCAGGCATTTCATAAAATCCCTCCTCGCCCATCCCTGACCTCCCGAGCAGCCGTCCACTAAGTGTTGCACTTGGCTCGAGTTCCCCGTAGTAATTTGGTTAATTGGATGAACAGGCACTTTAGTGACAGAGACTGGATTTCCACACCGCAGTCCATCAAAACTAATCAGCTGGCCGAGTTCCATTTCTCAGCAACTGACAGCTTCGCCAGGGTGGTGAGTAGATGGTAACTTTTTAAATTGAAGAACTTGCTAAATAACGGCAGTTTGAACTTGGCAGGATGCTTTCGAGGTGGGGGGGGGGGGGGGGGGAGGAGAAAAAAACCCTGTATTGGATTTGTTTCCCTCCAAAGAGATAATCTCGTTAGGGGGTTGCTTGATTAAAAGGTTCTTCCAAAGACACTGGTGGAAAACAGTCACCTCCAAATTGTACTAAGTTTCTTATCCTTAAGGAAGAACATGCGCAAAGCAGGTGTGCTGTACTTGCCCTTTATCTGGTGCTTATTAAACAGGTGTTAACTGCTGTATATGCCTGATATTAACATACTAGATCAGTTAGGATAGTGTTAGGTGCTGTAATAAACAAGCCTTACAGTTTTCGTGGCTTGACACATGATTTCTTACCCCCATGAGAGTCCAATCAGAGTTCCCAGTTTCAGGTGCCTCTCTTCCATGCAGTGATGTGGGGACTCGGGCTCCTTTTGTCTATGGTTCCCTTATCCCCTGTGGTCTCAATGTCATCTGCTCCCAGCCAACAGCAATGCGAGGAGGGCACAGAGCAGGCCTCCTCAAGGTTTAAAACTTCGCCCAGACGTGACACTAACACTTCTGCTCACGTCCCTCTGCTAAGAGTTAGTCACGTGGTCATGCCTGGCTGGAAGAGAGGCCTGGGAAGGTGTCCCTTCCCAGTGGTAACACATCTTGTGGAGGAGAGCCTGGGCCTGGGTGGACAGCTAGCCATCTCGGCCACAAGTGGATACATACCAAGCCTATGAGAAACAGTCAGGAGTTTCCCTTTTTCTAAATAAGGAACCTAAAGCTCAGAGGAGTTAAGCAATCGACCCAGGATTGTGCAGTTGGCCTGGGGCAGAACTGAGATTTGCATCTAGACTGATTACAAACTTGTATCTTCCCTCTCTTCCTTTCCCTCTCACTCTCTCCTCGCCTTCCTCCTTTCTCTCTGCCTCCCCTCCTCTCTCTCCTTGCTCTCCTTCTCTTCTTTCTTTTACTTCTTCCCTTCTTTCCTCCTACACCTCAACAATTTCTAAAGTGCCAACATTGTGCTTCTGTAAGTTTGTATGTTTTCCACTAGAGTGTTCTTTTAGGCTCAAAAAATTATCCTCACTGCCTTTAACCAAGAAGAGATACGTCTGAAGCATACTAGATCGCTGCTCAAGCATTCCTTTTCCTCTCAAAAGCATAGGCAGCCCAAAAAGGAACATGAAAGAAAAGTGATGTTACTAAAGGCAAATCTGAGATTGTCACGCCCTTATGTAATAATCCTCTGGTTTTCAGGAGGGAGTTCACCCTCCACAGCTTAGCATGCAGAGGCGTCTCCCATCTCTCCCCCAAAGGCCTGGGGCCTTCATGCAGACCTCTGGCAGCCTCTTGGCCAACCTCAGAGTCTTCCACACACATCATGTAATCCCCTGGCTGGCCGGTCCTGTCTCCATGTGCTTGTTCCTCTATCTGGAACGTGTTTGCTATGTCCGTCTTCATTGAGTTAAGACCAGTTCCGCCTTCAAAATTCTGCTCCATTCCCGCTGCTGGGCATCGCACTGCAGCAGGGCTCCCTCCTCCGTGATCCCAGAGCACCAGGCAGACCGGACCGAAGACTCCAGCGCTGGACTGTGGCTGACGACTTACTTGTGTGCTTCCCCCATTCGACTGTGGGCTCCTTGAGGACAGAGACACCTCCTATTTGTTTTCCTCTCCCCAGTGCCTAGCACAGAGCCTGATGCTAGGTTGGTGCTCATTCATCTTGATTACATAAAAGGAAAAATAATTCTGCTGCTGAGCTACAAGATATGCAGAGGGAGTAGTGGTTTTATGCCCACCGGGTTTTTAAACAGGGAAAGCAGCGGTGTCCTTTGGTGTGAACTTACACTGTGGGTCAGCCAAGCTCTAGGCAGAGAGAGTAGGGTTTTTTGTTTGTGGAAAGGTTGTGTAGTTTACAGCGAGGTCTCACACAGGTCATTCATGACCCTCCTCACATGCTGAGCAGGGGGCAGGGGATGGCCCACACGCTTGTGTGTATGTGTATGTGTATGTGTATGTGTGTATACGTGTGTGTGCGCACACCTGCTGCTCACCAGCTGTCACCTCTGAAAACCCTGATTGCATCACCTTTAAAGATGGTGGAGATTATTCCTGGGTGGGGTCAGCTTCATTGCAGATGGGATGCTATCAGGTTTTACGGTTCCCTTCTTGTTATTGCTGGTTTGAAGAAGATGATAGTCTGAGAGGGGGATGCAAAGGAGGCCGCAGTATTTCCAAACTCCCTTCCATGGATGACTGCGGGGACCTATGACCCACTCCCTCGTGTTAACAAATATCCCCAGTGCCGTGCAGAGACCAGCCCTCAGCCCGCATTGCATAATCACAGGGTTCTCTATGAAGGTTTGCAGGGAGCGTGCCAGAGCCAATTTCTAAACAGTCTGATGATTTATTTGATGCCTTTGGATATTTAAGTAGTCTGCAGTATACACCAAGTGTCTGTAATGTTTATTTTTTCCTTGCTTTAATGTGTGGGACCTCTCACAATGCCTTGTACACCCCAGGCACTCAATAAATATGATTTATGGGAGATGTAAATAAATCCAAACCAAGATTATGTCTGTGTTCATTAGTTCGTAGCTCCAGCAGCAGCCCTCCTTTCCAAACTTGAAAAAGAGGAAAACCCTCACCAAGTTACAGAAGAAAAGAAAATGCGAAATAAGTAACACTTGGGCCTAAGTAGAGTCCTGAAGCTCCCTGGAGTAAAATATTAAATTCTCAATTATGTTCTCAGCTTCAGTATAGAGATGCTGTGTGACCTTAGGCCAATGACTTAACCTTTCTGGTGTCCTTTTTAATTAAATACTCAGTTGGAAAGGTTAAATGATGCCACAGCACCATTGAGCTTCAGAGAAATGAGAAATGAAAAAAAATAGGACAGGGTTAAATTCCTTGAGTATCAATGACATCGTAGGCAATTTGACTTTGGATTTCTCAATGTTTGAGAGTGGAGTGGTGAGGGACACAGATGCTGCAGTCAAGCTACCTGAGTTGAAAAATCAGCTCAGCTCTTGACAGGCTGTGTGACCTTGGGCAAGTTGCTTAACCTTTCTGTGCTCAGATAAGTTTACTTACAAAATGAAGATGATAATATCAGTACCTCCAAATGAGATCCTGTAAATAATGCATTTATGTCATGTGACTACGTGACAAGTAATGGTGTAAATATTTTTTGTTGCTATGATTCCCTTTTTGGAATGAGAAGACTGAAGCTTAGGACTTAAATACCACGCCTGAGGTTATGTTGCTTGCTACCTTGGGGGAAGGGGTAACTAATGGGGGAGGGATATGAAATTTGAGCCTAGTTCTAAAGCTTCATAGCCCCTGCTTCTGCCCCAACTGCCATAGTGCCTCTGCAGTGAGGGCTGCTCCCAGCCCCAACAGCCCCCTGCGCCTGCAGTGACTTGCTGGCCGCTGGCTTCACCACCTGTGGAAGCTCCCTGCCTGGGACACATCACTCCTCCTGTGGCTGACCCAGACATCTCTGGAAAGTCCAGCCGGACTAAGATGTCACCCTCCCTGGACCCCCACCAATTTCTGGGACAATATCCGGAGAGGGTTCTTCCTGTCTTCCCTGGTCCTTCTGAAGCCCAATTGAGTTAAATACAACTATAAATCTCAAATGCACATTTCGGCCTCATTTAGCTCTTCTTAGAATAAGCCAGGGAGTTTGGGAAGCTCTCGAAAAAGGCTTCTGACCATGGCACCCAGGAAGTGAGCACTGCTGAGTCGAATAGGAGTACCTAAAGGAATGATTTGGAGCGGCATCCTTTCTTAAAATCACCCCTTCCTCAACAGCCCCCCCCTCCCAAATTCAAGACTGCTTTTCCTCAAATTCTATGTGTTTTGCTTTTGCCTTTTTATTGAAGTACAGCTAAAGTGTAGAAAGTGTACTGATCTTACATACAGCTTAACCAGGGCAGCTTCGTGTCCAGACTCACAGGGCCCCATGCTAGAAGGGCCTGCACTTGGTTTACTGCTCTGTCACTGCTGTCCATTTTTTTTAATGTGACCCCTCCTTTTTCATCTTGAATTGGATGTTGCAAATGACACCACCAGTGGTGAGATCAGTGAATTGAACTGCATGTCTACACCCATTTAACCACCTTTTTGATCCAGATGTAGAACATTTGCAGCCCAGGGAAGCTCCCTCATGCCCCTTCCCAGTCAGTGCCCCCTAGTGGTGACTGAGGTCACTGTTGCTGTCCTTGAACAGCATACAGAGAGGATGGTATAGTGTGGATCCCTTTGCTTGTGTCTGGATTCTTCTGCCACATTCTCACAGGAACAGAAGCTCTTGCTTTGCTATTGGTCTGTAGTAGCCCATTTCACCTCTCTACCTCAATTTATGTATCTGTTCTCCTCTTGATGGTGGAGACTTGGGTTGTTTTCCCATCTTGGTTTGTGAGTAAAACTGCTATGAACACTCTTAGACGTGTCTTTTGGTGGACACATGCATTGATTTCTTTTGGATGCTTTGCTGTGTCAGAGGTTAGTCTTGTGTTTATAGCATTAGTCCTACCTGTGTTTGTTTCATGGGGAATAGGGATGTGTCATTTAGGGGACATGATCTCTGATGGGAAGACATACCCCTCATGGAGCCATCAGGCAGGTTTCTGGTAATGGTGATGTAACCAGCTCTCATTGAGATGTTGGAATCCAGCATTAGACCATCTTATTTTCTTATTCCGGCCTCTATGCATAAAAACTGGCATTTCTACAAAATGTAACTGGCCTTGCCGGTTTGGCTCAGTAGACAGAGCGTTGGCCTATGGACTGAAGGATCCCAGGTTTGATTCTGATCAAGGGCATGTACCTCAGTTGCAGGCTCAATCCCCAGTGGAGGCTGTGCAGGAGTCAGCCAATTGATGATATTCCTCTCTCATTGATGTTTCTATCTCTCTATCCCTCTCCCGCCCTCTCTCTAAAACTAAATAAAAACATATTTTAAAAAAATGGAAGTAACCATTGGGTTGAGATAAAATGTTCTGCCTCTTCTCCCCATCTAACCCATGGAAGCCAGATGGACATAAATGCCTCCTGGGGTCTTGGCCAGTCCTGCTGGCACATCTGTCCATCTCAGGGGCTGCTGGTTGCTTTGGCCTGGTGGCCTGTTCTGTTTGGCATGCCCCTCTGGTTTCTTACAGACTTGCCACCGGTGAGATCCCTCCTAGTCTCCTGATGCTTGTGATGGGCAAGGAGTGTGGGCACTAACTTAGAAGCAAGTACCTATCTGGTGTTCACATTAACCAGGCCCTGAGGTCTGAGATCATGTGGGGTCAGGTCAGCAAAGAAAAAAGGTCTGGTTCAGAGGGACTCACAGCTGAGCCCCAAATGATGCATCAGAGTTCTGGTCCAGGGAGCCGCCGGGACAATGCAGACCAGGGTCCTGGACCACCATCTCCTACTGGATGAGAAGTGAGGACTGCACCTTCCATCCAGGCCCCGATCCTCGTCAGGACATCCCCCACTCCCCCACTGTGTGTGTCGGGACCTCTACCAGGGCTGGGGCTGCAGGGGGTGAGCTGGGCAGCCAAATGCAAAGAGCACCTGGGCTTTGAGACCAGCAGCACCTGGATGTGAACCCCAGCTTTGAAAACTCTGCCCCTGATGAAAGTTCTCTCCCTGTCATCACTGAGTAAGTCCTCTGCAGCCAGTGAGGCCAGGGGGAGAATAGCACTGGCTTTAGAGCCAGGCTTAGACGCCTGAAAGCCTGACTTCACTCTTTGTTGATTGTGTGATCTGGGTATTTCATCAAACTGTGTCTCAGTATACTCATCTGTGAAATGGGGCTTGTAATAGTACTGGCATGGAGATGCTGTCTGGCATGGAGTGGATGCCTGATGAATGTTAGCTGTCAGAACTGTTACTGTGGTTGCTTTTCACTCTTAGCGAAGAGGGCTGTCGTAAGGATTAGATGAGATGATATGCGTAGGGGAATGGATAAATAACATGTCAGTTCTGTGCCAAGTAAATAGTATCACTGGGTCCAGAAAGTCCAATGGGCCGAAACACCGGCCCTGGCACCAACCGGAGGCCCTTGGGAATTCTAAAAGCAAAGGAGCAAGCCCAGAAGGGAAGACAGGGCAGGATGCTCACCCAAGATGTGAAAATGGTGCCCCCAGCTCGGCCTATAAAACGAGCTTGGGGGACTACTGATCGGGGATAGAGCCAAGTTATAATGATATTAATGAAGACAAATGTGGAGGCAGAGAAACCACAGGGCGAGGTTTCCTCACCACATCTGCACAGGGGAGACCTCATGCCTATTCCACTGAAACAGAAAATGCCCTAACATTAGGACTGGAGAGTGTTTTTGTCTGTTTGTTTGTTTTGTTTATAAATATATTTTTATTGATTTCAGAGAGGAAGGAGAAGGGGAGAGAGAGAGAGAGAGAGAAACATCAATGATGAGAGAGAATCATCAATCAGCTGCCTCTTGCCCACCCCCACTGGGGATCAGGCCCACATTGGGGATCAGGGGCCCACACTGGGGATTGGACCCACAACCCAGGCATGTGCCCTTGATTGGAATCGAACCTGGGACCCTTCAGTTGGAAGGCCAACGCTCTATCCACTGAGCCAAACCAGCTAGGGCTAGAGAGCGTTTTTGGAACACTTACATTACAGCAGGCAACATGCTAAATCCTTTATGCATACTGTCTCATTTAATCTCCAGCAACCCTATGAAGTGGTTACTGTTATCATCCTTGCTTTTAAAAACGAGGAGTGAGATTACAGTAGAACCCATCTAGTCAATGGGAGAACTAACACTCCAGATATTTGGCTTTAGTACCCAAGCTCATAACCACTCCTCTGTGCTAGCTGAACTATTGATAATCATAATAGTCAAACATGGAGCTTGTATTTCCCTTAAAGTGACACTGTCAGCTTGGCCAGGGATATGGGGGAAAGGAGGTCTTAGAACTAAGAACTAATGGAAGTAATCATAATGGACCATTACTTAGACTTCCTCAGACTGACCTTTAGTTAGAACTACTGAGAACTAACCAAATCATGATGGTTTGGTCCTGGAGGGCCCATCAAGGGAAGTGGTCTGATCCTGCTGGGACCACAAAACCTCGTAGGGAGGTAACAGGAAAGTGAGTAGCCCGATGTTTCTAAAATAATCCATGAAGATAGCGGGAGCACACTGTCGAAGGATCCTTGCCATGGGCCAGGTACCGGGCTGGCATCTCCACAAATGTTTTCTCACTCACTTCTCACAACATTTCTGAGAGGCCCACACCCAATTATTGTCCCAGGTTATAGGTGAGCAAACCAAGTCTGCAGCATCAAGAAAGAAAACCAAATTTCAAAGTGAGTAGTTAGAGAGCAGAACCGTGTCAGGCGGGGGAATATACACATACTTCTATCAGTTCACCCAGCACTGCTGTGAAGCCCTGAGTGCTGTCAGCCAGCATTTAAATTTTAACTGAAGCCACTTTATGCAACACCACCCTTCCCTGGTGGAAGTCTCGCTGCCCATAACGCCGGCCTGTGGGAGGGGCAGCCTCACACACTCAGAGCCTCGCTTTCCAGGCCAGACAAGGCATTCAGACATATTTTTCATCTTCCACCTGGGATTAGGCCTCCATTAGCTCTTTATTTGTTCAGGGATTTGATCTCACTGTGGATCAATTGAATAAATGGGAGGTGCTTCATTCCTCCAACGACCCAACTTTGTTTCTTGAAATATCTGAGGCAATTTCCCATGCGAGCCCAGAGGTTACTTTTTGTTCTCGTTCTACAACTTTACGTGGTTTCCTGCCCTTCTCCGTCACTCACGGGGTTGGCCTCCATGTGCAGGGTTTATGATGCTTGGCAAGATAAGAAGGGTGGCTTTGTATAGGGAGGGGACTTTGGAGTCAGACAGACCTGACTGGGGTTAACTCCTCACCAGCCACTTACTCACTCTGTGACCATGAGCAAGACCCCCTCTCGCTCCAAGCCCCACGTTCCTCATTGGTACACCCAGGAGGGGCAGGTATCCGAGCGCATGCCTCCAATTTGCCAGCACCGCCCTGGCTTCTGCCCCCTGCTCAGTGACTGTGAGCTGTTTTGTCTGAGCGTCTCTCCCTTTCATCACGAACAGAGCATCCTCATCACAGGCTGTTTTTGGGGGGACCCCTGTCCTGGTCACGGCACTTCTCTTCACCCCCACCCTCGTGAGTGGACTGATGTCCCGTTTCTTAGATTCCTTCTAGCTTATTTGGACCAAGGCACTTGCCTTGCCCATGGCCCAACGTTCCTCTTAGCTCTCACCTTTCCTCCAAGTCTGTTCAAAGGTGGGCCCAGTTTATGAGACCCAGAGCTTATAAAAATGTTGCTGCATCACTTACAAAACTATAACTACAGATTGCTTGGGCCTTTCCTGGCATCTTGGGAGCAGTCTGTACTGTGGAAGGCCCTGGAACTTTAGTTTCCTTCACAAATCCACCTCTTACAGCACATTATTCTCAAAAATTAAATGCATGCTAGCATCAAATTATGCTTGGAATGATCTGGCCACAAAGGGGATTGAACCATAAAATTGGATTGCCATGCTGCATTTATTGGTGACCTTTGCCCTCTTCGAGTACAACAGCAGAGTGGTTGCCTATTAACCCACACTTTTACCTGCATCGAGTCAATGACAAAATAGATTTGCTAACTTGATTAGTAAAAAATGATGCAAGTGTATTTTAATTGAGATAGCTTTGATTATTAGTAAGATTAAACTTTTGCTGATTGATTTGTTGGCCAGTCAACATAGCCTAATCTATAATCTTTACTCTTTTTCCATGGTGAGTTCATGTTTATTTAATTTGTGTATTTGCTCTTTATTCAGTAAGGCTATTCAATACATAACCAACATTTCCATGTAGGAAGGAATGAGGAAAGATGATCAAGTTGGAAGAAGACAATTTTGAAATTGTTTTGAAGCTACATTTAAATAGAAAACACTGTTTTTACTTAGATTACATAGCATAGGTCAACAAAAATAGTGCAGTTTTCTAAAGTGGCTTTAATTTGCATTTTACAAAAGATGAGCAAATATCTTATGTTCACATCAGAGCGCAGGGATGCAATGTTGGAGAGGATATGAGTTTGGGGGTGGCCCCACCGATGTGAGTCACTTCCATCACATTTGGGAGGAATGTATTTCTCCTATTTTGTTGCTTGCCTTATAGTTTTTGAGTTTTCAAGGCCCTAAATGGAGATTTGGGAAAGCAAACATTTTTAATGCAATAATTCATCTCTTGTATTTTTCTTTATGAATTCCACCATAGACCCCAAGAAATGGTACAATCAGTCCCAGGTACCTATAGCGTGAAAGTTCATCTGCATGGTGTTTTCTTTCTATATAAAGTTTTTTTGGAAGCAAAGCATCTGATGCAAACTCTCGCTTCTCTAAAAGCCCAGCTTGGTCAGGCCAGAGTCGGATTGTTACAGCCCATTTCTTGGTCACTCGCTGACCACCCCCGTTTTATGAGGAACTGGGATGGGGAGATCGGTCAGCTCTGAAACCAGCAGCTTTTCCAGCAGAGAGGAGGAAATAAGGTTTCCTTTAACCTAATGTGCCCTGGCATTCTCTGCCTGGTCCGGGTCTCCAGAAAGAATAAGAACCAGAATGCAGGAAGTGAAACGTGAATTTAACAAATAATCACAGCAGGAAGGGGGCAGGTTGGCAGAAAGGGAGAGACGAGGCTTGCCAGGCGGCCCCTTCGGGTTTCCGAGCCGTGGTTCCTGTGAAGAGCTAAAGACAGACTCCAGGAAGGTGCGCCTGATTCTGCACCCAGGTATGTCCTTAGCGCTAAACATAGTTTAGGCAACACAGAGCTGATAGTTAAAGGGCTTGGCAGAGAACTAGCCAGAGCTCAGGGCAGCGCTTCCTGACATTCGATCAGATAGAGTGGCTGGAGGAACCAATGGCAGCGAGTCTGCAAAGGGCTCCATTTTCATTACATGCTGGCTGCAGATTATTACTCTCAGACCCGCCCCGCCTTGCTACCTGGGTTCACTTCCAAAACCTAATGGAGTGATATTGGCCAGAGGAAAGGCTTCCAAGTTGCAGCGACACCTGCCCTCCTCAACCTGCCTGCACTTTGTCTCCATACAAGCGCCGGCTCAGCTCCAGGGGTTTAGACCCTGCGGAGAATTCGCTCCTTCTCGCCCTCCTGTTTCATTAAGAAATTGTCTAGAGAACAAAAAAAATAATTCTCATCCAGGGCTCCTCACCGTGATTCTCATTGTCCCCCAGGAGTCCAGACGGATGTGAAGTCCCCCCTTATCTTCTGTTTTCCTCTCCTAAAAAGTACAGTTGCCTACATGTTTCACATTGCATGTCCTGGTCTGCAGGATGGTCCAAAATAGGATTTTTTAAAAATTGGAGCCTCTGATTTGAGTTTGTACTTGACGAAGATGGTCTTGGCCAGGCAGGGCTCTCTGAAAACCAGTGAGGAAAATGTGAGAGACGCTCAGGAAGGCAGTATGTATTGGGCACCTGCTGTATGCCAGGTGCTCACCACCTCCAGAGGCACTCACTTAATGCGCGCCTGTTGATGGAATGACTGTCGGGATGAAAGAATAAGGGCACCTGGCAACTTAGCTATTTCACTTAATCTTTACAACTCAGAAGAACACATTCATATATGTATATACTTTTTATTGATTACAGAGAGGAAGGGAGAGGGAGAGAGATAGAAACATCAATGATGAGAGAGAATCATTGGTCAACTACCTCCTGCATACCCCACGCTGGGGATCGAGCCCATAACCCAGGCATGTGCCCTGACCAGGAATTGAACCGTGATCTCTTGGTTTATAGGTTGACACTCAACCACTGAGCCATGCTGGCCTGGCAGAGGAGGGCATTCTTATCCCTACTGCACAGAGAAGGAAACTGAGGCTTGGAGAGTTTAAAAGGTTTGCTCAGATTCTCATATCTTAAGGAAACAGCACAGCTAAGCTTTGCACCTAAGTCTGGGATTTTATGACGATCAAACCATGATGGAGAGACTGCCTACGTGTGCGTTAAGGTTCTGCAAGTGCTCGTGTCTTTAGGACTGGGCTTTAGTTTCCTCCTCTGCATGGACTTGTGAGAATAAAAGAGATTATCAGTCAAGACTCCTCATGGCCTGGTCCCTGACACACTGCCAGGCTCGATCCATCACTTCTTACAATAGACAAGAATGGGTATCATCGGATAGAAAGAGAGAGAACTCAGTCTGAGCTGGGAAAACACGATTTCCTCCTTAGTTACCTCCAGGCCACTCCAGGTGGAGCTGACTCACCTCCAGCAGGTTTTCCCCAAAGCTGGAAAGGCCATGTGACCTTGTCAGTTCCATGCCTCTCAGCTTTATCTCCTGTCAGAGAGTAACCAGGGCTTTATCTGGACATGGTCACAGCTGTCCCAGCCCATCTGCCTCCAAGAGGTCCATCGCTGGGAAAATAGAGACATAAGTGAGTAAAAGTGTTTTAAGAATATAAAACACATTCTCTAGTGATAAATGTCATAAGAAAATAAATGTCATTGTGAGAAACCAACATGGGAGTTAGTTTTGCTGACACTTCAGGCATCACCAAAAAGGCCTACTGCTCCCCCCAGGGTTCCCATCCCAAGCCCTTCTCCAGAAAGTGGGCTTTTAAAAACATTTTTAAAACTAAAAATCCAATTGCCTCCCATTGAACACTGGCAGCAGCTTCCCCTACAGTCACATCATCTCCTGTCCTCTCTGGGAGCTGGTCAAGGCACAGAATGTCCAGGTTCAAACCCCGCAGAGGCTACTGTCAACAGGAGGTGCCTTGGGCAAGTTATTCTGTACCTCAAGACCCAGATCAAACTTATCCCATCTGGAATCCTTCATCTGCTTTTCTTTCTTTTGAAAATCTTCTCCCTTCCTGCCCAGAACGGACCTGACGCGACCTTGGTTCCCTGGTTGCCTCAGAAATTACTGAGGACATCTGCAAAATTTCTGAGCACCCGCATTTAGAGGTCATGAAACTATGGTCAAATTCAGCCTCCACCTGGTTCTGGAAAGAAAGTTTGAGGGAAACACAGCCACGCCCCTTCATTTACATATTCTCTGAGGCTGCTTTGCTGATAAAACTGCATAGTTGAGCATTTATAACAGACACCATGTGATCCGCAAGCCTAAAATATTTACATTCTGGCCCTTTACAGAAGCAGCTTGCCAACCTCTGCCCTAGTTCAGTGTCTCTGAAACTAATTTAAGGTGTAGAAAAATCCAATGTCATGATCATTTCTGTTGAAACATATAAAATGTTACTATATGTAACAGAAATTCATTAAATATAGATGCTGTGCTAAATTAGATATTTATAATGCAGATTTTAAAAAGCTGCAATTTGGGATGGAAAATTTTTAAACTGGGAGGGGGAAAAAAAACCCTGTCCATCAACCTTTTTAGATAATGAATTGGGCAAAACATCTTAAATAAAATTTGTTGAACACCTAGTGTGCCAGGCACCATAATAAGTAATTTTACAGATATTAACATAACCTTTACAACAACGCTATGAGATTGAAAATATTATTTCTACAGGAGGTCATAAACTCTGAAAACAAATCACCAAGAAAATCTTCAGTCTATAAAATAACAACAACCAAGTGTCTATGTGTTTAGACTTTATGGACAAAGCTCTATTTTGCTGGTTGAAATTGACAAAGTGGTTGTCAAAAGTTGCACAACAGGTTAAGTGATGGATCCAGGGGTCAGGCTGGCTGTCAGAACCGTGTGCTTGTAGGTCTAACCTTTCAGCTCAGTTGCCTCTCCGCATTCAACAACATGGAGAGGGAGGGTCCTGGGAAGATACCTTCCTTGGAGACTTGAATGCATTTTGCCTAGACTGGAGCTGTCTTTATTATTTCACATGCCTTGGGCTTTGGGTCTCTTCCCAACCATGTTGGTTCTGCTCTTTCAAGTTTAAGCTCATTCCCTTTGATGGATAAGACAAAGAAGATGAAGAATTGAGTCTTCCTGCCTTCTCACTGTCATCTTTTCACTTTATACATCAGCCTCCAGCTGTGTAGTTATATCTTGCTTTGTTCTGGTTCTTATCAGACCTCAAAAGGTGTTTGTGTTTGAGTGTGGTGTGTGTGTGTGTGTGGGGGGGGGGGGGGGCTTTGGAGACAGCCAGTCTGCATTGAAATCCCTGTTCCCACTTGCTAGATGTGGGCCTGGGCCAGTTACTTCCTCTCTCTAGCCTCAGTTGCCTCCTCTGTAACAAGAGGACTGTGATAGTACCTGAGTCACATGGCTGTGGTAAAGGTTCAAAGAGATAGCGCCCGAAGGCAATGGCTTTAGCACTGTGCTTGCCATGCCTGAAGCATGTGATAATGCCAGTGACATTGATGGTTGTTATTCAGAGTTGATTCCAGGCTTCTGTCTTCCCAGAGATCAGGTTTCTTTGTTTTATTTACTCTTGAGGGTATTACTTCCATAGAGCATTGAGTAGTGAGATTTGTCCCCCAGAATGTGGGGTCTTCACAGTTGTAATTAAATTAAGGATCTTGAGATGAGGTTGTCCTGAATTAGGATGACAGGTGTCCTTATAAGAGCAGGGAAGAAGGCCCAGAAGAGAAGATGATAGAAAGATGGAGGCAGATGGTAGAGATGTGTCTATACACCAAGGAACCAAAGTTTGCCAGCAACCACCAGAATCTGGAAGAGCCAAGGAATGATCCTACCCTGGAGCCTTGAGAGGGAGCATGGCCCTGCCAACACCTTGACCTTGGACTTATGGTCTCCAGCACTGTGGTAGAATACATTTCTGTTGTTGTAAGCCACCGAGAGTGTGGTAGTTTATTGCAGCAGCCTAGGAAATGAACACTCCTTTCGTATTTCCATCTTTCCTTCATATCATCTTTCGTTGGTACACATCAGACCACTCTCAGTGCACCTGCCAGTTTCTCTGGAGATGGCTGAGTGTCCTACATGGAGCTTTGCATCATCTCTGCATCTGGACGTGCTGCTTATTACCTGGGTGTTTCTGGTCCAATTACTTTGGCCGAGGTCCCATTTCTTAGTTTAATAGCATGAATAATAATGACTGCTCATAAGGTCATAATAATAACAGCAATATCAATAGCTGTCATTTATTGAGCTCTGACAATGGCCACATACTCTTCAAAATGCATCATTTCATTTAATCCTCACAATAACCCTATGAGTGGGCACTACTATTGCCCTAATTTTATAGATGAGGAAACGGAAGCACAAGATTTAAAGTAACTTATCAAAGTCATGTGAACAGATAATTCATGCATTCATGGTTTAAGCAGCAGATACTCAGCATTATGTACCAAAGACCGGGGCAAAGAAGACAGCCTCCCTCCTTCAGCAGCGCTTATGTTCTAAGTGGGGAGACATACATTTGGAAAATTTCTGCTCATTCCACAGGACTGTTGTAATCATTCAATGAGTATGTTTACCCACTGCTTTCTGACTGCACTCTGGAAAATGAAGGAGAGAAATTTAGAAGCTAGATACTCATAGTCACTTTCTCCCAAGGCTGTGTCACTTCTACTTAACCAGTCGTTCCTCCTCCTGGGCCCACACTTCCCCTTGTCACCACCTTACCCTATGGGACACCCAGTGGTCAGTATGGGTGCAGGTGCAGCTCTCAGGTGGCCCAGTGTGACGGGAGATTTCCATGGAGCTGCACAGGTGGTTTGGAACTCTCCCAGGATCCCTCACTGCACCTTGGTGCCAGTGGCCCAATGCA
Organism: Myotis yumanensis; assembly: GCF_028538775.1. Taxonomy (NCBI): domain Eukaryota; kingdom Metazoa; phylum Chordata; class Mammalia; order Chiroptera; family Vespertilionidae; genus Myotis; species Myotis yumanensis. The sequence continues at coordinate 19,405,469 of NW_027223769.1, forward strand.
AAGTATGGTCCCCTCACCTAGAGTTCCCTTCTCCCACGACACCCAATGGAACACGTGAATGTCCACTGTTGGGCATTTCTTTTCCCTCCTTTCACCTTCACTCCCATTTTCTCCATGGATCTTGCAGCTTCAAGTTTATTCCTGTCTCTCCCTTTTATTACTATTTTTACTTATTCTTTTTTAATTGCATAAGAGATCCATATTTGTAGAAACTAACACAGGTATACTTTTTAAAAACGTACGTAATTCCAACTGCTTCCCTTCAATCCAACCGCTGACCTAGCCAAGGTCTCCTGGTATCCCCTGGGGCATTTCTAGCAGCCCCCTATTTAAGTCAAAACTAGAACTCCTTTCGGGGCTTCGGGGGGTGTCCTGTGAGCTGGAGTGAGACCACATTCCTTCTGCCATGGCCTCTCACCTCAGGTGTGCACCCTCAGCCATGACCTTGAACCTGGCTAGATCAATCTCCTCAAGATACCCATAAACTTGGTTCCCGCTGTTTGACCTTAACCACATGCAATCTTATATTTATTTGTGCAATTCTTTGCCTGCCTCCTCTAGAAAACAGGAAGGTCTTTTTCTGCTCACCATGTTATTCCTGGCACCCAGCATAATGCCTGGCTCACGGGAGATAGCTAATATATTGTTGTTCATTTTCTTTTCATCTTTTGCAAAGAATTATTGGGGGGCCTCTCTATTGCCTTTCTCTGCAGCAAACCTCTTGTTCTCCTCCGGTCTCAGGCATGATCTAGAAAAACAGACTTCCTTGATCTAATCTAGAGTCACTCAGTTATTTTCCACCTAGTCCCCTGGGACCTTCAAAGTGGCCGGTTGTGACAGTGCCATTCTTAGTGCACCTTTACACGTGTAAACACCTTTACATACACAAACACCATGACATTCATCCCTTTTACGGAGTCCGAGGGTCTCCTTTGTTTGGTGTTTAGCAGAAAAAGACCAGTGCTCCCCTTTGCTCTTATTTTCCTACAATCTGTTCTCGATGCTCTTCTTAACAATATAAATTAGGTCAAGGTCACTGCTCAGCAAAACCCCTTCAATGACTTCCATTGAACCTAAATAAAATCTATGGTCCAACAGGCCCTCCTGGCCCTGGCTCCTGTTCTGCCTCAAGCTTCACTTTGTACCTGGCTTCCACTAGACCTTGACACTGGACTTCCTTCCACTGGCTGCACAGCCCACACCTGGTTGGACTTATGCCCTTGCACTAAGCCATGGTTGTCACCCTTAGCTATACCTTCGACTCTCCTGGCAGCTGCTTATTTTAAACATCTTCTCCATAGTCAAGCTTCAGCTTAAATCCCCGATCATCCTCATGAAGCATGGTCTACCATAGACTGAGCCACAGAAATACAGAAATATCTGTATCTCCATCATTGTTGCTTCCCTCTCTCATTAGACTCCAGGAGAGCAGAGAATTCTCCTGATGCTTCTTCACTCTATACCCAAAACTTCCCAAGCAGCCCTAGCATGTCATAATTGCTCAATAATCAGTTATTGGAGGAATAAATATGTAAATGCATAAATTAATGGACAAATAGTTGAATTAATATTTTAATAATATAAGGAATATGACAGGCATCCCACCTGTTTGTTATAAAATCCATTATTGTTGCCTCAGGCCCCTTACAGCTATCTCCTATCTGTTAGAGCCATAATTTTCTCTTTATGTGTATATGTTAGCGTTTTCACAAGCTGTTATGCATGGCAAAGGGGGCTGAAGGTCAATGTTAATTTAATACATGCACCAGCATCCGGTTTTTCAACCTTCTGCTTTATAAAGAAGCTCTGTATGAACCTTTTTCCAAATAGTCTGGGGCATTGATCCATACAACTTCTAAAGTTTACTTCAATTAGAAAGAGTTTCAGATAAAGATCAAATTAATTAAGTTCTCCCCCCTTAAAGTTCATCTTAATTAGCTATTGTTTCTTTCTCGATGGCTTAGTAATTGGCTGGGTTTCAACCTGGACACAGAAGAATTAGAGGGGGATCCTCCCCGGAAGATAGGCTTTGGCACCTGACACGGCCCCAGATTCTCTGCCTGGGTTTTCAGAGTGCGGGGGCAGTTAGTGAAAATGAGCCTGCTAACAGGGCGAATCTAGGGGAGTGAGAATCTATAGTTCTATCACAGACGTGAACTTTCCAATTTTCCTAGCTGTTTTATATTTCCTGTTTTATTTTAGCCCCTTACAGTTTTTCTTTGTTTAATTGAGGCTTAATGGTTCTGATTGGAGGATGCGCATTAATTGCTAGTCTGGCTCTGGAGATTTGGACAAGCGGCTTTGCTGCGGGGATGCGTCTACAGCTTTTCTCTTCCAAATCACAGTCTTGGACTCAGGAAAGTAGGGGAGTCTTCCAGCAGCGGCCCTGTGTTCTGATGTCCTAAAACGCCCTTTCCCTGTGTCTCATCTAGCCTCTTGAGTATTTTATGGTTTAATCTGTGATATGTAGGGAAGAGGTGCAAACACTGTTCAGCGATATGATATGTCACAGAGATAATTTTAAAAGGAGTCATGAAATGGATGTGAGCAACAAAAAGTAATGTTTAACTTATTCCTCCTGAGAAGCGGTGATGGTGTGACAGGCTGTCAGCAGTTAGGTCATGCCGTGATTTATATGACACCCCGTGGTGGCGTTTTGGTGCCTCTTTCCTTTGGGTGCAGGTCCAAACTGGTGAATCATCCTGTCTATCTGTAGGGCAGCTTTGGGGGCTGCTACCTATCTGCCTCTTTGTGGCCCTGGGGACTTAAAAGGGTAAGCATGACAGACACTCTAGAAATCCTCTTGTGCTAGTGAAGAGGAGTCAGATTCCTCTCCTCCGGGAGGTCCTCCTGATGACCGTGCTGTGCCCCATATCCAATTTGCTCCTTACCGTTTGCATCCGACATGATGTGCTCTCCAACAGAGCTGTGTCCTGCCATAGGTGCAACTTGGGAACAGGTGTACTCAGCTGGGCCATCACGTGATAAACATCATCTTTCTCCCTGGCCTGAGGACCCCAAAGGACAGGGACCATGTCAGTCCTGCTCACCTCCATAGCCCCAGTGCCTACAACAGTGTGATTTCTGGCATATTATAAATGCTCAAAACATATTTGAAGAATGAAATTGAATGAATGAATGAATGAATGAATTATAGAGCATACTCATACCTTAAGCCCTGGAAAGAGAACTACATGACACTATCATGTAACAGGCTGTGCCCATGTTACAGGAAGATAATAGTGAGTGAATGACTGCTACCCGCAGATTATAAGTTCTCTCTAAACGGAGCAGGTGAGTAGAAAGTGCAGTCTGCCCGGAACTGTCACATGAAATATGTAGACAATGTCATGTGTCTAGTGAGATACGAGTCAGTTGGAGCCCAGAGCGATGTCAGCAACCTAGGTATAAGGAATGTGGGTCAATGATGGATAAGAAAGGTGAAAAACAGTGTCTGCCTCCAGCCCTGGGCTGTTACCTCTGGGAGGTCAGGAATAGTGTTGGTTTTACTCACTGTTGTAGTTCTTGTGCTGGGAATGAATAAGAATTTGTGTAAGGGATGGGGAAAGTAGGAGAGAAGAAAAGAAGGAAAGAGGGAGGGAGGGAAGGATCAAGGATCCCAGGTCCCTAGTAAAGGGCCAGGTAACTGCTGGCTCGATCCCTTTCTTGCTGTAATTTAATGCCTTTTCATTTCTCAGAGCCTTCGTTTTGCTCTTTTGCTAAATAGAGGGTATGGGAATTCATGAAATGGCTTATTTCAAGTGACTGCCACATTGCTGGTGCTCAGCAAACGTTGGCTTCTCTAACCTCACCCCTTCCTTTAGTCTAACCTCTTGGTATTGCCAACCAGCCTAGAGAGGGAAGATAAAGTGGATGCTATTTGTTTTAGGTCTTCCTATGGGTACTTCTCCTCCATCACCATCTTTGGGGTCATCTACTATGCCCACTGAATATTCTCTAGGACCCCGGCCCCTCATTTTCCACCCTGGCAACATTTCTCTTTCCTACAATGGCGATTTTTGGCAAGCTGTAAGAGGACAAGTAGCCTGAGGCTTAGGTAGCAGTGACTGATAGCAGCTTCAGGTGGTCCTTGGGACAGTGGCATTCTGAAAGAAGATGCTTTAGCAACTCAAAGTAAGTACCATTATCCCATTTAGCAGAAGAGAAAACTGAGGCTTGGAGAAGTGAAAATGGCATCATGAATGGTGCAGTTGTGGGCACTGGAGCAGGAGCAGGGAGGAGGGATCCTGGGTAGGTAGGAGGGCTTTCTTAGCTGCCTCCTCCATTGATGGGTGAACATTACTCTGTGGAGAGATGCATCTAGAACATTGCACAGGCTCAGAGTTCTCTAGAAATGGAGTGTGGTGAGCTTGTCAGTACAGTCTTTATTGTTTCGGTCATTTGCTATCTCCATCATCAAATCGGGAGTGGAAAAAGCTCAAGATGGCGTGAATCAGGCTCTGACATGCACCCACGCCCTGGGGTTGAGTTGTGCTCTGTTTTCACCAAAATAAAACCCATGTTTTGCATATTGAGGTTATGCATGTTGGTGAAAATGACAATGATTCTCAATCATGATCATGAGCCGGTTCACCTTGCAAGGATCAACAACTCACCAAGGTTTTCAGAGCAGCAGGTGCTGTTCCTGGGGCCACCATAGGCCCTGCATATACACAGGGACCCTCCCAGGAGCAGGCGATGGGGAGCACTGGGCGTGCATTTCTAGGTCCTACTGGGAAGTTTCACTGCCAGCCTCTATTTTGGTTATTTAAGGTTCCCGTAATTAATGCGAAGGGGTGTGGTAGGGAGAAAATAACTTGGACTTTGAAGTATAATAGCTCTGGATTTCAATTCTGCCCTGACTAGCTTATATCCTCTCTGACCCTCAGTTTCTTCATCTATATGAGTAAAATCCCACCCACCTACGGTTGTTATAGCAGCTTGATTAAAATTCAGTTTAGAGTCAGACAGAACAGGTGGCAGAAGCCAGATTCCATCACTCAGTATTATGAATTGGGGAAAGCTGCTTAACCAAGCCCTGCCTCAGCTTCCCCATCTTTAAAATAGGGAATCAGCTCCTGCTTAAATTGCCAAACAGAAACCACCTTGGTAGGCAAATTTTCGGGACTACTATCACCTTCAGAAGTCCATCCTCCCATCTCCCCACACTCCCACCTCAGCCACCATCTCCTTAGAGAACATGGAGCCTGATTTTGGTTGGGAGGCCTGGCACATTTGGATCAGGCCCAGTGTTCCCACTACAGTTTGCAGCCTGAGTCTTTTAGCCAATTCACCCAGCCTTCAAAGAGCCCTGGGAGGCCACACAAAGAAAAGTGGCTGTCAGGAGAGTGGAGGCCACCCTGAGAAAGTCCCCCCAAATGTGCTGCTCCTCCAGGACAGCTGAAGGCCCTGCAGGTATGTGGCCATAGGGTTCCCTATTTCTCAGTTTGAAGATGCTGTTGACCATACGACGTGCCGTGAATTTAGTCACAACTGTCCAGGGGCAAACAGGAAGCAGGGGCTCCAGCTCATAAAGCACTCACAGCCACTGTAACATGCATCACTGTGTTAGAAATGTGAAAGTGTGCAGGGCCCATGACTGGAGCCAAAAATGTCTGGAAACAATAGTCACCAAGCGTGGAAGGCTGCTCTATTCCAACTGCAGAGTTCTCCCTGCACCGTCGACTCGTCACAGGAGCCCTCACAATGTAGGTGACATTTTACTAAATGTCTCTGTGGACATTTAGTTCTGTGACCTTCCCAGACTAGAGTGGGGGGTCCTGAGGCTTGCACCCATTTCTGCCTGACTCTAAGCCTGGGCCTTTGCCTTTCACTGGAAACCCACACTGAAATCTTCAGGGTCTGGTCTTCCCCATTTGGGAGCTGGATGAGATAGGGGCTTAGAGCTCTGCAGAAGCAAGGCTAACATTGGGTTTCCTCACCCAAGGCATTAAGATATGCTTAAAGCAAAAGAACCAGAAAATCAAGATGGCCTAAACTGTGGCCCCCACCAAGGAAGTTAGAGATAGGGGCCTGGTTCCTGGGGTTTCAAGTAAATGAGAACAAGATAAAAATAACAGAGGGTATTGGAGAAAAGGGCAAAGTTCTCATCCAAGACCGTGGGCAGCCACTGAAAATTGGAATCCATTTTTACAGGTGTGTTTAATAAGTTTTGCAGTGGGAGGTGATGCCTGGAGACCTCAGCGTCATGGAAGTGGGTAACAATGGGGCCATTTCTGCAGAGAAGGCTGGATTTTTCAGTCTTGACCCCTACTTCCTTTCTACTGCGCCTTCTCATCAGAGAGCCTCAGAAAAATACCAGTTCTTCTGCTTTCCATTCTGCAAGACCCTTTTCTTCCCCTTCCTGCTGTTCAGGGAAAAGTAATCATTGTGGTGGACTAAAAATGTTGCCATATCCTCTTTTTTTTAAGCATTAATGTATCAAACCATTACCCTGTGCCCATGTGCCAGGCACTAGGCTAACCACTTTCCAAGTATTATTGTAGTCAGCCTTCATAACAAACATGTGCAATGGGTGTTATTCCCCATTACAGGTGAAGAAACTGAGGCTCAGCAGTTCATCTCTGCCCAGGGTCACTTAGCTCTGTATAACCCGTCTACCTCTCTCAGGCTCCAAGGTTTTTATTATTATACTAGAGGCCCAATGCACGAAATTCTTGCAAGAGTAGGCCTTCCTTCTCCCTGCTGCCAACACTGGCTTCCCTCTGGCACCTGGGACCCAGGCTTCCCTAGCAGCCCCAGCTTCATCCGGAAGATCGTCTGGAAGGACGTCTGGTCTAATTAGCACATTACGATTTTATTATTATTGACTAGAGGCCCAGTTCACGGATTCGTGATTTGTGCACCGGTGGGGTCCCTCAGCCTGGCCTGCACCCTCTCACAATCTGAGATCCCTTGGGGGACTGCCGTAGTCTGTGGGATTGGGCCAAAACCGGCAGTCCGACATCCCCTGAGAGATGTAGTAGTATGAGAAGCAGCTGGTGGCCGGGAAGAAGCCTGAGCCTGGGCGGGCGCTGTGCTGCTCCCGCTCATCCCCGCCCTGCTGCACCTGCCACGGCTGCCACTCGGTAGCACTGCTGCCACTTGGTAGCACTGCTGCCACTTGGTAGCACTGCTGCAGAGGCAGGAGAGGCTCACGCCACCACAGCTGCTCTTGCCAGCCATGAGCCTGGTGTCTGGTGCCTGCTGGTTAGCTGAGCGGCGCTCTCGCTGTGGGAGAGCACTGACCACCAGGGGGCAGCTCCTGCGTTGAGCATCTGCCCCCTGGTGGTCAGTGCTCATCATAGCGACTGGTTGACTGGTCGTTCAGTCATTTAGGCTTTTATATACATAGATTTTATATTTATTTATTTATTTATCCTCACCTGAGGATATTTTTCCATTGATTTTTAGAGAGACTGGAAGGGTGGGGGAAGGACACAGAGAGAGAAACATTGATGTGAGAGAGACACATCAAATGGTTGCCACCTGCACATGCCCCAACCTGGGGCCAGGGATTGAGCCTGCAACTGAGGTATGTGCTCTTGGCTGGAATCGAACCCAGGACTCTTCAGTCTGTGGGCTGATGCTATATCCACTGAACCAAACTGGCTAGGGCTCCAAGGTTGTTTTTGACTGCATGCAACTCCTTTCTCTCCACCCTCCCCACCCCATTTCATCCCTCCCCAGATGATTCTGTAGACATGGGTTCTCAGGCCTCATTGGGGTCCCAAATAGCCAAATATAAAACAGACTCTTGCCCAGTTGCAGAATATGTAAACTTGCAAAGGTGCCTGTCTTGTGTGCAGCCTGGAAAGTCTGACTCATCAAATACCCTTATCACAGATGCAGCGGGAGACAAGGAAAGGTATGTTTTCTTCCCGGGGAGACAGGCACGAAGACAGGGCTGCGATTAGATGTGAAGGTAGCGGCTCATTGGGTTACAGAAGAACTGCCGTGTTCTCCTGACCTTGATAGCTGAGATGTTTCTTTCAGAGACTGGCCTATGGATCCTGAACAGGCCCACGCCTGCGAGGAAGGGATTTCTGTCTCTCTCCCGTGGCTTGTGGAAATTCAAACAAAAGAGCAAGCGATCATTCCGGAATTGGGTTGGGCTATGGCAGGGAAACCAATGAGCAGGGAAGTGTGCATGTTGAACATGCACACTCAGCCAGCCCAGGTGAAAGGCGTATGTAGAAGTTAGCAAAATCAAATCAGACACCAGAGCAGGTAGTTATTAACATTACTGTTTCACATGCATTTTCCTACTTAGTGCTCACCGGGACTCTTAAGCACAGTCCAATTAGCTCTGTCTTGCAAGTGTGTGGCTTTGTGGTTGCAGGTGCAAAAAGTCTAGAAGGGGGTGTACTAACGTCTCAACAATGAGTATACATTGGGGACTGTTGAATGGAAGACCACAGAATGTCAGGTTTTACATTACATGTTTATTTTCCTTTTATTTTGTACCAGAAACAATTATTACTTTTGTAATGATAATAATAATAATAATGAAGAAGGGGGAGAAGGAAGAAAAGGAGGAGATGGAAGGAGAGCAGGAGGGGAGAGAGGAAGTGAAAACAAACGGAGTTGAAACACTAAGATTCAGATACATTTTCTAAGCTACTCAAGCTCATCAGCACAGGGGGAAGTTGGGCTCCAATCAGCAGCCCTCCCTCTGAGCCCTCCTGTTCCCTCCTGGCCACCCCGCATTTTCCATGGGGGAGCCGAGTGCTCAGAGATAACGGAAGACACTGCAGCGGTCCCAGGCCATCGAGGTGGCAGGGATGTGTTTTCGCTCTCCTTCGTGCCCGCAGAGCCCGGACCACTTTCAGGGCATCGCTGTAGTTCAGTGAACCTGGACACGCTGGGTTGGCATCAGGGCGACACAGGAGTGGGCTGAAGGGCTTGCGGAAAAAATCTTGCAAGCTGTGAAATTGAGTCCCTGGAGTGAAACGGCAGAAGTTTCTGGGCTGAGAACCAGCTGCTGAGGGAGGGTCTTCTTGCCCACCTGGGCTCGGCAGCCCCCCTCTCTTAGCAGAAGGCCCCTCTCCCAGCACCCTGCCCCACCCCGGAGGCTGGGGAAGCCCTGAGGCCAGACACAACGCTGTTCCATATAATTTTAAAAATAAAATAAATTTAAAAGTAACACACACATCACACACAGCTTTGGTGAAACTGTGACACACTAAATCCTGGACATCCCAAACAGTTCTGGGAAAACGCACATTAGCCCCAAAGGATACTGAAGAGACCGCTTGATGCGTGCTTTCCATTTCCAAAAAGAAGCAGGAAGAGGCCAATGCCTGCGTGCCATTCTTGGGGTCAAAAGGTGCCAACACAAGCTAGTTGGAGAAAATCTATATATGTAAGAAAAAATGGAGTCGGAACGGGGCGTTCTTTGGACCGGGCATCTTTCCTCTTGTGCTCAATGCAGTTTAGAGCCGAGAGAGGGCTGACGGACAGACAGCCTGGCAAGCTGACGGAATCCAGGGAGAAATCGGATTAAGGAGCCCACAAGACACTACCTGCAGAGTGGCTCGTGTGGAGCGGGTGGGTGTTTGGATTCTGTGCATTTTGCAGGGGGGGGGGGGGGGGGGGCGGGAATTAAAAGCAGCAGCAGCAGCTTGGGTCGTGGCTGGCACTCCCAGGAGCAGCCAAGCCAAAGCAGTTAACTGAAGCAACACAGCCCTTCCACTCAGCACCTGCCAGCCGCCAGGCTCTGCCAAGAGCAACTTGGTACCAACTTCAATCATATCGCAATTCAGAATTTAAATAATGCGACAAGACTCCTTTGGAACCTGACCAGGGACTGCTCAGGGCAGTAATTTTCCTTTTAGCAGCAGGAGCTGAGAATCTACAATTTCCAAAAGATAACACCACTCCACCCTTCCCTCAGAAAGCCCAGAACGGTAGCGGAGGGAGAGAAGTTCACCCAGGAGAGCCCATGACAATGGAAGGCTCTCAGTTCCTGAGCGGGGACAGGGCGGTGCCTTCGCATCAACCCACTCAGGGGTGAGATGAACCACCTCTTTGGGACAGCAGTCATGCCTTCCAAATGTGAGGGTGACAACTCAATAAGGGCGTTCAACCTGAGCTTGGGGAGCTGGCCTCGTTCTGAACCAAATTTATTAGGAGCCCTTTCCAGCCCACTTCTAGCTAGCTAGCTTCCTTTCGTCCAAAACCACCATAGCCAACGGCATCGCACGGTCTCTCATGCCCTTGGTCGGATCTCACTGACTTTCCCTCCCCACAAATGCAAAATGAGATCATAGGAGCTTTTCGAATTCCCATTCATGTACCCTGTCAGGGATTGGCCTCACATGCAAAAAGGAAAAAAAAGAAAAAAAAAGTGGCTGAACCTTGTGCAAATGAGACTAAGATTGCATGATGCCTGCTTCCATTAAAGGAAAAAATTAGGAGGGGAAATGCAAAGGTTTTATTAATTCCCGATTCTAGGAGCTCATTCCTCTTTGATATTTATCCGTTCGTTCTGCTAACTGACCACTGCTGGCCATGTGATGGATAATGCCCTTTAAGACACCTTGTAAGTTACAGTAATGTCACCAGGCTATTAACCTCTGGATATTTGCATTATTAGTCAATTTCCTAAGTCCTTGGAGTTTAAAGCAGCCACTGAGGATTTTTTTTTAAATATTCATTTTGCAGGATCCGGGAATTGAGTTGTATGAATTTTCCACAGCATAGAGTTTTGTTTGAAAGGGGAATCGTCCATGGCCCCTGCCTGACTGGGAGGGAGATATGCTAAGGGCTGTCTCATAATTTATGGGAGAAGTTTACTGTAGGGAGCACATTTCTAACCAAACTCGACATCCATTCCCTCTGCGTGTGGGGGCCGGGATTGTTTCCTTGCCATAGAGTGTATTCAAGTGGAAGCATTTTAGCTTTGGACGAGTGTTATGAGCCTCCTTTAAAAATGAAATATGTGTCCAGATAAAATATTCACGCTCTATAATGTGAGGCAGTGCACCAAAAATCTAGGGCAAAACAGTTTACATATAAAAACCAACTGGAATATGAAAACATAAGTCCTCACTTAGCTTGCTCACTGGTAAGCGGAAAAGAAGGGAAGCTGAACTTCTGGGGAGATGGCGAAAGATACAGGGAACAGAGGGAGGGAGAGAGAGAGAAATGCAAAGCCGACAAAAAGGTAACCTTAAGTGAATCTTCTACAAATAGCCAATAAAGGTGATTATATAACACGGCACTTGTGAGAAGCTGGCCATGACTCAACTTCAGCCAATTGAGGCCATTCGCTGAATTAGCCCGACAACTTTCTTCCACCTCCACACCGCTTGTTGTTCCTCTGGCCTCAGTTTCCTCACTTATCATCGTTTCTTATAATCCACCTCTCATCATCCAGTGCTCAGATCAAATTTCAACTTCGTGTTAAAGACTTGTCCACCCATCGTCTCCCTCAGGGCTAAATTTCAGCCTCACCTCCTTTGGAACACCCGGCTTACACTTATGTTTTGGTGTTGTTCTTACGTTATTTGCATAAATGGCTCATCACTGGGGTAGCCCCCTATCCTCCTGAGGGTCGGACTCCTGTATTCTCTCCTCTCCCATATTCCGAGGCCTGGGCTTTAGGAAAGCAGCTTGGATCTCAGAAGGAGCAGATTTCAGAGTCAGGAGAATCTGGCTTTGTATCTGCATCGGATGCTTCCTAGCTCTGCAGCCGGCCGCAAGTTGCTGTTAATTGTCACTTTTAAAACTCGATCGTTACTCTGAGGATTAAGACCGGTATCCATCAGGACAGACTCAGGCGATGTTTAATGGGGCTTTGGTGTTTTGAGATGCCAACAGAAAAGGTGCTTTTACATGGGATAAAGTTCCTATTCAGAGTAGATCATGCCAATAACAGCCACGTTTTAAAGTTTCCAGACTCTCTGCTAAGCATTTTGCCACCTCCTCTTACTATTGCCTGGTCCCTGTGGTTTCATGAGGCAAATAATCTTCCATCCCCATTTTCCTGAAAAGTAAACTGAGGTGCAGGGAGGTTGGTTAGCCCGCCTGCCGCCACCTGGGCCCTCATGTGATGGAGGTGAGACTTGCCTTTCACCTCCTCCTGGAAACCCAACTCCTTCATCCAAGGGATTCTGAATTCCAAGGGACTTTTTAAGTAACACCTTATATTTTTTAAAAGACTAGATCCTCATTTAACCAGAGCCTTCGTGCGCCAAGTCCCTGAACCATGCCGCAGCTGATCCAACCCGTCCAGGTGTCTTAAATGATCAATGTGAACCTGTGTCGGGTCAATGCAGCTGCAGTGACCAGTATTGATCGTCTAGACAGCCCCATCGATTGGGTCAGGAGGGCCGTGGGTCTTCAGGGACACCACAGACGTGACATGGTCTGACCCTTCCCAACGCTCTGTCAGATATTATCACCACTGTCGTTAAAACAAGGGAAACTGAGGCAGGGGCAGGCAATCTCATGGCCAAAGGATTTCGAGGATGGGAAGGTCGTTCGGCTTTTGCAAATTCCAATCCCATACTTACTGTAGTGAACGATTAGGGAGGCAAAAGGTAGGGCACGGAGGAACTGACGTGTGGGCTTGTCGGTATTCTAGGAAATGAAACATTCTATATCAAGTTCCACAGCTTTGTTAGGGTGTGACCTGACGAGGCAGTGTAGGTCAGTGGTTAGAACATGAGCTCTGGACTCCAACAGCCCAGATTTGGTTCTTTGCTCTATTCTTCCCTAGCGGTGTGAGCTTGGGACAAGATAACCCACTGAGGCTGTTTCCCTGTGTGAAAACTGGGACTTGTATGCATGCATATTAGCATAACCAATGGACACAGACACTGGGGAGGTGGGGGCTTGCCGGGGGTGGGAATGGTTGGGGGGCGAGGGGTCAATTGGGGAAAAAGGAGACATATGTAAAATTTTAGACAATAAAAAAAAAAGATAAAGTAAAAATTTTAGCCGTCCCCCCCCCAAAAAAAAATCCTAAAGTTTGCCCAAACTGAGGGGTTTCCTGGGATGCAGGACTTTCAGGGCTAAAACTGGGGAAGTTGGTCCCCCTCCGTGCAACCCGGCCCTTGGCACATACAGCGCTCAGCACATGCTTGCAGTTACTACTGGTGTTATGGTCGTTTCCCCAACAGCCTTGGACGTGTTGCCAACGCTCTTATCTGTTCATGCATTTTCCACCCACCAAAGCAGATAGACAACAGTAAGAAGTGTTGCCCTTATGACCAATCCAGGGACCCGTAGAAAGCCGATGCCACTGTTTCTTGTCTTCTGGGGTTTCATTTAGCCTCCGTGAGCAGTGGCTGCCATCGACCCATGAGCCTTGTGGGGTTCCTGCCATGGAGATCACACAGGTTCTCAGGAGGAAACCAAAGAATCTCTGCTTACACCAGTCTGGCTAAGCTTGGATCACCCTGCTCTAGTTGCATGGGGAAACTGAGGCAGCTCAGTAGCCGTATGCCTTCATATTACATTTTCATGCTTGTAAATTAGACAATGCACTGACATAATAGTCATCAGTTGGCCACAGTGCTGAGTCCGCAGGTCCACATGGGCTTTCATTTTAATGTTCATTCATCCGACGCCATGTCACATGCAAGCTCCAGAGATGCAAAGCTGAGAGAAGGTGCCCTGCTTTGCAAAGTTCAGACCCCACAGTGAGGGTCGTTCTAGCACAGTCCAAGGGCTGATTACTTATTTCACACTCATGCTTGAGGTCTACAATCAGAAAAGCAAGTGCGGAGGAGAGGGAGATGTCTAATGTAGTCCAGCTGGTTATCCGAACATTAGTCCGTTTTGTGGCCCGTCACATTTTATTTGTTTTCTGTTTAAACATTTGATAGATAGTATTGTCATGACTATTTTTTAAGTAAACGGTGGCAGCGGACTCTACCATTTCTTAATGCCATCGCTCATGGTTTTGGGGGGTTGGGATTGCGCGAGGGTGGGTGCCTTCACTTCCCGTTTCCAACAGGCCCAGGAACTACGAGCAGCCCCGACCACACGGGAAGGGGCTGATGGGCTATTTCCAGGCTTGAAAGCAGAAGCCCAGCTCCTGTCCTTGCACTCGGGAACCTGGGCCCTGCCTGCCATTAAACTGGGGACAGCCGTCCTCAGGTCTGAGACCCCGCAGCACTCACCTCCAAACCGAGGCAGGTAGGAAGGGCCTGGCTCCTGGCTCAGGGGCTGTGAGTTTGTGGAAGGAGCTGCCTTTGGTCAGCTGGTCTGAAGTCAGAGTGACCCAAGGCCGGACAGCAGAAGCATCCAGCTTCCCCACGCACCTTCAGTTTATGGTGGATGGGAGATTAGCTCCTCGTAGGCAGTGGGGAGATTAGCTCCTCGTAGGCAGTGGGTGTCTACTTTCTCTCCTTGATTCTCAAGTGGAAAAAGAGGCAGATTTTCTGAGATCCATTTTGCAGACAGGCAGTTTGGATGGCAGGAATGGGGTGTGCACCACGAATAGAAGCAGGAAATAATAATAACAACAACAACAAGGACAGAAGATGGTACCTATGGAGCACTATGCTCCAGGCATGTTCTTAAGGGCTTTCCCTTAACATAGCAATTCAATTCTCATAACAACTCCCTATAACGTAGCTACTTTTATCAGCTTCATTTTGAGGAGGACGAAGCTGAGGCACAGAAAGGTTAAGTAGTTTTCCCAAGGTCACACAGCTAGAAAATGGCTGAGTCAAGATGTGAAGCCACATAGGCTGAGTCCAGGCTTAAATCCTTATGCTATATTGGATATTGGGGTTATCTGTGAGGACTGGTCAGCTGGGGATAAAATAAAACAATGATGATAATAATAGCCATGCTGCCAATCATGTTTGCAGTGGACATTTGTTGAGTACTTACTATATGCCAAGAACTGAGCCAATGGCTTTCCTGGTAGAATGTCCCAGAAACTGGAGATGTCTTTTGCTTCCTTCCTCTCTTTTACCCCACACATCCAATTCATTATCACATTTTATTAAATCTGCCTCCCAATTCCTCACACACTCATTACCTCCCTCCATCTCCACTAGGAGGCCAAAGGCTGTCCCCCTGGTAAGGGACTTGGCCTTGTGTATGCATCACTATGAAGCTGCTCGGAACTTTGCACATGGCAGGCACTCAGTAGATGTGTGGAATGAATGAATGAAGTGCCCGGTGTTGTCATCATAACAGCCTGTGAGGGTGGTACCATTCTTTGTCCATGTTGCCACCAGGAGCAGAGATTTAGGACGGGAAAGGGGCTTTCGTGGGTCCCTCAGAGAAAAGACAGAGCAGGGAGAGCAGACATTAGACACATTGCCATGCTCCTGCATTCAATAGCCAGTCTAGTTTAAAGGGAATTTACCTCCTGTGATTCCTTAGGAGGCAGATACCTAGTCTCAACAGGAAGCCAGAAAGGTTGATGCTGTGATCCCGGCGTCCCTTGAGCGCTGGCGGGCCCATGACCTGGTTTTGCCCAATCCGATGCAAGAACCCTAGACTTGGAATCAGTTGTCACTTCTCTTTGGTTCCCTTTGTCCCCAACTTACAGACTCTTGCCAAGAAGTGGCAGGAGTGACCCACCGCAGGGCAGGGTGTCCGTGCTGGCACCAGGATCAGGGTCTGTGACAGGGGAAGCAAGGCTGTGTCCCATGGCAGTGCAGTGACAGGGGCCAGGAAGGCCAAGGCTGCAGAACTGCTCTGAGAGCACGGTGCCGCTTCCACCTCACGTCTCTGTTTTTGGAGCATCACCCTCCAGCTTTCCTGAGCTCCCTTCCAGCGAATCCCTCTCTGCTTAAAGCTTCCAGAGCCCATTTCTACTGCTTGCAACCAGAACCCTGCCTGTTACAGCTCGGATGAAAAGCGAGCCCCAAATTGTATCCAGTGTCTCTATTATCTCTCCTGTGCCAGGAGGGTCCAAACTCCCCAACTGCAACGCAGCCCCTCCCAGTGACTGACTGCAGGTTTCAGGACCTCTTCGCCCTTAGCCTTGCAGATGCTCAGCCATCCACCACAGAGAACAGCAGGGCACCTTCTGGAAGGTGCACTCCTCCATGGCACAGACACTTCCCACGGGCCCCAGGGAGGAGAGCATCCAGAACTTTGCTCCCCGTCTGACCCAACAGCACATCGAGGCTGCAAGTAGGCCGGGCCTGGAGCCACCTCTGCACTCTGGGCCATCCTTTGCTGGCAGCTCCAGCCAGCAGTGGACATGCTCAGTGCCTGAGCTGTTGCAGCTCTGCCACCAGATGCTGGCGGCGCCGCCGCCGTCAGGGGCTTATTGGTGGGCGAGCCCAAGTAATGGAAACAGTTCACCTGCCCTGCTGACTCCCTCTCCCCTCTCCCGCCCCTGCCATGCTCCTGGGATCAGCTCCTGGCGGGCCTGCTGCTGCGACCTCCTTTCTTTGGATGTTCTAATACAAGCTGAAATGGATATTAGCTGTAATTACTTATTCCACATGATTCTGTAGGCTGCTCTTTGTACCAGAGTTGAGAACCTTCATTGTCCACGTTGCTTAAATTACTGAACATTGTGCCATCCATTCTGAATTAGGGCTCATTAATGAGCTGGTGCTTCTAGAAACTCCCTATTTATTATTCAGAGGCCAAGGATAATCCAGGCAGCTGCATCACAATACCACTCATGTGACTTTTGATCTGTCATGGAAAGGAAGGGGGAGACCCACATTTATTAACTTTTTTTTCTCACCTGGCAAAAGGTATGATGGACACAAAAATAATCATTTAGTCTCTAGTCTACAAATGACACTTTTTTCCTGAAACAAAATATATATGATAGAAAGGGAGGCATCTCTCTTTTTTGTTCCCAGTGAGCTTGATGTTTCAAACCCCTGTTACCATTTCTCATAATCCGAGTGCAGAAAACACTTTTCTTTTCCTTGTCTCACCCACCTCTCTTTTGTTCCCTTTGTCCCCAATTTACAGAATTGAAAAGGCTAGTCCTGAGAGTGAGACCAAAAAAAGGCAAAACAAAAATGAATAGTAAAATCGGCCATTCAAATGGTCACATACCAAAAGAGAAGTTGGAGTTAGATTTCTTTTTTAAGGCATTGGAATGGGAAGATTGAAAAGAAAAAAGTCAACATTTCCTTCCCGCATGTTATTCCATAGTATTACACAGTAATACTGCCCGGCACACGCTGCGGTATCGCCCAGTGTCCAGGCGGCGTAACTGTGCATCATTAGCCCGTGTGACGGTATCAGCAGTTCTCATTGGAGGGGCTGCCGCCTGGAGCGGGGAGGGAGCGACGCTTCCCAGGCTGACATTAATGTCTCTGCAAGGACATTCTGCCAGGGTGCGACCGGTCACAACCAAATGGATTGCTCCCCAGTGGGCTGGACTCCAGTCACATTGTCAGGTAAACACAGAAATATTCTGTCTTCGCCTGCCAAGCCTTGTCAAGTATCTGTATTTGTTATTGCATCTTGGGTCCCACCGGGTTCCCACCCATATTTCTTTATAGAGGAAATGTAAACCATATGCTTTCTCCTTATTTCCACTGAATGTATCCAAACGCTGTTTGAGGCCAGACGTGTTCTTTCGCAATGAGTCTTTTGAGTGGAGTGTGTCAGCCTCCTTAACCTTGCTTTTTTTCCACATTTTGTCATGGCTCAAGTGGATGTGACTTTCTGATATAAATACGGAGTCTTTGTTGGACCCTGAGTGTGAAGAATTGGCTTCTGATTGTCCTAACTTTTTTTTTGGTTGCTCTTTTTAAAGAAACACTGGTTTATGGCGGCAGACAAATAGCATGAGGGTCTAATAACCAATTACAACACTCTTCTACGGTGCACCTCAGAATGCTTCTCAACACAGTGCTCCTGGTGGGCAATGTGAATCAATAGGCGTCGTTATTTACCATGCCAATGAGAGATACTTTTAAAAAGTCTTTATTGTTGAAAGTATTACATATGTCCCTTTTTTCCCCTTTGACTCCTTCTAGCCTGCCCCTGCCCACCCCTCCCGCCCCAGGCCTTCACCACCCTATTGTCTGTGTCCATGGGTTATGCATATACGCATACAAGTTCTCTGGGTGATCTCTTCCCACCTACCCACCCACCCACCCTGCCTTCCCTCTGGAGAGACACATTCCTAGAGGCGTTCGTAGGCAGTGGGCTTGGGGAGAGCACCTATCTCCAGGCACTGAGAGTCTTCAGAAACAACAGTGTGGACAGCTCCCAAGTCAAAGGCCAGTCAGAGTCCGCCCAGCAGGGAGCCTCCTTGAAGTGTCAGCCTGGGTAATGTAGAGAGCCCAGCGCGCGTCCCCAACCGCACACTCTTTGAAGACGCAGGCAGTGCCTTTAACTCCCGCTGTAATCCCACGCCGGGCTCTGATGCTATCTTAAGCCCCGCTATTTATCCGCCTGGCGAGGCACAACACTTACTTATTAAAAACATATCTATCATGGTTAATGACTTGATTTCTTTCCCTTTAATACAGTACAATGACAGGTGGAAAGGGAAGATGAGAGTCAGATGCTTCTGCAATATGCTTCCTGCTTTAAGATGTGGAGAGAATCAGCCTCCTCCGTGGTGCCGGGAGCAGGGACACCTCCCACCCCCTCGCTCTCTCTACACACACACACACACACACACACACACACACACACAGATTACACGCTTGTGTTGGACGGAAAATCATACCATTTGCAGTTTCAGATAAAAGCATGTTCGAGTGCATATGGGAAGCACCATTAGGAGCAACTCCGAGTGCCGAGTAAAACGGGTCATTAGGCTTTTGTTTGTTGGAGAGTGTCTCCCATCTGACAGTGCCGAATGGTTCCACTTTCAGCAGCTTATGTTCCCAGTTACATTAAACAGACAAACAGATTGACTATTTTGCATTTCTCATTTGACAACAGCTTGTCTTCATTTGCCGCACACGGTGGCAGCGCTGAGAGCTCCGTGTACGGCTGGAGCCAAGGTCCTGGTTTTGAATAACAGCAGATGCCAACACTGAACTTCAAAATCAATCAATTCTTTTTCCTGAGTGTGGATAAAAGGTCTCGGAGAGCGCCTGAAGGGGGATGTCTGCTCCTTACAGCTGAAAACACAGAAGCCACGTTCATTACCAAACTTTCTGCAGGAAATCACCAGCGTGGGCCACGTTAGGGAGGGAGGTGTTTGGAAGGAGCGTTCTCACCGGAGGTGCTGCCTGGGACCAGGCGGTTTGAGATTAGGACTCAATCTGATTAAGGCGATGACCATATCAATTGATCTGATTCTGGCACAGGGTCTTAATATGCAGCGACAGAAAGGAGAGCTGCACTCACGCTGGCCACTGCTCTCCGTAGCCTGTGGTCGGTGGGTTAATTAAAAGCTTTCTCCGAGAGGGAGACAGTCTGAAGGGCCATTTCTCACTAGGAATTAGAACGCTAACAGCTTGATTTAAAGTCGACCAGAACTCAATCCGGTATCTTTGGGTCTCTAACTCATAGTCCAGCTGCCACAGCTCCTCCACAGTGGAGTTCTGTCATTCAAAACGGAGGTCTGCCCACCACTTCTCAGTATCAGAGGCTGGGTCAGAGCCTTTGCTTAGCACTGTCACTGTGGCACCAGGGCTAGAAGGCAGGCCCAGCTGGCATGTGAGGGATACAGGTGAGGAGGGCGCCGTGGGTGAAGTTCAGCCATGGCCAAGGTGTTCTGTGAGAGGCAGGAATGCTCAGTGGTTAGCAGTGTTGCACTCTGGCACAGGGTAAACCACAATTCAGTTCTCCTCAACTTTGTCCCTAAAAGGCTGTGAGACCTTGTGAAAGTAACCTAACTTCTCTGAGCCAGTTTCCTCACCCACCCTTTGAGGACAATAATGTAGTTTACACTTCACAGGATTATTGTGGGGCTTAAATAAGATCAACTCTAGCCCTGGATGGGTGGTTCAGTCGGTTGGAACATCATCCTGTACACTAAAAGGTTGTGGGTTCGATTCCCATTCAGGCACATGCCTAGGTTGCAGGTTTAATCCCTGGTGCAGGAGGCAAGTAATTAATGTTTCTCTCTCTCTCCTTTCTTCTCTCTAAAAAAAATTTAAAAATCAATAAACATATCCTGGGGTGAGGATAAAAAAAAAAAAAAGATCAAGTGTAGAAAGTCCATAGCAGTGCTCAATAATGGCTAATATGAGTGTGTATATACGTGTGCATAAAATTTACATGCACTTTATTAACCTATATAATAAAATGTGTTATGTGTGCACAGATGTGTGGATTCACATAGGTATAAAACATGATGAGATGCAGAGACATTAAATGCATAGATATATAAGTGTCTAAAGTTGGAATATGTACATAATAACTATGTAAACAGATATAAAACACCCATCCCACGAGGCAGGAATAGCACAAGTCCTCCTCGTCCGCCTCCAACTTTGTCCCACAATGGTTCTGCCCTTCCAACTTGAAAAAAAAAAAGTACTTCCTTAAATTTCATAGCCATAGTGTTCTAATTTCATAGTGTGCCTTGGAGGGTTACCTGTGATCCTCCAGACTAGCCTCCAGCACAGCCCGTGTCCCCATTCCCCAGGGGTGGAGATGAAGGCCAGGGAGAGGTCACTCCCTGAGTCTGGCCGGTCAGTGGACCAGTGGGCAATGAAACCCAGGACCCCCCCCCCCCCTTTTCCATCTTCCCCTGGAGTGTGAGTGTTCCCCACACAGATGAAAAAACAGGATCCTAACAGATCAGCCACCTGCAGGGGAAGGCGGGGAAGGTGAGGAAGGGTTGGGGAAGGCAGCTCTCCCCTTTGTCAAGCCTCAGCTTTTTTGTTTGTTTTAGGGGACCTACTTTGTGCGTCCCCTCCTCCTCCCCACCCCCTTTCCTCTACTCTCTCCCCATACCTCTGCTTTCCTTTCCTCTCGTGTCCATGTGTTGATCAAAAACCCAAATACAAGCATTTTGATTCTATCAAAGCTTGCAATAGACCCTTTAGTTTATTTTTGAAAGTAAGCTTTTTATTGAACTATAATTCAATAGGCTTCTGAACAATCTCTTAGAAAAACTAACGAAAATTATTAAATCATCACTCATGTTCTCTCCCTTCCGAAAAAAATTGGGATTTCATTTTAGCAACTTTTAGAAATCGTAGGATAATCTAACATGCAAATAGTCAAGAGTCAATAAATGCTGGCTGTTTTAAAAATTTTAGTCCATACATTTAACTGGCTCAGGAACAGTCATTAGCCATGGTGCCTTATATAATACAAACAATAACCAGCATTTATTCATATGCAAGCCTTCCACCATCAAACATGGGTGTAGTGTGTATCCCATGCCGCACGCTATCCTGGGTTCTGGGGAGGAGGAACAGGGTGGACAAGAGGGCAGACCTGCTCCCCGCCCTGGGCAATAGCTGAGCGTCACACAGGAGTCCTAAGAGCTGAACAATTCAAGCCTGGTTCTCGGGGGTTATAATTTTTAGGGTGAAAGTTATGGCGGTGGGCCAGAATGGTTTAGCATAAAACAAAAGGATAAAGCCTTTAAAAAGTCAAACTCAGCATCAACAGAGGAGAGAGAAAATAAGGAAGCAAGCAACTTGGGCCATGTGATGTGAGTGTGCTGGCCTCCACTTGGAGCCAGGAAGCAAGAAGCATTGCATAAGAAGGATCAAGGTCAAGGCACCTATGGGATGCCAAGTCTCAAGGCAGGACACCTGGCCTGAGGGTGGGTCCTCCCAGGGCCCCTCCTTTAAATTTGAAATGCTCAGAGCATCAAAGCTCATTTCAGGCTGGAGGCAGGCTCACCATCCGGAGATAACTCTAAAAATCCCCCAACAGTTAATTGCTTATTTCCCTCTCTTCACCCCCATCCCCCACCAACCTTCCCCCCACCCACCCCACTTCCCTCCACTCTTTGTGCCTGGGCCTGGCATGTTGGACCTTTTGTTGTCTTAATAGAGACTGAGACCTGCTTAGGGCCTGGAGTTTGGTGCTTTAATTCAACAGTGGAAGGGTTTTTTTCTTTTCCTTTGTTTGTTTTTCTTTCCCGTTTTCTTTGCCTAAGCCAGGCGGACAATGAGCTTGCAGAGCAGAAGCTGTGTGCCCAGCGCTCCAGAACAAAACTCTCATTAATGGGAGGTGGGATTTCCTGGTCACAGCTTTTAGCCAAAGGGCAAAGGTCGCCCATTAACCAGCATCCAGTCTAAACAGGACTGTGTAAAAAGACAGGGAGGGAGGGAGAAAAGGGAGAAAAAGTCAAATATTTGCTCTTAATTCTTAAGTTAGGTTCTCTGGATGGCAATCAGAGATGCGCAGTCGATGATAAATGCAGCACTCGGGCTGCAAACCTGGAGCGCATTTGCTGGGCGGTGGGACTGTTGCGGCTGAGCAGGGGGCCCCCCATCAGCACCCCCAGGCAGCCCCACCAAGGATGCCCCGGAAAGGACCAGGCTCTGGTTGTTAGTACTGTGGGCAGGGGCTCAGGGGCTCAGCTCACTACACAGTGGCTTCAACCACCTGCCTTTGGACTCCGGGCCTGGGGCTTCTCTGATAATACTCCAGTTTCAGTTGCTCCCCTGCACAGACCCTTGGGGGGTCCCGTGAAGCTCTCATAGCACTGCCCTGTTTGCACCAGAGGACAGCCCCACCCTGCCACTCCCAGCCCCTGTGGCATGTCCAGCTCCATGCCAGCCTGTGGCCTTGGCATTGTCTCTCCCAGGAGGAGAAAACTCTCCCTGGGTCTTTGCATCCGGGCAGCTTCCTGGGGTCAGCAACCTGAAGTGAAGTGAGAGCGTCTTTAGAAGCCTTTGAACCACAGCCAGGCAGTATCCTCCTGGACCCTTCCCACTGGGAGCCACTTTCAAAGGAATGATTTGATTCACATAGTCCTCAGACTTGCAAAGTCTCCATCCCAGGATGATAAAAAACCTGGGGAGGAAGTGCTGGACCTGGGAGGCCTGCGAGGCAGAGGTCGCCTGTAAGACTTAGAGCAGAGAGGAACCCAGCAGACAGGCCCGTCCCCAGAACAGAGGAGGGGAGGGGTGGGCTCAGCACGGCTGCTCCTTCCCCAAAATTCAACCAACCAGAGAGGCCACTGGGTCTCCTCTGAGGACAAGAGACTCCATGGGCAGAGAGGCTGGAATGTTCTGCAGACCTCAGCCCAGGCTGACCTCCTCAGAGAGAAAGGGGCCCCGGCTCCTGGTTTAACGCTCTGCTCTCACTGTCTTGAATATGCCTAATAACTGTGAACAAGGGGCCCTGGGTTTTCATTATGCGCTGGACCCTGCGAATTACAGAGCAGGTCATGATCTCAGCTGCACATTACAATCTCCTGTGAAGGCTTTAACATGCGTGGGCCCTATTCAGGAGGTGCCTTTGGCTTTTATCGGTCAGGTAGGTTAGGTGTGGACCCAGCCCTCTAGAAAAGAATATAGTTATTATAGTCACTGGATCATAAAGGAACCCGGAGGGCGCACCAGCTCCCCCAACACTCCTTCTGAGAAAGCCCAAGGCCAGCTCCTGTTTTCATGGAATGATTTGCCCCTGTGAACCGCTTTATTGCGAGGATAACATGAATGATGGTGATGCTGTTGAGTGGGTGCTCACTCTCAGCCAGGCAATCTTCCAAGTGCTGTTATGCATCATCGCATTTGAGTCTCAAACTCTGTCAGGCGGGTCACGTTATTGTCCCCGTGCACAGACGGGAAGCTGAAGCTCTGGGCTTCAATAGTTTGCACAGCTATCAAGGGTGGTCGACTGGGGCTCTTCCTCCCCGTGTACAGTCCGACATTCTTACAAAATCGTGATGCCCTCCTAGGCTTCCCCAACATCATGCCCAGCACACAGTAGGTTCCCGGCAAACGCCTGTGGAATCAGTTCTTCCACAAAAGACTTTGCCATGTTTTGTTATTTTCTTTGGGCAGGAAACTTTCTATTGCTCTCAGTACTATCAAGAATGATTGCCAAGAAAAACCCCTCAAATGTATTTTCCATGTTGTCTTACTTGGATCTCCTTTGCTACCCCATAATATTATGATGGCCTTGAGCTCACCTATGGAGCAGGACTTCATGACATGAACACTAACATGTTCCAGACTTCATCCCCACAAATATCATCCTGGAAAGTGACCGGCTGGGAACAAGAAGCAGCTGTTCAAAGCAGACTCAGCCAGAGACAGGGCATCATGCAGCAGCATAGACAATGGCCAAGGCTGTAGATGGGGAGATTTCCGTGAATCTATTCTGCAAAGGGTCTTTGCTTTTTCCAAAAGGCAAAGTTGGGTGCCCACAGAGGAGTGTACATCCAGCAGGGCATGGAAAGCAGAGTCACAAGCTCAGAAAATGTGGAAGAGCAACTGAACCATCTCAGTAGGTTTGAACTTGAGGGGTGAACGTGTAGGGCTGGAGAGAAAATGGGTGGCACATTTCCCATTAATCTCAGTGCTTGCTGGGCAGGGCCATTCCTGGGTTCTGGGGTTTTGCTTCCCTTGACCCTGGGGCAGGTGAGGAAACAGATCAAGTCCTTTGTTGTTGTTGATCCTCACTTAAGGATATTTTTCCATATATATATGCCTAAGCGACCATCGCAACCGAACGGATGACCGAACAGGCTGCGTGGGGCGACCAGGCCGGCAGGGGGGTTAGTGAGGGGTGACCAAATGACCAAGCAGCAGGCTGTGTGGGGCAACCAGGCCAGCAGGGGGGGCAGTTGGAGGCAACCAGGCCGGTGGGGGGGAGGGGGGAGGGCAGGTAGGGACAGTTGGGGGCAATCAGGCCAGCAGGCAGAGGCAGTTAGGGGTGATCAGGCTAGTGGGGGGGGGGGGGGCAGTTAGGGGCGATCAGGCAGGCAGGCAGGTGAGCGGTTAGGAGCCAGTGGTTCAGGATTGTGAGAGGGATGTCCGACTGCCAGTTTAGGCCCAATCCCGCTGCCAGTTTAGGCGCGATCCCCAGGCCTATACAGGCAGTCAGACATCCTCTGAGGGGTCCCGGATTGGAGAGGGTGCAGGCTGGGCTGAGGGGACCCTCGGGACCCTCCCCACCCCCCATGCACGAATTTCGTGCACCCGGCCTCTAGAGTGTGTGTGTGTGTGTGTGTGTGTGTACATTTTTTTTTAAGAGAAAGTAGAGGAAGTAGAGAGAAAGAGGTAGGAGAGAGAGGGGAGTGGTGGGGATCCAACCTGCAATCCAGGTATGTGCCCTTGACCGGGAATCAAACCCCAGACCCTTCTGCATGCGGGCCAGTGCTCTAACCACAGAGCAACACCAGCCAGTGCTGGATCAAGTCCTTAGTGGAGTCCAAAAGGCTTACAGACTTGGAAATTAAAAAGACTGAGGTGTTGAAACATGGAGTAGGTATGCTGTGACTGGAAGCTACTGAGATCTCTGGGAAGCTGATATTTCAAAAGATTTATCCCTTAAATATGTGTAGGACTTTTAAGCTTTAACTACCTCCTTGGCCACTTGTCTTCCTGATCTCATTCATAAAATTAACTGTATTTATTAGGTGCTTACTTTGTATGTAATAACTTACTTAATTCCACAGTAATGCTAAGAGGAAGGTTTTACTATTATCCCATTTTACAGATGAGGCAAAGAAAGATCAAGTTAGACAATGCTTGAATCAGCTCTAGGCCTTCCTTTACTGCTTCAAAGCCATTAACCCACTTAGAGAACTTTCTCAGCCAGTGGAGGGGCTGAATACATGGAGGTGTGGGGGTGGTCTCCATTCATCTTTATCTTAAGGAAAGCCTGGCACACAACCTGAGGGAGGTGATGTCCTGGCTTTGAAAAAAAGACCAAAAAACTACAGAGCAAAGATTGCAGCAGCAGCAGCACAGCACAGACATTGCTGGCCAGTGTCCTAAAGATCTCCATGAGGAGACCTCAGACTCTCACCCATGAAATGAGGATGCCAGTGCCTCTGCCTCAGAGTTTTGTTGGGAGGATTAAAAGAAGCCAAAGGGCCAGCTTCCACTTCCGCTTCCACTTCCGCTTCCACTGATTTTTAAACTGGATTGATGCTGTGTTGCTATATTGTGGTTTAGTCCCTGACTAGGTCAGGGTTGCTCAGTGCTGGATAGAGAGTTGGCTCTGTAGGACAAACGTAGACTTTGGAGCCAGATAAACCGCATTCAACTCCTCCCCTGCCACTATCTGCTGAGAGGGAGTAAGTTCCTGAGCTCTCGGAGACTGGTTTCTTCTGGCAACCCTACCTGAAAGCATTGAGGCGAGGACCCAATATGACACCCCTTCTTGACAACACTGCACCTACCTAAACAGTTCCTGGGGATGGCAGTGTGGTGACCACTGAAGCCCAGACCCTCAAATGCTATCAGTGGACTGCACCTGGGCCAGGCCTCCGGTGTCACCTGGAGGGAGTGGCTAGCCCCAGGCAGCCGGCACTCACCGGATCAAATTTAGTAAAGAGCTTCTCTGACCATAAAGGAATAACAAACAAGCTGCATTGATAAGAAGAAACGGCCTCTTGTGACAGTTCATCGCTAAAGACTGATTGTCACCTTTCCCCAATTCGATTCTTTGCCTAAGGAAAAAGGACAAGCAGGGGAGAGATGTCCAGAACAGTTCCTGTGATGATTACATGACTAGGAGCTCTTGCCATCAGAGAGTGACCCTGACATTATCTCCAAAGCGGCTGAAATGTTGCTTTGTCCCTGAATTCAAGTCTCTTCAGAATTACCTAAGAACATTCCCGTAGAAGGTTCTATAGATCCCCAGGTAGATTGTGATGGCATCTCAATTACCCCGGGGGCCACTGCCTCTTGCACAATCACCATATCTTACCTTATTACAGAAAATCTGTGTGGAGAATCTCTCCACTGGGCCCCATCCAGGCAATGACCTACCAGCTGTGCAGGGCATGGGACTGAAATTGTCTGATCCGGTCTCCGATAGAGACAAAGCCCGCCTCTCCTCCAGCACTTCTCTCTGCAGTGAGAAGCCAGATAATATAATCTGATGTGGTTCTTGCATCTTTGATCCAACAATGGGACACTCTGATAAAGTGATCTTTTCCTTCCCAGAGATACCAGACATAGCTTGGACTAGGTGAACACCAAGGCTAGTCCAAGGGGCACGAGGAAAGGGTAGTCATCTGCGACCTGGTAGCCAGCAGCAACAGGCCAGGATGCAAAGGGCATAGGTCATGGAATCAGATGGCATGAGCTAGTCCCTAGCTCTGTAAGTCCTGTTTGGCTCATTTGATGGTGATCTTCATGTAGACCTTCCATTTTCTTACAGGGAAAAAATAGGATATTGCATATTATATATAAAATACAGTTAATGTACAGAACGGGTGTATCACACAACAGGCATTTTTTAAAAACCATAACCTTGGGGGGAGGGGAGGAAGAAACTTTAACCTCAAGGTTCTTTCAGCTGGTCTAATAATCATATAGACATGAGGCAGATTAGCAAGAAAACATAACCAAATTTAATACATACCTAGTATGGGAACTCCGCATACATGACAGAGTCAGAGACACCACATGCAGGAAAGGTTTTGGGACAGAAGGGGGGATCTAGGTGTATAAGACATCCTGAGCGAGGGATGAGGTCCTGCACTGTGGTGGCTTCCAAGGGTCACCATAAGAGCAGATGTTTAGTAAACAGAAGTTTGTCATGACCTGTGGGTAGGTCCAAAGAAGTTATGTCTGATGATCTCTTACTATGGGCACGGCTTGTAGTTCCAAGTTCTTCTGGGGTAGTCAAAGGGAGGGGCAGAAGTTTCTTCTGAGCCTGAAGCTAACATCTAAAATCGCCCTGAGCTCAAAACAATCCGCAGACTCCTGAGGCACATCTTGGGGTGGCTCGTTCTAAAGCCCCACAATCTCATTTTGTTCTCCCTCCCTCTCTCTAGGTTTCTCAAAGGTAATGCAATATCTTTCAAGGATGTCTGTTTGCGCAAGGCCTCTGAATCGACGCTTTTTGCAGGATGTGTGTTTTGGGTATTCTAGTGATTGGGGTCTTTTTGGAATGGCTTAGCATCAGGCATGGGACACCTAGGAGGTGGTCTTGCCCAGTACAGACTTCTGAGCTCTTTCCTTCTGCCTAGATCAGGCCACAACAGGGACCCAAACAGCACAAAGGGGTCCTCTCACAGTTCTGGAGACTAGAGGTTGGAAATGAAGGTGCTGGCAGGGCCGCAAAGGAGAGGAGATCAGGGAAGAGACCTTAGGGCATAAGAGATGACCGCCCCTTTCCCAAGTGTGGATATGTCCATGCATTGCCCTGTAATTTGTGGAGGGTCTGATGGAAGATGTGAGAAAACTAGTCTCTGGATAGACCTGTGCAGACCCGAGTATTTCTGATGGGCGATCAGCATTTCTTCACAATGGCCCTCAGCTGTCACTGTGCCTAAGCCCCTGGAGGAAACACGTGCAAGTGCAATTCAGATTCCCAGGCCCCACCCACTGAAACTGTGGTCTGGATCCTCTTGGGGCTGATACTGGGAACCTGTGTTTTTAACAGAGGCTGCCTTCTCATGGAAGACCAGCCGTGGTGATTCCAATGCTGATTAAAGGTCAATAATTTGAGAAACACGGAGTTCGCTCCCGGAGTTGGGCAGTATGCTAGATTCCAAAGGAAGGAATGAGGCACCTTTGGAAGCTGTTGTGTGGAATGGAAGCCCACACAGGGCCTGGAAGCATACCTCTTTCACGCGTAAGACCCACAAGGCAATCTACACCCTTTGGCCTACCCTGCAGCCCAAATCCTGCGCCAAAATTCCTTTGTTTTACTCTGGATTAGAGCAACTGCACACACGTGACATAGAGCTTAAGCACACTAGCTCTTGAGTCAGCTGCGCCCAGATTAAATCTCAGCTCTCCATGGCTAAGCTCCCTCTGAAAAGGCCACTGTGCCTCTCAGGCTGGCATTACCTTTTGTAACCCAGAGGATCTTCAGAAAGAAGAGATTTCTCCATCCCAGGCACTGACTCAATGACCCATGTAACTAGTCCTGGGGAAAGATAATTGGACAACTGAGCCCTCATGATTTAAGGGAAATTAATATGTAAGGGTTGGCTCTATCGCTTAACCAGATAAGAGCCAGGTCTTGTCAGCCTGCTCTGCCCTCTGCCCTAAGCTGCCTGGGAGATAACTCTTTTATCTGATTGGAGGTAGCTTTCCTCTGCAGGGGGTCTCAGGCTTGGGATTTTAAGAGGATTTAGAACCAATTATCCCCCAACGTATGCATCCATGGTGGGGCAGCTTGCCTAAGGGAGCGAACTTTGGACTCTGAGCACGTGGACTCTAGCCCTGACACCTTGGAAGAATGACTTGCTTCTCTAAGCCTCAGTTTCCATGTCCCTGAAATGGGTACCAGGTGCCTCACTTAGGCTGCTCTGCAAAGCGGTTAGAAAAAACACAGGCCCACCATGTAGGGCCTCCTCTGATGGCCACAGGATAGTCATGGCCATCACATACTGTCTGTACCTTTGTATTAGTCAGCAGTCCCAGAATGGCCTAGAAATCTTGTTCAGTATAATGAGTCCCTCTCAGCATTTCCTTGCAAATTCACACACCTGCTTCTTCTGGGTTCTCTCTCACGATGAGTAGCGAAACAGTCACTTGAGCTGGACACCTGGATGTCATCCTCATTCTCCTATATTTTCTCCTACCACCCCATCCAGCCATTCCCTAAGACGTGCCAGTTGAACCTGATAGAGATTTCTCGGTCTCTTCTCTCTCCTCCACCTCACTGCCATGGCTCTCTCAGACCACCTCCGCATGGTGCTTTCTGTCCCCACCACTCTGCTGCCAGTGATCACAGCTTGTCACTCTCTGCTTAAAATTCCTCCAGTGTTTCCCACGATCTCAAGGACAGAGTGAGACTTCTTCAGGCTGGAATTCAAGTCCTCCCACAGCCTCTTCTTGCCTTCATACATCAGTAAGACCAAACCACTTAGAGATCTGCGTATTCTTCCCTCCGCTCAATTTTGCTTATTCTCTTCCACCTGGAGTGCCCTTCCCTCACCTTTACCTACTTCACCCACCTGCAAGATTCCACTATTCAGTCATTATTCTGATTCTCTATTTCTGCGTAACAATTTATTATTATTATTTCTTCAAATTCCATGTGTCCGAAATTCACATGGGATCCAACAGGGATGGCTCAGCTTTGCTCAGTGATGTTTGGGGCAAACTGTGATGACTTCAGGAGCTGGGGCAGAAGGGGCGGGCTGAGGCAGCTTACTGTCTCTCCACTGGGCCCTCCAGGTGGCCCGCTCCGGCCTCCTCCCAGCATGGTGGCCTCGGGGCCCTTGAGCAAGCTTTCTTTGATTCTCCCTCGCCCTCTCTCTGCCCCCAGGTGCCCAGTTCTCTGCTTCACTCTAAGAAATGAATAATTACAAATGGTCCAAAATCTCCTCATTAAACTGGGAGTGATTTCCTTGAATAAAGGACTCGAACTCATTGATCAATTATTTGGCAAATAATGGGTTCTCAATTAATCAGAGCTAAAATTAGGAGTGTTGATATTATTAAGATAAAAACTGTGCTCTTTTTATTTTTTTCCACTGCCTAGCATAGAGAAGCTAACCCATGGAAGCTTCCATAAGGTGACAAATGAATGAATGAATGAATCAGTGAGCAAATAAACAGATGTTCTGCACACAGTACTCTTCCTGATGTTAAGGGGAGCAGGCTAACCAAAGAATTACATGTCATTCTGGCTAGTGTGGATGCCCCAGCTATAATAACACGTAGGTCATGGCTGGGCTTAGGACTTGGGGGCAAACAGTTGGCCTCCTGCCACAACCCTCCCAATAGGCAGAGGTCTTCACTGCCAGCTGCAGGTCCTCAAGCTTCCAGCGTGGACTCTCTTCAGCTGTGTCCATCCCACCCTCCCACTCCACCCCCATGCCCCCCACCCTTCTACCCCCCGCCTCACCGGAAAGAGGTTGGATTGCAGAGTGAGACCCTCTCAAGGCCGAGGGCCCAGTGTGTCCTCCCTGCCCGGGGAGCGGAGCAGCAGCTGGGCTGGGGCCTGGCAGGTGTCTAACAGCCCGCTGCAATCCTGCATAACAGGAAGCGAAAGAGAACACCAGATCCAATTGAAATTGCAGTGGAATATGGGCTGCAATGCTTAATTAAGCACCCTCAGTCAGTTCACAGATTTCTGTTGTTGCTGAAGGGAAAAAAACAAAACCGGAAGGCAGAGGACATGGAGGGCGACAGAGCCGCTTCTGGAGTGCTCCTCCGTGCGTGGCCCTGCTCTCCCATCAGCAGCCTGTGCCAGCGCCGGGGGAACGCTCACTTCTGGCTTCCTAGTTACATGAGGTTCCAAAGGTGTTTCTCATTTGTTTGTTTTGTATGTGCTTTTGCCAGAGAGTCAAACCTGTGCCATATTCCTAAGAATGGTCCGTGTGTGTGTGTGTGTGTGTGTGTGTGTGGAGGAGGGGTGCTGAGTGTATTTGTACAGTTGCTTCTGTACGGAGGTGTGTGTGTGTAAATACGCAGGAAGTTGTGATAGGGGTTAGCGCGGGAGCACGTGGATGTAACTCAGTGATAACAGAATGTGCGTGTGGGTGTTCAGGTGGGCATGAGCTGTTCCATAAAGACATGCAGGAATGGGTCTGTGGACGGTCATGAGCAAGGTTCCTGTCCATATGGGGGACCAGGGTGTCTGCTTGAACAGATATTTCAATAGATGGGGAGGTGTCTTTGCAAAATCAGGTAAACTTGGCTTCCTGCTCCAGCAGAGGACAATGAAACGGGGGTTCCGAAGTCGCCTCCAGGCTTCACTTTGTGTCACACCTTGTTTTCCAAACCAAGCTTGTTCACCTGGATGGACTTTATGGGAAATTCTTGGAATGCTACAAAATCCACAGGGTATAAATGCATTAACAAAGCAGCTAACGTTTATTAAGGGCTTACTATGTGGCTGGTATTGCCCCTGGTGCGTTTCAATATGGATCTTACTTGATCCTCCCAAGAACCTTCTTGGGTAGGAACGGTTGCTGCCTTCTCTGTAGAGTTAGGTAGGTGGTCATGATGGAGCCAGGGTTTGGACACATACTATCCAGCATTAAACCCCCACACTCTCCAAGTTATCATGCCTAGGCATGGCGACAGGGAAGATGCCCTTATAACCCAGCCATTGTTGTAGTGACTGTAACTTGCCTCACTGCAAATTATAGGGAACCGAGCCTCAGTCTGTGAGCATCAGAACCGCTCGGTGGCGATACAGAGATGGGTGGCTTTGGAGCTCGCCTCCGCTCCCATGTCACCTCCTTTCAGGATGTCAGTACTCTCACTTGGTGACAAGTGCCACTGGTGCCCTCTGGCTTGCCTGGACTTCAGGTGTTCAGCTCCCAGCAGTATCTTTTCATGATTTCTGGCTGGATTCGCAGTAATGGGCTCCCCAACCCTTTTGGGCCATCAAGATCCCCCCAATGAGCTTCTTAAGGATATAGCGTCCACCCCAGGTCCCACTCCCAGAAATTCCAACTCAGTGTGTCTGAGGAGGAACCAGGAACTTGCATTTTTCACAAACCCCCTCCTCCACATGGCTTGGATGTGGGTTTCCAAGGCCCATATTTTCAGGAAAACTGCTCTCCAAATCTTCCAGGTGTGCAGCTTAAGCCCGCCTTCCCTACACCCGAGGAGCTCTCGAGAAGGAAGCCACGATTCTAAGGTCAGAGGCCACACATGGCTGAGCAGTGCCCAGAATAGGCCTTAAAAAATGGGGGTCAGTATATTTCTCCAAAGTCCAATCTGCAATGACAGGCAGTATTTCTTTAAAAGCAGCTGGGGAGAGGAGCAGACAGATGCCCATGGGAAGCCAAGCATTCCTCAAGGAATTTAAATGGGTCAGGAACTCTTAAAGAATTTAAATGAGCATGAAATAGGTATAGAGGGTTTTCTGGGCCAATATGCAAGCCAAGTAGTAAATAACTATTTTCAGCAGCGAGTTTGGCTGGCCAATTTGCATATACGTGTGACGCCCTGCGTTTCTATTTTTAGCACATAACTGTGCAATCTGTAAAGAGAGCCGTGCGCCTCGGTGGAAATCCGGGCTCCGGCTGTTGGCTGGGAACCGCTGATTGTCAGTCTGACTGGACCTGGAGTTCTGTATTTTAACGAGCCCAGGTGAGAGTTGAGAGATGGGCAGAGAAGAGGGAAGGCACACGTGTGAAGTTTGTTGAGCCCTTGTAGTGCCCAGATCTCCCCCGAAGCAAAATACTGGTGCCTGGAAAAGGGAAGTTAAAGTGGAGTTTGACATTGTGCTGTGACGTCAGCCTGGCACGGTTTAAAACAACTTCCCAGCCTTTCTTAAAAATCCACCCCATTTAGTCCCTCATGAATTATGATCATTATATCACTGGGATTATTATAGGACCATGATTATTATGACTATGGTAAAAATGTGGGTAGTTCCGCCTACATCTGCAGAACTGAAAATGCTCCCTGCTTCTCCCCTTGGCGTCCTTTTAGTTTCCAGAGAACAGTAATGAGCCAGATTGAAGGTTTTCTGGCAAATCTCTGGATGCCTTAATTTCTACTCAGCATGCAGTTGCCACTCAGATATTTTGTAATTACCCAGGGGGACCCTCTAACGGGTGACGTGGTGACTTTGCACAGTGAATTTGGCTTTCCGTTTGGATCCTGACACACTGGAAGACAACAGGTTTTCCACCTTTTCTTGCTGCAGGAATGCATGCTGAGGGAAGAAGGGTGCACTGGGCACAAGGCCCGAAGCACTGCCTATGTCCTGAGGTGGGTGGGGGAGGGGGTCCATCCTTTGTTTAGTTCTGCTCCCAGGTTCAGGGATGGCTGCTGGGCCAGTGAAGCTCTGTTCAGTTACCACCTGATGCCGGTAATGTCCAGCTGTCGTTTGCCATGCATATCAGGAAATTAAAGTCCTTAAAATAATTTGTAGCCTGGCCAGCGTGGCTCAGTGGTTGAGCGTTGACCTATGAACCAGGAGATCATGGTTCAATTCCCGGTCAGGGCACATGCCTGGGTTGTGGGCTCAATCCTCAATATGGAGTGTGCAGGAGGCAGCTGACAAATGATTCGCTGATCATCGATGTTTCTATCTCTCTCTCCCTCTCCCTTCCTCTTTGAAGTGTGTGTGTGTGTGTGTGTGTGTGTGTGTATATATATATATATATATATATATATATATATATAACCTTGTAATTGAGAAACATAAGTTCATGTAAATTGGTCCTGAAAAGACCCTCCCTCCACCATCACTACCTTTTCTATGGCAAATCACTGTTTTATTTACATGGAAGGTGGGCAAAATGGGAGAGTGCCTCCAGCTACCTGCACGTGCACAGAGTCAAAGAGCTTGATGAAAATTCAGCTGTGGTTGCTCAAGGTTTCCAAGGCCCACAGCCAAGTGTCGGGAGGTTTGGTGTGGCCTTGTTTGGTTCTGAGACACTTTCGTTTTCAGAATATTATTTCCTTTGTCAGATCTAACCCTGAGTTGATAATGACGGCTGAGGAGTTGGGTATGGTACACTGCCATATTTGGACAATTTTCAGAAACTACCTAAGATTTTTGTGACATCACTTCAAGGACTTGCAAAATGTTTTCTCAAAGGATATTTTAAAACTTTTTTAAAAAAGTTTGTTTCCCTTTCTCTTAGTAATTGAAAAAAAATTTTGATTTACTAAAGGAGATATATGTAAAGTTTGGGGCTATAACTTGAGCCTTTAGGGTCTTTCTAGAACATAAAGATTTATGCTTACGCTACTCTAGAATAAGGAGAATTTTTACCAGTTTCAAAGATCATGAAAAGAGGATATTGTAAACTTTTGCTCAGGCTGCAGTATCTCTGAAATACACTTATTGTGAATTGTGAGGAAGTTTCTTATGACTAATGAAATATGACAAACTTCCCTAGAAAGGTAGTTTCCTTTGCTCATAACTAGTTACCTCTGATTACCCATTCATTCATCCTCCCCCTTTTCCCCCCTCTTCTTCCTTCCTCTCTCTGCTTTTAATTTTTCTGTCTTATTTCCACTGTCCTCCTCCTCCTCTCTCCCCTTCTTTCTCTTTGCTTCTTGCCTCTCATGCTGATTTGGGAGACATAGTTCACTCATCACAGCCAGGGGTGGTCATGGTTGGACTGGCATGTCAATGGATCAAGGAAAAAGAAATCAAATATCTCAGAGTACATTGATACCCAATAAAGAATCAGCATCAGAATCACTGAAAATACCCCATGCTGTCTTAGGTCCAGTTTCCTAGAGTAGAGTGTGAGATGGTGGTTCGTGAGGGGTCTGTTATTACCTATAAATCACCTCTGCCTTATTCGAGCAGGGCGAGGAGCTAGGCAGAGACATGGATTCAGCTGAAGTCCAGCCTCAGCCTGACCCCACAGGGGGCTCTGGAATTGGTCCCCCAAATCAGTCAGTCAATAACTACAGGCTATCCCCAAGGGCAGGTCATACCTCCAGGCATGTTTAGGTGTGGATGCTTCTGATGGCCAAGGGCAATTCTCAGGAGAAGGTATGTTTGAGGACTAGGAAGAGTTGAGTACTGGTAAATCAACAGTATAGCAGCACCCACCCTTTCAAACCTTCCTCAAGAGTCAGCAGGCTCCTTATCTCCCCCATAAAACATATGTATTCCCTCAAGCACTGCTTAATTCAAGAGAATTAACAACTCCTCTTTCTTTTTGATTTCAGTCATATTGTGTTTATTTTCATTAATTACTCCTATTGTAGTCATCTATTCTTCCCAGCTGCATTGCAAATCATAGAGGTTTCCAGGGCTGCCTCAGGAACCTTAATGCTACTTTAGGCAACTAAAGGCAAAGCTCCTTGGTAATATAGGACTTCCTGTTCATTATTTCTGTTTCTGTGTGTTAGGATCATTTATTTGAAAATTCACCTCTGCCTTACTCAGTCACACTAACCCTTCCCCCAACTGTCCCTGCTTCCTGGCCACCATGGCTAAGACACCCTGTGCTGGGTGCTGTCATGGAGGCCTCTCTCTAACCCTCCTCTTGCCATCCCCTCTCCATGAGGTGAGAACTCCATGGCACCACCGAGACAGGTCCACCCAGACACCCAGGAAGCTAGAATTCCCCCTGGCCTGCCTCAGGGTCCTGTGGGGCCTCTTCCTCAGCTCAGACAGACATCCGCGAACAGAGTGTGCACCCCTGGGCTGATGTTGCAGACGGCTGGATATGCAGAGTGCAGTATGAACATGGGTTGAAAAGTATCCCCCAAATTCATGTCTTCCTGAAAACCCAGAATGTACCTTACTTGGAAATAGAGTCTTTGCAGATGTGCTCAGTTAAGATGAGGTCACACTGGATTCTGTGGGCCTGAATCCACTGACTGGTGTCCGTATAGGAAGAGAGACACAGGGAGGAGACCATGTGAGGACGGAAACAGAGATTGAATGATGCAGCCGTAATCCAAGGCACAGCTAGGATTGCTGGCCACCACCTGAAGTGGGAAGATGAAAGGAAGGGTCCTCCCTGGAGACTTCAGAGGGAGCATGGTCCTGCTGACACCTTAATTTCCAACTCCTGGCCTCCTAAAAGCTTAGAGAATAGATTCCTATTGTTTTAAGCCACCCAGTTTGTGGTACTTTGTTATAGCAGCCACAGGAGCCAATATGACATCTGTGCAGGGGGCCCTCTCTGTTGGGAATGAGTCTTAGGTAGGAAGAGAAAGTGATGCCCGTGTTTCCAAGTTTTGGTAGAACTCCAGGAATTCGACACTTACATTTGGACCTGGCTCTCTATGTTATGAACATGTGTTTGCCAAGAGAGAAGGGTAGAGCCATTTTTGTTTGTTAATCCTCCCCCGAGGATATTTTTTACATTGATTTTTTAGAGAAAGTGGAAGGGAGGAGAAAGGGAGGGACAGGAAGAGAAACATCCATGTGAGAGAGACACATGGATCCGTTGCCTCCCACATGCACCCTAACCAGGGCTGGGGAGTCCAACCTGCAGCCCAGGTGCGTGCCCTTGACCGGAAATTGAACCCACTACTCTGGTGTGAGGGCAAACACTCTCACCACTTAGCACACCGGCCAGGGTGTGTCATTTTTTTAAAAAACGGTGTGTTAATTTTACTTGTAACCATTAGAAACTGAGACTCCAGCTGTGCTCTTGGTCCAGTCCCCACGGATGTTGGAGTGAGCCAGCGACAAGCCAGGAAAGCCAAGTAACCACCAGAAGCTGGAATAGGCAAAAAGGGATTCTTCTCAGAATCTTTGGAGGGAGCGAGTCCCTTCCAACACCATGATTTTGGACTTCTGGTCTCCAGAATGCTGGGAGAATAAATTCTTGTTGTTTGTAGCCACCAGGCTGTGGTAATTCGTTACGGCAGCCCTAGGAAACCAATATAGTAGCCTTAACTCTCTCATCTTCTTTGCATCCCCATCCCCACCACCATCGCCATCATCACCATCATCTCACCGAGCACAAGACATTACACTGGACTCAAATCACAGGACAGTGGCCTCTAGTTAGTGCTGATGGGTGAGGATGGAGTTGCTCAGTCTCCATTATGTCCTCTGCTTGGACTTACCCACACAGACTGTCTTGATTTCCATCCAAATTATATAAAAAAAAAGATTCTTTTATGATGCACACACATTTGTGCTTTTTGATGCTTTCCCAAGCTCCCTCCTGCTGGTGTAATGTAGATGTCTCCCTAGGGAAATGTTCAAGAGACAGAAAGACGGAAAAATGGTAGCCACAGAGCACTGGGTAAACATTAGCTCCTTTCATAACCTTCCTTTCTTGGATGACAAATCTGTGGTGGGCCCCCGAGTCCCGAGGGGCCCACTTCAAACATATATTTGGAACAGTCTAAAGGGTCAAGGACCTGCTGTATAAAAAGTCCCTTAATGTACACTGCTCAGATAGAATTTGCTGGCACAAAAATTCCAAAAAGGAGTCTGTGGCCCATTTCAAATGTATTTGTCAATCAGCTCAAGGTTTCTAGTAAGGTATGTTTCAATTTTTGGACAGAAGACAGTCTTCACCGTACCTCCCCTCTTACTCTCTTCTCTCACCAAAAAAATCATGCCGCTGTAAATTCTGTCAGTTCAATGACCATATTTTTCCAAGTAAAAAAGTAGAAACCGAAGCCACAATTGACAGTGAAAATTCAAAATCTGAATTGTCCAAGCCAATCTGCTTATGAGTGCATCCTCTGGGCTCAGTCTCTGAGTTCAGATCTCATTAGATCTGTGAATCCAGGCAAGTCACTGTATGTCTCAGTTTACTCATCTTTATGAAGTCAGTACTACTATATCACTCTCATTTTAGAGTTATGAGTATCCAAGGAACAAAAAGAGCTTGGCCGAGCAACAGTCATGTGAGTTCTCAATAAGTAACTATTACTATTATGTTTTTATCTGTACAGAAGCAGGCCTCTACTTTGCATACATACTCTCAGTTAGAGTTGCTATTGGTTGTAGTAGGCGTAATTTTGCAGCTCAGAGGTTTAAGCGGCATCCCCAAAGTCATATAGCTACTCATCTCCTGGACTTGAATTTAGGTTCCTTTCCTCTGTACAATTTTGGACGGTCCAAAATGTTTTCACTCAAAACGAAGTTCCTCAAATATGAAGATGACCCATGGCCTTAGCCTTTTCCATTGAGCCTTAGAAGAGTATGGCCTCTGACTCCCTTGATCGGGCAGAAGTAGGAGCACTGATGGCACAAAGAAAGATCTTACAGCTCAAGGGCAATGCCCTGAGTTCTTTTTCTCTGGGATCCAGAACTGATCCAGGTGAGGCTGGACTGTGGTTTACAGTGACTACAGATTATAGTGACTGCCAGCCTATAGCAGGGCTATTGTCCCAGTCCTGGACAACTAGGCTTCTGACTTGGAGGTAGACTGTGATCCTGAAATCTCTCGGCTATCAATGGCTCCCCAGAGATCAATGCCTCCCAGGATGTAGCTCTTAGACCATTTGCATTTGAAACCCCTGGAAAGCTTATTAAAATACAGATTTCTGGGCCTCTCTTAGACTTGCTGAATCTGAATCTCTGCAGGACAACCAGTGGCCAAGTGATTACAGGGCTCCCGAATACCTGTGAACCACAAATGAAGCCATAGCCTTATTGTTTCTTGTCAATGAAAGAGAGCCAATGGTGAGAGAGGGGGGAACTTACCTAAAAATAAAAAAGCAGAGATGATGATGTCTTAATCCATTCAGGCTGCTATACCAAAAACATCACAGTCTGGGGAGCTTAAACAACAGACATGATTTCTCATAGTTCTGGAGACTGGGAAGTTCAAGATCAAGCAGCTGGTAGATATAGTATCTGGTGAGAGCCCACTTCCTGGTTCATAGACAGCTGTCTTCTTGCTAAGTCTTCTCTTGGTGGAAGGGGCTATAGAGCAATCTGGGGTCTCTTTCATAAGGGCACAATCCCATCCATGAGGACTCTACCTACATGACCTAATCACCTCCCAAAGGCCCCACCTCCTTATGCCATCACATGGGGATTAGGATGTCCACATATAAATTTTGAGGGGACACAAACATTGAGACCATAACAGAGGAAGAACCTGGAACCATCCAGATCCTATAGACATCCAGGTATGGTAGAGAGAATAATGATGCCCCAAAGATGCCCATGTCCTAATCCCCAGAACCTGTGAATATGCTATGTTACATAGCAAGGGAGTATTAAAGTTTCAGATGAAACTGAGATGGCTAATTATTGATCTCAAAATAAAGGGGTTATTTGGATGGGCCCAATGTAATCACGATAGTCACTTGTAGTGCAAGAGGGAGGCAGAGAAGGAAGTCAGAGTAACATTGTAAGAAGAATTCAACCCGCCAGGGCTGGCTTCCAAGATGGAGGAAGGGGCCACAAGCCAAGGGATGCACGCAGCCTCAGAAGCTAGAAAAGGCAAAGAACCAGATTCTCCGCTGGGGCCTCCAGAAGAAACACAGCCCAGCTGACACCTTGATTTTAGTCCAGGGACATCCATTTTGGACTTCTGACTTCTGGAACTTTAAGATAGTAGATCTGTGTTGCATTAAGCCACAAGTTCATGGTAATTTATTTCAGCAGCCATAGACATCTAATACATCAGAGTAAAATGGAGAGTGGCTGCAATGAAAAGGCTAATGCCCAGTCTACATGCCCTTTCTGAGGTTTTGCTATTTCCTTTCCCAGCACTATCTGAGCCCAGAGCTTGGATAGATGCTCAGAGTTCTGCAGAAGCCAGTGGGTTACATTATGCCCAGCCAGGGTCAGGGCCAGGAGGTTCTCCAGGGGTTGGGAGTGGGGAATGAAGAGGGTGCTGGCTTACCTGAAGGTCCCACTAAACATGTCTCAATAAAATGATGACACCAGAAAACATAACAAGAAGAGAATTCCAACAATGATGAAATTTTGCAGCTTTGCACTATCAGTAACTCCAGAGAGATGCTATTTTGATTTCAACATACTTCTTCCTTTTGTGTTTGATGCTTTAGTACTTTGAAACATTTTGGATTATGTGAAATGCGGAAGAAGGAGAGGAACAAAATAACCTCACCTAAGTTTAGGGCCTCTGATCAGGCTTTGGCAGAGGGTCAGTCAACAAAAGTCAATTATCAGGACCTGGCAAAGGAACACCAAGACCAAAGGACCAGGGACACAAATGAGAATTCTGAACATAGAGAGAAGAAACTGAGTCTGGGTGGAGGAGAGCAGGCAAAGAAGACACAGGGCGATGGTGAAAAAATAGTCGAGACTTCTCTCTTTAGAGGATTGTGGGTGGTTGTACTGTTAAAGGAACATGGTTGAGAGAGAAGAATGAATAGATGCAGATGAATGAATGAATGAATGAATGAATGATATGTCTTTAACTCAGTGTATTGCTCCTGGTGTGCTTTGAGGTCCTCCTGAAGGTCCAAACCCTTCCCAGGTCTACCCCAAACCCCAGAGGTTCAGATGGATAGGGCCCCTGGGTCACGAATGAAAGCTGTCCTACTTAGGGCATCCGCATGGGTTGATGCTGTGGTCTAGCTCTTAGCGTATCTGTGTGCAGAGATGAAAGGTCCTTGTGCCCCTGGCTGAGGCATTTGGCACTGGCGACGCACACAGGGGGCCTCCGGGGAGAGGGCGTCTGGGAAGCCAGGCGGCACTCCCCTTCTCGAGTCTGTTACTCTTGGGCCCGGACTAAAGGGGGCTTAGGTTTCTGCACTTTTCATGTGGCGACTTTCAAAATTGAAATCCACTTGAAGTGGTTTGGGTTTTCTCTTCCCCTCGTGGTGTTTGCTATAGAGAAATACCTTCAAACACAGCGCTGCTCAGCGCCTGTCCCTGAGCATGTTCAGAGGAACCCAGAGATGCCACATCAAGCTGAACGTTTTCATCAGAGACACCCTGGCTGGGCCCCTACCTGGTGCTCACTCTGCAAAGGTTTTCTTTTACCCCCATCCTCTGCTCCCCCCGCCCCCCCCCCCCCCAACATTGGCTCACAGGTGCTTGTTCTCTGGGAGAACAGGAAAACAAGCCATCCTTGTTTCTCTGCGGGAACTTATCTGGAGAATTTGGAGGTGAGAACAGGGTCCCATATCCTCTGAGGACCCCCCTTTTGCGCTCTGAGCCTGTGGGGAAAGCAGAGGGAAAGTGGGGTGGGCCTTCCCTCTTTATCCCACAGCTCTCGAGAGCAGCTCCCTCCTCATCACACTTCCCTGCTGCTGGACAGCCTTTGTTTCTCTGGGTTTCCCACCCACCTCCTTATTCCCCCATCTACAGCATATGTGAAAGCAACCATTTAGTCCCGTTGGCTAAGGAGCAAGGAAGCTGGGTTGATGTCCCAACTCCTAACCCAGAGAGACGCCGTGCCTTGTCCCATTTTATGTTTTAGAGATCCTTAGCCTCAGCGATGCTTACTGATAGTCCTCCATCCGTATCAGCAATGGATCCAGATCCAGATCATCAGACCTGTGTATGAGAGAGGAAATAAACAATCGAGGGCTTATATATATTTTTTAATATTTAATTGCCAGAGCCTGTGTCTTTGACTGTTTACTCATATGCACCTAATGATAGAGGTCAGGGGAACTTCGGAGAGTGGGTAAGTCAACTAACCTCTTTATTTGGCAGCTTAAGGAATTCCATCCCAAAAGTTTTAGGTGGCTTGGCAGAGGTCCCTGGGCACTGTTCCTATTATGGGATTTGCATACATTAAGAGACTAGCCAGTGTTGACCAGGGAGGCTCTAGGCAATTTCAGGTCAGCAGTCCTTCTTTTGTAAATGGGGAAGCAGGAGCCTAGGTCTCTGACCTGGCTCACACTTAAAGCCTTGACTACATCTTCTCCTCCCAAATCATCGCTTCTCGGCCTTTTGGCTAAGATCAAGTGTAGTATCTGTTCTCCTCCCAAATCAGAGTGGGCAGCAGCCTCGCTGTGTGGAGTCACTCAGCGAATGGCAGCAGGAATAGAGGTGTCCTCCCTTGACCATCAGTCCACACCAGCCAGGGCCAGTGGGAATATTGTCTTTCTTCTCTTCTCCACGGTCACCAGTGCATTTATCTCATCAGAAATGGTTGAGCTGGAAAGCCACAGCATCTAAATTTGAGCTTTTACTGGAAGCAAGCCAGTGTTGCCTAAGGCAAGGATGGGACTAGGACAAACCTCTCCTTGGTGGCTTGCCTATAGAACAGAGGACTGGAAAGAAGGTGTATTCCAGCCTTCTTGCTGTCAGGTGGGGAAACTGAGGCCCTGAGCCTGGGGTTGAGTGCCTCGAGGTCTCATACACTCAGAACAGAGCCAGGACTCCCAGCCTGGGTCTGCTTGTCCTCCTCTCTGCCCTTAGCCACTTTAGCTATGAGGTCTGCTGTGGTGTGGGGGACTCTCAAGAAATGTATTACACATGTCCCCCCACTCACTCAAGCCAGCAGAGAGAAAAGCTGCTTGTGGCACTCAGGTCAGCACCCCTACACTGGGGTGCTTCTTTCTGGGGTGCTTTCTGGGGTGCTTTAGAGGGAGACTTGCTATTTAAAGGCTTCCTGTCCCAATTGCTTCATGACCCCCAATCTCTGTGCCCCACCGCTCATTAGGTCCTTGCCCTCCTCAGACCCATCCATCTGAGAAGAAGGAGCTCTGAGGCTTGTACTTCTGCAGATGTACAGGATGACAAAAGGACTGGGTTGTGGGAAAAGCCATACACCCCTCAGAGCTGTGATCTTTCCCTGAATGGAACCACTGCACCTGTGTCTTGAGAAATGGTGGACCAGGTTTGCCTCCAAGCCCCTGCTTCCAGATTTGGGGTTTTTCTGGAAGCCAGCGGGTCTTTGGTGAGGTGGGGATGGTGATGGGGCTCAGGGGGAACCTGCCTCTTAGAGACTTGCCTCTGAAATAGAAAGTAGGTCTGAGGAGGTCAGAGTTCACTACTTCCCTCTGCTCCCTTTTCTCATTTTGCCATCACTCCACCCCCACCGGGGTGATTTGCATGAGAGGAAGTCTGAGAGGCAGGGACAGCCCCCTGCCTTGAAGTCACAGGCCACAGAGAAGGAAGATGAGCCAAAACCAAAGTGATTATTGCTCTGTTCTGGCCCCTGAAGTTCACCGGGGTTTCAAAACGGCTATATCTTCACCATGACCTTGTTTCTGCACGAGTAACATCAGGATGTCATTAATCACAACTAGTTCTTAAATTATTTTTTAAAAAAATAGCCTGGAGACCAAACAGGGGGTTGACTCATTTGGGATGGGAGCTGTGATTCAGGTCCCCACAGCACCCCACCTGTGCCCCATTTGCTGGGGTGGGGGAAGATGTGTACAATGTATGGCCATGGGAGCCCATCAAACCTGGAGACTGGAGGCTGAACCATGGTTGAGCCACTGTGGGCAGGGGCCCCTCCAGGGCCCGCAGATACCAGGAACAGAAGTGCATGGGCACCATTATGGGTGCCTCCTTGGCTCAAAAGCCCCTGGGCTGATGCATTTTCCATTCTGTGTTGAACTCTGTGTTCAGTTCCTAAGGCAAACACAAAGATGTCTTGGGACGGTAAGCAGGCTCAACTAGCATTCTGTGCCCAGCATGGGTAAAGACGGGGTTAAAATAAATTAAAATTGTTTCCCACAAAGACTTGGGCAAGAAAAGGCAGGACGAATGAAAACTAGGAAAT
Source organism: Myotis yumanensis (assembly GCF_028538775.1). Classification (NCBI taxonomy): domain Eukaryota; kingdom Metazoa; phylum Chordata; class Mammalia; order Chiroptera; family Vespertilionidae; genus Myotis; species Myotis yumanensis. Next base: position 19,449,471 of record NW_027223769.1, read on the forward strand.
ATCAGATACCTTCTACCAGGAGCCACAGCCTAGGTCTTTTATCTCCTTTAATTCTCACACTCTTAAGAGGTCCCCATTATTATTCCCGTTTTCTGATAGAGAAACAGAGGCTCAAAAGGGTGAAGGACTTGCTCATGGTTATACTGCTAGTCCGCGGCCGAGGAAGAACTCCAACCCACAGCAATCTGAACGCACAGCTGGTGAATGGGAACCTGGTTTCCCCCCGAGGCCGGCAGTGCACCAGGGACTCACTTCTCTGGATTGGCGTCCTTGTCTGAAATAGATGCATCGCCTGGGCAGGCTCCCTGTTGTAATGGCTCTTGTGTAGCTTGATTTCTCCCAGTTATTTTCGGTGAGACCAGCAGGTGCTGCTTTTTCTTCCTTCACTTTTAAGCAACACCTATTTAACCTCACCAGTAAAATGGACATCGATGAAAATGCTTGGTGATGAGATGGATTCACTAAAACGACAGAGGCAGATGTTTGGCGCAGTGTGTGAGGCGATGGTAGCTTTCAGGGCAGGCAGCTAGCTGGCCAAATCCCCGGAGTGCTTCAAGCCCAGATGTTTTCTTTCTTCTCTGTCTGGATTGGGAGTCAGAACACCTGGCTTCAAGTCTCAGCTCTGCCGTTTATTACCATGTGATCTCACTTCTTAAACCTCCAGTTTCTTTTCTGTCAAGTGGGCATGAGGAATTACTAGTAAACGCTTCTTAGGATCTCTTCCTACTCAAAGATCCTCCCATTCAGAGCCCTCCTGGTAAAGAACTGAGGAAAACACTCATATTATTGCAGACATCCTGATCTCGCAGCCCAGTCCCTCACCTCTCCATCCGGCACCCGCTCTGAGCCTCTTGCCCTCTGCCTCTCAGGATGAGGACCAGGTGAGTCTCCCCTCTGACTCCTCACCCACAGACGTGGCAGGGTGTTTGGTTTGCCTGCCGGGGGCTTGGAGCGATCTCTGCCACATGAGAAGCTGATCTCTCGGCTTGCCCATCCAGGATGAAACAAATATCCAAGGGTTTGGGAGCTCTGTTCCAGAAAAGAGGGCAACGACCAAGTATGTATCTCTTAATATAAATCACACCATCACACAGCCTAAGGATGAGGTGGCCGCTTTTGAATTCCCACTCCTTTGCTTTGACACGAGCTGCAGCATAAATGTGAATCCAATTTCTCTACTCATTACTGCTTGAAACATACATGATGAGAGAGCAAGATACCATGTCTAAGTTCTTCAGAAACTGCCACAGTTATTTCTTCTCTTCTCTTCGATGCCATCTACCTACCAACTTATAGAGAAAGTATGCCAGCTCTCCAATATTTGGGAGAATGCCACCCATTCAGATAGTCTCAGGCTGAGATATCTCATTGCCATCGGGGGAGCTCAGGATAGTGTAGCCACTGAATCCTTCCCCAGGGCACCTGGGACAGCTGCCTGATTCGCAGCAGATTCTACTAGGCAGAAAGAGTATGATAGCAAGGGTCCAGCAACCCCGCCCATCCTCTGGCTCTGCCTCCTACCACACTCTCGTGTGCACGCTCTGTCCCAGCAGCAATGAACGAATTTCCACTCTCACGTCTCCAGGCCTGTATCCTCCGCCTGGAGCACTCTTCCTTCTGGTTTGAATGAACAGAGGAGATATCGGCCTGAGGCCCTTGATCTAACAGATTTGGTTTTAAGGCTTTTTCCCCGGGTCTAGAACATTTAGCCACCAAAATGTCCCAGCATATTTCCATCCCAAGTCTCATGTCCTTGGTCTACATTTTCTCTTGCTTTGGGCACAGAGCCCAGAGGACTATTTTGGACAGAGCATAGGCTGTGAGTATTAAAGAGAACATGAGTTTTAAAATGTGGACGAGCCCTATTCCAAATTCCAGCTCTGATATTTATTGGTTGTAGGGCCTTAGCTACGAAGCTCAACTCTCCAAACCTCAGATGCAAAAAATCACCCATCCTGCTGGTTGTCGTGACAAAGATATCAAATAACATTTGTAAAACTCATGCTAAGTATGTGGTTCATAGGAGGAACTCCACAGATGTTAATCCCCTTGTACTGCCCATCTGCCCTGTGTGTGACTGTGAGGTGGAGGCAGCGGGAGAGGAAGGGGACTGGTTTCCTTCTAAAGATGTGTCAGCTGTGCTGTCCTCACCCCTCCTGGCAGTTGCGGGGGTGCGGGGGGGGGGGGGGGGGGGTGAGGGAAGAGAAATGCTGAGTCTCACATTTGTGCAGGGTGTTTCCTGCAGCCAATTCGGAAGGGCTCCTGACACATCCATATGAACAACTTAAGGAGGAGCAGAATCCTCACTGACCCTCTTTCCTGCCAGGAAAGAGGCTGCATTAGTCCCGCCCCCTCCGACCTTGGGCCAAGGGTGACCAATAGGCCTGCCCTCACCACTTCCCCATCTGCTGAGGGGCCTTCTCATCTTGTGAGTCTGCCACTCTGCAGAGCCCCCGAGGGCTGGCCCCAAGTGGGCTCCTGCGGCCCACCAGCCAGCCCTCTGTGGTGCCCCTGCCCCCTTCTAATTGTCCCCTCTATGAGGGCATGAGAAGCCCCTGAAGATTCTATGAATGAAGAGACTCACAGTTATTCATTTATCTACTCATTTATCCCCTCACTAAATATTCACTGAGCCCCTACTCTCCCTAAGCCTTAAGGTAAGACAGGTGGGAGTCATGGTGCCTCCCCCCGTCCCCTCCCAGCTTCCTCAGCTGCTCAGGGCCCACCCACCCCAGGCCCTTAGTCCCATCCTCTGTCCTCTCTCCCGGAGCATTTGAACCGCCTTTGTGCCTGTTAGCATTGTCCCGGCACACCTGACTGCTCCTGAGTCATTTTTCCAGAGGCCAGTCTGGTCATGTCAGCGATGGGTGTGCTGTTTCCCATCTGGGCCTTATTCTCTGTTATACGATTACTTTTCTGTAAAAGAGCTCACTTTTTTTTTTTTTTTAACTTGGCTTTACTCCAAGCAACATCATCCATGGATGTCAGTTGAGCATTACACCAGTGTGAGTTTTTAAAAATAACTAATGAAATGAAGACCATTTGTTTGCATGGCATCTAAGGCCATCAGGTCCCTTCCCTGGACAAGGCTGGCCAGGAAGGCCATCAGCATTTATTTCTTTACAAGCTCTTGATCCAGCACCTACTATGTCCCAAGCAGTGTTGGGAATATAGTCTAAAAATGGTAAAACCCCTGCCCTCCTACAGTTTTTATTCTAGTGGTAGAACAATTAAATAAATAAGATAAATGAGTCAAGTATATGCAGGCTTTTAGTTGATGACAACAGCTACAAAGAAAAAACAAATAAGGGAAAGGAGGAAGGAAAAATCTAATTGTAATAAGTAAACATATTCCTACCTTCTTTCTAATCTCAAGGTCTCCGCAGAGTTCCCACGATGCACTGTGCTCAGAGCACCACAATTCACCATGCCAGTAGGTTCCACAATGCACTGTGGTCATAATGCCCGCAATTCCCCGTGTCATTAGGTCCCACAATGCACAGGTGGTGGAATACTTCCCTACTTTTACTTGTTAAGGTTTTTCTGTCAGGACCAGCCTTCTCACATGTGCCCCCACCCACATTATATTTTTGTTTCAAGTCCATGGTAACATCATCCCTGACGCCTGCTCCCCCATCCCCATTAAAATGAAACCTCTCCTCCATGGGCACCTGGGGCCATTTCTGTAGCAGCCCTTCTCAGCCAGTATTGGCTGTTTATTTGTCTCGTGTCCACGGTCCCACAGGGCAGTTTTAGGCCAGGTGATGATGCCTTCAGTCTCACCTCCCCACCCACTATGTTGAGGCCTGGCTGGGAGGCCTGGGCCACATCCCCCCTGATGGCCCCGCAGTCTGCCTGGGCCTCTGTGGTCCTATTGGAGGCTCTGGGCCAGACCTTGGTGTTTATGGGCGGTGCCTCTTGAAGGGTGGGGGTGGGGGCAGGATGCCTGACCCCTCCCTGTTATTATCTTGGCATCTTTCGGACCTCTGTCACCTTTCTTGAAAAGTTAGAAATGAATAATTCTATTGGAAAAAAGTCATTTAGAAAGTACACGCCCTCCACAGTCCTTCTCCCCAGTAAAGATGAAAACATGCAGAAAATGAGGAGTCGTTCTTCCAACAAGGGCGGGTAGCCTGACCCACACGTGCAGCCTTTTCAAGGTGGCGTGGCCTTCACACCTGCCGTTATATTGTTTCCAGAACGCAGCCCTAGTAGCCTGACTCCCAGTGGTATTCATGCTTTCTCCAGGCTGTTCCCTCTGCCCCTTGTCCTGTCCCTGCCCTGGCTCCAGTCCACCTTCTCTCACCGGAGCCTGAGGTGCCCTGTGACACAGTGAGTGGGAGGCCCCGGGGCTGCACCACATGAGTGTGATCCGGTCCCCCAGACATGCTCCACCTGTGCTGCCAGGGTCCCCCACATCACCATCCCAAGACTCCAACACAGCAACCGCCTTCTCTAGGGATGTTTTCACAAGCAGGCTTTTAGTTGATGACAACTATTAAAAAGAAAAAGCCTCCTTCTTTCATCATTTCATTCATCCTAGTGATTTACTGAGCACCTACTATATGCCCTGCACTGTTCTCGGCACTGGGGAGATGCGTGTGGACACGATAGACAAGCTCCACTGTCATGGAGCCTGCCTTCTAGTGAAGGGGAAGTAGTCACTGATCAAACAGACAAATACATCATAGAATTCCCTATTGTGATTGGGACTACAAAGCAAGTAAGGGGGGGAGGGGTGACTTCACGAGGCCTCTGTCAAGTTATGAGTTTATAAAACCTGAATGACAGAAGGAATGTATCCTGCGAGGTGGTGGGTGGGGAGGATAGTGTGGGAGACACGTTTTCCAAGCATAGAACAGCATGTGCAAAGGCCCTGGCACATTAGGAGCAGAAAGGAGGCCAAAGAGACTTGAGTTGATCAAGGAAGAGGAGGTTGGAGCCAGAGGCCTGGTAAGGACTTGGCTTTCATTCCAAATGCCCCTGAAAGCCACTGGTGAGCTGGACTGGAGAAGTGCCTGCAGTGGGCACTCCTCCTGGGGGAGAGGCGGTGCTTGTGAGCTCACGGCACAGGGAGAACTTTTAACCTCCCAACATGACATCCGCGAGCATGTCTTTCCTTTCACCTTGGATGTGGTGGACTCTGAGGTCCTCCCAGAAGTGGGGGGAAAGGGGCAGCTTGGACACTGGGTCTCCACCTGCTCTCTACTTCCACTGCCAGGTGGCTCCAGCAGTTAGCAGTCTAAACTTGGACCTCACACCGGCTGAGAACCCACTGGTCCGAGACCTTGGGGTGCAGGGGTTTGTTAGCATGCTCCTTGCTGGCAGGGTCGGGCAGCCTTTGTCGGGAGAGGGGGTGTCTGTTTAGCCCACACAAGCCCTGGTGTTCCAGCGGGCCTAACTGACCACTGCAGTGCTGCGGGGCCTGACCCCTGAATTCCTCCGCACTCCCCAGGGCCCGCTGGTGCCTTATTCCTTCCCCAGAGCCCACTGAGGGTCACGGACAGGGTTAGAGGAGCCAGAACCCTGGACAAGAGTGAATAGGCAGCTTCAGTGCCTACCAGAGACCTTCAGGACAACAGGCAGGCAAGGAGAGAAGCCCGGGCTCTGCGGGCTGGCTCCATTGCAGGAGGGAAGGGGGAAGCATGAACGTCAGAATGGGACGGACTGGGCCCCAGAAAACTCTCCCTTTGAGCAGCACAGTGTGCAGCAGCCGTGGCCTGTGGAGACCTCTGTCTGGGGTGGCTGTGGGAGGGGAGAGCTGGGGGCAGGCCCCGGTGTCCACAGAGGGCCAGCTCCCTGGACGGCAGCCTCACCGCTTTCTGGAGCATGGCACATGGTTGTTTTAACTGTTCTTTTTTAAATTCTCACCTGAGGATAAGTTTTTATTGGTTTTTAGAGACAGAACATCGATGTGAGAGACAAACATTGATCAGTTGCCTCCTGCACACACCCCCACAGGGGATCGAACCTGAAACCCAGATATGTGCCCGGACCGGGAATGGAACTTACAACCTTCTGGTGACAGGATGACACTCCAACCAACTGGGCCACCCGGCCGGGGCCTGGCACAAGTTTTGTGGGCAGACTGCGGGCACTTTGAGACCCAGAGCGCACAGCCAGCTCTTAGATTCACAACAGCAAATCACCATGCACCCGGGCCGTCCAAACCACTCTCCCTTCCAGGGAAAGGCAGTGATCTCAGGGACAGACGTCTGTGGCTCACAGCAGCACAGAAGTAACTGCGGGCGCGCAGGCAGGCAGAACAGCTGGGAGGTAGCACGATCCATCCGCTCGTTGTAATGGAGGGTCACCTTTTATGCTCACTTAAAATTTCAAAATACTCCTGCTATTGAATTATTTTGGGAAATCATAGAAGAGCTTAAGGAGGAAAGCAAACATGTACCACCCAAAGATGCGCTCTATAACACTGTAGTCAATCTGTGAGAAATAGCATCGATATTGTAAATATAGTTTTATAGTCTCTGATTTTCACTAATAGCAACATTTTCTCATATCATTAGTGTTCTTCTTTAACGTGATAATAGGTCGTATTTATTGAGCACATAAAAGGTGCCAGATGGCGTTCTGTACATGCATAATGTATAGATTCAACACAGACAATGCTACAAGGTAGACCTTATGATATTATATTCATTATACAGATGAGGTGCCCAGGGGCAGAGACGTTAAACAGCTCGCCTGAGGTCCGACAGGCAGCATTGTGAGGGTCCCCCATGCAGGCTCGTCTTCACCCCCACTGTCCTCACCACAGGGTGATTTCTGCTCGGCACCCCCTCCAATCACTGGATGAGAGTTTACTGTCAAAACTCCTTGGGCATAAGTTGGGGCTGTTTTTGTGCATCTTTATTTCCCGAGGATGATTTCTGGAAGGAGGCATAGGCATGGAGGCTGGTAGTTTTCATTTTATTTTATTTTGAAATAATTTCAGAATAAGTAGCAAAAATAGTACAGAAAGGTCTCAGCTCCCTGCAATGATACACCTTACATAACCACATACACTAGCCAACCAGGAAACAGACAGCCGTGTGCTGCTATTAGCTGAACTACAGACACTGTTAGGATTGCTACAGTTTTCACATGCACTCCCTCTTTTTTATGCTCGGTGTGTAGTTCTATGACATTTTATCCCATTTATAGACTTGTGTAAGCACCAAGGGGGGGAGTGTTTAAGGCTTGAAAGTGTATTGGCAACATTTCCTCTGGATAGGTTGCCAAGAATCATCCATCAGATGGCTGTGCCCGCTGGGTGTTGGTGAACTGACAAGGGGCACAGTGTCTAGAACTGAGAAAGTGTGGTCAGGCCTCAGGGCAACCCAACTGTCCTGGTCCAGAAACCAAGGCCCATGGCTCAGACCTCACACAGGGACATGCCTTGTCTGTCATCCCTCTGTCAACTCAGGAACCCTCCTGTGTCTTGGTCCAAAGGTCAAATGGTGGCTGGATATTTATTTGTTTGTTTGTTCCTTAGGGCAGTGGTCGGCAAACTGCGGCTCAGCAAACTGTGGCTCGCGAGCCACATGTGGCTCTTTGGCCCCTTGAATGTGGCTCTTCCACAAAATACCGACTTCTGCGCATGGGCCATGAAGTTTCAATCTCACTGTACGTGCGCGCCCACACGTGGTATTTTGTGGAAGAGCCACACTCAAGGGGCCAAAGAGCCGCATGTAGCTTTTGAGCCGCAGTTTGCCGACCACTGCCTTAGGGGATCTATCTAGCTACCGATGGGGATTCTCAGTATTGATCATCTCTCATGCCAGGCACCATGCAGAGGGCTCGCCATACGTGTCTCTCTTCCTCCAAGCAGTGTGCCAGGGAAGCTCTCCTATTCCCAGTCACAGATGAGGAAACGGAGCCACAGCTTATCGTGGGCCCAGAGTCCGTCACTAATGGCAAAGCAGGGGTCCTTCCCTCACCGCCCTGTGCATCCCTCCCAAATCTGAGCAGACAGTTGAAGATGATGTTTTCCCCAGACCAAGGACGGCCCATCAGTGACGAGTTTAGAAGTGGCTGTCTATGACTCCCAGCTAAAACCTCCAACAAGCTCTCAAGATCAGCTGGAAGGCCCCTTGCGGCAGTAAAGCAAATTTGATATTGCTGTGAGGTAAACGCTGCCTAAATATAAAAGCATCGAGATAAGTTCCAAATGGATTTTCTGGATGGATGGGGTTCTTATTCATTCTGAAAGGGAGGCAGGTAGTGAATTTCACTGCTGTCACTTGACACAGGAGGTAGCTGTCTCCCAAGACGAGAAAAGAGGGCAGCCTAGTCACTTCTGATATCCATCGTGCCCCGGAATCTTAGACCGCGGGCCTGTCCCCACAGAGGGAACACTGCAGCTTGGTGTCAGAGAGCCGGCTGAGCTGTTTAACAGAAAAGGCAGAACCGTTCTTGGATGGAGATCAACCCGTGCTTTTCAGATGCCCTGGACGTGGGGGATCTCCTGCTGCATGGGAGGGGGTGTACATGCAGTTACCTGTTTGGGTACAAAAGCCAGGAAACAACTTGGCCCTTGGTACGTTCAGAAAGAAGACATGTTCAGAACATGTAAAACCAGCGACCAGGGGTAGAAAGGCCCGTGCAATGTGACTGCTTGATCTCCCGAAGGCCTGGGCAGGGCAACATTTCAGCTTCTCTTACCATGTTAAAGGCTGCGCCGCATTTGAGCATGAATGGATTTGGGGATTCTATTCTAGAATTTTTGCAAAGAAGTTTAAGTTTTACTGTATATAAGTCGATGAACTCAGGAAGTTCAGGCAAAATGATCAATGGTTGAGTTGGTATTTACGTTCCAAAACAGAAGCTGGTCCCTGTATTTGACCTGGTGCAGTTTGCAGCCAGGCGAGTTAAAAGGAAGGAGAGAGCATTGGCTTGGTGTAGAGATGAGGAGCTGAGTGGAAAGGCCCTGGAGGATTATTCTGTCTGGCAAAGCCATCCAGACACCATGATTCTAGACCAGTCAGAGCAGCAGAAACTGTGAGTTATTCAGGGCAGACCCTGACAATACCTTCTCTCTCTCTCTCTCTCTCTCTCTCTCTCTCTCTATATATATATATATATATATATGTATATATATATAACTACCTCTAAGATGTTCATACCTGTAGCAATCAACCATAAGTCAGGAATTTAATTCAAACTATAATGAAAATCACCTGTGCACAAAGATGTGTTTGGATTAGTATTTAAAATGATAAAAATTGGAAACAAATATTCAGTAAAGTGGAGATGATTAAATAAAATGTAATGTGGCCCCTGGTGGAATATATGAAGTCACAGAGTGATGCTCACCAAGGAGTGATAACAGAGACTGTGTTAAATGACCATCTCAGCATCCACTACTCTAATCCCGGGAGTATGTCTAAATCGTCAGTAGAAAATTACTCCACAATGTTGAGTAAGGATGTGGTTGAGTATTTTTCTTTTGGTTCAACTTTTCTGTGCTTTCACTAAGGCATATGGATTACTTCTATAATGTAAATATACGTGATGTGCTTTATTTTTAAAACAAAATGAAAAACAACATGTAGAGAGATACTTTTAAAAGGCTTGTTGAGGCACCGTACAGATGCCCCCAAAACATGGGAGGGATGGGGGAGCTTGATTGGGGAGAGGTATGTGCGCTGAATTCAGGAGGCACAGAGCCAGCCCTTCCCAAAGTAAGTAAGGTGGGGGGTTGGCGGAGAAAAGAAAGAAGAAAAAAATCTCAGGATTCTTTCTGCAGTGACAATATAAAGAGATCACTACACCTCAGAGCAGGAGAAGTGATAGCCCAGATCCCAGGTTCTGCGGACAGGACAAGCTGGACAGGGTCAGGACAGAATTGCCCCTTCCCATCCCCACCCCCCAGGACTGGCAAGTCTTCCAAGTTTCAAAGTCAAAGACACAGAGCCTGCCTGGTGTATCTCAATGGTTGAGCATCGACCTATGAACCAGTTCGATTCCCAGCTGGGGCACATGCCTGGGCTGTGGGCTTGATCCACAGTAGGGGGGTGCAGGAGACAGCTGATCAATGATTCTCTCTCATTGATGTTTCTGTCTCTCTCCCTCTCCCTTCCTCTCTGAAATCAATAAAAATACATGTCTTTAAAAAGTCAAAGACACAGAGCTGTAAGCAGAAAGAAGACACAGCTCAGTGGAGCCGAGGATGAAGGAGTAGAAAAATAGTATCAGATGTGGATGTGACACCACAAAAAAAGCCTTCTGGGGAGGTCACAGGAATTGACAAATGGTTACATAGAGATCAGCCTGCCAAGATGGGGAAACCGGGCAGGAGTGAAGGTAAGAGTGATTAAGATGCTGAAGTGAGCCTTGCCCAGATCTTTCAAAAAGGTTACAGAAGAAAAGCAAACAATGCTTTTGTCCAGAGCACAGGCTCAGGAGGTCCGCCGGGAACCAGCAGTCCTGAGGGGAGGGGCAAGGTTAATGTGTGAGTTTCACCCGCTGGTTCTAGATCTTCGAGATCGGCTCATTCTGCCCAAACAGGCCCAGGAGCCAAGTTCGAAGTCATTGCTTCAGGCCCTGCCAGCCAATGGGCACAGCTCTTTGAAGGTTATTCAGAAGAAGCAAGAAAGGCGGCTCCTGGTTTCCATCAGGGCTGGGCAGCAGCAGCTGAGCGTGCCCCCACTGTGTGCTATCCGTGGTTTATTGTCTTATCTCATCGAATCCTCACAGTAAACTCACCAAGTAGCCTTTACTTATCTTTAAAATAGACTACATTTTTTAGACCAATTTTAGGTTCAATGCAAAATTGAGTGGAAAGTACAGAGAGTTCCCATATACCCCCTGTCCCCATAGGTTTTATTTTTACTCCCCTTTCATGTCTAAGAAAACTTTCCCACAAATGTGCGGAGAGTAGTAACTCTTAGCGGCAAGAAAGGAAACCAGGCTATTGACACCTTGTCGTGTTTGCGTGACCAAAGTGAGCCTGCCACCTGCCTTTACGTGACCTGCCAGCTAAGAAGAGCTGTCACATTTTTTATGGTTGGGGGAGGGAGGAAAGAATATTTTGTGACACATAAAAAGTATTTGTGTCTGTAAGTAAAGTTTTTTGGGAACTTGGCCACATCTATTCTTTTGTGTATTTTCGTGTTTTGTTTTGTTTTTTAAGTATATTTTTCTTGATTTCAGAGAGGAAGGGAGTGGGAGAGAGAGATTAACAACATCAATAATGAGAGAGAATCATTGATTGCCTGCCTCCTGCATGCCCCACACTGGGAATATACCCTGACTGGGAATCGAACCTGGACATACTGATTCATAGGTTGACACTCACCACTGAGCCGCGCCGGCTGGGCTTTTGTGTATTTTCTATGGCTGTTTTCACACTATGAGGGCAGAACTGAGCCACTGCAACAGAGACTTTTCTTGTGGCCTACAAAGCCTAAACCATTTCCTATGTGGCCCTTCCCAGAAAGAGTTTTCTGAGCCTGCTTTACAGAAGCATAATTATTGCACTTACTAAACGTTTCTTTTAATATTGTTAGATTTGTGCTGGCCAGGATGGCCTAGAGCAGTGCATTTGCAAAGGATGCTATTTTGGGGGATTCTTGGCTCTCCCTTAGACCAGCACAGCTCTCTTTAAAGGTTTTATAAACGTTGGCATCTGGGGAATATTTCATTTGAAGAAAGGGTTCCACTGCCAAACAAAGTTGAAGTTTGAATATCAATATTTTTCTCATAGAAAAAAACATATATTTATGATGAAGATTATGTCTGCACCCCAGCAAATTGGAGAATACATAACAGGCACAGTCTACACTCTATTAAAGAAGTTTTCTGCCAAAATTTGTCCCACCAGACCCAGGTCACTGATATCATTCAGCCCGAGAACCACACAGCTGAACGAGGTGTGGAAATCACGAGCTCAGCCTCTGCATTTAGAGAAGCAGGAGGCAAAGTGACTCACCCAAGGTCACTAGGCTTGTGAGGGGAGGTCCTAGCACTGGCCCCTGGGCTTGGTGCTTCCTACACTGTTGAGATCCTGGGAATTTGCATTCATAGACATCAGTGGGGATTTGAGCCTGATAAGAATTAGTGACGAGAGATGCAAATCAAAACAACAATGAGGTACCATCTCACACCTGTCAGAATGGCCATCATCAACAAATCAACAAACGACAAGTGCTGGAGAGGATGTGGAGAAAAAGGAACCCTCGTGCAAAAAAAAAAAAAAAAAAAAAAAAAAAAAGAATTAGTGACATGGGTTTTATTTGATTTTTCCCCATCCATAAATATTTCTAAACACATCTCTAAAAGATAAGGACTTAAAAAAATACCAACCATAATAACATTATCACACCTAGAAAGCAGTTAACAGTAAATGTCAAACACCCAAGAGGTTTTCAAATATCTGATTTTGACACAGCGTGGAAGTTCAAGGTGACCAGGGTTTGGAATTCCCATGCTGCTACCCACTAGCCTTGTGACCTTGAGAAATTCATATAATCTTCCTGAGTCTCATTCTTGTCATCTGGGAAATGGGATGATTCTTAGGATTGTTGACGGTAAGGTGATACGGGTAAAGGCATAGTAAAAGATAACACATGGTAACCACTTAATAAATCACTAACAACGATGATGATGGTGGTGGTGGTGTTGCTGTGACAAACGTAGTATTATTAGAGATAAATAGAGTTAGGGTCACCAATGGTCCAGTTTCCTTGGTACTGTGCCAGTTTTAGCACTGACAATTCTGAGTCTTGGGAAACCTACTCAGTCCTGGGCAAACCAGGATGGTTGGCCATCCTCTTCAAGCCAGGCCAAGCTGTAAGAGGTGAGCTGGTAACCTCAGCTTGGAATGTAAAAAATTTCTAGAACAAGTTTAATATTTGGTTAGTGCAATTGGCAGGACTGCTGGATGGGATCCCAGATTCTCTATAAATAGACACAGATTGTTCAGGAACCTCAGCCCTGGTGCTCATCATCCTGGAATTATGTGCTGTAACTGCTCACATCTCTCTCAGTGTCTCCCCCAAGCACCGGAATAACCACTGAGTCCCACCTGGGAAGGAAAGAAACGCGGCCCCTCGATAGAATGTAGGCAATCACAAAACACCAGAACATTCTAGAGACACTGTATACAGTTTATTTAGTCATTTCCCCTCGTTCTGGTAATTAAAAGGCTGAGGGCTAAAGAGGTGAGACAACTTTTCCACTGTGTTTCAGCAAATTGGAGACAGCTGATCTGTCCTGTGGCCAATTTGATCTGTGCTCTCTGCAGATCACCTTTGATGTGTAGGCCCACAAGTCTGATGGGGAATGTGACCGGAAGCCCTCTTTTTTGTTTTTTTGGTATGGCCTCCTTCGCAGGATGGCACAGTCCGGAGGGACCCAGGAGCCCTGGGATTGCTGGAGCTCTCCTGAGGGCACATCTGTGGACACATGGATCAGAGAGGTTAAAGCACAACCTTTACAACGACGGCGGCACAGCAATCACAGTCCATCACCAAGTGAAAATAAAACACCCACCAGATCATGCTAATTCAGTTCATGTAGGAGGCCGATCAGAGAATTAAGGAGAAAAATTGCCCCCACTGGGGCCCGCATTGTTACTAATTTACTGAATATTTATCAAGCACCTGCTCTGTGTCAGGCACTGGGCTAGGTTCAGTGAACCTTATAACCATAACAGTAAGGACTCACAGACTATAAAATAGTGGCAAAGACAGGCCAAACAAACAGAAAATAATAAAACACTGCAAGCTCTGTGATGGGAGGAAGAAGGAAGGAGGAGGTGGAGAGGAAGGAAGGGAGGGAGGAAGAAAGAGGGAGACTAAGGAGGCCGACTATTTCTCCAAAGATATTTTTAGCTGAGTCCTAAAAAATGAAAAAGAGTTAGTCTTCTAAAGTAGGGAGTTCAGAGCATTCTGGGTAAGTCAATTTTTAAAATTTTTCTTACTAAACTCATTGTGTTGTGTACCTAACACTAAATGACTGATACAACTGATTTTTCAGGTAAAATTTTTATTAACTTGACCACTTTTTAATAGAAACATCCAACTCACCAAGCTGCATTAAAAAAAAAAAAGTCGGGGAATCATGTTAATTTCAAAGGCTCTGAGCATCATCTGACATTCAAGGGAGAAACACCTGGCAGGAGGAAACCACGTTCCCAGAGCTAAAATCCCTACCTTCAGAGCGCGATGAAATCAGAATTTTTTTTTTTTTTAAGTGAAAATGAGATGAAAAGGATTGAGAAGGAGCCAAGCGATAACCAAGCTAATCTTCAGGGGAGGGAAAACATGTCAGAAAATGTAAACCAGATCAGTCCAGCCCGTGTTACAATTCTGCAGAGCGAGTTAAATTCCTATGGAAAAACAAGTCTCTGATTATGAAAGGATTTGCCTGTGTAGAAGAATCTGGAACATCCACCCTATTAAAAATACTCGTTAAACCAGGGGAATCATGTAAGAAATTAGAGAGCTGGGGGAACTTGGCTGGCTGAAATGGAGTTATTATTTCAGACACTGTATCACATTAGCGAGATGGCGACAAGGAAAAATAACACTTTATTCGGAAAAGCAAATCGATGGTCAGGTGGGCATCATTTCACTCTAAGTGGCTTGCGTAACCCTTTCTATGTAACTCTTTCGTGTTAACCAGAAGTTACATTTTTAAAAAGAAACCCCAATGTATGTAACACATGGTACCCTTGTTTTATTATCCAAATAAAATAAATCAATAACGAAATGTAATCCAGGCACAGGGTGAACTTTCTTTGAGGTTCACTGGGCATAGATGAAAACAAAACAAAACAAAACAAAACAAAAAGTGCGTTAGAAGACATTGAAATGAGCAAAAATGCTTCCAGAGCTGGGTGGGTAAAGCAAGGACGATGGGGGAAAGATGTCCTTAAAATAACCAACTGTTATAAGCATACTTAGAGGCAAAGAAAATTATAAAAAGCTGTTGCTCATTCCAGAATTTTCCAGGCTGTGGCTGTTTTCTAAATATAATTGTTTTAACAAATACATGTTTGATTTGGGTGTGCTAAAACAGTCTCCCCCTGTCTTCCACTTTTTAAAAATTACATGTTCTTGATGCAAAACACAACTGGGAGGTCGTCAGGCACGTCCAGATAAAACCTTTTTTTTAACCAGCAAAGCCGTCCAGGAAGGGTCTTTGTTCAGCTGTGGCTAATGAGGGCTGGTGGCTGGTGGTTAGGACGGCTAAGCAGCTTGCAAATGGCCACCCATTACTTCCACTGGGGAAGTGGTGCCTCGGGAAACGTTTGCACTGAACATTTGGGGCTGTTCCGGCAAAAACCCTCCTTCCTCCTCCCTAATGCCAGTTCACCAAGTGCCTAATTTCACAACGCTCAGCAAAGGAGAGCCAGTTGCCGTGTCAGCTACTGAATCAGACTGGATTCAATCAGGTGAGCCGCCAAGAGAAAAGCTCATTTCCCGTGATGCGCACAAAGCCAGCGGCGTCGGCAAAGCGAAGTTGGGGTGGCTTCTCTGAGGATATGGGGGTCACTGCTAGTGTAAAAAGAACCCAGCTTCATCTTCTTTCCCTGTGGATATGACATTAGTTTCAAGATGCCTTTCCTTCTCAAACGATTCTGTTTTGACTCACTTTTTGAATCTTTGCGGTTCAGTTGAAATGTCGCCACCTCCGGGAGGCCTTCCCTGACCACCTGTATTAAAGCAGGTCCCCCTCCCTCTTCCCACTACGCTATTGCACTCTATCCCATCACCTGGTTCATTTTCATCATAGCACTTATCACTAGCTGATGTTTCTGGTTTATCAGTGGATTTTGGTTTTTTGCTTTGTCTCCTGTCTACAGAATGCAGGTTCCATTAGAACAGGAGTCATTTCGGAAGCTGAAACAGTACCTGGCACAGAGTCCAGAGTCAAAATTATTGAAAGGTTGAGGGGTGGATGGATGGGCATATGGATGGCTGATGGATGGATGAATGGATGGATGGATGAATAGATGGATGGATGAATAGATGGATGATGGATGGGTGGATAGATGGATGGATGGATGGATAAACATAAAAAATTTCCAATTTGAATAACCTCTACTCTTTGGTGTTTTTCTTAAGCAAAGTTCAGATATTGAACGCCTAGACTCAATTGCATCTGCCATTGGGTGTTTTGCACATGCCAAAGGGCTCAGCTGGTGTACCAAGACACCCACTGAAAGACATTTAAAAATGAATCATGTCTTGTTAGAAATGGGATCTCAGATCCAATTTGGAGGTGTTCTGCTTCTTTTTACCTCTGTTTCTTCACTACCAGCAACTGAAGAATATACTGAAATATTTAAGTATACTGCCAAAAAAAAAAAAAACAACCTGGCAGACCAAACCAAATCTAGCAAAAGAATTCAAACTTATTTTTAACTAGTTATTTTTAAAAAATCTTTATTGTTGAGAGTATTACAGATATGTCCTCTTTTCCTCCTGCAGCCCGCCCCCCCCCCCCCCCTCCACCTTGTTCCCACCCTGTCCTGCCCCAGGCCTTCACCACCCTGTTATCTGTGTCCATTGGTAAGATCTTTGGTTAATCTCTTCCTGCCCCTCCCCCCTCCTTCCCTCTGAGATTCCTCAGTCTGTTCCATGTTTGCATGCCTCTGATTCTATTTTATTCACCAGTTTATTTTGTTCATTAGATTTCTTGTTTGTTTATTTTGATTTTTAGATTCAATTGTTGATAGATATGTATTGCCATTTTTATTCGCATTTTTTATCTTTTTTTTTCCTTCCTCTTCTTCCTCTACTTAAAGAATACCCTTCAGCATTTCATGTAATACTGGTTTGGCGGTGATGAACTCCATTAGCTTTTCTTTGTCTGTGAAGCTCTTTATCTGACCTTCAATTCTAAATGATAGCTTTGCTGGGTAGAGTAATCTTGGTTGTAAGTCCTTGCTGTTCATTACTTTGAATATTTTTTTTTTGCCACTCCCTTCTGGCCTGCAAAGTTTCTGTTGAGAAATCAGCTGGCAGTAGTACGGGCATTCTCTTGTAGGTAACTTTAACCCTTGTTTTTAACCCTTGGCATTTTAATTATAATGTGTCTTGGTGTGGGCCTCTTTGGGTTCCTTTTTTGGGGGACTCTCTGCACTTCCTGGACTTGTAAGTCTATTTCTTTCACCAGGTGGGGGAAGTTTTCTGTCATTATTTCTTCAAATAGGTTTTTAATATCTTTTATTTTAACATATTTTTATTGATTTCAGAGAGGAAGGGAGAAGGAGAGAGAGAAACATTAATGATGAGAGAGAATCATTGATCAGCTGCCTCCTGCATGCCCCACACTGGGGATTGAGCCCTCAACCCAGGTATATGCCCTAGTCGGGAATCGAACAGTGACCTCCTGGTTCATAGGTTGAAGCTCAACCATTGAGCCACACTGGCTGGGAAATTTTTAATATCTTTCTCTTCTCCTTCTGGCACCCCCATAATGCAAATGTTGGCACGCTTGAAGTTGTCCCAGAGGCTCCTTACACTATCTTCATATTTTTGGATTATTTTTTCTTTTTGTACTTCTGATTGGGTGTTTTTTGCTTCCTCATATTCCAAATTATTGATTTGATTCTTGGAATCCTCTACTGTTGAAACCCTGTAAATTATTCTTTGTTTCAGTTAGTGTATACTTAATTTCTGAATGGCCCTTTTTCATGTCTTTGCCATTCTCACTAAGATCTTTGAAGCTCTCATGAAGATCCTTGAGTAACCTTATAATCATTGTTTAGAACTCTGTGTCTAGTAGTTTGCTTGCTTCCATTTCTTTCATTGGTGACATGTTTCTTTTTCTCCGCGCTTTGGTTGCTTCCCTGTGCTTGTTTCTATGTATTAGGCAGAGCTGCTATGTCCTGGAATTGGTAGAGTGGCCTTGTATCGTAGATGTCCTGTAGGGCCCAGTGCTCAGCCTCCCCAGTCACCTGAGCTGGCGCTCTAGGTGCGCCCCTGTGTGGGCTGTGCACACAGCCTTGTAGTTGAGCCTTGATTGCTGTTGGCATCATGGGGAGGAATTGACCTCCAGGCCAACTGGCTGTGAGGACCAGCTGCTACTATAGTGGGAGAGCTGCTGTGCAGGAGACACCCCTATGGCGCAGGACTTGCTTCAGTGGGGCTTTGGTGTTCACTGAGTCTACCCCTTGAGTGTGCCGCTTGTGGATCTGTAGAGTTGTAATCTGCTATGGTCTTAAGTTGTCCACTGGCTCTAGGGCAGTGGTTCTCAACCTTGGCTGCACATTAGAATCACCTGGGAATTGGAGGATGAGGCCCAGAAATCAGGATTTTAAAAAGATTCCCAGGTGATTCTAATGTGCAGCCAAGGTTGAGAACCACTGCTCTAGGGCTTCTAGGGAGGTGCAAAGTCCGCTCAGACGAGGCCTAGCTGTGAGGCAAGGCAGGCTGGTGCTTGTGCTGGGTCTGGAGCCTTTTATTGATAGGTTTGGAGCGCGCTGACACCAACTGCAGCCTGTTTGACACCTTTTAGCAAAGTCTGAAGCCTGAGCCAGGACAGGCTATTCATTTGGAAAAGCTGCTGCAAACAGCTAGGGTGGGGCTCTAAATTGGATGGGGCGGGGTCTCAGGGAATCAAAATGGTGGAGCAAACAGTGTGGGCCACGCTGTTAGAGACTCAGCTATGGCTGCCAGTCAGCTCTGCGACAGGAGAGGTCCCAGCACAGCAACAATGACCCCTGCGAGCACCCTGGTCTGGAAGAAAGCTGCCCCGAGTTTCTGTTCCAGTGCCAGACAGTCCAGTTCCTCCCTGTGTGGTCTGGGTCCCGCAAAGCCGCCAGGCGCTGGAGCTCAGAGAGATGGAGCCCAAGTAAGTTTGTGCGCCGGCCTCTTAAAAGGAACGCCTGGGTCTCCAGCAGCTTTTGTGTCCCTCAGCCACAATCCCGCTGGTTGTTACAGCCCATAGTTGTAGGGACTTCTCTTCCCAGCTCTGGGACCCTGGGTTGGGGGGCTGGGGCGGATCTGGGACCCCCTGCTCCTCACGGGGGCCTCTGCAGAGACTATCTTCCTCCTGATTAAAAAAGCGGCAGGTGGGTGCCCGACCAGCAAGTTTTGCGCCTCCGTCCCTCCTACCAGTGTCAGTGTGCTTTCTTCTCTAGCTGAAGGACTTCCATTCAGCCAGCTTTCAGGCGGTTCTGAATGATGGTGGTTCTGTGTAATAGTGTAATGTTGATGTGGTTGTGGGAGGCGGCGCTACTGACGTTTACCTGCGCCGTCATCTTGGTTCTCCTTGGGGACGCAAACTTTTGACAGGCCTGTTGGGCGCCTACATGATGGATGCTGGCATTTTTGGAATCAAGAGAGAAGGCCAGATGGTGATTTGATAAAATCTGTGGGATGAGATACTTTCAGGCAATGGGACAGGTAAATGACTTTTTCCTAAAAGTCAGAAAGCTCTTCCGAAGTTAGATGGCCAAAAGCAGTCATTCACCAATTAGTATAAAAGGCTCAAATGGGTGTTCCCGGTGCTTCCCAGCAAACTGAGGGGTCAGAGTTTCTCATTCAGATGGAAGAGGGGAAGATGATGTTGGCTAGTGAAGCCCTGACGGCAGATGGAACCTTGAGGGGGTTTCAGTGTGGGATGCGGAGGTTGGTCAGAATGACAGACATCGGGGAAGAGGGCAGGAGGTGTTGGGGGTTGGAGGAAGTCAGGAGAGGGCTTTTGACAAGACGGAACATGTGTAACCAGGACGACCAAGTTCCCAATTGTTTATTTTTTTCCATTAAAAGTAGGATTGCTGGGTCTGGGTATCTTTGGCCTAGAATGTCTATCCAACCTCCCCAGGCCAATCTTTATAATAGTCTTCCTCAGTCACAGCCATTATATGGGACCCTGAGCCCAGTACCATGCCGTGCCCACTGCCCCAGCTCCCTCCTGCAGTGCCCTTTGCCAAGCAGAGAGCTCAGAGTCCTCTGGGATCCATTTAAAGCACTGGTCTGGGTAAATCCTTTGCCGAGCCTTCGGCATTGCTTCACACTCCACCTCTGAGCCTCATGGACCTTGCACACCTGGCTGCAGTCATGTGTTTAAACACCAGCTTTGCTCCCTGACAAGGGCCAGGCTGCACTTCTCCAGCCCATCTCTGTAGCCTCACCCCTGACCTGGCAAGGTGCTCATCAGCCACGTGCTCAGTCAGTAGGTATTTCTGGAGCATCTACACTGTGCCAGAACTCTTCTATGTTCTGGAGATTCCAACAATACACATAACACACATTGGCGGCCCTCACAAAGCGACTCACTATCGAGGGAGATGGAAGGCAAACAAGTAGCCAAAGCAAATATGTGATTATCAGTTGTGAGACATGCGATGGAAGGCATGATCAGTGTCCAGGGGTGGGCTATGGACAGAATGGTCCAGGGAGGCCTCTTGGTGATGGATGACTCCATGGAGAATTCACTTTCATCTATCCAACACTGGGTGAGCGAGGCCGTATCATGTGATGGACTGGAATTTGGATTTTAGAGGTTGGTTTCCAGAAGACCATGTCCCCACACAAGTCTCCCAACAGCCTCCACAGTGGAGTGACTAAGTCGCCCTAGTGCAGTGATGGCGAACCTATGACACGCGTGTCAGAGGTGACACGCGAACTCATTTTTTTGGTTGATTTTTCTTTGTTAAATGGCATTTAAATATATAAAATAAATATCAAAAATATAAGTCTTTGTTGCAAATATAAGTCTTGGTTGCAAATATCAAAAAATTTCTATATGTGACACGGCACCAAAGTTAGGGTTTTTTAAAATGCTGACACACCGAGCTCAAAAGGTTCACCATCACTGGCCTAGTGTGTCCAGGACTTCAGTTTTAGGGTGGACAATCCAAGTTCCAGGAGACTGCTCAGTCCCCAGGAGACCAGAGGGCAGCTGACGGTGTTAGAGTGACCAGATAGCTCTCAACTGTTGCACGTGACATAGGAGCATTGGGTGTCCGTGCCAATATTCCAGCTGGCAGAATCTCGGAAGCAATGGAAAGAGAATCCCGTAGAATCGTGAGTTACAACATCAGGAGCTGCAGACCAAATTAGCCTGATTGGCCCTTTCACTTTTCAATGGGGCAATGAATATGGACACGGCCTTGACCAGAGTGACAAACCACAGTGAGGTTGTGACAAAGAAGTGGCTATGAGAAGCCAGGCCTAGAAAGGTGTCCAGATCTCCTGGCCTGTGGCCAGCCTGG
The DNA here is from genome assembly GCF_028538775.1 of Myotis yumanensis. Classification (NCBI taxonomy): domain Eukaryota; kingdom Metazoa; phylum Chordata; class Mammalia; order Chiroptera; family Vespertilionidae; genus Myotis; species Myotis yumanensis. The sequence goes on from NW_027223769.1 coordinate 19,470,643, forward strand.
TCAGGGTGACAGGATGTGACAGAAGGAGATTGCATCTCTATTGGGTTTCCTCCCTCACTTCCCCTGGCGACCACCTGCCACGCGGTCAGAGAAAACAAGGCCAGGTCCAGGAGCCTGAGAAACTGGGGGGAAGAGGGGTGCAGTGGAAATGTGGGGTCAAGTTCAGATCCTACATCCCTGAAATAAAGAGATCCTCCCTGCCTATAGTACCCAGATTTAGCAAATAAAAATAAAAGACACTCAGTTAAATTCAAATTTCAGATAAATGACCGATTGTTTAGCATAAGTATATCCCATATTGCATGGGGCACACTTATACAAAAAAATACATTTGTTGCTTATCTGAAATTCAAATTAAGTGGAATGTCCTGTATTTTCATCTGCAGCCCCATTTCCCATTTCCAGGGAACATTCTGCCTTGCACCTGGCACCCCTGAAGGCCTCAGGCCTCCGATATAATAATGATAGCAGTTTGGCAGCAACAAACCTAAGTAAGTGTTATATTTTAGTTCAAGTTCACAGAATAGGCCAGATCACATTTTTTCTAATGCCTGGCCAGAGACTCTTTAAAAAAAAATAAACTAAGCATTTAAAATAAACCAAAAAGTCAGACTGAACTCTGGTGTCCTGGCTCAATCAGATGCAGTGGAAACCTAAAAATCACAGAGCGGGGGGGCCTCTTTCCAAGAGCCTGGGAAGAAGCATAAAGGTTCCTTTGTGACCTTTCTTTCAACCGGGGGCAGCTGGGATTCTGGGAGAAACAGCCGTGCAGCTACGAAACTGCCTGCGGTGGCAGCGGAGGCTGGACTTGGTCCATGAGGACCAGAGGCAGGGTTGAGCCTGTAGGTCACCTGTCACAGGTGCCTCCCGGGAGGACGAGTTCAGACAGGGTCAGAATCAGAGGCCTTTGGTGATGACTGTGGGTCAAATCCTAGAAACCACGGACTGCACACACAGGCAGGAGCAGGAAATGAATGGGAGGAGCATCCAAAGCGGAGCAAAGGCCGATCAGATCAGGGCTCAGAGAATCACGTCAGGAAGGACATGGATCCCCACCACGGGAGGCTGAGACCACACACAGGGGAACATCTGACCAGACCAGGGGTTCTCAGTGCCCCCCACTAAGTGCCCCGGGGACATGTGACAATGTCTGGAAACATTTGGGGTTATCACAACAGGGTGGGGCGATGCTACTGGCATCTAGTGGGTCCAGGCCAGGGATGCTGCTCACATCCTACAAGGCACAGGCCAGCTCCGTTCGTTCAACAAATAATTAACCCCAACTGCCTAGAGTCCGAGGCTGAGGCACTCAGGATGGATGAAAAGGTTTAAGAAGAACAACAGCCTTCCTCATGAGTGGCCTGGAGTTCCACGTCCCCACACTCTGAAAGGCCAGGAGAGGTGTGACAAGAACCACCCCCTAAGCTAGAAGGACCACAGGAAGTGAGAGATAAGGGGAGAAACTCCTGCAACCAATCATTCCCAGTGGTTATTTTGCCAAAGTGAATGCTTATTAACCAATTACAGCCGAGATTTACAGAGTGGGATTAAATTTTCCTTTAAGTGGGACCTCACCATTCCCTCCCAAGCTGCCAGCAAAGTCTATGGGGCTCTCATGTGACCAGAGGCAGTCAGCTAATAGAGCCTGGCGTTAATGGGTTCCCGGGGTTTCTCCTTTAATTGTTTCCATGGAGCCCTGTCTCGCCGGGGTATTTGTCTTGGTACATGGACACCAGTGGTGTCCATAGCATTACACACAGGATTACGAGGGTCTTTTTCATTATTATTTCATCTGTAATTACAGGTAAGATGGGTTGATTATTTAGAAATGCTAAAAACATTGTAATTGAAATGGTCAGTGACCTTTCACTGACCCTGTTATAAAATATGCCCTGGTGTGCTCTGCGATTGGATTCATAAGGAGAGTCCCTGTTTTAAACCAAATCATAAGCATTATTTAAAATTTTGGATTTTTGTTTTTTTTTAAAGATGTATGGCATAATTGAAATGAGGTCAAGTGGAAACACTAAAAAATTTAATTAGAAATGTCTTCCCGTGCTCCCTGCCGCTGTAACCCCACAGAGGTTGTCCCTGGAGGGCTTGGAATCATCTGAGATGGCCTGCCCTTTTTTTTTTAAGCTCCTAGTAAGAAGGGGCTACGATCTGCTGCCATGTCTTCAGTGGGGCCTCCTGGGGATCCAGATGACAGAGGCCGGAGAGGAAGGAGCCCAGGGAAGCCTTAATGGCAAGACAGGGACAAGGGCCTCTCCTCTGGCCTCAGAGGCTGGCCTCAGCGAGAACATTCATTCATTTATCCAGAACATTCCCTGAGCACTTTCTATGTCTCAGTGCTGCGCTGTGGGAACCCAGAGGTGAATGAGATGCCATCTGTGTTCTCCAAGATCACAGGGATGAATGCAGCCAACAGGATGAAACGAGCAAAACTCAACAGCACAGTTGCTTAATGTCAGAGAAGCGTGTGCAGGAGTCAGTGGAACCAAAAGGCAAGAATGGTCACTTCTCCCTGTTGCATCAACTGTTAGGCTTTCCATGATGCAGGTCTTGAAGGACGTGGACCTGGAGGAGGAAGAGGCAGGGAAAGGAGACTCCAGGTAGAGGACACAGTTTGTGCCAAAAACACATGCATTAGGTGGGACGGTTCACCAGAACTCAATGATGTTCAGGCCTTCCTCTGGATCAAGAGGGCCAGTCGGGCATGCCAGCTATGGCGGGGAGAGATGCCAGGAAGCAATTCAGCTCGGAAGGAGGAGGGTCTCCTACCTGTTGAAGCCCACTCTAGGGCCCCACGCCAAGGTCCAGCTAGTATGGATATGGACGTGTCAGGGGTTCAGTACGCGGCTGAGCTTTCAGTGGAGTTCCAGGAGAACTGCGCTGGCACTACCGAGGAAGGGATCTTGGGAGACAAGCAGAAGGACATCTGGATTCTTGGGAGGCTTGGCTGGCGGTGAGGGAGGGAGAGAAGGCTTCTTGTCCTCCCTTCTGCAGTCGAATCCCATTGTCAGTGAATAGTTCGAGCTATTGTGACTATGATTGCTACTGCCACCAGTTATAATGTGCCTACGATGGTAGGCATCTTTCTCCATTATTTTTAATATTTATAACAATCCTGCATGGTCAGGTCTATTTAGAAACAGCCTTCCCCCCAGCACTACAGTGAAGAGTTACTAGCCATCAATAACTAGATTAATCCCCCTATTACTTACCTAAGAGCACATGCATGGAGTTGCCCAAGTGAGCAGCAGCTTGATGCAATGCAAGCCACAGTGAGAGCATCTGCCCCAGTGGTTTTCAATCTGAGGCTCACGTTTGAAAAAAAAAATCTTTGTTTACTCTATAGACTATGTGTGGCTTCTCTCTCGGGCTTGTATTCTTATGGGCCAAACTTCCTCCAGAGCAAGTGAAATAGAGGTAAATGGACTGCCAATTGCTTTGAGGATTCCCCCAGGACATCCCAAAGTAAAGTTTGCAGATGCCACATGTATCAGTTAGCTTTGCTGCCTAACAAAACCACCCCCAAAATATAGTGACTGAAAGCAGCAGTCGTTATCATTGCTCACGTGTCTGTCTGTAGGCTGAGGGTCAGCTGATCCAGGCTAGGTCTGGATCCAGGCTGTGGATTGGGTTCATGTCTGTTTTGTATGGATCCCATTTTCCTTAGGCTGGTGGTCCCCTGGGAGTATCCTCCTCATGGTGAATGACAGGGGAGTAAAAGGGCACGTCCAGCAATGTGAGAGCGTTCCAATCCCCTGCTTGTGTGTCTTCTCATATCCGTTTGCAAAGCAAGTTGCATGGCCAAACTCACGAGAGACGCAGGTGGCAGAATCACTTTTTACCAGATGACTGGTGTAGGCACTGGGTGGGGTCTACAGCCGGGGGGTAGTCTCAGCGAGCCCTTTGCTAGACAATCTAAGGCAGGGGCTGTCACTGCCTGCCTTATGTTGGAACAAAGAAGTTTACAATTACGATTTGTATTTTCCAATCTGAGAAATACAACTTGTGGTTCTTTCTTTGAAAGAGTCCCGAGTTGGAATTTTGCCAAACAAGTTGCTTTTATAGGTGAATCTGACTCTTATTGCATTTGAAAAATAAATATGCACTAAACGTAATTAACGCATGTTGGTTCATGAATAATACACTATTTTACAACTCTTTGCCGAGCATAATGAGACAAGCTATGAAATTGAGCATGAATGCTTTATTATGTGATTGCCAACTGTTTTATTCGATACTGAACATATTCATTTCTTCTGCCATCATATGTGTTATCAAGCCATTGCTTTTTAATAAATTAATTTTCTAGATATCTCTGGGGGTCTTTGAAATCTGGCTGAGGGCAAAAATAAAATTAATTGTGTGATCTGTGCTGAACTACCAATGTTTGGTGGCTTGCAAGTAAGCATCACACAAGTGCCGTATGATGCTTTTCATCCCCTGCAGAAAACACTGTGTGTGGCTCGTCAGTGTGAGGGCGATGCTGCTCCAGCCAAGGGCAGTGTGAGAAGACCCAAAGGCCTTGAGATGAAAAAGGTTGCTTCCCCATGAAGGTCTTTGGAAGATGGACAGATCTCTGATCAATTTCTTGAAATATTGGATGAAAACAAAAATTAGCAGTCAATCCTATTCTGTTCTACGTACTTATTCTTGAATCTGCTTGTCTACCATTTTTCAAATGTCAATGTCTCCTTCGATGGGGAGTTTTGTTGGCATCTCCTCCTCTCCCAGTGAGGCAGAGCTGGGTCCTCTTTTATCTGATTCCACCCTCTGCTGACCCATGACAGCGTTCATCGTTGTACGTTTCTCCTTAGTCATACTGTCCCAGTTGTGACAGCTTTGGGAGAAGATATCCATCTTGGATCTTCATAAACAGAACCCCTAGGGCTACCACATAAAGTCCAATGTAATGTTCTCCCCTGCAGTTGGATAAGGGGCCCTAGATGGTCAGTTTATGGATCTGCGTCCAGTCCTCAGTCTGAGCTTTCAGGCTAACATCGTGCTGCATTTCAGGCTATTAATCAGCATTGATGTTAGGAGGTGCTTAGCAATTGTTTGTTGAGTGAATAAGTGACCTATCCTAGAAATTGACTTTCTCATTATTTAGGCAAAGATCCTTCTTCATTGCATGAAAAAAACCTGCCAGGGTAGTTGTTCATTAAGAATGGCCTGTCTTGATGGTAATACTTTTCCAAATGTTATTGAACTGGAGTGTTATTTCTGGAACTTCTGTCTAATCCTATCAGATACATTGGACAGTTTGGAGCAGCTGTGTGTTCATTGGTTGTCATAGAGAATAAATAATTTAGACATACATTTACCTGGACACTTTGGTTTTTAACTAGCTGTCCTTTAACCAAACCTCTCGTAATGTTCATGTGTCGTGGGTGCTAGGCAGGGAGGGCTTAAGCCCCAATCCTTGTCTCATATTGGATTATGTTTCTAAGAGCCTTCTCGGTGTGCTTCTGTACAATGTTGATTATGGTATTAGAATGTATCAGGGCTCCAACTTTCTTACACAATAGGGAAATTGTCAAGTCAATTGAAAGTATGTCTAAATTCTGGACTATTATGCAGATGCTACCCAAATGGAGTTAACATGAAAATGTTCTTTATACAGTTTGTAAAGTATGGAAGTGTCTTAAATAAGTGTGAGGGTAGGAAGGAAATCTGCCTATATTCATATCTTCCCACATTGACCTCTTGCCAACAGAGCCATTTTAATAGAACACAGTGTATTTTAAGTCTTTTTTGTGTGTATATTGTCTACATAGTTAATGTTAACATCTTTACAACACTTTCTCTCCTGTTTTCTTCTTTTTGCAAAATGAGTACCCCTTTTAATCAATGGCTGGAGTGAGCCAATGGATAGAAAGAGAAACAGGCCGAGGCCTGATAACTAGATAGGTGAGAACACGCAAAAATCACACTTGAACCAAGTGGGCGAAGTGTCTTCCCTCTGTGCTCAGCACCGAGACCCCTGTCAGTTAATTTCCACTCCCATCAGCTTTCAGGACCCAGGCTGCACTCCTGTGGGACTTTCTGTAGGTGCAGGTGCATAGCTGATTTAGCTTAAAAATCAAATGCAGCAAGAACTCGCATCCAGTTTTACCCTAGAAACCAGGTCAGAATACCCAAACGGTGGCACCTCCCTCCGCCCTCACCAGGTCATTAAACAGTCCGCCCAACTGCCCGGCTTTGGAGACCTCGATATCCTGTCCCAGAAGAGCCCCTGGCACAGAGCGGGCCGGGGGCCTCTCCAGCTGAGCCCCACCCTCCCGGAGGCGTCCAGGTGGGCACAGCGCCTTGGCTTCCCTTGCTATTCTGCCTGGAAGCTATTTCCCCCCATTTTTTCCAGAGGCCAAATAATGTGACTACACAGAAGAACATAGCGTTTCTTATTTTAATTTGCTTTTGGGGTGATTTTTAAAAATAGATACTTGAACCAGACCAGCCTGACAAACTGCAGCCAGTTTTAGACAAGTAACGATTGTAAATTTTGGGCAAAGAAATGTTACAGAAATGCAGCCCTACCCCATCGCACTAGAAAAAGACATGGCTGCGGGGAGGCGGGGTCAGTGAAATGTGTGCCCTTGACTTTGAGCCCAAACAGAAGGGTAACCGAGGATCTCAGGGACCTTTCTTGCTGTTAAGTAAGTGCAAGTTAGTCCAGGGAAGTGGGGGCATGATCTTAGAATGGCAGCTTGAGAAAGGCTACCCCATGATGGGAAACTGATACCCATTGCAGACCAGTGTCAACTGCTTTCCCCGGCTTGGTTTGACTTCTTCCATCTTTAAAAGCAACCGCATGGAGTAGGAGTTTTCAGGTCGGCTTTGCAGACACAGAGAGGCATCATCTCTTGCTGAAGTGTGCTCAGCTGCAGAAGCAGGATTTAACCAGCCTCTTCCACTGCATGTGGTGCCCCAGGCTGGAGCATCTTTGAAGTCTGTTTTGACAGGTGATAAAACTAAGGATTGCCCTGTTTGCTCAAAGCCACCCAGGAAGGCAGGGACCGGGTCTGGGCTCTACCTGATGTCCAGGCTAGTGCTCAGGAGGGGGGTGGCCCATCCTCTGAGCCATAGTCCTTCCTCCTCAGGCATAACTGCTGGGCACACCTGTGCATTCCCTCAGCCACTGCCAGTGGTACCCATAGAAGCCCACCTTAGCCAGGCCACAGGACAAAAGTCATGGCCAGGGCGTGGGAAAGTTTCCCCTGCCTCACCTCCTCCAGTGTCCACTCCTCAGAAAGGCTCTGTGCAGTTTAATTCTAGGAAGTTAACTATGTCAGAACCAGGGATGTTTCTGAAAGCAAAGACTTTTCTACAGATTTACTCAGCAAGTGTGTGATTAAATGCTAATACCCTCACCAGGTGATTGATGTATACCTCTTCAGAATGGAGGCATCGGTGTAGAGTTTTTATTATCATTTTCTCTCCAGCAAATTGATGAGTCCCTTTTAATTAGATATATGCCGAACACTGCATGCAAAAAGCCTGTAAAGATGGAGTTCAATTCCTATCCAGGCTGCTGGGAGCTCAGAGCCACAGAAATCAGCTCATGCCACGAGAAAGTGAATTCAGGACCCGTCTCACCATGAGGTTAGGACAAAACCCGGCACCTTGCACTTTGAAATGGAGAGAAGACGTCCCGGCCCAAGATGTCTTCATCAGACCCTCTGCCTAGAGACAAGCCCCGGTCCCCCGGCCGCTCCTGGATGGCTCAGTGAGCAAGCGCAGGGCCCCAGCAGCCAGCCCATGCCCGTCTCATGGCCTTGTCCTCACTCCCTCTCCACAGATGGGTGGCAGTTCCGAACGGCCTGCATGCCATTTGTGCCCCCTCACTGCCCAGCGCAGACCAACAGGCCCCCACTGTGGGCTGTTCATCATCTTCTGACACTTTTATGGCTCCTGTGCTCCGGGCCCGAGCAGGCAGCCCCCTCAAAGTGCAGAGTGAACTCCACAGACCAGGGAGGGCGCTCTCACCGCAGGCGTAGGCCGCGGCAGCTCTTAATAGACCATCAAGGAGATGCCCTGCAAAATGCCTGTCTTCTAGGTGAGCGTTGGACGCCGGCAAGGTCGTCACCTGACAGTTGAGTTACCAGCCCTGTTGTTTTCATGGCCCAGCCAACCCTGTTTACAGGGGGCTGGAGTGTCATTCTAGTCCAGAGGGGAGAGGTTTCAATGAAAGTTACTTCACTTCTGCGATGGCCCAGGTCCCGAGGAGCCTGTAGCCTCACACGTCCACATGCTTGATGCTGAAGCTGTGTCGTGGAGGGAAGAAGCTCTGGGAGGGCAGTAGATGCACCAGGACCACACAGCTGGGTGGGGGACGAGGGGAGCTCGGGCCTGTCTGATTGGGCTTTGCCTACTGCGTCATCTGTTTTCTCCAAGAGCATTTCTGTTCTTCTGGATCCTTTAGTTGCCCCACCCTGGCATTACCCAGCATGCCCCGCCCCAGATCTAGCACAGTGTTGCTGGAAGGAGAAACCAGGTCCACTTTGCACAACTTCAGGGAGCACCGTTCTCCCTGGAGTCTGTGTAAATGATCCTCCTGTCCCAAGTTCTGTGAAAGTGCACCCTGGTGGAAGCCCCGAGAGGGACCTCCAACCACCCCAACCCCAGCAAATGACCTCCTAACTCAGGGGCCCAAGTGGAGTCCCAGGAAAAACTTTCCCATTTTCTACCACAGTGAATATGGGCAGAGTGTCCTTCCTCCTACCTTTCACATCCGCCTTCGTGTTTCTGTAAACATGTCAGTGATCAATGCCGCCAACCCCTGAACAGGGCCTGAGTCCCGAGGGAGCACTGACCAGGCCTCCTGAATCACGAAGGCTGTGAAAACTGTAATCGCAGAAATGCAACTGGCTGGTCAGTGAGGCTTGCTCTCCAAAGCTGTGAGAATCATCAGGGCACCTTCCCATCCCGGGATTAAAAGTCAGAGCAGGACCTGGTGAAGCGATTCCCTTTGATTTTTATTGACGAAGCTCAGGGTGCCGATAGCGGGGATCACACTGATCTCATTTCATTCTCATTTAGATAAGTTATTTTGCTATTTTTCTCAGTTACCTACATTTTCTTTCTAGATGGCGTACGTTGAATCCTATCCTCCCAAAGAGCTTGTCACAAAACTCAGGGGGAAAATGTTAAGTCCAAAATAATAAGTTACCATCCAGATTCTAAGAAAGAAGTTGTCTGCCTTTCTCTCAGTCAGAAGTCACAGTAACATTGCTGATATTTTTATGTCTAAATACTTCTTTCAAGGATTTGTGATGAGTATATTTATTTAAAGTCACATAAGATTCATAACTTACTTTTCTAATAACATATTTTCTTGAACTTTACATGAGCAGAGATCAAATGCACAAACAAAATCTGTATCTCAGCTTTTCCTTTAGTTAAAAACTTTTAGTAATGCCCAGCCGGCGTGGCTCAGTGGTTGAGCGTCCACCTATGAATCAGGAGGTCATGGTTTGATTCCCCGTCAGGGCACATGCCCGGGTTGCGGGCTCAGCCCCTAGTGGGGGGCGTGGAGGAGGCAGCTGATCAAAAATTCTCTCTCATCCTTGATGTTTCTATCTCTCTCCCTCTCCCTTCCTCTCTAAAATAAATAAAAATACTTAAAAAAAAAACCTTTTAGTAAGCAGTAATAAAGCAAAAAGTGGAAAGGGACTCTAAGGACACGAACAGCCCAAGTTCTGCGAACGCTCAGGGCTCACACGAGTGCACCGAGGTGGAGAGGTGAGGAGCTGAGCCACTGGAGAAGCTCATTCAGCCTTGGCAGAGGTCAGACTCCAGCAGAGGAAAGCTCTTGCTGAAGACTCACCTGGCCAGGCCACAGGCGGTGGTGTTTAAACACACACAGCACGGAAAGCTATAATTCAGACAGCCCTCCAGGTTAGGTGAAGAGGCAAAGTGACCCAGAGTCTTCTACCTGCTTCTGTTTTTTAAATGTGCTTCTCTGGGCACGATGCAGCCCACGTCCCCCACCTGTTCCCATGGAACTTGAAAGCCGTTACCTCTGTCAGCCCAAGAGCAGCCTGTAGGGTCAGTCACTGGTTGGAGTCAGCCCGGGCTCTGCCATCAAGCCTGGAGAGCAGTGGGCATGCTTACAGTCATAGCCGGTTTCGTGGCACCAGGGGATTGTGGGAAATGTGGGAAACCCAGGTAAGCATAAGAAAAACGCCACCCGCGTTTCCTCTTCCCAGAGATAACCATTATTAACGCCGATTAGTCCTCTCTCTCTCTCTCTCTAATACATCATTTATATGTACAGAAACTCAAATATACATATTTGTTTAACAACAATGGGATCATACCTTACAAACTCTTTTATAACCTACATGTGTCACCTAATACGTTGAAAACATCATCTCAGTCCATTAAACGTCTTCCTCAGTATCAGTTCATGATAGTCTGAGAGCCCTGCTCCCAACTGTTGGATATTGAAATTGATCTCAGTTTTTCTTCTTCTTCATCATCATCATCATCATCATCATCATCATCATCTATTGCTTTAAGAAAAACATTTCTCTGCCTGTGTCCTAGAGAACAGTATTGTTTCTGTTAACAAACAGGTATCTTAAGAAAAAATTAAATACAGTGGCCTGTGTTCAAAGGGTTTGGGTTAAACATAGTTAAATAGTTTATTTGTTTTTAATAATGGGACTTCCCAGATTCATTAGTATGTTAATGCAGCCTTTGAATTCCAAAGCTCCTGACACCTTTACACATACACTAGCACATGTGTGCGCTCACTCTTTCCTCTCTCTCTCTCTCTCTCTCTCTCTCTCTCTCATCAACTGTCCAGGCTGGGATTGAATGAATATTTAGTACTTGAATTTCAAACGATTCGGTATGTTTTATTAATAATGCTCATTGTGATTTTATTTTAAATAGTACCTATTATTGCTAATATCTTTTGTTACTATGAGGTTAAATATATAGAGAGAGATATAAATATATGGATATCTATATACTAGAGGCCCAGTTCATGAATTTGTGCACTGGTGGGGTCCCTTGGCCTGGAGTGTGGGGATAGGGCCAAAACCAGCTCTCTGACATCTCCTGAGGGGTCCCGGATTGCGAGAGGGCACAGACCAGGCTGAGGGACCCCACCAGTGCACAGATTTGGGCCAGGGAGGGACTGCGGAGGGCTCCAAGACATGTCCAGCCCATCTCGCCCAGTCTTGATTGGCCGGACCCCAGCAGCAAGCTAACCTACCAGTTGGAGTGTCTTCCCCCTGGTGGTCAGTGCGTGTCATAGCGACTGGTCAAACGGTCAAACAAACGGTTGGACACTTAGCATACTAGGCTTTTATTATTTAGGATATATATATATTTCTCTGTATATGTATGTGGGTATTTCCTCCCCGCCCCCCCCCCCCCCATGTCTCTTCTATGTTTTGAGAGTGTTTAAGGTGAAGGTTTGGGAATATTTATGGGGGATTTATGCAGGCTTCTAGAATGTTCTGGAATCTTGTTCAGAAAAGAGGGTAATCTGAATTTTTTCCTAAATCATCTAAGATGTAGTGGCCACCTCTCTCCCTGAAGTGGATTTGAAGGCAGCCATTAATAAAAGTGAGGACAAGGGCTTCATCATAAAGTCCTTTAATTCTAGGCCACACCAGGTAAAATTCCCCAGGACCACGGCTAAGGGCAAGCCCCGTCTCAGAAAACAAGGCCAAGAATTCTTAACTTTCACCAACATGGCCACGCAAGTCTTCAAACCTTCCCACGAGGTTCTTCAGCAGCAGAACAATGAATGCGATCGCAAGCCTGGCGAGACCAGCTGACCCAGAGTTTAGCTTGATTCTTTTGCATTCAGCCTTTCTCAGTTTTGCTGACACAAAGCTCCAGCCCTCTCTTGTCTTGGTTCCAGAGGGAGCGAGCATTCCCCACCCGGGACTTGAACGGGCCGCCCTGAGTGAGATTTGCCCAGCCACGCACCAGACAGGCAGGGTATCTGGGGAAAATGAACCCCTCCCAGCAAACCCACCGGGGTGAGAACACACATGCTTTTCTCAAAGAAAACTCCTGGCGGAGATAAAAACCAGCCATGGGGGCAGCCCCAGAAAGGTTTCTTGCTAGTAGGTACCGAGAGATTTAAAAATGTTCCATCTTGTTTGCCATGTAAGAAGATAATCAGACTATGGTATAGCTGTTCACAGAATGCAGGCTCATAGGGGCATTACAAGATTTATCAAGGATTTCTTTAGCTTGAAACATACAAAACTGTATGGAGTGCAGTCACAACTATATAAAACTAAAACGTAAAAACTAATGCATTTTAAAATAAAGAAAGTAAAGAAAATACATCAGACCCTTTAGTGGTTGTCTGGAGTGGTGAGACAGTGGCTGCATTTGCTTTTCTGGTTTTTCCCCCCAAGTTCAAAAGCTGAGCATTCATTTTAACTTTCTAATAAAAGCGCAGTAAATTTTGTTTAAATAAAATTCTTCAGCAGTTATAGCTAAGACTGACTGTATTTAAATGCAATGGTAGGACTTTTTTTCCCTCTCTCTCCCTGAGTGAATCTCACAAGTCGTATTGAAAGGACATGGAGAAAGAATAAAACCATATTCGGGCAGGTTCCTGATGGAAACCACATTGGTTCAGCTTCGAGGCGTCCGCACAGGTCTGTACACAGGAAGGAAGGCAAGGGAGAGATGAGGTTGAACGAGTGAGAGAAGCCACAGAGGTGGAGTGGTTTGCAGGCACACGGGCTCAGAGAGGTGAATTTACTGGGCCAACATCACAAAGGAAGTGGTGGCCCCAGGATTCTAACGTTGTCCTTGTCAGTGAAAAGGGGACAGCAACGTTACACTCCAGCGTGAGATGTAAATGAACAAAACCCACGTTTCAGTGCAGCCTCTGGGCACTCGGGAAGTGACACCTGAGGAAGGTGCAGTTCCTCATCTGGGTGCCCGGCCTCAAACGAGAATCTGTCCCCGTTCCAAAGGTAAAGGATAAGCACCCAGCAGACACCGCAGGAAACCAGGGCAGCTGGAGGCAGACAGGGGCCTCTTCAGTCCCAAGGAGTGATGGCGAGCCTCCATTTGCATATCCCTCTTTGGGAAATTGAAGGAAGCTTTTCTTCTCTCACACCTAAGATGCAGGCGGGCAAGGCCTTGTAAACAGATCAGCTCCCATGGAGACGATCTCTCTGAGGGTGCGGCCCATTTCATACAGGCAGCCAGTGCTGCAGCCAGTGAGGGAAACGCATAAGCCAGAATGAGCCAGAGCGGCTGGGGTGCTGGTGCTGGTCTGGGTAAGGCATTCAGATGGGGTCCAAGTGGTGTCACAGTTGTTGATTGACAAGGAACAGAAGGCATGATGTTCCCAGACTGAATAATGTGGTAAACTTGTAGTAACTTGGCTGAACTGAGGGGTTTTTTTTTCTACCCAAATCGAATGTAGAGTCACCCAGAAGTGCCACTCGAATTAAAATTGTGAACTTGGAACTGTGGGAAAATGAAAGGCAAAATGCTTATACTTTATTACTATTTTTAAATATATTTTTATTGTTGATAGTATTACTAATATCTCCCTAACCCTAACCCTTTATCCCCCTCCACCCTGTCCCTACCCCCACTCCCAGATCTCCACTACTCTACTGCCCATGTCCATGGGCTATGTATATAAGTATATAAGTTCTTTGGTTTAATCTTTTCTCGTCCCCCTAACCCCACATCGAGGTATGCCAGTCTGTTCTATGCCTCCATGCTTCAGGTCTTATTTTGTTGGTCAATTCATTTGTTCATTAGATTCCACAAATAAGTGAGATCATGTGGTATTTGTCTTTCTCAGATTGGCTTACTTCACTTAGCATAATATTCTCCAGGTCCATCTGTGCTGTTCCAAAGAGTAAGAGATCCCTCTTTTTTACAGCTGCATAGTATTCCATTGTGTAAATGTCCCAAGCTTTTTTATCCATTCATCTACTGATGGGTACTTGGGCTGTTTCCCAATCTTAGCTATTGTAAATAACACTGCTATGAATACAGGGGTGCATATATTCTTTCTGATTGGTGTTTCGGGGTTTTTAGGATATATTCCCAGAAGTGGGATTGCTGGGTCAAATGGAAGTTCCATTTTTAATTTTTTGAGGAAACTCCATGCTGTTTTCCATAGTGTCTGCACCAACCTGCATTCCTACCAGCAGTGAACTAGTGGTCCCTTTCATCCACATCCTCGCAGCACTTGTTGGTTGAATTTTTTGATGATAGCCATTCTGACAGGTGTGAGGTGATATCTCATTGTGGTTTTAATTTGCATTTCTCTGATGATTAATGACTTTGAGCATTGTTTCATATGTCTCTTGGCCATTTGTATGTCCTCTTTGGAGAAATGTCTATTCAGGTCTTCTTCCCATTTTTAAATTAGATTGTTTGTCTTTCTTTTGTTTAGTTATATGAGCCACATGCGGCTCTTTGGCCCCTTGAGTGTGGCTCTTCCACAAAATACAGACTTTTGCGCATGGGCCATGAAGTTTCAATCACACTGTGCGCGCCCACACTTGGTATTTTGTGGAAGAGCCACACTGAAGGGGCCAAGGAGCCGCATGTGGCTCGCGAGCAGCGGTTTGCCGACCACAGCCCTAGACAATGTGAGATGTCTGAGATTTTGCTGCCAATGTTCTCCTCTAAGATTTTTATGGATTCATGCCTTACATTTAAGACTTTTATCCATCTTGAGTTTATTCTTGTCTATGGTGTAAGTTGGTGGTCTAGTTTCATCTTTTTGCATGTGTCTTTCCAGTTTTCCCAGCACAATTTGTTAAAGAGACTGTCTTTACTCCATCATATGTTCTTGCCTCCTTTGTCAAATATTAATTGACCATAATGGTGTGGCAGCTCAATTTCTGGGGTCTCTGTTCTGATCCATTAGTCTATGTGCCTGTTCTTGTGCCAATACCATGCTGTTTTGGTTATAATGGCTTTGTAGTATAGTTTGATATCCGGTAATGTCATCCCTCCTATTACATTCTTCTTTCTCCAGATTGCTGCAGCTATTCGGGGGTCTTTATGGTTCCATATAAATTTTTGGAGTATTTGTTCTGGCTTTGTGAAGTATGCCATTGGTATTTTAATAGGGATTGCATTGAATCTTTAGATTTCTTTGGATAGTATAGACATTTTAATAATGTTAATTCTTCCAATCCATGAACATGGTACATGCTTCCATTTGTTTGTATTTTCCTCTATTTCTTTTTGCAATGTCCTATAGTTTTCCAGGTTCAGATCTTTTACCTCCTTGATTCAGTTTATTCCTAGGTATGTTTTTTGTTGTTTCAATGGGATTGCTTTTTTAGTTTCTCTTTCTGAGAGTTCATTATTGGTGTATAAAAATGCCATTGATACTCACCGGGCAGGGGAGAGACCATGATCACGAAGGTGGTTTTCCCAGGGCGAGGCTTATCCATTGCCCTCATGATGTGCTGATCCCTGTGATTTCCCCAAATGTGGGAAACTCGACTGCATAATTTGTGGTAGTGGAGGACTGCTGCGTTCATGCTATCCCCTAAAAAAATGTCATTAATTTATGGATGTTGATTTTGTATCCTGCTACCTTGCCAAATTCATTTATTAAGTCTAGTAGTTTATTGGTGGAGTCTTAGGGTTTTCTATGTACAATATCATGTCATCTGCAAATAATGACAGTGTTACTTCTTTTCAAATTTGGATGCCTTTTATCTCTTTTACTTGTCTGATTGCTGTGGCTAGGACTTCCAGTACTGTGTTGAGTAAGAGTGGTGGAAGTGGACATCCTTGTCTTGTTCCCATTCTTGAGGGAAATGCCTTTAGTTTTTGCCCATTGAGTATTATGTTGGCTTTGTCATATATGGCCTTTATTATGTTGAGGTATGATCCCTCTATTCCCACTTTACTGAGAGTTTTTATCAAAAGAGGGTGCTGGATTTTGTTGAATGCTTTTTCTGCATGTATTGATATGATCATGTGGTTTTTATCTTTCAATTTGTTTATGTGATGTATCACATTTATTGATTTGTGACTATTGTACCAGCTTTGCATCTCTGGAATAAATCCCACTTGATCACAGTGTAGGATCTTTTTAATATATTGCTGGATCCAATTTGCTAATATTTTTTTGAGGATTTTAGCATCTGTGTTCATCAGGAATATTGGCCTGTAATTTTCTTTTTTTGTAGTGTTTTTATTTGGTTTTGGAATTAGGATAATGATGGTTTTGTAAAAAGAGCTTAGAAATGTCCCTTCCTCTTGAATTTTTTGAAATAGTTTGAAGAGGATAGGTATTAGTTCTTCTTTGAATGTTTGGTAAAATTCACCTGTAAAGCCATCTGGTCCAGGACTTTTGTTTGCTGGAAGTTTTTAAATTCTGCTTCAATTTCATCAGTTGTTATCCTACTCAGGTTTTCTGATTCTTCCTGAATGTGATTTGGAAGATTGTATATTTCTAAAAAATTTTCCATTCACCCAGGTTGTCCAGTTTGTTGGCATATAGTTGTTCATAGTATTTGCTTACAACCAATTGTATTTCTGTGGTGTCTGTTGTTATATCACCTCTTTCATTTCTGACTTTACTTATTTTGGTCCTCTCTCGTTGATTCTTGATGAGTCTGATTAGGGGTTTATCAATCTTGTTTATCTTTTCAAAAACCAGGTCTTGGATTTATTGATTTTTTGTACTGTTTTTTTTAGTCTCCATGTCAGTTATTTCTGCTCTGATCTTTATTATTTACTTCCTTCTACTTTGGGATTTTCTTGCTGTTGTCTTTCTAATTCATTTAGTTGTAGGGTTAGTTTATTGGTCCTTTTTCTTATTTCTTGAGGTAGGCCTTAGTGCTATGAACTTCCCTCTCAGGACTGCTTTTGCCGTGTCCTAGAGGTTTGGGGTGGTTCTGTATTCATTTTAATTTGTTTCCAGGAAGTTTTTAATTTCTTGCTTGATCTAATTGGTAACGCATTCATTGTTTAATAACATGCTATTTAGCCTCCATGTTTTTGGGTGTTTTTGAGTTGTTTTTATTGTAGTTGATTTCTAACTTCATGCCATTGTGATCCAAGAAGATGCTTGGTATTACATCAGTCTTCTTCAATTTGTATAGACTTGTTTTGTGTCCTAACATGTAATTTATCTCTGAGAATGTTCCATGTGTGCTTGAGAAGAATGTATATTCTGTTGCTTTGGGGTGAAATGTTCTGTAAATATCAGTTAGATCCACCTAATCTAATGTGTCATTTAAGGTCTGTGTTTCCTTGTTGAATTTTTGTCTGGAAGATCTATCCAGTTATGTCAATGGAGTGTTAAAGTCCCCTAGTACGAATGTATTGCTGTCAATCTCTCCCTTAAAGTCCATAAATAGTTCATTTTTTAATGTATTTGGGTGCTCCTATATTGGGCGCATATATGTTTACAAGGGTTGTATTTTCTTGTTAAATCATTCCCTTCAGTATTATGAAGTGGCCTTCTTTGACTCTTGTTATGGCCTTTGTTTTGAAGTCTATTTTGTCTGGTATGAGTATTGCTACCCAGCTTTTTTCCTTTCCTTTTACAGTGGGGCCTTGACTTAGGAGTGTCCCAACTAACAAGTTTTTTGAGATACCAGCTGTCTCTCCGCCGATTTTTTGCATTGAGTTGATAGAGTAATTTGAGTTAATGAGCTCCTTAAGGAGCTCGGTCTCGGAATGAATTAAACTCATAAGTTTCAGTCTCTATGTATCTTTTGTTCTGAGGTGAGTCTGTTGTAGACAGCATATATATATGGCTCATGTTTTCTTGACCATTCAGTCACCCTATGTCTTTTGACTGGAGTATTTAACCCATTTACATTTAAGGTTATAATTTATAGGTATTTATTTATTGTCATTTATTTTCTTTATGCCTATGATCTCTCTCTCCTTTTCTTCTTCTTAAAGCAGTCCCTTTAACATTCCTTGCATTGTTAGTTTGGTGGCAATGTACTCTTTTAACCTTTTTTGTCTGGAAAACTTTTCATTTCACCTTCAATCTTAAATGACAGCCTTGCAGAACACAGTAGTCTTGGACTTAGGCCCTTGCTTTTCATTACTTGAAATGCTTATACTTTAAATAAAGCGACTGGCTGCTGGGAGTATTTTATATAAATTTTTATGACAATAAGTTAAATATGTAAAAAATTTTAAATGGTAAAACCCAACACTGATAAGGTTGTTAAAAAACAGAAACCTGTAAATTCTTCTGGTTGGAACCCTTCCAGATCATACATGACAGTATACAGAGGAGCCAAATAGGAGCTCTTGGATTCCATGGTTTCAGCTCTGAAAATGTATGCCGCGGAGGTAAATTAAGAGAGGGAAAACACTGCATGCATAAGATACTGAGCCATTAGTTCTAACAGCAAACACTAGAAATAATCTAAAGGTCCCATAGTAGGAGTTTCCAAAATGATCTATTAGGCATCTCTTAAAATAAATGTGAAACTGACAAATAAGATAATTTTCTTGGGGGGGGGGGGGGGGGGCTGGTGATGAAACCAAATAGTATGAAGACTTGAAAGGTAGTAAACCAAGATGAAAATAACTGTGTTGTGGAGCCATTCTTTTTCTTCTTAAAAATTGCCTCTATTGCCCTGGCTGCGTGGCTCAGTTGGTTGGAGTGTTGTCCCGTGCACCAAAAAGTTGGGGGTTGGCTTCCCTGTCAGGGCACATACCCAGGTTGTGGTGCAGACAGGAGGCAGCCAATTAATGTTTCTCACATGGATGTTTCTCTCTTGTTCTCTCTCTCCTTTCCTCTCCCTCTAAAATCAATAAAGACATATCCTTGGGTGAGGATTGAAAAAAAAAAGCCTCTATTATTAGTACATAATTTTATCAATAGGCGTAATTCATAGCCGTTTTTCCAGTGGTCATATTTTGTGATATTACTTATATTCTAAATTTCAAACTAGTTTGGCTGAATGGTGAAAAGCACCAAGAGTTAACGCACGAGGCAAGAATTGTTATTGTAGATGCTTTTTTCAATGTAAACTTCTAATGGTGCCTGCTGCTGACCAGAACGGGCAGCCGTTTTGCAAGGCCAGGCTTTCTGGCCCAGTGCTGACCCTAATGAAAGCCGTCAGGCCTCCTCCATTGAAATTCAAAACAAAACCACCCATAACCCCATTTTAAAGAGCAAAACCACAAGCCACAGCTTCAGTCATTGCTGGGGATGCTTCCATTTCTTATTTCCTATTGATAAGTCGCAGAAAGGCCTCCCTTAATCAGCCATGAAAGTGGAAACTGGCTGCCTTTTGAGTTTAAAGAAACTTAGGGAGAGAGAGCAACTCGAACGCACGTGCGTGCAGAGAAGCTGCTCTCTCTTCCTGTTCTGGCGGCACCGGGGCGACGGTGGAGAACGCTGGACCTTGAGCCCATTAGAAGCTAAGTGCAGGGAAAGGAGGCCACCTGCAAACTTTACAACCAGGACAGGAGAAAGGGTCTCTGGAGCTGAAGCCATATTGCCGGATAAATGCACCTACAGAAACCATGTGTCAGGTTTCTATGAGGCATCGAGCACCAGGACAAGAGCCAGATCAATGCTTAGGTAGGAAGCCAAATAGTCTTCCTTTGTGAATAATTCACCCATCGCATCAATTGAATGTGCATATACTGCTGGTCTATAGGCCACTTGGGCTTGAAGGCAATGGACTGGGATTCAAATACTGACTCTGATACTTACCACAGCTAAGGGGCTGTGGATGGGTTACTTTGTATACCACAGTTGCAGCATCTACGGATAAAATAAGATGGAGTGATTTGCCAAGACTAGCGATTGGCACAGAGTAGATGTTTAATAAATAGTACCTGCAATTAGTAGTAGTGATGATGGTAGAGTGGGATCATTATTATAGAATTAAAGTGTATATTACATATATAATATAATCATATATCTGTTTATATATGTCTATTTACACATTCATATGTCATGACAGATGGTGAGCAATAGCCTTGGGCTTAGAATAACCTAAAAGAAGTAGGTATATTTACTTGCTCACTTGTCCAGGAATTCCCCATGAAATTAGAAGATTAATGTGTCTCACAGGAGAAATGGCTCTCAGGGAATGGTGTTTGACTGAGTGGACTCGGGGCATACTGGGCAAGAGGAGGCCTGGGTGCTGTTGAGGCCTCGGTTTAACTTCATGTACCTGGAGAACTTTTGATCAAGTTAATTAGGATCTTATGCGCCGCGGGGAGTCCTATAGACATGAGATATAAGTGTTTTTGTAGCAGGAACTGCGGGAGAGGTTGCCCTAAATTTTGAATTTCCACCATGTGGCACTCAGTACATATTTGTTGAGTGATTGTCTGAAGGCTTAGTCTATCTAACTTAGGGAGCTCCTTGATTTAGGGCAATACTCACCTCCCCTGGTCAATTTCCTCCCAAATCGTATTGTACCTGCCTGGTGCAGAGCCCATTTGGAAGTCAGTCAGCACTTACCTGAACAGCACAAGGGGGCAGATAGCCCGCAGCGTCTCCCTTGGGTCTCTTCAATATTTCCGACATCCCCTTGGCTGATGACACTCCAGTGTCTGCTTTGCCATGGCTTAAATTCCGCCTTCACCAAATGCCTAAAGCTTAGCTAGAGTCAGACCCATAAAGCCACTTCTCTGCTCAGCCCGAGACCTCAACATGATGCATCTCTTTGGAAAGGACGTGTCTAACTCGTTCAAGGAGCGGTGGCATTGGTGCAGGGAAGCGGTATGGCTTTGAAATCAAACTAACCCAGGTGTGAATCACAGCTCTGCCATTTATGAGCTGTGTGGACAAGGCGAATTGTAAAACATCTTGGCCTCAGTTTCTTCATAAGACAGGAAGGGGAGGGCCACCTGGTAGGGTCGTGGACACATTAGAAATCAGATGTAATGTTGCAGCCTGCTTAGCACAGTGTGGCTCACAATCATCCCCGCAAGGATGGGAATTATTTTCAGGAACATAATGCCTGGTCACCAAGAATCATTTTCTTCAACGGTTATTTATTAAGCACCTTCTATGTGTCAGAAACAGTTCAAGGCACCATGGCCACAGTTGTGAACAAAATAGACAGATCTAGTGGGGTTTATATTATAAGAGGTGGAAAGAGAAAATAGCAAATAGATACATAATGTGTCCAACAGTATTAAGTGTTGTGGAGAAAATAAAGGGTGAGGGTGCATTGGGTGCCACCATGAAATCACATTCTCAGAAAGAGGGTTACATTTGAGCAGAGACCAGAATACAGTGTGAGAGGAAGCCATGCAATTCTCTGGAAGAAAAGCATTTCATCAGAGGTAGCAGCAAAGATAAAGTTGTTGCCTAGGAAGGGTACTTGGCATATTTCAAGAACACAGAGACTGGAGTGACTCCCTATAGCGGATGAAGAGAAAGTGCTATAACACAGGATCAGAGAGCAAGGTGGGGACCAGATTATGAAAGAAACCCTGGGCTGTGGTAAAAATTTGCACTTGACTCAGATGAGAAGTTGTGTCAGTGAGTGTTGGCTGTGTACGAGTAGTCCTGGAAACTTCATGGCTTCACAGAACAAGCCTTTATTTTTTGCCATTCTGTGGGTGGACCCGGCTGGGGCTGAATAGTCTGGGATGGCCCCACCCACATGTCTAATGGTTAGCCTGGGGTCAGTTTGGGTAGCGACCAGGTGTCTCTCATCATCCGGCAGGCTAGCGGGTGGTTGCCAGGTTCCAAAGAGCAGCAAGAAAGGGCAACCCCCAGTGCACAGGCACTTCTCCAACTGGACAAGGTAAGTCAGGCGGCCAAGGCCAGAGTCAGTGTGGGAGACAACCAGTCACGTGTGGAGACTGGGGATTATGGCAGTGTTTACCTCAAAAGCACTGGAGGGTTTGGACCAGAGAAGTGACATTATCTGATTCACAGCTTTAAAGGAGCTATGATGATAAGGACTTTGTAAGGGTAAATATCGCCAGACCAGGGAGGTAGCCAGGCGATGGGCCACTGGAAAGCAATGGTGTTTGACTGGACTGGGCCACAGAGCCAGAGGCCCAGAGGTTCATGATGCTGTGTGGCCTGAAGGTGCCATTATAGTATTTTGGCAAATGCATCCTCTCCATCTTGCCTAATTGGACCTTCTCAGACCCCTGGAATGGCCTAGAAACCAGGGTTAGTGAAAAGGGGCTGAATGGGAAAGAACCCCCAAACTGCCCACTTTCTAATACACAGATATTCTCTAATGACCAAGAACTTGATAATTACAGGGGGAACAGACCACTGAGGACTGAATAACCCACTATAAGTAACAACAGAGCCTCTCTAGGTGAAATTAAACAATAGTCATGTTTCTTTCTCTTTCTTCAACAGAAAATATGATGCTGGCATGCTAATCGCGTGAGACAACCCGGGCCACGGACAGCCACAAAGCACAAAACAAACTCAGAGAAGAAACAAGAATGGTGTTTTCCTGGCGTCTACAAGAAGCGCTTTATTTTTCCTCTAGATTTCTTTTCTAAAAAAAAAAAAAAAAAAGGCAAAACAAAACAGAAAACCAAAACTGTAACAAACATTTAAAGACACAAGACAGACTTCAGGTGATAACATTCGAGCATGCTCTTTTATTAAGCGTAGGATGGGAGGGATGACAGGACTGGTGAGCAGAAGGCTAAAGCAGGAGCCCTGAGGAGCTGTGAGCTGCCGGGGTGCTGCTTGAAACCGTGAATGAAAAATGAAGGGAACGGCTTTTCACCCCACCCCGCAATGATCCTGTAAATTCCTACGGACACAACGCTTTCTTTCCTGCCTGTCAAGGTATTGGGGGGATGCTTGGCAAAATTCATCTGCTATAATTGCTAAAGAACGTTTTGTATAGTTTGGCAAGGGAGTCGGACTGGTACCTTTGTGACTCGTAGCTCTGTCTATGCCAGTGTCACCTCCATCTTCGCTGACAGGAACAAGGCTCAGGGGCCTCTCCCCAGGAGTTGCCAAGCCCACTTGGACTTGGTCAGAAAGAATGCAGCAATGATCTCCTGGATCAATGCAGCGGAAGGATAAACACTCACTCTTTCCTGAATAGAGAAAGCCCCCAGCAGCAGTGTGGCTCTGGCTGTGCTGGTGGCTGGTGGGATAGGGGGCACCAGGCTACTCCAAATTGTGAGAGAAACTTGCTCCTGCTTTTACAATGAGACAGGCCACCACCAGGAAAGAAAAGGGACCCAAGCCTCAGCCAGCCCCAGAAGAGAGATCCTTGACCCCTGGAATTAGTTCCCTGCTTCCCACTGGTATTTGACGTTTTCCCATCTGCTGTGACTATTATTTCCTTGGCTCTGGCGGATCAGTGTCAGGGGGACACGGAAAGGCCTGGATAATCTGGATAATAAGTTGGGGAGGGGGCAGCGTTGGCAGTGACGTGCGGGCACACAGGATGGGCGTGTGTTCCAGTCGTCACCTGAGCTCCCGCTTAGCTGGCCTGGCCGCCGAGTCCCTCCTGGATCAGCCTCTCGCTGAGCGCCCACAGGGCCCGGGCTGTCTCCTCCCTCTGAGCCTCCGCGGAGGGCAGGCAGCGGCAGCAGTTGTTGAAATACATCCCTCCCAGGCCCTCTAGTTCGGGGGCAGCAGCACAGTAGACGGTGGTGGCAGCTCCTTGTTGCTGGAAATTAAAAAAAAAAAAAAAAAAGACCATAAACAATTTATTTAAGAAAAGAGGTGATGAGATGACTTTCTTCTGACTGGGAATCAGCAAGCCTCTCCCCGCCCGGTCCACTGGCACCTGGACCTCAGCGTGGCCAAGGGGCCTGAGCTCAGCCCAGGCCTGGAAGATAGGAGGTGAGCAGCCTGGACAGCGAGCTCATGAACCCCTCTAAAGCTGGCGTGACTCTTTGCACCTCATATAGGAAAAGGCTTCAAAAATAAATATGCATATCACTCACGTCGGACATCTCTCCCCAGCAAAGAGGAAACGAAGGCACCCTTCTGCACATGCAAGAAGACACTCGTCCAACCCCTTGACTTCTCAGTGCATAATGCATTTCAACACAAGATGTTTCCAGAACCTTCTGTCTGGATGAAACCAACCACTCTAATAATGGCCCATCAGGGAGAAACCCAAGCAGGACCCGTGCCAGCCCACTCCAGAACGCAAGTTGCAATGAGTGCTATGGATCACTTTCCGTTCACTCTGGAGTAGCACGGTGGTTAGGGCTGTGTGCCAGGGAGGGACCATATCATCCGGGCTGACAGGGTACTGTCAGAGAAGCTGTAAAGAGGGCAAGAACTCACTTTGCTTTGCAAGCCATAATTAAAAATAATAGGCTGGTGTTCATAGGGAGACACGGTAGGCACGGCTCTAATTTAAAACCAATACAGTTTATCTGGCATCTTATGATTATTTATGTGCATCACAGCCCTGGTTGCATCAACTAATTATAGGCTGATAGGGAGGGGGGTTGTGGAAGAGGATGGAGAAAGGTAATGAGGGATAAGGTCACAATTAGAAAAACATTAAAGACATTTGATTGGGGAGGAAATGGGTTTCTGTCATCACCCAAAGCTTACCCTTTTCCTGCTCCTCTAGGGTTTAAATTGTGCCCAAGCAGGATGCGTAATGGAAAACCATGCTGCACAAATGGTTTGGTTTACATTCACTACAACCACTGGGGGTCAAGGTCATTGTGAGGATCAGGGCCTCGAGATGTTCTAATTTTAGGAAAGTGCTACAAAACAGACTTGGGTTTTGTTTGTTGTCATATCTAGTTCTTGTGAAAACCCCATAGTCAAATCAGTAAAGGGACATGGGTGGGGGGAGCGGGAGGGGGAGAGACTTGAGTTCTGATCATAGCTGGCTTCTCGATAGGCCAGGACAAGTCCCATTAGTTCAGAACTTGAATTCCTGACAGGATTGGGCTTAATTAAGTCATAATTGGTTTGTTACTTCCCCAACCCCCCGCACCGTGCCCACTCCCCAAACAGCCAGCTATTTTCTTGGGTTTGGCTCTTTCTTTTGAAATTGATTTGGGTGGTGGCTCAAGTCTAATGGGAATAAGTTCATGTTATCCAATTTTTCTTTCACTGAATTATTGCTAATAACAATTTGTTTAGCACCTGGCACATTTCTCTAAAGAATTCAAGAGGCTTATCTGACTCCTTGCACCTCATGTGGGGAGGCAAAGTGACTCTAAAGACAAATTGAAGAATGGAGATGCTCGCCCCACTAACTCAAGCCAAATATCCTTTTGGCTTCACTTCTTAGAGTTCAGTTGGAGATGGTGTTTTGCATAATTTTCTGGATATCTATCTAAGATTTCCATTTTACTTCCCAGCTGCCAAAACCACCAGAGAGTGGTCAGGTGATTTACCATCAACTGTAAGGGGTGAGAGAATCCGGCCAGCTCAGCCCCAGATTCAGGCTCTCCACCCCGACGCAAAGGCTTGGAGTATCGGCATGTATCGAGCAGGACAAACGGGCCTTTCAGAGCCACCAGTGGCGAGAAAAGATGAAAGTAGGCCACTCGGGAAAGCACAAAGCGGGATTCTTCCACACCCGGGGTAATATTTTGCCACTGTGACCTTCTAAAATGATACCAGGTTGCACCCTTGCATTGTGGGAATGGTATTTTTGCAAAGAAATTCTGCACTTGCATTGATTCAGAACCATGTTGATGAGGGAGCTGGGGGCCTGCATTTTCCCTCCATGGAATCTGACAGCAATTGCAATGACCTCAGTTCATATAAGCCGGCATTTGGCTACCATGCTGAAAGCCATACATGTTAGAAAAGCCCAATCTTGCATCAAGAGCTGGCGTTGAGTCTTTTGCCGCCAGGCTTGGGTGATGCACAATCTTAATTCCGTCGCGAGAGGTTCTGTAGAAGAACCCAGGGGCACCTGAAAGCAAAGACCACCTTCTCCACTCGGAGATCCACCCCGCATTGGGCAGTCTCCCTCTCTGGTCCATGCTCAATTCAACTGGTACTCGATTAGCTTTCTTACTGGACAGCTAAGTAGTAACAGATCTTTCAGTCCCAAGCTCACTACCCTTTTTGCTCTGGGGGAATTCTCTTAGCTGCACCAGGGCAGCCTCTGAGTGACATCTTCATACAAGATGTGCCGACAGTTTCATAACAAGTTCTGATGTTTGGCTCATGAGAAGGAGACTGAGCCACGTGAGGGGAATCTCATTAGTAAATAGGCTGGGCTTGCTGATACAAGATCAAATATTTCAAAACTGATAAACACACATTTAAAAGAGCACTTTCATCATCGTTAAATGGCTTTCATGCAACTTTTTTTTGTGGGGGGGGGGGCATCAGTACGTAATTCAGAAACTATGAAAGTCATATAAAGGGAACAATGCTACCAACTCCATTATAAAACACCTGGAGCCACCATGTCTTGTGAGTTGTTACCACTGTTTACTGACCCATTGTGATAACAGCAACACCTTGACATAAAAGCACTGGCTGGAGCTGTGGGTCCCCCTCAACGATTTGTTAAGAACAATTTCTCGGAAGCCTGCTTATCAGGGAGCTGGGTGCGGCGGCTCCAGTCTCCATCCCCTAGAATTGGCTATGCGTTAGGGTGTGGCTGGCACAGGACAGAGTTTCTGGGAAGCCCAGTAGAATCTGTAATCATGCCTGAACGCCACTTCTGATCTGATCAAACGTTTTCGAGCTGCCAGAGGAGAGCTGAGCCATCCATCTCCATAGTGTATGTAAAATCACCCAGGATTCTTGTTGGGGATTAAGTTAAGAGTATCTTGGTCATAAAGGTTCATCATTCTCCTTCAGAAATCATTTGTCAGATTTGCAGCCCCATCTCCAATTACAGGAAGGTGGACTTAGAAAGTGGTTGCTGTTTATTTATAGTTGAGGCCCTGAGCCCTAACTTATCCATCCTTCCCAAACCCTTTGTTGGGATGAAAATATTAAGTAGCCGCTTTTCATCAACATTTATTTGATGACTGCTAGCCAGCAATTTGTAGCTGTCAGCATGGAATCTAAATGAATATTGACTCTTTTAAAGGAAGAGGTACAGAGGTTTCTAATAAACAATACATGGTAAAGGAAAAACCACCCACATATCAATATTTGTAATGCATTGGTTAGTACTCTAACCACCTACATATTGATATTTGTAATGCATTGGTTAGTACTCTAATATAACTCACGTTTTAATAAGGACACATATTACACAGTTACTGTTTAGTTTGAGTTTCTCTATTTTAAATGCATGCTTATTTAAAAGACAGAGTAGATTCCTATCTTAAAGTAGATTAAATTACGAGATGTATAAAAAACAGACACTGTCACAGAATATCTATAGTCAATGATTCTGAGAGTAGATGTTCTAAGATTGCTTTATCACAGACCTACAGATATCACAGATTGCACAGAAAATGCTGAATGAATCGACTTTGCAAACAGTACAGATGTGTAAAGGAATGTGTCAGGGGACTCAGACTGGGAACCCCACGGGCAGGAAGGAGAGCCCTTTGGGAAGAGGGCAGCGGTCACTGTGCTGAATTCCCGGGACAAAGAGGTGATGTGAAGTGAGCAGGTGCCTCTTCGTATCCTCAAAGCTTTCCCTGTTCCTCATCTGGGGTCTGTTAGGAAGACAAACCCTCCCCGAAGGCAGAACCAGCCACCTCTCCAGCGGCCCGTGAATACGGCAGGATAATCTACCACAGAGCTTTGGAGTGAGCACGCGCGTCACCCGTGGAATGACTGCCCCCGCAGCCTCTGCCTTTCCCCGCCTCCCAGGAACACCCCGGAGGAGTTTCTGCCGTTCGCCTGACAGTGCAGCCCGGGCTTGGGAATTCACCTCCAGATACACACCTGTTCCCCCAGAACAAGGACAGCTGAAACCTCTGATTTTAAAGCCAAACAAAAGCAAGCTGCTCCAAAAGGTTACGAGTCCCTACTGACCGAGAACAATCTTCTAAGCTGACAAAGGTGCCATGGCTTGTGTTCATTTTTAGGGTAACGCAGTGCACACAGAAAGGGGGCTCCCGGGCCTCCCCGTTAGCATGACCGAGGCCAATGAGTCGCCCTCTGCCTCCACTGGGATGCTGGTGTCGCTGAATAGACCAAGGTCGTGGAGTAAGTGCTAACCAACCAACACGCCAACTTGCCCCAAAGTTACGTGAGAAGAAGAGAGGAGAGCAGTCTACTCGAAGGACTCTGCCCTCCAAATGGTCCTGCTTTTCTAGAGGCTTCTTGCGAATGAGGACCATTCACGAGGTAGCAACGGCCAGCATCTATGGAGAGCTGACGATTCTTCAGGCAGGCACCGGCAGAAAGCTTGTAAGCGCGACACTCTCACCCACAGCCTCAGGAGCAGGGGCGATTGGATCCCCTGTGTGGAGAAGCCCACTTAGTGTCAGAGGTCCAAAGCAACTTGTCCCAAGTCACTCTGATGACCACACAATGGACTCTCTCCAGAATTCGGACACGCTGCCATAGAAACCTCCTGCCAAACATGTGACACAGCTGTGTGCACACTGCCCGACCCTGTTCTGTGTCCCCATGTGGCCGAAGCTTCCTGTCCATGCCCGGCCACAGTGTGACACCCTGGCATGGCCTGGAATTAAGCGTGGGGTTTGCCCTGTGTTCACCTGAGAAATGTTAAAAGATTTTTCCGTTGTTGATTTAGTCCGTGAACTAAACTGAAATTATATCCATTTGGATGAACAGAAGTGAGGATTCAGCGAAACCTCAGAAGAGCCAATAGCAAATGACCCTTAACACAAAGGTCACCTGGTCCAACACGCCACCTCCAGGTGCCAGGCTGGCCCAGCTAAGGAACCTTGTCTTGGATAATAGACATTTTTCAACACCTAAACTGAACCACCTCAAAACCAGAGAAACTGAAGCAAACTCCATCTTATAAACCTGTGTATGTGTAAAGTGAGCGAGGCCTTTTGGAGGGTAATATCTGGCACATTAGGTCAGGTTTGCAGGCAAAGTCTGTTCCAACCCCCTTCCTACCCTCCCCCAATTAATCCCTAACAAATTAACTCCTACAAATTCCCAGCCAGTGACTCCTACAAAGGCTTTAAACAATCAGGCTCAGGTACAGGCAGACGCTTCCTGTGGGCATGGACGCAGAACTGTCCTGTGGCTTTCAGGAGTTTTGCTCCCAGCTGTTCTTAGCAGTTATCATAGAAGGGAAATACACTTAACTTCTCAAACTGAAAAAGTGGAGACCAGGAGAGTGGGCATCTGTTGGAAACAGTGGGAGCTTTAGAGTCTGAGAAGGTCCCGGAGACGGACTTAGCCTGGCCTCACAGAAGAGGATGCGCACACTGGCACCACGGACCTGGACAGTGTGTTTGGATATTTTCCTCTTGCTACAAGGTAACGGTTTCTTTGCTAAAAACAGCTTCACACCTGTGAAAAAGACTCGGAAGTTCGCGTTCAGTTGACTGTCTTTCCCGCCGGGTGCCCAGTGACACCGGGGACACAGTCTATGAAAAGGTTTGACAGAAGTTGTTTGCTGAGGGAGAGCTAAGCAATGGACTGTCCCCAGCCATCCCCGGAGATGCAATGGGTCCACAACCCACGATCGCAAAGGGTATCTTGAGTGAAATGTTTGGAGGGAAACAAAGGTGACACAGCTTCACGGGCTTCCATTTGGGGAGAATCTCAGAGGCGACACGGAGCCTTTCTCATTTGCATCCCAGATAGTAAGCCAAACCCAAGTGAGGGTACAAGGACCACTCTCCCCGACAAAAGACATGACTTTCTAGCAAGCTCCCTATGGAGTTTCCAGAGATTGACTTCAAGACCAGGACAGAATGACTTGCAAAGTCAGGATTGTTGCTGTTATTTCTCTGAGAAATATTTGCAGAAAAAAGCCCAGAGACTAGGAGGTGCTGGATAGAAAGTTGGAAATGATTTTTTTTTTTAAGCTAAAGAATATATTTGTCTTCGCTAGCCTTAAGTCTGGGAGAGGAAGCGGTCGTCCATCCGGACCATCCAGGGAGGTCCAAAGCCATGTTTGTTTTGGGAAGGTCGGGCGGGGAGGGATTTCCACGCCAGCGGGATTCAAGGGCAGGGTGACCTTGGTAGGCTTTCAGGACCTGTGTTTTGAATTCCATGAACTGTTCTGAACTTTCTCTTGAAATAAATGAGGCCCTTTTCATACCTCTCCCTGTCCCAGAGTCCTTGCCGTCTATGGTCCAAGGGTTCTGTGAAAGATTGATGTCTGCTCCCAAAAGAATGGAAGTGTGCAATTTAGAATGATTTCATCTCCCTGGGACCTGCTGCTGCTGCGGGACTCTAACACGCTTTGGTGGGGCGGGAGGTGCCCTCTGAATGAGGGAAGGAAAAAGAGGAGGCCCAAGGGCCAGTCCAGGGGGCGATGTTATTCATGTACATCCCACCTTCATTTGTGTCTGCCAAAGAGGTTCTGGACTGGACTGGCCCGAGAGGTGGTCTCATTACAACTGAGAGATGCTGACTGTGTCTCACTTCTATGACCGAGTTCCCCGGGCATTCCCTGCCAGTGCTCTCTGGAACGCCCACATTGCTCAAAGCACAGCTTCTTTTTCAATGGGTTTTCTCTCGCTGGGACGGAACACTGCATTGGGGTATCCATTCTTCCATGGGTTGGTTGGCAACAGCTAAGCAGAAGAGCCATAGAAACCTGCCACTGAACTATGCATCATCCTTCGACACGGGACAAATCTGACGGCCCCTTACGGAAACGTTCCCATTGGGCCACCTCAAAGCTGGTGCCGAAGGAACTCCTGAGTGTTCATAAACGGTAAAAGAAGATTTAGCTTGTGTTAATTTGAAACATTTTACATTCTTCCTTGATGTTTTTAACCTCGGTTATAGCTAGCTCTGTACAATGTAGATAATGGATGCCTCTGTATTTGCCATGTACACTGATAGAAACCTTTGACATGATTGCCAGGCAGAATTAATGGGTTCAGTTCTAATATCAAAGACTGTCTTCAGAGTAGCGGTGAAACAAAAATATCTTCCTTCCTCCTGCGCACAGTCACTCCGCCCAGTCGGCCTGACACATGGGACCCCCTGGAAAGCCAAGAGCAGACTGTTCTGTGAGCAGGCAGGACTTCCGGGCAAACCCCAAGCAAGCTGTTTGTTTAGATGTTAAGGTGGACAGTTCATTTACACCTAGGTCACAGGTCACGGGCATATCCTACAACATTGACTGAAAAGGCATGGGGGGGCGGGGGATAAAACCCACAGGGTGCTCCGATGGGGCCGCATCACGGTGAGAAATTAACTCTTAACTCTGTTGTCCAAAAACAAATGAAGGAATAGACTTCGCAGTGATTCAGATCAGAGGCAGGCCCCTAAGTCCAGCCCCACCGTTTCAAGTCGAGCACAACTGCATTAGGTCTGT
This sequence comes from Myotis yumanensis, assembly GCF_028538775.1. Classification (NCBI taxonomy): domain Eukaryota; kingdom Metazoa; phylum Chordata; class Mammalia; order Chiroptera; family Vespertilionidae; genus Myotis; species Myotis yumanensis. Next base: position 19,501,965 of record NW_027223769.1, read on the forward strand.
GCATGCATTTTCATAGGGAGCTCACACGAACAGATCATTTCTCAGGCTTATTTCTAACGCTGGCCTTGTTAATATTTCATTTAGAACATACTGTGGAGAGGGTCTCATTTATATGACTTCCATAATTAATGGTGATAGCTTAGGCACTGCCTTTACACAGAGAGATCTCGTCACAGTGGTCGATGGGTAATGAGAAACAATAGATATTTCATTCACCAGCAGCTTGTTGCTAGTTAGTAGGAAATGATCGTGTGCTCTGTTGCTTTAATTGCCAGGGTACATAATTCTGCCTGGGTGTTAGTGAGCATTTTAAAGCACTTGATGCAAATAGACTAGGAACAAAACAAAACCAAGTTTACCTTGATTATGTAACACCTTAGCATAGAAAGTTACACAGGTATGTTTTTTTTTAAATTGCATTCTATCATGCAAATATTATCTAAATATGCATGTACTGACAACTCATCTACTGTATTTTAGGAAATACAATTAGGCCGCCTTTCTCTTCTCCTATGTAGACTGTAAATAACTGTAGATCTTTCTCTTGTTTCCCTATGTAAATATATGTAAATACTAACAAGCCATGCATGCTGATATCCTAGGCGATTTCAGGTAATTTTATAATCTGCAGGCATGTACTTGAACTGGTTTGTTAAAAGGAAAAAGAACACAAAACCTCGCAAACTCTTTAAAGCTGAATAGAAATTAAAGGTTTCTTCCTAGACTGTGGTGACTTCTTTTGTTTGCTGTCTCATCCCTGAACCAAGTTCCCACTCAGCTTCTCTGGCCTTCTCCCAGAGACAACCTGGGCGGGCTGGGGGCCCGGGACAATGGCTGGACCACGTGGCTTGGGTCTTTACACACTTTCCTTGAGTTTTCTAAAGAATCTCTGGAATCATAAGATAGACATTTTTGGATTTTTCCAGCAAAAGGATTTGGAGTAGAAAGCATTCATGTTTATCGTTCCCATGGGTGCCTTACATCCCCAAAACCCTTGAAAGAACCCTGTCCTTCCTGTTGCAAAGATGCACAGATGAGTCACAGCAAGATCGGTATTTGCCCAACGTGACAAAACGATTAAATGCCTCCAAAACCCCCATTGGTACAAAGGCGCAGTAAACTTTTTCTGCAAAGGGTCAGAGTGGAAATATTTAAGGCTCTGCAGGCCATACCGTCTCTGTCACAACCGCTCAAATTCGCCACTGTGGTGAAAACAGCCACAGACATCAATATGCAAATGAACATGGTTCCAATAAAACTTTATTTACAAAGTGGGCCGTGGGCCAGATTGGGCCTACAGGCCTCAGTTTGCCAACCTCTGCTCCACACCCTGGGAAAACTCAGCTGTCCTTCAGCAGACCGTTAACGCTTCCCTTTTGAGCATGTGTTTGATGGACTGCGGGAATCATGCGATCAATTGAAAATTCTCCACCACTTCCCTGCAGGTAGCTACACTATTTGCAGAAGTCATAAAATAAGGAGGTGAGCAAAAATGAAGTCCCTTGAGCTTATAAATCAAGCTGTCTTCCTCAGACAAATCTCATTGCCAGGTTTCAATTTAGTTATCTTTTGTTTTCATAAATGGAGATGGAGAAAAAAGTATGAAAGACTAAGATAAAAAAAAAAAAGTGAGAAAGAAATCGAGTGACACTCAGTCTTCAGTGAGGGAAGGAGCTATTACCTCAGGTCTCTATGGAAACCAAGCGGCACACCAACTTTTTAATGGGTGGAAAACAACGTTTGTGTTTGAAGATGTTTTTCCTAAGTATGATGCTTGCGTGTAAATGCATTAATTGACAGTTTCCTTCAGGACTTCTTTATTGAAGTTTCCAAACTTAATTTGATGGCACAGGGAACTCTCTGGAGCCCTTGAAGAATGCTGCAAAGTTAGGTCCTTAGAAAAATGAGCCGGCTCTGGCTGTGTGCACATCCAAGCCCATTCTCCCGCAAAGCCAGCGAAGAGCCAGCCTCACTCCCTGTAGTTTTCCATTTAAAAAGCCCTCGGCATTCACTGTGGGATTGCAGAGACACCTTCTAACCCCTATTGAACAAGAATCAATATCACCTCTCAGTCCTGGAGGGAACTGAGCAGAAGGAGTGGGAAGAGGAGAGAGCTCCGGGCTTTGCAGATTGGGCGGCAGTGTGGGATGGTGGAAAAAGCCAGGGAGCTGAAGCTAGAGATACCTGAACTTGAATCCTGACTTTGACACACAGCAGCTCTGTGACCAGCCACGGAGCCTCAGTTTCCTTATCAATGAAATGGGCGTAACAGCCCATTCACGGGGCTTTGGGCAGGATCAGTGCTAACATTTGGTCATTTCCTGAGGACACAGATACTGGTTCAAAGGTAGCTACAATTTTGTTTATTAAAAGTTAAAGAAGGAAGAACGCAGATCAAAATCTCTCTCCTTTCCTTCATGCCAGAGACTTAACAGTAAAGGGGATGGGGGTAGATTGCTCCTTTCTAGGCAAGAAATTCAAGCGACAGTTACCTCTCCCACCAAGTCTTGCCCAGCATCTCTGGGTGCCATGCTGAGCATGAATGACCTGCTTCCAATCTCTTGTCAGACATTCTCCTGCTAGCTGACCCACCCTTCCCCCTTTGCCTTCGAGCCATCTACCCTTTGGCCTTCCCTCTAGAGCAGCGGTTCTCAACCTGTGGGTAGCGACCCCTTTGGGGGTCGAACAACCCTTTCACAGGGGTCGCCTAAGACCATCGGAAAACACATACATAATTACATATTGTTTTTGTGATTAATCACTATGCTTTAATTATGTTCAATTTGTAACAATGAAACTGGGGGTCACCACAACATGAGGAACTGTATTATAGGGCTGCGGCATTAGGAAGGTTTAGAACCACTGCTCTAGCGCCGCGCCTTCAGCTGGATCGCTCAGCCCAGGAACAGTCTTATCATGGCAGTCACTTCCCAGCTCTTTAATGATCTCCCTTCCAAACCCATCCTGAGTCCTGACATCTCGGCCAGGGAGAGTGTGAGACACCACAGCTGCCTTAGGAAGTCTGTCCAGTGCAACAGGTAGAGCCAACACCAAAACAAATAACGAGACTGGGGATGGCCTGTTATGTGCCCTGTTATGTGCCAAGGACCTATTACTTCTGGTTCTTACAACAACCTCAGAAGGAGGCAAAGTAACTCACGGCCACATACGTCCCTGGGACGTGTTGGAGCTAAGACCCAAACCGAGTCTGTCTCAGTTCAAAGGCCATGTTCTTGGTCATGGGTAATGCCCTCTGAGCCCACACCCTGGTCCCTCTGGCATTCTGAACTTACGCATAAATGAGGAAATCTAGCCCCATGAGGCTGTGTAAGTACATACTCTTTCTCTGGGTGATTTGATCCCCCTGCTGGCCACGCCCCTGCTCACAGAGCCTCAGGGGCCTTCTTCCTCCTCTCCAAGCCCACTCCTCAGCCCTCAGACCCTGGGTCCCAGGGTGCCGCTTCTGCCTGCATGTGATTTGGAGAACACCTCAGGAGGGGCCTGAGAGCCACCCCTGCCGCGTTCCTCTTCTGCTTCCCATGCAGGGAGGCTGGCAGGGTCGGGTTCACGGCTGGGCGTTCCGGGCCCATCTGGCCGCACCCCCAGGGCGGCTCCTGTCGGGCCAACTGCAGTTGGAACTCTCCTGCCCTCACCGTGCAGAGAAGTGCTGAGCTCAGGGCATCGGGGTTCCCCAGGAACACCTGACTCTGCCTGTTTTTGCCCCCTCTGGCTGCCACACCTGGCAGGACTCATCCTCTCCCAGTCGCTGGCTTGTAAAAAGGCAAACAAATACGCTTATAGCTCCCAGGCAAGATGTCAGGGAGGATACAAGCTCGCTGTGTAGCTGGCCCTTAGGTAGTCAAGGTGGTTGAAGATCTGTCCTCTATGCCTGTGCCCCCTGGGTCCCTCATTGCATGATGTCACAGGCAGCCCTCTTATGTAGGGTCCCCACGTGGGGCCTGGATACCTCCGTGGTACATTCCAGGTGCCAAGCCCCGAAATGTTTCTTGAATTCCTTCAATAGCCCTGTGCAGATATTATTATCCCCATTTTACTTACAGGGAAACTGAGGCTCACACAAGTGAAATGACTTAGTAACGAATACTTCTTGTTTGAGTTCTGATTATGTGGCACCTGCCTATTGCAGGCTAAGGGACTGATGTGCCTTTACAGCTACCGGCGAGGGTCACCCTGTACCAGACCCTTTTCGAGGCCCTGGACATCCACTATCCCCAGTTATGGGCAGGAGCTAAAGCCCAGAGAGGCAGAGGTCAAAGAGCAAGTGGCCGGGTTACGAGCTGAACCCCCTCCCTCGGGCTGCAGACCCCCACTCTTAGCAATGGCTCCAGGATCGACGGGAAGGTGTTCACTGTCCGCGTCAAGTGGGAGCACTGCACTCCCACAGGCCAAGGTTTTGCACTGTCGTCACAGCGGATCTTTGAGCAGCAATAAGGAGCTAACCTTTCCGAGCAGCCCAGGCTGACGTTCAATGTTCTGCGGGTCCGCTCTTCATGTATGCTGCTCCCAATTTGACAGATACGAAACCCGAGGTTCAGAAAGGTGAGGCATTGCCAGGTCACGCAGCTAGCGGGTGGGGGAGCTGGAATCTGACCCTGGGTTGTCCATGCCCTGAACCCCTTTGCTGGATGGCATCTTGAGCCACAGAAGTCAGATCCCCCAGTGACGTTTGTCACTTACCCAGTGGCAGGATGAGCATCTCCAGTTAGATGCTCTGCAGGGCGTTAGGCTCTCAAGTGTCATGCTAACACTGAGGTGGAGGCCAGGGATTCCACTACCCATGAGAAAATCGTAAGGGAGTGAGTCCATTGGTTACCTCGAGTCTATGATCAGAGGGTGGGGCGAGTCCCAGGAAGGAGCAATCTATTAAAAGGACAACCTCTCTTATTAAAAGGACCTTTAAGTGAGAAAAAAGGGGAGGAGTTAACTGTCCTTACTTGTTTTTAACATTTACTCTTCTCTAAGGCTGTTTCTTATTCCCTAGATTTTGGTAAAGAACCAATTGATTTAAACCGTTTTACATATGAGGGCAGATCCAAAATTCCCCCAGATTTCAGTACCACTTAACCCTTCCCTAGAGACTGAGAAGCACAACTTCCTGGTAATTGGAAAGCCAGAGCTTCAGATTCACGACCACAGTATCTCCAGGGTCCATGTATCAACCACTTCCCATCATTATGGTGAGACGTACCCCGCCCGTTGTCTATAGTGTGTTCATGTTTACCTCTTAATGAGTAGGGAGTATTGGGAAACACACACACACACACACACAAATGAACAGCCAACCTATAGGTTTTGTCTGGTATTATGAAACTGCCTTGCTAAACCAATACAAAATCTCAGCTTACCACCACAACCACCCCTTTGTGGGGATGAGCAGTATAATAGGCTAATTAAAATCAACTTTTCCTTGAGTTGCTTTGCCTTGCTTAAATGACACATCATTGAAAAACGGGGTTCATGACAGCGGCATATTGGTAAGTGTTTAACAGCTGGCTCACTGGAGCATGGAGGGGAGGGGGAGCCTTGATGTGTAGTGTCTGCCAAATCCTGTGGTGTAAATACTCTCAACATGACCAGCAGAATGCAGAGCTGGGAAGAGATCCACACAATCAGCTCTTGAAAGCTGGTGTGATTCTGCTCCAGAACTCAATTAGCTGATGGCCTACAGAATACAGCAGTAGGAATTGTTTGAGGAAGATCATGAGACATGACAAAAACAGGTCAGGAACTCAGGGTCATAATACCATCGAGAAAACATGAGAAAGTATGAACCCAAACCAGTATGGGTAGCTGGGGGCCAGAGTGACATAGACTTACGACTTTCAGATATTATTCATGTTGGTCCCCTTAACCTAAAAGCTGATTCCACTCAGGTGGCTCCCCTGGCCCTATGTAACCATAGTTACCAACATGTATTTAGTAATGAGTCCTTAATATCATTCTAGAAACTCTGCAACATCATCTTATTTACTATTGCAATAATTCTGCAAGGCAGACAATAACGCCATGGTAGAGATGAGGCTGAGGTTCAAGGAGTTGGAACCTGCTCAAGGTTACACAGAGCCCTTGCGGTGCAGCGCCAGGGTCCACTCCCGGTCTGCCTGGTGCCAGGCCTCACCATTTCCCCGGCTCTCTAGGAGTTCAGCATCCTTGACAACACCACGGGTTTTTTGTTTTTTGTTTTTGTTTTTGTTTTGCCTTAGATCAGTGGTTCTCAACCTTGGCTGCACATTAGAATCACCTGGGAATCTTTTTAAAATCCTGATTTCTGGGCCTCATCCTCAAGCCCAGAAGTCAGGATTTTAAAAGATTCCCAGGTGATTCTAATGTGCAGCCAAGGTTGAGAACCACTGCCTTAGATCCTTTCTACCGCAAGTGAAATGCATATATTGTAACAAAGACAATATATGTCTCCTCCACCCAAATGTTTCCCATTGAGGGATACAGAATCGGAGACCCTGTGGGATTGCGGGTGAGAACAGGGGGGTATGGAAGGAGGCTGGGTAGGTAGGGTAGCAGGGAGAAGAGAGGACAGGGCCACCCATGGGACTGGACATCTCAGGACGCTGAACTACTATTTTTCAGGTATTGATGGAAGCTGGGCACGTAGACCCTCAGAATTTACTCCATTTGTTCAACATCGCAAGCCTGGTGCGCAGAGATAACCCTCTGGGTATCCCAGACCTATAGTTAGGGCTACTGTTCTTAAGCCACAGGCCCCTCGGGCCGGCCTGTCTACCCACAGGAGGAGAGAGGAGGATGCTGTCTGCTCACGCTGCACTTCTGTAACCAGCAAAGGCGCCAAACCTCCAAGCTGCCTTTGGTTTTGTTACTTCCTCAAATGAAAGCACAAACAGGTTCCCGCCGGTCACACCGCATGAGAAGAGTCGGCCCTAGAACCCAGTGATTCTGGTGTCCCCGCTTCTAAAGAGAGTATTTTAAGCAAAGATATCTTTGCCATCTGAGTTCACCAGCTCTTCCCCAGATGCGAGGAACAGCACTTTCAAATAAGAAAGAGAAACCAATGATGTAGGAAAGCCAAAAAAGTGGGATTTTCTTTCCCTTCCCAACGTAATCCCTGCCACAGGAACATCTAGATTCTAACGTCAAGTTCAGCCCGTCAGCTGATTTTGCTCTGGGAATCCGTGTACTACCGCCTGGATTGTTCCCCCAAACAGCCCTCTCCAACCTGACGTCACCATTATCCTGCTCATTGCTGGCCCCGTGGCTACGGGCAAGTTCCTAGCCTGGGCCGGATGGCCTGCCTTTCCAGCTCCCTCCTCTCCCTGCCCTCCATCCCTGCGCCCCAGCTACGTGGATGGACTCTAATTAGGGAGTTGTGGCCTCCAAGCCAGCCCAGGGCACTGGGGGCGGGGGGGGGGGGGGGGGACACTATGGGGAGCCGCCCAGATCCCCGTCTGGATGAGGAGGAGCTGCTGTTTGCTGAAGGCCGAGTCCTTCCTCAGGAGCTGCCCTCCGCCCAAAGGAGCCGCCTTGCCCATGGACACCCTGCCAGGAGGCAACCCACACAGCGCCTGCCTGACCTCTTTGGAGGACATCTCCGAGGCTCACCCTGGCTTCCATCTCTTTGGGACTGAAGTGCCTGCTGCTCCCACTCCACAGCTCAGCCCTCCTGCCTGCCCCCTCCTGCCTGTCCCCTCCTGCCTGTCCCCCTCCTGCCTGCACGCCTCCTGCCTGTCCTCCTCCTGCCTGCCTTCCTCCTGCCTGCCTTCCTCCTGCCTGCCTTCCTCCTGCCTGCCCCCTCCTGCCTGCCCCCTCCTGCCTGCCCCTCCTGCCTGCCCCCCTCCTGCCTGCCCCCTCCTGCCTGCCCCACTCCTGCCTGCCCCCCTCCTGCCTGCCTTCCTCCTGCCTGCCCCCTCCTGCCTGTCCCCCTCCTGCCTGCCCCCTCCTGCCTGCCCCCCTCCTGCCTGCCCCCTCCTGCCTGCCCTCCTCCTGCCTGCCCCCCTCCTGCCTGCCCCCTCCTGCCTGTCCCCTCCTGCCTGTCCCCCTCCTGCCTGTCCCCCTCCTGCCTGCCCCCCTCCTGCCTGTCCCCCTCCTGCCTGTCCCCCTCCTGCCTGCCCCCCTCCTGCCTGCCCCCCTCCTGCCTGTCCCCCTCCTGCCTGCCCCCCTCCTGCCTGCCCCCCTCCTGCCTGTCCCCTCCTGCCTGCCTTCCTCCTGCCTGCCTTCCTCCTGCCTGCCCTCCTCCTGCCTGCCCCCTCCTGCCTGCCCCCCTCCTGCCTGCCCTCCTCCTGCCTGCCCTCCTCCTGCCTGCCCTCCTCCTGCCTGCCCCCTCCTGCCTCCCCCCTCCTGCCTGCCCTCCTCCTGCCTGCCCTCCTCCTGCCTGCCCCCTCCTGCCTGCCCCCCTCCTGCCTGCCTTCCTCCTGCCTGCCCTCCTCCTGCCTGCCTCACTGCCCTACAGACTGGGGTCCCCAGAGCACTCCCCAGGAACCCGTGTGCCCACTCAGCCACAGAACCTGCAGCCAGGACACCAGACCTACTGCTAGTTGCTGGATGACTTTGAGAAATGCACTTAACCACTCTGAGCCAGTGTCTTTGCTGCAAACTTGAGGTAGCGGTGCACGGAGGGGAATTTGGAGAGCTTAGACCAAGTACATCACACACTGGCACAGAGCCCCAGGCGCTCAGTAGGCAGCAGCGGTGGAGGCAGCAACAGGAGCAGCGCAGGCTCTGGCCGCTTGCCCCTCTCTGCCTGCCGCACCCTCTCTCAGTCTTCAGCTGGGGGGATGGCATGCCCTCCCCTCCCCGCATAAAAGCACAGACTCTGGGAGGGCTTCTGGTTAGACATGTGGATTCAATTCAGGCATTTCTGTCTACACTCCCTCCAGAAAGGCTATTAAAGAAAGTGTCATAAAGAGCAAAACTCGGTGATGGAGGATCAGCAGCAGGAGTGTAGGCGCTGGGACGCGGAGGGAGAGGGGAGCGCTCTGACTCAGCAGAGCGGGGCCTGCACTGAGCCTACGCCCCCAGCAGAACGCAGGGCCCCGAAGGAGGTGACCAAGGTTGGGACCAAAAGAGGAGAATCACCAAGGCTCGGAGACACTGCATGCGAGGTCTGAGCAGGGTTGTCACGTGGGGCAGCCATTCGTTAAACAGCTTCTGTCATTGCCAAGTTCAGATGTCAACTCCCCTGTAAGTTTATGAGAGAAACCTCTCCTCTCATCACTGCCCGTCCTGAATCCAGTGTGTAGTTGGGTGTGTGCTCTGAGGCTAGGACCCCTTTGAGAGGGGCCGCTGGCACCAGCCAGTGCCTGGCACACGGTAGGTAGCTAGTGACTGTTTCTAAAGAGCTGAATGAATGCGTGATCGAATATCCTAGCAGAACAAAGAAAAATGTATCAATCAAACTCAGTTGCTGCATAAACAACATGACTGGTCAAGTGATTTTCTTTCCAAATTATTATTGGTGTGGTTTTGACACAGTTGTTTTCAGCAAGTTATGACTCATATTGGAGCTACATTTATATTATGCCTATTATATGCCAGACACTGATCTAAGCTTGATATCTTCCTCTCTCTCTCTCTCTCTCTCCTCACGCACACACAGAGTCCTCACAACAGCCCCGTGGAATAGATTTGCTATTAGTCTCCTCCGTTTACAGAAAACTGAGACAGAGACAGATTAAGGAACTTGCTGAAGTCTACACAATTAGTAAGTGGCAGAGCTGGATTCGAACTCATGCCCTGAGACTCCAAAGGCCATGCTTAGCACTGAAGGTGAGGAGCTGAAGTCCTGGGGAGCTTTCTCTTGTCCCTGAACTTGCTTTCTGCGAGGCTCCTGGTCCTTGGGGGTAGCTGTTGCCTACAGACACTTTGGGGTGAAGGGAAAATGGGCCCAGGGAGGCCACCCAGAGTGTGAATCCAGGAGAGGAGACGCAATCTCGAAGAAGGCCTGAGCATTCTGACCTCTCCTCCTACCCCTGGAGAGCCAGTGTGTGGGAGCACTGCCCCTCTACAAGCAGAGGGCGAGCCCTGATGAAACCCTCAGAGTCGGGTCCTGGAGGAGTGGGCTGTTTCAGGAAAGAACTGACCAGAGTAGCATCCACAGGGGTTTTGTGTGTGTCGGGAGGGGGGGGGGGGGGGATTGAAACAGGGCCAGGTGAGCTCAGCCACAGAATTTATAAAGGTAAAGTATACCCCTGACCCCTAATTCAGCTGCCCTCCAAATTCCACCCCTTTGAGAGGTCAGGCAGTGAAATCTTCTGGTTATCCCGTCTTTGCTCAAAGAGGAGACTTGCCTTCTTTTCTTGCCTATTAGCGGGGTCCCATCTAGGCTGCTAGCTGGCTGAGCGACTATAATACAGAAAGGGGTGGGAGTCTATCTGCAATATCCTGAAAAGCCGAATGAAAAGCTTGCCTCAGCTACAGAGACCACACCGGCTGTTACTTATTACATCTAATTTGTTGGCTAATCACCTCTCATATCTGAGTCCCACTGAGGTAGGAAGCAGAGGGGGTCTCTGGAAAGACAAGGCCCACCACCAAAGCTCTTTTTTTTTCATCGGGCCTCTTCTTCAGTCGAGTTTCAGCGAGACAGAACAAGGAAGAACGGCGGCGGCTAGGTCTCCTGGCTCCAGGCCTGCACAGCTCTGAGAGGCTGGGAGCTCCCGTTACACACACACAGCGCTGCGTTCTCACAACAGCCCTCAGGGGCACTTATCTTACCCTCATCTTCCCCGGCCCCGGTAGGACCTGAGGATGCAGAAACAGGAGCATGAACGTTGTTCTATCCATTCCAGAGCCTGTGCTTTTTACTCCGCCTTGTAAGATTCCACCAGAAAGCACCAGAAAGAGAACACTCTAGAGCAGTGGTTCTCAACTTTGGCTGCACATTGGAATCACCTGGGAATCTTTTTAAAATCCTGATTTCTGGGCCTCATCCTCCGGAAATTCTGTTTCTTTGTTATGGGGTGAGGCCACAACATTAGTAACAAAGAAACAGAATTTCCGGAGGATGAGGCCCAGAAATCAGGATTTTAAAAAGATTCCCAGGTGATTCCAATGTGCAGCCAAGGTTGAGAACCACTGCTCTATAGTGAGAATGACTCTGGACCAGAGACAGCTGAAAACCGGCAACTCTTTGACGATTCACAGCCATGGAGACCAACTTTAGTCAACTATTCAGGAGCCAAAGTGCAGTAGCAGAAAGGTGTGGGTGTTGGGGGTGGGGTGTTAGGAGTAAAAGGGGACCTTCTCCTAATTCATCTTCTCCCCAGGCACTGCTGACAGTAGTGGCTGTCCTCCACCTCAGTCCTGCAGCCACATGAGGAAACTGGAGCTCAGAGAGGTTAAGCAACTTGCCCACAGACACACAGCCAGAAAGTGGCCGAGTTGGGATTCAAATGTGAAAAGGGATAGGTGGGCTCCTGTTCTTCTCACTTGTCTCTAACAGTGAGAATAAGCCAAGAGAGTGGGCCCCGAGTAGGAAATAGAAAATAGAGGCAGAAAAATAAGTAAATGAAACCAACAAGAGAAAAAAGCTGCCCTCCTAACCATGGTGCCATGATGATCAGCTTTGGTGTTGCTTCTGAGTCACCTTGCTACCTCCAGAGAAACCTTTCCACACTGAACCTTGCTCTGGTCCATAGAGACCTCACCAGGCAGGACTCCACATCTCTTTCAACGGTCAAATCACCACTTGCACTTTACAGATGAGGCCAAAATATCCAACGGGCAAGAAGCTGCTTGGAAAAGAGTGTATTCACACACATCTCCCCAGCATTTAGCACTGGGCCTGACAGTGACCATGTGATAAATGAATGAATGAATGAATGAATAACTGAATGAGGAACCAAACGTTGTTTGACGCACTTTTTTGCCCCTTTTCACACCAAAGGGAGGCATATTGTGGCAATGACTCACCGGTGGTTACCCAGGCTTTAAAAATACACGCATTCCTTATTGGAACTGGCAGGAGCATCCTCCGTCCTGAGAGCAGAGCGCCCTGCCCACCTAATATTACATGAGGTGTGAACTACATTATCTGGAAATACCCTGTGACTAATTCCCCAGCCCTTATCTGCAGGAGAAGAAAATTGTCTCTAGCACGAATGCCCCAGATTCCTGGTCAGTTTATGTAAGGAGTTTCAAGTGATTGCGGTATTTTAAGCCATTTTTAGCTTAAATCACCTGATGTGTGGCGAGTGCAGGAAACCTGATCTCTTGCTCCCTTTCACTCCCTGTTTTTCCACTAATTTTGTTTAAACTACTTACTGCACCCTAAGTACCTATCCATTGATGAGCAGGCCTATCAGGACACATCCCCTCAGCTGGTTTTTTTTTTAAAGGGGGATGATTTATTTAGTGGATTTTCCAGCATCATCTCCCTCCACTCCAAGGTCCATTACATTCTGGGTGATCCACACTCACCCAGGGGGAGGGGAGGGCCTTTACTCCCCATCACGGCCTATCCCTACCCGGTGGCTTTGTAGATTGACAGCTCTTCTCCCCAGACCGCATAGGGTTTGATAGACACTGTCTCCAAATTATGTCTCAAGTGATCCTCAGAGATTGAGCAGAAAATGAACTTCCACCACCTTTGTCCAGCGAGAGGTGAAAACTGGGCTTTTATAAAGTAGCGGGGGAGGCCAGGGGCCTTTCCTTTGCACAGTTATAGTTACTTTTAATGTAAATAACACACACACAGAAGAACCAAGATGGCAGCTTAGGTAAATGCCAATATGCGCCGCTTCCCACAACCACATCAAAATTACAACTAAAATACAGAACAACCATCATTCGGAACCTCCCGAAAGCGGGCTGAACAAGCCCTGCAAATAGAGAAGAAGAAAGCGCACAGACATTGGAAGGAGGGTGGAGGCGCAGAACCCGCTGGTCAGGCACCCACGTGCGGCTTTTTTAATCGGGAGGAAGATAGTCTCTGCAGAGTTCCCCCTCCCACCTCGCCCGCCCCTGTGAGGAGCAAGGGGTCCCAAACGCCCCCAGCCGAGGGTCCCAGAGCTGGGAAGAGAAGTCCCTACAACTATGGGCTGTAAAAACCAGTGGAATTGTGGCTGAGGGACACGAAAGCTGCTGGAGACCCAGGCGTTCCTTTTAAGGGGCCGGCGCACAAACTTACTTGGGCTCCATCTCTCTGAGCTCCAGCACCTGGAGGCTTTGCGGGACCCAGACCACACAGGGAGGAACTGGACTGTCTGGCACTGGAACAGAAACTCGGGGCAGCTTTCTTCCAGACCAGGGTGCTCGCAGGGGTCATTGTTGCTGTGCTGGGACCTCTCCTGTCGCAGAGCTGACTGGCAGCCATAGCTGAGTCTCTAACAGCGTGGCCCACTCTGTTTGCTCCACCATTTTGATTCCCTGAGACCCCGCCCCATCCAATTGAGAGCCCCACCCTAGCTGTTTGCAGCAGCTTTTCCATATTATTGGCCTATCCTGGCTCAGCTTCAGACTTTGATAAAAGGTCTCAAACAAGATGCAGCTGGTGTCAGTGTGTCCCAAACCTATCAGTAAAAGGCCCCAGACCCAGCACAAGCACCAGCCTGCCTTGCCTCACAGCTGGGCCTCGCCTGGGCATTTCTTAGCCCAATACAAATAACAGATCTCTCTGTAACTCCTCCCAGGTGGCCCCAGGCAGTGGCTGACTTTGCACCTTCCTCGAGGCCCTAGGGCCAATGCACCTAGAGGGCAGCTTCAGACCATAGCAGATTACAACTCTACAGATCCACAAGCGGCACACTCAAGGGGTAGACTCAGTGAACACCAAAGCCCCACTGAAGCAAGTCCTGCGCCATAGGGGTGTCTCCTGCACAGCAGCTCTCCCACTATAGTAGCAGCTGGTCCTCACAGCCAGTTGGCCTGGAGGTCAATTCCTCCCCATGATGCCAACAGCAATCAAGGCTCAACTACAAGGCTGTGTGCACAGCCCACACAGGGGCGCACCTAGAGCGCCAGCTCAGGTGACTGGGGAGGCTGAGCACTGGGCCCTACAGGACACCTGCGATACAAGGCCACTCTACCAATTCCAGGACATAGCAGCTCTGCCTAATACATAGAAACAAGCACAGGGAAGCAACCAAAGCGCGGAGAAAAAGAAACATGTCACCAATGAAAGAAATGGAAGCAAGCAAACTACTAGACACAGAGTTCAAAATCATAGTTATAAGGTTACTCAAGGATCTTCATGAGACTTTCAAAGATCTTAGTGAGAATGGCAAAGACATGAAAAAGGGCCAGTCCAAAATTAAGCATACACTACCTGAAATAAGTAATAATTTATAGGGTTTCCACAGAACAGAGGATTCTAAGAATTAAACAAATTGGAATATGAGGGAGCAAAAACACCCAATCAAAAGAGCAAAATGAAAAAGAATCCAAAAATATGAAGGGGCCACTGGAGCCACTTTAGGGATCCCAACATTTGAATTATGGGGGTGCCAGAAGGAGATGAGAGAGAGCAAGATACTGAAAACCTATTTGAAGAAATAATGACAGAAAACTTCCCCTATCTGGTGAAAGAAATAGACTTACAAGTCGAGGAAGTGCAGAGAGTCCCAAACAAGGGGAACCCAAAGAGGCCCACGCCAAGATACACCATAATTAAAATGCCAAGGGTTAAAAACAAAGAGAGAATAGTAAAAGCAGCAAGAGAAAAGCAGTTTGTTACCTACAACAGTTTGCCCATATGACTGTCAGCTGATTTCTCAAGAGAAACTTTGCAGGCCAGAAGGGAATGGCAAGGAATATTCAAAGTGATGAATAGCAAGGACCTACAACCAAGATTACTCTACCCAGCAAAGCTATCATTTAGAATTGAGAGTCAGATAAAGAGCTTCACAAACAAGAAAAAGCTAAAGGAGTTCATCACCGCCAAACCAGTATTATATGAAATGCTGAAGGGTATTCTTTAAGGAGGAGGAGGAGGAGGAGGAGGAGGTGGAGGAGGAGGAGGAGGAGGAGGAGGAGAAGGGATAAAAATATGAATAAAATGGCAACAAATACCTATCAACAATTGAATCTAAAAATTAAAATAAGACAAGAAATCTAATGAACAAAATAAACTGGTGAATATAACAGAATCAGAGGCATGGAAGCATCGAACAGACTGACAAATCTCAGAGGGAAGGAGGGGGAAGGGGCAGGAAGAGATTAGCCAAAGATCTTACCTATGGACACAGACAGTAGGGTGGTGAAGGCCTGGGGCAAGGCAGGAACCGGGTGAAGGGGATCAATGGGGCCGGGGGCGGGGGAGACATCTGTAATACTCTGAACAATAAAGATTAAAAAATAACATTCAGAAAAAGCAAAAGGCAGGATGCCCAATTGACTTATCGGAATTAGTGACTGGTTTGCACCTGCAGCCTCGTCGGCCTTTACTCCCATCAGCAGAAGTCGCCGTCAGTGTGCCTTTCTTGAAGTATTATAAACACATCACCATTGATATGCTATTTTGTTTAAACATGTAGACAAATGAGAGAGTTAGCCACTGTTCAAAAAAATTCAGGTAATACCAACTAGTTAATCTTCTAATTCAAGGAAGGGTCCTCAAACTTTTTTTTTTATAAAAGGGCAAGCAGGAAATATTTTAGACTGTGCAGGCTGTGCGGTTACAATTACTCAGACCTGCTGTTGAATGGCAAAAGCCAGCCATAGACTATACAGAAAAAACTGGGCTAGCTTGTGTGCCAATAAAACTTTATTTACAAAACCAGGCAGCTGGCAGCATCTGACCTGTGGGGCCACAGTTTGATGTACCCATTCTACTGAATATTAACTACCCAATCATCAAAGCAACATCCACTAGTTCATCTTCTTAACTGCTTTCCTTCCTTGATGACACTGACTTGTTTGACTAACTTTCATGCCAGTTTAATCCAGGAAATATGTTGCTAACCCCCCCATCCCCGCCACTGCTGCCCCCAAGGGCCTGAATATCTAGAAACACATCAATAAGTCCTGTGGTCTTTGGAATTCATATCAAGACCCCAGGCAGGAATCAGCGCCTAATGGTTCCACATTAATTCCTGTAAATATTTCCCACAAAGAAACAACTTGTTATGAAATCATTTCCATGGAAAGATAAAATAATGGAGCAATCAAATGCCTCCCAAAGAGCCCATCTTTATCCTCCTACTCCATCCCACTCCGGACCTGTTTCCTAAAGCTACATGGAGAATGGCACCACTGGACACTTTGAAAGAGTTAAATTTCCCAGAAAAACCACTCAGGTCTTATCAATTGCCAAATCCCAAATCATCACACACATCTACACGCCCCTGCCCAGGCCAGCCAAGCCAATCCAATCAGACGGAAGTCCTCCCCCAACCACAGTCTTCATCTCTCCTCCTTAGAACATCTGTTGTAAAAGGAGAATGTGAACCCCTTAGATTGGAGCAGGAATTACTGTGAATAATTATTCCTGAAAACATATGCTTTCCTAATAGCTGCCTTCTCAATGTGCTCCGCTTTTCAGAAAGTTCATGCTATTTTGGAAGAGGAGGAACCACACTGGCAACAAACAGCCCGGTGCCCCCAGTCTCATCACCACCTCTCTCCCTGTTTATATTGGGAACATTTTCTCTCTCTGAAAAAAAAAATATATATATTCATATTTATTTATTCTTTCTTTTTTTCACCTGCAAGTCTCTGCCAACTCTTCCATGTAGAATCCAAAAGCTTTCCACTATGTGTCACAATATAGATTCGGATGCAATAAAGACTATAATTATTGAGCATTTATGAGAAATAATATTTTCCCTCCGGTGCGTGTTAGCTCGGCTGTTCACACACAGGCGTGAATACTAATGCCTGCAGCTTACCCTGGCACCGCCAACATTTGGGGAGGAAAAAGGAAGAGCAGAGGAAGGTGAGGAAGGTGAGCGGCCCGATCCCGGTCCTGGTTAAGCAAGTCCTGAGCCCCACTGGTGTCTCGAGGGAGCACTGTGGATTGGGGGTGGTGGGTGGGGGGATCCAGGTGGCAGTACGCTTTTGGGATTTAAACATCAGGCCTCTGTGCTAAGAAGCGTGGGACTCCCCCCAGCACAGGCCACCGAGCCCTGCAGGTTCTGCTCGCCCAGATGGCTAAGAAGGGCTGAATTGCTGTAGAAACACAGAGCTGAAGGTTTGCTGCCCGAAGTGGAGAAATTAGGCAACACAAAAGGATGAGGATCCTCTGAGGCATTAAGGTCGTCATTTGTAATTTCTCCACAAAGTGTTCTGAGCTTGGTCTCCATCCAAATATTCCGGAGAAAGGGATGTTGGAAATCTAGGAGAATGGACCGTTACTAAAAGGCAGAACAAGCGTTTGCAATGGGGGTTCATAGGGCTTTGCCCCAGCACTCGCGGCAGGAGGCTGTGTCTCCAACCACAAACCTGAGGCCAGCCCGGGCCCTGCCTCCTGTGACATTTCCTCTCGGGCACCGAGGGTAAAGGTGGCTGTTTCGATTTTTATCACGGGAGGCCCCACTGGCCCCCTTGTCCCTTCTCTTCTCCCTTGTCTCCGAATTGCCAAGCCCAAGGCTTGGGTTTTCCTCTGAGGACATGCCCGGAAGGAAGAGAGGGGAAGAGTGACTCCTCCAACCGGCGCTGGCAACCACCAGCAGCTCCGGGAAGAAAGGGGGAACCACGGAGGAAGGCGAGAAGGAATCTGTCTGAATAGCACCGCGTGCCTCCCTGTGTGTGAGAGAGAGAGTGGGCAATCAGAGATAAGAAAGAACATTCTGCGTTGCTGCACCCATGGCTGAGGCCCACAGAGGACTCACAGCTCAAACGAATTCATTTGTGATAGTCTCTGTTTCTGTTTTCAAAAATACAAGAAAAGGAGTAGATTTCTAGTACTTCACCCATTGGAGGTAGATGATAAATGCCTGTTAAATCCCCGTTGGGGGCAGGAGAATATTATTACTACAATATTATAAACTACAATATTTTAACTACAATATTTAACTACATTAGAGGAGCCCCTTTAGCTTTCATGAAAACTCTATGTGGTTAGCACTGGTGTTAGCCCATTTACAGAGGAGGAAACTGAGGCACACAACCCTCCCAGAGCTGGTCCCGCTCCGCTCTGAACCTTCCCAGTGCTGCCTTCCGCTGCACTGATCGCATTTTCTCACGCAGTTCTGGTTTTGGAGATTCTGTCACATGGTGATACTATGACACTTGCCACACTGCATGTCCACTTTGGGGCTGGGAATAAACATTCATCCCGATGGGGAACAGGAGGGAAGGGGGAAGAGAAGCAAGTGGATATCAAGTGTCCCCGAGTCTGTTTCAGGTTAAAAGGTTGAGGTGAGGATTCGAGGACACGTTCGCAGTCTAGGAAGGACAGCAGATGCTCCATCCATGGCAACTGGGTGGTAAGTGTTTATAATATTCACTCTGTGACCACCTGCCATAGGTTGATCGGTGTCCCCCAGAATACGCGTTGGTGTCCTACCCTCCAACACCTCAGAATGTGGCCTTATCTGGAAACAGTCACTGCAGATGGAATTAGTTAAGATGAGGTCACACGGGAGTCCAGCAGGCCCTTCATCCGCATGGCCGGTGTCCCTGTGAGAAGAGAAGAAAAGACAGAGGGACTGGGCAGAGATTGGGGAGCTGCAGCCACAAGCCGGGGAACACCGATGCTACCAGCAAACACCAGCAGCTGGAAGCGGGAGGAAGGGTCCACCCAGGGCCGCTGGCGAGAGTGACCCCTGGGTTTTGGACTTCTGGTCTCACTTCTGTGCGATAACAAATGTGTGTTTTACGTCACCCACTTTGTCACAGCAGCCTCAGGAAATCATAGTTTACATTTATCACCCATTTATTAACCCCAAAGAAGTCAGCTTAGCCCTGAACGTAGACGAGAAGGCTCACACCTGAGCCACGATGGCGAAATCACCCACCATCAGCTTATGACAGTACAGGCCACGGAGAAAGAGAGCAGAAAACCTTCCGAATACACCTTAGCGAGACCGGCAGAGTTATCCACAATACACAGACTCACCAGGCCATCTCTTTGACATGCATGTCTTACCGTATTTTCCCTGTTGTCAGGCTCAGGTGTCTGAGCACCAAATTCACCTTCTTTATGTTACTTCTTAGAAATCAGATGCGTCCCCCCTCACGCCAGGTAGTGCCCAACACGGTCCACCCCATGATCTGTACCCTCGTCTACCCCCAACCTCACTCCTCTCCTGATCCTCCAACCTGTCCCCTTCTCTGCTCCCGGACCACAGAGAAGGGAATCTATGGCACGTTCCAGAACAGACTCTTTCAAATGTGCTCGGCGGATGTTGGACTAAAGGTCCTCCCGGGTCTCAGCAACCCACGCCCTGGAAGATAACCGTGGGGTCTCTGACTCGAGATCTGTGCTGGGAGCTCCCGGTCCACCCTGAGACCACCTGGGTGACACAGGGGCTTGCCTGATGGGGACCAGCATTTCCTTTATAACTAACAAGGAACACGGAAAAGGAAATTCTTAAAGGGGAAATGTCTCCCAGTTAGAAAATATGGTCAAATACACTGTACAGTGTTAACTGTTTTCCCTTCGAACTGTAAGTCAGTAGGGGGAGGAAAGCCAATGCCCACCACCAACGCGGGTGCAGGGCTGGAAGTCTGTGCACCACTCAGCCTCCCTCTGCTCTGGGACTGCGGGGGGCAGGGCCCTGTCTGGTTCAGGGGCCCGACCACAGGGTGGCGCTATTTGGGATTTGGAATCTAAGAAAATAACCAACTTTTCCCTGGATTCACAGAGAGGCAGGACTTCCCCCCAGCTCAGCTATGCTCAGTTCAATAATTCAATAAAATTTAATAACAGGTTTTCTTATCTCCACGTCTCTCAAATCACAAAAGGACCAGAAGGTGGGAGTTAATCAAATTGTGGTTGTGTTTCCTGATTTTTATAAACAGCATAAATGTTTAATCATCAATGCCAGGGACAGAGCTAACCTCATAACTCTAACATTTGAAGTTAAAGGAAAGCCCTTTCAGCCAATCAGCTATCCCAAAGTGTAGCAACTTCTTTTTATCCTTGCTTGACTGATAGGATTTCATCACCTTCTTCTGGGGTCAACTGTACCGTCACCAGGAGCACGGGAAAATCAGGATTGAACTAGCTGTTGGAATTATCAACCCAAATGGCCATTCACGCCTCCTCTTCTAACTCCTATCTTGTCTTTCTAGACTCCCCTCTTCTGGGAAAGCTCTCCTGGGAAAGGGAGAATTCTCAGCGTCAGACATGAATCACTGAGGTGCTGGGAGGTTTAGCCAGGGCTGGGCGCCATCTCGAGTGCTGGGGGAGGCAGGTACGAGCTGGCATGGCGGGGCTGGGATTGAAGAGCTTGAAGAGTGGGGGCCGAACACCAGAGAGGGGGTGGTCAGGGAAAGACACTGAAATCCAACTGGGCAAAAGCTTGGCTTATGTCCTTTGGCCAATCTGGGGCCAAGACAATAGGAACACACAGGCTATCGAAGCTGGTGATCTGGATAATTCTCATACTCGATACTGTGTATTCCAGCCCTCAGGCCCTGCAGACATGCCTACACACATTGCCACTGCCCAGCACAGCGGTGGGTGTTCAAAAGCATATGTTGAATAAGCGAATAGTAGACTCCTTGTCAAGAAAAAAAAAAGTTGACTGTCTAAGCTGTAAAAACTAACTACATTTGACTCGATGGATTTAAATTATTCAATGAAAGGTTTTCGGGGAGGGCTGCATTTACCGGTCTATTCAGGAGATAGTAAGTGGCTGTGCTGGCAATTATTGCCACTTGTCCTCATTTTTTGAGTCCCCTTGACAATGTCCATGTTTGCCTCTTCCAGCGAAAGCACTGACGAAAGAACTGTCATAAAGACACAGTGTGAGAGATGAAGAGAGTGGAGAAAATGACAAAAATAAGTCCCATCAAAGCACGTTTTGTTCTGGAACTATCCGAATGATAGTCTCAAATTTCTGGATAAAGAGAGAGTAATGAGAGAAGGATTGAGTGATGGAGTCAGTATGATGTAGAGGAAAGAACATGCATTTGGGAGTCACAGAGATCCTGGTTCCAATCCCAGATTCCCTATGTATCAGCAAAGTCCCAGCTCTGCCTCTTATCAGCAGTGGAATCCAGGGAAGGCTATTAAACTTCTGGTGCCTCAGCTTTCTCATCTGTGGAGTGGGTACAATAATAGCACCTATCTCATTACATTGTTATTAGTATTAAATAGATGAATTAATTAAATAGAACATAGTTATTTTATGCAGGTTTGTTGTAATAATTACTATTATCACCACTCAATATGGTATCAAGCATAAGAAAGATGCACCAATTTGCTCATAGCATTGAGAAAGGTGGGTGATAGTACAGTAATCACCTACATTCATTATAAAATGCATGCCACTTTCAGAACTATATATACATTAATATATGTATAAATTAAATAAACAAGCATCATTGATAAAGGAAATAAAACACTGAATCCCTCCAAGCTTGGCCTCCTACGTCTGCTCACAGGACAGTTTTAAAGTTCACATGTGGTAAGTGACATTTGTTAGCACAAAGTCTGACAAAATTCCTCTTCTTTTTTCTTGTTTTTCCTTCCTCCATTTTTTTCTAGGAGAACAAAGACTTGGAATTTGAAGAAACTGTCCAAGCCTCACAAGGTGACCTTGTTCCTGGGCCTCCTTTATGAAAAGAAAGAGTCAAGCCAGACTCAGTCAGTGGGCAAGGCCAGCCGCAGCCACAAGGCTCACCCTCTCCCGGTGCCTGGCTCCTGCTCTGAGCAATCCTCTGCCCCTGGGGGTGGGGAGCACCAGCTTTGGCCCTGCTGGCCATGGAAGATGGGCCATGCCACCCCCTCCAGAAGTACGTGCATCAGATAGGGGATCCTGCTGTGCTGACTTGCCTACTACGTGTGTTTTACCTTCTTAGCCCTTCACCCTGAAAGCTTCCCCAACCTGCTTTCTGAGGTCCCTCCAGCCCAGAGGATCTCAGTCAAGTATCCCTTTGCTTAGTTTGAATTGTGGACAGACAGACAGACACACACACACACACACACACACACACACACACACACAGTGCTTGTTCTGTGTCAGGCACCAACTGTTTCAGAACTAGTGACTCATTAACTCCTCATAACAAAACTATGCAGCAGGAACTATAATTATCCCATATGAAGAGTAACATTGAGGTAGAAAGAGGTTAATGATGCGCCCGAGGTCATCAGCTTGTAAGAGGTGGTGTCAGAATTTGAACCCAGCTCTTCCGGCTCCCAAATGCCGGCTTTTAACCACCATGTTATCCTATTAGAAAGAAACATGAGTAATCCCCGTGACCCCATTATAATGGGCTCCACTAATTACTTTCACTTCTTCCCGTCCTTTCCAATCTCATTTGAGAATCACTGTGCTATCAGAGAGGTCTCACAGCAAAAACTCATCCACAAATATAGCACATATTTAAATAAAATGTACAAATGACGATGAGGAAAAATACGAATTTGAATATATGGTTGCGATCAAGGGGGTGAAAAGGGAAGTTGGGAGACACGGGAGGGCGACGGTGGTTGTGACCATGACAGAGAGCAGGGCCAGGGACCCTGAACACCCTCTAAGGTGCGGGACTGTCATTGAGACCAAAGATTGTCCAGCCCCAAATGCCAGTGGTGCCTCAATGAGAAACACTGGACATGATCTGAAGATAAAAATGAACCAGAGAGGGAACAAAAGTGATCTTCCCTTATCTCCCAGAGTAAAGCGCTAATGTCTCCACCAGGTGTGGGCAGAGGCCATCTTTTGGGTGGGATGCCTTTAGCTCATGATGACTTGTCTGCTTCGCTGGATTGTCAGAAGTTCTCCAAGGAGCTGTGGTCAGGTTAGACGAAGCTTTCAAAATAATGATGTCTGTAAAGTTATATTAATAGCAACGCTCTGGCCCGGTGGGAACTGGGAGGATTCTGGGGATTGAGGCCGTGGTTTGTGCAGTGCTGTGGCTACGTGAGGAGGAATCATGCAGCAGAAACCTGAAATGAGACTGTTTGCAGCTGCGATTTTAAAAGGCTACTCCTTTAATGACCTTTGACCCAGGAATTCCACCTCTAGGACTCTAGTTAAGTCAAGGGGAAGACAAAGATTCATGCAGAAAGATGTTCATCTCAGCATTCTTTATAAAGGCAAAGAACTGCATACCACCCAAAGGTTCGGTGGTAGGAGAAATGGTAAGAAATTCTGATACAACTATCTGTTGCCGTATTTTGCAACCCATTTAAAAGAAAATCTCTTACAAAGCGTGTTCATTCATGTAGAAAAATGCTTTTGTATAATATTAAGGAAACACACAGGATACCAAGTTATGTCACCCCACCTTTAACCCAGAAATCCCATTTTTGGAATCTATCCTACAATATTGAAACCAGCAGTATATTAGATCATATGCATAAGAATATTTATTGCTGTAGTATTTATAATGGCTAATACAACAATAACAACAAAACTGAAAGGAAATGAAGTGTCTATCATAAGAGAATGTTTGATTAAATTTGGGCTACCCCAGAGCAGAGTTGCATTTAAGAGCAGCTGTTTTGTGTATATGTGTTCCAAATGTATTGTTGACAGAACAAAGCAAGTTTCTAAATAATGGACAAAATATTGCCCAGTTAAGACACACACACACACACACACACACACACACACACACTCCACCCCTGCAAATGCATATATGCTCTGCACGTCTGCATGGGCACAAAAGATCTACAACCATCTCTTAGCCAAAGGGACAGAGTAGAATATTAGTTTTTTTCTTCTCATATCTCCATAGTTTTTTACTTGATTCAGTGAGTCTGTACCAACCTAGTAATGCAACAAATCCCATATGGTAAACAAATCAGATGCACAATATGATCACACGTGTATTAAAAGGCATCTGCCTAGGATGGGAAAGAAGGCTAGAGAGAAATGTTCTCATAGGTATCTGTGCTTATTGCTTAGTACTGGAATTGGGAGTTTGTTTCACTAAGTTGTTTGTATTTTGGTGGTTTTTTTTTTTTTGCATTTTTCAAAATGTCCATCTTGGTTATCTGTGTCACTTTCTAATTGGAATAAATAAAGACAGGATGGAAGGGAGGGAAGTAGGGAAGGTGGGAGAGAGAAAGAGAGAGAGAGAGAGAGAGAGAGAGAGAGAGAGAGAGAGAGAGAGAGAGAGAGAAAGGGAGGAAGAGAGAGAGAGAAAGAGGAAGGAAGGGAGCTAAGGAGGAAGAAAGAAGAAAAAAGCAAATTTAGGGATTGGATAAATGCATAGCCTCCATTTTTCTTTTGATTTCTTCTCCCAGGAAATTAGGGCTCTAGGTTCAGTTCAGTGGGTGCCTGTCTGCTGCCCACTTTCAAGGGCTCACATGGAGCCTCACACAGATTTGCAGCTGAACCTGATTAAAGAGGCAGCAACATCTGCACAGCACATTTTACATCAATTCTATAATGGGCCAGACCCTCTGGAATTAATATCTGATGAAAAAATAAACCTGTTAACAGGGTGGATTTATAGTATTCAAATTACTATTGATCCATTCAGTACACAACTAATAAAAACCTTCCTTGAGTGACCTTCCACCCTGTGCACGCTTAAGCAAATTATCTCTAATAAACAAGTATTATGAGGACCCAAGGAAAATGTCAATCTATAAATTTCTGAACTCATTCATTCTCTCTCTCTCTCTCTCTCTCTCTCTCTCTCTCTCTCTCTCACCAGCATCTGTTTCTACGTGTCCTGTGATCAAGGCCTAAGATCCCCTATGTCTTCCAACATGGCAGAAATTCTTCCCTGTTGAGCTGGGCACAATAGCATAAGAGCATCCTGTCTCTCAATGAGCAACTCAGTGAAAACCACTGGACAAGAACCATCTTCTAAGGGGCAATGGGGGAAATAAACCTAGTCTAGGAATCAAGAAGACTTGTGTCTTGGTTCTGCACTTCTTTACCTGTCTGACCTTGGCCAAGTCATTCTACCTCCATGTTGCAATTCCAACCCAATCAAAATCGAATACAATAAAATAGGGCACATGTGGTTACGTTCCATGATATTAGCTGAAATGTTTGAAAATAACTCATAGGCATCCTCCCCCGATACAGACCTTGAGAAGGCAATGGAGCCAAAGTTGGGACCTCCCAGTCTCTCCCCATTCAAACATTTACTGGATTCACTCAGCCTGGCCACACCCGACTCCCCCATATGCTGGGAAGTTGCCAAGCCCTGGTCAAAAATAAAAAAATGAAGGCGGAGACTGCTCAATATGACTCAGTGTAAGTGCCAAGGATGCGCCACAACCAAAACAGACTCCATAAACCTTGGTCCGAGTGAAGTGGGTCTTTGGCTGTTTCTCTCCCCTTCTCTCCCTCTCCATCACCCACTTTCAAATAAAAGAGCTTGCGAACTGATTAGTGGCAATAGAATTATTGGAAGCTGGAAGGAGAGAGATTTAAGGGAGCCGTAATGACACCATAAAAGCTCTGCTGGGTTGCTTTTATGAGCCCGAAGCAGTTTAGAGGAGCCTGACCCTGAGAGGTTAGCGGAAGTGTGTAAAAGGCTTGCCTGTGGGATAAATGCGTCTCGAAACCCTTCCACGGAGAGAGAGCGGAAAACAGGGGAAATAAATGACGAGCACAGTGCTTTAACAGGGAAAATTTCCTCCGAAAGGAAGCAAGCAATGAGGCCAGGCGAGGAATAAATGGGGTAGAAATGGCAGGCGCTCTTCGGTGGGGCCACAGCTGCACCCGAGGCTGATAAGATCCAGCACGTGTCAGTTGCCACGTCTCTCTTTTCACACTTCAATGTGAACTTTACAGCAAAGGGGGACAGGAGGCAGCGAAGGGGAAAACAGTGGCTCAGAAGGACTTGTGCACGGAGTGTGAAGCCATTTCAATTTTATATTCGAAAGGACTTTGTAGGTGATCCCATGAATGCAATTATGCCCACCTAATAAAAGCAACATATGCTAAGACAATTAAAATATTTTATTATACATCTACCCATTGTATTCCACGTGAGGCAGGAGAGGGGAAATGGATGGGAGGGAAAGGATGCATTCCGCAGGAAGGGGAGCCAAAGTCGGCCTGCGTTCTGCTGGTGGGGAAACGAATGCAGGAGGATAGATTTTCAACAGAAAGATGAATCATTACATTTCTCTTTACCAGGGGTCTTTTCACCTTGCAGACCAACAACACTCTGGTTTCACAGCTCTGTAGTCTGAGAATACAGATGAAGCCATCCTTTGCCTTCTTTTATATATATGTATTTTTTTTTTTTATTGATTTCAGAGAGGAAGGGAGAAGGAAAGAGAGACAGAAACATCAATGATGAGAGAAAATCATTGATCGGCTGCCTCCTGCATGGCCCACACTGGGGATCAAGCTCTCAACCCGGGCATGTGCCCTGACCAGGAATCAAACCCTGACCTCTTGGTTCATAGGTCGACGCTCAACCTCTGAGCCATGCCAGCTGGGCCCTTGCCTTCCTTAGCCCTCGGTGTTTTCATATTCAACCGTAAAATGAAGACTCCACCAAACAATGCCAGAAAGAAAAAAGTACGTCACTTGATTCAAAGTTTAATGACACGATGGCAAATGAAAGTCAAACTAATGTTCTCCTGGCTCTTCATTCCACATATACTGATCGGGGACCAGAGAGAGAACCACAGTTTATACCAGATCCTAAGGGGAAGAAGACAGCCCGTGCCCTCAAGTAGCTCTCTGTGCCAGACTGTCAGCTTTCCGCCCAGAATCTATTTGAATTTCCTTCTGGACAAGGAGCTAGATTGCACTTGCCAACCTTCCTTGTAGCTAGAGATAGCCGTGTGGCGAATTCTTATCAATCTTTCATAGCTAAAGCTGGTGAGAGAGATCAGGCAGCTGGCGCATACAGCAACTGTGCGAATAGAGACACAAAGGTATTGAAACCTGGGTCCTGGACCGCTTTGTGGAACATCGCTGCCCCTGGCCAGGAGTACCCATTTATGCTATTCTTTGGATAAGGAACATAGCTATAATGCACACTATACAGAGTCTTGGGGGGGGGGGAGTGGTATTTTTATTGCAACCTAGCCTATCTTAACCAATAAGCTCACCATCTAGATGTATAAACAGTCCATACAAAGGTCATTTCCAGACTAGGTAATAGGCGCTGTAACATGGGTGGACAAGGGAAGAACCTATAACTATACTACCGGGTCTAAGAAGGTTTCATAGAGAAGGCAGCATTTCAGCTGAAACTCAAAAGCATAAAGCATAAGGAATGTGACAGGCAAGGGTGGGGGCAGGAAGGGACCTCAGGTAGAGGTGATAGTGCGATCAAAGCTCAGAGGTGTGAAAGGATGTGGCCTGTCAGTGGAATCATGAGTAATCTGGGGAGTGGGGAGCAGGATGTGTGGGCGGGAGGGGTGAGACTAAAAGGGCCACCCAATCAACCGAACAGTATAGGGGCTCACATAGAAATGGTGGAATCACACAGTTAACTCTGTTAAATATTGGTGCCAGGACATAGGGTGGGCACATGTGTCTGCCTCTAACGCTACTCATCTTTGATCAGAATAAAGGCTTGTCGTCACTAGGTCGGGGCCACTGCTAGGTCACATGCAGCCCAAGGAAGGTCATACCAAAGCCAAGTGAACCACCTACCAGGTCAGATCCATCCAGCTAATAATAGACACAGGTTGTCACATGATTCCTGCTGAAGGGGACCAGAATGACCAGAACCACAGCTTTGTGGCTGACCTGGTGGCTACATGGGAACACAGACGACGCCCAGTGAAAATAACTAAAGCCTACACATGGAATTCTTAGACACTGTAGAATACGGGAAAATGTCTGTCTTTAGGCTTCAAGAGAATTAGGTTTTGTTATGTTCAACAAAGTTAGATTTCAAACATACTTGTAACATCAAATCACTGAGAAGCACTTCAACAATTTCCCAAAATCTTCTTTTTATTCACAACTAGAGTAAAGTCTATTAAAAATTAGAGCCATGGCCCTGGCTGGGTAGCTGGTTAGGTTTCAGATTTGATTCCTGGTCAGGGCACAGACAAGAATCAACCAATGAATGCATAAATAAGTGGAACAATAAATCAATGTTCTCTCTCTCTCTCTCTCTCTCTCTCTCAAAATCATTAATTAAAATTTTTAAAAATTAGAGCCATAAACTTAGAGTTGACCAATCTTTACAGGCTTTTAGTTGGACTCCACCTAGGCTGCTCTACACTGTAAGCACCAGAGCTATGAAGTCCACAGTCAATGTGTAGATATCGGCAGAGACTAGGGGATGTTGAGAAGGGGTAGAAGTATGCTGAGGGAGGAAAGCATGCACATTGATGTGAGATCTAGGCAGGAATACCAATTCTTTGGGACTACTGCTAACATTAAATGGGATAGATTGTGCTAAGTGAGAAGCATTTAGGAATCTAGAAAAGGTTCAATAAGTAAAAGATATGTTACTCATCTTCCTCTTTTATTCTCCTTAATGATTTAGTACGAAATTTCCTTTGTTATCAAATGTGTTACTTATTAGCTTCTAAATTTAATCATTAGTCATTTTTGTTACTTTTGTAAAAGAACACACAGGTTTCATTCTACCTCATTCCTTTGGCTGAAAGTAGAAATCCACTGGATATTAGTGTTCTCTTATTCTTGAAGGATGCGTCATGGTCGTCTGGCCAAGGCATTAGTTATTGTATATGGGAGGAAAATACAATTTTCAACAACTTTCTGACAGTTAAGGCAACAGAAAGAAGTGCACAGCCTTGACAACCCAGAGGCACTCTATCCTGACACTTAGCGTTAAACTGAGCAATGCATGCTTTACTAGGAGCCACGACACTGTAGCAGCGTTGCTATTAGCCTGCCCCTCAGAAGCCTTCACTCTACAAAGCCATGGGAACTGAGACCTCACAAGACCAAGTTCAAATAAATAGTCTGGCTATATGTGACAGCTACTTGCAATATCACATCTTGAAAATACGGTATATGTAACCAGTTTACAAGTTGCCATAGGACTTTACTGGTGACACATTTTAAATTAGACTTTTTATAATTATAAAGGCAATGCAATACACTTAACACTCTAAAAAGGCAAAAAAAGTACCCCGGTGTATAACATCCTCCACTGTCATCTCCCCCTATTCCCATTTCTTTCAATATATCCCATTTTCAACCCTACTTTTGTCTTTAAAATTTTATCATGATAAACAACGGTTGTGTGTGTTGTTGTTTTTTGAGTGGTTATCTAATATTCTGTAAGTGGGTCTACCATGACTTACGAAATCATTCCTCTGCTGTTGAATCTTCACGTTTATTCTAAGGTTTCGCTGGGTGGGATTGCTTACATTTGAAACAGTGGAGCTTTATTTTATAAGAAACCACTTATCTTTGATGGCCTTGACTATGGGTCTGCGAGCTGCAGTCTCCTTTTGTATCTTTGAAGACTGATTAAGGGAAGCTGCAGGGTGACCAGGTCAACTATTGGCTTAGAATTATACTGAGCTTCTGAGCCAATCTGCCTGTTGCCTCGATTGGGTCATGCATGAGGACTAGTGAGACAGAATTATGCGATCATCCTAATAATCAAGTATCTGAACCAATGAGTCCCTCAATTGTGCACCAAACACACCAGGTGTTTTTATGCTTCTAAGGTGCTTCGTGGATAGTTCCCTCCATTGGGAATGTGTCCCCCCATGCCTCTCAGGAAGTCCAGGAAGAGAGAGGATGACACAAGCAGTAGGGTTCATTCTGCAGAGACTACATGCACATGGACATGAGCCTGGAGGCAGGGACACACGTATATTTCATATGTGATTCTCATGGTTTCTATGCTGGCAAAGACTTTTTCTGGAGAGTCCTGGATGTCTCCCCAATACGATGAGATGGACTCACCAAGGCATTCAAGTCATAATTTTATACTTCCATGGCCTTTGTGTATACACACACACACACACACACACACACCATCTCTCACAGTCTGTCTTTGCCACTGGCAGTGAAATTTCCCAGTTCCTAGGGAAGGTGAAAATACACCTACGGATGCGCCACCAGCTCTGTCTTAGAGTAGACATTGTAGGCAAGATCTGTACATTCACTCAGCGAGGGTCCTACTCTGAGCCAGGCACTGAGTGAGGGCTGTGGGTACAAAGATGGGTGTTGTGGCCCTCCAAGATTTTGCAGCTCAGAGCAGAAATCCAGGCCTGGAGGGAACTCACACACGTTAAGGAGGCTGTGTGCTCCCAGACGCATGTATCTTTGACCGATTCTGAAGTCCCTGCTTTCTGCACTACAGCAGCTGCATTTATTACACCTTCCGTGTGCCAAGTACCATGCAAGGCACCAGGATACACACAGTTCCTGCTCCCTACAGGTTCAATGTCAAGTGGGGAGACAGCAAAATAAGGGCATCATTAGGGTCATGAGAGAAGTTTGTGGAGTATCCAACTAACCACCAGGAGCCCACGTGACTGCAGCTCCCGGCCTCCACCTGCTAGCTGGTGACAGATCACAGTCACGCGCTAGCGCAGGGGAGAGTCACGGCCCTGCCCTCCCTCCGCAGGGCTCTGCAGAAGCTCGTGTTCCTAAGAGCTGGGATGACCTGACTGACTTGTGGCAAACTGCCAAGTGCATTTGAAACCCAAGCCCATGTGTATATAAAAATGCAGGAAGCCATCTTAAAAGGACGCACTAATTAGCTTCCTGGGATTTCAGATTTTAAAAGCTTTTGTGATCGAATTTGTTTTGGTAATTTTTTTTAAAGGATTCCGAAGATTGGTTCTGCTGTCAGGACATCAGAAAAAGACAACAATGAGATAACAAACTTGCCGTTTCCACAGCAGAGTGCTTTAAGTGTGGAAGGGGAAAAGCATCCCCAGATTGGTTGGTAAAAAGCAATGTGGCACTAAAAGGCCTGATGCACAGAGAAGAACCCACCTCCTTTGGGGGCCGGATCCAACATTGAGTTGCTCTTGAAAAGCATGCGTAAGCCCCGCTGCCAAATCAGCACCACTGCCAGAGCCCCGGGGGCGGGGTGGGGGTGGGGGTGCTGTTTTTATGAAAAGATTAAGAAAAACACAAGAAAAAGTCCCCAATGAATAATTTTTAAATTCTGATTAGAACAATGATGTGAAGGGTCACAAAAAATTCTTATAAACTACCCACCACTGTTTTCACTAGGAATAAAGAGAACTAATGATGGAACGGATGCTTACAATAATTCTATTTGTTCAGTGTGGAGGGATAAATAATAATGAGAGGAGCACACTGTTATGAAAGCATATAATCATATTCTAAGATGTGTCCTATAATTGAAAGTCATTATCGAAATACTTCCTTCTAGAGTTAATCGCTCCCTCTGTCTGCATGTTCCCTGGGGTGCACACACCCTGTGTAGTAATTGTCTGCCTGCATACCTGTCTTCCAGGCTAGTCTGTGACCTCGAAGGCTCTACTGTATGAATTCCATCCATCTCACTCTCGGCGTGCCTAGCACCCGGTCAGCAAATCATCATCATGGAATTGAACGTATTCCATTTCCACATTAAGTTCACTTCTCTAGGCTGGCTAATCCTTCGGGCTATTCTTGGAAACATTTCCCAACAACTCACATTTTTCTTAAATTGGGGAGCGTGTGGGGGGAAATATTTAGATAAGCCAATGTATTTACATTTTGTAGGCAAGGCGTTAATAATCATCAGCCCACAGGAATCCGAAGAGACTTGGCCAAAGTCAATAAAGGATCATGAGCTATCACCCCCAAACCTGGAAAGGCCTCATCTCCTGCTTACATTCCTTAAAAAAAAAAAAAAGATGACCTTGCAAATTACAGCTTTATAAATTCAACTTCTAAATTTGGAAAGATACTGAAAGAGGAAAAAAAATCATGAAATGAGCTTGCAAAAATCTTAAAGAGGGCATTTACTGTAAAAGAAGAAGTACTCTTGACTGAAAATGAGTTCTGTTTTTCTTTGAGTAAAACTTTTATCTTCTACAATGGGATCATGCAATCATTTGCTCCTAGGGAATTCATAGATTTAATTTTCTTAATCAGCCATTATTTAACTCACTGACTTGTGAGACTGGTACCATTTTTATCCAAAGATAAAATTGAGAGGTCATAACAGTTTGGTTGTAAGATGTTCCTTATAAGAAAACGTATCAAGAGGCAGCAGAGGTGAGTGCTTTGGGAGTCAGACCTGGGTCAAATTCCAACTTTGCTACTCGTTAGCTGGGTGATCTCGGGTAAATCACTTAACCTCTCTGATCCCCTATTTCCTCAACTATAAATTGGAGGTGATGATAACATCACCAGGACTTTGGTGAGGATTAAGTGAAATGATGTTGGTGAAAACAAACATGAAAGAAACATAGGGCACTGAACAGAGAACTGTTCCTCTGGGAAAATATGAACAGACTGGATTACTGCAGGACCTTATAGAAAATTCTCCCAAGATGGTGGAAAATAACAGAGACCCCAACTTGTCTGAGCTGGTCTGTGCTCATATAACATCTTTTTAGGAGAAGTGAGGGTGCCCTTAAGATGGCAATGCCCTGCAAGAGCGCCCGGAGTGCTGGTCAACAAAGCCACACGGAACAATCGTCAACATGGGGATTTTTTTCCATCTTCGTTTTTGGGTTCAAGTTTCTACTGGACCTGCTTTAAGAACTTCCCTGACAGATAACCATCTCCTACAGACCCCTCTCACTGTTCACACTTGGGGTAAGGTCCAGGGAGGAGAAGAAAAGTCCCTGGAGGGTCACAAAGGGAGTCCATGGCAAGGTGGGACTAAAGACCAGGCCTCTGACTCATGATCTGCTGTTTCCAGCCTCCCTGCCCGCCACCTGCTCAGCAGGTCCTCTCTAATCGCTACGTGTCTTGGACAACGTACTTTCTAGTTGTTGGTTAGGGCTTGTGCAATTGGTCTGGCTTTAGCTATTTGTGCGAAGCAGGAAGGACAGACTGGAAATTGTTCTTCCCCATTCTTGATTTTGGGCTTGGGGGCAAGGGGATGAGGCTTTCCCTGGCTTCAAAAGGACAGCCCGGGGGTGGTCTAAGAAGAAAAGGAGGCCCAGAAGCCCAGTCCCTTAGAATTCCAGGAATGATGCTCAGCAAGACCCTCCACAGCCCCCAGGAAGCACTGCATTTCTATGCATTCATTCCTCACTTTCAAATGGAGAAGTGAGCTGCAGCCGTGCACACAGTTTATGCATTAATGGCCTTTTTGGCCTTGGTCTTATGACCGGAGTCTTTTTGTGCTCTGTGACACGTGACACAGGGAAGATTAGCTGCAGTCTAGAGTCAGGAAAATCCAGAGCCAAAAGCTACTGCCTCCAAAATGGGAGACTTTGGACACTCCTCATCTCTACTATAGGTGCAATCTATTGACATTTCAGAATTGTGAGATGGAGGACAAAGGGGGATTATATTTATAAAACAGCTAGCACACGTCGTGCCCATATTAATGCACATGTACTACATTCTCCATAATGTTCTCTCTAAAGGGGTTAAATAATTTCTAAAGAAGCTCTGGGATCAAGACTTTTACTGCAGCCAGTTTTCAAAATTTAAAGAGTTCCTATAATGAAAACCTTTAACTTTTTACATCTTTTTTTTTTAGTTTTCCAAAAAGTGAAGGGAGTAGAGGCCACCACAACTAATGTGCATGGAGAGAGAGAAAATTCTGGCCTTGGCTCAGATGCAAACGAGCCCTGTGAGTTGGGCGTGCTGAATAACTTCTGTGGGCCTCAGTTTCCTTCGGAGTGTACTTCGTTTGTGGCCAGACTTCTCTGGAAGAGTGAGGTGAGAGCGATCTAGAGGGGCAGTGCCCGGGAATCCTAGTCGGCGCTTGGCGATGGCATAATTATCACTCCCTCGCCTTGCCCCGTTTTTCTAGGCCACCCATCCTCCACTCGTGGGTGATGCGGAGCTTGAACGGGGGAGAAGGCGGGGCGGGGGAGAGAGACTGAAATAACAGGGACTGGATGCCTCCTGGCTATTTCAGTTGCACACGTACAAGCTAAGTCCCTGGGGGTTGATCAGTTACCTGAGAAGACTCCTTAACTCTTTCTGCAGAAAGAACTTAATGAAAACTCCGGGCCTCAGAAGACACCGAGAAGTATTAAGAGCAGGGCTTTTATGTAAAATGGGAGCAGCGCTGTGGAAAACGGTTTGGCGGTTCTTCAAAAACGTAGAGCTACCATAGGACCCAGCAATTTCACTCCTTGTTTGACCCCGAAGAGCAACGAAAACATGTCCGGAGAAGTTTATACACGAATGTTGATAGCATCAGTATTCATAAGAGCCAAAAGGTGAAAACCACCCCACTGTCCATCAAGGGATGAATTCATAAACAAATGTGGTATATCCATATAACGGAATATTATTCAGCCATTTTAAAAAAGAGGTACTGACATATGCTATGACTTAGATGAACTTGAGAACATTATGCTACACGAAAGAAGCCAGACCCCAAAGGTCACATAGCATATGATTATATTTATCTGAAACGTCCAGAATAGGTAAATCTGGGAGACAAAAAGCAGGTTGGTGCCCTGGCCAGGTAGCTCAGCTGGTTAGAGTATCGTCCCAATACACCAAGGTTGTGGGTTCAATCCCCTGTCAGGGCACATAAAGAATCAACCACTGAATGCATAAATAAGTAGAACAACAAATCTCTCTCTCTTTCTTCCTCTATCTAAAATCAATAGACAACACTGTAAATTTACTCTGTGCCACTGAATCATATTTTAAATGCCTCATTGTATGTTATGCAAACTTCACCTCAATGTTTTAAATGATTGGAGGCAAGAAAGAGAGCAGGGATTTTTGAATTGGCTGTGGCCTGATTCTGAATCTCATCTCTGCCTCATCCGACTTACGTAACCTTGGGCAGGTGAGTTGGCACTCTGGGCTTTGGAGTTCCTGTCTTTGAGATGGCAAGAAGGAGAATACTCAGGACCTGTCAAGAATTCCTTGAGACCCTAGAAATGGAGCACCTAGTTCAGACCCAGTGCATGGTGGGTACACATAGATGTCAGCCTCTCCCTTTTGCTTCATTACCTCGGAGGCCTGACCTGCCTCTGAGGTACAGGCCAACCCAGACCTCCATGCCATTAAGTAAATGTATTGGGAGGAACTTAACCATACGGAAAAGGCACAAGGAATAATATAACCTCACCTACACCCACTACTCGCAAGTGGAATTGTTAGCATTTTGTCATATTTGCTTCACTGCATTCTTTTTTCTAAAAAAAATTATGGAATCACACATTTCAGATGAAGTTGAAATTTATGTTGCTCTCTATACTCAGCTCAATAAGCAAGTCCATTGAATAATTAATACGTGGAGAAATAATTTATTCATTCAACTGGTCTTCTTTCAGAGCCTACTATGAACAAGATACATCCTCCAGGATGTAGACCCAGCATTTCGGAGCTTCGTTTTAATTCATAATTTGAGCAGAGCGGGAGGTGGCAGTTCAGAGCTGCTGAAAGACCTGGTTAGCTCACTGTACTAGATAAATTCAGTGGTGTGCTTTCTAAGCCTGGACTGCAGTTAACCAGTACTACTCAGAAAACAAGGCCAGCCGACATCCGCAAGGCACCAGCTACCCAGCAATTGTGCTGTTAGGAAATTTTCAAAATACGGGCTATTTCCCTAATGGTGTGACTTTGAACTTTCATAGATCTGTGATGGCAATCAAACCAGAGAACTTGAAAAAGCACTTACAAATAGATTGCTATACAAATGTACATAGTGATTCTGGAACAAAGAGGGGGGGCATAGCAGGATGGAGGGAGGAAGAAGAGGCAAAAGGGAACAGCTCTGCAAACTAATAAGGGCATCAGACACCTTTAGGGAAAATAATGCAACTCTTTCTCCTCTGCTCAGAAATGGAGCCCTGGTTAGAATGCGCAGCTTGCTGAGTTGGGAGTGGGGTGAAGGTAGTGGGGGAAAAAACATGGGTATCTGCGTCCAGAAGTGACTAAAGTACATTTCTTTGTAGTTTTATATTTTTCTAAAAAGAAGATAACTGTTGCCCTGGCCAGTGTGGCTCAGTTGGTTGAGCACCGTTCTGTGCACGGAAGGGTCACCAGTTTGATTCCTGGTCAGGGCATGTGCCCAGATTTGGGGCTCAATCCCAGTAGGGGGCGTGCACGAGGCAGCTGATGGATGTATATCTCTCACATTGATGTTTCTCTCTCTCGCTCTCCCTCTCCCTTCCTCTCTTTCTAAAATCAATTAAAAACAAGTATTTTTAAAAAGGTATTTGTTGGCACAATAAAAAAAAAAAGTTGAGAATGGACCCTGGCAATACCCCAACTTGTCTGAACATCATGCTGGGAGGTAAAGCTAGTTCACACTGCTTCCTGGTCCGGTCTTTTCAAAAGAGATCACTGAGATCACTGTCCCTGAAATGCAGATAGTTATAAAAATGGCATTAATTTGCTTAGACCGAGAGATTTTCACAGGAGAGCAACTACCAGAAAACATTAGGAAAATGTCCGAGAGGACTGGTAATTGACTTGATTAGTATGACCTTGGCCACGAAGGTAATAGAAGAGAGGCCGGTACGTAGACTGAGTTATCACCCCGTGCCCGGTTCAGTGGCGGAGTGAGGGATGTAATTTGTTCAGTCTGACTCGGGGTAGCCAAGCCTGCCTCTGACAAGGTAATACACTGACTAGCCAAGCTTGGCCTGCGTTCCTACCCTGACACAGTAAACAGGACGGGGTCAAATAAGAAATGATGGACACGGCTCGTGGGCGGGTTCTCCGCGTACACATTCTTCGGGCAGAACCTTCTGGACTCTGAGCCCCACGGAGCATTAGCTCATCGCCTCTGAACTACCAAAGAGGAAAAATAACACAACTGCTCCCCAGCCGAAACAAACAGAGCAAAATGCCAACATAAACAAAGACTAAACACCCCGAGAGGGTCTATGCCGAATTCACTCTGGCTTTGTTTTCCCTATTTTTTATAGGCGTTTATGAAGCAATATGCCACTGGCTACAATGGGAAATTTAGCTGCATTCATCAAAGAAAAGGTCTTGTGTGCGGCTCCCAAGCTCATGTTCTTTGCAGTACACCTGCTTAAAATAGACAATTTCTCTCAAAACACACACACACACACACACACACACACACACACACAGGATCCCACAATGACATGTTCAGTGGTTGTTTATTGGGTATGGCCAGTGCATACCCGAAGCCCTTACACTGAGGCTATGAAGTCACTAGCATTGTAACAACTTGTACAGAAGTTCATGTCCAGGAAGTGCTATCCACTTTCGTATCTGTGATGACCTTCCTCATTAACTGCACTGTAGGAAGAGATCTTATTCGGAGAGTGGGACGGCTGGTCCACTGAAACAGCTGTGGCGCCCACAGACTCTCAAACATAGGTTGAAAGTCTGTACCCACAGGTCTTAACCACTTCACATTTACTATTCATAAACGCATAGCAGATTCGAACTAGAGAGTTGGACTGGGTGAGTAACAACAGGGTACCTCCATGCACACTTTGTTCCCCCTGTGGGGTGACTGTGTTTGCATGTGCATGTGTGTGCATGCGTGTGTGTGTGTGTGTGTGTGTGTGTGTGTGTTGTGAGCCTCTGATTTCAGGGCTGGGGCTGCGGGAGGGACAAAGGGCCCAGACTCCCTTGTCTCCTTGCCTCTGTCACCATGCTTGTGACCCTCTAGTGAAAAGGATCTGACCACCACATGCGAGTGGAATAAATTATCGCTGACACTCCAATATTTAATTATGCAGCTGTCAGAGCGGCCCTTTCGAAATTCATTTTAATAAAGTGGGAACTTTCCCTTTCAAGGTGAGAGTGAGGGGAGTCACCTTTGGTGTCAGCTGGAGGTCTCCACCATGAGCTCTGCATTCTTGCTCGGACGCCTGTCACTTGCCCTGATAGAAGGGCCCGATAACAGCGCTGATGCCTGGTGGCCTCCCCCCATCCCTGCCTGAATGAACATCCTTCATTTAAACCCACAATAATGAGGACCGCAAAGTCAGAGAGGCGGGCACAAGGGCAGCCTATCGGGGGGGGAAATGGCTTCTTATTATAAAATTCACTCCATGTGGAAGTGGCAATCTAAAAGCAATCACAGCCATCTCTCCGTTTTAACTGGTTAGCCAGAAATATTTAACATGGTGGTGGTGGTGGTGGGGGGAAGACCAGGGGTCAAGTGGAGGCGCCCAGACCCAGGCACCCCTTGACCGCTGAGGCTCCCAAACTCATGAAAGAGACATAGAAGTATTGATTTATATTTTGCTATAAAATAAAATAAAAAATGTATCCTAGGTTTTGTAGTTTGGTTTCTGGGCCATAAAGTTGCACAGAGCAAAAGCTTTTATTTGGCAACCTGAACCTGTGAGTGCCATCAGGCCTGCCTTTGGTGTGTGAGTCTAAAGTCTCTGTTTAGCTTATGCTTCTCAGGGTTTATATGTGAACCATGCCTACAACAACCTGGGGAGAGGAAACACAGGCTGGGTTAGGAAAAGCAGAACCGACTCAATAAAGACAGCGGATGAGTGCCTCTTTTCTCCCATCTCTCCTCTCCTGCCATTTACTTTTTACTCTGTATCCTCTCCCTTACCCTCATTTGCATTTTCCTCTGTTTCTCCCCCTCCTTTCTCTCTCTTCAATAACCAATCACATGATTATTATGTATCGATTAGTGACTCTATGCTGGCCATTATCTAAGCGCTTCATCTGCCCGTCTCTTGTAGTGCGCCAAGCGCCTTTGGTGCCTTGATGATTGTCCCCACTGTACGAACGATGGCACCGAAGCTCAGAGAGACCACTGGTCTTACTCAAATCTCCCCGTTAGTGAGCAGCAGATGCCAATGCTCGGCTATTTAACCGCTCGGCTATGCTTCTTTCTCTCTCTCTCACTGCCCCTCTCCTGCTTCTCTCTGTCCCCCGTCTCTCCTTCCCTGGTGTGGTGCACACTGTGTCTCTCAGGGGAAATACAGCAGCTCCAAGTGAATGCACGAATAATACGGCAACTCTTGTCAACAAACCCCGTTTTGGAAAGAGACCTCTTCCTGTGTGTGTTTGGATGAATGCCTGAAAGAAAACTTGCATGTGACTGTTGAAAGGTGCTTTCTTTAACCCACAAGTAATAACCAAATCTGTCCATAAGCACTTTTTGCTGGGGGAGAACATTCTTTGCTCAGAGGCTGGAAGACGGCCCCTAGATGAACCCCAGGAGGCGGAGGGGACACGTTTGCTTTTGCTCTGCAGCAGGTCAGGGAGGACCTTCAGACCCACCCAGGGCCCACAGCCAGCTCCCCGGCACAGCCTCAGTGCAGCCCCTTTGCAGGCTGCCCCTTATCTTAACTCTGGAGTTTTCATAAAGGGAACTGTGATGGCTGAGGACCCAAGGCCTTGAACTTAAAGCTGCCCCCGCCCCCCGCCAACTTATTAAGACACTTGTGCAGGTCAAGTCACAACTCCAGGCTTCGGTTGGTCTTTCTGGGGCCTGGGAGGGAAAATGAAGGCCTAGTGTTTCCCACCTAAAGAATGATTGCAAGATAACCTGGGAGATGGTAAAAGAAACATTTGTTAAAGTGAACCATTTAGATAGAACTTATTCAGAAACATTTGCATTTCTCTCTCCTCTCTCATTCATTTTCTCCACACCCCCCCCCCCCCCCCCCCCGCCAGCATTCCATTTCATCTTTACAACAACCTGGAGCAGGAGGGAGGCACTGTAAGACTTTCACCTTAGAAATGAAGAAACTGAGGGTAAACAAGGCACATAACTAGTTCAAGGTCATTTAGCTAATAAAGGGTGCAGGGAGAGTTGAAATGAGCTTTGCTTAACTCCAGTGGTGGTGCCCTTTACCGCTGTGTCATATTGGGTGTCAAATGTGCTGTGTCCCTGTTTTCCTTGTATTGTGGAAGTGAGTTCAGAACTGCCTTTATCTATGCCTGGCAGACCTGTCTAATGAGGGCTGTGCTAAATAATACACAGGAGTGTTTTGGGGGAAGTGGTCCCCTTTATCTACAACGTTGATACAATCATAGTAATGGAAATAGTAGTATCAATTGCAGTCCCAGAGGTAGCCAGCGTTCCTCAACTAGATTAGGAAGCGTATAGGTACATGTATGTATGTGTGTATATGTATGTGAATACATATATGAATACGTATAGGTATATGTATATATTACATGTTTTATGTATGTGCATATGTGTGTATTATGTATATCTACACACATAATTTTTTCTCTTATCTGCACTAGTATTATTATTATTCCCATTTCATTACTAAGTAAACCAAGGCTCAGAGAAGTTAACTATCTTGCTGAGGACCATGTAGGAAATAACGGATGACCCAAGTTTGGGATGCAGCTCTATTCGACCCAAAGCCATTGCTCTTGAAAGAAAAAAATAAATAAAACAAAGTAAGATTACTCCATTATGCCTCCACATCACTTTAGACTTTATTAACAGTTTCAAAGTCATCCTTTCATTTCTTCTCTTCGATAATTTTGTGATTAGGTCTGACCGATATTAATACTGGGATTCATTCAGATGACCCCTCTTTCCCAGACGGTAAAACCATGGGGCCAGAGGTACCATGACTTGTCCAGGGGACTGCAGCCCTCCGACATCCACTCCTTGTGCCCCATCCTGTCTACCTCCCTTCATGCAGAACAGCTTGTCTCCGCTCGGTCGCTGTGAACCAGGGCCATCCTCTGGCTGCGGTTCTCAGAACTGACAGCTCCCTTCTTGAGCAAATAGACCGGTGTTCATTTGGATGTTCTAGGCCATGCGCGCGCCACCCACTCCAACAGCTCCCTGCCGGGCGAATTTAGACAATGTTCTTGATGCCAGTTCCCTCACTGCAGATGGGAAGAGATTTACAAAGCGCCTGCCAGCAGCCGCTTGTCACGGATTTTGCAGTCAGAAATAATTAGGGGTTAAAGTGGGCCCCCAACCCCCATGCTCCCCAGGTACGCACCCCAGCGCTGGGAGTCAGAACACCCCTCCCGAGAAGACCCTCTTCAAAGAGCCAGTGTGCAGACACCCCGAGATGACAAGCAAAGGCTAGCAGGCTGGAAGGGAGAAATAAATCCTGACTCAAGCAGAGGATTAAAAAGTCACCTAGCATGAGGAGAATTCGCACTCCACAAATTTTTCTCGACTGAGTAAATTTAAAGAAATAAAACTAGATTGAGCATGCGTTTAATACTGGCTGCTATCTTTTGCTCGGCTCTGCTCAGTGACTTGTTAAATATGAAAAGATTTGCCCTGCAAGGAGACACGGGGAGAGGCAATCTCCCAGGGGCTCATCACCCACACCCCTCCCCCCCTCCGCCCTTCCTCTGTATGACCCAGGCGGGCTGGGGAGCCCTTTTTCATTCCAGCACCCGAGTGCCCCGGTCTTGTGTACAAGTCTCAAATACGGTCACTGGTATCACCACCGTCTCTTAATAGAAGGTGCGATATAAAAAGCTCATTCGAGATGCCAGGAGCTTCCCTTTCTGACCCTGGCTGCCTGAGAGGCAAATTGCATTAGAAAATGACATGCCATTCATCTCGCCAGTACTTGCAGGAACATTTAGCTAATTAAATGATTAATAAATTTAACACTGCTTTATAATTTCATTTAGCTGTGTTGGAAATCACACGGTGAGCTGCGTATGCGCTGAATGAGATTAGGTGGGAGTGAGGGTTTCGGAGGCTGCCCTGGTAATTGAGATTAGTCTATTACTACGGTGACCTTTTTAACTTTTATATTCTCTTGTTAAAGCGAAATAAAATTTTATTCACTTTTAAGGAATATTTACTTAGAGAAATTTACATGAAATTAAAGAAACACCAAACCCAGAAACCTACTGGGGCCAGAAGCCAGGCACTGCTTCTTTTTCTTTTTTTTTCAATTTTCAGAGCCTCCTGAGGAAACTGTTCTTGAGCTGGCTGGAGGCAGAGTGAAGAATGGTGTGTTTTTAGACAGTTCACCCACTCATTCGATCAGTGCCGAGTTCCTGGAGTGTCTTGAGCATGCTCCTAGACCAGCCGTGGGCAAAGTATGGCCCGCGGGCCGGATCCGGCCCATTTGAAATGAATAAAACTAAAAAAAAAAAAAAAAAAAGACCGTACCCTTTTATGTAATGATGTTTACTTTGAATTTATATTAGTTCACACAAACACTCCATCCATGCTTTTGTTCCGGCCCTCCGGTCCAGTTTAAGAACCCATTATGGCCCTCGAGTCAAAAAGTTTGCCCACCCCTGTCCTAGACCCTGATATGACAACAGTAAATACAACTCAGGTCCCCTCTTTCCTACAACTTAAATTACAGTGGGAAAATGCAGGTGAGAAGCAAATAAATAAACAAGAAAATAACAAAGTAATAAGCACAATGCAGAGAATTAGAATACATGGCTTCTTCAGACTGG
This sequence comes from Myotis yumanensis, assembly GCF_028538775.1. NCBI lineage: Eukaryota > Metazoa > Chordata > Mammalia > Chiroptera > Vespertilionidae > Myotis > Myotis yumanensis. Next base: position 19,544,375 of record NW_027223769.1, read on the forward strand.
AGAGTTCCAGAAAAATCTCTTTTCAAAGGTAGCAATTAGACTGAGATCAGAATTACAAAAAGCAGTCAACCATGCGAGCTCAGAAGGGACAGCACGCCAGAGCAGAGGAGAGGGAGGGTGACGCTCCTGAGGAGGAAATGAATGAACTTGGCCTGTTGAAGGAACAGAAAGGAGAGAGGGGCTGGGAGCTGGGATGTTGAAGGAGGTTGGAGGTGATGGAGCAAATGAAGTAAGGCCATGGCAGCCACAAGGAGGATCCTGTTGGACACTTTTTGGTGGGTGTGGTGGGAAGCCATGGGAGAGTCTGAAGCAGGGCAGTGATAGAGTCCCTCAAGTGACTCCATGGACAATAAGTGTTTCTGCAGCCACAATTTAGAGGGGACTAATACTACTCCCTAGTTATTGTAAGAACATGAGGGCTGACTCAGTTTCCCCCATCTTAGAGAAATTTACATGAAATTAAAGAGATTCAGCTTCCTTCTAAGTTGTCTTTATTCCAACTAAACATTGCATCTGCTGGTCAGGCTTCTCTGTCTTTTCCTCAATACGTGGTACGCTTTTGCACCAGGCATTATGAAACGTTTCTGACTACTTCCTTCTCTATAGTTATTCTCATCCAATTTTTGCTCTCTTCGTCCACAAAATCCAAAAGCATATATTTTTAAACTTCCAGAGGCATATTCTTGGTTCTCTCCTGTATTAGCCACATCTTCTATTTCTCTGTATCCTGAAGCATTGACATCTGGCCCCTTGCTAATCCTGGAGGGACTGCCCTTCCCAGGCTTAGTCAATTCCAAGATAGCAAACAACTCACCTGTGTCTTCCCACTGCAGACCAGCCTTCCTGAGCCCAGACCCCCAATCACCTTCTTTATCAGGTTCTCACACGCCTGGCCATTGTCCACCTGCCCTAATCATACCCCAAGGACAGATACCAGACAACTAGGGGCACCCCTATCACCCAGAGCCACTAAATTTATTCGAACTGGCCAATCCTAAGTCTGTTTCCCCTGCCTCACCTGTTCACGCTTGAAGGAGCCTCAATAAAGGCCTCTGTCCTCAGTTTCACCTTCTCCCTCTGCCCCCGACTGACCCTGGTGCTTCCCCAAGTGCCCTCTCCCCACCCCGGCATAGTGTGCCCCCTTCTCAGGATCTGTATCACTTATCTTCTGATCTGCTGGTCTTACCATATCTCAGCAATAATAAAACCTATACCTTACAACACCTCCAGATACCCAGTTTCATTGCACACCAAATAGTAACACCTCTGAGGTCTTCTTATGTGCCAGATGCTTTAGAGGCATGACTACTTCAATGGACTCTAATTTCATTCTGCCTCACACAACCCTGCAAGAGGTAGTTTTGGGCCATTTTATAGATAAAGAAACTGAAACAGAGTTTAGAGGTAGTTTGGAGCCAGTTTATAGAAGAAACTGAAATAGAGTTTATGACACTTCACCAAGGCCACTTGATTCTAGATTTCAGAGCTGGGAGCTAAACCCAGAATAAAGATGATATAGTTCATAAATTAAAAGAAAGGTCCATTTCTTTGACGATTAAATGAACTAGAGGCTTAATACATTTTGTTTTGTCTTGATTCATTCAGCCAAACTGGTTGGAAATTTGTTGCTTATTTTTAATTGGATTGTATGCCTTCCTTTGGTTGAGTCCTATGAGTTCTTCATATGCTTTGGAAATTAACCCTTTTTCAGGTGTATCATTGACATATATGCCCTCCCATTCAGTGGGTTCCCTTTTCATTTTGATGCTGGTTTCTTTTGCTGTGCAGCAGCTTTTTTAAAATGTAGTCCCATTTATTTTTTTCCCTTTGTTTCCCTTGCCCTAGGCGAGGTATCAGTGAAAATTCTGCTATATGTATTGTCTGAGAAAAAAGGGGGGACATCTGTAATACTCTCAACGATAAAAATAAATTTAAAAAATTGTTGCTCACTTTTTGTCTTGTACCTAATTTGCCGAGTTTCTCATCCAGGCATATTTATCCAGAACTGCACTTTTCCCCCTAATGCCTCTCTTAAGTTAATACCAATACAAAGAAAATGTCTAAAGGAATGTCCAGGGCCATTCTTCCAGAATGAAGGCCAATTCCTCAGAGCATCAGCAACAAGCATCAAAGAACTTCACTCTTCTTGAAAATCTACATATTCCACATTAAAAGTTTTTGCTGTTAGTTGTTGTTGATTTTTTTCCCTAGCAGCCCACAGAGAAGATGAAATGAAAGGTCTTCCTTTCAGTAAGTGTTTAAACTACAGTTGTTTCCATTTCAACTCATTATGCATACATCCCTTGGATATTCTTAAGACTTTGAACACACACATACCCTTAAATTTGATATCCTGTGATACCTGCTGTAAACTCTAAAATTTGTGAGCAATTACCTTTGTAAGCAGTGTTTCTGAAAAATAGCATCTGTGTGCGATTCACACTTTTTTTTTTAACTTGTTAATTGTCTAGTTGTTAACTCTGACTACTAATCTTAGGATGCTTAAGAATTTGTAATTTCCCTTCCAAGATCTTCTACGTGGTGTGCAACATTTGGACACACCTGTGTAATTAAAATATTTTCTGCTTTAAAAAAAATCCCAATTGTTAGACCTACAGACCACAGTAGCACTTTCTGGTAGTAACAGATGAAGTGACGAGTGGCAAGAACAGGCATAACCTTGTTGTGAAAGAAGTGGTGCCTGATTTTCTTGAAGTTGTAAACTCGTTATTTTACTCTTTTATTTTTAATAATGTGAGTTATAAAAGCTTAGATGCTTTCAGAATTTCCTACATCTTCATTAGATGTTTAGAAATCACCAGAGACATGTGTGCCTGGATTTTTTTTTAAGCTGGAATTTTTCCTCCCTCTGCCCTTCCTACCTCTCTTCCTTCCTCTCATGTGTGTATGATCAATCCACCATGAACTTGACACCATACGGGGCATTGATGATAAGACAAGGAAAAAAATTCTGGCTTCCTAGGAATGTACACTATAATTCTTTCTATTCAAACTATCTTATATGGGCCATCAGCATTAGCATCCCTCCCGAGCGTGTTAGGAATTTGGACTTCATAGCCGATTCCAGACATCCTGAACCAAAGCTGCGCTGTTGGGAGGGTCTCTGAGTGAGTCCTGTGCATGTGGTGGTTGGATAAGCACTGCTCCAGATCAGGGCTGGCTGTCCTGGCAGGCAGGCCAAATCCAGTCAGCTTTCTGATTCTGTTATTGTTATTCATTTTTTATTATTGTCCATTATCTAAAAACAATGTTTATATTTTAAAATGGATGCATTTTAAATGGTTACCAATAGGACGCCCTCTATTTTGTCTCTTAGACTACAAATTCTGAAATAGTTACTCTCTGGCGATTTGAGCAAATCTTTGCTGACCCCTGCTCCAGAATCTAGATGAGTCTAGCACCCAAAGTCTGGATGAAGGCACAGATGAGGGCTGTCTTTTGAAATAAGCCTGACACCGTGACACTGGGTCCACTGCAAATAGTTGTCAAACGACCAAATGTCAGAGGAATAACTATGTTCTTTTAATTTTATTTTTTTATCACAAAAACCATGGCATGTATTCAACAGGAAAATTGGCACCGAAAGTCTAAGTCTTGGATGGCGCTTGTAAAAGCTGCAAGTGGGATGTGACTTTCATAGCTCACACTGAGATCCCTGGGGACCTCACACAGCAGGATATATATCCTCAGACCCAGAAAAGCCCAGAAAGCCTGGAAATCAGTGCAACGGGTTCCACCCAAGTTCGCTATGAAAACGCTGAGCAGCAAAGCAAAGGTGGTTATTTCACATGTGTGTCCATCTGCAACAGAGACGCACTTTTGAAATGTTGCAAACCTTTTAGTTTTTGCAAATTAAGAAAACAAAAAATTGCCATTTCCTATTCTCATTGTTCAAAAATTTTTAAAAAAGGTGATTATATTCTTTCCATAGAATCAACTCTTCTTGGTAAAAGACTTTTACTTTTTAACGTGTGTATATCCGTGTCTATCCTGCAGGGGCGGATTAGCTGAGAAATGGGATGTGGAGCCAGCGTTGAAGATGGGTAAGAGCAAAAAGGAAGACGAGAGAAGAAAGAAGAAGTGAAGTCAGAGGGAAGGGACATGAGAAAGTAAGCTCAGATGATCTTCAGGAGGAAAAAAAAACCCTCAAATCAAGACCATGAGGCAGTGTTTCCACAGGGCCGGTGACCTGACCCCTGTCCAGCTGTCACTTAATAAATACTTGTTGCACTAGATTAAGTTAAAAGGATTGAGTGGGTGTTGATGTGCAGTGGCAAGACCCAAGTTGCCTACTTTTCAAACCATGTAGGGCTTTGACATGGAACAAATGGGAACCTGTTATTTGAAGATCATCTGCGATACATCAACTCAGCCGATTAGAACAGGGGCCCAAGGGAACCAGCGCCGCTCTTGATTGAGGCTTTGCTCTTTTCTTCCCCAACTCTAAATGTTTGGAGAGCACAGTTATGGCTAGCATCAGGGGTGACAGGACAGCGGTGTGGACAGTCCAGCCTGGCCCATCAACAGGCCTGGAAAAAGCATTCAAAGCTTAGGGGCTGGCACTTGGCCAAAGTGTCTCCCTTGAGGGTAGGTTACAACCTGTTCTTTATTTGAATACTTGCCTGAAAAAAGCAGGCGCTTTTAAACAAAACAAAACAAAACAGATGATACTAAAGCCAGATTTAGCTAACTTCTAAATGGCATTGGGAGGAATAAAGCAGTGTACATGGTAAGACGGAGGCCTTCTGTGATTCCCAACTTATGATTAATATAGTTACAACGAAAGCTAGAGGCTCTGTATTGCTTTTCGGCTAGGCAGCGGACTGTGCACAGGTATTATTAGTATTGCTACTCAAGCTAATACACAATCTGAATTTCCAGAAGCGCATTACTATGGGCTGCTCCCTAGGGATCTACATGGTATAATGACAGAAGGTTCTACCTGAGCACATCCTGCCAACCCCCTAAATAAATACTCACAGGCAGAGAAAGATACACTGCTCAGCTTCCCTCGCCCTGAAAGGGAGTCTGAGCATGCCTGATGTGACGCTAGGCCTCCAGAAAAGCTGTACCAAAGCTGGAGAAGGGAGGCCAGGTGGGGCTGGGTTCCTATCCCAGCACTGGCACTTCTTAGCAAGCTACTCTGGTTCTCTGTCTCAGTTTCCTCCTTCTCAGATGGGGATGATGAACCTGTCCCTCGGGATTTCTAGAAGGTTAAGTGAACAATGTAGCCAGCTCCTGGCAGATAGTGTGTGCTTCATAGAAGCCAGGCCTTTGCTCCTGGGAAAGAAAGCAGGCCTTCTTTCCCAGTTCCCAGGTACCTTGTATTCTCCTCGTTCACAGTGTCACCTCCTCCAGGAACTGACACTTTTAGGCTACGTGCAGCACCCTCTTCCCATGGATCCTGGGCCCACTTTTATCCCTGCTTCTGGCTCAAAGAATGGAAACAAACTCCTCACAATCCTATCTCCCTGGGAATGAGCTCACAGAGCTGCCTCCGTCTTCACCCCGGCACCGGCCCACCCCTGACACGTGGAAAGTGCTAGATGTTAGCGGAATTGCAGCACAGCTCTCTGCGCTCTGCACGCAATAAGCTACAGTTTAATTTTACTGCTCTCTCTGGACATGGCTGGCAGTTGTTTCCTAAAGCTTGAGTTTCTGCCACAGGGCTTTGCCCCAGACCCCCCTTCTGCTCTTGACTCAAGAAGAAGCCTGTTCAGCCCAGACTCCCCCTTTGGTCCAGTCGGCCTGTGCCCTGCTCTGCCCCGTCCATCATCCCACCTGTCAACATGGGCCAGCTCATCCTGCTCCTTGGGGCCTCTGGTCATTCACAGTGGAGGGAAGCAAACAGAAGTTCCAAGACGGTGCTGAGAGAAATGAAATTGCTAACCATCGTTCATTCTATAGGAAAAGGTCGGAGACAAACTTCTCCACAGTGTTGGAGAAAATAAAGTGAGGTGTACAGTATATGGTACGATCAAGGCCTTCTATGATCCCTCACTTATCATTAATATGGTGACAACAAAATCTAGCACTCTCCCCCCCAACCATTAATAGGGACTCTTTGTTGCCTTTTTAAGACTCAACCCAAATATCCTTAGCTATTCAATTGTGGTATTCACAGCTAGAACAAACAAACAAAAAAATAAATAAAGGCAATTCCCAAATCACAGAAAAGAGAACTATAAACCCGTTAGAGTCCAAATCAAGGCAGTTGGCCAGGCTTTCTCTTGCACTTAAAAGGACTGTGGGATCAAATAGAACCGTCAGGAAGCTTGGCGGGGCATTCTGAGACCAGCATGTTCGCAACACCAAAGATTGGGGTGATTTCCTTCTTGCCCCCCGCCTGGCATCATCGACCTGCCGGCATGGCCTATACTTCTGCATTATTTCAACTAGAGAGGCACACAGTCCACAAGCAGACGGTGAGCACCCAGTGCTTCTGACTTCTAAACCTCCAGATAGTAACATCACTGTAGGTTGCTATAGCCTAAGACAAGCCCTCAGTACAATGGACGCCTGCAAACCATTTGTCTTTAGCCTGGACACTGTGCATGGGGAAGGAGCAATATGCATTCCTGTCCTCTCCCTCGCAGCCTCCCACCAGTGCGAGCCAGTGCCGTGAATGTCCGGCCCAGTGTAACCAAAGAGAAAGTCCCATGCTCCTTGCGTCTAAGAGAACGAGCATCTACAGATTGGGGAGAGTCTACACCACACCTGCTTGGCCTGTGTTTTTAGGATGTCCAGGTGCTCATTGAAAGGATAATGTCCTCCTCCCTTGCAAGAAACCTCAACTGTAGGTCACAAGCCTACAGTTATAGGAGAGAAGGTGCCAGATTTCCAATGATTAGAGCAGTTGGGTGTTTAGGAGGTAGTGCCACTTTTACAGTTAACTCAATAATACATAGAAGATGAAGGTGCATTTCCTGGGGAAATTAGTTTCTCCTCTTTAACATGAAAAGGATAGATTTATATATTGAATAGATGTGCTGATAACAGGTTGACTTTTGCAAAATAACTAACTTTCATTTCATACACAGACAACTTCTCTCATTCATTCTATCTGCCTACAGGCATCTACATTGCCATGTTTTATATTACATAATTATTCATTATTAATAGGTGTTATTTCCAAGCTCCTGATGCACAAGTAAGAGATAAGCCAACATGCCACAGTTAGTGCAAATGTCCTCATTTGGAAAAATAAGGTTATTGAAGGACAAAGTTCAAAACTTCTCTTGGGCACTCCCATGAATCTACGGGTTGGGAAAGGAAGTCTTCCACCAGTAATAAAAGGAGTTTCCATTTGTAATTTTCAACTAGAGGTAGCCTGAGCAGAAGTAGTCTTGGTGAAACAGGACCATCCTCAGTGAATCACATCTGTGAGTCTTCTCAATTGCCTTAAAATGAGGAGCCTAATCAGAGAGAAAAGTCCTTGAGTAGAAAGTATTCCCTTCTTAGGTCCCCATAGCAAGTTGGCTCTTTCTCGTCCACATATGTGATTTACTGGTCACTGGCAGGTGAAGATCCCTTTTCTAGTGATGTGGATGGATGGAGAGATGGATGGATGGATCTGAAGCCGGTTATCTGAATCCCTCTGTGATCCACAACACCCATTTTGCAAGACGGCTATTGAGTGTAGAACGGACATCCATGCCAAGGGAACTGAGTGGTGTGTATTAAGCAATGTGAGGCCAGGACTGGCAGCCTGGCCTTCTGCCCTAACCCACTGGCTATGGGCCTAAATGCAGTCTGTGGCTGAATGCCAGCTGTGAGAGAAGCACACTAAAATACAGGCAGGCAGATTATTTATGAGACGTGAAACGAAGTGCTCGCTGGTTTTGATGTAGCTCAAGCTGAGCTCCATGGCAGCTAGGGGGACCCCATAGAGACCAGCCCATGGGTAAGGAGCTATATTCCATTCTCACTCCCTCCTAACCACAAAAATGGAACCCCACCAACAAATATTTACTAAGTATTCTCCCCATGTGAGGCACTCAACTGAGATGGATGTTTGTTGAATAAAAGTCAGTGGACGATTAACAAAATATTAGCAAATTGAATCCAACAATGTATAAAAAGACATATATACTATCTGTGGAATGTATGGTATACAAGGCTGGTTCAACATTCAAAAACCAATCAAGGTAATCTACCATAGCAACCAGCTAGGAAAAAACTCATATGATCATAGCTGTTGACACAGGAAATACATCTGACAGAATCGAACATCCATTCCTGATTTAAAAAAACAACAACACAAAACTCTCAGCAAATGAGAAACAGAGAATCACCTCAACTTGATAAAGCACCTCTACAAAAAACCTACAGCTTGCATCACATTTAATGATGAAATCATAAACAATTTGCCCTCTAAGATCAAGACCAAACCAAGGATACGTCTTCTCAACACTCTTATTCAACAAAGTACAGAAAATTCTAGCCTCTGCAATAAGGCAAGAAAAAGAAATGAACGGCATAAATATTGGAAAGGAAGAAATTAAGCTCTCTATTTGTATATGAAATGATTGGCTACTTAGAAACTCCTAAGGAATCTCAAAATACATAAATTAAAAATAAATATAACTTCTAGAACTAATAAGGTAGTTCAGCAAGGTCATAGGATTAAGATAAAAATAAAATGCAATCACATTTCTATATACTAACAATGAACATGTGGAAATTGAAATTAAACCTATAATTGTTCCAAAGAAGATTATATACTTAGATATACACTCAACACCCATATACTAAAAAAAATGGAGTGACATACCATATCCATGGATTAGGATACTGGGCATAGTAAATGTCAATTCTCCCCAAATTGATGCAATATTATCAAAATTGCCGCAAGATTTTTGGTAGACATAGATAAGCTTATTGAAAAATGTATATGGAAAAGCACAGACCTGAAAATAGCTAAAAACAATATTGATAAAAGAGAACAGAATGGGAAGAATCACTCTACTTAATCTCAAGGCTTACTATACTGGTATAGTGACAACAATCAAGACAGTATTCAATTGGCAGAGAGACAGACACAGATCAATGGAATAGAACTCAGAAATAGATCCACACAAATATGCTCAACTGATTTTTAATAAAGGCACAAAAGCAATTCAACGTAGGAAGAATAGCATAACTTTTCAAACAAATGGTATTAACGCAATTGGACATCCACAGGCAAAAAAAAATATGAACCTTGACCAACTTCACACCTTATATAAAAATTAACACAAAATGTATCAACAAGATACATGTAAAGTATAGAACTATAAAACTTTGGAGGGGAAAGAACAGAAGAAATTCTTCAGGATCTAAGGCTGGGCAAAGATTTGATAACAAAACTCTATCCATAAAAGAAAAATTGCTACACTGAACATCATCAAAATTTAAAATGCTTCCTTTGAGGAAGCCAATGTGAAGAGGATGAAAAGACAGGCTACAGACTGAAAGAACATATTTGCAAACCACATGCCCAACGAAGAATTAGTGCCTTAATATATAAAAAAACTCTCAAACTCAAGAGTAATAAAATAAACAATTCAATTAGAAAATGGGAAAATTCATGAATAGACATTTCATTGAAGAGGAGACACAGATGGCAAATAAACACATGAAAACATGCTCAACATCATTAGCCATCAGGAAATTGCAAATTAAAAACCACAATGAGCTATCACTATATACGTACAAGAATGGCTAAAGTAAAAAATAGCAACAATACCAACTGCTGGTGAGGATATAGAGAGATGGAATTACTTATACATTGCTGATTGGAATGGAAAGTGATACAAAAAAAGTTTGACAGTTTCTTATAAAAATAAACATGTAATTACTATTCAACTCATCAATTTCACACATGAACATTTATCTCAGATAAATGAAAACTTGTGTTCATACATAAACGTGCACATAAATGTTCATAAGAGTTTTATTTGTAATGGCCAACACTGGAGTCATCCCAGATTTCTTTCAGTGGTGGAATGATTAAATAAACTATGGTTCATGTTTAACACACCATGAAATACTACTCAGCCATAAAAATGAAGAAATTGGGAGGGAGGGGTGAGAGAGGGCAATGGGTGGAGAAAGGGGACATATGTAATACTTTCAAGAATAAAGATTTATTTTTTTTTAAAATGAAGGAACAATTGACACATGCAACACCTAGATGAGCTTCCAGAGAATTATATAATGAGTGAAAAAATCAATCCCAAAAATATCTTGGTATGGAATACCTTGCTGCAGTCATAGGTAGAGAAATCTGATGAAACTAAATAGACATTAAAAATGTTTCCTCTGTATTATGTTTAATACATAAAACAAGAGCTTACACAACTAAATTCTAAGCCCACTCCCTTTCTATTTCCTTGGAATTGCTAGTTAGTGGGAATATATGAGATAAAATATAGCATGTTACTTCAGTTCAGAAATTCAAAGTTCTACCAATGTTTATTTAATAAAAGAATTATGAGTTGGGAAATATACTTACTTTGAAGTTTAGCTTTGGTTGACTGGCCCTTATTTTGGCTGATATGTTATGGTCAAATTATTTGGAGTCATTGCAGAAAGTGAGTGATTTTTTAATATGCCCTTCAATAAATTATGTAATCTTCATATAAATATTAGGTTACTCTTATTAAATTTATTTTTAAATATTTTATATTTTTGTTAATATTTTGTCTAAAGCCTTTTTCTAATACCACCCTAATTACTGCTAGTATAGGGAAAATCACTTGATTTGTGTATATTTACCTTATATCTAGCCAACTCTTCAAATTACCTTATTGCTAATAATTTTTACTATGATACTTTAGTTACTCTAGGATTATAATTATGTAATCTATAATAATAAAACAATAATATGCTAATTAGATTGGACAGCCAAACGACCTTCCAAACAACCTTCCGGATGAAGCCGTGGCTGTGAGGGCCGAGCCCCTTGCATGAATTTTGTGCATCAGATGTCTAGTTTTAAAATAAAGAAAATTTTAGCTTTATCCCATTATTTAAATCTTTCTTCTTGTCTTATTATATTTGCTGAAACTCTTATAACAATATGAATATCAATGGGCATAGTGAACATTCTTGTCTAGTGTTTTCACTGTTTAAAATATATGCAATAGGTTTTTTAATAATATTAGACTCTATTAGAAGAGTTCCCTTCTTCCTAGTTTACTTAATGGTATTGTGGTTATTTAGGTTGATTGGTGATTGGTTCTTGTTGGTTCATTGGTTGATTGGTTGGCTTTACAGTGACAACTAAATTTGAACAAATGCTTTTTTGGCATCATAAAGCTATTCTTTAATTTGCTGGTATAATAAATTACATTGATAGAGAATAAACACAATAAGTATATAAAGAAATGACATGAAAATTTAATTAGTTCTAGTAAATAATGCATTGATACCCTTGCAATAAGCTCCAATCCATAGCAAGTGACAACTTTTAGCTAAATCTAGAAAAGCTCTCATGTGTAGGCAAATGCATCAAACAAATGTTTTAAAATACTTCCTTTAGTACATAAATCAATAAGAACCTAGGGGATATATTATAAATGAACTTAATATTTAAATTCATAAGTGTCTATTTCTCCTAAGAAACAATCCCCTTCCATTCAACACTTTTTAAAAAATGCATATAAACATTCAGTAGCTTGGTGTTCGAATCACGTTACAAAATAGAAGCTGAAATAGGCACAGAAGAAAAAAAACTAACATCTATGTCCTATCTATGTGGCAAGCATGGTGCGAGGTTCTACCATGTGTATCATCTCACTTGATCTCAGAATTTGATTCTTAGTTCTTTCTGCACACAGAGAGGAGCAGCAGCTAACATTTGAGAAGTGATGGGTTGTGCATAACTCCAAAATAGCCTGTGCAGGCAGGTGCTACGAATTTCCCCCAGGTATTAAGTAAGGAAACTGAACTCTACAGAGGCTAAACTGATTATCCCAAACCACAGGGCTGGTAAATGGCACAGCGGGGATGCAGATCCTGTGTGTCTGAGACAAAAAAACTGACCCTCTTTTGATGAAAATTGGGAGTATCTGGTAGTTAGCGCATGGGCTTCCTATCTGCAGAAAGTGACTTGAATAATGACGAAGGTCCGCAGTAGCTGTGTGCTCTTGGGCCAGTGACTTAATCCCTCTGTGCTCCAGTTTCTCATGTGTATAATCGAGACAGTGCAGAATCTATGTCACACGGCTGCTATGTGATTCAAATGGGGTGCCACACACCAAGTTTACAACATGGAACTTCGTTGCAAGCCCTTTATATGTATTGGACAATATTCTATTATCATTATTACTACTATTTTTATCATTATCGACACAATTTTTCTAATGGCTGTGAGTAAATCATCACTGACATCAAGAGGAAAACTCTAACAGAAGTCACTCAAATGACTCAGTGGCTCAGTGTGTTCAGGTAAGTCATAAAGTCTTCCCTGAAGCTGTTACAATGATTGATCCTCAGGCACAATGAAAACTCAAGCTATGCATTGACATTTGAATAGAGCAGATAATTTAAACACATTTAATGTGCTAGGCTGTAACAGTTTGTGATAGATACTGACAGATTTGAGAAGTTCCCCCACACCCAAAAAAAAAAGTGTAGAGAAAGACTTCATCTCATAGGGTGAAGCAGGTATAGAAAATGGGATTCTCATTGTTTGAGAGAAACCATAAACCTGAAGACCAGGCCCTGTGAAATATCTGTGGATTTTCTCTCTCCCTTATTTTTTTTTTCCTGTCATTCTAAAATCCTATTAAAAATTACTGATCTAGGTACTTCTTGTAGCCTTAAGAGTATGTTTTGATATTAACTGATCAAAGAGGAGAAAGAAAAAAAATATATTGACCTCTGATTTTCATGCTGAAATTCAAAATGAAAATGCTTTCCAATAAAAGGGGTGATCAATGTCACCTCCTCCCAGATGTCTTCCAAGGATGTTCTAGTAGCAACTTAATGGTCAGCTCTGATGGGGAAGAGTAAGCCCTGGTTTGTAGCACTTTCCATGGTATAAATATTCCCACTGTGGCTGAATTCAAGCTATCAAAGTGATGTCACTGCCATGGAAGATGGGTTTAACCTGCTTTTGCTCGAATACCATGGATGCCATCTCTACCTCAGCTTTCTATTAGCCTGTTTCTTTATATGTTTTGAGGCACCCATCACTACTAGAAATCACCTTATGCATTTGATATCCACTGCCTGTCGCCTATAACCCCATCAGAATGGGAGCTACATTAGCCTAAGAGACACCTGGTCAACTCCACACTTACCACATATGCCCTAGCAGCGGTCACCAACCAGGGGTCCGCAGACCACTGGAGGTCCATGAGGTCCGAAAGGTTGGTGACCGCCTAGACTGTGGTTGGTGCCTAGGCTGTGGCCTGACACAGAGCAAGCACTCACTAAAGATTTGTGGGATTAATAAATACATGAGGCAAAGGGAGAAGAGGGGAAAGGCAATGGAGATGAGAAAAAAGCAGAGAAAGAAAAGGAGGAAAAGATAAGATATGTGTCATCCAGGCCAAATCCTATCCTCATTGCTCTTCTTAGCATTTGGGATAGCATCATGTGGTCATCTCTTCCCCACTAGGCAGGCTCATCAGAATAGTCAAGAGGCACTGAAGAATCAACCTCAATGATACTGTTTCTGCGTTATTTACAATAGCCACGATAGGAAAGCAACCCACGTGTCCATCAGTAGGTAAGAGGATAAAAAAACAAACTGTGGTACATACATATAATGGAATATTACTCAGCCATAAAAAAGAATGAAATCTTACCATTTGCAACAGCATGGATGGACCTAGAGGGCATTATGCTACGTGAAATAAGCCAGTCAAAGAAAGACAAACACCATATGATTTCACTTACAGGTGGCATCTAGAGAACGATATAAATGAACAAAATAGAAACAGACTCATAGATACAGAGAGCAGACTGATGGTTACCAGAGGGGAGGGGGTTTGGGTGACTGAGTAAAACAGGTGAAGAGATTGAGAAGTACAGGTTGCAAGTTACAAAACAGTCATGGGGAGGTAAAGTACAGCATAGGAAATACACTCAGTAATATTGTAATAACCAGGTATGGTGCCAGGTGGGTACTGGAAATGTCAGGCGGGACACTTTGTAAAATATATGATTGTCTAACCACTATGAACTAATATATATATATATAATATATTTCTTTATATGTTTTGAGGCATATATATATATATATATATATATATACTTTTGATTAAACAAAAGAAATACTACTTCCTCTCAGCCAAATATGCACCAGAAATTTTGTCACTACCTGTATTTTCTTGTAACCACAAACTTTTCTTATGACTTCTTTTTAAGTGTGAAGCACGTAATCTTCTAAAGCTAAAACATACCCAGTAAAAGTCCACGCTGATTAACGTGACATCATTGATAACTGTCCTGATCACCACTGACAGTTCATGCTGGTGGATCCTCTAAACAAAATGACGTCCAAGTGTGTGCCTACTCGTTTCTTTCATTTTGATTTCCTGCTGTTCAAAGTCAGAGGTCCAACCAGCTCCCTTCCAAATCCCAGGCATCAGCAGCCTGCCCGACGGAGAAATGCAGACGAGCTGCATAAAACTGATCTATGGAAACCATTTGAGTGACAAGAAGAATCTGAGGCTAAATATGAGTTTGTTCGTTTTCAGGCTGATGTAGACAAAGCCTGTGCCCTTCGAAGCATACACGTCAGCATAATAAAACAGCGTCCGTGGTTGTCTCTGCACGACTCATCGCGGAAACTGATGTTTAATAGACAAAAGATAATGTCCCGCTTCGTGTGAGTGAGCTGTTCTCTGAGCCCACCGGCCCGTAAATCTAGAGGCAAAGAACTGGGGGTGGCGCTTCTTAATTACCGCCTGGCCGCACACTGGGAGCGCCCTTAGCGCAGTCACGGCAGGGAGAGATTTGTGAAGTTTGGGGGAAATCAAGACGAGTCTGCATTGTTTTTTGCTGATTTCCCAGAGAGAGGGAATCTGCTGAACTCCACAAAGGACTGTGATTCTCAGGTGCCAGGGCTGCAGGGTGCGGGAGAAGGCAGCTTAAAAACTCGCATCATCAGGGAGCAAGTGATTCTAAGAGCAGGGGAACGGTGGCGGGGGAGGGGGGGTGGAGGGAGGGCAGGTGGCCTCTAAGTCCCCAGGCACGGAGGTGCCACCAGCTGCCACGTCACGCATGTCACTTCTCAAAGAATCTCACAGGTCCAAGAAATCATCAGCCACCCACTCCACTCCATAGCCCGATTAGAACGTGCGTTTTGGGGAAGCGTCCGAAATGCCACTTTTGGTCTAGCCGCTGGTGACAGTGTGTTAGTGGACAGGATTGACACACTCTGTCATTTTTCTTATGACTTCAGGTAAAGTTCTTTACCAAAACCAACCAAACAAACAAAAAAACTCCGCCCAGGTAAGGAGCTTAATGTTTCCAACGGAGTGGAGACCACGGGGCATGGTGAGCATGAAAAATCCAAAAAACGCTTCATCAGGCCCCGCGGTGCTGACAGCGCAGCAGAGCCCAGCTGGAGCCGTGGTCAGCCGCCAGGGCTGAGATCAAGGTTGGTGCTAAAATGACCAGAAATGGGAAGTCTGTGTGTGGGGAACGGCCACTTGGCTTCTTTCAAGTGGTGTGTGGGGAGGGTCCCAGGTGGGTGCCATGCTAGGCAGCAGAATGGATATCCCTTTTAGACACGGTCTCTAAAGTCATCCAGGCCAATGGCCGGGGACGTATTTCAAGGGCCCGTCTACCTCTCTGACGTCACCCCTCCTGTGATGGGCGCAAATCGTTCTGGTGAAAGGCAGCTTTCATAAGCAAACACCACGAGCCTACTTTATTACTTGGAGAAGTTTAAAACATTTCAACAAACCATCCTGATGTGTTGTTGTTGTTTTTTCTGTGATCCTTTTAAAAGAAAAAAGAAAAAAGGAAGAGCCCACAGGATTTTCACCCCGAGGTTCCAAGGAGGCTAACGAGACCGTGTTGGGCCATCGGGGAACACCCTGCACCTGGCTCGCCTTGAACAACATACAGGCGCTCTTTGGCACCACACGCCAAACTAATTGCAGGCAAGCGGTATGACAGCAATTCGCTTGGCAGTTTAAGCCAAACCCAGAGAACAGCATTAAAACGGACCCCCTGTGCCAGCGGGGCGCCCAGGCTTTGCTCTAGTTGATCAAATTTGACTGTAATCCCCTCCTGCCTTAACTTCATCCGCAGCAGCACAAAGCTCTCTCCTCTCTGCCTTGTGCAAAACGGCTCATAGGCTCTCCTAGGGTGCATGCTGATGTAGACATCCCAGTATGATTACTGTTATCTTGAAGTGCTGTTAGGAGTTACTATTGTTACTTTCCTGAGACAGTGGGAATGGGGCATGGGAATCGGGCAGATGAGACGGACTTGAATGCTGAAAGGAGACCATCTGTCTTTGTTCAGGGCAGTTTCTGTAATAATTCCGGAGAGAAAGGTCATCGATGCTAAAGGGAGCTCAGTGCATAGATGGGGACAACTGTGCCCATTATTGGTCCTTGATTGAATGCCCCTCGCCACCCAGCCTGCTTGGCTCATAGCTCTTGGGGATGAATGCCTTTGAGGTCTCTATGAAAAGTCATTCGCTGCTGTATTTGCTGAGTACCTACTGTGTGCCTAGGTCTTCGCTGGGACAAGATTCAAACAAGAACAAGACGGGAGTTCACCTTGCAGAGGCTCATGGTCTAATCAGTGCTGGGGGAGCAATGTCTGAAGAGGTACATGCAAGCAAGTCACCAGGACACCAGGCCAGAACTCTGTGACGGCAGCTCCCATCCGGAGGCCCTTCGTCGTGTTTGTTGTACGCTCTGCACAGAAGGGTCCCTGGAAACTCATTGATCAGCTCACACTCACTGGGGCAGAGCCAGGATTCTCAGCCAAGCCTGTCTCAGGCTGGGTCCCCGATCTGTCTAATGCAGAGTGGGGCTCAGAGTGGGGCTCAAAGGCGGAGGGAGGCAAGTCTTCTGACAGGAGGGTGAGAAAAGCTCAAGAAGCCTTCACAGGGAGGTGACACTCCACTATTCCCTCACAATGGAAAGGAACCAAAGGCAAGGCTGCAAGGGTCCCCCTGTGAATCATTAAAAGGCTCCCAGGCGGAGAAGTGGACCAATGCCACCTTCTCCAAGCAAAAAGATCTTGACTAATTACACATTTTCCTATGAGGACAGCATCTTGCCCTTAGAACATAAAACCTTCCCAAATTTTAATGACTCCCTGAAACAACTTCTGGCCTTTGAAAGTGGGGCATCCAAGAAAAACACTCAAGGACCATTTGAAGGCACACGCAGCGTTCTCGGAGAATTATTTCTGGCTGTGGTCTCTGCTGTGGATCACAGGCCTTCGGCTTTCAATCACAAGGTTGAAAGGTATTAACAAGAGCCCACGCGGGCCAGGGCGACCGTTTGCGTAAACCATTTTCCTTTCTTGGAATGTAAACGGGTCTGTCTTCATGTAGAATTATTTTTACCGATTTTATCCTCAAAACTTCAAAGTCATTCCCCCCGCCTTCTGTACTCATGTTGTGTCCCACCCCCAACTTTGTCTTGTGTTTGTGGAGGCACAGACCCAGCATCCCCAGGATGGGGGCCAGGGGCTTGACCCACAGACACACCTGGAAGTCATTAAGGATGCTCCAGGAGGAGGGGGAGGGGGTGGGGAAGGGGAAGCAGGAGGAGGGAGGAGGGAAAAGGGGGAGAGGGATGGGGAGGAGAACACCATTTCTTTGTCAACACACAGACACTCTCTTTCCATTATGGAAAATCTGAGCCAAAGGTGAAGATGTTCAAAACAAACAGCGAACAGTCAAACAAATACTTTCTCAAAATTCCACAGTGTTACCTTGGGATAAAGTCAGGGGTCAAACATGTCATTCTGAGTGACAGAAAGCAAACAACCTGAAGAGTGACCTAGACTTTCTGATGTTCTAGCGCATTCTGAAGTGAATGATACCTGTAAATGCTCAATTACCAAATCTCTGTCAACTATGACAAAACAATTCAAATAAAACTCATACTAATGGACGGCTGACATACACGGATTTTCTTTCGAAAAGTCTTGCCCAGGTTGTCAAGCTCCTTAGCTCCTGCTTGATGTGACCCCTCATTTCTTCTAGAGGGAAGCGTGGTGACCTTCATTGTGCCCGTCTAGGAAGCAGAGGCCATAGGGACTAACACCATGGGACGCAGTATCAAAGTAGCTCGTTACTAGAAGGGAAACATTCGGTGTTGCAAGTGCCTACCACAAAGATCCGTAAAATTCAAGGAATTTCCCTCCGGAAACTTGAGGATGTTCATATGAATGAAACTGGAATTGGTTGGGAGAGGGAGAATTGCTACTTACCCTTGGCTGTTTATGGTAATAAAATATCATGATAGTCTCTACTCAGTGGCCTGCCCCCAACCTCAGAGCTCTGTTTCCCTATTATCTTTAAGATGGGGAAAGGATTAGCTTAATTGATTTATGTAATATTTCTTACAGTTTGGACAGTTGACATAGATAGTTCATATTACATATAAATATCATGACACCTGGTCTGGAAATGCCAAGAAGGTCCTGGCATGTCATAGGCATGTGCCTGGCATATGCCTGTTGAACCGTTTGCTGTAAGAGATATAATTATTCTCATCGCAAATCAGGAAGCTGAGGCGCAGACCCATTTAGTCGTCCGCCCCGTCACACCCGGGAGAGGACTGGAGGGTGGTCTCTGGCCTGTCTTTGGAGTCCATGCTCTGTCCACCCATCAGGGAGCAGGAGGCTAGCTTTCCATGGCTGCTCCAGGTCCCTGCTACTTTTGATCTCAGTGAGTTTCACCTAAAAGTGAGTGAGGAGGGGCATAGCTATGCCGATCACACCCCCTGGCTTTCCAGACTCTGTCTTGGACACTTTCAGGTACAAATAGTTCCTGTTCAGGTAAGATTGCTGGTCAGACTTGGTTTTCACTTGCTTTTGAAAACACAAGACCTAAAAGCTTCCTCACTTTTTTGCTTGTTTGTTCAGTCTGGATTAATATAAGACTTTGAAAATAAAATTGAAATAATAACTTTTTTTTCTAAAAGAAAACACACACACACACACACACACACACACACACAGACGACCCAAATAGTTTTCTCCCAAACTCACTGTAGAGTCAAATACATAAAATTAAAAATTCTCCTTGGAAAAAAAAATACAAATTGGAAAATAAATGAATAAAAAAAAAGGAAAAAAGTGTTTGAATCCGCTGCCTCCCATAGGCACCCCTACCAGGGATCAAACCTGTGACTCTTTGGTGCACTGAGTGACGTTCAACCAACTGAGCCACACTGGCCAGGGCTCAGCCTATGCTTTTTAATGAACAGATTTCCTTCTTCCTGGTGACAACCAAACCTCTATGGCTCCGGCGGACATGCTGGGGATGGGACAAACTCTTCCTCCAAGCTTGCTTAGCCACTGGCATCAAACCCCAGCTTGTACATCTGCTTCTAAAATGTTCTTCTTGAAGACTTATCCAAATGGATGCCTTTTTTTATTAATCCCCTCCCTGGCAGATGCCAAAAACCCACCTCTGTGAGTTTGCACTTTTTGGTTTCAAGGCTTTGGAAAGAAACATCCGAAGAAAACTGACCAATGCCACCTCATTAATTCCTGTGTTTCACTTCGATTCTAACTGCGTAACTAATACATGTGACCAGCTACCATTAGGAAAACTTCATGAACTGGTAGAACGCGTGCCAGCTTCTCAAGTCACTGACACAATATACAGCTCCCCAGCACGGGCCATGGGCGAGGACAGCAGAAACATATAGTAGCACTTTGCTTTTATATGCCCACATGCCACACCATCAAAAAGACTGCACTTCGTACTCCATTAAAATCCAAAGTAGAATGAAGGGGAAAGAAAGCCATCTTGAAGGAGCTGAGGTTTAAAAATCCTGAAATGAGAACCACCTGCTCCGTGCCTCGGACGTGAAGGAACGCACATCCCTTCTCTTCAAGGATTTCTCATCCCTCCCACCATTTGTGCTGGTGTCATCGTTCTCTGTCCACTGCCATCTTTGCATCCATTCCAGAGGCAGATGTTAGGGTCCCCTACTCATGTTGAGGGGACCTCCAATTTAGAAAAGTGAAAAGTTGTCAAGTGGTTAAAAGCTAAGACCATGTAACTTCTATCAAAAAAGTTGTTAAATGGTTAAATGCTAACACCACTTAACATCTACAAAAGCTAAAAAAAAAAGGAGGGGGGGAGGTTTGTGATCTGAAGGGCAAGGTCAGAGATGAAGGGCAGTAGAAATCATAAAATGCGTTTCATTAGATCAATAAAATGAATGACTTCACTCACTTAATTACATAAATAAAGTTGTTTAAAAAATAAACTCAGGCACGCACCGTGCTGAATTAGCAGGGGCTTTATGTAAGGCCAAGGAACTCGAAGCAACCCCGGGAAAGGTCACTCGCGTGTATGAGGTTTCTTTGCGAAAGCTTCAGGCAAAGCCAAGAGGAAAATCTCGCAAGATCCAGGCCTTAGAAGAGACCCAGGCAGTACCCAGGGGGCCGAGACCTGGGATCAGCCGAGATGCCCCACGCTCATCCAGCCCTCTGCCCATCTGTTTTGAATCATGGCTGGAGGCATATTTACGTGATGAAGCATTAGAGCTGTTGCTCTTGGCCATCTCAGTAACTGGGACACTCGCTCTTGGAAAGCCATCGACATCAGTACAACAAGCATATTCAAAGGCGAATTTAGGATTCAAGAGGCTCAAGTGTGCTTAATTTTTTTAAAGCATGCCAGAGACTCTTTCCAAAGTTTTTTTTTTTTTTCTTTTAAGACAATATAAGTAATAACCTAGCAAAGGGCTTAAAGGATTTCTTAAAAGAGAAAATGGATGTTTGAGGGATAAAGAAAGACAGGGAAAGTAGAAACAAGTGAATATGAGAGATGCTAATGAAACCACAAAACCAACGGGGAACACTTCTGAAAAGACCCCTCCCTATCTCCAAATCATGTGAAATACGGCCAGTACTGTCCCGAATGAATACTATTCTTTTAATAATAAAATACCAGTTACTTAACACCCACCGCGGTTTTATCTATTTGGCTTAGCTCTCATAAACAGTTCTTCAAGGAGGGATTCTTCTTGAGCAGAATCCCCCAACTAGAAGTCTCAGCCCTGGGGCCTAACATAACCACGCCTGAACCTCAGGCCCACGCTTGCTCTCTCAATGTTACCGTGCTGCCCTCCACAACACGTGACAGACGAAGCCACCCGGAGCCCTGTGGGCAGCGATTTAGACAAGGACTGCTTCCTGAATACAGGAGGGCAGGTGCACAGGCGTGTTTCCCCAGGCTTGGGGTTGGGGAGCATAAGGAGATACTGTGGCTTGATCACCCACCCATGCCCTGTTTTTGAAAAGCTAAGACACCCTGAATTAATTCATTGATGCCGAGACCATGAAAAGAACAAAACCTCAATATATCCTTCCAGTGTGACTTTAAATCTGACAAGGTTATCATTTCACACAACGCCATTCGAGAACTGATTTATGGGCTTCTGGGTGTCCCCTCTTGTACTCTACTCTAAGCTCACCTGGAATTATGGCATTCCGGGACATTCCTTAAAATTTCATGAACTGAATCAAAGTATTGGCTACATCTAATTTCCGTGGAGGAACACAAACAACATTTTAATTCTTTCATCGGAGACTTGGGTTCTTGAACTTTTTCTCTTCTTCAGTTGCAAGCCAATATCTTTTCCAAACATGTATTTCATCCAAAGGCCCGTAATTCTTAGAAAAGTATAGCGTCTTCCTTTGCTGCTGCTATTTTGTGTCTCCCTCTCACAAACTGACCTTGAATAAGGCAGCGACCAGCAGCAGGCTTGCTCAATCATCTTCCTCGCTATCTGCAAAGGCGGTATCAGCCCCACGGGGGACCCCATCCACTTGGGAAGAAAGACCTAGGAGGAGGGAGGGGTGGCTTGGCAGACTAAGATCAGATGGAAAGGCAAGCCTTCAAGCCACTGTGGGTTCTGTTTGTAATATTCTCTTATCCAGAAAAGGATTATGTAAATGTCTTTTTTTACCATATCCTGCACATCTCAGTAGTTTTCATTTATGGCCAAGAATGCAGTGTCTCCTTTGGTTGGCGCACAGCCTCTTCCCCCTCTTCCGTTTCAAGGGCAACAGGTGTTCCTTGGCCAACACACCCGCAGGAGCTCATCTGTGTGCAGAGAACATGGAAATCCCTAAGAGCCGCCCGGGAGCATATGGACTCGATCACAGCCCAGCGAGATCAAGACTGAGTCTGCTCTGTGGTGACTACAAGGCTGGCATTGTGGTCTAATGGGTCGTCCTTTCTTGCCGCATTGGGTTAATTTGTTCTTTTGCTTCCTAAATGATGAGCCACTGAAGCATGAACTGGGTGGAGGCCGGGTCAGTGTCCGAGTTTGCTGAGCATGTTGGAGCTCTAGTACACGACGGGCATTTGCTCTTCAGCCCTGACTCACCCCATGGGTCTCAAGACTCAGCCCAATGATACCTTCTCTGGAAAGCCTGTCACCAGAACAGGCCCCAGACTCCCCTAGACCTGTCCTGTTTCGTACCTCACCGTCTTTTCTAGCTATAACAGGAATGCACTTATTCATTATTAGTATTAGAGTGTTTTCGGTCATTTACTATTTCATTATCCAATGAAAATTCTATCTTTTGAGGACTCAGTAGCAGGCCTTGTATGAAGCACATCATGTGAATCATCTCCTTTGGTTCCTCTGCAGTGGGTGCTGGGGGAGGAAGAGATGAGCATAGCTTCCAGAATTGACTCTGGGTTTGAAATCCTGAGTCCACAAGCCAGTGACCGTGAGCTTGCACAAATTCGCTTTCTTTTTTTTTTTTTCTTTCTTTTTTTTTTTTACATGAAGTCTATTCTTTAATTCTTTTACGTTGATTTCTATGCCTCTTCTGGGGATGACAATAAAAATGGCAACTGTATAGGGTTCTTCTGAGAAATGCATTGACTAAGTCGTGGGGAGTGCTAATACAGAGTAAGTGTGCAATAAATATTAGCTGATTTGAAAAATCTTTATCCTACGGATGAGAGAATGGAGACTCAAAAAGTCTAAGTGGCCCGTCTGGTGTGGCTCAGTGGAACTGTGACTATCTTTAAATCACAGAGCCAAGCATGCAGCCTGACACATTAAGGGAGCTAGATAACAATTTAAGTCATTAATTAATGAATAGATTTAGATCTTAATCAATAGTAAATACAGTGCCAGGCACAGAAAACAACCTATAAAGAAATATTGGAATGCAATCAGTCTAAAATAAATTGCCTTTAAGAATTTATTTCCAATGCAAGCATTGAAATGTCCCTAAAATTCTCCCAGGTGGAAGTCATCCTAATTATTTAAGCATAAATATAGCAGCCTTTAAAAATAAAGTGCCATTTTCTCCAATATAAACCTAATGTTTGTAGCTTTTAAGACACAATTATGCACTCACTTTATCATTTACAAATTTTTCACTCTAAGTGATTTTCTCCTCTGTTTTTGATCTACCAAGAAGGCTCCATATGAGACAGACTGCACAGTAATTGAATTTTAAGGCACTGCCAGTCACGTGCCTATGTACATAACCAATATACCGAGAGCATGCACCTCTCATTGGACCATCCTTTAAGACTGGTGAGCACCCTGCAGCTAAATCTTCCTTTTGCACTGGAGATGTTTGCAAGCCCAAGATCTGCTCCTTTCTTTCTATTAGAGCTGTCTGGACACTTTTGAAAGCTTAATGCTAGAACAGTCCCTGGTGTGAGCAATATACTTGGCCACATTCTGTAACCGGTATTGTTCGGAGACATTCCTATCAAGATCCTCACTTGCAAACTCTCAGCATAAAAGAAGAAACAGAGTTCTTTTTCAGGACAATGAACTTGGACTGCTGTTTACCAGTGAATGGAAACAACATTTCTAACCCAGAGAAGTGACACTCGGCCTGGTTTGGTGTCACCCCAGCTCCCTTCACGCAGGGTAACAATGGCGCCTTTGTGTGGGGTTGTCAGAACCTCCACCAGAGTCAGGCTTTACTGCTCAGGCGACTGAATGACCACCTTCATCCTTCCTGGCTTTTCCCAGCTCCTCTGCGAACAGAGCATGGAAGGAGACCGAGCCTCCACCATGGGCTCCATTATCTCCAACTTCAAATGGAATCCCACTGACTCACAAATGCACTTTTCAAAATTTGGCAAATTTGCCCCGACATTTGAGAAATAAATAGAATGCCGTTAAAAGATTAGAATTCCACAGTCAAGTGAAATCAGCCTTTGGAAGTAAATGCCGAGACCACTCGGCAGTATCCTACAGTATTTGCTACTGAAGTCACTGAATTATAAAGTTGGAGATTTAAAGTTAACCTGGATCCACGTCGTGGCACCATTGCTTAATAGCTATGTGACCTTTGCCAAGCTATTTAACCTCTCTGAGCCTTGGTTTTCTCCCCTATAACCGGAGAATAATAATGACTTTACAGGGTTTCTGGGTGGCAGTATTAAAAAGTAATTTTTAAGCATCTAAAACTTTTTTAAAAATTCTTTTTGGCTGTTAGGTGATTTTGAATGAACAAAATTAGGTGCCTACCAAATCAACATGGATGGTGAGTGATAGAAAAGGTTTGTGAGTGGGATCAGGGAAAAGTGAAGTTGCCACAAAGAGCTTTGAGCTCCTGTCAAATGCTCGAGGTGGGTGGAAACCGCTTCGTCGAGCCAAAACCAATGCCATCTTCCTAAAAAATAAAACCCCACCTTTCCCTTGGTCCCTACTGGCTAATGGCATCAGAGGTGTCAGAGTCATCCTTAGTATCTTATATTCTTGCTCCTAGGTTAATGCAAGCTTCACTCAATTAATGCATGGAATCGAGTCTTCTTCATCTTACAGCCCAACTTCTGTGCTCCCACCAAAACATTTCTCCATCAAGTCCATCTGGGAAAATTCACTGGCGGCTTTCCTTCCCCACGTCCTCTCAGTCCACCCCTCTACCCAACTATAGAGTATTTAGTCAGGAAGTACCACCCAAACTTAAATCGGAACAACCTCCGTGGAGGGCACGTGGCAATATCTGTGGCAATGACAACACTGTTACTTCTAGGACTCTCTCCTGCAAATACACTCACGCACACAGGGAAAGACCTCAGTGCAAGGTTACACACTGCAGCACGATTTGTAACAGCAGGAGGCTGGGAGCAACCCAGATGTCCATCAGTAGGGAATGGGTTCAATGAATTATGAAGCATCTACACTCAGCGGTTGTTAAAAAAATGAAGAAATCATTTATATGCTGATTTGGAACCATCTCTGAGACATACTGTCAAGTGAAAAGAGCAAGGTGTGCGTGAAGTAGTGAATGGGAAGGTGAAAGAATATATAAACACATTGTCTCATAAATGCATAAAAATGTCGGGAAGGACTCACAAGGCAATGATAGCACTGGTTCAGTAGAGGAATTAGGTGCCAAGGGAAATGGGTCAAGGGAGATTTAAAAATATATAAGGAGAATATATGTGTGTGTGTGTGGAATTGAGATATACATAAATATATATACATACACACATATTTTCTATCCTCGGCTTTTGACTTTGAGGCATGTAAATGTACTACCCATTCAAAAGTAAACAGCATATATTTGTTACTCTGCCACATAAGTCAGGCGTCATTTTCTGTTTTCCCTAGACAATGGCAACACACAAGTGGCTTCCCCTCCCCCAGTCTTCTCTCCATCTTACACACAGAGGCCATGCTGGCCGCCCTGGAACACAGCTGTGAGCACATCCACTTCCTGTTCAAGCTCCCTCTGGCTTCACATCTCCCACGGGATAGAGTCCAGCTTTCTAGCCTGTCCTGCTCTACCATTGAGTGTTCCATGCTGGTCTCCTTATGGTGACCTGTGTGTTTCCACATCTGCTTCTGTCATTCTGTCCTTCCACTTGGATGTTCTCCCACCACCCCAAATCTCAATCTGTACTTGATTCAAAACCTCAATTCAAACCTTTCTCCATCGACTCATTCCAGAACCCACCGCTCGCTTCCATCCCTAGCTGGGAGAAATTCCCTTCTCAATAACCCCAGCTCTCGTTTTTGTTATCTCCTTATACTACCTGTCACTTTACAGGGGGTCATAGTTCATTTTGTACACATTAACCTATTCAGTCAGTAAACATTTATTTACTAAACACCTACTACATGCTAAGTGCTGAAAGGCTGATGGGGACACAGTAAGAAAAAGCCACAGCAGCTCAAGGAGGTAACAGTCTTAGGGGGGAAGCCAGGCAATTAATAAAAAACGAAGCCTTTGATGCTAATTGTCTATCATTTCGATGTGGAGAAGTTTTAAACTCCAAGTGATGACTGTTAGCCCAAAGCAACACCATCATGTTGTAAAGGTTAACGGGCCAATATTTAAATCCCAACACTGCCCCTGGATTACGATTCTCTGGGTCAGGGTTTTCCAACATCACCGCTATGGGTATTTGGAGCCAGCTACCTCCTTGTGGTGGGGCCGCCCTGCGCATTGTAGGGTGCTCAGCAGCACCCCTGGCCTCGACCGCTAGATGCCAGTAGCAAGGTCTTCCCATTACCAAATGTCCCCTGGTGGAGGGTGGCTTTTGCACCCCCCTCCCCTCTTTTGAGAAGCACTGCTCCAGGCAAATTCCTTAACAATTCTGTGTTTCAGTTTCTTTGGTGCCTGGGTTCTTTTTAGGAAACCCAGCAAGCATTTGCAGAGTGAAAAACAAACTTATAAAACAGGGAGCATACTACCTGCTTCAAAAGATTATGATAGGCATTAACAGCAAAAAATGTGAAAATGTGTTTAAAATGCTTATCAATGCTTTTATCAATGAGAATAACAACACAACTTGGCTGATTTGTTTCCCCTTGTGCCCTTAGAAAAACGGACAAGATCTCCTGCCAGGACCTGCCCAGGCTAAACTAGTGTTAAGTCCATGAACTGCCCAGATTGTGAACATGACTTTGGCTTGTGTTCAGGGCTGTAGAATTACGTACTGCCCTGAACTTGACTCCTTGGGAGGATGCAGGAAAGGTCTTGTCAGGCTACATCTGCAAGATAAATTCAACTCTAGTCAAAGTCCGGGCTCCTTGAACATGGATATAGGAGCTGAAATATACATAATCTGAGGCTGGGTGTTCTGGATCCCATAAAAGTGTCACATAAAAGATGGCAGGATTACCTAGCTGTTTACAAAGCCGGGCTTTGGTTCGCCCTCTTGTCCAAAGCTTTATTTGCACATCCCCAGTCATCCTTGTAAACCATTTATTTTCTCACGCTGTTGGACACTGTGAGGCTTCAGAAGTGTTCTCAGGGTGTTTGAAATCAACAAGGCAATTAGGGAGGTTTTAAAGGAATCAAAAATACAATCAACAGTGCTTTGCAAATGTCAATAGAATTCTTGGCATGGCTGACCATGTCTGTACTGTGCATTCGTAAGGAAATCTGCAGATGATCTTAAAATAAATATGCACCATTCTGAATTCCAGGATTTATTTTCAAACTGGGAAATGGATAAAGTGATGAGCAGCCTCTGGCAGGATCCCTGTATGCTTTGGGGAGAAGTCTTTCCTTGAAGAAAAGATGGGAAGACAGGTTTTGGAGTCAGACAGACATGGCTTATAATCCTGGCTGTGTGACAGAAACTGGGTGACTTGGGGAAAATCATTCATTTTCTCAGAGCTTGGTTTCTTCAGCTTTAAAA
Source organism: Myotis yumanensis (assembly GCF_028538775.1). Lineage (NCBI taxonomy): Eukaryota > Metazoa > Chordata > Mammalia > Chiroptera > Vespertilionidae > Myotis > Myotis yumanensis. The sequence goes on from NW_027223769.1 coordinate 19,572,198, forward strand.
TGAGGACAGTGTTGGGCACCTCAAATTAAAAGATATTAAGTCCAGCAGAGTGTCTTTGCAAGCCTTTATTTTCCATCCTCCTTCCCTTTAGGGAACAGAGCACGGACTCACTGGTTTATATTTTTCTAACACCTGCAAAATTGCACACTTTCTAACCAATTTACTCTCTCTTGACCAAAATGCCTTAAGACACAAATGTTCCACATCTGTTTTACTCGGCTAAATAACATACGCCCAACCCATCACCTTTTCCTTCTTGCCACAAACAGTTTCCTTTAACTTTTTCATCATTCCACAAGAAGTCTCCCTTGCAAATCAAGGCATTGCTCTCTAGGGTCGGGGGGAAGGCTCAGGCATTAACTCTCTCTTATGTAGCAGGCCAGACAGAGTTATCTTTGTGCAGCACCAGGCTCCCAGCCATCATCTTTCCTGTTCTTAACATATCATGATAAGAAAACTCAGTTGTGTTTTTAAAAGCATAATAATTACTTGTAGTTCTCTATGGTTTCCAATAAACCCATAATTTTTTTTTTCCAAAAAGTCCATGAATAAAACAAACCCCGTCACCATTGGAGATGCATTTCCATGCCAGCGCGGATGCTTTTAAGACCATTTGCCGAGCGCTCTGCACCGTTTGACCAGTTCTGGGGCAGGGGGCACGCTCTAATTACTGATTGTGAAGTTCGGTATCTATAGCAACAGGCAGAATGGACAACAGGAAGCTTCACCTTCTGGGGCACCATCCGAAGTTTATAAAATCAACTTGAGGCCAAGGCAATAGTCAATCAGGAGGGCTTTCAGAGCGCGAGTGCTCTGAGTCCACACTTAAGAGGCAAAGAAATCATTTAATAAGACAATCACGGGCTCGGGAAGGCAGAGTTTATTTAGCTTGGCTTCGCCGTGCCTGCCGTAGTAATTTATCCTAATGGCACCAACTCGCCTGTGATTTGATACAGCAGGAGACCAGGGGTATCGGTTTAATCAAACCTCAGCTGAGCTGCCTGTTTCTTAACTATTGTTGCCGTATACCAGTATCAATCAGTTTCACTGATCGGATGGCACAAGGATATGAATTTTCCCAGGATCCAGGGAATCAGGCTGACATCATTCTTTCTAATGTGCCTGCTTTCAAATGGCATGATTTCACCCCGCTCACATTATTTCCTGTTCTTAGAGCTGAGAGGTGAAGGGGCTGGATTCTGGTCAGCTGTGGATGAGAGGGATAGCAGGGAGCTGGGAGCACTGAGGTCAAACTGTTTTGATTGCTGGCCCTGCCTCCTGTTAGATGTGACCACGGGCAAGTTCTAAAACCTCTGGGTCTTCATTTCCAGGATTTACCAAGTCACAGAGCGATTATGAGGATTGATGAGCTAGTATCTGAATGAGCCTAGAACAGTGCCTGGGAAACAGGAAACAGAATCTCAACAGAAGTTAGTTTCGTTCTGGCCAGCCCTCATCTCCATCCCCAAGGAAGGGACAGGGTGGGGGATGTGGCTGCATTGTTTTTATAGGGCAAGAGTCTAAGCTTTATAGTATTTTACAGACCTGGTCACACATGCCTTGATAATCCAAGGATGGCATCTAAACTCAGATCCTCATTCTCAGTTCTTCTGCCCCCCTGAGGCCAGGGAGTTCCCACATGCTCTCTGCCTTTGCTGCTGGCCTGGCCATTGGGAAGGGTAACTAACCAATGAGCAGAGTTCTCCCATCTCCCTTCTTTTTTATACAGCATGAAATCTGATTTAAAACACTGTCCAGGTACAGGTAAGAAATAAGATCAGGCCTTTTCCTCTTGGCGAGCAGAGAGTGCAGAAAGGAACGAATGCCCATCTTCACCTATTGCTTAAGAGGAAAGAAGAAGAAAGGGCAGTGGAGTCCCAGAGTGTCAGGCGATGACCACGTGGACAGCGAGGCCACGGGAAGCGTTCAGTCTTTGCCTGTGACACTGACTAGGGGAGCGGGGCCAATGCAAGCTTCATTACAGTGGGCCTCAGCTGCTGCTTCTATAAAATGGGTACATGAAGACTTATTTCACTGGGCTGTCATGACAATGAAACAGGCTAATCCAGCTGCCTCCACACTGAAAGTGGAAATAACGGTAGCTAACTTCCTGGGTGGGGAAGGGCAAGGTGTTAAGGGCCTTTTCCCAAAAGGAGTCCTGAATCCAAGCCTTTTACCATTCAGCCCGATTGTTCACATTTTAACTCAGTTACTTCAGCTCCCGAGTTTCTTGCAAAGAGACTTGTCCACTAACTGAGAGAGTGAGAAGAGAGCCATGGAGAGGGAGGGAAGAAGGAAAGAGGAGGGGGAAGGAAGGATGGGAGGCAGGAAGGTGAGAGAAGGAAGGAAAGAAGGAAGGGAGATAGGGAGATAGAAGAGAGACAGACAATGGAAAGAAAGAAAAAAGAGAAAGGGAGAAGGGGGAAGAGAAAGAAAGAAGAAAATAGAAAAAAGAGAAAAGAGGAAGAAGGGAAAAGGAAAGAAAGAAAACAGAAAAAAATAAAAAAAGAGAAGAGCAAAAAGGAATAAGGAAGGGAAGAAGGAGAAAGGAAGGAAGAAAGAAAGGAAAGAAGGAAGGGAAAGGGAAGAAAGGAAAGAAAGCAGTTAATGTCCTGCTCCGTCGCACCTTCCCCACTCTCCATTCTTAATGCTGCGGATGTTGTGTGGCGCGTAGGCGCTTTATGGTCTCTGTAGCCAGGTATGGAGGTTAATGCCACCTTAACGAGGGGCTCATTTCTTCCTCCCTCCCACCTTCTCCCTTTTCTTTTTTGGCTCAGCCTAAGTCTCTAACACTAGCCGATGAAATGTAGTCTACAGCTTTTAATTGTGCCCAGAGGCAGTACAACTTCATAGAGGTTTTTAAGCAAGTGGCGCAGGATTTGAGAAACAGCTGTGTTGCGGGCACATGTGCTCCGAGGTGGAACAGCCCCGTCAGCACCTGTACCCGCTGAGCACACACCCTCACACCCTCCCTGCGTGTGCACAGCTGGGACCCATCAGGGTTGTAAGGAATTAATACTTTTAACTTGGTATTTTATGGCACCTAGAGGAGCCTGACGCTATATTAAATCCGGAGTACATAAGTAGGATTTTGTTCAATCTTGGAGTTCCTGGGGTGGGGGCTGGGTGGGATATTAAAAAACGCACACACACGACCTCTTTTCCGATGCCGAGAACGAATTGTTTTAATATCCCCGTGTTTGGTTTATTTATTATTAGAGATGAGTGGCCGCTTTTAAGGAGTAATGGGCTTTTCCCCGGCACTAACCTAGTATTCCCAACTGAGTCTCGCTCAGACTCCCAGCGACTGTGGAAAGCTGCCAATGCGGACCGTTTGCTCCGAATCACTCTTCCCAAAACCTGGCTTCCCTTGGTACAGGCCCCCATGACACTCCTCCCACCTTTTAGACTCTGAATTAGATCTTCGACATCCTACTTGCACTCTGCCATTCACAAAACTCGGTCACACGCGATCCCACTGGATTCCCACCTCTTCCCTGGAAATCCGACAAGGCCAGGGTCTGTGTAACCATTTACAGTCATGCAAAAAGAGGTCCAGAGAAGTTACCTGTCCAAGTCAAGGCAAAACCAACCTCAGACCTTAAAATTCAGTTCCCTGACCCCAAGCAAACACGTTTTTCTCTAAGGCACTGCAGACACAACATGAAAAGTGTATGGTAGCTGGTACTCGCTGAGTACTCACCGCGGGACAGGTAACATGCAGGAGTTTTCACAGATACTAAACTGGTGTGACCAGCAATGAATGTGAGGGCCCAGGGTAGGCAGAAAAATGACCCTGCCAAAGATACCCGTGCCAACCGTGGAACCTGTGAATGTGACCTTATTTGGAAAAAGGGTCTGTGCAGGTGTGATTAAGTTAAGGCTCTTGAAATGAGACAATATTCCTGACTTACTGGGTGGGCCCTAAACCCAATGACCAGTGTCCTATAAGAGAGAAGCAGAAGGATATGTCAGACAAACAGGAGGAGGCCACGTGACCACAGAGGTAGAGAATATCCTGACAGCCACGGGAAGCGGGAGGGATAAAGAACAGTTTCTCCCTGCACGCTCCCGAGGCGGGGTGGCCTGCAGACACCTCCATTTCAGACCTCCGGCCTCCAGAACTGAGTGAACGAATATCTGCTGTTTAAACCAGCAAGTCTGTGGGAGTTTGTTACAGTAATCCTGGGAAACTAATACAGAGTACTTTGCTCTGGGCACCACATTAAATGTTGCTGCTAACGGGGGCTGTTGGCATGAGAGCACCTTATGCTTTGGGCACCGTTAACGTGCAGAAAGGACGCTGCCACTGGGAAGGATGGCGCTGCCCGAGGTGTCCAGTCCGCCCACTTGCTAGGAAACCAAAGTTCAGCCCAAGGGAAGCCAGTCCCTGGGATCCTGACCGACACCCACAGGGGAGGCAGGAAGCCTTGTGTGTCGTACGCAAGTCACTGAATCCACGGCTCCATTACCGTGTGTTGGTCAAATGAGATTCTCGAAGAGAAACACATTCTGAAAAACTGTGCAGTGTTACATGGGTGTTGGTCATTCGCTTCAATCCATATTTATGAAGCCTCCACGAAGCCTGAGACTCCTGCGGCGTGGACAGCCCTGGCGTGGAGGAAGGACACAGCTCAGCAGGTATTACTGCGAAGCTCTCCAAGCGCGCTTTCTCTTAAGTGTCCACTTATCATCCATTAATCTACTGAAACCTCTTTAGAAACCACGCAGCCCAGAATGCTAGGCTAATGTAGCCCATACATTTAATTTCTGCAATGCTTCTTTGGATTCTCCAAATTTGCCTCTTTTGAGCACTGAACAATAAGACTCCAAACCCACAATGACACGCCATTTGTTTATCGGATTGGTAGTGATTTTTTTTTTTTCTTTTACGAGCACTCAATGCTGGTTAGGAGGAGCCGGCACCTCAAGCACCGTGTCTGATCATTTAAAATGCTCCAAACCTTTTGGAGAGGAATTTGGCGATATGTCTCAGGAACCTTTAAAAATTGTGTTCAACCTTTGACCCAGTAATTCCATTTCTGGGAAACTATCCTAAAGACATAATGGGAAGGAGGGAAACTGCTTTATGCACAGAGATGTTTATCAGAACACTCCTTCTGACAGCAAAAGTATTTAAAACCATCTAAATGCCCAGTGACACAGAAGTGGATGAATATGATAGTGTGTCCCTCCATGGACTAGCCACCACTAAGAACTGTAGTTAAGAAGCATTTATAACAACATGCTGAAAAGGATAATGTTAGGGAAAAATAAGAGGCAGTGCTCCAAACGGGTATATGGTAGTGACCTCAATGTGAGACACAAACATAGCGTAACCCCGAAAAAAGATAGACAGAAAAGCATGGAGTAGTTATGGTTACCTATAACCAGCAAAATTGGAGTGAGTTCCTTCTCAAAGACTTAGGAATCTTCTCCACTGAACTCCATTACCATTAAATAGAAAAACTTACTTGAGATTAAGAACCCCCACTTTCTAACATATCATAGTTGGGGGGGGCGGTAAGTTTATGACATGTCCTCCATTTCTTTCCTAATTCGCTGCCTTGGATATTTCACTATCTTTTCCTTCTGGCTTAAAAAAATTCATGTCATTCAAAGCAGCCCTCCAGCGCAGCCGTATCATTCATGTTAAACATGGGAGAAGAACAGAGGCTGGGAGAGGCCCCACACAGCTCATCACCAGCTCAGGAGCCAGCTCTGGGCACCCATCTTCATGTCACGGTCTTTGTGAGGAGACCTGGGCTCTTTTTGGATCAGTGGCTTGTTTCATGTTTATAGATCCTGTAAATTGCATAACTGATGGTCTTTCCAAGTTTGCGGGAGGCTGTAGGAGGCTCAGAGACCAATCTCTGGCTTGCTTGTAACAAGAGCACATAGGTTTTGGGGTCCTGGCCTCATGCTCAGCTCTGTGTTCATTTTCATACTCTTGAGTTTCTGTCCTACTTACGGATCACCTGCACCCAATTAAGTCTTCATGGGCTGTTTTAAATAATTGTTCGAACGAGTCAAGATATTAACTGTTGTTGTTTTTTCCATGAAAGATGGGCTGTGTGTACTGCCATGGGTTAGAGAGGATTTCAATACAGGCGAGGCCCAATCAAGTAGAACCACCCCATTTGAATCCAAGCTGCAGCAACTGAACGGGCTATTGAAGAGCCTGGGGACAGGAAGGAGTTAAACTTGTGGCAGCAGAGGGTGGGAGCTGCAGCACTGAGGGGCCTGGCCCCTTCCTGCACTGGGGGAACACAGGGCCATTAGAGCAGGCAGGAGCTTGCACTTGGCTTTGCTGGGAAAGCAAATATTGTGCATATTGCAGTGTTCCTGTGGGCGAGCTAATTGTCCAACTGCCCTTGAGATGTATATAATTTTGTCTGCAGCCCCTGCTCCTCCCTCTGTGTCATCACCAATGGGCCAGGAAATTTGAAACATCTACACCCATTAAAGGGAGGAAGTGGGCCATCTCTGATACCCACGGCCCCTAGGTGAGCCATCTGGCTGCCTGGAGTGGCTGGCTGATTGGGATAAGGGCATGACTTTATGTGCTCTTTGGTAAGTTGAGAAGGGATGCTATAATACATTCCTGGGGCTGCCGTCACAGAATGCCAAACTTCCCTTTCTTCTCTCCTCTAAAGACATCACATAACTCGTTGGATTTAGGTCTTATCCTAATCCAGTATAACTTCATTTTTAAACAGTTTTTAAAATATATGTTCATTGATTTCAGAGAGGAAGGGCGATGGAGAGAGAAATATAAACATCAACGATGAGAGAGAATCATTGATCAGCTGCCTCCTGCACACCCCACACTGGGGAATGAGCCCACAACCTGGGTATGTGCCCTGACCGGGAATCGAACCCTGACCTCCTGGTTCATAGATCGACGCTCAGCCACTGAGCCACCTTGGCCGGGCTACAACCTCATTTTTAAAAGTTTTATATTATTTTGGTAAGAACTCTTGAGATTTACCTCCTTAACAACATTTTAAGTATACAATGCATTATTGTTGACTGCAGCACACTGTTGTACAGAAGTTCTCTAGAGTTTATTCCTCTTGCTTAACTGTGTTGTCTTAATTTGATTACCACGACAAAGACTTACTTGCCAAATAGGTCATATTCACAGGGACGGCGGTGAGGACATCAACGTATTCTTTTAGAGAACACAGTTCTACTCCTAACAGATGTCTGATGACCATGCCTCATTAGGAGCAGTCTGGGTTCCAATCCTGACTCTGCCCCTCACCAAGCAGGTTACCTAACTTCAGCTCCCTCCGTTTGGAACATGCACCACCTACCTCCTAGGGCTGTTGGGAAGATTAAAGGGGACCGTGTGTGATGCAAGCATACTGCACACACATAGACATGCCCATTAAGAAGGAGTTGTGACTCGGCCTTCGGACTGTCACCTATCTCTGTGACTCCAACTCAGACATCACTTCCAAATACTGAGAGGCTCTGGTTTAAGAGAACAGAGAGCAAATAACCATTAAGTGGGCCTGGCTCTTTACAACAGAGGTTCACTCCGTTGCCTTCTCCAACCCTCCTTCCCAGCCCTCGGGCCTTGGCCTTGCCTGGCGCAGCTCCTGCTCAGCCCTTCCTCCACAAGCAGCGGCAATGCTGACACCTTCTCTGGCTGCAGATGCTGCTGGACCCATCAAAGGAGCGCTCAAGGGAGGGGCCCAGGAATGCCCGATAAAATACAGAATGCCCAGTTAAAATTAATTTTCCAATAAATTTTCATTTTAGTCTGAGCATGTTCCAAATATTGCAAATATCAGATCAGGGTGCAGACCAGAAGTGCTGGGAAGTTACTGCCCTGAAAATAGTTCTCAACCCATGGCCGTTGGGAGCTTGTGGGCAAGTACCCCAGGTTGTTTGCCCCCGCTGGGGGGTGCCTCAGAGGACTGTGTTCCACACTGACCCCAGCATTCCCCAGTGGAGTCTGCACCACGTGACCATTGCAACAACCGCTCGCGAACACACTGTGCTGGCTCACTCCCCTGCTCAGTCTCTCTTCCCACCTCCCACGAAAGCACAGTATCAGTCCCCTGCCCAGCCCCACCCTCCTGCTGTAGACTGAAAGTTTGTGTGTCTCCCTCCCAATTCATACATTGAATTCCTAACCCCCCACTGTGATGGCATTAGGAGGGGGGAACTTTGGGAGGCAATTAGATCATGAAGGAAGAGTCTCATGAAAGGGATTAGTGCCCTTCTAAAAGGGACCCCAGAGAGCTCCCTAGCTTCTTCCACTCTGTGAGGACACAGTGAGAAGTCAGCAGTCTGCAACAGAGAGAGGGTCCTCACCTGAACCCGACCATGCAGGGACCCCCGATCTCAGACCTCCAGCCTCCAGAATTGCAAGAAATAAATATCTGTTGCTTACAAGCCACCAGTCGTGGTGCTTTGGTATAACAGCCCCACGAACACACCACCCACCACTGTTCCCACACAAACCTTGTTTATTTCCTTCAGAGCCCTTATCACAATTTGTAATCACAGGTGCATACGTTGGTCTATTTGCTTCGCCTCTTTGCCTGCTAGACTGTGAGTGCCATCACCATGATGGTGTCATTCATGGCTGTTCTCAAGCACCCAGCACTGAGCTGGCACTCAACGGGCACCTGCTCGATTGTGGAGAAACAAGATGATGATTTGGGAGAAGGCTCTCTGCGCAGGAAGAACGAGATGGTCTTTAGCATCGCAGAGCTGCATTCAACAGAAGCTTGACTGTTGAGACTTGACTTTGTGTCTCTCATTCAGAACTTGACCTTGATCAGTCACCTGAGCCCTCCTCACCTCAGTTTCCTTATCTGTACAATGAGGAGGTGGGGCTATGATTCCTCTCCTGTCCTACGGCTCTAAAATTCTATGACTCTATATTGTGGGTAATAAACTTTACAACTGTGAATAAATTACTGGAAATGAATATTTAAGTGATGTGCAAACGTTCACGCAAGTGCTGTCTTAGTCTTCTGCATAGTGTTAGAAAGAGAAATAAAACCGAGATACAAATGATCAGGAACATTTGTGTTGGTCGCAATGGGGTGCCTTAGCTCCTGTTTTTCTGGAAAGGGTGTATGGAAGAGTTGTCCTTAAATAATTTGCTGGGAAAAGGATTGAGAGAAAAGCAGGCATCCTGGAAGCTGGAAGCCCCCAAATAGATGGATGTTTCAGGTTTGGACATTCCTGGAAATGGTTCTAGGGCTCAGAGAAGCAGCAAAGAAAATTAGACCAAATATGCTCTCCGTCTCTCTTAGTATGACTGGGCTGCCACAGACTACATGGCGTATAAACAACAGACGCTGATTCCTTGCAGCTCTGGAGGCTGACAGTCTGAGATCAGGTGTCAGCATGATCAGTGGAGGGCCCTCTTCTGGGTGGCAGACGTCTTGTGTCCTCAGATGTGGAAGGGGCAGCAGAGCTCTCTTGGGCCTGTTTGATAAGAGCATTAATCTCATTCATGAGGGCTCCACCCTCACCACTAAATCACCGCCCCAAGGCCCCACCTGCTAATTCCATCACATTAGAGAGTAGGATCTGGACATAGGAGTTTTGTAGGGGATGCAACATTCAACCATACCACCATCTCTCTCCCTCCTGGGGTCTATCATGAGCTTCAACAATACTCAGCATAAGAGAATGATGACTTGACATGTGGGTCCTTCATGGACTTGTGAACCTCATCTCCTATCTCTAAATCAAGTGCAGAACCCTTTTGACAGGACAGTAGATTTGAACCCAAAATCTTGACTTTCATAGGTACACATACAAGGGTGGGCAAAAATAGGCTTATCGTTGTAGGTACCCAAAACACAGAGTTTATTCTGATATTCTTATTTATTAATCATTGTATTATTTTCCATTCAAGCAACTATAAACCTACTTTTGCCCACCCCTGTATTTAAGAGGAAAGATGAAACCACCTAGCTTCCCGTGTTGTTAGCAAGCTGGGAAGGAGGAGCAGAGGGGTAAGATTCTCTGACTGAGTGTGGGCTGTGTCCAGTCCTGGGGATCAGACAAGTGTGGGCATCAGGTATGGCTGGGAGCTCTTCACCCACCAGAAAGAATCACATTTGTGGGAGGTGCCTAGCAGGGTCCTAAGGGACAGCTCATCCTCAAGAAGACATGTCTGATCAGCCTGACCCCTCTTCAAAACTTGAGAGGATGGGAGAACTAGAATTTGAATTCAGGATGGAGGCTGTTACACAAAGCTTTCTCCTACTAGAGCCGGTGGACACACATCTGGGTTCATGGCAGGACATGGCCGATAAATCAAAACCAACTGTTCTTTGGACAAAACTCTGTAATATAATAAGCCTGAGCACTTGTACTGCGGTGACACCCTGATCCTTTTCTATCGCCCTTGCTTACACATTACTCATGCCGATTTCTCCCCAAAATTTCCTCCTGCCTTTCTTTTAGAACTTTTCAGTCTCTTGCCAAATGCAGTTTTTTTTTAAAAAACTTTTTGGCTTTTATTTTTTCATCTTACTCCTTCAGAGGAGTACGTAAAAAAAGTGGAACCATAACATTATTGATTACTGAACTAAAAATAATATAGAATACTGAGTACATGATTTCAATTAGGTTTACGTTTTTATTGCTAAATAATGCAGGAAATTGAATGTCCTCTTGCCAAAAAATGATTAGGCTGAACACCCCCTGAATAAGGAGCTACTGCAAAGCCAGGAGTCTGTCAACACACATGTTGGATTTCCTGCTGTTTTCAGAAACGAAAATAAAACATGACAGAGAAACAATGACCGAGAAAACAATCTGCAGGTACAGAGTCACTTCCAGCCAGCGCTCAGTGCCGGGCTGCTTGTCTATCGAGGGCCTTGCTCATATCACAGAGACACACGACCCCACAGGTACTCAGCCCCTCCAGCTTTGGGGGGTATATACATGACCTGTCACATTTATTCACAGATCTGGGATGTCCTCCCAGGGTCACAGTGTCTATGACCCTGAGTGCCAGAGGTACAAATGCACTCTTCTGGTCAATTCAGTCCTAGGCATATTTGCTGAGAATCTATTATGTACAAGGGTGGGGGTTAAAGGGGCAGAGCTATCAATTAAGACCAGGTAGAAGAAGGTAGGCAATGTGCCAGGTGCTTCTCAACATCTCATTTCTCATAACAGTCCCCACAGACCTATAACAATAGTATTCTCTTGTTATTGTGAGAAGATTCAGAAAGGTTAGGTAACTTGCCCCACACAACACCCAGCTGATAAAAGGTAGAGCTGGGATTGGATTCAGCGGCTGTCAGACTCCAGAAACCCTTGCCTTTCCACGCTACCTTCCCTCCCAAAGCAAAACATCCCATTGCTTCTTCAGAGTTGTTGAAAGTACCCCTTCGCTTTCCCACCAACAAGAAAATGAAAGATGAGCATAACTGCAATGAAAAGAAGTGAGAGGCGAGGGGGACAGAGTTGGACGTTGGACGGGAGTGTGTGTCTGGGGTGGAGAGAAAGGCCTGCTTCCCTCCCTTCACACAGGCGCGAGAAAGACTTGGGGTACCAACTATTAAGTCTCTGCGCCAGTCAGAACTGGGTCAAATATTCTAGCAGTGAGCACAGCCTGTTCTCTGCTCCAGCTGTTATCTGAGCTACACAGCTGGGGGGAGGACTCCAACCTGCTTCTTGGGCTCAGAGCTCAAGGCTTCCGCAGCTCTCCAAGCAGCACATGCTGGCCTCTCCCTGCCGGGAGGAAAAGAGGGGGAAGGGAAGCAAGGAAGAAGGGGGAAGGTAGAGGGGAAATGGGAGAGACATTCTTGTGTCTGGTGGAGCAACTAATTATCATGCTAGATGAATCTGCCTGCCTCCTGGTTATCAATTGGCGAAAATTTTCCTGCCAGTTGTCCATGGGTGAAAAGCTAAATTCTTTAAAAGTGAATTCTGTAAACAGCCTAGGGCAGTGGTTCTCAACCTTCCTAATGCCGTGACCTTTTAATACAGTTCCTCATGTTGTGGTGACCCCCAACCATAAAATTATTTTCGTTGCTACTTCATAACTGTAATGTTGCTACTGTTATGAATTGTAATGTAAATATCTGATATGCAGGATGTATTTTCATTGTTTGCGACCCACAGGTTGAGAACCGCTGGCCTAGGGGGTGCTGACAAACTGGGGGTCCTGGGTGCAATGAGATTGCTTGACAAAAGGCCTATCATAGGGTCACCTCTCTACTCAGCATCTACCAGGCCAGCAATACACTGGGATCTCCCAAAGCCCTGGAGACGCAATGCGCCCTGGCGTGGGAGGACTGGAACTTTCGTTTCTGTGGAACTGGGATTGTAAGCTCACATCTCACTTCCAAGCCCTGTTTCTACACCAGGGGTCCTCAAACTACGGCCCACGGGCCACATGCAAATACAAATATTGTATTTGTTCCCGTTTTGTTTTTTTACTTCAAAATAAGATATGTGCAGTGTGCATAGGAATTTGTTCATAGTTTTTTTTTTTAACTATAGTCCGGCCCTCCAACGGTCTGAGGGACAGTGGACTGGCCCCCTGTTTAAAAAGTTTGAGGACCCCTGTTCTAAACTATCCTGACGTATGTGACACCAAATCTTGGACCTCACCCACCTGCATGCTTGGAACACCTCCATCTCCATGCACGCACCACTAGGCCTGTCTTAGAAGCAGTAGAGAAAAGAATTACTGATCGCCTCCTACTTATCCGGATGCTATCACTTGCTGTTTCTGGGTTCTTGGTGAAAAAACAAGCAGTTGTTATATGAATTTCATAATTTAGAGATAAATAATGAACACCGAACTCAGAGCGAAATACCCTAGTGTTCATTTTATTTAATATTCTCCATTGGTGGAAATAAATTAAAAATGAACAAGGCTTGTTTATGCCTGCCTCACATTGCTCTCCACTTTTGAATAGCAACCGCATATTAATTTGCCAAGATCCCATAAATTATAATTAGCCCCGAGGATTAACAGCATAAATCCTTGAATTTAAAACCAACCTGCCTGGCTCTCTCTTCCCCGTGCCCTAAAGTGAAAAAGAACCATAAAACCTATCACCGCTACTTGATCCATTAAACTCGGGAGACTTTCTTATTTCAGCTTAGCTAGTGGAGGTAGTCTTTGTTCAATCTTTTTAAAGTTACAGTGGCTCCATGCGAACTGGAAGGTGGGACACTTGCCCTGTCGGCCCCGGCCCGGTGCACACTCTCTCGTGGGAGAAGAGTGGAGAGGGGCCGCTGGAGGCACACGTTTTGGCTTGGCACCATTTCACACAGGATCCTGGCACAGATCTGAGGTTAAAAGTGCCCCCCTGACTCTGTCTTGTAGGTCATATATTGTTGAGAGTCCCAGAGTACTTGGAAGATGCCCATGGCCCACGTACACGTGCGCACACACAGACACGCACACACGGCCTGAACTTGCATCCAACAAAGTTCATGCCAGATTGATTTCCTCACTTCCTGAAGTATTCGCCGTACATAAAGTACATTTACTTGTGCTCAGGTCGGCCTGGACAATCTCTCCCTGCGTACCACAGGCACACGCTTTCCCATCCTCTCTTCCCTTCGGGCTGGCTGCTCCCTGTAGCAGTGGCCACGTGTGTTGAGAGATGAAGTCCAGAGCAGCATGTGGGTGTGCAGCTAGCTACGCTTTTGACATGCAACTCTGCTATGCAGGTGCCCTTGTACCGTGACTTGTAAAGGGAAAGGGTGGACAACTATCAAGAAATCCTTGGCTTCCTTCCCTTGGATTCTTCAGCCTCACTCTGCTCCCTTCTGCTTTCTTCGTCTTGACTTGGGCTCCTAATCCTTGGCCCCAGCTCCAAGCCTGGATGCTGCTCTCCTGCTGCTTCCCTTCCTGCTTGTTGCAGGAGACCTTCTCCATGCCCGGGTGACTCCCTCTGTCCCTCCGTCCCCTGGTGTCCCACTAGTCTAGGAGTCTGTTGAGAAGAGGAAGAGTATCTGATTCATCTGCTGACACATCCCACCTTGACTGCTCCCTGATGCTCAGAAGATATCTGTGGAATCCATGTGATCATAAAAAGGGAGAAAGATTTACACACAAGTCAAAAAAAACTAAATGCCTGTCTTGGGCCTCCAACACTTCTGAGACTTCTTATATTCGAAAAAGCTTGATTGCACGAGCAGAGATTGAAAGGAGCCACACTGGTCTTCTTCATACAGGCACAATCGGAGGCAACTAATATATTTTGAGCATTTGAATTCACCAGGCACTGGGCAACGTGCTTATATTGATTATCTTGTTAGTTTTCATAACCAATTGTAAGATGAGTCATGATCCCATTTCACAGATGACAATGTGAACATTGTGAACACAGGGCCCTGGGAGCTTTGCTGTAAGGGCACTCACTGAGGGAAGCATGCCCGAAACAAATGAAAGTGGGGGTGATGTCATCATAACTACTCTTGTTTACAGTTTTTAAAACCATATGCAAATCTTGACATTGCTTCTGCAACTCAAAGCAGAGGGCTCGTGAAAATTCCCACCCGGTGTCAGGCGGCAGCAGCCACACATCTACTATCACGCTTACTGGTTGAATGCCTGTGTCCTTCGGGGACTATGGGCACTGCAGGGTCTGGTTGCTCGCCACACCACTTCTAGAAAGTCGTAGCCCACCTGGTGCAAGGGAGATATACCATCCTTATTTGTTGTATGAGTGACTGAACTTGCCAAACTAACCAACTGTCGTTGAGTACCATGGGTACAACTAAGCTTCCCAAAACATGTGGACACTGCTAGGGAAAGATGAATAAAGTGTGTTCTACAAACAGGCATAGCAAGAGGTGCGACATAATATAAACTGATGGATGTCACTTTGAGTTCCAGTCACCCCACTATGACATTACAGGAAGCAGTCAGTCAAGAGCTGGCCTCAGCAGTGACTTCCATTTACACGCAGGCTAATTCAAAGGGGGCTCTGGACCCCAGAACACCCCAGGCTCTGAAGAGGGAGACTGCATCAAGGCAAATCAGTGTGTGACCCACAGTCACATCGCTCATCACTCTCCTGATCCTTATCTCTAGAGAGGATGCTGGAACTTCTGCCAGGAGCAAGCCAATTTCGCTGATAGACACCATGAAATTAGGCTCTGGGTTCAGCTCTGCTCCCAGAAAGTAAGTAAATGGGCCTAGGTCTGTCCCAAAGGCGTGGTCTGGCCTGTTGAGTGACACATTTGGAGAGGAAATGCTCTCCCTCATAGAAGGGTCTAGTTAGAACCAGAATTATAAAGCTAAAGTCCATGTAACACTCAGATAGTGGGTGGTGGGCTTCCTCACCGCAACAGTCTATTTTATTTCACATAGATATTCCTGATTATAAACCAACACGTCAATCTTAGAAAATCTTGATAATATGGAGAAAAGAAGAAAGTGAGAATGTGCACATACATGTTTCATTCTTCCCAGATATTTTTTTACATGGACTTTGAATTGGGCTAAATATGTTCTAAACTATATTTAATCCAGTTCAATTAATATTCACTTCATATTATTGCATGATTCTTTTATGCCTCTAATCATTTTTCAAAAAACACACACAATTTTACTAACTGTTTAAGGTTCCACCCCATGACTTCATTTACTATATAATCTCTGTAACTAATGTTTACTGTTAGGCACTTGGGCTATTTTAATTTTCTATTACAAATAATTTTATGGTAGTCACTTTGCATACCAACTTTCACAGGTATCTAAATATTTTCTTGGGACAAAGTCATAGATCTAGAATTTCTGGGTGAAAAACTGTAAAAGATCAAGAAAGATTCTATTTTCACTTGGGGCTTAAAAATGTGCACACCACACCCCACACAGGGTCAGGGTGGGGCTTAGCTGGAGATCTGCAGAATGCAAACTGCCTGCCCAGGAGAGGAAAGGAAGGCCAGTCTTCAGAAAGGAAAGGAAGGCCGGTCTTGGGCCTACTTAACGATGAAGAGTGAAATGGTTACCATTCCACATGTTGCTCGGGCACTGTGCCCAATGGACCCCTGGGTAGATTTTTTTCTTTAAAATACTGGGATGAACAGAGCAGCACACATAGGAACAAAAATAATAAATAAAAAGTTATCTATGGGTCATGGTCTGTTTGAAATCTAATAGGTGTACTTTCCCCAGAAAAATGTACTCAAATTCTAAATTTTTCTCATCATTTCAAGGATTTCACAGATGCCCCGACTTTATCCTTGGTTCCCTTAATCTAGAATTCAGAGTTGAAGAGGAATTGTACTTTCCTTGAAAGATTCCTTCGCCTGAACTTAGTGAACACAGGTAAGTGTTGGAGGTTCTAGGTCAAACATGTAGAATGTTCTCCCTTAAGAACTGTAGCCACGCTTGCTTACAGAAGCGGTTCTCAAACTTCAGCAATCCTCAGGATCACATGGGCAGCTATTTAAATGCAGATTGTGGTCTAAGCCCAGTTTCAGCAGGTCTCAGGTGGGGCCTGAGAATTTGCATTTCTAACAAGTTCCCAGGCAGTGCTGATGCTGCTGGTCGGGGACCACACTGTGAGAACCACTCCTTTCAACCTGTAACTGAAGCCATATAATGGGATGCCTTGGAGCCCCTGGAGATGATGTGGAATAAGATGAATGGTATAGAAAGATATTCACAATATCCTGTTAGCAAAATAAATCATATTATATAATAAAGTGGGGATTGCATCTTATTTCTGTGCTTAAAAAAAAGCAAGAGTAGCTATGTTTACATTTACATAAATGTCTAAGTGTATACACTTAAATGTATAAACGGGTTTAGGAATAGGTAAAGATGTGATATGGGTCTGAATATAGAGTTAGCATCCTTTCCTCTGAGTTATGAGATTAGGACTGTTCTGGCTTCGTTATTTTTGTTTACCTATATTTTCTACCTTTTCAACACTGACCATGAATTGTTTTCACTATAAGAAGAAAGAGGCTTCTTTTAATTTTTAGAAGTGATAGCAGTTGCTGTTACTTGAACCTGTGGCACCTGACACGGATTCTGGGGGTGTTTGTTCTAATCCTGGCAAAGTGGGGACTGCATGTAAATGAAATACATGAACATCCAAAATTCCCCAATGAATCTGCAGCATGTATTTGGGTCTTTTTTTTTTTTTTTTAGTGGGTCCTAAAATGACTCTCTGCGAAACACTCATGCTGGGGCAGTGACCTTGTTTTTACAGGTAAAAAAAGGAATGGGGATTAAAATCTGTGACATGCAGTTTTAAATGCATAAAGACATATATGCGCATGCTCATCTATATGTGTGCCTATAGACATGGACACTTACATAGGTGCATGTACATTTATGGATATTTAAATGTATACCAGTTGATGTCAAGTTGTCCATTGACCTTTATTGGAAATTCTGTCTTCTACATGAGAATATTTCCTTCCTAGTTTTTAAAATTGAAATAGCATTTGTTTTGTTAAAAGATGAGAGATGGATCAACATATGCTAAAACAATCAAAGTCAAGTGTTAATGGTAGTTCGTGGCAATTTTTTTTCAAGGTTGAGGTATATTTGTAAATTTCCATAATGGAGAAAACTGTTTATCTTATGAAATAATGGTTATAACAGGTGATAATTGGGATTTTATAAAAATTATTCATGTCCTTAAGTATCAAAATAAAAAGTGGGCCACCCTATGTTAACTCCTTTTTTTTTTTTTTAATTACATGATATTTCAGGGCTTAGAAACCAATGCCCCGGAGTAGCTCCCATTTTGCGGGCTTGGGCTTTCTTTCCATCAGCTCTGGAGTCTCCCGGGAGTGAAACAGTGAAATTGCTGACGTTTTGGGCAAGGTCCTTAGTAAGTATTCAGCCAAAATGGTGCCACCACAAGGCTGCCCCTCCCCTTTCCCGGGCCCAAGTTATTAAAGCCTAAATCACCCCACCCGGGGACTTCACTGGGATTCCAGCTATTGGAATTCCACACATCACTTTCAATTAGGAAGCCCCTGCCTGCAGGACAGGGCCGCCTGGCACGTCCTACAAAGCGCATCTGCAGGCACGTGTGTGGACCTGTGCCTCCTGCCATTAAAAAGCTCCCCTGGACAGGGAGCTCCCACTTGCAGCTCACCTTACCGTTCCTGATCACACTGAAACTAAAGGCCTGTGATGGGTTTAATTGTTTAAAATACGTATCTGGTACTAATTTTAAAAACCACTTGTGCGAATAGTTCATCTGAAGCCAGACTGTCCAGGTAAGCTTAAATGTTAGTAGATTTGTTAAGATCTTAAAAATTAACTCCATTAGCAAAGCTGAACGACATACTGAACCAGAAAGGACAGAATGAATGGGAACGGGGCCGTTGCCTGGTCCCTGCGCACCATAATGAAGCTGGTGTGCTCCAGCCAGGGGTTTCCCGGTGGGGCCCTGGGACATGGGAAGAGGACCCCAAATCCAAGCAGGGGGCAAAGCCAGTGGTTTTCCATTGAGCACTTTTCCCCAATGCTTTTGCTTTGTGACATTCTCAGCATTTTTCCTAACAGAGGAGTTCAGCTGCCGGATTCCCCTAAAGGTACTTTAATACCTGTGCTGGGAGGGGAGCAGTCACTTCGTACAGAAATTAAATACATAAATTAATAGACGCCTCTTCGGAAAATCTTTCAAACAGGGAGTCCAGCTGCTTTGGGGACTCGGCAGTCAATAGGTCGAGGCCTTGGTTAATGTGTGGGGGAAGGCAGAGTGGGGACTGAAATAGTCCGAGAGATGCAGCAGAGATCAACCAAAAAAAAAAAAAAAAACAACAACAAACCACTTAGGTGAATGTGCTTGCCTTTGTCAGGAAATGCCTGAGAGGTTTATGCTGAGTACTTGCCAAACCCAAGCAGCAAGTGAAGAAAAGGCCAGTCCTGCCCTCCTGCTTGTTCTCTGTCAATGGCTGGCTGGTCAGCTCAGATAGAAGAGGAGAGGGAGGAGGAGGAAGAAGAGGAGGAGGAGAAGAGGAGGAGGAGGAAGAGGGGAAAAAGGAGGAGAGGGAAGAGGAGGAAGAAGAAGAAGGAGGAAGAGGAGAAGAAGAGGAAGAAAGAAGAGGTAGAGAAAGAGGAGGAGGAGAGGAAGGAGGAGGAAGAGGAGAAAGAGAAGAAGAAGGAAGAGGTGGAGAGACAGAAAGAGGAGGAGAGGGAATAGGAAGAAGAGGAAGAGGAAGAGGACCACATTTTAATTTTACCATTAAAAAAAAATCTCCCCAAATGATCCTCAGCATAAAGTAACTTGGGAGAATTGACCAAATTTCCATCTGCTGAAAGGGCTTTGCCTGAGAAACCAAATCTCTCTAAACCTTAGAAATGATTTGGTTTTAGTAGCGCCGGCAGTAGAGTTGTCGGGTGGGGACAGAGGGGTACACAGTATGAAGGTCATTTCACAACACTGGACTGTCCCACACTTTCTGCGCCGACGACGGAGTAAACTCCTTGCTAAAACACCTCTAAGGCTCCCTCTTCATACAAGACCCTTTGAGAGGAGGAGGATTTCCGGTCCTCTTCCCCATTTATCTTCCCTGCACAGAATTTAGGATAAAGGACATTTCTGACATGCCGTGTTGGAAGGATGGCTCCTACACATGGTCTTTGCCAAACTCCCACCCCTGCTCCCTTGCTCTCCCCTCTCCCCCCGCCCCCCATGACCTTTCCACAGGTGCCAAGTCTACTGAAAAAATTATGTTCAACCACCGTGGAGAAAACCCCGTTGGGTGTAACATGCAAATCGAGCCACTTCTTGCGACTCAACCTCTCGTTAATAAGTTAATAAATTCCGCTGCCCTCCACTCTAAAAGGGAGGTCTCGAGTCTGCTCGGCGGGGGGACTGGGAAATGCACCGCAAGTTCCAGAGGGAGGAAGGCCTCTTTCTGCAAGCCCAGCCCCGGCGCTGAATTATTTTAATTGCAGCCGGTGATGCCAAGGTGCTGAAGCACCCCCTTAGGCTGAGTGCTTAGCCAAGAGGTACTGAATTAAACTGTCAGAACATGCAGAAAAATTGCAACGCGGCCTGTCAACAACATTTGTTAAGAGACACGGGTGAGGCTGGTGACTTGTGGAGAAAAAGAGCTGCCTGTGCAGAGCCATCAAAGCACAGCCTGGAACTAATGGGGTATTCGCAGGCCCTGTTCTACTTCATTGGTCAAAGCCAACACAAGCCTGTAAGACTTGGGCCGGTTTGCTGTTTATTACTATGGTAATAAAGGCCACTTAAAGGTACAAACCCATCCTGCATTGGCGAGAACTCGGGCCTTCTCTTCCAAATTGGATCCCTATGCCTGCCCTCATTTCTTAGGCTGTTTGACACAATCTCCTTTTTTTAAGGAAGAAAAAAAAAAGCCTAGAAAAATGTAAGGCCCTTGTCAAAGGATGGTATAGGGGTCTTCTCAAAGGATGGTATAGGGGTCTTAATCTTATTTACCCTTGGCTGATTTGCTTTAAACATGGACCCTGTGATGGTCAGTTTCATGTGCCATCTTGGTGTTCCCAGTTCCCAGTTACTCATGTAGGCAAGTCAATACTAATCAAGCCGTCCCTGGAAACATGTTTAGTAGAAGTGATTAAAGCCCATAGTCCGGTTTTAGTAAAGGAGATTATCCTAGATAATCTGGGTGAGTTAGACCCAACCAGTTGAAAGATCCTACATGGAGAACTGAGCCTTTCCGGGAAAAGAAACCATGCCCGCGGTGCCCATGGTGACGCCTCCAGGCCACATCTCCTGAGTGACACAGTATGGATTTGGGACTTCCCTAGGCAACTCCCAGAACCGCATACGCCAATTCCTTGAAATGAAACTTAACATATATCTCCAACTGGTTTCACTTTTCTGATTGAATCCTGACTAATCCATACCCCCAAACAGTTAGTTCCTTTCACTTCTACTTCAACTAAATACTTTTTCATCAAAATTCTCAAAATGAAGGTCTGAAGGCTGCAAAGTGTTTACGTTTTGTCCCACACCTCTATATTTGGTGCAATATGTTAAAAATAAAAATAAACTAAATTAGTTGCATTCAGTTTTCCAACAAGGGTTATTCAACACCTATCTGAACTCATTCATTTATATGACCTTCCTGGTAAACCTTTACTATTTGTAATACCTGCTTAAAATGAGAATATTTTAGGAGGAAAAAACCCCACTATGAAACTTTGTTTTTTTGTTTTATTACTCTTCAACAAAAGAAAACCTGGAGATGTTAAGAGTAGTTTGCTCAACATATAAGGACATTATGATAACGTTTGGAAAAAATTAATGAAATGCAACCATAGGCCCCAGGAAAGGGGTGCGGAAGGTGAGTAGATCCCATTCCTCTCTTTCCAGGTAAGCCTTACATGCACATGTCTCTGCCCACGAGAATCACTGAGACCAGCTTTGAGTGAATCAGTGAATTAGGCTCCTCCTGGTTACGAGCCCGGAAGTTTGTGTTCAGTCCCACACTGTCCACCTTGCTCACTGAGACACAGTTTTCCCTCTGGGAAATCACAGGCGCTCCCAGATGTACTCTGCCCCTGCCTGGAGCTTCCTGGGTTCAATCCCACATCAAAGGAACACATCTCTCTGCAGAGGGAGGCTCAGAAATCCATTCGTTTGCAGCTCCCAGGTGATTCTGATGAGTGGACAGATTTGGAATTCGCTGGTCTAGAGACCGTCTCAGGTTTCTTTCAGCTCAAAAACTTGATGTACCCAGGAATCAAATTCTGCAGGCACCTCTCTAAACATTGGACAGGCAACGTTCCAAATGTATGCATGCTTCGGGGCCACTGGGATATGGGTTTAAAGACCTGAAGCATCGCCACGCTGCCTTAGTCACCTGGCAGGGCCTGACTTATCATTTTGTCTGTAATTTCTCTTGCCTGGTGGTTTGCAGATTTGCTTGAGGTTCAGATCCAAGGCAAGATTCAGTGGTCAACTTCAATACATGTGAACTGTGATTGCTGGATGACAGACTCAGGCCTCCTCCACTCCCATTGGGAACCACCCTACCCTCTTGCATCTGGTACCCACAGCTTAGGCTGGGGCACTTACAAGGGAAAGATGATCCCCTTTCCTAAATGAAGGGAAGACAGTGCCCTGTTCTTTCCAAAGATCATTTGGAAATAGAATCTAGTTGCACAGGAACCTCACACAAAGTTAACCAGCCCCCAGTACATTTTTTAATGTCATAGTAGAACCTGAGGGGCTCTCTCTGGTTCTCAGTGGGAGAGGGTTATGTTTTCTCCCAACGCAAACAAAAGACATTAGGAAGCACACGGAGCGTATGATAGCACTGCGGTGCCACGGCAGGAAAAAATATGGATTTTGTTCTTGTAATGTGTGACTATTAGATCACAGTGTTGGTTGCAATAAATTATCACTTTCAGTTACTGCTAATTGCTAGAATATTCTGCCATGGGCTGCAGTGATGTGGGCCAAAAAAAAAAAAAGTTTGGAGCTAGATACAAATATGCATCCTGCCTGACTGAATGGCATCAGATCTTGAATAAATGCCTAAGGAGACAGCTGGGGATGAGACCCTGGAAATCAAAGACGTCATTATGCAATTATTAAGAGAAGTGGGCTCTTCATAAAAGAAAATACTAACTTCTCTATGAATCCACTGACCCAGGACAGCCTCGGCCTTCCATCTATCCTTGTCAATAACAAGTTGCTCCAGGGTATGACATAACCACATAGGTTAACTCCTGTTGCAGGTCAAACATAAATAAATAAATAAATAAATAAATAAATAAATAAATAAATATTTAACCTGGCCCTTTAAATAAAGAGACCCTTCTAGGCCTCTGCCAAAAAAAAGGGCAAAACCCACAAAGGGTGGTGGGCCCTGTCCCAACCTTTTCCCAGGACTCCTCTCAATGCCCCTATAGCCACAAAGAACTCCCATAGGTGTCCCACCCATCATGATCCTCCCTCCTGGTCACAGAACCCTGAGGTTATTGTGCTTATTCTGTGATGGTCAAGTTCTCCCTTAAAGAGACCAAATATTTGTTGAGCACCTACTAGTTTTCTGGTGACGCAGCAGTGAACAAAACCAATCCCTACCCTCCTGGAGTCTCCATTCTCACGGAAGGGGATAGAAAATAAAATGAATGGTGGCGAAGACAGACTGTAGCTTACAGTCACGTGTCTAAGAGGTGGGAGTGAGGAAGGGGCAAGTGAACTCTGAGCGAGGCCAGGGTGGGAGAGGCTTCCAGGCAGAGGGTGCCTGATGGGAACAGCAAGGAGGCCAGTGCAGCTGGAACAGAGAGAGCGAGGAGAGCAGCCCAGGAGGTGAGAACAGAGCACTCGGGAGAGGGAAGAGCAGGAGGTCCCACAGGCAATCGTCAAGACCGGCTTTGAGTGACCCACAGAGCCTTTTGAAGGCTCTGTTTTCAAAGGAGACTCTAGTTCTCTGTTGAGGAAAAACCCAAGGTGATAAAAGAGGGGGTGCGAGGGGACTCATTAGGAGAATGGGGCTGTCATGGGGGTGTAGGTGAGGGCAGTGCCGGGGTGGGGGAGGGGGAAGTAGGGCTTTCTTAGGTCTGCATTCCTGCCTATGAGGCTTGTCATAAGCTCCTCCCACATATTAACTCCATTGAGCAAAGTCAGGTCTGTGGTACCCTTGAGCCCAGTACAGTGCCTGGTACACAGAACACTTGCAGCAAATAAGGGTCCCACCTTGAAAAGCCTGCAAGCTAATAGTTTACTTATTCACCCCAAGAAGACTGATTTCTATTAGATGAGTGATAACTAATTCTAGTCCATTTGTTTCATCATCTCCGCAGTTTGAGCCCCCCCCCTCCCCCTTACTTAAAGAGGACAGCCTGATGGATGGCCAGGGACAGATGCCAGGCCCCGCCACCTCCCCCACGTCTTCCACGGCCAGGTTCTCTGACCTTCTATGTGCCATTTATTTTCTCTGTGCCTCAATTTCTCCATCCCGAAAATAAGAATCAGACTGCTGGGGGAACATTAGGAGGATTAATGAGGTAATAAGGACATGCCTGAAAGCAGGGTGAGCTCCTTGAAGAAACAGCTATAAAACAGGGGTCCGTTTTCCATCTCTCCTCTCCTCTCCTGCTAAATAAAACTGCCAGGGGAAAGCAGGGGTCCCTGATAGGGCAGAGAGGAAAACAAAAGGCAGACAACGGCCACAGGCATTCCTTAAGCCGGGATCGCCTTCAGTTGATTCTAAGGCATCATGAAGCCTCTTAGGGTCGTCCCTCTCCCACAGAGGAGGTGGGAGGCGAGGGGAGAATGTCCAAGGAAGTGTGAGGATTATTTTGCCTCAATTTGGGGACCAGAAATGGCCTCCAAGGGGCTTAGTAATAAGCCAGAACCATGTCACCCCCTCCCGTGTGCCCAAAGAATTTAGAAGCTGACAAGGCGATTGGGCCAATCCCCTCGGCAATAATGTGAGAAAAAATTGCCCAAGACGCCTATCTGGTTTGGGCTGATGGCACTCCTGGGTATGCACAGTGTAAACCTATTGGATCAATAAATATTGGGCTCCTTTTAATGAAAGAAACACTATCATTTTCCTCTGATTGCTTCTTTACAGCTCCTTTAAATGAGGGAGATTTTTGTTATTCCCTCTTGGAGGTGTATCTTCAGATGGTCACTGAGTTTATACCTTAGCTTTTAAAACATGTTAATTCTTTTTTATATATATAAAAAGATCTTGGGTGGATTTTTTTAAAGGGATACTGGAATGCAGTGTATGGCTGCTTGTTTGATTTTTGTTATTTGCCCTTGAGAATTCAGGAAATAGAGACTAGAGTGCTGGCAAAAATGACAAGGGAATGTCAACAGGCCTCTACGTTTGAAAGCAGCCCCCGTGGCAAGCTTGTTTGTAAATGAGGAAACTGATTTCAGTGTTCACAGAATCAAGGCATGAGGACAAGATACGTATGGACAATTTACCTGTCTATATTATGACAGTATTTCTGACTCTTTGATATCCATTCATTGATTCACCCATTCATTTGTCAAAGTCCTCTTCTATTATTCCAGAATGCTCTGGGCTTCTTCCCCTTCCTCTCATGAAAGAAGAGAGCGAGGAGGGTGGCCAGGAAGCTGTGGTGAGGCATGCTCTTGGCTGAGTCACCTGTTTCCCTTTCCCCTTTCAACACGGAGCCTGTCACTCTCTGTCACAGGGCGTGGGGGAGGGGAGGCAGGCGAGGAATCTATCAATGGCCTGAGAAAGAGGAACAGGACTAATATCTGACTGTCCTTTTTGCATTCATTCAAGTTACCAACTGGGCTGCATCCTCTCCCTGGCCTTTGACAGGAAGTCTGTGGTGAAATTACTGCCTTCTTGTATGTTGTGGTGTCACCCGGCTGCCATGGCACTGGGCACTAGAGGCTGGTGTGGTTGCTGAGCTGCTGGGATGGTAAAATGGCTCCTTTTCAAAAAAAGAAAAAGGCATCCTATGCACGGTAAGCATAATTTTTATACAAACAAAAGCTCCATCGAAATTAAACGGAAAACATATTGGGTCAAAACAGCCACTGAATGTTTCTTTTTGATCTCATAATCAGAAGTACTCTTTTTTTTTTAATGAGAATACAAAGAAAAACAAATCCTGAACTTCATCCCTCAAAGGTAACTATTATAAATAAATTGGTATTCAGTGTTTTGGTATCTCCTCTCCTCCCCCGCCCCCCAACTCCAATAGCTACCTCTCTGCCTCTCCTTCTACCTCTCCCATCCCTCCCACCACACTATGGCATTTTGTTTTTATCATAGATGTAAACATAGAATTTTTTGACCTGATTATTTTTTTAGAAGTGTCAGACAGTCTAATGAATGACTATATCATGGTTATTTAACCAATAGCTCAGCATCTTTCTTTACAGCTGGTGAATTGCAAAGTATTAAATATAAAGTAGAAGACAGCATTATACTTTACATTGCACTTAGGGCCACAAGTTGTACATCCCCCGATGGGGATGGGAGCTGTATTGGGTTGAAACCCAGATTCCACCCCTATGGGACCAAGAAGCCACAGAAGAATGTGTTTTAAACATTTACATCAATTCCACAGAGATTTCCCAAAACTCTCATCTTTGTGCCCAGTCCTGGGGAAATCATGTCTCCGAAAGGTACATAAATCTGTCTCAGTTTCCATCCCGAGCCATTCCCTGCCAACCACTTCTTCTACTGGTCAGAGGACACGTCAGATTGAACTGGATCAGGTTAAAGGCCACCTACACCCCCCCGCTCCCGCCCCGTCCCCCAAGTGTATGAATGTCGTGCACTGGGCCTCTAGTGTTAAATAAAGGACAGCACAGGCGGCTGCCATCATGCTGTTCTGTTTTCCAGCAAGCTGGCACAATGGATTCCCGGCTCCCAAAGGTTTCCTTCTCTGTTATCTCTTTGGATTTTAATATTGTTAAAGCCTTAATAATAGGTAGGCTGAACACACATGTAATGAAGCCCATTAGTCACAAGTAGCTCCCTGCACCCATGAAAACGAAGGAGGGAAATGCTCGCACACACAGCAACCCTCCCTCATTCAGATTACCTGGAAGGGAAGCTGATCTGAATTATGAATTTTCGTTAAAAACAAAAAAAAAACATGCTGTCACATATGTGTAGAAACCCTCTTAAGAAAACCAACTTTTATCTGGCAAAGTCCTTAGGTGAGCTACTTAAAGGAACAGGAAAGAGTACCCTTGAGTTAGTAGGAACTTCTGAAATGCACCAGGGTGTTTTACAACTGCTTTCTTGCAAAGGGTACATTCTCCAGATGGTTCCAGAGTATTCTTTGCTTAGTGTATCCTTTCTCCCAGGTGAGTACAGAGGTAAACCTCAGCCCAGCCCTGGATCTGAAGGGTCATAGATCTCAAATTCCTGAGGTCCACATTAGTGAAGATTGGGTATAAAGGAGACCATGGGGGGAGAAGTGTATGTTGCTACTGCCTGCCAGGTATCAAGTTCATTTTTACTCATAAAAGCAACGGAAGGGCTTCAAAGCAGGAATGAGATCGCAAAAATTTCTAACAGTGAGGTCAGCATAGAGCAAGAGGTGAAAGGAAAAAAAAAGCCATGGCATTATTTAAAAACAAAAGCCCTGTTACTTTCTGGGGGAGTTTTCAATTTTGCTTTTGATTTTTGCATTGTTTTGTTTTATCCTTTGGGGGAAGAATATTATAGAATTGGTGGCTGGTCATTTGGCAGAACCAAGTAAAACCCTGTTGGTCCTCTGTCTCACTTGGGGTACCATGAATCCCCAGTTCTTCCAGAGCTCTCCTGAGCAGGCCTCTCTCTCTCACCCGCTCCCACTGGCCTCCTTGGCAGAGCTCCAGGCCCCACTGAGAATGCCTCTGCCTCAGGACCTTGCCCCACACCCAACCCCGTTTCTATACACAGGCCTCTGTTCTCCAGCGTCGCACGGCCTCTTGTCCTTCTGTGCTCTCTCTGTCCTCTTAACAGCTGCAGGTTAGCTTTACAGCACTCCCCTCTCCTTGTGATGTTGTGATTTGTTTAACATCTATTTCTCCAAATAGAACAAAAGCTTCCTGGGGGCAGGAGTTTCACTGATTCACTGCCCACTCACCAGGGCTTTCACGCAGAGGACCTCCATAACCATTAGTGAACTGAATGAATGAATGAATGAACGGACCATGTAAATACACACTAAGAATACTTTTAGACACCTGTACTACCCTTCAGATCACACACACACACACACACACACACACACACACACTCTGTAGGGACAGTGTCCCAGGAGGAGAGAACCTTAACCTGACCCTGCCCGGCTCAGACCCACCAAGTCAAGAAATGACTCTTTATGTGCCTTCCAGTAACATTAATTGTTGGTCATAAAACTTCAAAGAAACAGATATTTATAGCACGATTAAAGCCCTTTTTTCCACACACACTCACCACAGCACTTTCCAACTCTGTTCCCATGAGCACACTGAAAACAGCATTCTGCCCACTTCCTGCCGAAGCCAGGCCTTAACCGCTTCGGTCCTGAGGCTCTTTTTTCTCCCGTGTTCAGGTCTTTCGGTTTCTCTTGGGTTTTCTCACCTGGGTTTTTTACTCCTTTTCTCAAGCCCCCACAGAGCCGCCCTCACATCCAACACAACCGGGGCCCAGGAACAAACTAGAAGCCCCAAAGGTGGTGGCGATGGCAAAGAAATAAAAATCTTTCCTCCTGGAAACCTCCTTCTCAGGTAAACCAGCCCAGGCTGTGAAGTTCCCAAGTCAGGGGCGACTAAAAGGGCCGCCCGTTTACCTGGGCCTGAACATTGGAGAAGCTGGGAATAGACAGTAAGTGCACCGATTCAAAGGAATTCCTGTTTTTCTTTTTAAATAGCGGTGCCTTGAATATGAGTGATAATGATAAGTTATTACCCATCATTTGCCTAAAACTTTATAAACATTATTTCTAATCATGACAAAACTCTCATAGGACAGGTGACTGCTGTCTCCGTGTTACACAGGAGTCAATAGCCGGAGACAGTGTGAGAGGTCACAGCTGGAAAATGGCCGAGCCGGCCTCTGTATCTGCCGTCCCGGTAAAAGCTGCATTGATGTTCTCCTGTGGGTCTGGGGAGCACGGGGATCGTGTGAATGATAAGAAGAAAGGACACCGAAGGGCCCTAAATCAGGTAAAATGAATTGGTTCCATTCCTGATTACAACTGCATTCAATGTACATGAGGTTAATCATAGGCTCCCTCATTACACAAAACATCAGGACGAAAACCATTCCAGCGTTTATTCCAACAGGAAGCATCCTTTGGAAAAGGAGTGATCGATATGCAGGTTCAGCTTTGAAAGATGGAGGCCAGCTTGCGCCCTGGGTTTCTATGACACTACTGTTGGGTGGGCTGAGTATCAGGAGAACATCTGAGGTGGTCTGAGCAGCCCACAGTCGGCACTAACTGTGGTAATTAATGAGCATCGTGTGGTTCTAAACGTGGACCGCAATATTTGAGAAATGATGTATCCACAGTGAAAGGAGCCCCTCTGTAGATGTTATCATCTGAGAAAAATGGAAACTAAAGTGGTCTCCACAGGATCAAGTCAGAAAACCCCTTTTACTTTCAGAAAGAAACCCCCAAAGAAAGCACTGCACTTCTTTAGGTTGTCATTTTCTCTGACTGCATGCGTGCACTAGCCCAGACAACGCTGGCTCGTGACCATGAGGTTAGCCTTCGCATCATTCCCAATGGAAGGTGAGGCAGCTCGCTGATGCTGTCTGCCTCAGAGCCAGACCCACAGCGCTTTGCAAACCTTGTCCTTAACTTATCTAGACCTAAAACTGAGGCTGCTCATGGGGGCAACCCCCCCTGCAGAATGCCCACCACTGTATGGTTTTTCGCAATGCTGTGCTGGCAAAAAACATCCAACGTAATGCAAAGCCCTGCGTCCTTTTTACCTTAAAGTGTCCCATCCACAGGCTATGCTTAGGACTGCAAGTCGGGGCTGCTTGGAAGCCACCACTGGGATTGTGCCCCGCTAGTCCACAGCCTGGCTGGGGACCAACAGTGTGGCCTGGTAAGATGAGTTGACCCCATCAGGGCTTTCTCTTTCAGGAACCTGAAGAAGTCAATAGTACCAGAGGATGCCATATTATACAGAGGAGTCAAAGAAGCCAAGATTGGGATGCATATGTCAAATTTGAGAGCAAGCAGAAGTGGTGAAAAGAGGAAGAAGCTAGAATGGAAGAGAGAAGCCAGAGGGAGCTGGGACACTTTGTGGTGAAGATTTGGACAAAAGATTCATGAATACCTCCTGCTGAGGGTACCTAGGTGTCCTTGGATCCAGAACATCCCAGCACTTCCTGTCCTTCTCAAGGCCTGGCTGTTCAGCATCTCTTGGTGCCCATGCATGCTTACAAAGAGATGCATATTACGTGAGGTGACTTGAGTGATTTCCTTCCAACCACAAGAGCAGGGAAATTTCCAAATTCCAGAGAAAGTGCTTGTGTAAATATTTAAGTCTCCCCTGTCAGTGGGGTCACAAACTCAAGTACCAGAGGACCCTGTCATGGGCCAGCAGCCAGCTGCAGATGATTCTTCTCTTCTCCCAACATGAAGTTGAGTCCCCATTTCTCAGAACTTCTTGTCCAGCAATGAGTCTTGTTCTGGCTTCTTGCCTCTTAGCCAACTTTTCCCCAAGCTTCTTCTTCCATCACAGGGGTGAGAGGAGGAATCGTAAACCAGTTATTCCAGCTCTGGCCCAAAGGGCTCTGAAAATTGAGAGCTGCCTTCTGAATCCCTCCTCACTACTGGGGAACTGTTATTATTAAGTACTGAAATGCAGACTAGGAAACATTTTCTAAGTGTAAGCAGTTACTATAAAGATGATATAACCATATCATCAAACTCTTAAAAAACCAATTTGACTGTGGAACACAGAGATGTTTGCTGAGAAAAGCTCTCTTTGACATGTGAGTGGCTTTCTTCTCCCCTGTCCAGCTTTTCCTGAGAACATTCCAGATATCTGTCTACATGCTTCATATGCTTCTGGTTGGGAGAAAGAAGCCCTAGCCTGTGTCATTTCTGAAGACTCAGCTGGAAGGACTTGGAATCATGGAATTTCCCCAGGCTGTTCTGTAAAGCTCGTGAATTCACATCTCACGAGGACCTGCTCTCTCCCGCCAATGTGCCACTCTCCTCCCTTCCTACCCCGTCCAAGGCCTAGTAGAGGGCCCCAGGGCCATTTGTCAGGATGCCAGCCTGCCCCAGATACAATCTTTCCTGTGCTGTATCTCTCAGACATGGGGCTCCCCAGCGCTCTGAAGAGTATGTAGTGAGAGAGATGGCTTCTATTATCTTCACAGAAACTCCTTATCTTCACCCTCATGTCAGGCCCCTACACCCAGAGGAGAGACTAACTCATTTGCTTAGAATGTGGATAGTACTACCAACATATCCTGATTTTGCCACAAGTTTTGATAAGTTCATTTTCTTTCAAGTGAACTTTGGTAAATTTGAGCTCCCTATTCTCGGAACATGTGAAGAGCCAGGCTAGCAGAAGACATTCCTTCCTACTCTAAGTTTGCATATCTTACACAAATTTGACCTTAGAATATTGATCAAATTTAAATAAAAACAACAACCATTTGTAATTAAAAACTAAGACTTGCATTTTTGCTATCTACTCTTGGGAGTTCTGCAAATAAAATTTGAACAGTGGACAGTTGCCTTGCCTTCTTGGAGAAGAGCACTAACATTTATTGAGCATCTGCTATGTGCTGGGAATTTCCACATTCACAAAGGAAAATAAAATAGCCATATGATCATTTTAAAGAATGTTGAGAATGGTCACAATACAGGACATTAGTTTATTTTCGTTCTCACAGACAATATTTCTGCTGCTACTTCTGAATCTCTTCTCACTACTGGGGAACTGTTATTAAATACTGAAATGTAGACTATAATACATTTTCTAAGTGTAAGCAATTATAATAAAGATAATATAACCATGTAATCAAAATTATAAAAAAAATCTATTTGGATCCTTTTTACCTTGAGTAGAAGTCTTGAGTAGAATCAATTTACGGGGAGAAAGCTGTATTTCCAATGGAATTTCCTCTGTAGAGAGTTAGATTTCTATGTGGTGAGGCAGAGAAGGAGAAAAACACACAACCTGAGCCTGTGCCCACATCTGCCCAGCGAGCTGGGAAGCTGAGAAGCTCTTTTGCAGAGCTCAGCAATGCAGACCCCCCAATGGGAAGCTCCCAGACCAGGGAAAAGCATCCTTTGTATACCAAACACTAGGGCAGGGCCTCCAGCTCACATCACTTCCTCGGCCACTGTGGTCACCATAATGACCCAGACAGTGGCCTGTGGGTACTGGTCACTGGGAAAATCTGAGAGACCTGAAGAATGTGGTTTTCAAAGAGCAGAGAACAACATAGCTCCTGAGAGAACTCAGAAGGAGAGGGCACGTCCATGCTTTTGTTCTTAAATGTGTACATCCAGATATATGTATATCGAAAGAATTTATTATATCTGTATATGAGCAAAATAAATAGCTGAGTGATTCAATGAAAGCATGTTTGATTTTATATCACTTAATAAGACTCATTTCTTCCTTGTATAAAAGGCATCAAAGCCTAACTCAAGGGGTTTGTGTGAGGATTAAAAGAGATAATATTTGCAAATTGCTTAATATAAGCTGGTGGTGCTATTTATTTTTATGAATGATTTATTTTTATTATGTATTTTGGTAGTATTTATTTTTACTTCTTTGTGGTAATATTTATTGATTTTTACATATTGTCTATGCTTAGATTTCCCCTCTACATGTACATTTCCTACCACAGGGACTCAGTGTCCATCCCAGGCTCTCCCCTGGGAACAGAACACCAGTGGAAAATATGCCCGACCTCCTTCAAGCTGGCCCGCCGAGCGCCCAGCTCTCCGTGGGGCTCCTGCAAGAGCTCCTTCCTGTTTCTCTCTGGCTTCTCAGACACACCCCACCACAGTGTAAATCAAGAAGTTCATGATGGTCTAGTTCTGCCGGTGGTGCCTTCACACTGAAGCGAGCGGTTAACCAATGCGGCCCCCACAGAAACTACAGGGTGGGCTCCTGAAGGGGAGTCAAATTCTTTCTATGAAAATGCAAAGCACGACCTCATAAAAGAAACCCACTGCGGGAAGATGAAGAAATGTCAGTTTGCATTAAAACAAAATAGGAGCATGAACATTTTAACCATCTGGCAAAAGACCTTCCCCTACAAAGGCACAAAACTTGCCAGGAAGTTTGACAAGAACTCCACACAGCAATCTTTGTGCCCTAGTAAAAACTTTGAGGAAATCCAGGGCCAGGTGTTAGTAACTGGTTTGCTCCAGCAGCCCATCCATTTTGTGCCATGCAATTGTCTTTGTTTTACTTTCAACCGAACTGTCTTATCATACAGTAGAGCCTGTAATACCATCGGA
This sequence comes from Myotis yumanensis, assembly GCF_028538775.1. Taxonomy (NCBI): domain Eukaryota; kingdom Metazoa; phylum Chordata; class Mammalia; order Chiroptera; family Vespertilionidae; genus Myotis; species Myotis yumanensis. The sequence continues at coordinate 19,605,070 of NW_027223769.1, forward strand.
GGGAGACTGAAATAATAAGCATGCATAAGCCGGTGAATAAAATAATACTGGTATGAAGTTTTTGTGAGAAAGAAAAGCTTTGTGATGGGCAACGTCGGCTAGGTTCTGCTGCAGTAACAAATAATTCCAAGATCTTAGTGACGTAACATAACAAAGATTTGCTCCTCACTCCCTCACACATTCGATAGGGAAGCTCTGTTGATGGTGGTCACTCAGGGCCCTAGGAGGAGAATGCCTCCATCAAGACAGTGCCCTAGTGATTACTACAGCATGGGAAGGAGTCTGGATGAATGCACTGGCTGGAAGTGACACAGGTCCCTTTCACTCTCATTTATTTCATTGGCCAAAGCAAATCACAGGACAAGGTCCATTGTCAAGGGAAGCAAGGAAGGGCACCCTTATCCTGTGCCCTCCAATAGGGGAACCTCAATGTTTGAGACTGGCCATAACACACAGGGCTCCCAACTCTTGAGTGCCTTATATGTGCTTCACTCATCTTCTGGTCTAAACCCTTAACAAAGATTAAACAGCCAAGAGCAATAGGCCCTGAATTCTAGTGTTCTGTCTGTGGTAGGAGCTGAAGGAGCCACTCATGGTACAGTCCTCTCTGACACTGATTTCAAAAAATTAAGAGGTGTCTTCTTGTATCCCTGGTCTCCCCAAATGAGCCCCCTGTTGAGCTTCTTATTATGTACATCTGCTATCTACTGTGTGTGCCACACTAAACAATTCACTTACCTCTATAAGCCACAATTGCAAGGATAAGGTGTAAAGATGAAAGCTCAATAAATATCAGTCTCCTATTTCCACACCTGCCTTCTCAAAAGTCTGTATCACATGAACAACTCCTCACTTGTCATATTGACTGCAGAGGTGTCCACATGCACTGGTAGAGCTCTAAAAGACTAACCCGTGGATCTGAAATAGCCTATATTCATGTCAAAATCAGAAGACTGGGGCCTTTCCAATTTGCTACACTTTATGACAAGTTATGTGAATCACAGTGACACAAATTTTGAAGATGACAGGCCACAGCTCCTTTGGGCAACTTTTGACATCTCCAAGACCTAGAAAATGCCCCAAAAAGGAGCCATTTCTGAACACTTGCTTCCCCCAGCCCTGTTCAGGGTGGCCGCATGGCCCTCTCCTTTTTGGATTAAATTTTCTTAACAAATCCATGCCATTTTACAAATAAGGAGATGGGAGCTTTGGAAGTCCATTGGTGTCTCCAGTAAGAAGCTGAACTCAGTCTGAAACAGAAGTCCATCTGACTCTTGAATCCTGCCTTTTCTCTCCTTGCCTCCCTTTTTCTGAGATGACATGCTTTAATATTGCTTTTGATTGTGCTTAGTATTGTTTCAGATAATTGTCAGAGAACCAGATTGGTCACAACTCCCCTCCCCCAACACTAAGCTGGTGCTGAGTGAAGATGTTCCAAGACCCGAGGATTCTAGACAATGATGCTATATTTCCACCTGGCATCAAATGGCTTCATTCCAACAGGCCGATTTTGACATAAACCACACTCCTGTGCTCATAAAATTTCTCACGAGTGGTCTTCTGGTTCTGGAGCATGAATCTGATATCAACCACCTCTTTGCAGTTAAGCCAAACCTTGAGGTTTTGTTAAGGTTTCACTCTGAGTGAACTTGCCAATCAGAGTGAAACTTGGGTAGAGAAAGGGGTCCTAAGCCACAGAAGTGGGAGGAAACAATCTGCTTTGTCACTCAAGCACAGCAGAGCTTCTGTCATAGGCCAGAGGGAGCCAGAGGAGGAGAGAAGCTAATCAAAGTCCTCACTTAGTCTATACTTAGCATTGTCTAAATTCCTGCAGCTTGGTCTGTGGGCTATTCCTCACTTTAGGAATTGCCAAGAATTTCAAGTCATTGGTAGAGCCCCATTCAAATGTAATGTGGTGAGAAAAGCCTTGACCATTGAGAAAATTAAACCTCAGAGAGATGAAGATTCTTCTCCAGGGCTCCACTAATAGCAAAGAGCAGAACTGGGAAAGTCCAGGGTCTGCCCCATTATACCATACCATCATGAAGATGACTGTCAGAAGCAGGAAACTCAATGGTGATAACCAACTTAGAGTTGGAAGAAGTAGGCTAGTCCTAGTGAGTCCTCCACCGGGCATAAACTCTTATCCCTGCACAGAGGATGGAAACATAAACCCTGGGAACCATACCCCCCAAAATTCTGTAATAGTTGTGCTCAAATCTACGAGCCAGAAACAAAGAAACACCTGTAAGAGTATATTTGTGTTTGTGTGCATATGTATTTGGAGTTGCAAAAATAATTTTCATCCATATACTGGAAGAGTTCACTTGTAAAATAAGTGATCTTAAAGAGAGTTGGTGACTGACCCAACTCACAAAGCCCTCCTTTCTCTTAAAATACAAGCCATGATTATTCAACAAGACACTGGTCCTGGATACAGATGGTTGGACCAAAGGTTGAAACCAGGTCCAGGTGGAGCCTATGAGATTCTCTCCTAGGAATCTGGAAATGGGATTCAGTGTTGAACAATCTGGTTTTAGGTATAGTTAGGAATCTAATGTTCAATTTCCTCATCTTGTGCTATGTGTAGAGTAGGAAAAGCTGAGAAGAGGAAAAAAAGGAATTAATCAAAACAGATGTGTAGAGAAAAGCAAAAGTGAGAGACAGAGAAAGGGAGTCCTGTTTGATTTCTTATGTTGCCCTACCCCTGGTCTACCCTCTTGAGACTTGGGTATATTATTGCAGGATTCCCTGAGACTCTCCTGTGTTCTGATAGGTCATCATACCCTGTGCTTCTGCCCCTCCCCAACTTTTTTTCTTAAGTTAGCTCAAAATATTTCTATTAGTTGCAACCAACAGAATCCATGAGGGCAATGGGTTTTCTGTTTTGTGCCCTGATGCCTTCTCAGTGTCTAGAACAGTACCTAGTATACTGAGGAATAAATGCTCAACAAATATCGGTGAAAAAAATTAAATTAGAAACTAACCTAATTAACATCCCTGGGGGGTAGAGGGAACAGCTTGAGCATCTCTTTCAGCTCATTTGCAGCTTGCCAAATTTTCTGTATTCGTGCAATGGGGCAAAGCTATGTCCAAGGAGGCATATGTTGTAATCATGTTGGTGTCCACCCCCCACACCCTCATTCCAAGGATACATGCTTGCAGAATTTGTTGTGTCTGCAAAATAATGATCTACTTCCCTGTTGCAGACTGTTTTAGACATAAAGAAATGTGTTGCAATCATGATTACTATCATTAAATGTATGAAATGCCACAAAATTAGGAAGGAAGATGAGTGAAGGATGGTGAAAGAGTAAGTGAACAAGAGGTCAAGGCTGAGTGTTTAAGAAAAATTTCAGATGACTTGAGGCAAAAACTGGTTGCAAGAGGTACTAGGTGACAAGAAGAAGTAGTAATATGAGAATAATATGGTTCAAGGTTGCAGCAGGGGAAAAGGCAAATAAGCTAGAGGGAGAATAGCTGAATCTAAGAGTCACAGGGATTTGGCACCTGGGATGGAGGGGTAGTGGGTGGTTGGATGGATTCGTGAATAAATAGATAGGTGAATGGGTAGAGGGAGGGAGGGAGGGATGAATGGATGAATGGATGATAGATGTATGAATAGGTAAAATTTCTGCCATATTTTCTTGGACAGCTCAAGAAAAAAGAGATGCAACAGTTGGACTGGCATGAAACAATGACCTAAACTGGTAAGTGGAAGTAGGTTGTGTTATGCTGCTGGAAGAAGAATCTCATGCTATGGAGTCTAAGTAATGTGTGCTAGAGAACAATAACTGAATGCTCAACCTGCCACACCCTAAACACTTGTTTGTATTTATGGACTCATAATCACAAACTGCTTAGCATGATCAAAGAATATTTCATGTCAAAAAAAACACACATGTATCAGTAAGACTGATGGTTTTGTGACCACCAATACTCATGTGGAGAGAGAAAGGAACTACTTTGCTTTTCAAAAAACAGTCACAATTGCTCCTATGCCAGAGATGGCCAGTGGACTACCAAGGCAACATAACTAATAGGTCACTGTATGGTGATCAGAAGTGAGATGAGTCACTTCTGGGATGAGGTGATTAACTATTCACTGTCATTTCTCCACTCTCTCCTATTTTTGCTGAGACTATGAAGGACCAAAATAAAAATGGCTGTGATAGAAGATAGAAGGAGCCTGTGTACCTGAATCTCTATTTGGAAGGGAGCCTCACAACTAGACACATTCATACTGGAAACTAATGAATAAGAAACAGTATTGTATTATGGTAATGCACACATTTTAGAGCTGTTTCTTAGACCTTGACCAATGCGAGTTTCAAATGTAGCTAATTTAAGCATCTCCATTGGTTTCTCGGTCAAATTTTGGAGAAAAAGTAACTCTAAAGCCAACCCTCTTTGATCTCTGGTTGGGAGAGGAAAAGAATGAAAGAATATTTATTGAGCACCTACTATGTGCCGGCATTGGGATTAAGCACTTTCTACAGAACATATCATTTAATACTGACAATAAACCTTAGGGTTAGGGCTCGTTTTCCCCATTTGAGGTGAAATGAAGGTCAAGGGAGATTAAATGACTTATTCAAGAAATCACAGCTTACTGATGGGGGTTTAGAAGTCATGGTTGAAGCAGAAACTAAGGCTTCCATGTTGGATGAAATAGCCTACTCTGGTTTGATTCTATGAGATGAGTCAGGAATCATAGTAATTGGGTTTGACTGAGCTATGAACTGTTCAACCCCTCTTCATCCATGAAGTCCTTTAAATATTTTCAAGAAATTCAATTCAATACAACTAATACTTATGAGGATTTTACTCAAGGCCAGGAACTGTGCTAAATGCTGGGGATTGTACTTCTTGAGAAAGCAAATCCCACCTTCCAAGTTGCTCAGAGTCTCCTATAGAGTGATGGCTAATGGATGTGCATGATACTGCAGAGTCAAGGTTAAAAAACAGAGTTCTGGACAGTGTGCAGAGGGAGCCTATAGGAAGAAATGCTGGTCTGCACTCACGGGACGCTCCTCCCACTGTCTCTGTCCTGACGTCACCATGCCTACATTTGCACCCCACACCAGCACACCCCACAGGTGCCTCTTCCTTCCTGAGCCATGAGAATCAGAAAGCATTTCCAAAGCCAGGAATGGCCAGGAGAAGACCCGCCAATGATGGGTGGCTTGCCAATGACAAAAACCCAACCTCAACGGAGAGGAATGTGTCCACCTATGGCATGCAAGGAAGAATCCTGTAACCAAACTGTGAGGTCAGGGAGGCCTGGGGGAATACCGGAGCCAGGGACCCACCTGCCTGAACGTCTTCTTTCTCCTCTCTCCTCACTGAGGGAAGCCCAAAGCTGACAAGGTTTATATTCCAGAACTTCTACCAAAGGAAAGGGACTGAAACATCACAATCCAAAATCCCTCGGGAGGAGGATTTTCTTGGCTGAGCTTGAGGGCAGGTGCTAACCCATGGGCTAATCCAGGGTACGAGTGAGGCCAGATAAAAATGGCACCTCTGAGGTGGCCACAGGGAGAGAAGAAGGTGGGAACAGAGTTTCCAGGAGAAGAGGGGAAGCAGGTGCTGGGAGACAACCCCATGAATGTCCACAGAACTTGAGAAAGAGATTCATAAGAACACTCTAGAACATGTGTGACCATTTCTTGCACAGGGCTCCCTTTTAGGTATTCAGCAGCGTGAAAAACTTCAATCTTTGGGGGGAAAAAATTAAGAGCCCTATTAGAAAATGATAGTAAGTAAAAGAATTTGGGAACATCTTTACTTCTTATTCCTTAATATGCAATTCTTATTGATATTTGATTACATGCTGTAAAAATAGGAATTCTGTGGTGTGTGTTTTTTTAAAAAAACTGGGACCATGTAAGGACACTGGGCGAGGCCCTTTCAGCAACAATGGAGCTTTAAGTACTTGACAATTTGTATGCTGTCGGTATGGAAGCACTGAGCCGCACAAACCCCACAGCTGCATGTTTATAGTTCAGACCATCTCTGTGAATTGCATCCTTATGTTCTGTATTTTAAAAGGCCATTTCAGCTCCTACTTAGCTTCCACTCAGAAATACCATTCAAATCAGGTCTGCGTGCCTGGGTGTGTTTTTTCAATCCACACATTGTCGGGACCGGCCACGGCAATTTTCCCCATTGTGCTTGCTCTGGAGACCCTGCTCAACGGTGAAATTCAGAATGCTGATTGTCAAAATGCAGGGCCCTGTGTGAGCTTACAACTTCAGTACATTTTAGTGGTGAGCAAGGGTGGGCAAAAAGAAAACCAAAGAAACCATCCGGTTTTATGTCTCTGATTTCTGCATGGCACAGGTAGTGCCCAGTGCTGCAGAGTTCAGCCTCATAGGGAGAAATACCGGCTCAGGGGCTGGGCAGCAGTGGGTTACAATCCTGGTTTTGCTACCTTTTCTCTATGAGACCTGGGCAAATTATTAGGTTGAACCATGTGGAATTGATGACAGTTGACTATTTTTACCCACAACATGGAAATTTCACACAGTTCAACCTAACAGCTCACCTTTCTAAGCCTCATCAACAAAATGGGATGAATAACACCCACCTTCAGATAAGGACGAGGATGACACTGGATGATGTGTGTAAAGTCATAAACACCGATCTTGGCACATGAGAAGCCTCTAAAACAAGTCAGCCATTATTGTGGCTGCTGTTACTTAGATAAGTGAAATAACATCACCTTCATAACAACCCTGTGTGATGGGTACTGTTGTACCCATTCGGCCGATAGGGAAATTGAAGCAAGAAGTTATAAATAATTTGACCACAGTTACACAACAGATAGACGGTAAAACCAAGCATTCGATCTGATGTGCCCGACTCTAAATTAGTGCTCTTTCCATGGCACCCAGCGTGTCACGTGTGCAGATAGAGTGGTTGTGACTTAGAGTCATGAAGAGGCGTGGGAAGGCGTGGGCCCAGAGGCCAGAGCACATGGGAGTTAGCATAGACAGGTCTAGGCCTCGGGGGCTGGCCTGGAGGGTGGGTTGGACAGCGAAGAAGCCAGTGGTATTATTTTGAATCCTAGAAAAGATGTTTTCTTGAGCCTTCCATAGATTCACAATGGCTTCATGGAATTCCGATGCAGGAAAGGGTGAGAACAAACCCTTTGTGAATGATGAAAGGGCTGCGTTTCTGAGTTTCCAAGAAGGCCCACTAGACTGTAGAAACAAGTCATCCAGTTACTAGGAAAAAGTGATTCTTTTACTTAGATTTCTGTAATGGGAGCAAGCACGAAACTGTGTGGTTATAAATAACCCGCAAATTTCACTAAAATGTGACAGTTTGTCCCCTAATATGAAGTCGAGATGTGTTTCATAATGTCCCTTTGAGAAAATTAAACTCCGTATATGTTGGTGGGTCTCTTTTAGAAATGTCACAACATATCAGTGGCTCAAATCTTTTGACCAAAGATTCAATATTTAGGAAACTATTTCAAGAAAATAGTTTTCTCTACAGAAAGAAAAAAAAACAAACATCCCACTTCAACAAATTTATAATGTTAAAAATTGGAAACACCATACCTGACCCAGATTAGAACTGAAATGAACTAAATTCAAGCCTACCATTTATCGTCCAAGCAACAAGAAAAATACAATTATGAAAAATAATATATCTTTTGTTATCGCTGTAAAGGAAAGAAGGAGGCTGCCCAGGTGTATGTAACCTATGCATGTAAAACCCTTCTTGCCTCAGTTTCTTAACCTGAAAAATGGGTATAATAATACCTATCACACACAGTTGTCATGAAGATGAAATTATTTAACATGTAAACAATAACAATACAACAAGGATGGCTAAAACCATATTAGAAATAAAACCTTAAGTATAGGGCATAAAAAAGACTGAAAGGAAATGCTTCAAAGTCCTGAAAGTTTTAGGTGAGGGTAGTAAAAAGAAAAGATTTCTCTCTCCATTCTTTGCTAATGTCTTGAATGTGCATGTATCATTTTTATAATGGACAGAAACAGATTTGGAATGAGTGACTCCGTCCAATGGTTCTCAAAGGGCAGGGTTGAGAAGAATCACCTGGGATGCAGATTTCTGGGCCGTACCCCCAGAGATTCTAACTCACTTGGCTTCAATCTCCCAAGTGACTCAGGAACTATATTTTGAGAAATGTTGTTAAAGGGAATTTCAGACACAGGAAGAACTATTGCACATAGTGATTTTCAGACTGAGTTCCTCTGGAGTCTTGGGGGTCCCCCAGGGATGAAGAAGAGTCCAAATGAACACAAGTTGGGAGGGTTGGAGCTTCTCACTGAAAGCAATGCCCTTCACTCATGTCTGCTATATGTGTTAGATTTTGGTTAAATATTTAGTTGTGTGTTTTTTGAAGATTGTGCTTCTAAAAACCAAACTCAAAGACCTTAAAAACCACTTAACTCCATTTTCTGAGTTCAGAATGGAAATGGTTACATCACCATTTGCTTCTGTACATAACTGGTTGGGGGGAGACCTGCTCAAGTGTTTTTTATTTTTTGTTAAGAAGTTAAAATCAATGGGTTTTAAAGATGGTGGTGGCAGAGAGGGTTGTTTCTAATTTTCTCATTTTGGGTTAGAAACCACCACTCTGCCTTGACGGGTGCTGGCTTAACCATAGCTGAAAGTGTCCTGTTAACTGAGCAAAATTTCAGCCCAAATTCATGCAGAAAACAGAGACACATATTCCGGTTCTGAGGACATGCATTTGCACCAAGAAATCAAAGCCTCAGCATGTACTAAATACTAGAATTATGTTGTAAGATAAATACACATGCAGGCTCAAAGGGTGGCTGGGAGACTCAAGAGGAAAGAGAAGCTGCTCTTGCGCCTGTGACAATGATGGCGCACAAAAGCTTTGGTGACTTTTATCATGAATAATTATAGTTTTAATAATAATAATAATAATACCTATACCTGTAAAGCACTTTAATAAAAAAGTTCAACTTTAGAAAAGCATGTCTAAACGACTGCAGGTTCACGAGATCTAGATGAACAGCCTAGCTCTCCTCTCCCCAGAAAGGACTGTTACTCTGTGTCCTGCATGAACCCTGAAGTCAGTGTCATGATGGAGCCCAGCGAGGAACATGCCCACAGAACATTCCCGTGCTGAGGCCTTGCTGCTGTAGGAGGCAGAGTGGCCTTGCAGAAAATATGACCAGAGAATCTCCAAGAGGGTTTGAAATGTATATAATAAGTAATGAGTGAATGGGTAAACGAATGAACAAGTAAACTAGTCCAAGCAAGGCCTGGCCACTTTGCCCCACGACGAGACCATCTGGGACACCAGACGTGGATTGGGTTACAATGCCACTGACCACTGTCTCCAGGGAAGCAGACCTCCCACCAACATACGTGTCCCTGGGCAGAATCTGGTTGGACTCCCACCTCTGAAACAGAACCCCTAGTTTTCCGGCCAGCAGACCAGTTCCTTGAAGCAGTCAGGGGACCAACTTAAAGAGCTACGTTTATGAAGTGAGGGGGAAAGTGGGGCTGGAGGCCAAGAAGGACCAAGCGTGGTTTAGGAAAACCCGCAGCGGCGGAAGGCAAGCCCGAGCCGCCGTGGGACAGGAGGCTGGCGGAGAGCCAGTGGGGCCTTGCTGAGGGCTTCAAGGACCTGCAACAGTTCGCTTTGAACAGACAAGGAGAGACTGAGCAATAAAGCTCCAGGTATCACACTGCAGAGAAAACAAAATGAAACTAGGTTTGGATCACTATTGATCTCTCTTCGGTCACAGGGCTCTGAGAGGTGAGGGGAAGCACACAGTCTCTTGACACTTTTTCAAAGGGCTGACATGACTTTCTGGCTTCTTTTAGGTGCACCACCTCCCAATCCGACACGTTTTCTCCAAATTAAGAAGAGAGGGCTGCTGTCTGGCCGTCAGCATGCGTGTACGAAGTAAGAAGCAATGCACTGAGGGGCTGTGGCCAATGTAATACTGACGCTGAATTTCAAAGCCCTTTGCCTGCCCACTTCAGAACAGAGGATCGCACACGGGGTGAAAACCTGTTAGCCTGGAAATGTGTGCGCATTTGACAATCTAGGAAATAAATGGGTGTGGTCAAAAGAAAGGGCCAGGGGTTCTCAGTCACACCCGCAGGTGGGTCGCACCCCTGAGCAGTCCACTCCGTGAGCTCTGTTTGTCTCAAGGGAAGCAGGGTGGCAGGACAGTAAGGGCTGAGCTGCTCTGGAGGGTCGCAGTGGGAATTTCAGGCTGAGGATGCTATTTGGGAAAGTTCCCATGGAGATGATGTTGACCACACCCACAGATCTCCCCCACTCTCTGATCCATGTAGAATCACCAGTTTAACAAGATGAGAAAAGCTTGGGTGGTGCTGCTTAAAAGAAACCAAACTGGAAAAGAAATGTTTTAAATGCTGCGTTCTGAATGATCAGTTTGAATATGGGCTTGTTGATTAACGGCATAAGCCCGTTCCTTCGATTATGGACGTCTTTTGCTATCATGAACTTTTGTGCCTGCTCCTTCCCCCATAGCAACAGCCTTCCTGCTGCACTCGTCCATGCCTATCTGCCTGGTGCCACCCTCTGTGCCAAGGAGCTTTGCTCATCAGTGTTCAACTGGGATTGAGCCTAGAAGCACCGCCCTTCCAGACTATGGGGATTTTCTGCTGGGGGTCAGTGAAAATTCTAGCAGTCTGTCAACAGATCATATATTAAAAGCACCTGGACTAATATGTTAACTCCAAAGACCCATTTTTCTAGAGGACATGTTATAAGGGCAGTTCGATTCTCCAAAGTTAGTCTAACTTAGGGACCTTCCCAGTTGGTTTCTGACAACTTCTCTCTCTCTCTCTCTCTCTCTCTCTCTCTCTCTCTCTCTCTCTCTTCTCTCTCTCTGCCAAGAACTGATTGGAGCACAGTGTTCTCCTGGAATAGTTGTTGGTTTCAACGTTTATGAATTTTCTAAACACCAGGCACCGCACTGACCCCCCCCTGCCTTGGCACTGGGACAGAGCTGAACTTGCCTCTTTGGAGTCAACTTGCTCAATCTTGGAAAGGTAATTCCTTAGAAGAACAATAAAAAGATACCAGACACATACTGCATTCATTTGGGGCTAGGAATCAGATTTGTTCCATAGATGTTTCAAGTTAACTCTAGATGCTTGAATACCGATACTAGAATTGATATGCCTTGAATAGTGTCACATAAAGGCTTGGGTAACTTTTTGTTCATTTGAGGGAGGGAGCGTCTCGAAACAAGAGGTTTTTGATCTGGTGATTTGGGCCAAAGTGTTACTAGAGCTCCTCCCTAAGGCTCACTAGCTAGCACTGCTGATCCAAACTGGGGGTGACCTGAGACAACTCTCCTGCTTCCAGCTCCTGTGCCTGCCCCCACAGCACAGACATGGGCTATCTGTGCTGACCACACGCCGTCTCCTTTAACTACCTGCTGCTCTCTACTTGCAGGTTGACATTCAGAAGCTTTTATCTTTTCTTTTTTTTTTTTTCAGTTCAGAAGCCCATTCATTTATTTCAATAATGTTGATAACAGTGTCATTCCCATTAGCACTGTTTAATAGCCTTCAAATTTTTTTCCAAATAAAGATTCTTTCTTTTCTGGGACCCTTTTCCTGCCAATAGGTTGTGATAAATAAGCCAACTCTAAGTTCCTCGGTTTACATAAATATGAATGACTACAGTAACGTGTGAACGAGACAGAGATGTAAAAGCTTTTTAAACCGGAGTTTAACAAAAAGGTCCTGTCTGTCAATGAAATAAAGCTGTTTTGAATTTGTTCCCAATCATTTGGCTCTTTTGCTGGAAGCCCGAGTTGGCTTGGTGGTGATTAATGCGAAGCGTGCGCGGCCTTCGCTGAGTGCGTAAAAGAACTGGCAACTCCAAACAGCATTCATCATACTCAGGATCCGGCAGGTGCTCCATGCCGAAGCTTTATTTTCCACGTTCCAGGTCACGAGGAGACCTAGCTGCATTCCCCTGCGCCAAGTTCAGTGCAGCGAGCCCCCGTTCCTGAGTGGGGTGTCACACAGGGTGGGGGATCAGGGTGCCCTTTCTGTGGAGCTGAGCTGCTCTGCCCTTTCTGCAGAGTTGGGCTGCTCTTCCCTTTACTGATGAAATAACTGAAACCTACCAAGACCAGTTGTGAAATGTACAGGTAACTGCATTGTGGGCACACGTGCATACAGACGCAGGTCCCACAATACGGAAAATCTACTGAAATGTGCGGGTGGGAATTGGATATGTGTGGGCATCTGGTCCAAGGAACGCCTTTTCAACATCACCCCCCACACTCCTGTCTCTTAAGCTTCGTAGGCCTGAGTGCAACCTGAGGACCGTGTGTGGCAGACTGACTCCACATTCAAGAGGAGAGAATGGGTAGGGCAGTGGGCAGCAACTCTCAACGTCACTAGATTTGGTTCATGTTCTGACTTACTGAAGGACTCTAGCAAATACAGGTGCATTAACACATGCCTCAGTTTCCCCATGTGAATCATGGGAAAACAAAATCATTCTCCCCCTCAAGATGGTTATAGGTTTCCAGTGAGCTAAGCTATGAGAAGCACTTGGCAGAGTCCTGGCATTCTTAGGCACTTCATAAATGTCAGCGGTGACTGCTGCTACTATTTTTATGAGGATGACAGTGACGTTCGCCCAGTGCTGTCTCCTCAGTCACCCTTATCAGATTCCACTAACACGAATGGTGGAGTCTGCACTGGGTTGCTGGGTTAAGAAATCTTTCACTGCCACCCGCTCCATCCCTGGGTGCTTGCACAGACAGCTTGCAGTGCCAGAGACGGATCGTGGCCAATGCAAAGGCAGGAAGATCAATTAGTAAATCTGTGGATTCTGCTTTTGTGTAGGTTCTGATCTCAAGGCTAATTATTTATTGGCTTACGTAAAGTCCTCTGCCTGGGCTGGAGGAATTCCCAGGAGAGGCTATCTGAGGAGGCTGGCCTCCTTGGGAAGCAGCAGAAGGAAAGAGAAGGAAGGACTTTTCATTTGCAGATGCCCTGCAACCCTAAGTCAGCACCACATGCACTCCATCCAACCAACCAAGTGTTCACTAAGCACTTCACATGCTTGGCAGGGGATTGTAGATAAGGGGGATGCTGCTGTGAATGAGTTTCCCTTTTATAGGGAATATCAACCCTACATAAACAAAAATAGACTATGTCTTCAAAGAAAAAAAGAACAGGTAGGGGGAGAGAACGCAGGAAGATGCTGTTCAGAGAAGGTCCCTCTAGTGAGGAGACTTTGAGCAAAGACCTGGAGTCCTGGCAGGTGTCTAGAAGAGCATCCCAGGTGGAGGGAAGTGCAGTGGTGGAGCGTTTATGGAGAGTGTTTAAGAAAGAGCAGGAGGTCATAGAGGCTGAAACAGAGTGAGTAAGAGGGCAAACACAGCAGATGAGGTCAAGGGCTAGCAGGAACTCCAGCCATGCAGGACCTGGTATAGAGTTTGAGCTTTCACTCTGATGTTTAGGAAGCTTTCATCTGGCTTGATGTTTTAAAAATAATGGTTTTCAGATTGGGGTGTGTACTACCTAAAGGGAGCACAGAGGCACGGACTTCTTGACAGTGGATGGGCACTGGCTCTTGGTTGTCGTGCCCTAGTTGATTCTGATACCTGCCATACTTTCAGACCCACTGTTTTAAAAAACTGGCTGCTGGAGGGAGAAGGGACCTGGGTGGCCCACCACAAAAGCACTGTGTCCAGATGTCGGCTGCTGCCATAATCCAGCCAATGCTACTGACCCATGGCCTGCACATAGGTGGTAGCAGCGAAGGTGGTAATAAATGCTCAGAAGCTACATATATTTTGAAAGTAGAGTCAACAGAAGTGGCTAATGAACTGGATGGAAGATGGAGAAAAAGAAAAGCAGGAGGGACGTCTCCAGGGTTGCTGTCCTGAGCAGCTGGGTATTTCCACGGGGATGGGAAAGATGGGGATGAGAGAGAGTTCGGTGGTGGTGGGGGCGGGGGGTGTCGGCTGCAGAGCAAGAGTTTGATTTGGGGGCTTGGGAAGCCTATTGGACAAGTAAATGAAGAGATTAAATAGATATAAGTTTGAAGTTCAGGAGAGGTCCGAGATGGAATACCTATTTGGAATTTATCAGCATAAAGATGGTGTGTAAAGTCATGAGGCTGGATGAGGTTGCCCAGGAAGTGGTCATAAAAAGAGAAGGGAAGTAGGCAGAGGCGGAGGAATGGGCCCTGGGGTATGGTCTAGACACAGAAGTCAACTGGATGGGGACAATCCTGCCAAGTGGTGTCCCAGGAGGCAAATGGAGAAAAGGTTTCTGGGAGGGAACGTGGATGGAGGGACAGAAATGACAGCCTGATTGGTTTGCGTTCAGGATGGGAGAAGGAGAGGAAACAAAGGCAGAAAATATAGATCCCTCATTCAAGGAGGTCTGCTTCACCGGGGCCCATAGAAACAGAACAGTATTTTACATATTACCACAACCAATGGGTGGCTAACTGCCTATCTATGATGAAGTCTTTGATCAGACTCATGGAATCTCCGATATAAGACCTGCCAGTCACTGTGGGCAGAGAGAACTAGCTAGCCCTGTGCAGGTAGTGGACACTCACGGCAGGCATCATCACAGCCACCTTCTTACTCATTTTCCTGAGACACACGCTACCCTCCTTTCCACTGCCTTCCATAACAGGAACACACAACTGTGGTGGGCAGAAGGAAAGTGACATTTCCCATGGATGTTGACCTGTCAACGAGCCAGCCTCATCTGCCTGTAACCTGGATCATGACCTTTACAGCTGCAACTGTAGCCCAAGATTAAATCAAAGCAGTTAAGACTTGGGGAAGTTAACCTGGAAAATGCTGTCAAGCCACATTTATATGGGACCTTGTTGGACCTGGACAGTTTCCAGAGGGTGATGGTCCAGGGATAAGGTTCTCCTGCAGGGATAAGGGCCAGGTGGCCCCTTCAGGGCGGCAGGCACCTGTGGCACAGAATCCACAGGATGCAAATTCCCCTGTTGAAATAAGTGGGCACCTGAGTGCCTGCTAATATGGTGTCATTGTTTATCTCTGCTGACAGGGCAGCTGCAAAGAGGTCAGCCTCCAGGAAGGGGAAAGTAAATCCAATGAGGCTTCCTGGAAGTCATGTATTCACTCACTCATTCATTCATTCATTCATTCTTTCATTCAACAAATCCTATGTTGATCACAACTGTGTGCCTGATCCCACCATTGATATTTATGTTAAAATAAGGACCAACGTATATTCCTTCTCAGCCCTGACAGAGCCCGTGACGTTTCAGAGGGCATCAGAGATAATAAACAAGTAAATAACTAAAACAATTACTATCTATGATAAAACACAACAGAGGAAAGGGAGTCCAGTGAATGAGAACAATCAACAGGGCTATGGAAGACGGGGTGCCGAGAGGCCTCTTTAAGAAGGAACCAGCCATGTGTAGGAGGCGGGTGGAGAAAGTGTTTCAGGAAGGGAAGGCGGCAAGCTCGAAGGTTACTCGGTGAAAGGGACCTTGGCCAGTTCAAGGGAAGAAAAGGCAGGAGATGGGTTTGAAGGGAAAGCTGGGTGGAACTATCAAAGGCTCCTCAATCATGAGGAGGAGTCTGGATTTTAACGTCTAGCACAGTAGGAAAATATGGGAAGGTGATACTCAGGGGAGAGTCATGAAGTAATGAAACCTTTTGTGGGCTTTAAGAACAATGTTCAGCAATAATGGTCAAGAGAATTCAGGAGCATTCTGGAACCTTTATAACTCCACCAAGTTTTTACAGTTCTACATTTTCCCATAGCGACGAGATGCAAAAACACTAATAAAAATGTAAGGTGGCAACTGGGGAGATAGACAGGGTGAGACATACATACATCCAAGTGCTTGCCTAAATACCGTCACCTTCTGGCCACCCATTAGCTAGTGCCCTTGCATAGGCACTTGCACACACGCACACATGCGCGCGCACACACACACACACACACACACACACGTGTAGCTCTTCCACCTATAAAGACACGGATCCCTGATGTTATTTGCATTGGCCACCAGAACCTCTGATCTCACTCTCCATTATAAACTAAATGTTCTCTCAGCACACCCTTGTCTCTCCATCCACACCACATTAGAGTGCCAGGAATTAATATACAAGTTAAACTTGTTTTTATCCCTCATTACACCTGTGCCATGAATACCTTAGTGATCACTTATATGTCACAATGGCCCATGAATTGCACCCTCCTTGCTCAGTGCTGGCTTCCTGCTGTCACTTTTCCTCATTTAATCCTCACACAAAAACGGAGAGGTTGGTAGTGCTCAATTGACAGCTAAATAATTGCCTGGCTCAGTCTTTGCAGGAAAACGATTTCCTGTGCATGTCAAGCCCTGTAAGAATCAGGAGCTAAAGCTCTTAAAGATGTTCCTGGTGTTTCCACATGTGTGTTCCAAGGCACAGCTCAAGTCCATCAGCCAATGCGATGACGATGACGGTGCCATTTCTGCAGCTGCTTTTCATATGTTATCTCATTTAACCCTCAAAACGACCTTTAGGACTCGGTATTAGTCCTATTTTACAGATAAGAAAACTGAGACTCAGAAGAACCCACCAACCTCCTCCTAGCTCTGCCCTGTACCATTATCTTATGTTCTTCCTCAATCACATTCTCTTCCTAAATGACTAAGGGTGTATTTCAGTGTGTGTGTGTGTGTGTGTGTGTGTGTGTTTCCCCCTCATCAGGACACTTAGCATTTGTCAATGAATGAACCCAATACCTTTTTCAAATTGCACAGCTTTGCTTCCTATGAAATAAACCTCTTTTCAGCTAGAGCATTCATACAGATCATTTACACAAGCATCAGACCTGTTGTTGTCCAGCCTCGTTGGGAACTAGGAAACTCTGAGATTTCTAAAACACACAGATATTTGGCAACGTGGCCTCTAGGGGCCTGGGTGTAGTCATCTCCAGTAAGTCCATCCTCCTAGCGTTCTGGTTAACTGGAAATCATCATGGGTTGCTCCTGTACCAGCCTCATTACCTTTGAAATTCCTGCTTAAAAACTGATTTCAGCTTGTGAGGCAACCACCACTGCCCTGCCCCTTCGCCTTCCAGCTCCTCGGATCCCCAGAAATGGAAGCTTGCTTTATCGAAGAGCTATTTTTACTCAGTTTTCTTCTGGCTCTCACAGGCCTGTGGATTTTTCACAGAGGTTTTTTGAGGTGCTGGTATGCCAGTCAAGGAGGGAGGGAAAAACACCATTCCAGTGGGCAAGAGTCGATTTTTCTAGTAATGGCTTAAAGGCCAAAGCAGACCCACGCCTGCTTCTAAATCAATTCTTGGAATTCTCCACTTCGTTTTCCAGATGTGCCTGAGAGGGCACCAACCCTCCAGGCTTTTGTTTGGTGTTACTGCTTGCTTTTATTACATCGCCATTGTTCCTCCCTGGGGCCAAGTCCATGTGCACAAATTTGACTGGCATTCCATATCCCCACTGGCAGCCTGGGGAAGGAATTCCACCTGATGTGAAGTGAGGGAGCCACAATACTTACACTGGGAAACTTTCAGCTTTTGGAACCCAACATAAAGAACGTTCTTTGAAAACATTGTTAAAAAGAGCAGAGGCGGCTTGGGCTGGGTAACTCTATCTGAAAGGCGAAGGCTGCTCCTTGTCCAAAATACCTTGAGGCCCACTCCACATCATGCAAGCAACGTGAATATTTCCGACCCTGCTCCCTTTGCCAAAATGAATCCTCTTTCATCGGAAACAGGGAAACAGCCCAGCAGCGCCTTTCGGGTTTGCTGGGGGCTTTGGCGCGGCACCACCCCGAAAACAGTGTAATGGTTGACCAGCCTCCCCCGCTTCCCCCTTGGTCGCCTGCGCATTCAACAAGCAGCTTACCTGCCAAAATCCGGCTAAAAATAGCCTCCGCATCTGTAGCCCATCAGCCATCGCCGGCTGATGTGGGGAGGTAATTGACCTTTCGAGCAGGTGGAGAGCCAGGAATTTATTTTTTCCTGGATTGAGTCTCCGTTGACTTAAAACAGATGTTCCCCCAACGCTGATCTGATGTTTCTAATGGAAATGCTATTGAGCACAGCTGAAGGGACGATTCAGGCCCTGCCTGGGGCTGAAGGGGTTAAGTCAGGCACCTTTCTCCTGGGGCTGAAACCCAGGAGGGGCCTCCGGCAGGGGACATGGGAAAGGAAGCTGTCAGTTCCTATTTTCAGGTTTGCAGAAAAGCCTTTTTTTTTTCAATGTAAACATTCATTAAACTAATTTGAAGTTGTCATTACTCTCCACCCCTGCTGTTTTATATCAGATTATTCCTAAGTGCTTGGAGAAGAACCCCATAAAGCCACACTCGATTCCTCTGCAGGGGATAATCGCATAGTTTGCGCTGTGATTTACACCGCGTGGCACTGGGAAGTGTCCTCAACTTTGAAAGGCCTTGGTTCCCTGGCAAACAGTCGCTGCCTTCCCCACGGAAATAAAACACCAATGGTCCCTCCACGACTATTATGAGGTCCCCATTACCTTTTCTCCATCCAACTGAAGGTAATTAAAAGCAGTTCAAAGCACACGCCAGAAGGTACTGGGCATTTTATTAATAAATGAAGAAGCAAGAAAGCGGTATGTTCCGTTATGGTTTTAAACCATAGGACACGCTTATGCTCCTTTCTGGCTTTCCTGATGTCCCCCACTCCTTCAGTTCGGGGCAGCCAGGCATTCCCGCTCTGAGACCAAAGGAAGCAGGAGGGATATTTCACTCTTGCGCTTTCTGGCTGAAGCCCAGGCTAAAAGGGCATCAGAACCTTCCTCCTCTCTTTGGAGAAAACGGCTCTAAGGCCGGAGGTGCTGTGAAAAGGATGTGGGCACCAGAGGCAGAGGCCGGAGTTTCATTCCAGCTTTGCCGGTAACAGGACAGGCTAGGCTTCCAATGGGAGAGCCACCCTCCATCACCACACATGCAGCGGTTGCGGTGGGAAAAACAATGCCTGCCATGGACAGCTGCTCTGAGCTGACATGAGGCGGGAACCTCCTCGCAGAACTGGCACAGTGCCTGCTATAGGCGTATTAGCTATGATCCATACTGCTATCAATATGGTCAAAACCATGATAATGATCCTGAGGGAAGTAGCCCTGCGTAAAATTAGGATGTAGACAGTTTGCTTTCAGTGCAGCCATAACTTGTGTTTCTGTTGCTTTCCTCCCACGGCGGGCTCCTCACTCCCGGGAACCAATGCCGTCCCGGATTAGTGCCCACAAGCCCAAGACTTACCTGTCCTCTGCCCTGACCTCTGCAGACTCTTGCTTTCTAAACAAACTAACTCTGGTCTAAGCATCAACAGCCACTACTCGCTGAACGTGTATCCCCACAGGTAAAATGTGCATCTCTTCAGAGATCCAAATGCTTTAACCCAGGGATGGCAAATGCTTGGTACATACACCCCTCCCACGCTCAGTTCCCACATTCCAGATTGATCCTGGGACACAAGCCCTTGGAAGCCAGACAGGATTCCAGAGTCCTTGTTAACATTTCTGGCAGTCAAGGCAGGCTTTGCACTTGGCGCACCAAATAAAACCTAGTTATCATTTCTGCCTTAACCTAAAGCAATCATGAAAGATTCTGAATGCCATGGCAGTTTGAGGTACTTCCCTTACCCCCAAGAGGCACATCCCCAGAGAGGCTGAGTGGTACAAGAGTTATGTCTGAACACCAGCCTGAGGGCCCTGCCATTTCCTGGCTGTGTGACCTTCAGCGGGTTCCTGAGCCTCTCTGCTTGTTTTCCATCAGGACAATAATAACACCTATTTCACGATGTTTTAGGGTGGATGCAAGTTCTTAGGATGCTCCTCGTCAGACAATAAGCTTTCACAAACCAATGTCAATTGTGATCATTTTTGGCCACAATACTTCGAATCTCAGCCCACACCCAGCTCCCTAAAAGACACCTACAGAGAGACTGAGAACCTGAAACAGAAATGACACAGACTGAACAGTGCCCATGGCCTCATCAGTTACATTAAACCAGTGGTTTTCAACCTTCTGGCCCTTTAAATATAGTTCCTCATGTTGTGACCCAACCATAAAATTATTTTCGTTGCTACTTCATAACTGTAATGTTGCTACTGTTATGAATCATAATGTAAATATCTGATATGCAGGATGGTCTTAGGCGACCTCTGTGAAAGGGTCGTTCGACCGCCAAAAGGGTCGCGACCCACAGGTTGAGAACTGCTGCATTAAACAAATCACAAACTGAAGTCATCCAGGCTGCCCCAGCTATAAGCTGAGCCTCCCATCCAATTGCGGGGGCAACACAAGGCAGGGCATCCACGACCCATACCATAGCTTTCAGTTCTCAAGATCCTCACACATGACAGGCAGGGACCCAAAGTCTCAGCAGAGAGGGAAGTGCGTGGTGAAATTCACACCAGTCTCCTCACAACGCAGCCGCAGCCGGCTGAATTAGCCCTGCGGTTTTCTGCATTTTCCAAAACTATTTTTGGAAATTACTGCAGCTAGAATCACACCAAGTTCAAGGAAATGAACTTGCAGAGAAATCAGGCTGGTTTTGTGTGGTTTTTTTTTCCAAGTATAGGTGAGGACGGGGATAGTTGACACAGGAACCATGATGGATTAGCCACACATCTGGTTTGTATCCAGAAATATAATCAGTTTGAGCCTGTTCGGTCTCAGTTATTTATCAGCTTTGTATTAAAAAATAAAATAAAATGGAACCTGTTCAATAAAGAATTGCCAAGGACAAACTTTAAATGAATGAACTCTCAGTGTTCCCAAAGCGAACATTCTGGGAGAAAAGAAACTGATCATGATAAATTACTAACACTGTTAATAAAGCTATTTGTGTGTGTGTGTGTGTGTGTGTGTGCGCGCTCGCGCCAGTCAAAATTATTTTTAAGTAGCAAAAAGATAATGTCTTCGATAAATGTGGTGGAATTATTAAGAGAACAACTTTTCAAAACATTTCAAGCTTACTCATTTTTCAAGGTCTCCATAGCTTTGCTTGATAAAATTATTGGGATGCAATGGAAAACTCTCCAAATACCACTGAGTTTCTACTTTCTATACTGCAGATGGCAAGCTCAAACCCATACTGGAGAGCTGGTAGTTCAGGTATTTGAGAATAGGTAGTTGACAATATAGTTGATGTTCTTACTTAAGCAATTACACACTAGATTAAGGACTTCAACATGAGGGTGTCTTTTATGCTGCATTTTATGGTTAAACAGTGCATTTCAGGATGACAACAAACCGTAATATCATATTCATGTAATTTTAAGATGAAATCAATTTCTTGCAAACACAATTATTTTTACATAATTCTACCACGTGGGTACCACTCCCCAGGAATTAAACTGCAATTTTACATTAATTTAAAATGTCGTTTTCAAAAGAAGGCATTTCCAAAAAAAGCTAAAGACTGATAACTATCTCCAGAAATCAGGCTATTATTGACAAGAAACTATAAATCTACTCACTAGGCATTGTTTTCCTTTTAAATCAGATTTAAGGTGCAATGGACCACCTTTAGCGCGCAGTGTTTCCAGGTTTTGACATAACCAACGCTTGCAGAGCCTTTCTCCACTTGTTCTGTAATATGATGTCCAGAACCAGCAAACAAAAATACAGAATCCCCAGTGAAATCTGCATTTCAGATACACATTAACAATTTTTAGTATACAAAACCATATTTTTAGTATTATAAATGTCCCATGTATTATTTGGCAAATACCTATGCTAAAAAAATGATCCATCGTGTATCTGAAATTCAAATTTCACTTGGTATCCAATAGTTTCATTTGCAAAACCTGGCAACCCTTTCTAACCCTTCATCAGAACGGTGTGGGAAGGTGGGTGCATTCTTTGGGACCTGTACATCTGGCTCCCAATCCAGTGATCTCCTAGTATGCCCACAGATGCTGGTGGGCAAACCCAGAGATGGAAGGGAAGCTCAGCCAAAATACGATCTAGTGGGCTGATTATATTAATCATATGCCCAAGGACAATGTTCTTTCCAGGGATCAGGTCAAATCTGTAGAGGCAGTTACTTTCATTCACCATAAAGAGATGTGAATTTCCTACCAATTCCACATATATCAAGGCTGATAACCCCTCCCTCCTTCCCTTCCTTCCTTCCCTCTCTCCTTCCTTCTTCCCTTCTATCCATCTTTCCTGTCTTCTTTCCCTCACTACACTTCAACATCTCTCATTTTTACTGAACAACAAATCCAACAATAATTACTCAATTCAGAAGAGTCTACATTTACTGAGCCAAATATGATATGAAGGGCAACTTGTTTTATTCTCACAGCAAATCTGGAAACTAGAAATTATATTTTTCTCCTACTTTTCATGGAGAAAATAGAGACTTAAGAGATTCTAAGTAAGTTGCCCGGCATCACACTGCTTGTAGGGGGAGGCAGCACTATGTTGGTTTGGCTCACTCTATCTAGGTACTTACTCCACCCTGAAACTGCAGCAAGTAAAGAAGAAATAGTAAGAAGTTAATAAGGTATATTTCCTACCCTGGCTAAACTCACAGGTCAGTGCAGGAAAGAGAAATGTTTTCAAAAATCTCTTTTTTGTGGAGTGAGATTTGTGATCGATATGTGAATAGCATCACAAAAATGAGTAAGAGCCAGAAAGGAGGCAGATGCAAAATGCAGTTTGAAAGATCCGGCTGTTTGCAATGCGGTTGTACCTGTACCCTATATAATAAAAGGGTGATATGCAAATTGACCCTAACAGCAGAACAACTAGGAATGACTGGTCACTATGACACACACTGACCACCAGGGGGAAAATGCTCAATGCAGGAGCTGCCCCCTGGTGGTCAGTGCACTCCCACAGGGGGAGCTCTGCTCAGCCACTAGCCAGGCTGATGGCTGCCAGCACAGCAGTGGTGGTGGGAGCCTCTCCCGCCTCCTCAGCAGCGCTAAGGATGTCCGACTGCAGCTTAGGCCTGCTCCCCGCTGGCAAGTGGACATCCACCGGGCTGCCAGAGAAATGTCTGACTGCCAGCTTAGGCCCAATCCCCCAGGGAGCGGGCCTAAGCCAGCAGGTGGATATCCCCCGTCGGGTCCCAGACTGTGAGAAGGCACAGGCCGGGCTGAGGGACCCCCCCCCCCCCCCCCCCCCCAGTGCACAAATTTTTGTGCACTGGGCCTCTAGTTTCTAATAACATGGTGCAGAGAAAGATAATAAAACAGCTGAGGAACTCAGTGGGCCTTGCCAAGACCCTGGACCTGGGATTCGGCAGAGCTGGGATTCAAGGCCAGGTCTTCTGATCCTGACACCAAATTCTTGACCCTGGTATCTCCTGCCTCTCCTAGCCTGAGCTCCCTGGGAATGTAAACCGTGGATTCGCTACAACACCTGAGCAAGCTGGTTCCTCTGGTTCCCATGTAGCAGAAACTTGGGGTAAAGCCAACTTGTCTTTCAAGAATCAAAGGACTTTTTCACTTGTACCCCAGAAGAGTCACGAACTACCTGAAGGACATGAGGAGTTAATGGGGATCAAATCTCCAAATCCCATTCAGCTCAGTCACAGACAGCACACCGGCAGTAATGATGGTATTTATAGAAGAATTCTGACGAGAAACATCCCAGGAATTGAACCGATCACACTAAACTAATGCAGAGCAAAAACACTTGGTGAAAACACTATGGCTGGTAAATTACAGTGCTCTTTCCTCCCCGATGATTTGGGGCAATTGCCTCCAAATACGAGTCCACTGATTTCCACTCCCATGCCTGCCCCCATGCTGAGGTGAGCCAGCTAGCATAAACAGAAGTTTGCCATGGCAAGGCTGGCCATGAACTCTGAAAGAGACTCAGGCAATTCTTGCCTCCACCGTTAAAAACAGAACTATAATGTGGCTTCACACTATCCTCTGAAGTACTCTCAGCACTTACAGAACCTGCTCTAGCACTCCCCAAGCAGTCATAACAGATTAGGGGGTTAAGCTCTTCAATTCAGCCCCATGCTGCAAAAAAATCACTTCTGGCATTTTCTAGAATCCTTCAAATTTCTTCTTTATATTTGTAATGTTGAACCATAATATTGACAACGATATTTTCAACAGTGATAGATAATCAACATTCAGTCCCTATAATCGTGCTACTGCACTGTCCTGAATCTTAGTGCTTCTTTTTGAAGGCTGGTGGTCATTAGCTCTGAACGATTCCCATGGCATTTGGGATGCAGTAGACATTTTTTCCTTTAAGGAAAATCAAGTTCAATTCCTCCATATTTTCAAGGTCATATAAACTTAGCCAGAAAGATTTGTTGAATCAAAGGGCGGGGCGGGGGGGGGGGGGGGGGGGGCAGGGTAGGGAAGAGTTAACATGGCCAAAACAGTCAAGGGAGAAGGATCTGCAATGTTTCTGGTTGTCACAACTGGAGGAGGAGGTGTTACTGGCCTCTAGTGGGCGGATGACAGGGATGCTGTTCAATATCCTACAACACACAGGGCAATCCCCCCACCAGGAATCATCAAGCCCCAAATGTCAGCAGTGCCTAGGTTGAGAAACCCTTGAATAAAGTTAACTAAATAAGCTTATAACACCCTTGTCCCATGTAACCCTCAGCCCCAAAGCCATGGGACTGGGTGTAGACTCCACTTATAACAATGTTCTGTGCATAAGTCCAAGGTGCTATAGACATTTTTTGAGGAATATGACCATTTTCAGAGAATCCACTTTTCTTCAGGGATCCCACTTCCCATCCCCAAGTATGAAGGAGCTGGGTAACCTGCCATGAAGAGATGCTGATTGTCTTGGTCTAGTGCAGCGGTTCTCAACCCGTGGGTCGCGACCCCTTTGGGGGTCGAACGACCCTTTCACAGGGGTCGCCTAAGACCATTGGAAAACACATTTATAATTACATATTGTTTTTGTGATTAATCACTATGCTTTAATTATGTTCAATTTGTAACAATGAAATTGGGGGTCACCACAACATGAGGAACCGTATTAAAGGGTCGCGGCATTAGGAAGGTTGAGAACCACTGGTCTAGTGAGACTTCCATTATTCAGCCTTAAAAGAATGACGAAGAAAAAACTTTGGTAAAACGATGTGGAGGTGCTGATGGTTGCTTTTACAAGATGAGAATTTAATGAAGACAGTGGTTTCTTTTTTTCTTTTAGCTGAGCTGTGCTAAGCTAGGCTATTAAAATTAGTAATTCTACAATTAAAGCCTTCTATTTCGTGGGAAATACTTGCTAAACAGAAGATTAGGCAACAGATCAGAGAATGGAAGAATTACCAAAATGGAGCTCAAATATTTATGAGAAATTTACATCTGGAAGACTTGTCTCTTTTAAGCCCTGTTCTCAAAGGGAAAACCATAAGAGAATATGAAGACCTTAAAGAGCAAAGCTTAGTCCTCCACATTGACAAGCCTAGGGAGTTAGACTCACTGAGTTTACCGAAAAGAGAACTTGTTGGGTTGCTGCAGATACTCAGTAGCACCATAAAATAAAGAGACTAATTCCATAGGCCACATCCAAAATTAAATGCATTATTCATAATGACTTGGCCTTGGGTATTTACTGTGGTTATCTATTCTTCTGTAAGAAACAACCCTAAACATAGTGTCCTAAAATAATAGCAATGGTTATTTTGCCCATGAATCTGCAGTTTGGACAGGGCCTTGGGGTGGGGGCTAGGGAGTGACTCATCTCTGGTCCTCAATATCTGGGGCCTTCACTGGAATGACTCTCAATGGATAGAGACTGCCAAGCATCTCATTCTGCACAAGGCCTCTCCTCCTGGTTAGCTTGGGCTTCCATCATTCAACATGGTGGCCTCAGGGTAGTCAGGTTTCTTATGTGATGACCCAGAGCTCCAACAGCAAGTATTCCAATATACCTGGGCGGAAGCCATAAGGTGTTTTATGGCACATCCTTGGAAGTCCCAGAGCATCATTTCTGCCACATTCCCCTGGTCAAGCAAGCCACTAAGTGCAGCCTAGATCCAAGGGGAGAGGAATTCATCTCCAGCTCTCAATGGGAGAAGAAGCAAAAAATTTACATTTTTCTATAACCTCTCAGTGTTCACTCAGCTAATGTGCGCTGTTCCCCGGAAAGACTGGATAAAAAAACAGCCTCAACCGAAACAACAGAAAAACAGTCAGTGCCGTGGTTAACCTTTGTTATTGTTGCTTCACTCCATTAAACAGGGCACATCTGAGGAGGGATTTGCTATCTTCTCCCTGATCTACCTTACACTACTTATAGAGCTTCTCATTCACAGGTCAACGTTGGACATTTATGCCATCTTAGATCTCTGATGAAATATATCATCTCCCTGGGGAAGCTGTTCTGAGGGCATTTGTCCAGCCTGGAGGGAAGTGGAAATGTCTTACACATAAACTCTCAAAATATGGAAAATTTCACTGGATATTGTTGGAATTGTTTCTCATTCTGGAACTTACAATTGCATTTTATAACATACATCCTTTGGTTCATTTTCCATCACCCTTTTAAATTTGTAATTAGTTCCAGAAAGTAATGTATTCTGCTTATCAAATCTGAAATTCCAGTGATGGCCCTTCGGGAAGCCTTTTCCTTACTGTCATCTTGAAATGGAAATCACCCCAAAAGGATTTCCCCCTTTCTTTAGGAAGCAAATGAATCGTCTGTACAAACGCCTAAAATGCCAGGTAAGGAAGATGAGAAACTGAAATAGCCACGGGATATGCTTTGCAGCCCTCACTAAAACAATAGCGATTTAAGTAGCTATCATATAGACTCTTGATGAATCCTTTTATTATCTCTGAAAGGGTCCTCCTTGCAGCCTGCTTTGTGGGTAAAGAGCTATCTTTTGGTATATGCAGCTCATAATTATGTCAGCCTAACCACAGCTAACAATGACAGCCTAAAACATTAAAGGTTTTATGCAGCCAGTGCCCAACGCGGCTCCTTTTATTGGCTCAGAGAGCAGGTATCAGTTATAATGAGGGAATACAATTTGCAGGCACTGTTCGTGTCCTGCTCTGATTTCCTTCCCCTCCTTAAGATGATAAGAGCAGTAAACGGAGAAAAATCCTTTTTAAAAACCTCGAACTTATCATTGACTCTTCAACAGCTCTCACTTTGTGTGGCTGGAGCACCATAGAGCTGTTTGCCTACCGGGTTTTCATGCTGGCAAACTCCTCCCTCCTAAGAGGGAGCCGCACATTCCTGAAGCACACCTAGCAAGGCAGATCACCAGGGCTCCAAGATTAATGGTGCCATTTGCATAACAGTCAACTGAAGGTGGCACCTCCCAAGCCTGCATCCTCTAAATTAAACTCACTGATGAAATGCAAAATCCTCTGAAGGGCTTCCCACACCTAAACCAATTTGTAAAGTTGTTTTTGTTATTTAAAACATTAAAGAAATTAAAGTGATCGGAATATAATTAGATTAATATTCATATCTTCCAAGTTGCTTTAATTCTAATATTAAAAAGATTAAATATCCACTCAGAGGATTAAGCAAAAAGTCAAGCAGTAGCAACACATTTACATTACCTTACTGTGCAAATTATAAACCTAATTAATCTAAAGTTTCCTACAAATTGAATTGGATATTCATTCACAGCCAAACACAACTTCAGGTACTTAAAATTCGCTTCGATATTGTTTCCTTATGTGTGCATTGAGGAGTAGGGCCACGTTTCTGTGATGTACGAATCACATTAGAACGGCTTCATTTGGGTTCTAATTGGTGGAAATTAAATCTCAACATAAATTTATGTAGGGAGAAAACTAAAGACTTTGTAATTATGTATGTGTGCAGTAATAAAACATACTCTGGCCTCCCAATCTAGTTGCTGTAGATAAAAATAGAAAAACAATCCAGTGGCTTCTTCATAAAAGCTTTGAGTTTCTGTTTTTTTCCTCACATTGCAGAGAACATGGTCAAGAGATTTCATCTTTTTCTCGTGGTCCATAATAATCGAGGGCATCTACTTATTTTGGTCTGTCTGCAACTGTATCCCACCCACTTCTACCACTCCCACACCCACCAAAATATCACAATCCCAGGGTTTGACTCCCTGAGTCAGTTGGATCAAATATGTAGATTTCAGGATCAATTCCAGTTATATTAGTAATTCTCCACTTGCCATCCCTTTCTGAAGCAATCACATGGAAATTATAATACAGGATGTGGAAAAAGTAGGCTTACAGTTGTGAGTACACAAAACACAGAGTTTATACTTGTATTATTATTTATTAATTATTGTATTATTTTTCATACAAACAACTGTCAACCTCCGTTTGCCCCTCCCTGTATTTGGGCACTTCCTGTATTCCCAGCTTTCTGCTAAATGCTTTCCCTGGATTAGTGAGGTGGATGGGTTGTCAGTAGAATGTGTCCCAACATGCCAGCTTTCTCTTTCTAGGTATGTGCACGGGAGGAGTTCATTTCCTGCCACTTCATGTGAGGTGTGGCCGTCCCATCCCCTCTGGCCAATAAAAAGTGACTGGAGGCAAAAAAGGTTTCTTTCAGGCAGAAGCTTTCAGGCCCAGTACATGCTTTCTCAGTCCTCTTTTTCCTCTGCCATGGAAACCGGCAACATCTCAGAAAGGTCCTTGTCCATCTACCTAAGTCCTGGAATAAAAAGGATGACTCACTATGGACACAGAGCATGAGATGAGCAAGAAATTAAGCTTCATGGTTTTTATGTCCTGAGATTCGCAGTGCTATTTGTTGTTTTGGCAAACTTAACCTTATCCTGACAGATGTAGCCTCTTAAGACTAGCCTGTGAGGCAGGTACTAAGATCTTCCCCATTTAACAGTTGATAGAAGAAGCTCAACTTCTCAACCTCTACTCCCTCATCTGTAAAACTGGAATAATACAGTATACTTTTCACAGTTGCTGGGAGATTTAACTGAGAATATATATATATAATCTAGCTCATGAAAAGCACTCTATGAATAGTAACTCCTGTTATCCCCCTGTAGAGAAGCAAAACAGTGCAAATCATTCAATTGCTGGAATAAGAAGATGGCATTAAAAGAATCTGTGGTGAAGACTGGCCAGCTGTTCACTAATCCTGTTTTTTCTCCTTCCAGGACACACAGCAAACTACATTTCCCAGCATCCCCTACATTTGGGTATCATCATGTGACTGAGTTGTAGCCAATGAAATATGAGAAAAGTAACTTGGGCCATTTGAAGGCCTAGAGTCCCAGGGGTCCTCAAACTATGGCCCACGGGCCACATGCGGCCCGCCGAAAACATTTATCCGGCCTGCAGTGTGTTTTTGCCGCCGCTGCCTGCTGCTTAGCAGCCGACTAGTTTTTTTTTTTAAACTATAGTCTGGCCCTCCAATGGTCTGAGGGACAGTGAACTGGCCCCCTGTTTAAAAAGTTTGAGGACTCCTGGGACACTAAGGCTGACAAACATGATATTTCATATCTTTCTCTTTCTGGACTGAATAATGTGACAACTTTCCAAAGGTCTTTGTTGATCCTGGTAAAGCCACAGAATGAAAGGAGCCTGAGTCACTGGGTCCCTGAATTATCACTTGGAGGAGGGGGTCTTGCTGATCAGAATACCTGTTTGGATTTTACATTAGTGCAAACCAAACACCTCTTGTATTTACGACAGTATGTGTTTAGGTTTTCTTAGTCTCCCATACATACTACAGAAATCTTTGGTGAGTCCATTTCCAGGAAAACCTTCCTTTCCTACAGTAAGCTAACACGTATTCCTCTAAAGCAGTGGTTCTCAACCTTCTGGCCCTTTAAATACAGTTCCTCATATTGTGACCCAACCATAAAATTATTTTCGTTGCTACTTCCTAACTGTAATGTTGCTACTGTTATGAATCGTAATGTAAATATCTGATATGCAGGATGGTCTTAGGCGACCCCTGTGAAAGGGTCGTTTGACCGCCAAAGGGGTCACGACCCACAGGTTGAGAACCGCTGCTCTAAAGACAGGTTCAAACTTCAAGCCACATACATATATTACCTGATCAGCATGAAACAACTCAACGAGCCAGGCTGGGATGCACACCTATTTATTTTATTGTTGTGATGATAAATGTAATGGCTACAGCTTCCTTGGGAATAATGGTGCTATCAGTGATAACGGGTGAAGGGCTATGATGTGTGATTTGGGTGAGTGTCTTGTGTTCATGAGGAGCAATCAAGGCTGCTAAATCTGAGCGGTAATTTCTCATTTTTCCTCAACTGCTTTGCTTTTTATGGACCTTATATTGATGAATGCAGGTGATAACTGTCA
The DNA here is from genome assembly GCF_028538775.1 of Myotis yumanensis. Classification (NCBI taxonomy): domain Eukaryota; kingdom Metazoa; phylum Chordata; class Mammalia; order Chiroptera; family Vespertilionidae; genus Myotis; species Myotis yumanensis. The sequence goes on from NW_027223769.1 coordinate 19,635,335, forward strand.
GTGCACCTGGGAAAGCCCAGGAGGAGAAGTTTAACAACACATCTTATGTTTCTGGGTCTTCAACAGGTTCAGGCCTCCCTATTCTCCCCACTCCCTCCCCTCCTCCACCCACTCTATTCTCTTCCACATGTTTTGCCAGATTAATAATTTTTTTCATTGTAAATCCAATCACATCACTCCTGTTCTGAAAAGGCTTCAGCAGCTACTTATCCAATTCAAAAGTCTTGCCAGGATCCCTGTTTTTCAGGGATCCATGCCCTTTGCTGTGTAACGTTACATATCCTCTGCGTTTAGCCATATGACGTGTTTGGGGCAATGGGATGTGTAGGAAGGATGGGCCTGCCGGTTCTGAGTCTAGACTTCAAGAGGCCTATGTATTTCGACTTGCTTTCTTGTGCTCCTGCCACCGACAGCAGAAACTCACACCTGCTCTAGCCCCGCTGGTCCCAGAATGCTGACAGACACAAGGAGGAGAATTACCTAAGGTACCCCGCCCATGTCCAGCCTACGGCAGAAGTCCCAGTTGCTACAAGGACGCATGAGCATAACACCCATCCAGACACAGGAGGAAGCCCCACCGAAGCCAGGGAGACGCTCAGAACAGTACAGCCAAACCCAGTCTAGTTCTGCTGAGCCCCAAAACCATGTGATAGAAACTTTCACTTGCTGTAAGCCACTGAGTCAGGCACACTTTGTTATGTAGCAATAGCAGCCATGACATTAGCCTAGGATTCATTTTCTAAGTTCAGATGACCTGTTTAACCTCATTTCATTCCCAACTTCCAATATGCTTTTTCTTACCCCAGCATCTTTGCACATGCAGTTCCCCTCTACAGAGCACTCACAGTCCTCACCATTCTTTCCCATGGCTGGCTACTGTTCACTGTTCACATTTCAACTGAAATGTAATCCAAGAGAAACTCCCACTACTAAGGGGTCTAGACTGGGCCTCCCTGGTCACGCTCTATGGCAGCGGTCGCCAACCGTTTGGACCTCACAGGCCACCAATGGTTCGCGACCACCAGTTGGTGACCACTGCTCTATGGGACATCTCAGATGTGCTGCAAGTGGGTGCCATAATACTGATCCCTCAGGGTGCTGGAGCTCCCAGGTGCCAGCCCTGAGCAGCCTCCTCCATGTAACTTAGCTGTGCTCACCAATTTTCTGTGTACCCTAGTGTGGAAAGTGGGCAAGTACTGCTTACATCACTTGCCACTGTCCAAAATTATCTGTGGGCTTTAAAAACCTGAATTATTTTTATATATTCTCTTCCTCAACCTGCTAGATTAAGGGCTGGCAAAATCTGGCCCACTGCCTGTTTTTATAAATAAAGTTTTATTGGGACATAGCTATGCGCATTTGTTTCCGTATTGTCTGTGGCTGCTCTCAGGCTACAACGATGGAGCTGAGTAGCTGTTACAGAAACTGTATGGTCCACAGGCGTAAAATATTTCCTATGTACTCTTTTACAGAAATAGTTTGCTGACCCCCGTATTAGTTTACAAACAGGAATCTTGTTTGTTTGGGTGACTTTTCTACCTCCTGCAGCTAGAACAGCCCCTACCCCCTCATAGGTGCTCCATGCATATTTGTGCAGGGAGTGGATGGATTAGGACTCTGGCAGACACCTGTGTTTAACTCCCATCTCTACACCATGGCCAGGCCCCTTACATGGGGGCAGTGGCAGCAATGTGCCAAATTACAGCTCCGCCCAGAATGGCGGGACAGTACAGGACTGGTGACCGCCACGTGGATTCTGGCATTCTCCGAAAGAAAACCCTAGGCTGCCTCCACCAGCGGCAGAAAGAGTGCTTGGTCTGCATCTGTGGCAGTCACGACTATTTGAAAGTTTGAAGAAAAGGGAAAAACTCGACGTTTAATTTACTCGAATAAGCAATTGATGCTTTAGTGTATAATTATCAGAAAAAGAGAAGAAAAAAACTGAACACGTTGTTTAGCATACGTTATGTTAATGGCAGGTTAGGATGGCCCATTGTGCATAATTTAGCCAAACAATTGATACCAAATTTTAATATATATATATATGATTACTGTTACAGAAGCAAAGCACCAAGACAAAACACAGGAGAGCTCATAATAGGCACACGTGAACTCTGAAGGCCTAATTACATCACGGGGGAGGGTGAGCAGTTGCTGCTGAACCAAGCAGAAAATGGAGGTAATTTGTAAACAGGTAGAGTGGCGGGCCAGGTGCACAGCATGTGTGCAGGGCTGGGGGGCTGGGGCCCAGGGCCTCCACCTGGCTTTGCAAGGATGGAGAGGTCCAGGATCACTGTCCTCAGCTGAAAACACAACCTCCAAGCCCCAGACAGGTCAGCTCCCTCCTGGCCTGCCCTCTGGTTCAAAAATAGAAATCTGAAGACTTGCTTTTCCAAGAAAGCTTCTCCACACTCCATGAGATAAGAAGTGATTACCCACGGCTGTGATCGGAGGCACTTCACTGCGTGAATTTGCCTGATGTCCTTGAAGACGTGAGTTCCTGGCTCTTTAGGGAGCAGAGGGCGGCCAGCCTCTCCCACCCTGACCTCAGGACTGACGTTTCAGGAGCATCCTCAGTGATGGCGAACCTTTTGAGCTCGGCGTGTCAGCATTTTGAAAAACCCTAACTTAACTCTGGTGCCGTGTCACATATAGAAATTTTTTGATATTTGCAACCATTGTAAAACAAAGACTTATATTTTTGATATTTATTTTATATATTTAAATGCCATTTAACAGAGAAAAATCAACCAAAAAAATGAATTCGCGTGTCACCTCTGACACGCATGTCATAGGTTCGCCATCAGTGCTAGGCAGACATTCTGGAGGTGACTCCTACCTGCGACTCCTCCAGAGATGGGAAATGCTGAATTAGGAGATTGTTCACCTACATCCTGGCTCTAAATACAGAGTCTGCGAACCAGAATCAATGAGTTGTCAGATCACCCTCCACCATGTACGCAGGATTGCAAATCCGTTTATGTCAAGGTCGCACTGTATTCTGACATAGCACACGGCAGCATGACCCAGTCACCAGGTTATAATGAACATCACCAAGTGCCTGTGATGCTACTTTGCCTCTGTGCCCATGAAAACAGACCAACAGTCCAAAAGGAATCAGGGCAGGCTTAGGAGAAAGCCATCGAGTTCTGTCTCTCATTTCCAGTCCCTCTCTCGTTGCGAAGGGAATTCATATCTGTGGGAGTCTGGGTCGTACTGGGTGGAAGAAGCTGAAATGCAAGCCACAGCCCCCACCATTCACATACTTCCTAGGACCTGAGAAGATGACCTGATTTGAAAATAGAGTTTTTGTAGATGTGCAATTAGTTAAGACGAGGGTGGGGTCTAAATCCAATTGGACTGGTGTCCAATGAGAGGAGAAGAGAAGCAGACACAAGCGAGAATGCCATGTGATGATGGAGGTGGAGTGATGTGTCTGCAAGTGAAGGAATGCCAAGGATTAGTGGCAACTAGCAGAGCCTACCGTTTGAAATGAATAAAACTAAAAAAAAAAAAAAAGACCGTACCCTTTTATGTAATGATGTTTACTTTGAATTTATATTAGTTCACACAAACACTCCATCCATGCTTTTGTTCCGGCCCTCCGGTCCAGTTTAAGAACCCATTGTGGCCCTCGAGTCAAAGAGTTTGTCCACCCCTGGCCTAGAAAGAGGCAAAGGAGGAGTCTCCTCTAGAGCCCTCAGAGGGAGCAGGGCCCTGCCCATACCTTGATTTTGGACTCACAGCCTCCCCAAGAGTGAGAGAATCACACTTGGTTCTCTGTGTTTTGTTGTTGTTTTTCTTTTGCTAATCCGCACCTGAGGATATTTTTCCATTGATTATTAGAGAGTGTGGAAGGAAGGGGGACAGAGAGAGAGATCATTGTGAGAGAGACACATCAATTGGTTGCCTTCAGCATCCGCCCCAACCAGGACTGGCAACCGAGATATGTGCCCTTAACCAGAATCAAACCTGGGACCCTTCAGTCCAGGGGCTGATGCTCTATCCACTGAGCCAAACCGGCTAGGGCAGTGGTCGGCAAACTCATTAGTCAACAGAGCCAAATATCAACAGTACAACGACTGAAATTTCTTTTGAGAGCCAAAATTTTTAAACTTAAACTATATAGGTAGGTACATTGTTATTAACTTAATTAGGGTACTCCTAAGGCTTAGGAAGAGGCACAATCAAGGGGCCAAAGAGCCGCATATGGCTCGAGAGCCACAGTTTGCCAACCACGGGCTAGGGCAATTCCTGTTGTTTTAAGTTGCTCAGTTGGTGGCACTTTGTTACCACAGGCCTGGGGAACCCATGCAGGGCCACTTGCTAATTAAATGCTAGAATTTTAGGCTTAAAGGGGCAACTTAGACCTCACCGACAAACACAGCCATTTTATGGTTGAAGAAGCTGAAATGTAAGGAGGTTAAATATGCTTTCAGGTGACAAAGTTAGAGGTGGGGCCAGGGTCACACTTCATGTCTCCAGGTCTCCAGTGGCAGACGCTTTTCACATGATCACATGCCTTTTTAGTGGCGATTCACACTCGTGACAACAGAGCCATGCCAATATTTTTACATATAAAGATGGTGTGGTAGGCAAAGCAATGCCGCCGCCCTGCCCCAAAGATGTCCACACCCTAATCCCAGGAACCTGGGAATATGTTCCATTGCATGGCCAGGTGCACTTCGTAGAGGTGATTCAGCTGCCCATCTAGAGATGAGGAGATTATCCCGGAGTATCTGGGTGGGCCCAATGTACCCACAAGGATCCTTACAAAAGGGAGGAAGTGGGGTCAGCTTCAGAGAGGGCAGTGTGATGGCAGGAGGAGAGAGAAGGAGGAGGAGATGGGGGTGGAAGCTGAGGTTGGAGTGATATGCTTTGAAGATGGAGGAAGGACTCATAAGCTAAGAATGTAGGCGCCCTTTAGAAGCTAAAAAGTCAAGGAATGGATTCTGCCCTAGACCCTCCAGAAGGAACCAGTCCCAACGACACCTTGTTTTTAAGACTTCTGACCTGAAGAACTGTAAGAGAATAAATCTGAGTGAAGCCACTAAGTGTGTGGTTGTTACAGCATCCATAGGAAACTGAGGCGCAGGGTAACTCCAAGAGGAGGTCCAAGAGGGGATGGAGGTGCTTGTGTACCAATTGCAATGTTTCCACCTGTGGGGCTTTCATAAACCTCAGTAGCCAAGGCTGACATCACCCAGCTGATCAATCTACCAACCAACCAAGCAACTGGTCCATCTTCATCTGGTCTATTTCTGGCCTTGTCAAAGTCATGATCAAAGACACCATAAACTTTACAGCACTGCTGTTCATGGTGACCTAAGAGAATAATTCAGACTACAGAGACGTTACTCTCCCACAACTAGTTCCGACCTGTTCGTTTGCTCCGTTATCAGGTCTCCCTCTGGAGCAGGTGTTCATCCCGTGATATGCTAGTAAGGCAGGACATGGACTCAGGTGCCTTTGCCTCTAAACCGGGCCTTTGCGTTGATAGATTATAGGCACTAATTTATTTTGTGTCTTTCAATTCTGCCTCCATGGCCTATTGGGAAACAGACTAGGAATGGAGCGTTTCCCATGCAAGTGAGGGGGCCTGACAGAGTCTCTCTGGAAAGGTCAGCAGGCATCCTGGCCTATTTTCTGAGAGAATCCTCTCACCCACGCAAATCTTAAAGCACATCTCTCTGGAGTGGGCCGGCCACACTCCAGGTTACCAGCTGGACAACTGGGCTGATCCTTGCCAATTAAAATGGAACTCAAGCCTACTCTCCATTTAGGTCAAATGTCCAGTGAGCTTAAATGAGTCTCAGAAGTTGCATACATGATTCTGTAACCCCAGAAAACTCTTTCTGAAATGACGTACGTATATCACCTGAGCACTTGGTTCTAATGTGTGATTATAGGTAAATATATGAATTACCCCAAATGTTAGAATTTGAGGCAAAATCACATTGATAGGAGCAGATGGTCTTTCCACAGAGCTTAGCATCTTCTAGAGCTCATTGTAACATCTTGACTGAGCAGTTACTATGTATATAAATCCTTACACACATTACCTTATGGATTATCACGCCAACCATATGAAATAGGCAATATTATACATGGGAATTATACATGGGAAGACTAAGGCTAAGTACAGTGGGGCCTTGACTTAAGAGTTTAATTCGTTCCGAGACCGAGCTCGTTAAGGAGCTCGTTAACTCAAATTACTCTATCAACTCAATGCAAAAAATCGGCGGAGAGACAGCTGGTATCTCAAAAAACTCGTTAGTCGGGACACTCGTAAGTCAAGGCCCCACTGTAAATCTATTAGGCTCACAGAGGTAGTAAGTGGCCGGGCTGGAGCTTGAAGTCAAGTCTGCTAGACTCTCAAATCCATGCTCTTCAGTGTTTTTTCCACGGCCTCCTGTCCCCTTCCTCAACACCCATCCCCGCATGGGATTCCTGCTGAGAGAGTACCAGCTGGAACTTCAGTACTTTCAGTGATAGATTTCAACAAGTTCTCTTCTCCCCTCACTGCAACTCTCAGGCCATGGGTTTGGGTGGGCTGGTACCACTTCCTGTCTCCTTGGGTGAAACAGAACAATGAGAGTTTTATAGCCCCTGGACACATGATTGGGGGACATGTGACCAGACTGGTCCAAGAAGAGGCAATGAGTAGCAGCCCTGTCTTTTCTGAGAAACTGGTAGCAGTGGCCAGTGGGTAATCTGTTTCCAGAATTTTCTGTGCATATCTAAGTAGGGAGGAAGCATCTCTTAGAACACAGAAGAAATCAAAATTGAGAACTGGAGGAAGTTTTCTGATGATATCATTTAAGCACCGGGCTCCAGCTAAGCCTGCAGTTAGACCTACCTCACAACTTGTCAGTTACTGAGCCGATGTGGTCCCTTTTTTCTCCCTGACTCTCACCCTCACCTTTGGTCTTAGTTTTGCTTTCAGAATCCACAAAGAACAAGTCAAACTCCCTGGAGAAAACTTTGCATAAACCAAAAACCATCAGAAAAAAGAGTTCTCTAATTTCCACTACCATGCTATCACCTCTATTCATGCGGTAGGGTAGCTTTAATTCACAAAGTTCATTGTCAAATTTCCTGGCACCCTCACAGGAAACAAGTTATACATAGACTTTTTTTTTCTTTTTAAACTTACGTTGCCATTCAAAGCGACATCTCTCTTATGTTCAGATACAAGTAGCCGAAGTCAGCTCCTCTCACCTGCCCACGTGTCCAGGAAGCATCTGCCACAGAGGAAATGGCATTGCCCAGGTGTGATGGGAACCGTCTTTATAACCGTACAGGTTGCCCCATTACATCACTGAGCAGAAAGGCTCAAAAGAAAAGACTAAGAGTGAATGTTAGCGGACAAGCAGGATGGATGAGAACATTAGGGGGTCCATGGGTGGGTAGCTGCTCATTAAGGAATTCTGTCTCATCATTTAAAAGCACAGGAAAAAAATGAATAGAGGTATTAAAGCTATTTTTGAGCAATAATTCTGTTTGTTGGTTTGGTTTTTTTGTTACTTGCATGGTTCTACATTATAGTAGATAAATGTGCATTTGAGAGAGTCAGATTAAGGGGGAACAGGAGAAGAAAAAAGCCTGGTAATCAGTTCCCTGCCCACAGATTCTTCCCAAAACGATTCCTGCAAAACCTCCTGCCCACTGGAACAGCGTGTGTATGATTAACTGCACATGAGCCCAACAGCTTGCATATGTAGTTAATTTGCTCCAAATTTTCATGCTGCATTATAACCCTAATGATCACTAATAATAGACAAACCCACATTTTATTGAGTAAGTAATTTGAGACATTATGATTTTTATCATGCGAATAGGATCAGGCTGACCAATTTACACTGGGCAGGAGAAGATAAATAAGCAGAGAATCAATCTCTCCCGCAGCAGACTCCGTCTCCTGGCAAAATGATAAGCACTGACTGAGAAAGAGGCCAGCTCTAGGCCCTGCGAGGCAACAGAGTTGACAGATGTCTGTGCTCCGAGCTAAAAGGTCAGTCAGTGCATTTCCACCCGTGACATGATGCAAAAGACAGAGGTGAAGTTTCACGTTTGGGGGAGCCTAGGAGAGGGTGGCCTTGTGACCAACAGACGGAGGTTCCACCCAGCTCAGCCCTTCCTGCGTGTATCTGAGCCTGTACCTGTGACTGCATCTGGATACAGGAGGAGGAACTGTCCCCACACGTTAACCAAGAGGCTGCACCTAGTAGGTGGGCAGTGAATTACTGCTTCCCACACATTCTGGAACATGAAGCCCTGGATGGGGAGGCACGCAGTCCACATTTCACAAACTTTTTTTCCTGAAAGAACCAGGTGCACGTTTCCCATTCATTTCCATAAAAGAACCCACGGAGGTCCTTTAAGAGAGGGGAAAACACTTCAGGTTTTCTAACCGCGAATGAGAAAGGGGAGGGGAAGCAGAGCTTAGAAGTTCGTTATTTATCGCTTCTAGAATATTTGCTGGAATTGTGTCTGGAAACTAGAGCAAAGTTACTTGGCATGAAAAGCAAAGTGAAAACGCTAAGCCCTGGATTCAAAGCTCAGGTCATTCCCTTACCGTGGGCGGCGACAGGTCTGTCTTTCTGAGTGGAGACTGTCTTGGTGGCCTGCTCTGACGCCAATCACTTGAGATTCTGATGTTGCGCTTCAGGTGCTGGCGTTCTCCCCCAGCAGGCCGGCCTCAGCCCTCCCTGCCCCTCTCACAGCCAATGATGTCTTTGGACTTAATGAGCACAATCCTTCTCCATTATCCAAGTGCCTAACGAGCCCCCACAAGGCCAGGCTCTGACCAGGACAGGACACTCGCAGGAGATTGCAAGAGTGGTGGGCATGATCCCTCCATCCCAGGGGTGAGTTCTGATAGGAGGTGACACGGAGCAGGGGATGATGTCAGGAGGTGATGGACTTGCTAAGGGAGAAAGCCAGGAATTGAGACACATCACCCAGGACTGCGAGGAAGGTTTCTACCTTTATGTTGGTTTTAAGTTGGGCCGATATTTATGTTGTGTCAGATACTGGTGGGTAGGTTCCATTACGCAAAGATGTAGAGAATGCACTCTGTGTGCTTGTACATTGCATTCTTGCCATCATTCCCTTACAGCTGAAAGATGGAGGCCCACGAAGGGGAAATATACCCGATAACCTGGTGGTAATGAGCTGTCTGGATCCACACCATTGTCCCATAGACCAGTGGTTACCAACTGGTGGTCCGCAGACCACTGGTGGTCCGTGAGGTCCAAAAGGTTGGCAACCGCTGCCTTAGACCTTGAAACCCATGCTCCATCCACAGATGCAGCTTGGCCCCCTCTCTATTGAACCAGATGGGCAATGACTGGCTAAGTTACTTTCTGAAATCAAGGAAAAAAACTTAACAACAACAAAAAGAAAACCAACCCAGGATGGTGTGGGGCATGGCCTGTTAGTCTATCAAGTGTGGCTTCCTGGAAGAAGCAACTCCTGAGCCAACTTTGGGAGGACTGGGAGAGTTGAGTCAGGTGACAAATGGAGGACAGGGCATTTCAGGCAGAGAACAGCATGGACAAAGTTCCTGATAGAGAACAAGGTGAGGAAACTGAGGCCAGAGTCACTGGAGCTAGGATCCCCAGTTCATCTGGTTCTAATCAAACATCTCCCCTCTCGCCCAGGCCTTCTTCTCAGAAAGACAGAACATGGGACAGTGGGGCTTTGTAACATGTTGAGTCAGAAGGCCTATGTTAGGATGCAAAACCCACAGCAGTCCCAGCACCTGGCGACAGGGAAACTAGACACTGTGACCATGGAATAGCCATGAGCAGGGCATCGTGCCGGAGGCCCAACCATCACCGACCTGCCTTTACTGTGGACCAATGGATCTACTCCGGCCCCCTTTCCGACGAGGTGGTTGGCTTTTGCTGGCAGGAGATGAGGAAATTCAAGGACTCAGGAGGTTGGTAGCTTGTCCACAAAGACATATCGATTCCTACTAGACCAGATCTGAATTCTGCAACCCCTGAGGAAAACTGCAGGCCAGAATCCCAGGCTCAAAACAGTCACATGATTGTCACCAGAAAAAAGAATGCCCTGGCTACACCCAAGCATCCAGACTTTTCATCTTCCTTAAGATTCGTAAACGTAGCATATCTAGTTCAGGTTCTCCATGTTAAACTCAAGAATCCAATGTATAGGCTAAACACCACGTCATTTTCATTATAAGCCACTACAAATCCCCTTTGTGGTAGGCATCCGACTTGAAAAAAATCATACTAGAAGTAACTCAATAAAAATATGTGGTCATGAAATGTGTACAATATTTACAAATTATCCTCTCCCACACTTTATCTCTTTTTAAACATTTATTTTCCTGGCTTAAATGTTATCAATTCCTTGGAAAACTCAGATAATATAAAATATTTTCAATAATCATAATTATGCCACCTAGAGACTAAGAACATCTTAGTAAATTTCCTTCCCATCTTTTTTTTTTCCGTGCATGTCTACAACTCAATGATACATATTTTAGTAATATTTTCCATAACCAGAATAAGATTTCCCTTCCTTCATTTCCAACCTAATGTTTTATCATGAGCATTTTCTCTCCTTTTTCATTGTAGTGAATATCTACAATCAATTGCATCCTAAGGAGAGGAACCACATATGTGAGTGAAGACAAATATTTACAACAGGGTCCTGGGTGACAAAGAGGAAACCACCAGTGCAGGTGGCCCTCACCCTGCCCAGGGGCTCACTGTGGGGACAGAGCCTTTGAACTGGCTACCCCTCCCTCCCAATCGCTAATCTGGATTTATTGTTGAGAAGGGAAGCTGAGAGAATGCTAAAGAGGATCCCGTGCAAGGGAACTGGCAGCTACTGCAGCCTGGTTGCCATCACGTGCTAATTAGCCTTTTCTCGTTATGGAGGGGAGGAACCACACGAGGAAAAAATGTGAGTGCTCATGCTTTTCTCGGATGAAGAGCCTGTCCTTCTCATTGCAGCTGGCGTTGCGGTTGGCACAGCCAGCCACCCAGAGGGCAGGCAGAATCCTAATCTCCGGTAGAAAGATCTACAGACCCTGGGGATAAAAATGTCCTAGATGACCTCGTAGGGAATAAAGCAACCCAACCTGACCAGAAATGCAAACCAACCTCTGCTCCCATCTCCGTAGGGCCCATCTCATAACCTTGTACTGGAGGGTAAAGTTGCGGGAGGCTGGGAGGATTTGGCAAGGTGGGCACCCCGCTGTTGGAGGCAGCAGGGCACAGTTCCCACCTCAGGGACCTTGTAAACACACAGATCTGAACTTGGTCTCTGCCACTCACTAGCAAGGTGACCTTGGGTAGGTGACCACTGCTGGGTCTACTCTCCTATACCAACACCCATTCCATTGGCTCATCAACTTTCCCGTAAGAAACCCCATCCAGTATCCAGAATACTTCACCTTCAGCCAGAACCCCTTTAATCATCTGGCCCTGAGAAGCTCATCCTTCCTCTCCATACTAGACTTGAAATCAAAACCAGTCTGGCCTCACCCACTCCCTGGCACTTGCCAGGCAAGGAAGGGTCGGGAAAGGGGTATCCCCTAGACCTTAGAGTAAAACCAGAGAAAGAGCTGAAGATTGCTCTTGTTTTCTTGACTGGCCTGGCTTTCCAGGCAGCCCTGTGCTCCTTTCTGCTCCTTAAGGGATGCAATACACCAGAAATAGCTGATGTAAAGGCCTGAGCCCTGACCCGAGTCCAAAAGGAAGGACCTCCAATCTCAACAGGGGACTAGAGAAGTAAAACCAAGAAATACAGCTAACACATGAGCCATGATACACAAGTCGCCAGGTTCATATTCCTTCTGTGTGGCTGAAAGGAGCCAAGATAATGAATTCAGAAAAGGTGACTTCAAAACCTCTCATTGCCCATGTGGAACAATTCCTGTGACACCTCCACTGAGCCTGTTCTTGTGTCTTCAATCACCTCCCACTAACATCTTCAAGGTTGTCTCTTCTGAGTTGGAATAAACTCAGAGCCCATGACAGATATGCAGCATGCACGGCTCGTCTACCTAATCCTCCACCCACTGCAGACATTGCTAATCAATCCCAGCACTCTTTCAATCAAGTGAAGGTACACAGAAGGCTCACAGTTCTTCCCAAAACAGAGCTCCAGATAGTCACTGCTAACTTAAGAGTTGGTAAGCCTCTCCTCAAGGAAAAGATTGAGGTGTATCATCCGGCTCTTTTTTTCTCCATTAAACTAAAGGCTCTAGCAAGTCAGACGGAGAAGGCCCTGTCTGGCACTTCCATAGCAGCTTCTCAGGGCGAGCTGCACCAAGGAAGGCTTGTCAAAGTCTTGCAGGTTATTAATAATGCAGAAAACCCAGACATGTATACGGAGATCAATTGGCAATAATTTTATAGGACAAGACTAGGACTTAAATTGCAAAGTTGAATATGAAGGGCACTGTTTGATTAATGCAGGAAAAAAAAAAGATGATTTTTAAAATTTTTCCTCAAAAAAGAGTTCCATCTGATGGGCACTCTCTGGTGAGAGGCTGGGTAAAGATTGGGTCCAATGGCGTGGCTGCCAAAATAAAATCACACCCGCAGGGGGTGTGGTGTCTGAGAGGCCACCTGAGGAGAAATTTGAGCCAAGTAAATTCCAATTTCCAAATCCAAGGGATCTTATGGGACATGAAGGAGAGCCAGGGAGCTGGTAAAGGCGAGCTGAAGAGTGGGAAGACAGGAGAAAGACCAGGGTGTGATTTAAAAGGTGAAAAGGAGGCATGCTTAAAGGATCTGCAGGGAGAAGACATTCTTTATCAGGACATACTTCTCCAATCAAAATGCCAAGGGACACTGGTGGACATGTGCATGGCCTTCTACACTCCTGGGACTGTTGGAGGAGGCTCCTTTAAGAAGATGTGACCTCTTGCTCCCAGACACCCTTTAACTCCCAATCATAAGATATTTAAGGAGCAGCCTGCTATAGATCCCTCCACTTATGGATAAATCACAAAGATTAGAGCCTTCCCTAGCCCCTCCCAGCAGTGTGCCTCTTTTAGTCGCCTCCTAACGGGGGCCAGACTTTTTATTTTGGTTACATATTGTAGACAGTCTAGAATGCTCCTGGATTTCCCTACTACTGGCAGCCAAAGGGATAAGAAGGGACTGGGGTTTTAACTGTAGAGCTGAGGCCAGGGATTCTATAAAGGTTTTGTTTTTTGAAAATGTACTGTGGCCTCTAGTCAGTATTAGCTAGAGAAACTCATGCTGCATATGCAAAAAATAAAAATAAAAACACTGGTTTTGGAGAGATAGGATTATAGGTAGCTCTTTATTTCAAAAAGTTTCTTTATTTGCTTGTTTTATTATCCTAGATATTAGAGTAAATGTTAAATGCAGAAAATGTTAGCTAGCTAAAATAATCAGCAATGCAATTAATCATTGATGAATTATAGGCAATTTTCCTCTGATTATCTACTTGTCTTTACTATCTTTCAATAAATCCACTAGTGAGTCATTTACAAAATATATTTAATGCTATAGTTCCATTACCTTTTATCTTTAAAATAATAATTTAAAAGACTGTGCTTAGCCTAATAGACTGCCCGGGAAAATGGAAGGTATGTTTAGAGATACAATGAATAATTCCTTCATGTAATTTATGGCATTCCAGGAAGTGAGTGCTTGGAGCACTGCAGGTATGCTCTGAGAGAAAAGTCGGTTTTTAAATAATTAAATTTTTTTAAAAAAAGAAAATGACACAAAATCATTCAATATGCTTGATATTCAAATTATAAATGCCTTTGGTGAAATCCAAGGGAGGGTGATCATCCTAAAACAGGATAAATATGTGGGAATGAAGCCCAGGGCGTTGGGGAAGCCAGTCTTACGATCATTTGGTGAAGTCAAGGGACAGAATATTAAAGAGAGTGGCCTGTCTGAACAGAGCCCGGAAACTGCTGCTCAAGGAAAACGAGGGCAGGAGTGCAGGCCCAGGTAGCTAAACCTCCGAGGAAATGCCGTCTGCATCCTGCTGGTTTGCATGCGATTTCGTTACTTACGTACTCCCCTCAAAACAGAGGATGCCCAATGGATGTCAGAAACATTATTGTCATTACTAATAATGGTGCTTTTCATTTACATTGAGTGCCTTTTTTCTGAGACAGTGAAGTATTTTTACATTGGGCATGAGGCTTTTTAGGAGAATTAATGCTTAAAAGATGCCTTTAGTGTGGTGTGTGGGCAATATTATAGATGGGAGAGAGGAAAGATTAATATAAACAATGTTAGGAGTGCATAATAAAAGGCATTCCATTCAGGTCTATACCCCGTTACCCCAGCCCATGCAGACCACAGGCGCACGGCCGTAGGTCCGAGGAGGCAGCTGGCTCTTCCCACCACATCTTCCTTCTCTAAGATGGATCAGGGGTCCCGGCAGAGCCAGGTCTGTCAGTGCCCCCTGTTCCCATGTCCCTGTGAGATAGGCAAGCCACACCTGCCTGATGGTGGTACAGACCGTCCTCAACCTGGAGGCTCTGGGTTAAAAAAGTTAAAATTCTACCGCACGGATGAGTCTTGAGGACATATCAGTGAGATAAGCCAGTCACGAAACAGCAAATACTGTATGATTCCACTTATAGGAGGTCCCTAGAGTAGTCAAATTGGTAGTGACAGGAAGTAGAATGGCAGTTGCCAGGAGCTTGGGGCAGGGGAAATGGGGTTGGTGTTCTGGTTTGGGAAGATGAAAAAGGTTTGTTCTGTGGATGGATGATAGTGATGGTTGCACAACAATGTGAAGGTACTTTCTACCACTGTACTGTACACTTACACATGGTTAAAATGGTCAATTGTGTTGTGTATATTTTATCACAATTAAAAAAACAAGTAAAAAATAGGTCACTTATGTGCAGATAAATTGATTTTAGGACTCAAATTCATAGGGCATTTGTAGGTTTTCTTTCTGGACTTAAAAAAAAAAAAGTTTACTGAATTTTAGAGAGAGGGGAAGGAAGAAGAGAGAAACACCAGCCCGCTGCCTCCTGCATGCCCCTACTGGGAATGGAGCCCGCAATCTAGGCACGTGTCTCGACACACACAACCTCTCTGTGCATAGGACGACGCCCAACCAACTGAGCCACCCCAGCCAAGGGCCTTCTCTCTGGACTTTGATGGCTGAATGACCTTAAACTCTTGAGAATCATTGGGACATGGGTCCCACCGAAATGAAAAGTCCCTTTCTCCACCCACTTGGAAATGTCTAATGCCTTTAATTTTGTGGACCAAATTGAGAACATCCACAGCAAAAGGGCATGGGGGCTCTGATGGACGTGAAAGGACAGCAGTGCCGGGGTGGTGATACCACATGGTCCGCTGGTTGGCACCAAACAGCAGAATTTTAGATTTCTTTTAAGTGAAGGACACGTGGGCCTTCTAGCAAAGGTAAGTCCAGCTGAGAACCTCCTGCCAGCCTACATGCCCCCCTCACCTCTTCCCCAAGGACAAGACAAAGGCGCATAAGACCTGCCCTTCACATTCTAAAGAAACTCTAGTATTTATACATTTCCCTGTTCCATTACTCAGAACATCAGAGTCTGCACTTCAGTCTAGTTGGCACGTTGGACAAGGGCCACAAACGTCCAGAGAGCAGCATGTGCTGGCGTGAGCATCTACTAGTACTTGCCCGAGGTCTAAGGGACCAAGTGACCCTTCCAAGCCACACACCGTTGTACCAGGGCAGGGTGTGTAGAAGCAGATGGATGGAGGCAGCCTCCCCTGAGAACCCGCACGTCCTGCCGCGGGGATCCCACTCAGCCCGAGTCAGCTCCTCCGTGGCAGAGCTTGTGCGGGGGACCTTGAACCCACAGCCAATGGGATCGCCCAGGAACTTCAAAGGGCAGCCTGGTGAGCGCTCTGGGGACAAGGCGACATGAAAAGAATCTGAAGTGCTGGGTAGTCTTGGGGCCAATTTAGAAAAAATGCAACAACTACATTTGTCTGCTCCCTTTTCAGAAGGGCCGCGTCTGCACCGGAGGAGAGAAACCTTAATGAAGGAGTAATAAAGTAATAATTAAAAAAATAAAAAGAGGAGAATCATAAAAGTTTTCCTAAGTAATACAAAATCATTACAATGTCCTGGCAGACATGCATTTTTAAACAATGGCTATAATAACGGAAAATTAGAGCTCATTACTTATTCATAAAGTTCTGGTTAACGCTAAGCTCCATTTGTAACGGTTTATTTTAATAAACAGCATCTTTTGAGCAGATGTTATTTTTCGGTCATATAATATTACAAACAATTGTTTAGTTGGATGACGGGTGAATCAGCGGCTATCCCACTTCACAGCAGTTGCTTACCCACCATCAGAATGATGGAGAAATTATAACACATGCAGGCTCCTGGCCCAACCACACCATTAAAATGGCTGTGTGCATTTATATTTTCTTTTGGATTTTTTTATTTGATTTAAATACTGTTGAAATTTCAGGATAGCAAACAATGTTTGATGAATCTACAATCTTTACACTGAAGAGAGAGTTAAAAGACCAATGAACCCACAGTGGAATTAATCACTGAGATTCCTGGAAGCTCTAAACGGAAATATTAAATATGCAAAATCTTGTTGAAAAGCATAATTAAGTCCATCAATGCCTAAAGTTTAAAGGACAAGCGATTTCTCACTGCAGTTAGCAATGTCAATTTTATATAAAAATATATGGACCTAACTTTGGGGGAAACAACTAACAACAGAGGAAAAGAGTTATAGGTTTTGTTTACTGAAAGTTTAAGGAGTATCCTGTTCCATTTCCAACATCCTTCACTTTTCCAAGATTATGAAATAGTACAACTTCCGGTAAGTTGTAACTAAATGCACTCATCGCATGCCAGAGCCCCTTAAGAGTTCAGAGATATTTTGATAACAGCCCAGGGACCTTCTGGGTTTGCTGCGTGTACTGAAGAAATTTAGACTGGATGCCTTCGAAGCTGATCGGGGCTCTGTAAAACATTCGGAATCCAACAGAGAAATGTAATGCTTCAATGCAAATAGGGAAGAGGAATTCTTGTATCGTACTGCTAGACAGACTTTCCATCGATGGATCCACCTATTCTGGACATTTCACATGCACAGAATCATATACTATGTGCTCTTTTGTATCTGGCTTCTTTCACTTAGCACACTGTTTTTGAGGTTCAGGCATGTCAGCATGTATCGGAACCTCATTCCCCTTTTAATGCATGTGTCCTGCATGTGCCAGATGGTCACTGGCCTTTTCAGACCTCTTATGAAGGTCATCTCCCAGCCAGCAATCATGCTGGCTGCCACCTGAGCACTTTGGGATGAGCACCTGCTCTCCATCTTCCCCAATCTTGAGCTCCAAGGCACCACTGAGTAAACTACTCCAGGAAACCATGCACGAGCCTGATCTCTTCCAGAGACATGGGAAGGATGCTAGGAGCTGGTCGGGGCTCTGTGAAGCAGAGAAAGGCAATGCTTAAGTGCAAAGAGAGAAGAGGAATTATTGTATCATACTGCTCCACGGACTTGAAGAAGGTGGACGATTGTGTTCCTATTCAACTGCTTCCCAGCTTTCCATCGGGTCAAGTGTGCGCCATGTGTCTAATGAAAAGGCCCCATTCCTGCTCCTGAACCTGAATGCACCATTGAACATGACTGTCATTGCTGTGATCACTGCGGTTACGGTAGGTGTTATTACTTCCTCCATAAGCCAACAGCAGAGTACTTGCTATGTCCTGGGCCTGCTGCTAATCTCTTTACTGTATTATCTTATGGAATCCTCCAGAAACCCTCCGCCACTGGTATATTACCAGATGCACTTTTCAGATTCAGACATTGAGGCTCAGAGGGGGAAAACCTTGCTGAAAGGTCACAAAGTGACAAAGTGCCAAGCAGGGGACTCCCACCCCGTTGTTGTCTTTTCCACCAGGCCGGCCCTGGATGCTTTTGAGAAAAGCCGCTGACACGCGCTGCCGCCGCGGGGCTGGGCGGGGAGCTGCTGCTTCTGCGTGGCCTCCCTCCCGCCTGGGCTTCAGTCTCTCACTTCAGTGCTTATTATTTGGCATAAATCAGCCCCCCAATTACATGAATGCCACAGCCACGAACACTTGTAATTAAAGCTGGGACTGACATCCTGAAAGTGTGTTCCCTTCCCCGTTCCTCTTTGTCCTGCAAAGATATTATTGGAAAGAGAATGAACAATCGTCGGGAACATATGCTTTTGGAATATAATGGGCCTGGGCTCCGACGAGGAAAGGCTGTAAAAGGGCACTGGGACAAACTTTAAAGCAGACAGCTTTATTTACTAGCTCCTGGGACGCGTTCAAGAAATTACAGATAAGCCAATACGCTCAATACCCACGGGGTGTGTGTGTGGGGGGGGGGGGGGGGCTGTGGGGCAGATTGCTGCAGGGTTCTCTTGCCCCCAATTTGCCCTCTTCACAGGCATCCGAGTAACCTCTCCATAGCTGCGTCCTGGGCTCTTGCCATCCGAGTGCGCTGGGAGCTGATGCCAGCTCCAAACTCCATCCCTCCTGTGTGTGACTGTCCCTCTCTCCCTCGGAACTCCGTGGCTTGTTTCAGGCCTTGATGCCTTTGCACCGAGGCCCTCTGCCTGGAGGACACCCGTCACGCCATCCCCAACCCTCTTCATCTTTACTGTCCCCCTCCTGCATGTGTCAAAGCCGGTCAATGACAGTCGCCATTGTTTATGAGCCTCACTCTGTGCCTGCAGTGGGAACTCCCCAGGCCCGAGGCTGCTCTCTGAGGACCTGTGATGCAGGTGCTGGTCTTGTCCCCAAGGATCCTGGCTCCAGGAAGCTCCTCCTGCCCCTTTGCACTGGCACCGATCGCCCATCTCTTGCCACCACTTTATTATTATGGAACAAGTGCAAACTGGATCAAAACATTACATCTTTATTTTCACTAACCCCTAACTGAAACTTGCCACTTTCTTCACGTAGGCAACAGGCTGCTATCATATTAGAAACATCTGTGAGTTGGTCACAATAGAAATAACGGACATTTTCATAAAAAATGAGAGTTCTGATATCTCAAAATATCGTTTTCATCCACTACTTCGATAATTAGCAGTTAATGGACCCACCATTAGATGTGTTATTTCGTGGGTTAACTAGGAATCACATTTATTACTAGATCATCTGTTTTCATATTTGGATGACTGTATTTCAATACAATTGTATTCTTTGTGATCCTATGCATCTTAATTTATGCATTTAAAAATAGTATTCTGAAAAGAAGTCTGTGGGTTCCTTTAGGTGCCCAAGGTCATCCATGGCACAAAAAAAAGGTAAGGAACCCCAAATGAAGTGTGAGCTTCAGCAGAGACCCTGAGTCCCTCGGCATTGCATCCTGCACCCATTGCCCGCGTGCTATGTGGCACTCAAATATTCCAAGAATTTCAAACAAAGGAAGGCAAAGTGCCTGAAATACAGATCTATAGGATGTCTTTTCATCGTCTTTATAGACATATCACTCATCATTCAATCAATAAATACATGGTAAGTGCCTCCTATGTGCCATGCACTGGATAGCTTTAGAGATACAATTTTGAATGAGACCTCAAAAAAGACCTTCTCCCCTCTCTGAGAACATGTTTCCGAAGCTACTGTATTCCCTTGGTTTCCTATCTGCATGAACAACTTGGGGTGACCTACTTAGTTACCCACCATTTGATGTCAAGAATCCCCTTTGCTCCCTGTCAAGCTCAGCTCATTAACATAGTCCTTCACTTAAAAAAAAAATCTATAATCAGCAGGCTACCTACTTTTTATATTTTTATGGTAGAATTAAACACAACAAACTTAAAAATGGCCACTTATTCTCAGAGATTCCAAAATGGGATTGGGGGGCGGGGGTTCACTCCATGTGCAGGAAGAGGCACGAATCCGGACATAACACCCCTCCCTCATATCGCATAGCTTTCCATTACAATGCTTTCTTTGTCTGTTGGTTTTATTACCTCTTTTGCCTGAAATGTCCCCCTGCCCATTTCTCTCTTTCTTCAGGCAAACTTGAACAATGATTTACTAATTAAGAGGATGATAATATCAGCTATCATTTATAGATCACTTTGTATGTGCCTAGCTTGTTTTTAATTCCGTACTTGTATTATTAATGCATTTAATACTCCTAACTACGCTGTGGCAGGGGTTATCATACCCATTTTACATATGAAGAAACTGAGGCACAAAGAAATTAAGATATTGCTCATTGACATAGCTGGCAGATGGCAGGTGTTCCTCAATTGTCCAGTGAACATTGATGGCTACAGTGCAGGTGAGATAAGAGAGGCAGGCCTACTGCCATTGTCAGATGAGAACTGTTAGCAGCTGATCCCTCTCTTCCATGGGGGTCAGTAAAGAAGAGAGAGGCAAACCAACTTTGACTGTGTTTGGTATAGACACAAGTACCCAATGAATTAAGTATATTTAGCCTCGTCAGATAGATGAGAACACTGAGGATCAGAGAGGTTGCTTAACTTGCCTAAAATCACCAGCTAGTGGTGAGACTGGGTTTTGAATCTGAGGCAGAAATTAAAGTCAAGCCGTCTTCCTTTTCCTTTTTCCTTTTCCACTTTATTAACTAAGAGGTACCGTCTGGCTCTCAGTGTGCCTACAATGCAATCACCCCCTGAGATAGCACAGAGTCCCCCTGTTTATCCAATACATGCATCCAGCTGTTTCCTGAGCTCACAGATATGGAGGGTACCAGCTTGTCTTCTTTTTTGTGTTTGTTTTTTCCTCTAAAAGGGACTATTTTGAGTCTTGTGTCATTCCAACTTTTGATTTGGATAGTTCCACCCCCCTTATTTGCATAATGAATCACTGCCCTTGGGACTTTGGGGAACAAAAATTCAAAGCACTGTATTTAGCACATAACTATTTGCTGAAAATAGGAAAGATTCCAGTTTATAGCTCCACAGAATCAATCACTATCTGGTTGATTTCATGTGGAAGAAGCAGCCCACATTGATTGGGTGAACATTATATATTTGAAACAATCTCTTTGGCTTTGAAATGGTGGTGTCTTATAGACATGACCTCAATTCTGACAATTATCTATTTAATTGGATCAATAAAGACAGCCTATTCCCCCAAACCACTGATTCAATTAATCAGACCATTGTCAAATCTCTTCTTCTCTTGGGTCTGTGTAGACACAGACCAAGTAGCAATTTTTCCCAAGATAGGCATGGATGTCAATAAACTGTTTTTGGATAAAGTATCTGATCACTCACAAATTATACAAATCACATTGATTACTGACAAATCATAATGTTTACAGAGCACTATTTGGCTTTGGCTCCAGAGCATGACGAGGTATTTAATTAATAGCCATCGGAAATAATTTACACCATTACAATGACCAAAAAATGGTTGATTGTTGATTTCACACAGTAAATACTCTGAGACTAGCCTTGGAAATGGCAAAATAAGTGGGGGCTCAATGACAGACAATAAAATCAAGTATCTTTACCATGTTTAACCCACAAGGTTCTTGAAGGCCATGGTAGCTCTGCCTTCCATGAGGAATTGACATGTTTTTGCTTGGATAGCCAGTAAACTATGTAACAGACTTTGTTTCCCTTTTTGCTTTGACTACCAGGAAACTCAGAGCTAATACATAACCTTGTTGCATACTTCAGTCTGCCCATATGCATTTTACCTGGTGTTCACTTTTACATATATTTTACTACTTCTTTGCATATTAACACCCTAGCCCTTGTTTCGGCAAATTATGGTTCATAGGCCAAGGCCAGCCCACCAGCCTGTTCATATAACCCACCTGTGACTTGCTATGCAAATAGGGGTGTGAAAATATTTGAATCAAAACTGGCAATAACCAAAGACTCAAATGCTTTTATAAAATGGCTATACGCCCCCCTAAAAATAAAAGAAGAGTATCATTTCATGACACATGAATTTCAAATTTCAGTGTCCCTAAATAAAGTTTCATTGGGACACAGCCTTGCTCACTAATTTATATATTGGACATGGCTGTTTTTGTACTGCAAGGGCAGAGTTGGGTAGTTTCAACAATGACCATATAGCCTGCCAAGCCTGAAATATTACTGTCTGATCCTTAGAAAAAACAGTTTGCTGACCCCTGCTCTAGGCCAACTCCAATTTGTGTGGACTAGGCATGGGATAGGTGGCTAGCTAACCAGCTAGTTAACATAGAGACAAATGATTTACCTGGCCTGTGGTTAATGTTAGTGTTTACGTTATTCTTTTTAATTAAATGTTCAAAGTCATACCATCCAGGGGATCAAACTCCATGTTTTTGAGGAAAAAAGTGCCACTGTAGAAGAAATATACAATCCACTGTATCTATTTTCAGAGTATTGAGGACGGCGGCTTTAGTCATGCCAAAGCTTAAAAGGAAGTGTTAGGCCCATTGTGCCAGAAGGCATACAAGTGAACAAGGATTCCCCGGATAGAGGGGTTTGGGCATGAATGTGGACGGAGACAAGGGAGCATCGACAATGGGAATATCAAACACTGGGAAAGAGAACTGACTGATGCTCACGGCCTTCAGGAAGGGCCACTGTAACTAAGTCAAACTCAGGAATGGAAGAGCCAATTTTGGAAAGAAGAAAATAATGAGAGAAGGAGAAAAGATACAAAAATGAGAATTGGAGATTTTACTGAAATTCAGGACACATGGTCTGAATCTTCTTTAAAAGTAGGAGGTGAAGTCATCTTCTAAGCAGGACTGGGCGGGCCAAGGTGGGCCCAGAGGCCTGGTAAGAGGATAAGATCAGAAACAGCCATTCTCGCTCCTGGGAAAGAGGGTGAAGGTGAAAAGGGGAAGAGATTGCAAGGAGCAGTGAGCTCCCAAATGCGACAGCACCTCTGCTTCTCCCGGGGGAGGAACGTGTTTCAATGGAAAGGGGCGAAAGCATCCCCAATGACATGTTATGATATGCCACTGGGGTAGGAGGTGTAAGAACCTTTCTTTCTCCAACACTCAGGGCCTTTGGATATAACTGTTAGCTTAATTAGAAGATTAAAAAGACAGTTTGGAACTGGGGAATATATAGAGAACAATCTAGAGATGTGCTGTGTTTCTGACTCTCTGTGTGGAAGAGATACCAAAGCCAACTGGCAACGCAGCCCTGGGCCAGCCAGGCCCCTTCCTGGAGGCACCGACCCCCCCGTGTGCTGTCCTCTAGGAAGGGCGACTGTCATCCCAAGGAAAATAGAGAAATTAATGTTACTGAGCGCCTCCTATGCAGCAGACACTCAGGTTAACACTCAAATTCTCAAGACCCCCTAAAAGGAGAATATCTCCACTCTTTTACAAATAAGGGAAAAGGAAATTCAAGGAAAATAAAACAACTCACTGAAGGTCACCCAGCTGGAAAAATGAGGGTATTAGAAATCTGCAGCTAAAGTTTGTCCAGCTTCAAAGTCTTGCTTTCCCCCCTTAGCCGCAAGGCCCAGGTTTTCAGGCACCTTCTGTGATTCATTCCCTGCTGTGTATCTCCAGGGCCTAGGCCCATATCCAGAACACAGCAGAAGCCAGGGTAAGCACCCCACACTGTAGCAGCCCCACCGCAAATGACAGACAAGCGGACAGAAGTGTCTGATGGCCTCTGATACATCAAAATCTAGGGGACCGAGGTTCAGGATGGCAGCAGGCGCATGTCACGGTTTCCTGTCTTTCTTCCCATGATCACTTGAAGGTACCTTGTCTGGTGGATAAAACTTCCTCTTGCTTGGCACAGAGCCTTATAACGTCTTGCGGGGTGCAGCCACGGGCATTCACTAAATACTAACTGCTGGTCGGAACCGCTGGTGTAAAATAAGTACTTGTAAAAGAGAACTGAATACACGCGTGTTGAACAAAATTAGAGAACAGAAAGGAAGAGACATATAATCGGGAGCCTTGGAACCAAACAGGATCGGCCCCACCTGCTAGCTATGCACATGTGGGAAAGTGACTTCATTTCTGCCCCTGAGTCCTCCCAGCTCAGGAATTAGGACGGCAAGGTCTCTTTGAAGGAATGCCGTAAAGCATGATCAACAATGTGCACAACATCGCGGGAACCCGGTGGGTGCTCTGAGGGCAGTGCCTAGGAATGGGGTTGTTTTCAGCGTGTCGTGTCGGGGATGTTCCAGGTAAAAACATCTGTGGGACTGCAACCCTTAGAAGGATTTGCAACAATTGCTGGATTCCCTGGACCAAATGTAGCAGCATTTACATTTTTGTACCATGGAAAATTGAGGGATGATCCAGGAAAACATTGACATCTTGAGAACATTTAGAGGCTGCAGAGTGCTTTTTCCATTCTGGGACAATAGAAAACAGGAAACCATTAATAACGTGTCAGTGCCCCACGGCCAGCGGAACCCTCCCCAGGAAAGTATCTGTTGGCATAAATCACACCCCGGGCATGGAGTTCTCCAGCTCGACGTGTCATAACAACCCCTCCCACGACCACCGACTCGGGAAGATGTTGAAAACCTTTCAAATTTGACAAAACCCAGGGCCTTCCTTAAATAGGACCATCCCTTCCCTCTCTGCCAGCTCAGGCCCAACTCGCACTGCAGTGAGGAAACGCAGGCGGTCGCTCCACTCCCCAGCGGCTCTCAGAAATTGACAGTCTCTAAATTACTACCCGGGAAGCGCATCGCACGCCAGCTGACAAAAGGAGAGGAAAAAGCCTTACAGATTGTGGAGCATCCTCTTTGCCTCTCTGGGGAGGTGTTTCTGGTGCTCATGTCACCGGACCCAGAAACCCAATGAAAAATATGTGATTACAAACACCTGGGAGGCAGGCAGCCCTGGAAGGAGGAGGAGAATAAAGAGGACCCCCACCTTTCCCCGTATAGTAGGCAATTGGCTAAAAATATAAGGAGAAATGAGATAATAAAAGTAACAAATGAACCTGCAATTGCTTTGCTTCCGGGAGCTCCCATCTGACTTCAGATTGGTTCTCCAAGGCAGCGTGGGTGCCTTAACGCATCTTCATGATGCAAACCCAGCCCAGGGAAGACCAGGGCCCCGTGGCTACAAGATTTAACCCTTGGCTGACATGTGGAAACCAAAACAGTATGCGACATCCCTGATCATCAACTCGTGTGTTCATGTGCCCTTGGCAGAGATACCCGAGCTCTGAGTTACTTCACAGGGGACTTGTGTTCTGCTCAAAAAACAAATAAAACACACAGCAAAAGAAGGGGGAACTCCTGATATAAGAGTTATCAGAATTGAGGAGGGACGAGATAGGGGTAAGAGCTACTTCCTGGGGGCAGACAGATCAGGGTCCTCTCACCAAATCCAGCAAAGCCCGACTAGGATGCCAGCCATACTGAGGACAGGCGTGGGTGTTTTCCTTTTCAACCAGAGGCTCTCTCGTGTTGCTCAACGGAGGGATGCAGAGCAGGCCCTCTCTCTGCACCCTCGGGCCTTCTTCAAGCATGCAGCCTACACTCTCAGGCACCAGCTCTGCAGCCCCAGGCTGGGGGCGGCAGAGGTACACAAGCTCCAGAAGCAGCGGCCCCGGAATTGCAGGCCAGGCCAGGAGAGGAGGGTCAGGGCAGAGATGGACACTTCACGGGGCATTATGGAAAGGCACCAAGGTACTGCTGGATGGAGGGACTTCCTTTATGCCGCCCTTCAGCCCGGCTTACAGAGTGGCCCAGCTGCCACGGGCCAATGGAGGGGGTGTGACCCAGAGGAAAAGAGAACCCTAAGCCAAATGCCTGCCTGTTGTGTTTCAGGTGTGGGATCCACCAGGGAAGGAAAAATGAAGGAAGATCCCGTTTTGTGGACCGTCCAGCCCTTTTTATATGCTGTTCTTTCGACCTGGATTTCCATTCCCTCTCCATTCGTTCCCTCACTCATTGACGAATCCCAGTCACCTCTCAGCTTGGGGCTACACTGCCCAGTACAGTGGCCACTAGCCACAGAGGCTCTTAAATGAATTACAATCCAACGAAATTTCAACTCAGGTGCTCAGCTGCAGCAGTGCCATACCCCGTGCTCCACAGTGGCCTATGGGTGCGCCTTGGGCGGTGCAGAGAAAGAGACCCATCATTGCAGACAGTTCCTTTAGGGGGTGCTGGCCAGCTAGGAGCACCCACAAGGTGTTTCAGCCGCCAGCCCTGGCCACTGCGGGTTACTGTCAAACAGTAGCTAGAGGGACTCTTCAGAAATGCTGAGGTCATAAGGACAGAACGTAGCAAAGAGTCAGGTCTAGGTTAAGGGGGACTAAAGGGGCATAAAAACCAAATGTGATGTGATTTTCAATTGAATTCTGGATCAAACTGCAACAAAAGCTGTAAAGGACAGGTTGGGGACAATCGGGGGAGTCTGAATTATAGCGTGCCTGTTTGACAATATCATTGGGATATTGATAGTGTTCATTTTCTTAGGTAGGAGGATGTCCTTTTTCTAGGAAATGCCCCCTGAGGAATTTTGGGGTGAACTACTACGATGTCTGCAGCTTTTAGATGGTTTAAAGAAAAAAGGTATGGATATGTGTGCATGTGTGTGTGTGTATGCACATATAATCATATACATTATATATAAAGATCTATCATCCCATACATAAAGATATATAGACATATTTATTACACACTTATGTAGAGAGAAACAATAATAAACTGTATCTTTGTCCCTCCCCAACAAGGCAGGGCTTTTATCTCCTTTGTTCTCTGGGGGACCCCCAGGGCCTAGAGTACTCCTTCACTCACTGATTCCTCCTGGAACCCTGCTCAGGGCCAGGCCCTCCCCTCCACCCAATTAAACGGTCCTGTGGGTGTCAGGGTGAGGGCATCCCTTCCAGGTCCCTCTCCAAGCTAAGGGCCCTGGCTCCGTGCTCCGATGCCTGGGCACCCCTCGCTCAACACACACTGCTCCCTGATTCACCTGCCCCTCTCATCTTGGACATTCTCTGCCTATCTGAGTCCCCAGCCCTCACTCCTGCCTGGCACAGAGCAGATGCTCAGTAAAACCCCAGACTTATAAACAGATACTGGCCTCGTGTTGCTTTGTGTGTTTTGTTTTTTTAATCTGGGCATGAGTAACGTAGAGAGGAAATGAGAGATTTAAAGACGAAAACAAGAATGGAGGGCTAGGTGAGCTTTTTCGGGAGAGCAGCGTGCTTCATGTTCAACATGCTCAAGAGCCAATATTCTTCCATTCCGTTTTCTTCTGCAGAGGACGCTGAGGTTCTGAGAGGCCCAATGACCTGCCCAACGTCACATGTCAGTAGACATATTATCAACTTCTTCTCTTAACCTGCTTAACGCCAAATCTCAGCTCAGACCTCACTTTCTCCAACAACCTTCTCAGATGAGGTCAAACTTCCCTGTTAGGTACAGTGTCCTGAGAACCGCTCCTTCATGGCGTGTGCCCTCGCTACAACATTACATTTCTTTGCATGAGAATGTGATTGGCTTGTAGAGTGAAAGCTCTCCGAGGGCAGGCCCCATGTTTCCCCTTTGCCCACCTCTCGGTCCCCAGCCCCAGTGAGAGACGAAGGCATATGTGAACGGAGGCTCTCCAGCACCAGAGAGCCGCAGCCCAGCCTCGCGGACTCCAGGAGCCGCACTCGTCTGCACAAAAGCAGGAAGAGCTTCCAGGCTCTGCAGCTCAAATCCCTCGGAACGCGCAAGTGCACTGGCATTCACATCACATTCCTGCTTTCATCAAACAGCTCCAAGCAGTCCGCGTCGTGAGCGGCCCTTTTTAGCAGCTGAGATGATCATCTCTTAAGTCTGGAAGAGCAAGGTGGCTGCTGACACCAACCACCTCCCTCGGCCAACTCCGTCAATTCCTTTAAATAATACAAGACTTGTTTGCAATCAAGTTAAAACATGTTTAATGGCGAATAGGTCTGATCCTGAATCAGGATAATTGCATTAACGTCACGGAGCTGACTCAATACCTGGCCCACGCGGCCCGTTTTTAGAAGGTCGGGACATTTTTAGCTTGCCTTTTTGTGCCTGTGCTGCTCCCTATACAAATGCGGCTCCATTTAAAGGCACTGGCACCTGTTCAGGTCCCTGCTGGTCTTCGGGTGCAGGTGGAAGCTTGAGAGGCTGGAGGACAAAGCCTGGGACAGGTGCGGCGACCTATACTTCTCTGAGGCAGCAAACAGCTAGGTCAGCGCCTTTGGGGGAGGGGTGGGGGATGGGGGGGAGGAGGAGTGTGGAGGCAGGGCCAGGAGCACAGGGTCAGGATACAGTGGCACAGCTTGGTGTTGGAAAGCGTGGGCTCCGGAGTCTGAGGGACCCAGACCCGAATCCCAGCTCTGTCTTGTGGCCCTGGGCAAGGTGCATAATACTTCTATGCCTCTCTTTCAATATCTGTGAAATGGGACTTTCACAGTTAGATGGGTGGGCCTCATCTAATCAGGTGATCCCTGGAAAGGGACTGGGACCTCCCCGAAGAGAGAGACCAAGATTCCCCTGTGGCCGTGAAGGAGCAAATGCTCATGCTGTGAGAGCATTTATGGAGGGGGCCATTGGCAAGGACCTGACAACAACCTCTAGGAGCTGAGAGCAGCCCCCAACCAATAACCAGAGAGAAAACGGTGACCTTAGCCCTGCAGTCACAAGGAAATCACTTCTGTCCACAATCATAAGCCTCTGAAAACCCCTGGCTGACACTGCATATCGAGCCTGTGAGACCCTGAGCAGGAGACACTGCTAGCTGCACCTGGACTCCCAACCTGCGGGACTGAGAGATAATAAAGGCACGTGTTTTAGGCCCCTTGTGTGGTGATTTGTTATGCAACCATACATAGCTCATATGGTACAACGGGAGCTAACGACCTCCCAAGGTTGTCAGGAGGAGCATGTGCATGCAGAGTTATGGGTAAGGAGTCTGGACTGCTTTGAATGACTAGTAAAGGGCAGTTACTATGGTTTCCTTTCTCTATTAGCAGTGAGAGGATAAATATTGAACGGCTTTTGTATTCTGGAAAGAGCTCTCAGTTCGCACCCTGGCTTTGCTGCTGAGCGGTTATGGCAAGTTACTCCGCTAAGTCTCTTTCCTCATCGGATGACAATACCACCCAGGTTCATCCATCTCCCCTTTGATTAACCCTGCAGTGAGGTTTAAGGAGATAATAATTGCAAAGTGTTTAGCCTATTTATTAAGGTTAATGCATGCTGGTGATCACATTGACTACTCCTATCATTGCCCAGAAATTGCCTGCATTTCAAGGTGCACCCCATCCATTGACAGCCAGGGAGGGGTTCATAAAATGGCATGCTCCACAGGATGCAAGTAACAGGGGCGTGAAGATAGAACAAGGCCAAAATGAAAGTTACTTTAACTCTGACAGGGTTCCATGGGATATATTTTTAAGCTGCAAGGTTAGCAGAAACATCAGGCCTCTGAACAATCTTCTCCAATCTGCTGGTATTAGCTACCACCATTCACAGAGAAATCCCACATCAATATCAACTGTTCATTCATTCATTCATTCATTCATCCGTTCATTCAGTGAGAGCCTACCGTGCTCTAGGCACTATGTACATGTTATATCTCCAGCTCAAGACCACTGAGCTCCAGACCCATACACCCAAAGGTCTGCCAAGCATCATCTCACCACACCCCAAGCTAAATTCTCTTTCCTCCCTCTGCTTCTCTTCTTCATCTCAGTCAACACCACCATCCTCCATTCAGTCACCCAAGTTAGGATCTCAGTGTCATCCTGAGTTCTCTGCACCCACATTCCCACCCCACATCTCCACAGGGACCAAGTCCTGTGAATACTGAGCACTGAAGATCTCTTAAACTGGGCTTCTTCTCTCCATCCTCATAGCATGTCCTGAGCAAGATGTATAAGTTTCGTATGGCTGCTGTAACAAATAACCACAAACTTGGTGGCTTAAAACAACACAAATGTATCCTCTTAGAGTTCTGGAGGCCAGAGGGCCCAAATCAATTTCACAGGACCAAAGCCAGGTGTTGGCAGGGCTGGTTCCTTCTGGAGGCTCCAGAGAAGAACCCGTTTAAATGCTCTTTCCAGGGTCTAGAGGCCACCTGCATGCCTGGGCTCATGGCCCCTACCTCAAATCACTGCGACCTCTCCATCACCACTTTTCCTAATTCTGCAGCCAAATCTCTTCCTGCCTCTACTCCAAGGACCCTTGTGATTATACTGAGGGCTCGCCCACGTCATCTCCCATCTCATGATCCTTAAGTGAGTCACATCTACAAATTACCTTTTGCCACATAAGGTAACATCCATACATCCTGGGAACAAGGACATGGATATCCTTGGGAGCTATGATTCAGCCTGCCAGACAAGGCCTTTGTCATCTCTCTCCTGGCTCACTGCAAGAGCCACCAACAACCGTGCTGGCTCCTTCTCTCCAATATATCCTACGGAGAACAGCCCGGCCTGTCTAAACGCCTTTGTGTTTGCTGTTCCTTCTGCCTGGAACACCCTTCCCCATTCTTCCCAGATGGCCCCTTTCATGCTTTGGGTTCCCCAGGAGGCTCTCCCTGCTTATTCCATGTATGTAAGTCCTTCCCTTATTATTCTCCATCACAGCCCCTTTTAAGTTTCACCCACACACTTACACTCCCTGCACTGACTTCACTTGCTGACTTTCTCAATGCCCTTCACGGGCGCAGGACCCTGACAACACCTTGACTTGGCACCTCTGGCCTCCAGGGCAGTGAGACAATAAACCTCTGGTGTCTGAAGGCACCTGCTCTGTGGCACGTTGGGACGGCGGCGCCAGGACTCACACACCATGCTGCATCCTTGACTGCGGGCTGCGCTGCTCCTGCGACTTTGTCCTTAGCTTGAGTAAGAAGTGGTACTGGGGAGTCATGTGCTCCTTCTCCTCCCACAGATCAGCGAGCAGCCTTGGACTCTGGCCTGAGACAGGCTGCTAGGGCCCTCAGCTAGAGGTGGGGAGAGGTGATGCCAGGAAGCCTCGGGTCCACGGGCAAAGAGAGCCTGGGGCTCAGAGCACAGCGAGCACCAGAGAAAGGCAGGCCGAGTCTCCCTCTGCGGAGGGTGCATTGAGGGTTAACTGCTTCAGCGCCCAGCTCCCAGGCTGGTACAAAAAGGTGCAAATTTGTGCTTCTTCCTCCTTCCCCTCCCTTCTCCCTTTTCTTTTATTAAATTCCAGTGAAGGGGATAAAAACAACAATAACCCCTTTCTGAAACACAGGAGGAGACCTCTAAATGCATAAAGGCCAGAATTAAGCTGTGGAATTAAACAACCAGAAAATTTTACAAATAATAAAACCTCACCTAGGCGCAAGGCCCCGTCAAACTTAAGGAAAAACGCAAGAGCCTGCTGTGCCTTTTTATTACTGAGGGATATGGAGTCTCTAATTTAAGGCTAAATATAAAACTAAAACATACACAGCTGGACTTTCAAGTATTTTCAAAACACATTCAATACCTTCCCGTGAAACTCCCCAAACCTGGGCCGCCCTCACTTTGCACTAGTATAAACACCAGTCGGGGTGGACCGAACATATGGGCTTCAAAAGGATATTTAAGAGGGAAGAGGATCTCGCCAGCCCGGGGATCGGAGGGAGAGGAATGCCGACGTGTGCCCACAGCCGCTTGGCGCTCGCTGCCACACCGGGGCTCTAATGGAAACCAGCAGCCCCTGGCTTCGGGGCCAACGCTAACAGGGCCCGTCTCTGACCACAGCTCTTTCTGCCCCCACATACGTTTCGGCTCTGCTCCTGCACTCCGGGGCCAATGGAAAAAGTTTCAGGTCTGCCTGGCAGACGTGAATGGATTCTCTGTTATCCCAGGAATTCTCCTTGGAGGAGGTCGCATGCACGGCACGGGTCCACCGTTAGGCACGGCCAGGCACTTCTTCATTCGACTGTTACATACGGCGAGTCGTCTACATGTTAGACACGGTTCTGGGCACACACGGGAATACAGTGACTTCTGAGGCTCGATCAGAAAAGGCCAGGCAACTTCTGTGCTGCTGGACGAGTTGCCTTACAGGACTCCAATCACCCTGAGACCACTGGGCCAGAGCCAGCTGAGCCCACCCTCCCCTGCCAGCCCAACAAGGTACCAGGCATGTGAGAAACCATCACAGACCCTCCGGACCAGCTGGACCAGCCCCCTCGCTGACTGAATACTAAGTGACCCCCATGAATGGCCTCGGGGAAGGGGAGATTCCACTAGCCACGCCCTAGCCCAAGTCCTGACCCAGAAAATCATGAGATCTAACAAGACAGTTCTCAGCAGTGAATGGTGGGGTACTTGGTTACTCAGCGTTAGCTAAATGAGAGCAGCCCCGCACTGTGCTGATGACGGGAGGATGAAATGAAACCGTAGATGTCATGTTCCCGGCATCGAGTGGGCTCTCGGCAAAGGTTAGATCACGTCCCTGTTCCTCCCCGTTCCTGTGACAACCGAGTTTGATAGCCTTTCAGTTTCATTGCCTATTTTTACAGTGTGCGACGTTGAATCATAAATTACAAGCAGCTTACCCGTGTCTGATTCTCACTGAGCACTTGGTTTTATTGGGCTCTCAAAGTTAGAGAACGGCAGACGTGTCAATTGGAGTGGCCTCTGTTTGCTCCCCACGAGGAGGGTTCTAGAAGGAAGTTCTCGCACGGGGAAGGAGCGGAGGCTGGAGGGCCTTGTTCCTGACCTGTGTTTGGAGTCCCAGGGCACCCACACCGTGGCGAGCCAGGCATCTATGCCAGGATGTTTTTAAATGATTTTCTGAGCGATATCATTTTTCTTTCCTAAACAGCATGGATTTTTGAGCTCTAATGCGTTTCTCCATTAAGGAGGACAGGCAGTCTCCCTTGGCATGTTTCATCACGAAGTTATTTTTCAAATCAGCATCTCCAAGAGGTTGTATAACTTACTGATGATGAGCACATATTTTTCGAGCCAGATTGGCCTCAGTGTGAAGCCTGGTCCTTCCCCTTACAGATGGAGAGAAACTGCGTGTGTGGCCGAAACTCTAAAAACCTCAGTTTACTCCTCTGTGAAATGGGAATAAACAGTGTCTCCCCCTCCTGCTTTGCTTGTGAAGTTAAATTAGTTAAAGGCATCATGCAAAGTGAAAGCTTGAAATAATGTATTTGCTAGAATCATGATCATCATGGTTAGTTCTGAGATGGTGCGAGTTGTCAGATTTAGCAAATAAAAACACAAGATGCCCAGGGAAATTTGAATTTCAATCAACAATGAATAATTTGTTTGTACCCTATGTCTCACATATTCCACGGAACAGGCTTACACTAAAAATCATTCATCTGAAATTAAATGTTACTGGCTGTCTTGGATTCCTTATGATTAACGTTATTTACAATGACAACCCATCCCGATCCCCTGAGTATGTGGTTCCCAAGAACCTAATGATCTCCCTTTTTCTCATCTTTAATAAAATCTTACAGCGTTTTCCCCCGCTCCAGTCTCGCTGGTAATTAAGACAGGCCAAGAGGCTGCTCTAGAAGGACAGGCTGTGTAACTTTTTCTGAAGCGACACACTGCAGTTATTACATAAGCAGCTTCCTACAGCAGCGTCCTGAGCTGTGCTGTGAGCGGCTGCCTTTGTACCCTCTCCAGCCTCCCTCCATGGCCCCCCTCCCTCCCTTGCTGCCTGAGGTCTGCTCCATTTGAAGTCCCGCCCCCTCCACCATCGGCTTATTTCCCCCCCACGTAATATAGCGCAGTTTATTACATAAGTGATTTATTGCATGCACCTTAATGTATAAGGGGCAAAACTTGTTTAAAATAAATCCAACTGAGAGGATAATCTCTATGGGCAAAATGTACTTCGACTTAATTTCTCTACTGGGTATTACACACTATATAATTGCCTTAAACAGAAGCTGCACACACAAATTTAGCTTGGCACCGATATCTGGCTTCGCAGAACACTCGAGTTACATGCTGGGTTTTGCTACAAATCCTTCGCCCCACCAGAAGAAACTCGACAGCAGCCCTTAAAGAAATACTCAGCTTGATTCTCCTGCTGAGATGGGGTGGGGGAGGGGGAGCAGCTGATTGTGTGCTGGATTTGTAGGGGGAGGCCTTTGTCCTGGGACAGGAGGCAGAGCCGCCTGCCTGGGTCTAACCAGAGTCACCTTCTTCACTCCTCATTTAGAAGTGTGCTCAGCAGCAAAGAAACCCGAGGCTCCCTGGCTGGCCCCGAACGTGGGATATGTGTTCAACATTGATAGTGGCTTGCCCTTCTTTTTCCCGTGGATTAATTAATTAATGTATCCACTGACGCCTTCCTTCCGTCCGTCTGTCCTTCCTTCCACAAATACGGATGGACCTCCTCATGGGCTCTGGGGCAGTGCTCTGAGGATACCATAGTGAACCACGAATGACGCCTGAGGGGCGGGGAGTGGGCATTAATAATAGACAAGTAAGTGCCCAACAACAAACCCTGACACTGCAGTGAAGAGGAGGTGCCGGGCACTCTGAGACCTCCGTGGGAGGCCTGCGACTCCCCAAGGAAGCTGTGATCAATTACCCCAAACTTAGTGGCTTTAAACAATATCAATTTACGATCTTACTGCTCTGAAGGACGACAGACTCACTGGGCTGAAGTGGGGCTGTCAGCAGGCCGGTTCCTTTCTGAAGGCTCTCAGTGAGAACCTGATTTCTTACCTTCCCAGCTTCTGAAGGAGCCTGCAATCCTTGGCTTGTGGCCTCGTCCCTCATCTCTAAAGATGGGAACATCAGGCCAAGTCTTTTTCACTCTGCCATCTCTCTGAGCATGGCTCTTCTGCCTCCCTTTTCTCCACTTAAGGCAATTTGTGGCGATATTGGATTCACCTGAATAATCCAGGCTAGTCTCCTAATTTGAAGTAAGATCATCTGATTAGCAACTTCAATTCCTTCTGCAATCTTAACTCCTTCTTCACCACAGGATACACATGTTTACTTGTCTTGGAGATTAGGAGGGAGACAGCTTTGGGGCCGCTGTTCTATCTACCACAGGTGGGCTCTAAAGAGCGAGGAGAAAGAATATTCCAGGCAACGTCAGAAACCTGTGTGGGTGCAGCTTGGAGACCAAGTGAGAGGGTGCAAGTTCCTGGTGCTAAATGGGCCAGAGAGGTGAGCGGAGGCCAAACCAGGGGAGGGGGCTGGTCAGCCACAGAAAAAATTCTGGTCTTTATCCCAAAGGTACAAAGAAACCCTTTAAATATTTCAGCCAGGGGATAAGATACAGTGTTTAACTAAATCTAAGATTATAGATGCCATTTTTATTTTCCACTAAGAAAAAAAAAAAAGTGCTGTCAATTAAAATATAGTACAATGCTTTTTTACCACTTAGAATTTTTAGTTTATACTTATCACAAAACTCTTTAGACTTAATTAGATGTCTATTTTTGTCACAGATAACCCTCGTGCATGCAATAAAAATATAAATGAGAAAAACATGGTGAGGTTTTTCTAAAATTTCTTCACATTAAGCAAGGGTCTCTCCCCTAAATAATGTTTTAACTCTGAATCACAATGCCCATCTTCCTCCATCCACTGTCACCTAATGCGCCATCAAAGACAAGGTGAGGCAGCCTTTCCTAAAAGAATTCACTACAAAAGGCAAACCCACCGATGCTGGGCTCTCCAGCTGGCCAACCTCCTCCAGCATGGGCCAGCTCCGCCTGCCTTCCACCCCCACAACCATCCGGTTCCCAGCGGTGGAGAGCTCAGGCATTATTTCTGGGAATTCCTTAGAAGCTGTTGACTCCTCGAAAGGTTCAAGGCTGGTGCTCTTGGTATCTATGCAGAGGCACTGACAAAGCTCAGCCTTGCTGCCGCCTGCCTGGGAGTGGGTGTGGGGGGCGGGAGCTGAGAGGGGGTGTGGTCCTGAGATGTGCCTGATGAGAGATCAGAGATGCCAACATGTTAGAGTTTCAAGGGTCAGATTGGTGCTTTCAGAAGGTCCTTCGATCAAAGCAAAACTTGTTCCCACTACAAAGTATCTATTAAGGACAGTTCAAGAGTCCTTCCTTTATGCTGAGCACTGTGCCAGACATCTTCCTCCCACATCAAGTCATCTAATTCTTAGGACAAATTTTAGACGAAGGTGGTATCATGATTACCCATTGTATGTACTAAGAAACCGAGGCTTAACTACATTAACTTATCTAATAACACCCAGATCAGATCTAATAGCATCAGATGTAGAGCTAGGATTTGAACTCAGAAAGACTCCAGAGGTTACCCACTGTGCTGAATCACCTCGACTTCTCATCCCTCAGCGGGAAAGTCTTTAAAATCACGACATTCCGCAAACATGGGTGGAGCACGTTCTGTGCAGGTGACAAGCTCTGCTCTGGACCCAAGAACAAAGCACCAACAGGTCCTTCACTCAGGAAGCTGAGAGTCTAGTGGAGAAGGCAGAGAAGTAGCCAGTACTTCAATGAGATACGGCACACTGCGGTGCACTCCACACGTCCTGGCGGCACTAGCCCAAGAGAAAAATGTCCCTATTTTATGCACATTGTGCAATTTTTTCTTAAAGAATTTTGGAGGCTAAACATTAGGCTGCAAAACATTCAGAAATTCCCAGGAAGGCAGCGTGAAATCAGCATGGAAAATCTATTCTGGTCTCCATCCCATGCCCAGTTGACCTTACAATTGCTATCCTCCCTCAAGCCAGCCTGAGTATTTCCTTCTAGGGCAGTGGTCGGCAAACTTGCGGCTCGGCAAACCGCAGCTCGAGAGCCACATGTGGCTCTTTGACCCCTTGAGTGTGGCAGTATGTTGTGGAAGACCCACACTCAAGGGGCCAAAGAGCCACATGTGGCTCTCGAGCTGTGGTTTGCTGACCACGGTTCTAGGGGAATAGAAAGAAAGGGCCTAGGGAGGATGGGATGAAATGGGATGGGAGGGGATGGGATGGGACTTGATGGGAAGGGAAGGAAAGGAAGGGAAGGGAGGGGAATGGAAGGGAAAGGAAGGGAAGGGAATAAATATAAGTACAAATCCACCATACATTAGGCTTCCCGGTATGATTAGTAACACAAGAGTCAATTTTGTAGGCACCATTGAACACACACACTATTCTCCAAGTGAAAGCCAGAAACAACAAAGGCCCATGAGAGTGTAAAAACAAAGTAAAAATACATATGGGTATACAGAGATAACAGTGAACCTTTTTCTTTTTAATCTGTTGAATGTTACCACGATAAGAATGAAAACAAATCCACGCCAAGCGCCTCCTTGGTTAACTACAAACACAAACGGCCTGTTGTCTCCGAAGCTGCTGTGGGGCGGTTTGCAGGAGCGGACCCCATACTGTAAAGTGTCTGCCGGGAACGCTCACTTTGGAATCCTTTAACTGTTGATTTCAGTTTGCTTTAGGATCTCTCGGAGAAGTTGGCAGGCGCGGGGATCCTCTCCTCCTCCGCCTCTTCCCCGGAAAAAAGCTCCCCCACCACCAGGCAAACCCCTCGAACATATGTCTGCACCGAAGAGCAGAAGAGTGGAGAAACAGATGGCATAATGACTTCGGAATCTGACAGCCCGCTCTGTGGCAGTGTTTTCCGCAGACAGGACTTGCCAGAGATGCACATCTGAGCGAGGGGCTGCCAAGGCGCACAGATCCACGCCGCGCCCTCCGATCCGCGTGAGATGCTTGTGTTTGAAAACAAGCAAAATGCTTTTTTTTTTTTTTTTTTTTGCAGGAGCAGCAAGTGAGGACGCAGCTCTGCAGCATGTACGGCACATATGTCGGAGAGCGGGGAAATGTTTTGCAAGCAATGGCTCTATAAACAGTGCCTACTTTGGGTGTTTTCCATACGAGGCAGGTGGGAAGCAGGAAGGGAACAGCCGGGAGAGCTGCAGAGCAACCTGTCTCCGTGGGCTGCTGATTTTCTGTCACTGTACCTGTCCACATTTCCCTGGCTCCTTTCAGGGGAGGCGACACACACTAGACTCTCCCCGAAGGAAGGCAATCTTAATTCTCACCCAAGTGTGGATGTAAGCCGACCGCTGTCTCTTCCTCTCTTCCTCCACATTAGCAGGGAGAACAGAAAAGGGTGGGGAGAGAGGTGAAGCGGGGAAATGGAGCTAATAATTAGGGATCCCCACCCAGGGGGTAGACACTCCACGTACGAATCTGCTCACTGCAAACTGAGCACAATTTTACAGGAGGGCGGGGACGCAGGGGGTCAAGTGCAATAAAAAATTTGGCCAACGTAACGGGACTCGGAAGAGGTGAGCCTGGACTTGGAACCGGAGTCTGTCACACTCTTTCCACTTCACTCCTCTGCCTGGCACTTTCTACAAAAGGTAGAAAAGCCTCCACGTGGGCACTACATGGTAGGGAAGTGCTGCCTTTCAGGGAGCCCTCAACTGAAAGGGTTTCATCCTGTTGCTGGGATGGCTCACCTCTGCCCTTCTCAAGGTGCCTTTGTCTCCCCGCCAGTCTCCCACATTTCCAAACGGAGATGTTATTGAAAGAACATGAGAGTTTCATTAAAAAAAAAAAAAATCTATGCATGAGCTGACTTCCACTGAAGGGGCCGAGTTTTACTTTCATTTTGTCAAAAGAACTTTTGGGATCTGGATGTTGCATTTCCAGAGCCCCTCTGCTTCAATGAAGCGAAGACGTCCTTCGCTCAAAGCCACGGTGTGAGGCCATGCCAGCCTCTACCTCCCTGCAACCCACAGCCACCTCCCCGATAAATGGACCCGCTGTCACCGAGGTAAAAATGCACCATCATTTGGGAATGGCCCGACTTCGGATGGCGCAGCCTCCGGAACCTATCGCAGCACCTCCTAATTCCTTCAGACCACCTCGGTCTCCTTTCCACTTGCAATGGTGCCCCTTTCCATTTGCATTTAAAAGACAGTAAATTGCAGGGTTCATAAACATTGTTATAGTGATTTATTGGAGAGGAGAATGTCACTGCTGCTCTTCACACTTTAGCAGCCCGGAGAATCAGATGCTGGCTGCAGATGTGATCGTGCTGTCCCCATAAAGCACACAGCAACCAGCCAGTCTGGAGCGTTACCTTCTTCTTTTCTTTCCTTTTTTTCTTTTTATTTTTTTTCAAGGACAGTAGCAACTGTCTTGCCCTTAGAAGAAAGCTCATTTTAATCAGCCTCCAAGTGCCCAACTCGGGTTCCTAATTTACAGAGAACGTGGCCTGCCAATCAGCCCTGTGAAGAAGCCAGTCTTTTTATGGCCGAGGCTCAAGAAAAGGGAAGCCTCGCCTTCATCTTCCAGGTCTGACGCAGCCCTAGGACAGCCGTGCTTAGGGACCCTTCTCAGCGGTGAGCACGGACAGAACTCAGGCCGGCCACCGCGCATGGAGGTGCCGCTGTCTCTCTGTCTCCCTTTCCTAGAGCCAGGGCTGAGTGCAGGCTTGGAATTCTCTTATTTGAAAATAATGTGAGCAGAGAGGAGCTGAGGTCAGAGCATACTTTCCAGCCAGCTAAGTCACAAAAGGAGGTGCGCAGAGCCAAGACAACTGTTTATCTAAGGGCACAGTGAACAACTTGGCATGCCTCGGGCTTTGTACCAGGGGGACTGAACCCTTTCTGAGCACACTGTGCAGAAAGGCAAAGGAGAGACACTGGGAGAAAAAGAAAAGAAAGGAAAAAAAAAAAAAGGAAAAAAAAGAAAAGCTTGCACCTCATTTGCCCTTCCAGTGTCCAGGAGGGAGTATTTCTTTCCACCTTTTTCACATTATAATAATGGCTTCACAGCTCCTGAAAAGGGCCCTGGTGCAAAGGCAAATGGTGCATGACACGCGAAACCCCGGTCTTTGTCACACCAGCTCCGCTCCAAAGTCCTTCTCTGCCTTCGTTTCCCTGCCATTAACTGAGATGAAATGAGTTTTTTCCCCCTTTTGATTCCACCCCCTACTGTCTATTACAGTGTGACGCGACTGGGCTTCCTGGCCCATTATTTCAGAGAGAATTCTTTTATTCTGGTTTGGGAGTTCGCGCCTGCAAGGTTATCTGTGCACAAAGCAACGCCTCGGTCTTCGCCTTCATTTTTGAAATCTGATCTCATTGATAAGAACAAGGCCATTCGCATTGCATTTGTCAGATAAGCACCTCGGGTGCCGGAGTCATAATTTTTGTGACTTCAGTCAGGGCTCCCTGTTAAAATACGTCAACCGATAAAAATGCAAGTATTATAAAAATAACCTTTGCATCAAAAGTGTCGTCCTATCTCCTCCTCCTCCTCCTCCCACTTTTTTTTTTTTTTTTTTTTTTAAGCACATTATGTCCTTTTGCACACCAGGCACCTCCCCACACTCCGATGCCTATTTCCGGATGTAAAAAACAGTTTTTACAATGATTTTTAAAATGGTCTTGCGACTCCCATGCCATCCTCCCGCAGGCTGGCAGACGACAACAGGCACGATGGCTCCTACAGGAAGAGTCGATGCGATGCGGCTTGTCTGAAAGGGGTTTTGATTAATTTCCCTCCGATGGTCTATCCCAGGTTGATAGGTACCATGTCCTGATCACAAGGAGCAAATGAATCAAACTTAAAGGGGCTCCGTCGCTGAGCAGAGTCAGAGAATGTTGTGGTCAAGGGTCCAGTGAGCCCCGTGGTACATCCTGGGTCGGGACCGAGCTGTCAGCATGCCCAGGGAACAGTCCACATTGTTCCCACTTGGGAAGCGGTCAAATATACGATGAGTAACACCCACACCAGACAGACATGAAAAGAACCGGAGAGGCCGGTTGGCTCCATCCTGGGGAACGGGGCTTCTTGCAGGGTCTTATGCCATCAAAGCCACCCCACCCCCCCACCCTCCAGCAAAGCCACCCCCGGCCTTGGGCCAGGGAGACTGGAGAGCGTGTTATATAAATATTAGCATGAGGCAGATTGCCGGAGCCCTTGTGTGTCTCCTTCCCCCCCTGTGGCAGCCACACAAAGACGCCGGTGACAAAACTAAGAGACAGCCACAGCATGCCAAGCCGCCCGGCGCAAGGTCCTGTCCCTGTCCCTGTTCGGGCCCCGTACACCCGGGCCTGCAGCTGATAACGCTGTAATAGTCCTCCTTTGAGGACAGAGGCTCCTGCGTGCTGATTAGTCATTTATCACACCTGGCAGCCCTGCTGAACTATAATTACTCTTCTCTTATCCTGCGCACTGTCATGTCCGAGAGGAGAGGCGAGGCAGAGGCCCCAGTTAATGACACATTACCCTCTTGACAAGCACTTAAAGGTTTTATTGTAAATATTCAAGATATAAAACATCCGAGATTCCCTTTTTAATTATAAAAAGCAATTTCAGGGCCTCCCTTCCCCAACCTCGCCCCACCCCCAAATAGTAAAGTTTCGGCGCCTTATCCTCGGCTTACGGCAAACAAACTGATTTCCCTTTGTCACGTAAACTCATTGCTACAAGTTAACTCAGTATCTCTCCGCAATTATCAGACATATTGCCTATGAAATTGGTAATTTAAACACACATCACATTTCCACAAAAGTTAAATTTCCGCCCCGAAAGAAGGGGGAAATGTGCATTTATATGAAAAATTATATATGAAAAAAAAAGTCTAAAATGCGGCATAAATAGTCCGGTTTTCCTCATCAGAAAGAGTCATTGAATGATTTTTTTTTAAAGATGAGTCTCTAACGGAGGTAAAAATATATGTATATATATTTTTTCATAAACTAAAAAATTGGAAATGTGTGGGTCATTAAATCCTGATTGCCTACTTGGAAGGTTTGGACAGAAAGCCAACTTAGCATTCAGTGACTCCCGGGCTATTTTTATACCTGGAAGAGTGTTCAGAGGGCAAGTCCCTCATGGTGAGAGGACCCTGGGTGGGCCTGACCCTGACCTTCTCATTGGCTTTTGTGGGGCCATCTTTCTGTTGCATGTAGCCTTGTTGGTTGAGCGTTGGGGCTAACCTCAGCTATCTTTGCTAACAGTCTCCAGGATGGAATAATGGGGATGAGTGGGAGATGGAGTTAATATAACCTTTCCTTCTTACAGACAAGAAACAAAACCCACAGGGACACACATCGCCGCCCAGCACTCACTCACATAGGCACATCCGATGCGAGATGAGCTCATCTGAGCCCAGTTGGTTTTCACTGCCCTCCCACACTTCATAAGCACCCACATTCTTGGTGCCCGTGTGTTGGGTCCTATGTGTTTGCAAGCATCTTGTTCCCGCTGGTTGAATGTCGCAGCCAGTGAAAGCTATTGGAGCGTGGGGCCTACTGGTGTGGGATCCAGACGCCATAGTAACAGCAGGAGAAGGCACCCCAGCGCTGCTCTCCTTGGTCCCATGAACCATTCGGGTGATCTCTCCGATCAGGCCAGCTAGGTTGGTGTCCCCTAAATCCAGAACTCCTCCTTGGCTGCATTTCCAAATGCTTTAACGTAAGAGCATCGGCATCCAAGAGAAAAGAAGGCCTTTCATTGTTCAAAGGCCCATGAGAAGTTGAGGTGCAGCCAAGGGTTAAGAAAAGGAGCTGATGCAGCATTGAAAGTAGTGGGCAAGACCCAGGGAGGCATATGGCGGCCAAACCAAGGAAATGAACATATACACAGCCGACCACTCCTGACAGCCAGTCAAGGAATGGTGATGACGCTCCCCTCGTGGCATCTGAAGAGGAGACTAGCCTATGTGCCTATGTCTTTGGGATGAGGGGAATGAAATAACAGGGAGAGGATAGTGAGTCAGCAAGATGAAAAAAAAAAAAAAAAAGACTTGATCCTCGCTCTGAGAATCCTAAAAATG
This sequence comes from Myotis yumanensis, assembly GCF_028538775.1. Classification (NCBI taxonomy): domain Eukaryota; kingdom Metazoa; phylum Chordata; class Mammalia; order Chiroptera; family Vespertilionidae; genus Myotis; species Myotis yumanensis. Next base: position 19,678,026 of record NW_027223769.1, read on the forward strand.
GAAGCACCTGTGCCGCCTTGGCAGGACACTGTCACCGCACAGAACGCTGTCCAAGCAGACGAGGGGGCTGACCATGCAGAAGAGGGAGGTGAGCACACACAGAGACAAGAGAAATACTGGCACCCCTGAGATCATGACCTAGAATCCCAAGCACGCTTCCTGAACTGCAAATGCCTCACGGATAGACAGAACTACCTTTCATGCACTGCTGATCTTCAGTGACTAGCACATGGTAGGCACATAGGTTTTATGAATGAAGGAATGAGAAAGGAGATCCCTGAAAAACGGGCAGTGCACTAATACATATGTATTGGATTTCTTTGTGGCAGGTATTGTGGGAATAAAGGAAACTTAACTGAGGTGATCCCAAGGCCCTGGGGTCCCCAGGGACATGAGCCTGAAGTGGGTGATGATGGCGCTGAAGACAGAGATGGGAGGTATAGCCATCTGCTGAATGGTGGGCCAGGGATTGTGACAAGCTCTCTAGGAGGCTAGCTCTTTCCATCCTTGTTGGATCTTCACATCGGCACTCAGAGGTGTTCATTTTGTGGCTCACATTGTACAGAAGAGGAAACTGAGGTTCCAGGGGTAAAAGAACCTGCCTCAGGCCCTGCTGTTGGCAAATGGAGAAACCCGGATGTAACATGGAATCCACAATCCATGCTCTTTGCTCCAGGTCCTGCTGCCTCTTATCACCACATAATGTGGGATGGAGGAAAAACCATCTGAGGAAAGGTTCAGGGTGAATTCTAAGCATAGTGGGGAGGATTTCTCCAGATTTCTTCTTTGATTCTGATTTCAGAGGCTGACTCTGCTGTCACCGACTTGGTCGAGTTGGAGTCCTTCCTCTCAGGGCTCCATCTCCACTTCTCTTTGGAAGCTGAAGGCTGCCATGCGTTGACTTGTCCCCAGAGCACCCTGCTCTTTTCAAAGGCACTTTATATAGCTAATGATAACCGGGATCCAAATAAGCTGTCCTTCCTAGGTTTTTGGTCTCGAGACAAGCTCCCCTTGAGGTTTGCTCCCTTTTCTCAGCATGACACCTCCCTCTCTTAAGGGAAAATCACTCACACTATGTTCATCACCTGTGTTGTCTCCTTTTTAAAAATGCTAAGTGAACACGGAGACAAAGGACCAGAAGGACTGCGACAGAAGCTCCACAAGAGAGTGGAGAGTCCTAGCAGGTCTGTGGGTCTGAGACCAAATGTTGCCCGCCCTTCCTTCCTTCCTTCCTTCCTTCCTTCCTTCCTTCCTTCCTTCCTTCCTTCCTTCCCCTTCTCTCTCTCTCTCTCTCTCTCTCTCTCTTTCTCTTCCTTTCATTCATTTTCTATTGGACCCTGGGCTGTACACTAAACCATCCCACATCTTGGGTGGTGATGGAATTACCCTGGGGCTCTGGGGGCTCCCCAGTGTTAACAAAGAGCTGTTGTCAGTGTGATGTGCATCTTGGCATTGATAAAACGCACTCCACAGTGTTTGTAATAACACAGCTGTTGACCTTTAGTAGCTCAGGATTCTGAAAATCCAATATGAAGCTGGACAGTCTCCTTTCCCCCAGAACTAGGTCAGCCAGATTAGTTGAAGCTCACTAGGCTGTGGATGAGCCTTTCTCCATTAGGCCTCATGGAAAACAGAGCCAGGAACCAAAAATCGTGGGGCAGAGGGGGAAGTGAAGGCCCTTGGTCTGGGAGATCAGTCAATTGGTGTCAATATCTTAGTCTCTCTCTCTCTCTCTCTCTCTCTCTCTTTCTCACTCACACACACACACACACACACACACACCCTCTGTCCTACTTTGCTTCCTCCTTTTCAGAGTCCCTACTTCCTCTCCAAACACCTTTTCTGTTATCCCCTCTACCGATCAGTTTCCTATGTCCTTCTTCCCCATCAGTCTTCTTTGCAGAGTGTCCCAATTGAATGCTGAATGCACAAGACTTCTCTGTTTCAGTATTTATCTCCAGCTGGAAATCTCGTTCTGCGTTTCTCCGTTCAAATCCTTGAAAGCTCAATACCATGGCATGGCACCTGACCAGTGGGGATGCCATTTACAGTGGGGACACGGATGCCCAGCCGAAGGGCAGGTGTGGGTTGATTGGCTGGATGAAATCTTTGTAGTACTGCTAAGACCTTGCAGTGCGGTCTGGTTCCATTAGGCACATTCTATCTCAGGAATCGGAGCAAGCAGAAGAGAACTCATCAGACTTAAGTTAAAGTATTTAGTTCATGAGACTGAATGAACCAGACTGAAAAGAAGGCTTTCCAATTGGATCAGAATTCTTAGAACCACTCAAAGAGGAATGATGGTTAGCTGTTGGTGATGCCCAAGATGGAACACTATTTCTGATTGGTTATAAATTTGAGAAATACACAGGGAAGGACCTGTATTCACAGAACTCTCAATATACCAATAATTATGTTAATTAAGCCCTCCCCCCAAAGAGAGTCACTGTTAGTCCCCAAACTCTACAGATTAAATGACTTATTTTGTGATCATCAAACTCAGCACCAATAGCTTCTTTTACAGAGTACCCAGGCAATGCTCCAGGCTAGTTCCTGATCAGAAATAAAACCCTTTACACGAAGCTGAAAAGAACCACATACATCTGCTTTGCCAAACTGCCCATCGGGGCTTGTGTTTCCAGCCAGGGAAGTCACAAATTGGTACCCAGGTATCGACATGCTGGCCCTGGTGACAGACACAGGATCAGCTGAGAAGCAACAGGCGAGGAGTAGGGCAGAGACCATAGCCCACGGCTTTCTCTCTGGGAAGAAGCTAACTTGACAGCTGTAGGGGACTCTTCATTCTGCCTTCCAGGTTCATCCTCCACCCTTTTGTGCTCTGGTCCATGCCTGGGAAAGTGGACCACTGTGATCTACATCAGGGGTCCTCAAACTATGGCCCGAGGGCCACATGCAAACACAAATATTGTATTTGTTCCCATTTTGTTTTTTTACTTCAAAATAAGATATGTGCAGTGTGCATAGGAATTTGTTCATAGTTTTTATTTTTTAAACTATAGTCCGGCCCTCCAACGGTCTGAGGAACAGTGAACTGGCCCCCTGTTTAAAAAGTTTGAGGACCCCTGATCTACATCAATGAGTTGCTTTTACCATCTGGCTCCTAAGTGGGCTTAAGTAATAGGGAAGAATGTTAAATATCCTAGGACCTTTCCTGGGGAGACAAATGAATCAACACAGGTGGGCTGAATTCCTCAACCAAAGGGATAGCTCCTGCCAGGTGTCCTCTCCAGCCAGATGCCCTCACCTGGCTCCACACCTGCTCCCTCTCCTTACTCCGACAGGCCTAGGATGGTAATAGCCACCGCCATTACTGCCCCTGGGAAAATCTCTATCTCTCGTGATTGCTCTGTCCTGACCCCACCTTCATAAACAGTCTCGTTATTAAACGCTCTTCGAATTACCCTGTGGGTGTGTCAGCTCTTCCCTGCCGGACTGAATGACACTAATACAGAAGGGACAGAACGGGCCTCTGACTTCATTCAGACCTGCTCTTAGGAGCAGAGCCCGCTGCACTGGACGTATGCAAATACGGGAAAGTCCTGCTGGGAATTTTGGGAGAGTACATTTTTAGAGAGTTGCCGAGTTCAGCAGCCCAAGAAGTAAAGGACACAGACTTCGGGCCAACATACGGCAGCTCTCTCATTAGTGCGAAATGAATTCACTCTACTTTGCTTCTGCTCATGGAGGGCCCCGTACTGAAATAAAGACATATGTGCCGTCACACTAAAAGCATCTTGAAACATGAGGCAGCATAAGAAAAAGTCCTTGAAGAGGCCTTTTCCAATTTTTCTCAACCCATATGTTTGATAGGGAAGCTCCGAACTCTCACTAGAACAATGGATTAAAAAATGAGATACCCTCCAGTTTCGCAATCCATTTGTTTCATCCTTTCAAGATGAAACGGGGATAAAATAAGTTGCAAGGGTTCCAGTGTGAACAAACTTGAAAAATCTTGCCTTTGCTGGGAAAATATTTTAATTTTCAAATGCATTCTAACCTTCTCTCACTACAAGGTAGAAAAATACCACTGTCAAAAAAAAGCGGGGGGGGGGGGGCCCTCACATGTCAAAGATCAGGTTGCCCAAACACAATAAATTCAGCGCTAGATTAATAAGCACAAGCCACTTTTGAATTTACTCATCTTTTGGTTTGCGACATAAGAACATAAATCCCAAAGAGCCTCTGTGCTTTCAGAAATAGAAACTACAGCTATTGGAGCCCAGTACTCAGAATGCCGTCCAATCGTGCTGACGGCTGCACTGGAAGAACCGTGGTGGGCTGTCCTCTAGGAAAGCCCAGAACCACTTGGCCGTGGGTCCTCTCTACTGAGTTTGGGATGAGGGTACCTTGACTGTGCCCCCTGGCCATCCCTTTTGAAGAACCTTGGAGCGTGACCTTAAAATACTGTGCTTTGCTGAGTCCCCGGGGTCAGAGGGCATCTCTTGTCCATCCTGAAACTCTCATGCCTAAACAATGGGTGTTATCAAAGAGATATCCACTGAATCCCTGGGCAATTAATCTTTAATTTAAAAAAATAACATTACTGCCCTTACTGGTCAAAATAAAGATTCTCACATTACGCTGGTGTAAAAAAACAAACAAACAAAAAAAAACCAGCAACATCATAATAGCATTTTTTTTTAGAATTTCTTCTGGAGAAGTCAAGGGATGGTAGACAAGCTCAGCACATGGGCTGACCCTGCTCAGTTGGTCACAGCTTTGTGGAGCACTGAATTGACTGGGACTAGGGAGTCATGTCCATGCTGGGGAAGAAAGGAGAGTACGGATGAGTTCATGATGTCTGCCAGGGACCCAGAATTGGGGGATGATGGCAAATAGACCATGAGTTCGCCATTCCTGTTCTTATTTACCCTCAATCTCTGCAGATCATGTATATGAAACCATAACAAGAAAATTCACTAAAATGCAAAGAATGGTGAAATCAGCACAGCCCCAGCCTATTTAAGGTATTGTGGGCCTGCAGTCTAAAAACAGAAACCAGTTCATGTCCAAACCAATTGTTCTTCGTGGAGCACAGAGAGCGTATTAGGAATGTGCCTTCAGAAAGCTCTGAGTCAGACTGTATCCTCCAGGTGACTTTCAAAACTGTAGGTCTGGAAGCGTCTCTACCTGGGGCTCCTTTGTAAAATTGATTAACTCTTCTCAATAAGTTTTTCTATCACCCCAGGTTGAAAATTGCAAGCATGTTGCATATGTAAAAATATAAATGTTTGACTCATCTTGCCTGGGGAAATGCTGACGAGGCCAGGGGTGTGTGCTCCTGTTTGGGTAAATGTCTCCCTCAGCCCCAGTTAATCCTGACGTTTCCCCCGTGTTCCCCTGCCACCTTAGATGAGCTTACACTGGCTATCCTTCTGACCCTGGGGTGCCTCTCAAATCCACTCCTCAAGGAGAACTGGAGGTCAGCATGATGCGTGTTTGGCTCTGAGCCATGACCTTTGACACAGCATCCGCATCCCTGGGCCAGTCAAGGTCTCTGAATCAGATGGATCCTGGCTGACTGAACTCAGTATCAGCTGCCACTTCTGCGCTCCCGCTGGAGCGGTCAGTGTTCTGATGCGCAGGTCCGGATAAATCACGTGCCTGCTCTTGTGTGCTGTCTGAGCGACTCCCAGAAGTGACTCCCAGCAGTGACAGGGGAATCTGCTCCAGCCAGAGATGCGAAGGGACCAGAGGCACAGGGACCTTGACACTGTGATTAGCCCCATGGTGTTGACAAGCTGCATTTAAGACAATACAGCACAACACCTTGCATGCAGGTGACACAGACGTACAGGTGAACTGTGCCTCTGTCCTGACATAATGCGCTGTGACAGGGTGACAGAACAGAGCATTTGGCATGGAAAACCCCAGGATCAACAGGAAATGGAGACCTCTCTGGAGGTAAGTCCTGGCAGGAATCACATGTGGCTGCCATGAAATCCCCTGCTGCTGGGGCTGAACTCATCTGCAATTCAGCAATTCTGAAATCCCCCCAAAGTCCCAAATATGGGTGCTGGAGCTTGGCTCCTGATGGAGCAGTGGTGGACGGGTCTGGGGACTCAGAGGAACTTGGATCTGGGCCAGGGTCTTTCTTTGTGCCCAAATATCAATACATATTCTGTTAAAATGGCAAATAAAACCAGACTTCGATAGATGAGCCAATTTATAAAAAAAAATGCCAAGCTGTCCCTCCACTCTCCACATGACACCTTCTTCCCCATTTTTCTCCTTTCTGTTACATGCCCTGTACACACTCATTACCCCAAATCCACTTAGCAGTTGACAGACACCACAGTGGAAATCATGAAAACAGACAAGGAAACTCTGACCACTTCTGAATATTGTTATAAAAACACAAAAATGTGTGTTATATTTTTGTTATTGTTGTTAATGCTCACCCAGGGATATTTTTCCCACTGCTTGTTTTGTTTTAGAGAGAGTGGAAGGGAGTGTGGGAGGGGGAGAGAGAGCGAGCTAATGAGAGAGAGGAGGGCAAGGAGAGAAGTGTGGATGTGAAAGAGACACATCAATTGGTTGCCTCCCACACACACCCTGACCGGGGCTAAGGAAGGAACCTGCAAACCAGGTACGTGCCCTTGACCAGGAACCAAACCCAAGACCCTTCTGTGCGCAGGCCGACGCTCTAACCACTGTGAACACTGGCCAGGGCTGTGTGATATTTTTGATAGAAGGATCCTGAAGGATCCTTATGTTGTTAAATAAGCTGGTTGTGTCAGCAACTGATCACCCATGGGACCTTTCTAGCCTGCCGCCTGTTTCTGTAAATACAGTTTTATTGGCACACAGACATGTCCAGGAATGGATTTGAGAGGCACCCCAGGGTCAGAAGGATAGCCAATGTAAGCTCATCAAATATTGTCTATGGCTGTGTTTGTATTACAATGACAGAATTGAATAATCACAAATAGAGACTGTGTGTCCCACAATGCCTAAAACAGGGGTCCTCAAACGTTTTAAACAGGGGGCCAGTTCACTGTCCCTCAGACCGTTGGAGGGCCGGACTATAGTTTAAAAAAAAACTATGAACAAATTCCTATTCACACTGCACATATCTTATTTTGAAGTAAAACAACAAAACAGGAACAAATACAATATTTGTATTTGCATGTGGCCCGCGGGCCGTAGTTTGAGGACCCCTGGCCTAAAATATTAAGTATTTGGCTCTTTATAGAAAAAGCGTGCCAAGTCCTGACCTCGAGAGTGCTGCCTTTGGGTGGGGACTTCTAATTTACCCGTTAAAGCTCCTAAGAAGTCCAAGCTCTGCCATAGATCAGCCTTGTCCAAAGGCAAACATGGCACAAGAACAGGTGCCATATGGTTATACTGGATTCATTGGGAAAAAAACAGAGAAGGCACAACTCTCAAGTAAGATAGGATGCTTCACCAGTCCCATCTTTCTGTACTAGCTAAGATAACCCTAACAGCTATAAGGGATAAACTTCAAAGTCACTGAAGCTTAAAACACACAAGTTTATTTTTCATTCCTATAAAGTCCTATTGACCAGAGGGAGATGGGCTCCATGAAGTGATTCAGGGATCCAGGCTCGCTTCATCCTGGGTCACATTCCATTGGTTAGAACTCAGTCACACTATCCAATCTAACAGCAAGAGAGTCTAGGAAATATAATCTAGTGTGTGGCCAGGAGAAAAGGGCAACAAGCGGGTAGACATTTAGCTACATGACACATTCCAAGATCCTAACTTGCCTCATCCCTCCTCCCCTTGCTCCTCCTTTCATAACATCATGGTCTGCTCTATCTGAAAAGAGGGCACAGGTATGATACCTGCTCAGTCTTCACTGATGGATACATAATGTGTTATCCTTCCAAGAAGGAAATCTATCTTAACAGAAGATGGTGTGATACTCAACTCAAAAATGATGCCTGTGTCAAGCATGTTAACTTTCATTCTATTTGCTATGTGTTAAGGATCTGTTCTGGGCAAATATTTAGTAGACTACCCGTTTAATAAAACACAGAGGCAATTTCCCTATAATAACAAAATTATTATAGGTTTTCAGTGTTGCCCCTTTGCATAGTGTTGGTCATAATTGGTACTTTTGATGCTAACTCCTTGATTAGGAAATGAACTCAATTCTAACATTTTATAACTTGTTTTGTTAAGTGTTTTCTAAAAATACACTGAAGCCACATGTGTAAGCTTCTTGTATCAGGTTGGCTTAAAGCAGTCACCTCTTGTAACAGCACTGCTCCAGGCAGTTTCTCCCCAGGACACACCTGCGACTCTTCAACTCTACAAGCCACTCCATAAGATTTGGCCTTGGCCCATCTACTTTAGGGGGGATAATGAAGCAGATCCATCACTTACCCCTCACTTGGGAAGAATCAGCACAATCAATTACAACATTCAAATCTTTGGCAGTATAGATATTAGAATAGCTAAGCAACTTTGAAAAAGGAAAAAAGAAAAAAAAAAGGATGCCATCCACGGAAAGAACCTAAACCCAGGAATGAGGAAGCCCTGGTTGCAGACCCTGCTGTCCCCCAGTTCATTGCAGACACTTCTGTCCTTTACCCTATATTTTTCTATTTAAGTATCAATAGTTTAGGCATCCATGGTATATCTTTCAGCTCTTTCTGACTCTTTGATTCTGTAAAGAAATCCCTGTTACTGGAGTTTGATGTCTCAGAGGAAGATAGATTTTAGAAAGCCATTCTCAGCCCCAGTCCACAAAAATAAAATAGAAGTGAACTTCCAGATCAGACTCGGGCTACAAGAGAACCCATAGAAAATATTTTGCAAAGAAAAACAAAGGAATATATTTTCCTGCAGCCAAAGGCAACGATAGCCCTAATTACTGCTTCTCCAATTGCAAATGGCTTTATAAGCAATCTGCTCAGGGTAATTTTATTAGTTCAAGCACTGTTCACAAGATCACTATGAAGAAATCAAACTTTGATGAAATTAATTTACCCATCACAGGAAGAATCAAGGGACGCTCAGGAGAGTATTCCTTTAATAAATAAAATGTATTTGAGAAGAGAATATTATGGTAATCACTACTTCTTAATGCAAACTTCTTTAGGGTTTGCAGTTTCAAATGCATGTCTTCTCCTAACTAAATAAACATACATATTTGAGGAGCCCAGTCTACAATATTAACAGTCCTCCTGCACCAAAAATATTAGTCTTTCCCTCCTTTTCTGCCCAATTCTGTCAGGGAGCCGCAGAGCATACAACTGCAGCGCCTAGCTAACCATGTAATTGATAACTCCCTACCCGGTTCACTGTGGGAATCTGTCAGTTCAGGTCTAAAGATACATACACACTACGATGAAAATGAACTTACACAAGCCTGTCTGTGGGCCGGGAAGGGCCTGAATGCAGTCGACATTTCGCTATTTAATTGGTTGGGGCCGGTTTACCAGCACACCCGTGTATTCCAGCAATGGCTCGCTGTACTCTGACTCTTTTTGACAGACCTATTTAGTGAGGAGGAGGTATTTTTTCCCCCAGATAATTGCTCAAGATCATGCTTTCAAAGTCAAAGTGATTCAAACTTGCCTGTCTATATTTTGCAAACACACAGTTGGAAGGAATGCAAATTCACATTCCTATTTCTCAGGCGGACGCACTGCACCATCAGGGCTGATATTTTGTTTTGTTTTTTCTCCTCGGAGCAAATGAAGGAGAAGGAATTCAAACCCCACAGAACTTAGCCATGGCCTGGCGTCACCTATAGGGGGCCAGGTCCTGCAAGAGGACACATGTTAACCACCATAGGTCCAGCGCCCGTCAACAAGAGATGTTGGATCTGAGATGCCCCATTATCAAAAGCTGGGGCTCTCACTGTCTATGAGGGTTTCTTCAGCAGAGCAGAGGGCTGCAGGGTTGAAGTCCATGGATGTCTGAAAGAGCCATTTAACTGTGAGGTGGCATGTGGCATAATGGGCAGAGCAAGGACTTTGAAATCAAAGTATCTTCAGTGCAGTCCAGGGAAATTACTTCATTCTTCTGCTCTTCAACATAGAAATAGCCGGTTCTAGCTATCCCTCAGGCTGTTTTGGACTTGAATGATATTCAGGATGAAAACCATCCTGAAAGCGGTGGGTGCTGCATAAACATTTCCCTGCATTGTCTCTGCTCCCTCCTCTCTGCTTGGAAGACCCCACTGGAATTTCTTCCCTTAGGCGATTTTGGATCTTCACATAGAGATCATGAAATGGCTCAGCATTAGCACACACAGAGAAATCCTAAAGAAGGAATGAGGGAACAGCCTGGGAGGTGTGGGCAAAGCCATTTCTGAGGGCTAACACACTCAGGACGCCATGCAGACCCCATGCAGATTTCAGGAAAGCCCAGTGGCACAAGGTTCTCCCAGTTAGAAGGGGGGCTCAGCACCAAGCCATGTAAGTCCACGGGAACAGCTTTCATGAGGCTGGAGGACTCTGGAGAGCACTCTTGCATTACAGACAAAAATACCCATGACCATGGAGCAAATAGCTCCTGTCCACAGATCTACACACAAATCAAGAAGCAGAAAGTGGGACCAGTCCTGGACCTTATATAACCCTACTGCGACATTTCCAAAACCATGACATAACATGACCCTTCCCATTGTGCAGTGAGCTCAATCCTTTTAAAACTAAGGAGGACTTTCAAGGTAGTGCTCTCCTACTTTTTCTTTTTTTGATGACAATAAACTCTTCGGCAAAATACTTATTTAAAAGACAACACGTTTAGCAGCTAAACCAGGACCTCTGTCTCCTTAGGAGAATTGAGCTGAGTAAGTAGATCTGGTCCTACTTTCAAGGTCAAAATTCTGATCCTGATTTGAAATGTCATGTGTGGTTCCCACAACTCTACCTATCGGATAATTAGACACATTGTTATCCCCATCATCAGGGTATCCAAATAGGATCCTGTGGGATGGCGCAGGTAAAAACGCTTAGTAAATGATGAAATAAATAAATAAATAAATAAATAAACTATTAGTATTTTAATTGAGGCTGGATTGCCAGGCAATCAATTTAATTAACTGCAGCACAATTAATTGTGAAAACTGAGGTTTGACTCAGATCTTGCCAATTCAAGTGGCATTGTGCAGATTTGGTTACAGCCAAGAGAACTAAAATGACCTAGGGACACTGTTGGAATAAAATTAGCCATGAAAGTGTTTAACTCAAACAAAGTAATGGAAATGCCAAGGGAAATGAGTTGTGTTTGTCAACCTCTGCCTCAGTTTCTCCATCTGTAACATGGATCTAACGTGACGGACTTCATGATGAAGACTGACAAACTAGATGATGGTAAAGAGGAAGGATAATTATAGTTCCACATGGATTGGGGTGGGAGTCTGAGGACAGGGTGGCCCGTGTTGACTTATCCCACTGCCCTTCCTCCAGTCACCAATCACATATTTGGATGAAGGCAAAGTCACCAATGCCATCGTCCAGAAGCCATGGTCTGCCTGGGACCATCCCAATTCTTCAGCATCTGTGTCCGATGTACCTGAGTCATCTGCGGAATGGGATCCCCTCACTTTAATTACAGGAGCTCCATATGGCACATCGCTATTGCAGGGCTGGTTGGAACCTTCGTGCAACCCCTACAGCCTCAGCCAGCTCCTCCTGATTCTGGGGTCTTTTCACCTTCCCCTAATCCATTCCTGAGCAAAAGCTGGCGGGAAGGGGCACTGTCCACCACAAAGTGGCCACAGCATCAGAGCAACTCCAGGAAGGAGCTCACTTACCCTGAGACAGAAGCATACTCCCATCTTGTTGTTGATGGTCGTCATTGTAGCAGCTTTTACTTAGAGTCAAACCAATTCCTAACTAATATGATACAAGGGGAGAAAAAAGACTAAAAGGAAATAAACTAAAATACAGAGCTTATGTCTGGGTGATGGAACCAGAGACGGCTTTTCTTTTTTAAAAATCTCTGTGTGTGTTTTCTGCTCTGTGTTTTCACATGTTCTATGATATGGATTCCTCTTTTAATTATTGTGAGACAACCCATAATGCATGTAACGTAAAACAAAATGAGCCTGAGCAGCATTCTAAAGGAAAGATACAAGACAGGAGTTCTGAGCAGACACGAATGAAGATGCAAGCAGACGCTTACATCCTGATCTCATTCCATCAGCTTGAAGATGTAGGGAGAGAGAAGGTACAAAAGAGATCAAAATGTACCTAAGAAAATAACAAGCACTGGCAAGGATGTGGAGAAACTGGAACCCTTGTACATCGCTGGTGGGAATGCAAAATGGTGCAGCTGCTGTGGAAAACAGTTTAATGGTTCCTCAAAGAGCTAAGACAGGATTACCATGTGACTCAGCATTGGATGTATGCCACTCCTAGGTCTATAGCCGAAAGAATTGAACACAGGTGCTCAAGCAAATATTTGGTCATAGCAGCACTATTCACAATCACCAAACTGTGGAAACAATATAAGTAACCACCTTCGGGGCTCCAGTCGCGCAATCGGTTAGCGCGCGGTACTTATAAGTAACCACCTTCGGAAGAACAGATAAACAAAATGTGCTATGAAAACACAATGGAATATTATGCAGCCACAAAAAGGAAGGAAGCAGGAATACATGCTACAACCTTGATGAACCTTGAAAACATGCTAAATGAGAGAAGACAGACACAATGGTCCCGTATTGTATGATTCCTTTTATGTAAAAGATACAGAGTAGGCAAGTTCATAGAGACAGAAAGCACTTCGGTGGCCTCCAAGGGCTGGGAGGAGAGGGGAATAGGGAATAATGCTTAGTGGATACAGGGTTTTCTGGTGAGGGGATAATATGTTGGAACTAGACAGAAGTGGTAGTTGCATACAGTTGTGAATGTACTAAATGACATTGAATTGTTGGCTTTAAAATGGTTAATTTTATGTTATATGAATTTCACCTCAATTAAATTGGGGAGAGAGGGGGCAAGAGAAAGAAAAAAATGGCCCTGAAGTTTCCTTGCATGTGTGCATGTGTGTCTGCTGCTGCTGTCCAGAAAGAACTCATCCAGAAGGAACCTGGGGTGAGGGAAAGATGGGAGTGTGTGTCTGTCACGGGGACAGGAAGGGGGTCCTGCAGGACAGCCAGGGACTCAGGCACCACCCGGAGACCCAGCAGCCTGTGCTGCACTGACCTGCCTTGCCCTCTGTTGGAATTTTCCTTCCTCTGGGCATTTCCCTCAGCTCAGTTTTCACCATTTCCTTCTTCTGCTCCCTCCCTCTTACCTCTCTTGTTTATATGAAAAGTGTACATTAAGCCCCTCAGAAAAAAAAAAAAAGGAATGAAAAATTCCCCCAAATGAGGACCTGTGTGGAGAGGAGGTCCCTGGTGGGTTTTCAGGGAGAAAGAAAGTGTGTGTGTGGGGGGGGGGGGGGGGGGGGGCAGGTTCATAACTAATCTCCTTTGGCTTCTGGAGTCTGGTTGGTTTGGGGGGCAGGAAGAGGACCACCCCAAGCACTTTTGTGTCCTAAAAAATCAGGTAAATAAATATTACCTGGAGGATTTCCCGGCCTCTGAGATCCCTCCAGGACTCTGGAGTCAGAGGCCCGTGCCTTAGTGACAAACGCCACCCTTCCCCCCTCCCTGCTGAGCCCCCACCACTCTGAGGAAGTTCTGCTGGAAGGAGTCATTCAAAACAACCTCTCGACTCAAAGATGGATGGGCACCTGACATACCACTTACAGGGCAACGAGGAGGATGCAGCAGCTCTTGGGAGAGTGCCTGAAGGCACCACAGGCATTGCGGATGGATGTGTGCGGGAGCTTCCAGAAACACCCATCCTCCCAGACCCGAGGAACTCCTCTGGGGAGCTGGTGTGCTCATCCAACAGAGCAAATCACACAAAACAGAGTGTGTGGAGTCTGGGCCAGAGACTCCCCTTTGGGTGGGCCGAATACAAAGGGAACGGCATAGGGCGGGGCTTGGGGGCTTATACTCAGGAGACCTCAGCTCTCTGGCCTGCACATTGACCTCTGACCCAGGCGTTAAGGAGACACTGTCGATGACAGCACTAACATTGGCCTTATGAAAAGTATTTGAAGCAGAAGTTGCCATACAGAGACCGGGTGTGGCAAGAGAGGAGCAATAGCTTCGGAGCAGCCGTATGCCCTGGCGTTGTCTCTTTGTACTATTTTATCTCAAGCCACACTCATCCAGAAGCCAGCTGATGGGTTGAGCGTTAAGGCCTGGTGATGCTGAGGCCACGGCCCTCACAAGTTGGGGATCCGACCTCGAACCTTGGTCTCAGGGATCCTGGTTGCATCCCTGAGACTGAGGTGGAACTGCAGTGAAGGGACCAGGCTCTTTGTTCTGCATCAGCCACCCATTCTCCGCCTCCTGGGTCCCTTCTTCAGAAATTACTTGCCTCTGTTGGCTTTCCAGGCTGCCTCCATCCTGCGTTGTGTGGCTCTGTTAGTCACAGGCCCACGCACATCACCTGCTCCGGATCTGAGACTGGCCACACAGCTCTGGGTGCTGGGAGTGTGTGAAGACCTGGCGTGTCAAGAGCAAAAGCAGCCTCATTTGGTTCTCATTTCAAAACTACCTGAAAATGAAGATCAGAAAGAAGTAGGTGTGTTTTGCAAGATGCTGGCTAGATTAAAATGTGCAGGGAGCTTTGCAAAGAGAAAAGCCCTTATTCATTCAGTTGTTTATTTGTTCACTCACGCATTCACTCCGGGCCAGGAACTGTGCAGGCCATCCAACGATGAGCAAGGAAGACACAGTCTTGAAATGTATACTCAGGTGGAACAGCGTCCCTTAATGTTGCTGGAGCCCAGCGCAGGGGAGCTGACTAGATGCACCACTGAAAGGAAGTGGCATCTCCAGAGAGCGGTTTCACAAAGGTTCCCGAGAATTGGCAGCTAAAAAGGCAGGAGGATGTCAAGTGAGCAAGGGTGGCAGGGCACTGGGTGGGGGAGCGGCTGACGGCTGTGGCTGCTGACACAGCTGGAAGAGGGACCTTACAGAGCTGGGAGCCCCAGGCTTACCACATGGCTGCCAGGTACACTTGTCACCTACATAATCTTATTAACCAATGTCACCCCCCCAAATTAATTTAAAACATAAATAAAAATAAAAGATGAATCCCCTCACTACATTCCCTTGCTCAAAAACTGCCTATGGCTCAGAGCTACCAGTGGAGGAAGTGACTCCTTTGGGAGGGGGGTGAACACTGGTCCTGGGGGTGGAGAAGGTGGGAGAGTGAAAATGCTTCCCCTTTTACTGTGTAAAGCACAGATACACAGACAGTATGAAAACAGATATGCAATAGATCTGGGGCATTAAAATTTCAGGAAAATCATATGAAAAGGCTCCTGGGGCTGGGAGGCAATAATAAAATAAAGGATTGAGAACCACGCCAGGGTTTCGCCTGATCCTCAGGACTGTCCACATCTGGGCCTGGATCATTCTTGGTGCCAAGAGCGATCCTGCACATTGCAGGGTGCTTAGCAGCAGCCCTGGCCTCTCCTCCTGCCCTTCCGCCAGAGCTGTGACAACCAGCCATGTTCCCAGCACCGCCTGAGGTCCCCGGGGGCACAATTGGCCCCAGTTGGGAACTCCTGAATCAGATGAGGTCAGTCTTACACGTGCTCACTGAAGGATAACTATACCATAAAGCTTAACCGTTTTTGTTGTCTTTTTGTTTTTGGAGGGGGCCCTTTTACTGGCAGCAATAAATTCTGAGGGCCAAGCAGGTCTAGAGTTGCATGTAGAATAATAAACAAAAGGAGGGACCCAGCCATGACAACATCCTAGGCCTTTTGATGAAGGTCTCATCAGGAGAGAGGAGGAGGCTTGGGAGCCCAGCCAGCAAGCCTAGAAATGTCCATCTCTCTTTGTGTCCAGAGAGGCCTCATTAAATTCCGCGACTGCACTGGTGGAATTTGACTTGCAGCTGCGAAATTCAAGGCCTCCCCTGGCCTCCTGTGGACAGGAAGCTGGGCTAATAAATTGCCTCTGCTTCCCTGCCTGGGTTGCAGGCGTTGGGAGGTTACACCCTGAACATCCCATTCTGAAGGATGGAGAGCAGAGGGACCCAACACCAGAGACCGAGGATGGGTCTTGGGGCTTGACCAAGGGGTAACGGCAAAGAACATCAGCTAGTGAGGCTGAGGAATTTCCAGCGGGTAACGTTTCCTATGAGTCAGTGATATTAGGCTTTTGCTAAATCAAAACCAAACCAAAACAAAACCCTAAAGCAATTCCTTGTGCATCACACGATACACTAAAAAGTAATATATGGCTTATTTTGGTTGATAATCTTAACTAAGATGGATGCATCGCATCACCCCTGGGCCTGGTTCTGGACACTAGAGCCCCATTTCGCTGTAGAGGTTGAGTCTGAGTGACTTCCCCAGTTACTTAGACTCGGGAAAGCGAGTGCAGTCTGAGGCGTGTGCTAGGGGAGAAGCCACGTGCTGTTCAATTAAGATGTTTATTGATGTGACACATAAAACTCCCGTATTTCATTATCTGGACTGGAAGGTGGTTATTTATTGAACTGCCCGTGGCTTTCCTGCTCCTGTGGGCTCCTTAGACATGGTTTTTCTCTAACAGGGATCCAAAAGAATCGGTCCTCTGATGAGCATATCGCCCCTCCCGCCCACCCAGCATCCCTCTGCTCTGGATTTCTCACATTCTTTCCCTTCTTCCTGGAGGCTGGTTAACCAGGGGGAGTTGTCCGGCTGTGTTTGATGTGTGAAATCACCCTGCACTTTCAGCCACAGAAGTGGGGAGAGGACACTTTTTGAAGGTGTTTTTTAGAAAGGTGAAAGGTTTTAGAAAATAATGTTAAACATTTGACATAAACATTGTGTGAGTTTTATCTTGCCTGAGGGGAATGGGGGGGGGGGGGGGAGAAAGGAAACTAACAATACAATTATCTTGAAATAATCCTAGGACTGGTGTTGTGTAATGAAACAAACAAGGTGAAGGAAAAAGCAAACAAAATCCTACACACCCATCCTTTTCCCTATTGTGTTTGCCAGCGGAAGTGGGGAGCCCAGCTCAAGAGTCCTGTGCTGTGCTCCCACCTTCATGTCTTACTCCCCTATATTCTTAGGAATCCGTACTGCCAAAGACACTGAGAGAGACTTTCATTTACTTTTTCCTCGAGGAACAGATTTCTCAATCAAACTCTGGATTCAAACTTTTATTTTGAAAACAAAACCATCTCTATCAAAATAACAATAAAACCCTATAAAGTGTGTTTTTCAATTTGGGAGATGAACATGGAAGGAAAAATTCTCTTAAAAAAAGGAAAAGGAGCCCAGCTGGTGTGTGTCAGTGGTTGAGCATTGACCTATGAACCAGGAGGTCATGGTTCGATTCCCCACATGCCTGGGTTGTGAGCTCGATCCCGAGTAGGGGGCGTGCAGAAGGCAGCTGATCAATGATTCTCTCTTATCACTGATGTTTCTCTCTCTCTCTCTTTCCCTCTCCCTTCCTCTCTGAAATCAATAAAAATATTTTGTTTTAAAGGAAAAAGAAAAAAAGAGCAGGGACTTCCTACTGATCAGACATATGGTTACAGAGGTTTGAAGAAACTGGCAGATATACTTTTGAGAACACACACAAGTTCACTTCTGGTTGGTTAATTATTTAGTAACTTTGTTTTGTGTTGTTAACAAACAAAAAGTGGAGGTATGACTAGAAGAATTCTAGGTTTCTTCCCTTTCTCACCTTCCCAGTCCTCCCAGCTGCTCCCACCATGGGACATAAGCACCCAAATGCCAACAGGACAACACACTTTACAAAGCGGCTTAATTACTCCTCACAAGAACCCATCAGCACAAGGGCTTAAGGGCCACAGTTGTTTTTTCCTGGACTTTCACTCCCTCATAAAGGGGGATGTGGCAGAGATTTCTGAATCCCCACTTTCCCTGGGAAGGGAACGAGAGGCTTAATGAGTGAATTTGATGTCATTAACAATGTGACAGCTGTTTAATCCCAGTGGAAACAACAGCTGAGTCCCAACTGCAGGACAAATAACTCTTCAGTGGGACCTGGGGATGGGATCCTGTGAGTCCATTAAGCGTCTCCTGACGTACCTGCAGCTCTTGGCCATGACATAGTCATGGGGTCTGGAGTCTCTGGAGTTAATGAAATGACAGGAGGCCCTTACAGGAGAGGAGACTTGTTAAGCTCAGAGAACACATTTATTAAATGGGCCTGTTCTAAGTTTGCCATTAATTAAAATTAAGAGCCATTTTTTATGTTTCCACTGAATCACAGAGCATAATGAACTGAAGTAAAAGGAAATAATAAAGTAGGAGCCCTCCGTGACCCAGAGGCAGGGAGGAGACGGCTGAGCTTGCACGGGAAAGAAAATAGGCTGGGCGGCCGAAACAGAAACATGGGTGGGCTGTGCAGCACCCACGCTACTGCAGGGCACGTGCCATTTCATTTAAACGGAACATTTTGACACCTGCCAATGACGGTAAATTTGCTCCTTTTCCACCCCTCCTTTCCCAG
The DNA here is from genome assembly GCF_028538775.1 of Myotis yumanensis. Classification (NCBI taxonomy): domain Eukaryota; kingdom Metazoa; phylum Chordata; class Mammalia; order Chiroptera; family Vespertilionidae; genus Myotis; species Myotis yumanensis. The sequence continues at coordinate 19,696,522 of NW_027223769.1, forward strand.
ACATCATCATCAGCCTCTCTCTTCTGGGCTTCAGGTTCTTTTTTTTTTTTTCCCTGCTTGCTGACATCCTTCCGGCGACTATTTCTGCTGCTTTTAATTTGTAAAATATTATAGATATAAATAACGTCTGATTAAGATCCTGCCTTGAAATATGTGGCGCTCACTTAGCAGCCCCCATCTTATAAAGGACTCCTGGATCCCTTCCATTCATTTATAATGCCAGGCTCCGAGCAGATGTCTTAAGTATTCTCTGTTACAAACAGCAACATTACATGAATTTAAATTTGGCTCTTTGTCTGACCGCCCCTCCAAGCAAGGCGGCTGATGTCCAGGGAGCCCTGTTTCATCTGGAAACGATGTGGCTCTGCCACCTGCCCCGAGCCTCACCTTCCCCGGTACAAGCAGGACAACCTGCTCTCTCCCCAAAGAGCTGAGGCTGCTGGGGATAAAGGGATCCTTTCCTTCTGTCAGATCAGAGTTTGCTAAAATGAGAGGTGGAGGAAGAAGTCCTGTGTAAACAGCAGGTGGACACACTCCGACCGGGCCTAGGAGGAACGCAGTGCTCTCTGAGTGCGTGCCTGATGTTTCCCATGGATCTTTGTAAACAGGCTACAGTGTCCACACCATTATCCCCATTTTGTTGATGAGGAAACTGAGGTCCAAGGAAGATAAATGAATTACTTCTCTCTTGTTAGTATTTTACCTAAATGGAATTTAACAGATGTGTGTGTAAAATCCTCAGCTAAGGTTTCAAATCCAACATCACAAGAACAAAACACCAGAGCTGTAGCTTAATGCCTGAACTTAAAAGAAATCCCAGGGGATATGGGGGATTAGCACACTTGTCCCTCCTTTCCCTTCTATTCTTCTGAAAGCACACTTTCCTCCATTTGATCCCATGGTCCAATTGGAGTATTTTATTTCCTTTCCACAATAGTAGACCCATGACCTCGGTCGGCTAATTAAATAGCCTATCTCTTGACCATAGTGATTGGATCAGAGATAAAGCATGTGACCTAAACTGGACTGGAATCTTTCCTGGGAGAGAGGCTAAGGCCTCTTGCTATTACTGATATTATATGAGGACTGGACTTTGGTCCTTGTAGTAACCATCTTTCCCACCAGGCAGAGAAAACCTGCTGCATAAAGTAAACCACACAGATGGAAAGACACCAATTATCTGATTATGTATTTGAGCCCCTGGATACAGCCATGCCTGAAGCTATAACTCCAAGACTCTCTAGAATATGAACCAATATACTCCCTTTTGTCATAGGGTAAGTTTAGTTGCCACCAAGAATTATGACTAATGTGGGATGACAGAGCAGCGTACACTGTTCCATGAAAGTTCTGGACATGGGGTATAATATACTCTCTTTCTAAATCATGTTCTTAAATTAATTCTCAGCAAATTTCTCATGATTCTGACATGTTTTTTCTTAGCTCTTTCCCATGATGTTTCTTCTGATTTGAATGCTTACTCTTCTACTTCCATGTTTGGTGAGCTCCTATGTATCATCCAAGCCCTAAAGCAAACCTAAGCTCTTGGGTGAAATCTTCCTTGGTTTCACTAGATGGTACCAGTTTCCCCCCCCCAAAACTGTGAGCTGTCTAGAGCCTGAGTTGTGTCTTATTCATTGCATGTTCTCAACAACAAATACCCTCCTGGACATGAGGTCATTGTATTATTCAAAAACTAGCTCACCGTGACCTGGAAACCCTGCCATCAAGGAGATTTGCACTGTGTTGGGCAGAGACAGGGATTCAAGTAAAATTACAGCAGCGCCGAGGTAAGTCCCATTGTATAACTGAAAGTCACCGTGGCGATGTGGCTTTCGGGTGGCATGAATGGAAGTGGCATGCTGGGGGTGCAGGGGACAGGGCGTTCCACTGTGTGCTGCTCAGACCTCACCTGGTGTTTGTCCCAGTCCGGACTGAAATAGGAACACTGAGGACACGAGCATCAGATTGGTTGAATTACATCACGGTTTTCACACTGCTTATGACAGCTTTATTGAGATATCGTTCACATACCACACAAGTGCCCCATTTAAAATATACAGATCAATAGTTTCTAGTATAGTCACAGTTTTACAATGCTTACCACATCAACGTTAGAACATTTTCATTGTTCCAAAAGAAACCCCCTCCTTTCGCTGTTACTCCCCAATCCCTCCATGCCCTCTCAGCCCCAGGAAACCACAAATCTACGTTCTGCCTCTACAGATTTGCCTCTTGAGGACATTCTGTATAAACGGAATCCAATGGTCCTCTGTGACTGGCATCTTTCACTTAATGTTCTGAGCAGACTATCTTTTTATCGTCGTTAACGCAGCAGGAACCCCGCCCCCCCCCTTTTGCGAACAGTGTCTAAGGTATACATAGAACAAGAGGCAATTATTAAGAGGGGATGGCTCTGGTTGAACAGGCAGGACTGGGGTCCTGAGCTTTACTTTCTGGACTGTTTCCCCTGAATTAAGTAGCAAAAGACAAGGGCCTCTGGAACCAGAGAGTTGGGCCACTCATATAGCTCCTAGGCAGTCCATCTGGGCATACACAGAGTTCTATTTTGTTGCACTTCGAAAGCAGAAGAAAGCCTTGCTATTTCAAGTCTTTTTTTTTTTTAAATTTTAAGAAACTGCCTTCTCCATAAAAGGGTATTATGTGACAAACATTCTAAGTCCCTTCTTATGGTAATACTGCACTTTGCAAATGGCTCGGATCCAATCCAATTGAACATAATAAAATGAAACAATCTGTGCTATCTCCAATAGCTTTAATCTTCACCATGCTAATGATTCCTAAAACCAACGCGCATGGTTTAAAAAAAGGAGGAAGAAAAGACGCGCTCCGCTCTCCCGTTACCAGCCTTCTTGGCAGCTGGGCCTCGTGCTTATTGTCACCATCAACAGGGTCCTTGGAAAAAGCACCTGCCGCTCCTTTGCTCTGAGGTCACAGTTTACATGTGAAGCAAAATGGTCACAGTCATCCTCGTGACTGTCTGCCCGTGACGGTTAATAATAAAGCATCACTGCATCCATAAGTAAAACTGCTGCCCCATTTCCCGAGGTTGGCGAGAACTCCCCAGAGAACCCCAGGACCTGGCCTGTCTGACAATTACCAATGGCACTTTCTGTCTACCCGCACAGAATGGTCAGGGCTCAGAGCTCACGTTTCCTGCCTAGGATCGGCAGTCACAGTCCTCCCATTGGGCCAAGTTGCGTCTGGGTGCAGTCTCCAGATATTCTGGAAAATAATGGATTCATTCATTCATTCACTCACGCGTCCACTCATGCACACAGATGGATCATCTCCTACAGACCATGCAACATGCTAGGAGTCTTGCTCTTGGAGAACTCAGAGGAAATGGAGATCACATCACATTTTTAATTTGTTGGGTTAAGCACTACATGAGAAGTGAGAACACAAGACTGGGGGGCAGAGGGTCCAGGGAAGACTCCCTGTTTGCTGCTGCTGCTGCTGTGTCCCAGGATGCTCCACTGGGGCCCATGTAAGCAAAGCCACTCCCATTGTCCCCAATCCTGTACCTCCTGCATTTACAGAGCCCACAGATTCAGAACTCTGAGCCTTTGCCTGTAGCCAGCTCCTGAGTCAGCTCCTGACCGTCACAGGGTCCTTCATCCAATCAAAGGGAACCTAAGGCCCACTCAACCCTCACCAGCCAAATCTGAATGGTTCCAGTCTTGGCCATTTCCTGTGGTCAGTTACCTTTGAAAGCCTCCCCATTGTTCAGGGCTGGATTCATCCACTTGGAACACATTTTGGACAATGAGTTTGCTTCTTCCCTTCCAGACACCGATCAGTATTGATGGGCTTCTCAGAGAGGTGGTTAAGTTTGGGAAATTAAGCTAACCACATATGGGGTACCTCAGGGGCTGGCTAGTGACTAGGGAAAGCTCTAGAATGGGAGACACTGAAACAATGGATCAAAGAAAACCTTTGGGTGATTTTTGTGTATGCCATAGATTCTTCCTCCATTGAGGTAATATTAGTAATTAATATTAAAAATAACCAGATAATATTTACTAAACCTACTACATGTTAGACACATCCTACATGTTTTATATATATCAACTCATTCAATCCTCACAACACCTCTATGAAGTAGGCATTAATATTTTTCCCATTTCACAGAGTTGGAAACTGAGGCACAGAGAGGTTAAGTAATTTCCCCAGAGTTTTCTCTTGGGATTTGAACCAAAACCATCATTTTCAGTGATACTGATATGCCATTAAAATAACTATGAAATGTACGTAAGCTCCTTAAAAGTGTACACTTTTTTTTTATTCAGTAATTCTACTTCTGGAAACCTAATCTTATACAATAGTCAAATATTACATATTGTATTTATTAATCTAAAGTCTATTTTTTAGCCTTATTTATAATAAGGAAAATCTGGAAGCAATCTAAATTTTCAATATTAGAGGAATAAACTACAGTAATAGCCAATAAATGGAATTTATAGCCATCATTATAAATTATATTCATGAAGAGTCAATGATATTGTAGAACTCTGCTATAATGTTAAGGTAAAATGGAGACCTGAAGTGTCTATAGATGGTATGATCAAAATGGGCTTGGATGCTAGGGTGGCAATATACAGTGAAAGAAGAAAAACAAAGTTTTCCATCTGGTTCCACCCAAAGCAGCTATTAGGAAGCAATTTGTTTGGGAGCAAATCTGTTATCTCCTCTTAACCTCTAGTCTTTTAACACAGAATCTCAAGAAAACTCAACGTGGCGCTTTTTTTTTCTGAGATATTTCACGTGGAAAAATAAATGATATCAGTGGGTTTAATATCGCAGCTGGCTAGGTAAAGCTAGGCTCTTTAGCTCATGGACGAGAAATGAAACCAAGCAAAAAAGCTTTGAATTCTCAGACCTGCTCACGCAGTGTATCTGGAATTGATGAGGCACACAGATATCACCTGGAGATAACTTTTTCTACTTGTTCTCAGGCTCAGAACCAAATCACAGTACCTCCCTCCTCCAGCTCTACTTTAGAGCAAATTGAGTCCAAATTAGATCACCCGTTTTGTCCAATTGTATAAACCACGGCAATACTGTTTGGGAAAATCTAATAGTCTTAATCTAAGAACTGCTCCTGTGCCCACAATAGAATCAAACAAATAATCAATAAGCCTCTAGATATTATAACATCACTGAGTGAAGAGATAGAGAGGAGCAGAGTCTGTGTTTGCAGAGAGAGCTGCTTAAATGGAATCAAATCACAATTCAGCAAGGACAAAGCCAAAACAAACAATAGCAGTAAAAACAAAACTGGGGTGAGTAACATCATTTGTTCTACAGACTAACAGTCCCAGAATTTTCTAGCTGGAAGTGTTAGATTGTGAATTTCAATGAGGCAGGTATTTTCTTAGGCATTTAAAAATCTCATTTGACCTTCAACAGTAACTCTGTGGCATGTAGAGTAAATCTGAGATGCAGAGAGGTTAGTTCACTGGCCCAAAGTCACACAGCTAATAAGAGGCAGAGATGGGCACTGACCCCAAGTTTTTAACTCACATTCACTTGAACTGCATGCTGGCAAACTGGCTTTGGAGTCAGCCACAATCGAGGGTTGCTTTCTCTGTAAACATAGGCATGTTGATAATATCTTCAAGGCTCGGTTTCTTAAAATGGAAGTAACAACATCAACCCACGTATCAAGTGCAAAGTGTGATGTCTGGTACAAAGTCCATACTCAATAACTGTTGGCTCCTAATAGCTTTATCATTACATTACTCTAATTATTACAAAAAAGGAAGCCCTTAACAAAACAACCATAAGCAAACTGTACTTCCTTATTACATAATGATACACCTGCTTAAGTGTTTAGGAGTCAAGTGAGTGATGTGTGCAACTTATTTAGAAATAAATAAAAAATGAGATGGATGGATGGGGAGAGGGATAGGTATATGGATAAAAAGCAAGTAGAGAGAAATGTTAACTGTCAAATCTAGGTGATGGCTATATGGATGTTTACAATTCTTTCAACTTTTAATAAAATGTTGGAAGCATAGCAATAAAGAAGACTAGGATACAATGGGTGACTCCCATGACATAATGCAGAGCAAACGCAGCCAGACACTGAAGAGTGCCCCCTGCATGGCTCTGTTTACAGAAAACTCGAGAACAGAGAGCTATGGTGATGGAAAACAGAACAGGGCTAGCTCTGGGGGATGGTGGGATTTATTGATGGAAAATGGGTATAGGTAAGCCTTCTGAGTATTGGAAATGTTGTCTATCTTGATCTTGTCTATCTTTACACAGGTGCATAAACAAATTACATGGTGTATACATAAATAAAAGTTCCTGACCTGTCTATCTAACATGCATGCATCTTCCATATGTATAATACACCTCAAGTTAGATTCTGACTCTCAAGCAGCTCACATTTCAGAATGCCCTCCTCTCTCTGTGCCAGAATTCTTTCTAGGCACTTTCTGATGCATTCACTTGGAAAACCATTTCAGAGAATTGTCTGACAGAATATATTACTTAAGCCTTTAAATGCAATGAGAAGCGATCTCAGTTTCTTAGAAAATGACTGTCATCCCTGGGAGTAAACTGGGCCTACGAGGAAATCACCAACGTGTCAAACTCTTCAGCCACCCAGTAGTCCTTACCCAGCACACTTGGGCCTTTCCTTTCCTCCTTCACAATCAGATTTATCCCAGAAAAAAAATGGGTACCCCCACTGACTCCAAATTTCTGCCCTCTGACATGAGATTCAGTCGTGGAGATGGAGAAAGAAGATGCCACCTCCAAACCATACTACATGGAGAGTCACCTACAGAGCGAGTGTCCTGGTAAAAGAACATTCTACTCACAAGACAAACATCTCCTCTCTTATTCAAACCCCAAGACTGTCCCTTTCCAAAGCTTCCCCATGGCCTGGCCCATTGGACCTCAGGGAGAAGGCACATCCAGGCTTGTTCAGGAGTGCCCTGAGTGGAGGTCCTGATGAGAGACAGGAGAGCTGCTCCAACAACAGAGACCCCCAATCTCTTCCAAACTGCCGGTGACATAAATTTGAAAAAAGTGCCTCCTGAATGCAGGCAACATGAGTGCACGACGATTTCTGAATTAGCAATAAAATGGAAGATGTCGTAGAAATAGAGATGAATTAAGATCCAGAAGGCCAAGACTACTCATACCATGAAAACTGGGGAATTTGTTTTAAAAATACAGAGACCCAAATTTCTCTCCAGACACAGTGATTCAGATCTCTGGGATCCTCTTGCATGTGAAAGATTGAGAATCAAAATCTTTTTGTAAAGAGCCCCTTAAGGGGAACAGACCCTTTCATGCATCCCTTTACCAACCCATCCATCCATGTATCCATCCATCCATCCATGTATCCATCCATCCATCCATGTATCCATCCATCCATTCATCTATCCATCCATCCATCCACTCACCCACCTGTGCATCCCATTCTATAACTATATACCTGCTGAGTGTCTTCTCTGTGCCATGCAACAGACTATACTTTCTTTAATGATCAAAGACAAAATTCCCTTATACCAACAAGTTTTACAAAGAACCACACTGACTTAGTCACTCTTATATTGTATAATTATCAGTCCAATCATATGATCGTCATTAAAAAACCACACATAGTATTTTCCCTACTTTTCTCACTAACCACTATAAATCTATTTTCAGATATCACCAACCCTGCATTAAGAACTGCCTGGGTTTTAGGGAGAGTATAATCTGAAACATAAGCATTGAGTGCTTGGCTTGAGTCTCTTTTTCAAGGAAACTTGGACATTTATCCGAGAACCCTGGGCAAGCACCTTTCTATGGAGTTGATTACTTTCTGAGACACCCAATTATACATGAGTAATATCTTTCCCCAAAGATACTCTGCAGAGAATCCACTGTGGATTCTTCTGTTTTCAGGAAGCTACAATGATTTGGGTATCAAAGCAAGCCCCAGAGGTTCTGAAGTTATGTACCATTAAAATAAAGTCTTCAAAGATGTGTCTGTGTGTGAAATAGATATGACAATGGAGGCAGAGATTCAATAAAAGGTTATGCCAACTTTAGAAGAAAAGATTAAAATAAAGCAAATGAATTGAAAAGATGTCCCAGAGCTTAAAATGCTCCTTTTGAATTAACTGCTATTTACCTCTGTCATAGAGTCCAACACCCGGTGACCGACAACACGCGGAATTATTATGATTGTAGTACTGTATTGTGTTTCCTTATTTAGTTCTCTGTCCCCTCCAGATAGCAAGATCCTAGAAAGCAGAGACCATTTTTTTCCTTCTCACCACTGGATCTATTCTGTGCCTGACAGTGCCTGACTCAATAAATTCCTGCTAAATCATGGATATACGTCCTTTTCTAGTAAGAATGTGACAAAATGAGACAGTCGTTGCAATTTCTGATGCCTTCCACCTAAAGCAAGTGACTGATTTCCATTGGGTAACAGTCTCCTTTCACTTTAAGTATTAAGACTGTTCGAGAACAAATAAGATAACTGAAGAATGAGTACCGTCAGCCAGTCACTCAGCAACCAACACTGACTTGCTTTTAATGTACCACAAGACAAGCACTTTAATGAAATCTAGGAAACCCTGGCCCTATAATGTTCTGTCACTCCTAGTCAGAGGCAGGGGTATTTTTTTATCTGTGACCTAATTCATGGCCAGATTGGGGGTCAAACATTGCATTAGTGATTCTCTGCACCAAAACATAGATGGCAGGAATTGACCTTGCTGCCCCAGTCTAGTCTCTGCTCAACAGCATACTCCTTTGTCTCTCATCCCTATGACATTTGACTTAACCAGTGTTCCGTTCAACTGGTCTGTCGCCCCATGCACCATATACCCACTAACTGACACACCTAAGGTGCAGACGCTGCTGGTATTAATCATCCAGAAAGACTGCCCCTCACACACATCCTTTACGCCCAACTTTAGCTGCAAATTAGAATCATTTAGGGAGCTTTTCAAAATCCTGATGCCCAGGCTGTACCCTAACCCACCTGAACAAGATTCCCCAGAGGATGAACCCACACTTCAGGATTTTTTTAGCATTCGTTGGATGATCACAGTGGGGTTGAGAACCACAGAGGGAGCCCATCTTCCCCCACTGTCTCAGATGCATCAGTCTGTACATCTGGCCTTGGGGAGGCTTCTAGCCTCTTCGATGTCATATTTGTATGGAGTCTCATCAGCATCTGGATCTCCACGTCATTCTGCACACTTTGACAAGGTCTTGGATCTTCAACCAAAACATGTGCTTTCCTATCGCACTGAGATTCAGCACTGATGGTTCTGACATCCTGAGGGGAGGCTGATGCAGGGATGGATGAATAAGTGAAAGTAGGGGTGGAAGAATGGACAGTTAAATGGGTAGAAGGATGGATGGATGGATGGACAGATGGACATATGAAGAGTTAATCCTGTAAAGGCTTCTATTAGAGCACCTGAGTTATTTTATCATTCTTTTCTCATGTTTGTGTCCTCAACTTGATGTTAAGTTCCACAAGACAGAGACCTGGAACTTATCTGTATTTATTTTCTCAGGACCTGGCATAGTACTTGGCTGGTGGCGGGGACAGCAACAGGTAAAAAATATATGCCTTTTGAAAAGAACTGACTTTAGTTCAATACTCTTATTTCTAATTCTATCCAATATTCTTCCAAGAATAGAATTTCTTGCTAGGGAGAAGAATGAAAATCTTGAAATAAAGATGCTCTGTGTATATTTTACCTTCCCACTGTACAAAGAAATAGCTAGTGGCAAGTTCTGATAAAAAGAAAAAATCAATTGGGAAATGGCATTATTGATCTCAAGAGAAAATGGGTAGACAAACATTTAAAAATATTAGATTATTTGATAGTGTTTCACTGTCATAGAACTTTCTCTTTTCACTAATGGGCAAAGGAAGGCTTAGCAAATAACGTATTCAACACCATGAACCCAGAACTCTTGTCCTCCCCATCCATGCTTTTCTCTTGAATTGAAGAAAGAATTTTAAAATTCCATAACCCTCTAATCCTTCATCTCCTGCCCCAAACATGACCTGTTTTCTGATCAAACTATCCAAAGTGGCATTGATGCATTGGTATTTTTTTTACCAACCTGATAGGATCCCTGCCAATAACATGTTACTTACATTTGGGTTGTTGGGGGGTACGAAGAAACCAGTGAGTCCTTGGTGGTACCCACCTGTGGTGTGAGGAAGGGGCCCCATTTCTCATGAGAGAGAGGCACATCACTGTTAAAAATGCAGTCTGGGTACTTTGGAAAGTACAAGGCACCATAACTTCCCAAATTGGCAAAAACTACCTGCTATGGATTGTAGTAAAGTGTGTTTTTAAATTATTTCAGAACCATAAAACCTCTCCATAGAGAGTACTTTGAAACTGCAAATTAAATATAGAACCTCTATGAACTGTATCCATTTTTACAGTAAGTATATATTTCCATGGGGGTTTGTACCATCTTTTTTGTCTAGTTACACTAGTTAATAATGCAGTGAATTTGCAGTAATAGAGTAAATGTTATTTTGATGACACTATTTGATTAAATTAAAGACGACATTAAAGGGACCATTTCAATAAAGAAACGAAATATCCAGAAGCAACTGGGGCTGAGTGTTTAAGTCAGCTAGTCTGGCGGTCTTAAAAGGACCAAATGGAATTTCCTTCACTGTGTGAATGATGAGCGAGTTAAGAAACAATAGGACCAAATAATATATGAGAGAATATGAAGGCTCAGAATCCAAGACCCAGGCAATTTTAGTTATTTGAGGCAGGCGTGCCCCTCACAAGAAAACAGTCCGAGTGGCCTTGGGAAAATGTAGAAATGCATTAAGTAAACCGAAAGCGAGAGGGCACTGAGATTTGTAACAAAATGTGCTGATGTGGTGACAGCGAGCTGAGTTGTTACACAAACAAAAGAAAAGGGAAGATATGGGATTAGTCATGCCCCCCCAACCCCCGCCAGCCGCCCCCTGCCAGCCGCCCACCCCACTGTCTTCTCTGCAAATTCACAAATGCAGGAGTGGGCCACCCACACCTGTGCAGGGAAATCTTTGAGACTGCAAAAGGAGAAGCGAGTCCTAATTATTTCTTTCAGGCCCCTATTCCTATGGTGCTTGCAAATAAAAGTTTTCCTGAGTGAGATGTTCCCATTCATAAATCAAGCAACTGTTTGAAAATCCCTTGACTTAAGTTCTTAGAGACAGACTCTCTGAACAGACATTCCTAGGCAACGTGGCTGAGTTACGAATCACGGGCGTTCCACCAGAAGGAAGACCCCAGATGAAAGGTGTGTGGTGGGTGAGGCCCCCAGGTCTCACAGAAACACCTGCTTTGGCACTTCAGCCCCAAAGACAGGGACCTCTCTATTTCCACAGGGGGCCACTGGCTGCTGACAAGTTCAAGCCCGAAGCATTCACAATTGTGATTGTTTTTACAACTAAAGAGAAATACAAAAGAAACCCTCAGCTCGAGCCAATATAACTCTTCCCTGTGAGCTCCAAAGAACATCATTAGATGCGAAGTTTTTCTCAGATAATGTATCTGGTCATCATGCATGCGGGCATCCCAGCATAGTGATTTACCTCCTCACAGACAGGGGTGGTGGCGTGGTTTGTTGGAAAAGTCACATGCCCCCATCTCAGTAAGCACTGGCTCTTTAATTGGAAATACCTCACAATGCAATTCTCGTGGTGTATCTGACTTTCTGCCTATAAACCTGGACTCTTTATTATCTTCCCAGCAGCAAATCACTTAGAGACAAAGCATGATATAAAATGTCACATCAGGCAACTCTGTTAAATAAAGTAGAGGGATAACAGACATTATGGTACTGAGCTCTTTAAGGCTGAACAGAATCCTCAAGCTGCCAGCAAATTTGTTCTTGTTGAAGATACCCATGTACTTGGAAGAAGAGCAATTATTCAGAGGCAATGTCAAACTTTCTTTTTTAAAAAAAACCACACATGTTTTTATTGATTTTAGAGAGAGAAGAAGGGAGAGGGAGAGGGAGACGGAGAGGGAGAGGGAGAGAAACATTGATAAGACAGAGAAACATGGATCGGTTGCCTCCCATACATGTAATGATTGGGGATTGAGCCCACCACCTGGGTATGTGCCCTACTCAGGAACTGAACAGGCGACGTTTAGGTGCATGGGAGGATGCTCCCACCAACTGAGCCACACTGGCCAGGGCAATGACAAATTTTCTTGAGGAAAGATCCTATTTCTCAGAATTCTGAGAGGCTCAAACCTACGTGTTTGAAATATGCCCCTTGACGGTTTCCAAAATGGCAGCACCCCCGGCCCAGCCCCTGCTGACTGCTGTCTTTCCCCTGAGGATCCGGGAAAGTGTACCACAAACACGAAGTACACTTTCAAATCACAGAAACACCAAACCAACTTCGATGCAGGCTCAAAAAGAAAAACAAGTGAACACAGAGGAATTTTAGGGCAATGAAACTACTCTATGATACCACAAGGATGGATTCATGTCATTATACATTTGTCCAAACCTAAACACCACGAGGGAACTCTCATGTAATCTATGGACTTTGGGGGACTGTGTGGATGCATCACCTGTAACAAATGTGCCGCTCTGGTGGGAGGGAGGGGGTTGTTGATAGTGGAGAGGGTGAGCATGTTGGGGGACAGGAGGTACATGGGAGCTTTCCCTACCTGACAGGTGTGTATGTCCCTCTCTCAATTTTGCTGTGAATGCAAAACTTCTCTAAAGAGCAAAATCTATTCAAAAGAGTTAAAACAAGTCTAACAAAAAGCATACCTGAAAACCTATGGTGGTAAAAAATGTCCAGTCCCTCCTTCAGGTCCAGGAATCTCTACTTGAGAACTTTATTCTGTCCTGACTGCAGTCTGCACTCACATGTTCCAGTAAAAATCGGATCTCTTTTGGCTCAAGTTCTCTGGGACTTTAGAACTCCCGCCCCTCACTTGCCTTGTTTGATCAAAGGATCTTAGCGCAACCCAGCCCACCCCCTCAATGCTTCTCCTGACCAATCGCACTGCCACGTCTTTGTGGGAAACATCTGTTTTAGACTCTGAGGCACGTTTGGTGGCGCACTTGTGAAGTTACACCGACCATCATCTGAGAGCCAGCTCTCCAGCTCCATCCGAACTATCCCAGTGCCTGACACCTGCAGTCTCTCCTCCTCGCCCTGCTTGTAAAGGCTCCCTTTTCCGTGGGGAAAAATCCTGAACAGCCTTCAACTGTCATCTCCTCTCTGCGAAGCTCCCTGATCAAGAAAGAAGAAACTGATCAAGTATCTGTGCTTCTTGCAGCACTTTACGTCATTGTTATTATCACTCCCACAACCACCCTCCACTCCCATATTATAGGAGTTTGTATATGTGCCTATACTCCTATACCAAAGGGTCTTTGAGGCCAGAGTCTATATCTTAATTGTTCTTATTTATGTGTCTATTTCCAGTTCCTGGCATAGATTTGGCATAGCGCTGATGCTCCACAAATACATAAGGGAAATTGGACATTTGGGCAGCTGCATTATTTCTAGAAAGCCACTAGGACATCATTATAGATTTTCAGTAAAATATAAGTTTCATCACCTACCTATCTATGCATCATTTATCCAACCATTCAACCATTCAACCATCCATCCATCCATCCATCCATCCATCCACCCAGCCATCCAGCCATCGAAAAAATGTGCAATAATACCTACTCTGCCATGCCTTTTTATGGGTAATAAAAAAGAAAAGAAGAGATGAATAGAAAATGAGTAAGATATGGTCCTTGCTTTGACATATGTTGCTGCTGAATAGGAGAACTAATATTTGAAAGCAAGGACCATGACTTGTCCATCATTTTGTCCCCTGAAGCATCTCATGCAGGGACTTTTACTCAGTAGCAATCGGTAAATGACTATTGAATTAATGAATGAAAACAAATACAATATAAGGCAGTAAGTGAAAAGTGTCAAATAAATGCAACAGACAAAACGCTGCAAAAGAGTGGAGGGTGGATTGATTGCGTCCAGCAGGGCACCTCAGGGAAGATGGAATTTGAGCTGGGATAGATGGGCTGCTCACATCTGAAAGAGGGTGAGGAGAGCAAAGCATTCCAGAAAATAGTTTATCTGCCCATGAAGGTGGCTCTGTATATCACTGCCCATCGCAATGCTTGGCAGAGGGGTACCTCAGTAAGCCTCTTTGTTTAGAAGTAGATACCTGCTGGGCATTAGCCGAAGTGAAGGGAACAGTTTTGGCCCTCAATGAGTCTCCTGGGGCAATCATCTCTGGAGAAAGCCAGTGATAAATTAGGGGTGAGAAGGATGGTGGACTGTACCATAAAACAGCAATTTAAACTGCATAGAGTGGAGCAGAGGTCCTAAAGGGGCTGTTGATGAATAGGTTTCTAATTTGACAAGTTCTCAATCTTGTGTTTGCAATTAGCAGCATCTATTTGCTTGCAATTAATGTGCAAAGTCCTTAAAAACAGTGTGTTTTTAAGTTAGGTTATATATGCCCCCCTACCCTGCACTTGTGCCTACAGTATTGATATGTTTCAAAAATAAATTATCTTACATCAGCCCAGTGCAGATCCAAAGGACAATACTTGGACTGTATTTACCCAGTTTGATCAGAATAAGGGCTGAATTTTCCAAGGACTCTAACTTAGGAGGTTTGAGTGTCAAGAGTGGTCATCTATGGTTGAATTAAAGTCAATCTAGTTAGTACATGCTCAGTTTCACCATAATCACCACCACCACCAACAACAACAACAACAACTTCTGAAAAAATATTCCAGCCGGCTGGTGTGGCTCAGTGGTTGAGCATGAACCAAGAGGTCAATGGTTCAATTTCTGGTCAAGGCACATGCCTGGGTTGTGGGCTCAGTCCCCATTAGGGAGCATGCAGGAGGCAGCTGAATGATGATGTTTCTCTCTCATCAATGTTTCCATCTCTCTATCCTTCTCCCTTCCTCTCTCTGAAAATCAATAAAAACATATTTTAAAAAATTCCTAGGAAACAAAGCAAAATCAAGGGAAATGAGCGATTTGTCATGAGCTCTTCAGCATTGCTGAAGCTTAGCTAGCCTGTGCATCCTGTGATTGGCCTCGGGTTTCCCTTGGGTTCCTGCTTCCCTCCTCAATCCATGAGTTATTCTGGAAGCCTGAGAAAGTGCTCACTCAATCACTCGCTCACTCAATAAACATTTACGGACAGCTTGGTCCTCTGTTGGACCTAGGGATACACTGGTTAACAAAACTAACACGTGGCCTAGGATCTCAGAGTCTAGTGGGGAAAATAGGAATTTATAAATGAAAAAGAAAACACGTAAAATCACAGCTCAGTGCATTGCTATCAAGAAGAAATGTGTGGAATCATGAAAACTTATAGGAAGATTTAATGCAGTCAGGGAAATACTTCCAGAGAGAGTGACAATTAAGTCAAAATACAAAGAATGAGTATAGACAAAGAAAGAGAGAGAAGGTCCTTGTAGCAGGAGCAGCAAGGAAAGTTCCAGAAATTGAGAGGAAGTCAGCAAGGTAAGAGGGCAGAGAGTTAAGGTGAGAGCAGTGAGAAAGGAGACTAAGGAGGTAGGAGCTAGAGCATTGGATGGCGGGGGCAGGAGGGGGGGTGGTTTAGGAGTTGTGTAGGGGGTCCATCTTTATCCTAAGCGCAATAGAAAATCAATGGTGTAGTTTCATTGTGTGTTGAGAGGGGTGGGAATAGCACACCCAGATTTGGTTTTCAAGGCCACTTTGGCTGTGTTTGAATAATGGCATAGAGGGGGAACCATCCCCCTGCTGGCTTCAATTGCCCCCACCCCCTTCCATGGCAAGAAGCTGCTACCTGCTCTTGCCATGCTGGTGCCAGACACCGCCTCTTGTCCTGCTCAGACCTTTCCTGCCACCTGCAATCCTGGCTGGACCCCTTCACGGACTGTGTATGTCCCTCTCTCTGCCCCTTCCATAGGCCCATGCCTAGTGCTCCCATCACCTGGCTCCAGGTACAAAGAACAGTAGTCTCCCAGGTACAATATCTCCAATTCTATTGGGGATGATTCTAGAGCAAGACCAACATCAAGTAAGACAGTCACGGCCTCCTGGAATAGGTATTGCTATAGTAATGGAGGCTATAATGGAGGTCTATTGTTTTTGTCTTTTTTATATGCATCTTACTTTTTCTAGCAATAATGTACCTTCTTCCCTCTATCACTCAAAATCTATACGGCTTGGGTTAAGCTGATTCCATCCCCCAGGTGTGAGATAGCATTTATTTAGGTCCAGACAGGGTCATAGTGATTGGCTCAGGGATTGACATGAGACCCACTAAGGATCAATGAGAGTCGACTGTGGGAGTGCTGGACCTCTCTTTCCCACCAGTGCTCCTTGACCATGAAGGATGTGGGTTGGCGTTGGCCATCTCTGTCCTCCTGGACTGACGCTGTCTGAAAATGAAGTTTACATAGAGGAAAGCATATGTGAAAGATGGCGAGAAACAGAATCATGACAGCATCATTTGATCACCCACATCAAAACATGCTAGATCTATCCCTTAGCCTCCTGGTTCCAGGAGCCAATAAATTTCCTTTTTTTTTTGGCCTAAGCCAGTTTGAGGTGGGCTTGTCCTTGTTCACAACTGAGAATAAAAATAAAAACGAAAATGTGAGCCTCATCTTGTCTCTTCCCCTCATTGCCCACTTACAGATGCTGTCACCCCACCCATGTCTTGCCTGGGAGTGAAATTAAGGGAGGAGCAGGAGGAGGGCTGGGAAGAACTCTCTCCAGTGAAGCCCTTGGGCCTTCAGTCGGCACACCCCTGGCGAACACCTGGCACTATAATGAGAGGAGCCAATCAGAACCGTAACCAGGAAAGTCTGTTTTTCCCCAAGGGTGTCAACCTTCTTCAAGTTTCCCAAAGTCCTGGGCATGATGCCAGCAGATCATTCTAAATTTCTTTTGAAACACCCAGTTTCATCACTGTCAATGTCCAAGAGGAACCATTATTAAAATGCTCCCAGATCAAAATTGTTACCTCACAAATCGGGAGTCATTTTAAGTTCAATTGGTTATGGGTGTAGAAATCCACAAATTCTCCTACGTGAAACCTGTGTGCATGTGTGCCTGTGTGTGGCGTGCCTGAACAGGAAAAATAAATTAGCCTCTGAATACCCAGGGTTCTGCTTTGTCTCTCCTCCTCAAATTCAAGTGCACCTGCTACAACTTAGCATTCCACCCAATATCCTATTTCATCAGCAGCTGATAAGACAAACAAGCCCCTTCCTCTCAGAACAATGGCATGCCACTATGCGTTTCCAGTAACAAGCATTAAAACGTGGTCCACTTTTCTTTTCCTTTTCCTCAAGGAAATAACCATTGACTAACTCCCCCTAACCTCCGTCCCACCCCCCAGATAATGCATTTAGCCTGAAGACTACAAATTCAATCCAAAGACTGGCAGGGAATATTGGAAAAGGATGGACGAGACAGACAATCTATAATCTATCAAGATGGGAGAGATGGGATCATTCTGACCCTTGTTTTTAACCAACACCCAGTATTTGGTCATTAAGAATGTAGCCTCCAGTGTCATGGCCTGGGTTTAAATGTTGGAAGGCACTTGCTGCTGCAGAGCCCTAGAAATTCTACAAGCCTCAGTCCTCTTATCTGTCAAATGGGAGTATTGTAATTAAGTTAAAGAACGCACGAAAAGCTCTGAACAGATCCTCTGCCTGGCCCATGACAAATGCTAAATAAACATTGCTGTTACTATTAAGGAGGTAGGTCTGAGCGCCAAAAAGTTATAGAGATGTGGAGTGACATGTGCAATCCACAACTGAGATTTCTGTCCAGCACAGTGAATCCCACACATAAGCCCGCCGTCACTGAAGAGGCAAGCCTTCCCTGGTCGCTCTTGCCCTGCGGGTGCATCGAGGGCAGCTGTGGCATTCACTTTGGAAGAAGTCACACAGACACCTCCATGCTTTGTCCAGATGGAGTTAACAGGAGACTAGGAGAGGGGGATTAAGAGAATAGGAATGTGCTCATCTGTGAAATTAAAAGTAGTACAGCATGACATACAACATTATGTGTTGGGGTTAGTCAAAAGCAATAATTAGGCTGAGTATGACTCTGAACACACTCACGGTCAAACAAAAGCAATTCAGCTGAACGAGGAGAGCAGGTTCCCTCGGGAGGGAAAACAGACGAAAGGCTGAGATGGCCTGGGAACCAAGCTAAACGGACTGAGGGCTGGTGGAGACCCACCCCATGGAAGGGGCCGAGCACTGTATTAGTTTTGTTTCTCACAGCCATAACAGATTCCCGTCCACTTAACACTACACATTCATTTGTCATCTCACAGTTGCCGTGGGTCTGAAGTCCAGGCCCAGTGTGGCTCAGATGGGTTCTCTGCTTGGGGTTCTACAAGGCCAGAGTGTCACCCAGCCCAGGTGTCAGCCTTCATGGTTCTTATCTGGAGGCCTAGGGAAGAATTTGCTCCATAATCACTTGGGTTATCAGCAGAATTCGGTTCCACGTGCTTGTAGAACTGAGACTCATTGTCCTGTGGTTGGAAGCCTGAGGTTCCATTTCCAGTCAGCTGTCAGCCGAGCTGCCTCTGAGCCTCCAGACACGCCCATATTTCTTGCCACGCGGCCCCATCTTCAAAGTCAGCAGGATACATCAAATCCTTCTCACGCTTGTCATCCCTGCCTCCCCTCTGCCACATCTCCCTGATTGCCTCATCGGCCTTCCTCCAGCTCTGAAAGCACCTGTGGTTACACTGGACCTACCCTGAAAATCCAGGATGATCTCCCTAATTTAAAGTCAGCTGATGGGTGATCTTAATTATCCCTGCAAAGGCCCTTTATCATGCAACACAATACAAGGGAGTAACAGCGGGGGGTCAAAGGTCTGCCTACTACAGGCCCTAAAAGTGGTTCCCCTGATAAATGGGTGCTGGCACCTCTCCCAGAAGGGGAACTCCCAAGGTGTATGCTGCTCAGACTGCAGGCAATGCATCAGGAGAGATCAGGAGGCAGAGGGAATCAAGCCCAGCTGCCAGGGGCATCCATAAAACAGGGAACAGAGTTGTCCTGGGGACCGGGGATTTGCAGGATTTGGGAGTTTTTTTTAAATCAAAATGCCATCAGAGACTTACTTGGGACTCTTTCATAAGAAAGTGCATTTTTCAGTCTGACCAATCAGAAAACACACAAGTTTTGAGATCTGAGAGGTGTGAGTCCTTATGCAACATCATAAAGCCATCAGGAAACTCCTAAAAGGGAGATGGGCAGATCTCTGGGGGGCATAGTGACAGGCCTCCTGATCAGTCACAATGAGTAAATAGCAGCTAGCACCACAACTGGTTGTGGACAAACCTACTATTTGCCAGGTAGGAGCGAAGAGCTGCATTTCTGGCAGGAGTACCCCCATGGGGAGCAGATCAAGGCCCCGTGGTTTGTGCAGGTTAACACAAAGGCCCACACGGATTTAAACTCCACTGTCTAATTGTAAAGCCTGCCCTCCATCCTCTAAACAACCCTGCAGGCTGCCGGGACGTCTTGCATTTCTTAAGTTCCTTCCTTCCTCCCTCCCTGTGCCTTTGACTTCCTCCAGAATGTCCTTGGACCTAACACCTAAGAAATAATGATTTAATTACTGGTGTTTTTTCAATGACATAATTAAATATCCTCAGTGAGATAAATCAACCTGAACCTGTTCGGAGGACGCTTACGAGCTGCCCTGGAATATTTTATTTTGGGGCTTCTTATACACATATTTTGGCTTTTGTGGATCTAAAATTAGGTTTCCAATTTAGGCCCTAGAGGCAAGCGGTAAAAATTGTTATAAATAGCATCTAGGTGCCACATTCTTTTTGGCTCTTTTTAAGGGGCAAAGTGGGAGGAGGAGTCATTACTTTATTGAAAAATGCAAAGGATTATCCTCTGGATTATTACGGTCTCTGGATATCTGATCGCAGGGTGCAGTGAAAAGACAACGAGTTATGGGGGAGCCATCCTGAAAGGCCATGCAGACAGCACAGTGGGGGAAGAGCTCTCGGCCCAGGGCTCCCGCCAGCTCCGCCTTCCCTGGGTTGCCAGGTGCTCCCGCAAGTAGGAAAGGCAGCACCTCCTCTCGCCTTTTATCTCAGTGAACACTCCCCTGCAAGATGCACCTGTGTGTGCTGTGATGCACGCAGGGATACGGCTGAGGGGGGAAGCAAAAATAAACAAATGCAGCCAGGGGCTCAAAATATAGGGTTTTTGAAGCTAATGGCAGTGTTCCTGCCTTTATGGCTTGGGGCTGAAACAGGAAGTTAGAACTCTAAGGGGTTTGAGAAAATGTAACACTTAGCAAACACATTTGTAGGCCTCCAGTTGTATTTTCCTAATTTACTTCATTGTTGTGGGGGTTTTTCTTTTGGGTACTTTTTTGATCTATTTTTAATGGAAGACTAATGTGCATTTCTCCCCCCCTCCCCTACACACACCGTTTCCTCCCCCCGCCCCCTCCCCAGGAGCTTATTGAGCAGTAAGGCATTTTGTCCAAGAACCTTTCTTTCTTAACTTCTCTAAGGAGGCAAAAAGGGACTAATGGGGAGAAATAACCCTCATTTAATGCCTGTGGGGCTGGTTTCTAAAGTTTCATGTACCTGACTCTTCCAGGAAGAAGGACTATCCTCTCAATTTGGAGAAAGTCATCCAGCGACACCCTCCGCCCCACGTCAGAGGCTGGCTTTGTGCCGGAGTTCCTCTGTCAGGTTCCCTGCACCACCTCATGCATGTGGCCCACCCGGCTTTCAATGGCAACCTGATAAGTAACTGCACCAGCCCGTCCCCCAGACCTGCAGCACGTCTGCAGAGTGGAGAAGGGTAACCGGTACATTCTGCCCAGGCCTGGGATGGAGAGAGAGAGAAACTACCTTTTCGGGGCTGAGCAATGAAGTCTCTTCACTGTGTGAATAAGCTAACGGACTCGTTTGGTTGGTTTCTGTCAGCCTAGGAACTCCTAACTCTTCAAATACAGAGAGAGAAAGCAGGCTGAATGCACTGGTGTTCTCAGAGGGGGGAAACAAGAAACATTAATTTGAAGACTTTCTGGAATAATCCCTCATTGGAGGGAGCCGGTTAGATCACCACATAACATGCAGTACAGTCTAGTTGTTCTTTGAGTGGCCCAACAAGCCCGTGAGGAAGGTGGGACAGGTATGAATTAGCCTGAAGGGAAAGAGGAGGACATTCATAGATGGAGAAATGAAATGACAACTTCAAGGTCACAAGGGAAGCCAAGGAAAGAGCCAGAACTGACCCCCAGGTGGAATGTCTAGGAGGTCAAGTCCCCCATACCCCAGGCTCAGCTCATGTTAAATCCAAGCCAGCTTCTGTTTAGCAAGCACATAGCACACATATAGAATGAAAAAGAATTTTCAGGATTTTTGTAAAGTAACGAATGAAACAAGTCAAAGGTCTGTGAAGACAATGTGGGCCACACACATGGAGGATCATAAAAACATGCCAACTTGAAATAAAACCAGTAGTCGGATCAAACAGGAAATACAACCAAGCCAACAAGAAAGGGAAAAAACTATAAAATGAAGACCAGCATGTTTGGGGAGGATCGGCAGGATTTAAAAGGAATAATAATGTCACCAAAGGAGATTTAAAAAACAGTGGTCAAAAACACAAACAAACAAACTTTGTTTAGGGTATAGACTTTCAAACGTGAATGTGACCATTTCGGCATATAAATTCTGAATGCATTAAAATGAAGGAAGGGGTGATTTCCCAGGTGTAAGGTAAATTGCCCTCTCATTCTGCACACTGAGATTATATATATTTTTAAAAATCAACCAAATGATGGATTCAAATTCTTGATTCAAACTGTTTCCTTTAAAAAATCAAGACTAGCTCTAGCTGGTTTGGCTCAATGGATAGTTGGCCTGCGGACTGAAGGGTCCCAGGTTTGATTCAAGGGCATGTGCCTGGGTTGCAGGAGGCAACCAATCAATGATTCTCTCTCATCATTGATGTTTCTCTCTCTCTCTCTCCCGCTTTCCCTTCCTCTCTGAAATCAATAAAAACATATTTTTTTTAAAAAAAATCAAGACTAATCTAAGGATACCTTGATAGTGCATGGAAAAGGACAGAGGAATTGGTGCCATTATTATTTATTTTTTACTTGTTCTAGACATTTGGAGAAAACTCATTCAATTAGAATGTCCCTCCTGTATCCTGGATCCAGCTGAAATATCAGGAAACGGCCACCTGAAAATGTCAAGGCACCTCTCCACTTTCCGCCCAGGGCCACACTCACTTACTTGGTCAAGAGCCAGGTTCAGAAGCAGCAATACAATCTAAGGATGTCTCAAGTTGGCCTGCCCTGATATTGTACTTGCAATTCCCACATGTTTAAAACAGTTCACAAGCCATTGGATTGGTGACTCTACACTAATTCCAAACTGAGCAAAAGTCACTGAATTCAGAGCAGTTCCATGGATGTATACAAAACTCAAGTCTACAAGTTGCCATGGCTACAGCAAGCCAAACCAAATATGGACAACAACATATCTCGACTGCCAGCTTTTGTAGATGTGCTCCATTTAATATCACTGTGCTCTTTGCTCTCATCACTGGTTTATAATCAGGCCCCATTCACCTGATGTAGCAAATGTGCATTCAGCACTTGAAGGTAAGAGTTCCTGTCTTCAAGGAGTTCTCAGTCTAGTAGATGAAACAGATAAGACATAATTTTAATTCAATGTGATAGAGGCTAAAAAAGGTAGAAGCTGATGAAGTAAAAGAGAATCTCAATCATGAAGGTCAACTCTAACCTGGAAAGGAGGGGTGAGTTAGAAAAGATTACCCAGAGAAAGAGTTGTTTTGTGCTGACTCTTGAAAGACAAAAATCAATCCAAATTCAACAACAATCTCATCACGGGCTGACAGTACCACAGCCGAGAGGAACTCGGGAGAATTCTCAGAAATCAATATACCCCTGGTTTTTGTTTTTTCTTCAAACCTTCTTCTCTTGATGAGCTTCTTACATATCTGGCCAAACACCTGGAAACAGACCCTTTGACAAAAGAAAATCAGGCGTTTGAAATGACTTTGGTATCAGCAATGGGGGGCTTTGCTAATCCAGATTCTGGGTTTCCTCTAGCTGGTGCTACATCTCAGAGCCCGCATGACACTCTCAGAAGCTACACTCGCTCTTGCAAGCCATCAGGAGCCACTGAGTCCAGCAAGTGGTGGTGTGAAAGAGTTTTCCTTCAAATGGAAGAATACAGAAGAAGCTATAGGAAGGCTAAGAGTCTTGGCTGGGCTGCTTCTAGTCTCTGGTTCACACTCAGCTACTTTTCAGGTGTCCCACACTCATTCTGGATTTCCCCAGCTGTGTCCAAGGCTGCAGGGGCAATTTAGTGGAGTCACTTCCCTCCAGCCTGTTATTTTCCAGGGTTGATCCATCTGTGATGTGTTGGAAATAGCGAGAGCTATACTGCTCCAATGAAGCCCTATAAGCATATATAAAAGTTCTGGTAACTCAGCTACACTTGAAATCCATGCACCAGGGTCTTCCTTGTCTTTCCCTCTTTAAGTTCTCTGGCCCCGGACAGGTCATCTGACCCTGGTAGTGGGCCCACAGTCCCTGGAATAGGACTATGGGAGATAAATATGCAGTGAGTAAGAGTATAAACTTTGATGTCAAAGAGAGAAGAGTTTGGGTCTAGCGTTTGATTTTTATTGGCTGAGTGACTTTCTACCCCTGTACCTTAGTCTTCTCATCTATCAAATGGGCACAAAATGCTTGTGTCACCGGATTGTCTTGAAGAATAAAGAGAAAAGAGAATAGGTTGCATAGTGCAAGGTTAAATACATGCCATATAGAAAGTCCTCAATAAATAGTATCTATTATTTTTTAAGCACCTACTTTGTGCTGCTAAACTGATTTAGTATTAGCTAAATCTTTATAGAAATTTTGGATGGTTGCTATCATTGTCCTCATCAACAAAACAAGAAATGGAAGCAGGAGAGGTAAGAAAAAATAAAGGCAGGCTTCAAACCAAGGTTGTGTACCTGTCTGGATACAAATCACAGACTGTTCTATTATATATATGCAAATAAATATCTTATTTCCTTGGGTGAGAAGAGGGGTGGGCAGGCAGAAAATGGACAGGACCTCACTCATGGTATTTAACATTAATCCCTTCCAGGCAACCAGAGAGAACATGGATCGATTTCTCGATTTCTAGCTTGTATTTGCATGAACCATCTCTCAAAATATTTCAAAAATGAGCTATCCCCCCACACCATGTCTTGTGATGACCATCAAGTTCAATTAGTCAAGTTCAAGATCCGAGTAAGTGTTCACTCAATTCAATTTTATCTTGGCATGCACGTGTGTGAAAAACATGACTCAAACTTTTGAGATGGAGCTACCTTTAAAATGTAACACCTTTCCTTAACTGTCCGAAATAATGTATTTTAGCATGCTTTTATTCAATCCCCACCCCCCACCCCTTGCTTTCTCAAATTACAGAGGTCAATTTTTCTTAAGTTATTTTTGGAGGGGAGAAGGGAGGAGGGGTAGGGGAATAAAATAAACTCATTTTCAAACTGCTGTCATTCATTTCCGCTTGTCCCCAGATGGCTGTCCAGGGTGTTAAAGGAACCTCAGACACATAGTAGACTGGGGTAGAGACTCTTGACTTTCAATCAGGAAGATGACTTTTAATGCCCAACCAATGAAGGATAATTCTGCAAGATGGGCTGGCTGTGCAGGAAATAGCTAGTTATTTAAGAAGCCCAATTCTTCAAGGGGGACTGACTTGGTAGTTTACATCAAGGACATACAAAGAAGCATCCTCTTTGCTTCTCCATGCAAATTACACCCAGGTTCCTAGAAGGAAGGGGCTCTTCATGTTAGAAACACAACCACACATAATTTTGGCATAGGCATACCAAAGAATAATTACCCATGAGCCCCTGGATGGGAAAAGCAGAGACTGGAAAGAAAAGCTCAATCAATACTCCCACCCACTTGCTGTCCCAGCTGAGCCACATTCATCTACATTAGCCTATGGAATAGGGCACAATGTTTTCAGTGAAAAATAAAACCAAAGAACTTGATTAATGCCATAATTAAATCAAGGCCTGAAGAAGCAGTCAAATAAATAAATAAATAAATTAATTAATTAATTAATTAATTAATTCCACACTTGCCCTAGCTGGTTTGGCTCAGTGGATAGAGTGTTGGCCTGTGGACTGAAGGGTTCATGATTTGATTCTGGTCAAGGGCACATGCATGGGTTGTGGGCTTGATCCCCAGTAGGGGGCCTGCAGAAGGCAGCTGATAAATGATTCTCTCTCATCATTGATGTTTATATCTCTCTCTCCCTCTCCCTTCCTCTCTGAAATCAATACATATTTAATTCCCCACTCATTCTGGATTTTCCCAGCTGTGTCTAAGGCTGCAAGGGTAACACAGAGGAGCCATTTCCCTCTAGTTATTTTTTTTTTTTAATCCTCACTTGAGGATATTTTTCCATTGATTTTTAGGGAGAGTGGAGGAGAGAGGAAAAGACAAAGAGAAACATTGATGTGGGACAGACACATCGATTGGTTGCCTCCTGCACGAGCCCCAACCAGGGCCCAGCCCGGGGAGGAGCCTGCAACCAAAGTACATGCCCTTGACATGCCCAGGAATCGAACCTGGGACCCTTCAGTCCGCAGGCTGACGCTCTATCCACTGAGCCAAACTGGCTAGGGCAATCATCATGATATTTAAAAATATTAGTAAAGGCATAATCCTTGACTTATATGAAGAACTCTTTTGTTTTATTACATTTCCTCTTCTTTTTATAATTTCACTGTAAGGCCATGAATTGCTTTTTTAAACCCAAGGAAGGAAATCTAGGACTCTCTTCTTTCCTAGAATTCTGGGGGATGCAAATGCAATGCATTGCGGAAATAACAAATGCTCTATTTTCTGAGCACTCTCCCATGATTTATGAAAGGTGTACCTCACTGTGGAAAGATAATGCCATTTGAAATGGTCCATTTCATAAATCTATCCCCTTCGTCCCCAGCTGCATACAGGACTACCATGAACTCCTGAATCCAATAATGTTTTCATCCTCTATTGACAAAAAAAAAAGGACTTTGTTTTGAGCGGGGTAATGATGCTCTTACAAGGGAGCAGCCGCGAACGCTCTGTCTCCAGGGCTTTCTTTGGCAATGGCCACAGAGCTTCCAAGGCCGGGAAACTTGGATAAACACAATGAAGAAATAATCAACATGCGAGACATCCCTAATGTCCTTTCACTGCTAGTGGCATTAATTATAGCACGGGCCCAATCCTCCAAGCAACCGCAGAACCAAATGTTTGCCTGAACACTCTCGCCGCCACATGATAGATTTATCCTTTGGAACTGGGATATTTCCTATTCATTCATGCACCGGGTCAGTATATCTGCTTGTTTGTCTAACTGCAAGAATGCGTCCAGAAGAGGATTCTGTGCCGAGGGAGGCAGTCCGGGATCAATCATAAACTTCAGTGAAATTCATGGTTGTGAGTTTTGCTGGACATAATGAAGGGGACATGATATATACATATCAGCACTGTGAAGGTTCCAGAAGACCTGTATGAAATATGAGCAGGGGACAGAAGGGACTTCCTAGGGATCCAATGAAATGGACAGTACAGACATGAGGAGTGACTACAAATACACAACTGATGCAACTTCCTAGTTTGAAGTCGTATGTCAGACTGGGATCAACTCCTTTTCACGACAGGCACTGAAATCAAAGTTGAGACACAGGGTGAAGGAGACAATAAGATGACACAGAGCGCCTTGGCGTCATGGAGACTGAAAAGGGAAGGCATTAAACCCATGAGGCATGCAATGCTTCCTATTCATTCAAAAGGAAATAAAGTTACATTTTTTTAAAAAGAAAAAGATAGAAAAACATACATGCACATGCTTAGAGGTATTTTAACTTTAGTGGGGATTAGTGCATTTGAGGAAACCCATATGCCCACCACTCAGATACTAATGGATTAAGCAGCAGATAAAGCACAGGATGTAGGATGGATGGAAATGATGTAAAAATATGAATTTGAAAGAACTCCTAACATAGGATACTCATCCTGATACTCTGGAATTTGCATATTTTGACTTGTATTTCAAAAGCAATTTCAAGGTCAGCTTCAGTGGAGAAACACTGAGCGAAGATGGGAAGTAACCCCATTAAAAGTCTACCAGTGTTTTGCATATTTATTTTTCTTCTTCTATAGTAAGCAATGACGACTCATAAATCAAAAAATCAGGGTAAACAAATACCAAAGAGGTTATTTTATACAAAATGTATACTTCTTATTCTATCTATTTATACACACAAACATTTCTATTACTTGAATTTACAAAGTGTGTAATACATGCATGCATGCTTTAAAAATCTGCATACATTTGCATAAGATAGAAAAAATATATTATTGTCCCAAGTCTCTGAAGACCATGGCCGAAATAAATGAGGACCACCTCAAATGCATTTTTGTATAATGGGATGAAAGTTAATGTTTATTTTTAAAAGCTTCGGGCCTATAATTTTTTAAAAATAGAAACAGATTTAAATTTCCCAGTTATGTAGATTCCATGCCTGACCATGAATATCCTATGTGGTTAAAAGCAGCTGAACAGGACAACCTTGGGTCTCTCCAACAAGATTCAAGGAGCTTCAGCAAAAGCACATAAAATAGCGAAATCAGTAGCCATACATACCTCTATGCTGAGAAGATCATAGCATAGGAACCTTAAGCAAGAAACAGGGAAGTGATGTGAAGGGGGAATGGAATTTGGTTTTCATTATAAGGGGGAGGGTTACCCCAAAATAGGATTTTCCTCAGTAGACTTGGGCGCTCCTGAAGTCTAAACACGTATGTTTCAAGGAACTTCACTTTGATAATTTGATATTTGATATTTGACAATTTGATACAATGGCATCCCAGGCCATTTTAGAAACCACATCCAAAAGAATAAATTAGCCTTGTTTGTTTATTTCCTTGTTTTACTAAAAACCAATCCTTTGATTTATTCATTAGACTAGACTCGAAACAACATTTGGCCATTTCCAAAAAAATTAAAAGTCTACCCTCAAAGGATAAAAACATTTGCCACTGATGAGATGATACCAAAGAAGGAATAAAGAATCAAAAGAATCAAGAATCAAAAGTAATTTATAAAAGGGAAATTCTAAAAAAATGAGCCCAGCAATTGCAGAATCATGCATTACTGCCTAAGGAAAACACATTACAGGGAATGGCAAACACACTCTCCAGGTAGGAGCCTTTCCAGGCCAGGTACTGCCTCTTATTCATCTTTAAAGCATAGCATCTAACCCAGTGTCTGACAGACAGAAGATGCTCAACAAATACACATTGACTAATACACAACTATCTTTGTTCCCAGCAGCATAGGCGTGACTTGGAATCCACTCAGGTGAGCAGCAGAACCAATGGGGTCTTTCTTGGTTCTGCCTATAACCCTCCAGTGGCTGCCCAGCATACTTAGGAATTCCAAATTTTTTACCTCTCCGATTTCATCAGATTTCCATCTAAATCCAACTCATCACATTTTATCTCCTGTCTTTCTGTTTTTTATCTGTACCAAAGTGGCAATGGACAGTTGCTGTTCCCCTGCCTGGACTATTTATTTATTTATTTATTTATTTATTGTTAATCCTCACCAGAGGATATTTTTTCCTTTGATTTTTTAGAGGGAATGGAAGGGAGGGAGGGAGAGAGAAATATTGATGTGAAAGAGACACATCAATTGGTTGCCTCCTGTACACACCCAGACCAGAGCCAGGGAACAAACCTGCAACCTTGGTATGTACCCGTGGCCAGGAATCAAACCCACAATCCTTCGTGGGTGGGCCGATGCTCTAACCACTGAGACCACTGGCCTGGGCTGCCTGGACCTCTTGCTTTCCAGCACCTCACGGGCTGCCTCTGGCAATTCAGATCTCAGATTAATTAAAAACGTTCCTGATCCCCAAATCAAATTAGCCTCTTCTCCTTCCCAGGCCCTCTCTATCCCTTTCCCAGCTTAACTGGCCATATATCTAACACTTCTCTCTAACGTGCACCTTGCTCACTCATTTATTTGTTGATGGTGTAACTGCACTAAAACAAAAAGCCTTTGTCTCATTTCATTGCTACATACCCCAAACTAGTCCATAGTAGGTGTTCAGTACATACCCATGGAATGAATGAATAAATGAATGAACTAAAATGCCCAGAAATTACTTAATATTTGCTGTATTTAAGAGAATCCTGCTGATGATGATCCCAAATACTAACGTGACATGTAGCTCCAACAGCTGAATGATCAGGATCAGGGCCACCGAGGCAGCTGCTAGGGGCAGAAATATGAAAGAAGGAAAGCCTGTGCCTTTGAGGGTTTTCTTGCCTCACAATGTGGTTCCCAAATCCACCTTGGCTGATTCTTTCCATTTGATAAATATCAGCATGGTTAACATCGTTGGCAATACACACTGATTCTGATTTGGAGGTTGAGCTCTGAAGGACTCTCCACACACTAGTCTGAAGAGGCAGAGTCTGGCCAACGCTGACCTCCTGTCTTTGCCCACTGTGCCACGTCTCTAGCTCACTTCCATATGTGTGGAAATCCTGCCATAATATTTGTTCCCTCTCCTCTGAAAGCAGCAATCCACAGTCTTTCCTGGGGTCCAAAAAGGTCCTGACTTACAAAATCAGATGATGGCATGGCAGGGATTCAGGATTTGAAATTGTAGGGTCCGAGTGGGCATCCAAGCTTTACTACTGGCTACCAGCCTTGAGAAAGCCATCTAGCTGCTCACAGGAGGATGAGAGTAATACTACTCATCAGAGGACTTCGAGGATTAATTCATATAAGAACAATTAAATCATATAAGACAATTCTTCTCAGAGAGCTTGGCACCCTAAAAAGCTCAATAAATATATATTTAGCAGCGCCACGTATTTATATAACCTTAGAAAACACACAAAGAAAAGATCACGTTGTTAATATGCTATCATTATTTAATTAGCATAATTAATATAGGTGTATTTGTGAATCAGGGCAAAAAATTGCTCATACTATTCTGGTAATTTTTTGGTAAAGTTGAAACATTTAAAAAATTAAAATCCTCCCCTGTCCCTGAAAAACAATCCTATAGGTCCCACTTCATGGAAATGTGATGTAACAAAAATAATTTAAAATCTAGGAATGGGGATGACTAATGAGAAGGCATTATTGAGAGACTGCTTTCAAGTTCCTGTAGTTTATAAGCATATTTCCACTTAATTTTCCAGGACTTGGTTTAGTACATATTGTACCAAATAATATATGACCATATTCCAAAATCCAAATGGATTACTAATGGATTAATATGCCTTTAAAAGCATCTTTACAAGATTTAACCATGAACAAAACTCCTTGCTTCTCTTGGCTTCCAGTGAACATGTGACACCCTATAATACTTCCAGTTAAAGAGTTACAGAAGCCTGGAGTTTTATACGAGCCCGACAGTGATGGATTAAAACCATACTCTAGACATACCTCAAACAGTAGCACTTACTTTTTCTTACTTAACTCGTGGTTGATCTACTGGAGCCATTTGCTGGCAACTGTAATTGCCGAGCTGCTGTCAGAAAGCCCCCCTCGCCTCGGGTAAGTTGGTTTCCAAACCAGGAGGAAAAAGTACAACCAAGACACGTTCCAAATCCCTTGCAGCCTATGGACCTTGCCGACGAGGAACCTGAGAAGGCCTGAAGTGGTGGAAGCCAGACTCAGAAAGCAAGCTTAAATTCAAGACTGGTATACCCATGTTCACAGTCACTTACTGACAGTCGCCAAATGCAGAAACAAGTGTCCATCGACAGATGAATGGATAAGCAAAATGTGGTATATACATACGACCGAATATTATTTAAGCTTAAAAAGGAAGAACAATTTGATGCATACTATGACATGAATGAAACTTGAGGACATTATGCTAAGTGAAATAAGCCAGTCACAAAAAGACAAAAAATACTGTATGATTCTAGTTATATGATGTGCTTAAAGTAGTCAAACTCATAAAGATAGAAAGTGGAATGGTGGGGCTGGAGATAGGGGAGAATGGGGAGTTATTGTTTAACATGTATAGAGTTTCAGTTTTACAACATGAAAGAGTATGGGGGGGGTGGTGGTGATGGTTGCACAACAATGTGAATGTATTTAATACCAATGAACTGTACACTTAAAAGTGGTTCGGCCCTGGCCAGGTGGCTCGGTTGGCTGGAGCATCATCCCGTACACCAGAAGGTTGCAGGTTCAATCCCCAGTCGGGGCCCTTGTGAGAGGCAACCAATGGATATTTCTCTCACACATAGATGTTTCTCTCCCTCTCTCTCTCTTTCTCTTTCTCTAAAAGCAATGGAAACGTATCCTCGGGTGAGTATTAAAAAAGAAAAGGAAAAGATAGTAAATTCTATGTTATGTGTATTTTGCCACAATAATAATAAAAATATCCAAGACTGGCATGGGTTTTAATGAGTTGTCTCAACTGTTAGCATTCAGTCACGCATTCATTATTTATCCAGTGAGTAGTAAGCACAGAAAGGAATGGGCTCTGGAGGGGAGATAATATACAACTTGGGCTGATTTCATGGTTTTCAAAAGGTTCACAGCCATTCAGGACAGGCCCTGCGAAAACTCTTGTGAGAGGGAGCACTGTATGCAGCCAACCTGCAGCATTCTGCCAGGGACTGGGACTAAGGTGACAGGTAAGGAGGTCACTCACTGCAAATATCAAGTCATCCATTAAATTCTCCACTGTCCCCATGCCAGCTACTAATCTTGCCTTCCCTATTTCTGTTCATGGACCACCACGCTCCTTGTGCTCAGACAAAAGTCATCATTGCCTCTTTCCTTCTTCCTTCCCACCGATATCCAGTCAGCCGTCCTCTCAATTAATCACTATTCTCCATTCCCAACCAACTCCTTCCACTCTCACTCCGACACATCAACAAAGTTTAGAACCTCATCACCCCTCAGCTAAAATATGATCACAACCTCTTGTTTCTCAGCCTCTAGTTTCTTTTTCCTTGATATCTGCCATCCATATATATGTATTTAATACAAATGAACTACACACTTAAATCTTTCAGAAACACACTTGTTATCATGTTATGGTCCTGTTAAAAAAAAAATCTGCTGGGGCCCCATTGCCAACTAACTAGTTTAAATTTCTGGTTCTGCCACTGAGGTTTCTCTCCGCATGATCCCATGTCACAAGGCCTGCAGAGCGGATTGTAGAAGGAGGTCAGCCTGTAAAACAGATGTCACCCTCCAATCACTTTCGCCATGGGCCTCAGGGTCTGACCAGTGGTGTTTCAAAGGAGGGGCTCACACTGCTTCCTCTAACCAACCCTCACCTAACCTATCCTAACACCTGGTCTTTATAACCATGATGCAACATGTCACCTTTAAACAAATTGTTGAAAGGGTGTCCCACAGGAGAAAGTACTCAGAGGGAGCAACTGATCCCTATGCCTCCCAAGCCCGGATCCCCCAACATAGATTTCGATCTTACAGAGAGTCAGTGAGCCTTGTATCCACTTCCGGGTGTGGGCGGAAATGGTCCGCTCTTTGGACATGGATGGTTCTACCAGAGGGGAGGGGGCAGGGCTCAGCCTTCAGCATGTTCTCTTGCTGGGTGACTTTACGGAGCTCACATCTGTCCTCTGGACTTGGGGGCTGGACAAGGTGGCCGCCAAATGTCTCTTTGCTCCTCACCTTGTCTGTTTGGTCTTCAGGAGGGGCTTGGGACCAGCCTGAGTCATCTCCCTTCTGGTAAGGTCCCTCCTAGAAACCACCAATTCCCCAGCTGTGAGGAACGAGCCAGCTCTCTGTGATGTGGATTAGGTCTGTTTTAAGTCCACGGGGTCCTCCCATCAGGGGAATTCACCCCAGAGGCCACAGCTGCAGGCTTTTCTTTCAAGGAGGTCAGCGACTCCAGAGCTGGGTCGGCACCCCTTGAAGATGGTGCCAGGAACATTTTGAGGACGGCGTTTCCCTTGGCAGGTGAGCCTGCTGGCAGGGCCCACTTCAAGGTCCACGAGAGCAGGAAAGCGGCATCTGGGATCTGTCTGTGGTTGTCGGTTTGCACATTCTGAGGGGCGAAGTGAAAAGAACCTTCTTACACAGCATGTTCTCATCCAGGCATAGGCTGTGTCCCATATGAAGAAAAACACAGGCGTGGAAAACGGCTGGTGGGCACCTGGGGTTGTCTCAGGGCTGCCCTAGGTCACTGCTCGGTCAGGTTCAGAAAAACCTCTCTGCTTGGTGGACACACCCAGACATCTCGGTTCCTCCTGAGGAGTTTGACCCGGCGCTTTAGGGGCGGCTCAGAGAAAGGACTGCCTCTCTCAGCATAAAGGGCTGGTCTCAAGCCCCTGGGACATACCAACAACTCCAGTTGGTACTGCCAACCTGGAATTGCCATCATACTTCTGCCTAAGTGTCTTTCCCTCTGTAAACCCTTCTTCAATGTCTTGCCCAGATGGACAAAATTAAACTCTTGTCCCCTCTGTATTCCAGCCAGGCTGCTAGATGATCCCATGACTGCACATTCTGTGCTGTTACACAATTACTTTTATACATGCCTCCTCTATTAGACTACAGGCTTCTTAAGGTAAAAAACACATCCTAATTCCCAAAGTTGATGGCCAGTAATATGCATTGACCTGACTGGCCCAGCCCAGCAAAATGGTCTGCCCCTGTATAGCTGGGTATTTCGTTTCTGGCTCAACATACATGCTCTATGTGCTATTCCTTTTCCCTCCATCCTTTTCATTTCTTGTTCATGGTAGTACCCAGTCCCAGAGTAAAAGGGGAACTTCCCTGACTACCTCTGCCCCCTTCAGTCCAACATGGGACTTTCTCTGTTCCCAGAGCACACTGACCTGGGCTCCCAGATCACTCACCACACCGCATCCCTAAACCCTTGCCGGTTCCCCACTATTCCTGAGTGTGAGGACAGTCTAC
Organism: Myotis yumanensis; assembly: GCF_028538775.1. Taxonomy (NCBI): domain Eukaryota; kingdom Metazoa; phylum Chordata; class Mammalia; order Chiroptera; family Vespertilionidae; genus Myotis; species Myotis yumanensis. The sequence continues at coordinate 19,730,607 of NW_027223769.1, forward strand.
TTGTGTTCACATCACTGTGTCCTCCTTCTGTCAACCTTTTTTTAAAAAAAAACACACAAAACTAAAATCTATTAAATACTTATCTGCCATAGGCTACTCACTGTGCAACTTTCTCATGTGACACCCACATCCATTATAGGAGGTAGATCTTATTATTCCCATTTTATGGATAAGGAAACTGAGGTTGCTAATGACATGTCCAGGTTCATATGGGAACTCCTTAGTGATGGAGACTGGGCATGAACCAGAAATAATTCATAGCAAAGTCACCACTACCCTTAACTGTGGCTCACTTGTCTTTGCCATCTCGGCATCCAGAAGAGTAGCTGACTTATGAACAGTGAGTGCTCAACCAATATGTGTGTTTGTGGAGGGGGCGGAGGGGTGGCTGGAGGAGCTTTAAAGGCTCCATAGTAACTTCTTAGGACTTTTCAATCATTCCTTGTCCTTCAATTTCCTCAGTCATTTTTCCATTCTGCTATTTGTCTTTAATAAGTCTACTCAGTAGGACTGATGGCAATTAATAGAAATTCCCAATATAGTACCTTCAATCAGAGAGAAGATTGGGTAAAAATAAAACCAGCAATGATCATCTCTAGGCTATGGTATAATATGATTTTAGGGACCCAGAATCCTCCCATCTCCATTCGAAATGTTGATCCTCTGCCAGCCGCATGGCTGCCTCCCAGACAGCAGGAAGGGAAGGAGCAGCTGGAAGGAGGCAAGAAGGTGTGATCCTTCCCCAGTGACTTGTCCTAAAAAGCCACATGGGACTTCTCTTCCATCCCATTGGCTAAAACGTGGCCACATGGTCACAGAGAGCTGGAAGGGAAGTTAGGGCATGGGATTCTTATTCTGCATCAGCATGTATCCCTTGGAAAATTCTCTTACTAAGAAGAAAGGATAGACTAGATATTGGGGGACAAGCACCACTTCTTGCACAATAGCATTTCCGGAATCCCTGTCTCCCTGGGGCTCACTGTATCGCCTGAGGTCAGATTCTGGGCAGCTTTGACCAACCCCTAGGAACCTCATTTTTCCATTTCCTTTTCAAAGCCATCTTCTTAATTCTGACTCTTCCACTGGCGGGCTGCAGGAGCAAGTCATCCAGGCTGGCCTTTTAGTCTCTCCCTCGACCCTCCCCTGAACCCCAGAGGTGAAACTGGAGCCTGGCAATGTTACCTTGCCCTCCTTCTTCACTAGGCTCAGGGAATCATTTTGGAAGATAAGGACTCAAGGTCTGGTCATCTCACTCAGATCCCCGGTCACACTCTCAGGATGTTTTTCTCTTTCCTTAGCATTGGAAATAGATTTTTAAAGCAGTGTTATACAGCAGTTCCTCTTCCAAATCCTTCTTTCCTTTTCTTTAGTAATGTCTTTATAAATCACTGTTATAAAAATAAGGCAAGCACAAGGAAAAATATGCAGTACCTAGAAACTGAAAATTCAAGTATTTGCTTTTTATGGGACACTTGAGGCTCTTAAAAAAGAGAACTGCTGGAAAACTTAAATACAAAATTTCACTGTTGGTAACATAAAAGCCCAACAGAATTGAATAGTTTATGAAAATAATTTGAATATTTACACTTCAATTCATGGTCTGAAAATCAACCCCAAACCACGATCTTATTCTTAAATGGATTTTTTTGAGAGAGCATTAAATGCATTTTGATTATTTTGACACAATGTCTACTTGGATATTCTGTGCAATGATTTGAAAGCAAAAAGGAAATTCCCTAAAAATCTAATGTAAGTGTATGTGAATGTACATTATATATACAGAGAAGTACATTTATATGCATGCATATATATAAAGTTTAACAAACATTTCAACTTAAAGGGGTACTTTGGGTTGTTGTTATTGTTAGGGGAAAATACTGTAAATTTAACTCGAATGAAGCCTCGGGCTAAAACGCATTATAATTCTCTTGGCAGAGAAACTCGGGTTCAAGTTCATATCTTTTTATTTTCTAAGACTGAGGCTGCATGATCACTTAAACTGTGTTTTACAAACAGCATTACAGAAACACAGCAATGCAGGTCCATAAAACTGTTGACGAGAGAAAGCCAAATGTGCCTCCATTTTGTGTTTCCTACCATTTTTTTCCCTCAATAAATTAAAGAAGCCTCTTCTCAAAATTTCTTAAATTTCATCTATATAGAAAAATATTTACCATTATTTTAACAGGCCCACAAAGCATCAAATATCTGTACCAAAAAAATCAGTATTCACTTCAAAAAGGGGGAAAATATTCTGAACAAGAAAAGTGGTAGGAAAAGCATATGTCCAAAACACTATTATTAAACTCATGGGTTTAATAAAACCCAAACATGGAGAATACATTATGTAAATACATACACACAACAGGCTTTTGAAGTCGAGGTGACCACGGGATCTAGGATCTGGGACTTATGAGTTTTTTGTTTATGCTTTTTAGCAAGACTTCACATCACACACACACACACACACACACACACACACACACACACAGTACTGAGGCTATTTATTCAGTTTTAAGCACAAATCTCTGCAAACTTAAGCAAAAGGGACGGCTAAGAATATGTAAGTGTCTGGGCAAAAGAGGAATTCACTGAACTTAAGAGTTAGAAACAAAAATAAACACACTAAGAGAAATCCCTTCCTAATCTCTGTTCCAAAGAAAGACACTTATTCAAGGGAACACAGAGCAATTTTCTCCATTTAGGAGCACTGAAATGAGACTCAAGTCAGGCACAAAAGTTACAAGCTCAGGCATCAAAGAATATCAACAAATAAGTGCTTCAGTCAGTCTAACAACTATGCCTTAATTCCCTTCCTTCTCTCCAACTTAGATTTAAAGGAGAATGCAGGACCATGAATAGTATGTCAACACACAAGGGGTCCCAGTGCTAGTATTTACGGATTTCAGAGACCAAATAACCAATATGAATTTATCAGATATCGACAAAGTACAACGTTGGGTCAGGTTCTGGGCTGCATGCTGAGCTACTGGGAGGAAAAGACAGAATCTCTGCTTCGATGAACTTACAAGCACACATGTAAACAGACACATATGATGGTCGAAATAATAACATTTATTGGTGGGCTATTATGTACCAAACACATTGCCAAGCCTTGGCATGTATCGTCCCAGTTAGTTCTTGAAACATCCCATTAACAATGTCTTATTATTATGACTTCTGTGTTACACATGAAGAAACCAAAGCTCAGGGAAATTAAATAACTTGCCCAAAGTCACCCAGATAAAAAGCAGACTAAGCACTGGGTCTGCTGAAAGCTGGCGTCCTGCTCTCTGCACCAAGCTCTTACTTAAGTGGTTTCTATGTCACAGTAACCATCAGCTGGTATTGACAAGCCTGCTCCCAGGTAGTAAATGCCTCTCTCTCTTCTCAAAACAAGGCTCATTTTAAACAGGAGAAAACCCAGACTTGAGGAGGTGCTCCCAGGACACCCCCTCCCTCCCTACATCCCAGCTAGCTGGGAGCAAGGTTCAAGTTGGCTCTTGGCTTCCTTGCTGCCCAGACCCAGGCTCCTTTCCAGAAACACAGGCTGCTCCCATCGAGTCTTTCAAAAACACAAGCAAGTTCCTAACAGCTTGCTGGGAGGCAGCAGTGGGGAGTGAGGGTGAAGATGCCACACTTAGCGGGTTGGCCTGTGTCCAGAGCGCAGGCCTGCTGAGCAGAGGAGGCACCGGCGACGAACACCTGGAGTCCCTTCATTTAATCCCTCTATTTCTCCAGGCTTCAGTAGTCATTGGCTTGCTTGGTGTTTCTGCCAATGCTTTTCCAACCACTGAACTGCTCTGCTAACTGGCTTCCCTAGCACCTAGAACGTCTGTATTTCACATCCTTACCTGGACACCTTGCTTGACTCCAGGGGCATCTGTGAATGCAGCCAAGCCATTCTAATTATTTATCAACCTATAGAGCATAAGGCCTGGCCAATTGGTACCATACACACCCTCACACGAGAGCCCAGGCTCCTGCCATGCTGTCTGTAACCCCGAGTTGCTGGACCAAGGGAAGCCTGATGTAGCTATTAGCAACCAGCTCTGGTATGGCCACCCTGGTGCCGGCTGCCCGAATACCAGCCTTGTTGAATGAGTGGGCTGACACACTACTCCAGCAGTCACAGAACATCTGCACGAAGGAGGTGTCTGCTTTCTGCAAAATGAGTGACAACAGGTGACTAAATGCCTCTAACTTCACTGTGCTCTTGCCCTTCAATGACAAATGGTCCCAAAACCATAGACACAAACTGACAACTCAAGTAACCAAAATAAATAAAGTATGGACAACTACATTTAAATTGCGTGGTCCATGCTTTATTTTCTTAGGATTCCATAATGGGCTCTAATGCCTGTTGAGAACACATCTCTCCTCACCTGTGCTCTTCTTCCCCTTTAATCGATCATAAAATCCATAATTGATAGATAACTCTCCCCTCACTGCTACCTCCCCCATCTCCTCTTGGTTCAGGTTCTTTCTGTCCAGCCACAGCCATGGGTCAAAAATAGTTCCATACCTGACCTTTATTCTCCAGGCAGGCAAGCTTGTGAGAAAATAAAAAAAGAGTGAATCAAGAAGTGACCAAACCCTGCCGGGCCGGGGCAGGGCTGGAGCCAGGCTGCCTTTCTGCAAGCACAGCTTTATTGCAACGTGTCACTCTGCAAAAGGGAGCAGCATCTTCACCTTCGAAGAGAAATAAAATGTCACCGAGGCCCTTAAAGGTGGAGAATCCCCTTCCAGGACCTCTGGCAGAGGACACGTGTGAAAGTCTGATTCCCATGGAGAAACAGAGGTCTTTACAGTTTGGTGAAGCATGAATATATTAAAAATGTGCATCTCCTCCCTGTAATACTATCCCTTCTTTTTTATAGTTATGGCTCCCCAGTGGAAGCCGGAAGAAAACAACACGCACAAAGTGAGTTCTGGTTGAGATGCTGGGAACTTAAAGCAGGCCACGTTAGAAGTGTAAGGGCACTTCTTAACACCAAGGAAGGCATTATGGCTCCACATACTTTCCCTGAGAGCTTTCTTTTCAAACAATAATGGAGGAGCATGGTTCTCACTTTGATGCCCTCTTAGAACCTTATGTTTATATTCTGAGCAGTCGAGGGGTTGTTTTCTCAATCCCGGTATGCTGCCACCCAGTGGCAGCAATGATCTGCCTGGTTCATGGGGCTTGTTGAAGGCTTAGCCAATGAGCATGATTTCATTAGACAGAGCTCAACAATTATTCACAGCTTTTAAAAATAAACATTGAGAGCCCGTGGTACGCTATACTCTAATGAGAGAGATACCATATTGATACACATGTCTACACGACATTTTAAAACACACTGCAACAAAGTGGTCTACAAGAGATGAACAAAAAGTATAAGAACACAAGCAGATGACATCATACAACATACCTGAGAGAATGACCATACTGTAAGCTTATTAAAGGCACAAATGGTTATGCATACACATAGAAACCAATCAACACACACTGGATGAATAATAAGGGTGGAAATTAACACTTTCTAAACAATTAAAAGGACTGGCATATATTTTAACAATATCTGCTTTGTCATCCTCCTAACAACCATGGAAAGACTTTATGGATAAGAAATCTGGGTTGCAGACAGTTTTGATATTTCACTCAAAGACAACCAGCTAATATGTGGCAAAGACAAGTTTTAAGTAAGATATCTTGACCTCACAGCTTGCATTCTTTCCATGATGTCATTATCCTGATTTATCAATACATATTTCTAAATATAAATGATGACAGCAACTTCTATTTTTCAAACAAAAGTTTCAAAAGCAACTGCCCAAAAAGCAAACTTAAAAAGAAAAGAAAAAAAAAGCACTGCTCATCTTAAAGTGCTATAACATTTGCCTAACCACATTAGTAAGCTCCTGGCCAAGATGCCTATGCATTCTCAGCTTCAAGTCAAAATCCCCCACAAGGCCTGGGGTCATCAAGCTCACCGCAAAGGCCCTGCAGGTGCTGTCCCCAGGCGGCCCAGCCTGCCCCTTCTCTAACCAGAGTCTTGTCTATGGAGTCATAATTCCTCCCAATCAGCCAGCCCACCATTGATGAATGCCCTGAATCCCCTCTCTGATATTTCTGAAGCAGATACAAACTAATTATTCTGGAAGAATAAAGATAAACATCACAGGACTAATTTTCTCCAATATACTATTTGATTCGTAGAAGAGTGGAACATTGCCCTCTCACAAGAGATTTCTAGATTAAAGCTGCTAACCCATTGTGAGCTAAAAGTTTGCATATATATGTAGAATTTGTAAAGCTCTTTTCTGAAACGATTGATATATAAACTAGGTATTAGGGAAGATAGGTTCAAAAAAATAGCAGGATGGTTCAAGGACTCATGCAGGAGCACATGAGCACCCTTTTTCTGGAATTGTCTGGATTAGAAATTATAATGATGGTGATAATGATGATGATGATATCTTAGTGGGGGTGCAGCCAGACTAGATAAGCTAGAAGGAGAGGAAGGCACACAAAGAGAATTTTGAGTCTTGGGTGTGGAACATTTTTCTCTACAGATTTTAATATTTCTAGCCAAATAAAACCTTAGTTTTAAGTTGCTGCTTTTGGTACAATATGCCCCTATTGAAAATGTGCTACTGATGGTGTCCGGCCTGGGGATACCCCAGCTCCAGCTCAGCTGCTCATCAGCTTTAGGGCTGGGATCAAACCTGTGAGCCTCTGCTTCCACTTCTGCAAATAAGAAGATTGAAATCCCTTGCCTGTGAGAGCCTTTCCAAATCAAAAACCCGCTAACTGCATACAGAATACATGGCCGAGAGCAGTGTCTCTTTCAGTCTGGAGGCCTTGGGTCATACCGGATAGTCTTTTTTTAAAAAATATATTTTATTGATTTTTTACAGAGAGGAAGGGAGAGAGATAGAGAGTTAGAAACATCGATGAGAGAGAAACATCGATCAGCTGCCTCCTGCACACCTCCTACTGGGGATGTGCCTGCAACCAAGGTACATGCCCTTGACCGGAATCGAACCTGGGACCTTTCAGTCCACAGGCCGACACTCTATCCACTGAGCTAAACCGGTTACGGCAGGATAGTCTTAATGTAATTTAGGGTGGGGGCTGAGCATACCCATCTCATCTTAGTATCTTAGCATGGGAGCTGGCCATTTCAGAAAGACCAGCAATATGGCAGGATGGGGACACTGTGTCACTTGGTATCAGGTGACCTGGAGGCTGAAATCAACTGCATGAGTGAGCAATCAATCAATCAATCAAGCAATCACGACTATATGTGGAAGCCCCAATAAAAGCTCAGCCCTGGAATTCAGGCAGGCATCCCGGTGTCAAACTCCCTGCTTATTGTCACCCGGCAATACCAGGAGAGCCATGTGTCCTGACTTGCTGGGAGAGGACAATGGAAGCTTTGAGTTAGCCTTCTCCTGGGCTTGGCCCTGTGTGCCTCTCCCTTTCTCTGTAATAAACCATAACCGTGAATATAACAGCAGGCAGTGCATTCTGGGAGTCTTCCTAGTATAGTATCAAACCTGAGGGTGGTTTGGGGAACCACCCCCCAAAATTGCAGTTGGTGTCAGAAGTGAGGACGGTCTTGGGGATCCAGTCTTCCAGCTTGCAGTTGTCCCCTACGTCTTCCTGGTCCCCCACTATGTTAGAGCCACATACCCTGCTTCCTGGAGGAGTCAGTGTTTAGAAAGCGTGGGCAGGAAGTCCATGCCTCTCTCTGCTGTCATGGCCCACAGACACCCAGAGTCCATAGAACCTCTCTGGGCTCCAGTTTCATCAGCAAAATGAGGATCTGAGTAAGTTGTGTGGTCTAACTGACAAAGTGATTATGAGACTTAATTAAGGTAATGGCGGTGAAAGCTCTGTGAAAAATGCTGCCTCCTTTTACAATGATAAGATGTGAAGAACCATTGCTACTATTATTTGGGAGTTTAAATGCTTCAGAAGTATATGTCCTCTCCCAATTTTATTGTATTTCTCATGGCCAGCGAACTCATCTTGTTTCCATCGGCAGGTGCTGAAATTATGTCAGCTAGAACTTTCATTAGCAGACGATTTTAGTCACTGAAAAGTAATGGCAAAACAAATGCAGCATTTTGACGTCGCTGTATCTATTCTGGCACAGTGCAGTTTCGAGGCTAATGTCTTTTCAAACAGCTCTGTTTTGCCTGCAGACTTGAATACCCTCATTATAGTGTTTGAAAAAAAAGTTCCCTTATGTTTTTTTAAAGAGCGCCATTCTTCAAAAAGATGTCAAGAAGCTCTTTTCCCCCCCTTGCTACAAGGTGTAATGTGGAGATAAGCACAAAATCTGGTTGGAAATGTGACCTATATTGGACTGGCAAAGCTTAATATCAAGCAAACAGCTAGTGTGGGAGCTAGTTTTGTCCTACCTCGCTGCTGATATTTGTAGGAAAGGACCACATGTTATTCGTGGACAGTGAGAGCAGTCTGGAAGTCAATAAGGGCTTTAAGAATTTGGAATCATTTGCTCATTGGGTGCATCAGAGTTTTGAACAAGTCCCTGGACTTCCTTGCGACAACCAAAGCCAGGTCTTTGGGAAAACATTTTATTTTCATGCTCAGCGTAATAAGAAGAGAAAAGTCGTGTTTTGCAGATGAAATGGTGCTGATACTAAAAAGTAGGTCACACTTTCTCTATCTTTGTCTCTCTTTACTTTCTCTGAAAGACAAAGCAGGTTTCAAAGATGTGAATCCAGTCAGGTTGAGCCTCTGACCTAGGTGTTCCTTGCACTCTGAGTAAACTTGTATCGGAAGAGTGAAATTAGGAGCACTTCAATCTGGGTTGACATTTTACAAGGGCAGGGGACACAGAAACAGTAACTGGGGGGTGCAGATAGCAGATCACCCAGGCTTTGGGGAAAAGTAAGAGCTGTAGATTCAAAGAACTGTTGGTACCTATGACCTTAGGATATGGAGCAGCAAGGTAGGAAAAAGGCGACAAGGAAGAAATGTCATCTTCGCAACCATGGGAGAAAATATCATTGTGAACATTTATTTACTCTTCACTCCAGGGAGAGATCTGACATCCCTGCCTAGTAGTGAAAGGTCACTTCCTTGGGCCAATGAAATAGGGCTGAAATGACAGGTGTCACTTCCAGGAAGAAATGCTAAGAGCTCATCTTGCCTCCTTCCCATATGAGATGAGTCCTAGAGAGAGAGGCTGTGCCATCAGCCTGGATCCAGGAGCAGAGAAGATGAAGAGTGGAGCTGGCTCTTGATGGGTCTGTACTGCGCACAAGAACTCAGTCTCTGTTTCTGTAAGCCATAGAGGTTGTGCGCTGTTTGTTACTGCAGCACACCTAGTCTATCCTGACTGATATGGATCCCTCAGTCCTTCTTTTCCAAAAGTGTGAGAAGGATGCTAAGAATAAGCAAGCCTATGTGTTTGTGGGTCTGTATTTCTAAATCATTTCTTAGCCCAGGAGCGGGCACTGACACAACCAGAATCAACTGCACAGGCTGGATTGCAAACACATGGGCACACACTATATCCCCAGGGTCCCCACATACGAAAATAAAGCCCTTTGAGAGTAATGATGGCTGTTAGAAGATAGCAATGGCTTTCAAAGAGGACTTCCCAGTGATGACCTTATCACACACAGTGGAGACAAGTACATTAAAACAAAGACTCTAGACTCAACTGCCTGGATACAAATTCTAGAATCTATCACTTGCTCTGGGTAAGTTGCCTAATCGGAGCTTCTGTTTACTCGTCTGTAAAAGTGGGCTCATAAGGGTGCCTCTGCCACACAGAACCGATGAGGGGACTGAAGAGATTGTGCATGTAAGGGAAGAGCACAGAGTCTGGCCACACGGTAATAACTCCCTATCTGTTGGGTCCTGGTGGCCCTTGTTCCTGTTCTGATTCACACCACTGTGAACACTTCTCTGCCACGAACTTCTCCACCGCTGGGTTGCGTGTAGGGCCTCAGGTGACTTATTCATGTAAGCTGGAAATGATCAAGGGAACAGCCCCTTGGCTGCCATTGCTGTGACCTAACTTAGTAAACTTGCATCAGAAGCGTCATCATGACTGTGTTTCCACCTGAGACTAGCAACCTTCTTTCTGCCCTTGGTCGAACCAGAAAGCCGCATTCTTTCGCCACGTGCAAGAAAATGAACTGCCCCTCTGTACTCCTGCAGCAGCGGCTGGGAAAGGCAACATGGAGGTCATATTCAGAGGCCCTGATAAGGTAGGGCCAGAAGAAAGGAAGGGAGAAGCCAGTTAGGTTCTGTGACTTAGCATTTAGACCAGTAACTTGACACTTCTGAGCATTCACTTCTTAATCTCTAAAACAGGGATGGTGAGAGGAAAACCCTCCAGGGCATGAGGATAGGATGCGATCACATAGGTGGTGCTTTCAGGATGGAGCTGATCCCATAGACCTCAACCAACGTTAGCTGTTACTGTGACTAGTAATAAAAATAATAATAATAATAATAATAATAATAATAATACTGTCAGAAATGCCCCAAAGAGCAGCAAGCATACTGCAGCTCACCTTGGAAGGAAAGAAAAAGACTTCAAAGAAGCCAGCCTGTCCTTGAAGAGGCCTCTGACCACATTCGTAACAAAGACAAGGATATGGGCTCTGCAACAGAAAATGACTAAGCATGACCCCATCCCTGGCAGAAAATAACCATCGTGGGACTCTACATGAGAGGAAGCCAGAAAAGACAGAGGGTTTGTAGGCACACACCAGAGAAAGGGCTCTTGAGCAAAGAAAAATGGGAAATGTGATCCCACTTAGGTTCTCAGTATTTCTTGATCTAGATTCTTTTGCTAAATTTTAGGGCTATCATTATCATTGCACAATAGGGCCTTTAATTAAGAGATGGTGCCAATGCTGAGGAAATAAACTAAGGGATTAAAAAAAAGGAAACCAGGTCCTGATCAGTTGGTCCCTGGATCAAGCTTTACCTGATCTCCTCATCACACTTATATTTTCCAGTCAGTTAAACCTGTTTGGGTGAATTTTTCTTCCACTTTTAATAGAAAGCATCCAACACTGGCAAGTCCACACAGTGGAAAGGGGGAAATTATTTCTTGTTACAACTGGGCAAACCTTCCAAGAATCTATCAGAGATTTAGAGTCTATGCCAGACACGATCACTTTGGTTCTTTTCAAATGTCTGAATATTATGATCGGGCTTGCCTCCTTGCTAATAGACAGAGTGATCATTCATCCCTACTGGTCTGGGACAATCCTAATTTATGCCTGTGTCCTGGAATAATTTTTAGTGTCTCCTTTCACTTTAAAAAATCTCTTAAGATTGGTTAAATAGTAATTTATAAGGTCACCCTACTCATAATTCTGCTTTCTAAAGTTTTTTTTCTCTTAAGAGTAGAATACCACACTCCTTTCCCAAATTCTTTTCAGTGATAATTGTGGCTAATTATACTCAGCAAATAATCTCTTCTTGCCAGTCTTCCCATGTTTGACTTTTGGGGGATTAATCACAGCTTTCTGCTGTCGAGCGCGGTTCTTGAGAGCCTGGTATTATTGTTTTATCTAAAGGAAACCCCTCTGAAACGGGGCCTCCATCCATCATACCTCGTGTGGTAGAAAGAACTGATTAAAACTTCCTGGCCTGCAAACTTGTTTGTTAATATGTCGCTTCCTCCCTGCCGTCAGCATATGGTCTTCCTCGTGCAGGGTGTTTAGGATTCTGCGAAGGGCATTGTTTTATCAAGATGGGACGGTTATCCGTGCGGAGAACGCTGTGCTGGGAACCCGACCACCCCTGTAAACACAATGATAACATCGTGTCCGCACGCTGGCAGAAGACAATGCTCCCGATTCCCTTTCCCTAATTAGAGTCTGAAACAATAGGTGGGAAGTATGAGGCCCTGCTATCATTATCTATTGGCCTTCATTTCTGGGCATTGATTGAGCCCGGGGTGTTTTGTGTGTGTGAAGAAATAGCAAATTAAAACTCAGACTTCTTCCATTCTTCTTCCTGGAGTGTTCATCTTGTTATGAAGCTGGGGTGACAGAGATTAAAAATCGGAAGTGGAAGATTTGAGAGTTGAACACAATTGTGAACCGTCCCAAGTTCCCTTTCAAAATTATTCCAATAAGCACGTGTTGGATCAAGGCAGACAATGGGATGGGGCTTGTGAAGGGATTTTTTTTTTTTTTAAGAATTGTTTTGGTCAGGAAGAGAGACAGACCAGCAGCTTCCCCCATGGTGGGCGGACGGCTTGTCTTCTGAGCCCATGAGACATCATCTGTTCTGTTACTTCTCTAATAGGAACCAGCAGGGGCACAATGTCATTGTTTATTTTTCAAAATCTGAAATGCCCAGTACCCTGCTGACATTTGGTACACAGATCTGCAGGGTCACGTTTTCTCAGGACGTTCTGAGTAGGACTTCTTAGCTGGCATCGTTAGGGAGACAAAATCCTCACTGGCAATCAGCCACATGAAGTTGATTTCCATTTATGATTGCCCCGTAGAGTAACAATTAAGATATTGAGATGGAAAAATCTCCCAAGCTCTCACAAAAGGGGTCTTTAGGACTGCTGATATATAACATGTAGTTCCTTTGAATTCAACCAGCCAAGATAAGGTGCAGGTGACTACATTCTGTGCTGGTGTCTGGAGAACTCCTCTAAAGGAACCCTCTCAACTGCACAAAGCAAATGAATAGGGATTTGGTTTCGAGTGGATGGTATTGAAGTGAATGGGGAGGGGCATGAAGAAAATTGGAGAGCAATTTTTTATTTGCAACTCATTTTTTTAATTGCAACTCAATCCCTGTTGAACATGTTTATTGTAATAAATATCAGAACACCTGCATTCTTGAATTGGTCTGTGAATTTATTTATGGGAAAAGGTATAAAGTTTCAATCTTCTCTCGGTTATATAACCTTCCATTATGGGGATGACCCACCCAATCTCCTAGCCCGTATCTGTCTGATCTTCTCAGTTCTAGAGATCTTCATCCTTATTTTTTCAGGCACCCCCTTTCAGAGGTGAGAGGGGGTGACAGAATGTGTCACCACCCAGATCTTCTCTACATTGGAAATCTTAAATCCCAATCTCCCATGCCTTTGCTGTGCCACTCTGGGCCTTTGACATCCAGCTCCATGCAGATCCCACTTCCCTAATGCGTCTGGTTAGCAGAATTTGTCTACACACTGCTCGCCAAAATGTCTTTATTCTGCTGCACCCTCTCCCTCTGCCTGCAGTGCCAACCTCTGATAAACCAGTGCCCTGCCTTCTTCCGCCTACACGGTGTCTGCTTCAGTCAGATTCTACCTGTGATAACACTGCTTAAGTGGAAAGATCCCACTTCCCAGCCTCCATTATTGAGATTAAGCTGCAGAGGGAGGCATGTGTGGGTCTTCTGGGAAGTCTCCTTTAAAGGGAGAGGACACACCTCTGTTTTTCTCCTTCCTCTTTCCTGTCCCCTGAAATGGCTGGTGCTCAGGCAGCCTTCCTGAACCAGAGCAGAGGGCTAAGGATGGAGCAGCAATGAGAGTGTCCTTGGTAAACACGAAGCCATCATACAGCCATGGATAGCCCCTGGACAGTCATTATAGGAGAACAACACACATTTCTATCTCATTTATTTTAATTTTTCTTCTAAGTGCTGAAGACATAAAGTGGACAACTCAGATGAGGACCCTGCTCCCTTGGGACAACAAAACCCACAAGTAAGCAATGAATGGATGGATAGATGAATGAGTGGATAATATACGATAGTGATCAGTACAGATGAATAAAATGCAAGAGAAAATGTGGGTGGTTACTTTGGACAGGATGGCCAGGGCAGACCCCTGGGAGGAGGTAACATACTCACAGGAAGGGGGAGGGGGTTCGTACTCCACTTTCAGATTCAATGGGCAAGCCTCAGTCTCTCATGCTCCTCAGACTGACCAACAGTATCAGTGAACATTCTGGCTGTAATTTCTTGTAAAAAACAGCAGTATGAGCATGCGTGTTAGTTACGGTCACTCTGGTTGCTGTGATTCGATAAAAGATTATAAAAGATTGATTGCGTACATAGAGTCCAAAATTAGCATTCCTGATCAGTGGGAGGCTTTGCTCCATGAGGTGACTTGGGGTGCCTGGCTCCTTCCATCCTATGGCTCTACCATCTTTAACGTGTGGCTTCCGAACTGGCAAGGTGAGGTGACTGATGTCCTATTCATCGCTCCTGGAGTGTTGTGCATGGCACGTGTTAATGTGTCAGACCTGGAAAGAACCAACATCACTTCTACCAATATTCCATTGAGTAGAACTCAGTCATGTGGCCACAGGTAACACCAGAGGCGCTGGGAATATAGTCTAGCTGTGCACCAGGAAGTGAGGGAAATGGCTTGGTGATGTGCTCAGGGCCTGGGCCTGCAGGAAGCATTAAGCACACTTGTCAGAAGAGTGGTCACCAGCCCTCTCCCTCCAAGTTCAGGGTCTCAGACACCCTTACAAGGCCTGGGATACGGCCATTCAATGATCAAAATCCACTCTGGTAGGATAGAACATGGATGCTGGATGTGGGAAGAGAAAGCAAGGGCTGAAACCCAATGGGTTAATTCACTGAAGAAAAAAAAAATCCGACCTGTTGTGCTCTCAGACAGCCTCAGAGCTGGAAGGCTAATTGTCCTTCTGGGATGCCAAGTTCTTTGTGGAGCCCTCAGAAAGGACCGCGAGACCTTTTGAGGTTTCTCATTGCTCTGATTTCGTGCTAATGGATAGTGTTTTCCAAGCTGATGGTGGTTTAAAGATATGGCATCTAACCAATGATAATGTGTCTGACCTCTTAAGGGAGAGCCTTGTGCCCCTTACTGTCTCAGCCTCCCTTATTGGCGAATTACATAACTAGACTAGAAGTTGGTTTTAGAGAAATCAATTTTACCATTGCCTAATCGCAAGGAAAGACCATAAAGTTTTATGAGAGCTAAAGGGACTTACAGAGGAGAACTTAAATGAAAATTAAAGGGGACATAAATAAAATGATAAGAAATAAAATCCCACAAGGTGTTTTTCCCTGGGCCGCCATGCTAAATCACAGTGCCAGGGACACGATCCTGCTGGTTATGTCTCCCACAAGGAACCAAGGAAGAGAGGAGAGACAGGTATTTCCTGGTTACCAGTAAAACAATTTAGAAGTACAGAAGAAAACTCCTCAATCTTCCACCATCTAGTAACTATGTGACCCTGGGCAAGTTCTCTGAGCCTCAGACTCATCATCCACCTGCAAATTGCAGCAAATATCAGTGACCCCCCTCATAATGCTGTTGCAAGGATCCAATAAAACAATGCACGTAAAATCCATAGCACAGTATCTGGCCCATATTAGTTTTCGATTAATATCACCATTATCACCATTGTTCATACTAGTTAAAACTTACAAACAACCTGGGTCTCTGCTCAGTTTGGACAAATAAGAACTAACATTAATTTGGTGCTGACTGCGTGCCAGCAATCAGTAATGGTATCATCTTCACTTTATGGATGAGGAAACTGAGGCTCAGAGACACTGGAAAACTTGCCCACACAATAACCTAAGTAAAAGACCAGAATTGGATTCAGTATCCCGACTGTTTTGGCTCTAGAAGCCAGCACAGTTGACTATGTCCAGTGTTTGCCAGTGTAAGGTCCACAGACACATCTGAGGTGCCTGTTCATAACTTGGATTTCCAACACCCCCTTCCCCTCTCCGGTTAATGAATCAGAATCCCTGGAGGAGGGGGCTGATTATCTGCACGTCCAATAAGCACCCTTCAGGTGATTCCTGCACACACTGAGCTTGAGAACAATTGCTGCTGAGTGCTTCTTACAACATTGCAACTGGGGAGAGAAGTTCCTAAGAGTCGTACTTTGTTAAATTGCCAAAAGAGTTGCCCATTTCTCTCTTTGTATTTCCTCCTACTTCTCTATTGGTCAGCCATTGTCCTTTCTGGCACTTCTGTGTCTACACAGAAGGCCAGGGTGGATGGAGCAAGGCCATCAAGGAATAGAAAAGATTACTTCTCCATGCTGGATAGAATGGCATGAGGATAAGTTTTATAAATATATGATTTATTACAAAGGCCAGCCATGCCATGATATGGGAGCATGCTGCCATAGGTGATTAAGGTAGTTGTGATAGGGGAAGTATTTTTAAATGAAAACCATCAATGTTGCTCTGAAAATGAAAGACCTCGATACATTCTACTAGCAGGAACAAATGTACTTTGTTCCAGTATGGATGGACGAGGTTCTGCTGCAGTAAGGAATTGCTCTCAAATTTCGGAGACTCAATACATCAAAAACTTAGTTCTTGCTCATGCTACAAGCCCAGAAGAGGCTGGCAGGGAGTTCTGTTCATTTTCGTCACTCAGGGACCCTGGATGAGGAAGATCCATCTCACCATGTGTGTCCATGATCATATTGTTAGGGGAAATGAATCGCCATGCTCTGGCTTTTAAATCTCCCCCTTGAGGTGACACTACCATTGACATTTCCTTGGCCAAAGCAAGTTACCTATCTATGCCTGACCCCAAAGAGGGGAAGAAATGTCATCCTGAAAGGAGACTAGAGAAATATTTGAAATGAAACCAAAGACTACCCTACCCATTTAAATGCAAACACACCAATAAATCAAGCAATAAATAAATACGATAACATAACTTATTGATATCTGGATTTCTTGGTTAATTAAATAAAACGTAACTACACTCTGCAAATTTGATCCTAATACAAAATATAGGTGGAATTTCATTCTTATAGTACCTGGGAGGGAACATGAAACCTCAGAAAGAAATAATATAAAAATTAGCTTGACATCTTATTTTGCCAAATGAATGGCTTGGACATATGCATGCAATGTACTGCTTGACCAGCAGCACTTATCATTATTCCTAGACAATCACTGGCCCTCAATGTGTCCAGCAACTTCTCACACTCTTGCTTGCCTGGTTCTCCAGATGTGGACGAAGCTGATGCCTGGAGCAACCCACATGCCTCATGTAAAATAGGTCGCACATGTTTTTGTTTGGAGAATGAACCGTGTGCTCAAACTATATTGGAGGGATGGGCACAGAGGCTGATGAATGTCAAGATCACATCCTTTCAGAGAATGGAATCTGTGCCTAGGTTTCTGAAAGGAAACTTGCACCTAAGAGGCAGCTCATCTCCAGAAAGCCTCAGCACCAAAAGGTGGGTTTCTCTCAGAAGCAAAGGAGAGGAGGAGGGTTAAAACCAGCCAGAAGGCACTCGGGGCCTGTGGGAGGCCAACTGTGCAGACTTTTCAGGCCATGAAATATGGCTCCTGTTTTGACACTCTTGTAATAGCATGATGTGCACTTTCCTTGTTTCCGTGGGGTTTATGGTCCATAAAGTTTAATAATAATCTTAACAGCTGAACAGAGAGCACACGAGGCTCGAAGGCCACTCGCACCAAAGGGAATCTGGCTTTTCAATTTATTCCCCCCAGGCATCTTGACTTATACAAGTGCCCATCTCCCAATGTCGGCCATACTGAATAACCACATGGTAAAGGGGGACACAAAAGGGTGCGTGTTTATAAAACAGCAAATTTGGTACTTGGCCTAAGCAATTGTTTGAGCTCTGAGGAACTGAAAATTATAAAGTTACTTGCACTGCAGTTTGAGTCCAATGAATGCCATCGTGTTAGTATGTCAGGCTTGATCCAAATAACTGGACACTGGAAATAAACTCCAATTCCTTCCCAAGGCCTCCAAAGCTGCACATGAGTGGCTCCCAGCTTCCTCTCCTTTCTCCTCACCGTGGTCCCAACCACAGCCTCTTGCAGGTGCTGAATGTGTCAATCTCTGTCCTGCTATAGCTTCTCCTGTCCTCCTGGGAATGGCTCCATGTCATCCTCACCTATGGTTAAACAGGACCTGCTCAGAGAAGCCCTCCAGACCCCATGTAAGTAACGCCCCTCTCTCTATTAACTTGCCCAATTTTATTTCCTAAACTGCGCCTAATCCACCTGTGAAGAGCTTATTTGTGTATTGTTTCTTTGTTCTCTCTCTCTCTCTCTCTCTCTCTCTCACACACACACACACACAGAGCACCATGTAATCAAGAAGTCTGACATATTTTTTAATATATTTTATTGATATTTTTACAGAGAGGAAGGGAGAGGGATAGAGAGTTAGAAATATCAATGAAGGAGAAGCATTGATCAGCTGCCTCCTGCACACCTCCTACTGGGGATGTGCCTGCAACCAAGGTACATGCCCTTGACTGGAATCGAACCTGGGACCTTTTAGTCCACAAGCCGATGCTCTATCCACTGAGCCAAACTGGTTAGGGCAAGAAGTCTGACACATTATTCCATCCTAATGCAGGGTCAGGAGGCCTTGTCACACAAGAGCTAAAGGAACTTTGGGAGGCTCAAACTGGGGCACTCACATAAATGATGCAGGAAGTTCCTTCCCACATCTCCACTAACCTAGATCCAAAGGAAATCTTCGCATTCCCTGAAGCTAACCCGAGGGTTTTGAGCTCTTTATTTCTCCAGGTTCCTCCTTCCCTCATTCCCTAAAAGATGTGCATGTACTTATTTCTCTTCAAAAGCGGTGGATTATAGGTCCATCAGGTCGGGTTTTGCAGAGGACAACTGAAGGGATGCAAACCAAGAAAGACATCCCACTGCAGGGCTCTGGGATGGGAGGGGCTTGGGCACTCCTCATTGGGAGATAATTCCAGCTTGGGGGTGGGGAGAATTAGAGGAAATCCTTATCAGGTCACATTTGCATATCAAAGAGCTCTTCCTGCTGGGCTAGCTTTGCCTGGTAACAAAGTTATCTCATTCAAGGCCAAGAGGCTTTCCTCTGAAGCTAAATTCTGCTGTTCCTCCCACTCCTCCCTTGTGTAGCAAAATAGCTCAGTTCTAAAAAGTCACCAGGAAGTAATTCACCTCGCTGGTGGCTTGCTATTACCCTGGCTGTCCCTAGATGGCTGAAGTTTCCTTGAGGAATTCTTGGTTTAAGGAGTTATGTGGAATTACCCTCAGCTTCCTCAGGCCAGGAACCAAGGAGACAGAGACAGAAATACTATAGCCTCTCTCATTCATTCATTCATTCATTCACTCATCTAGCTACTAATGCCACAAAAATTTATTGAATCACTACTAAGTTCCTAGCAAAGCTATTTCTTCTTTCTGGACTTTTGATCCTTTAGTTAATTAACACGTTAAGCGCCCAGCCTGTTTTGTCTTCAGGACGGAAAGTATAGTGTCAGTCACAGGTGACTGACAGGGCACTTATTGTGTTAATATATTAGAAGTAGAGTCTGGGATCCTGGCCAGGAAGCTCAGTTTGTTAGAGCATTGTCCCCACACCCCAAGGATGTGGGTTCTATTTCTGCCCCTAACACTTTGTTAGTGTTATGCCCAGATTTCAGGATCCCCAAGAAACCAACAGGGAGCCAGCAGTCCGATGCAAAAGCATAAGAGTCTGTATTTCAAGCTAGCTTGAGCTCCCCGTCCACCAGACTCACCGACACATCGGCAAGCCAAGTGGCCAAGAGACAGAACCCCGTGTAGAGACGGGTTTTATAGCGGGGGTTGGAGTAAGGGGAGGAGAAAGACTGTGCTCTGCCGATTGGCCAGGCGCAAGTCGGTGTCTTGTTCCTGGGTGTGGCTAGCAGAGTCTTAGACTTCCGGGAAGAAGCTCCTTGCCAAGCACGTGGCCAAGGTAAGATGGAGGACGTAGCCCTTACCCTGGGGCAAGATGGAGGGCCTAGCCCTTACCCTGGGGCAAGATGGAGGGCCTAGCCCTCGCCCTTTCAGTTAGGGGCAGAAATAGAATATTTGGGGACTAGCTATTAGTTATAAGAAATATTAATCATGTTCTGTTAACCGTGATTGTTTTGTTCTGATTAAAGAAAGCACATTCTAACCTGGCTGGGAGTTGTATGTCCCCGGGACCTGGGATTCAACCTTGCCCCCAGGAGTCAACCCTGGACCTAGGAGTCAACTTTGGAATGTGGTCCACCCCTATTCAAGAACTGACTATTATCACGGAAAGATTAACAACCTTGTTGTCAAAGATGGAGTCCCACCCCAGCCCACATTGCCTACTTCCCCATACCTGTAATCCCTACTTCTCCACACCTGTAACCCCTACTTCCCCATGCAATCTTTGTCCTACCCTATATAAACAGCTGGCTTATGGGGGGCTGCAGAGCAGATTTTTGTGGATGACCTACTTCTCTCCCATACTGCCCTCAGTATTGAAGTAAACGCTCATATATGATTCAATCTTGTCTCTGCTTAATTGGTTCAAGTAGTGACAGGCAGCAAGGACCCACTATTGTCTGGTTACACCAGAATCTTAGAAAGCTGAAAGTATAGGGTTATAGTTAGGGTGACCAGATGTTCTGATTTATGCCCATTGTCCCATAATTACGTGCCCCCTTCCTTCCTCAAAAATGTCTGAGTTTGAAGGATAAATTATATAGTCGTTCAAATCACAGCACAAACACACAGGAAGAAGGCTGGATCTGATGAAGGAAGTGGGTAGTTTTTCAGTAACCTACCAAGAAGGACTTTGACAAGATCATCTAAGTGATGACATCACAAACATCTATAATGAGCAACCTCTGCTTTTAAGAAAAGTCCTAACAATAGATTGACTTTGTGTCTGTTACTAGTTTAATGACAATTTTTACGGGAAGGTTTTCCCTGTTTGCCCTAAAGGGTGGCTGTTCTCTACTTTTAGGAAAGAAATGTCGATATAGGATAAAGCGTTGTGTTGATGTAATGGTTATAGCTTATGGGGTTTTAAAATATTTGCCAGGCTCAGGGAATCTCCACTCATTATCTAGGTGACTTAATTTGCACCTTTAGATCCTCCTTTGTAAATTCAGAATAACAATATTAGTTCCAAAGAGTTCTGAGGACTAAATGGAACACTCCCCAGTTCATAGGAACCTAAGACATGGCATGGTAGATCCTATCACAATTACAATATTTATTATTGCCATTATTATGGTTATCCTGAATCCTCAGCATCCTTGTTACTATTAAGCTCACTTTGTAAAATGAGCTCTGAAAAGTGACTAATAAAGAGTGAGACTGAAGATCAAACTAGGTTTGCCCACAACAGCCCCTGTACTTAGGTTACACTGGAATTAACAACTGCATAAAATGCGCAGGTGGTATCTTGGTTACATCAATGCATACATCAATAGTAACAATAAGAAATATTTAGTGGTTTAGGAATTTTTTGAGCAATGATTGGCTAATAACCACCTTCCACGCTCAGACACACTAGTAAGAGTGACAATAGTGTGACCTCCCACTGCTGGGGTTGAAGGAGAAGCAGACAAGGGAATCCTAAAGCCAGACAAGCAACTGATGTAAAGCTGACAAACCTTTCTTATAGACTTACACTTTGTAAGCATAATGCTTCTGGAAAAAAGTGTCTACTACAGAAAACAAAAATCTTCAATACTTAAAAAAAAAATTAGTGTTGGTCACTACTGATTCCTCCCTTCTTATTCCTCAAAAGCTAATGCTGCAGGTTGGGAATTCCCACAGAGGTCTCTTTTCTGTGTCCCTCCATGGAGGGTTGAGGTATCGGGTTATGACTGACCTCCGGCAGCAGCACTTGATTCACGCCTTGGTCAGCACTCGTGTCTGACTCTGCTGTGTATCACACCAGCGGGGTTTCTCTAGACCCTTTCCATTGCTATGCTCTGCCATGTCTTAGGCATCTGAGGCTCCCAGCATCTCTCCTCTCACAGTTAAGTTCTCAATCAGTGTTGAATGAACAATGATCACACTAGACAAATTAGGTTACAAATGCTCCTCACTGAACTGAGCTAGAAAGGGAATTGCCGGTGACCTGCCCAAGCTCCTTCATTCAGGGATAAGGAGATTTGCCTGCAGTGAGGTTTCCAAAGGGCAGACCATGCAGGAATGTGAGCCCTGACCCAGCAGGGACTCCTGCTTGGCAAGGCACTGGGAGGAATCGGCCCAGTCCTTACTCATTTTTCCCTCATTCTTCAGTTGAGAAGCTAAAATTAGACGAAAGGGAAAAAAAAAATAACCATGCAAATCAAGGCTGAGACTGGAGGTGGGGGGGGGGGGGGGGGAGGCGGGGTGCGCGGGAAGCACAACAGATTTGCTTTCATTCTTAGAAGGCAGTGGGTGGGAAAGTAGATTCCCACTAAGCAAAGCGCTGGCCTTTTTCACTGAGCAGGAAATACTGAGTTGCTTTGCTCCTGCAATCCCTGCAGAGCGGGGCCTGATAGTTTAGCCAGGGCCTGAGGGTCGCAGCCCAAGAGAGCATGAGAGAGCATTTGGAAGCCGGTGTCAGATTTTCTGCTGGGGTGGAGCTCTGGCTCAGTCCCGCTGCAATCACTGGGGAGGCCCCATAGGCCCAAGTCAAACAAGCTGCCTGGCTTTCTGAAATGCTTATCCCTGCCCTTCACCCACCTCTCAGCGTTGCCTTCCCCTCCCTGCCCCACGCGGAGCCTCGGGATGGAAGGGGCTTCCAATGTGAAGAGAAAAAGTCACCATGCCCTCGTCCTTGAGGTAATTAATCAGCGGTGACTCTTCACGCGGTGAATAATATTACTCAGAGCACTGCTCCTCCCGGTAATATCAATTGTGCACTGCGAAGCAGCGCGGGCGCAGACACGCGGGCACTCGGTGGGGCTTTATTGCACGGTGACAAGGCTAAGCTGTTGACGCGGTACAGTGTGTGAGAGTGCCTCAAATATAACCGGGGCTGCTGCCAGACGCTCTGATTTTCAAGAAAAGAAACATTTCTGGTGTTTCCCGTAGAAGGTATAAACTGCCAGCCCTCCCTGAAATCTGCTGCAAACATGGAGCTCTACACCACGCAGTTTCCCCTCCCTCACCTCCTGCCTCCCCAAGGTGAGGAGCAGGAGGGCACTGCTTGCTTGATGCCACTCAGATTTGTGGGTGACGCGTGTGAGAATTCCTATCGTCCCTGCACTGAGCAGTGACAGCACTGGATTGCACACCAGTGCTTAGGACACTACCAGCTACTTGTGTGGGGTTTTCTTTTTTGGGGGTGAGTGTGTGTGTGTGTGGGCGGGGGGGAGAAAATATAAATGGAGAACAGGAGAAGAGGGAAGAAGGGGAAAAAGAATAATTAGAACAAGTGTTCCCACTCCTATCTAAATAGGATTGTCTAAAGATATTCTATGGATGTCTTAAACAAAGGCAAGCCTTGGGATTAGTGCTAAATCCTTTCCTTCAACATCCATCTCCTCATCTCTGTGTCTCCCTCCTCCCTGGCTATCAGCAGGGGGAGGGACATGAGTCTTGCACTTCGGACTTTGAATCCCATGCTTGCAGGAGACATTTAGAGCTTCCAGATGTGAACAAACTCGAACAGAGAGGTTGGGTCAGAAAAGATTGGGGTAGGCCGCTCCAAGGAATGAGTCCTTTGAAACTGCAGAGTATGAATGCTCACGGAAGCCGGTCCTCTTGCAGGGAGGTTAAGCCTTGATCTCTGGGAGTGAATGCTGAAGAAAGCATAAAATGGATGTGTATTATGGTGGTCTCCCGCAGTATAAACTGTTCTTTTAAAAAATGCTTCTGATTAAAAGTATAATTTTATTTAACATCCTTCAAATAGAAGAAGAGAGGCTATTAAGTTAGTATGATCGCCATGAATATCATTGAAAGCAGGGCTAATAGAGTTGTTTTTATGATTCCATTTATTCAAAATGAAGAATGGCATTCGCCAAACATAGGATCCGATGAGGAACAGATTTATAAAGCAACTGAAGAGCAAAGACGAACTGGAGAGAACACCTATTTTCATTAGATAATTTTGTGGTTTGTGTACTGGTTACAAATCACCTGACAGCCACCAGATACCTCCTGGTCCTCTAAACAAGAATGCCTGTTTGGAAAACTCCAATGAGAATAGGGACAGCTGGGGGTTTTTTCAGCGCAAGAGAGCATCTCTTCATTTTAAAATATTACTTTCCTAATAGCAAAATGTCTCATTTTTTAAAGAAAACAACACAAATACAAATTATTTGGGGGCCACGCTGATTGTGTACATCATTTAAAGATAACAACATGGATTCCTGAGTGACAGTTCATTTGGGTTTAAGGCACAGATTTGGGCACATTCAATATATAGAGAAACGAGGCTGGAAACTTTCCAATACGGTGTCTGTGCTTTAGCCTTGTCATGAACAAGGAGCAGATCGCCTCCAAGGTTTATGCCCAACACTGGCACAATGGTGAAGGGTCGGTTACTGACTCCTTCATTTAAAAAATAAATAAACAGGCCATGGCTGGATTGCTCAGTTGGTTAGAGCGTCCTCCTGATC
Source organism: Myotis yumanensis (assembly GCF_028538775.1). Taxonomy (NCBI): domain Eukaryota; kingdom Metazoa; phylum Chordata; class Mammalia; order Chiroptera; family Vespertilionidae; genus Myotis; species Myotis yumanensis. Next base: position 19,754,943 of record NW_027223769.1, read on the forward strand.
CACCAAGTTTACGGGTTCGATCCCCTGGGCAGGGCACATACAAGAATACACCAATGAATGCATAAATAAGTGGAACAACAAATCGATGTTTCTCTCTCTCAAATCAATAATCATATATAAAAAAGGAATAAAGTGGAGAAAGAGCAGTACAGTGCTCCATAGGGGAAAAAAGGGTTGGGGGAGGGATTCTGTATTGCACCATCTCCGTTTTGGTAACCCAAAGCAGGAATATAAGCTTAAAGTCCTGAATTTAACAAACCTAATTATCAAGGCTTAATTAGTACCAAGGGTACAGCTTCATGGAACACCTGCAGACTTAATTTATGTCCTGACAGAGAGGAACAAGTGTTAATGGGCTGTATTTATGTTAATGCCTGAACCTTAGGAGCCAGTGGAATAAAACAGACCACGCACCAGTTTTTCCAAGCTACGGAATAAATATAAAAGATTTTCATGTAATGCTAGTTTGCGCATAATTTTTCAGGGATCACGCAGATCTACTTAAAAAACTTAAACTAGAAGAGTGGAATGTGAAAGAGTAGAGCCATCCTGGGTTTCTGTAAAATTATACCAAGATCAACCCATACACTAGTGTTATATCTTGTCTTGAAAGCTGACAGGTGCTGATGGGGTTAATGTTCTCAGTGTTCAGGAACAGTGTTTTTCATGATGCTGGAATATAAAACCCATTTCACCATAACATTAAGAAAAGAGCTAACATTCATGGAGGGCTCAACTCTGTCAGTCACTATGTGAAGTCTTTGTGTACATTTTCCAGTTACAGACAAGGAAACTGACTCAGAGGAAATAAACAGCTTGCCCATGGCCATGTTTCCAGGCAGCTCAAAGATTTGGAGTCTGGATCTCCTAATCCTTTATACCAATGAGCTAAACTTCCTTTAATACATAGATAATACTAAGAAAAATATTATATACATACACACACACACACACACACACCTATTTATTGTAGAATTCTCAGCAACCTAGAAATAAATGCAAATTCCTCAATCCGATAAAAAACAAGTATCATATATGATGGAGAAATACTAAATAAGCCAATGATGCCTGCTCTCTATACTTCTATTCAACATTCCTGGTGACTCTTCCAAAGTATCACACAAGAAAAAGAAACAAATGCAATACAAATCAGGGTGGAAGAAGTATCTTTAGTTGGAGACAGAAAAATCTTATGAAATCTTAAAAAAAAAGAAACAAATAAAATTCAAGGTCACAGGATATAAGATCAATTTACTAAAATTCTACATATTAACAAAAAAGAATTGAAAAAAGAAACTTAAAAACATCATTTGCAATAGCGTAAAGAGCTAAATGTTTAAGAATCAATTTAATAAGGCCTAGCTGATGTCCTCAGTGGTTAGAGCATCAATCTGCACACTGAAGGGTCTCAGGTTTGCTCCCTGTCCCCTGGTCTGGGCACGTTCAGAGGCAACCAGTCAATGTGTCTCTCTCATATTGATGTTTCTCTTTCTATCTCTCTGTCTCTGTCTCTTCTCTCTCTCTCCCCACTTCCACTGACTCTGAAAAGCAATGGAAAAAAAATCCTCATGTGAGTATTAACAACAACACAAAAGTATAAATTTAACAAAAAAGTATAAGACCTTTATATTGAAAACTATAAAGCATAACTGAGAAAAATTAAAGAAGACCTAAATAAAGAGCTACCAGCACAAAGATTATAATACTCAATTTTGTTAAGATTTTAGTCCTCCTCAAGTATTTCAATAGATTCAATACCAAACCAAGTAAAATCTCAGCAGGGCTTTTCAAATAAATTGAGAAGCAGATCCTAAAATTTTGATGGAAAAACAACGTATCTAGAAAAATCAAAATAATCTTGCAATACTTTGGAATCCTTACATTACCTAACTTCAACATTTACTGTAAATCCACATTGATCAATATAGTACGTATAGACATAAGAAAAAATTAGATCAATGGAGTACAATAGAGTCTAGAAATAGATCCACAAATATATAGGCAATTGATTTCAACAAAGCAGTAAAGAAAATTCAATAAGGACATTAGTCTTTCAACAAATGGGGAAAGAACAATTGGAGATCCATATGGGGAAAAAGAAACCTTTACTCTTACCTCACACCATATGCAAAAATTAATCTGACACAGAACATAGACCTAAATATAAAAACTAAAACTATGGGGCTTCTAGAAGAAAACATAGGAAATATCTTTGTAGCCTTGGGATTGACAAAGATTTCTTAGAACAAAAAAACCCCACTAACTATAAAAAAGGAACTAGACATTATCAAGATTAAAAGTTCCTACATTGAAAGACATCCTTAAGGAATAAATAAGGGAAGACACAGAGTAGGAAAAACTTCACAATACATATGAAACAACAACAACAAATATACCTTGTATCCAAAGAACTCCTACAACTCAATAATAACCCAATTTAAAAACAAAACAAAAAACAGCCAAATATGTGAACAAGGACTACACAGAAAGAAAATATATGGATGGCTAATGAGATCATAAAAAGATGCATTAGTCATCAGGAAAATGCAAAATAAAACCACCAAGAGATAACATTTCACACCCACTGGAATGGCTATAATTAAAAAGACTGAAAATACCAAGTACTGGCGAGGATGTGAAGCAACACGAATTCTCACACACAGCTAGTGGGAGTTTAAAATGGTACAGCCACATAAGAGGACTGCTTACAATGGTTCTCAACCTTCCTAATGCCGCGACCCTTTAATACAGTTCCTCATGTTGTGGTGACCCCCAACCATAAAATTATTTGTGTTGCTACTTTATAACTGTAATTTTGCTGCTGTTATGAATCTTAATGTAAATATCTGATATGCAGCATGTATTTTCATTGTTACAAATTGAACATAATTAAAGCATAGTGATTAATCACAAAAACAACATGTAATTATATATGTGTTTTCTGATGGTCTTAGGCGACCCCTGTGAAAGGGTCGTTCAACCCCCAAAGGGGTCGCGACCCACGGGTTGAGAATCGCTGGTTTAGAAACATTTAAAAAAGTAAAGGTGCATATCAAAAGAGACCCTGATTCGACAGCTAGGTGGCTATCACAAAGAAATAACAACAACACCAAAAAAAGTGCACAAAAAAAGATTTATGCCAGAATTTTTTTTAATCTTTACTGTAGAAAGTATTACATATGTCCCCCATTTTCTCCCATTGACCTCTTCTAGCCCGCCCCTTATACTAGAATTGTTATAGCAACTTTATTCATAATGTCCAAAATAAAAGAAACAACCCAACGCTCATCAATAGGTGCATGCATAAACTAATCGTGGTCTATTTTCACAATGGACAGTAGTCAGCCTTGACCAACGATTGCACTGACAGGCACATCAACATGGCTTAATCTAAAAAACATGATGGTGAGCACAAGAAGCTGGACACAAAAGAATGGGCATGATGCCCATTTCATGGAGTTCTAAAACATGTACAAGTAAGTTATGGATGGATACAAGAATAGTGTTTGCCTCTGGGAGTAGAAGGATTTATTGGAAATGAGAATAATGGAATTTATTGGTGTCATAGGAATGTTTCATATTTTAATTGTGGTGGTGATTCCATGGGTTTATATATATGCACATTTGCCCAAATCCAGAAAACTATATCCTTAAAATATGTTAATTTTATGATATTAAAATTATATATACCTCAATAATATATGTATATGTATATGTATATGTATAAATCTGCTCCCTCTCTTCTCTTTCTCTGTCTTTCTCTGTCTCTCTCTCTCTCTCTCTCTCACACACACACACACACACACACAAACAAACACACATATTTGCCAAGAGAATCACATTGCTTTACAGGTCATCTTTTATACTAGTAAAACACACCTTATTTTTCAGGCTTGTAACAATCCATATACGTGCTTTTAACTTTAATTTTTTTATTTTAAGATTACTTATGAAATCATTTATGAATTTCTGAGTAAATCATGCTTTGTGGGAGGAGAATGGGCTTAGGAATCAGATGGCCCAGGTCACAATCAAGGTTTTGCTTCTCATTAGCAACGTGACCTTGGACAAGTTAATTATCACCCTCAGCAATTTCTCCAGCTGAAGCAGTTGGGGAAGTGGCATGGGTCTTGTAAGATTGTGGTGCAGCTTCAACGTGACAACTGAGGTATAGCACACAATTTAGAGCCCCAGTTCTCATTATTACCATCAACAGCCCCAGCCCATTTTGATAACTTTGTAAACACAGAACCACCTTGGGAAGCCAGTCACTCCATAATCCATTCTCCAAGCTTATATTTCTGAGGATGTCTGAGTGGATCTATAAAAATAATCTGGTGACTTTTTTTTTTTAATGAGAAAGTACATTCTGAATATATATTATTTTTAAAACATCATTTTAACACATCTATTTTTTCTCCACCAGTATTTCTATTTCCTTCTCTCATGAAACCCAGTGTTTCTATCTTTTTCTTAAAGAACAATTGCCTGCATGTTTTTAGTGTCCTTTCAGAAATATCTTTGGTGATTACTCATCTGTGAAAAAGAATTTTTATACAAAGTTTGATAACTGTTCTTTTCCTGAAGGAAGTGTCAAATCAAGTTTCTACAGCCTGGGATGTGAAGTTAACGTCAGGATCAAATTCGTGAGTATATTTTTTAGTTCAAGAGCATGCAGGGATGATGTGAAAGCAAGATCGAGCTTTTCTGAGAGCACGCCATTCAACTTGACACAGCCCAGGACGATGAATCAATTGACATGGGTTTTAAGAAGACTTATTTTTGTTAGAATCTCCGAATTTACCAGAACCATAGTACACTTAAGTCTTGTGTTCTTCTATCTATCTGACCAATGTGCTTTTTAAACATCAACAGGCAACGTGAGAGCCGGAGAAGAAGTTAAATGTAATGGTAGTTAGCTCTTGTTTGGGCTTGCAGTGTCAAACTGGACAGGGTTTCAATGGGATCTTTTTCAAATGCTCCCTATTAAAATCTCAAGGGGAGCAGGCCTTCCCCTGTGTACCATGCAAACTGGACAACAAATCCAGGCTTGACAGCACATTGGACTGAAAGAACACAAGGAACCACAGGATGAGAACCTTGTTGTGGGAGAGAGGCCGCTGTCATCACCAACATGTGACAGGAGAGACAGTGCCATGAGGCGCTGCCTCACTGAGGAGACAATACACCAGTTCCCTTCAGTGAACCATGGCGTTTCCAGGCTACCAGGAATCAGAAAGGAAGATGTCGCATGTGCTGAAACCTGGGTCCTTTTCTAAATGATTCTTGGTTGACAAAAGGAAAGACACCCACAGAAAAGCAAGGTGAAGCTGCTGATGAATAGGCAGATATTATTTCTCTTAATTGGGTGAACCCAGCATTTTACACAGTGTTCTCAGTCCGGTGATGCTATCAACTTTGAAATGCGGTTTGAAAAAGCGGATATTGCACTTGAGCACATGTCTAATAACTACCCCCCGGGCGGAAACATTTCAGGCAAACCATTGAGTTTATTTTCCTCGTCACACTGCCGAGATAAGACAGATACGTAGAACACTGGTGAGTTCTCGTAAGCAGGCGCCTGGTGGCCTGATGGGAAGCGGACTCCCCGGCCTCAGGGAGGATGCGTAGGATCTCTGCCTGCTGAGCGAGTCACTGAGCTGCCGGGGTGGATCGCGGGAACCATGGTAATCAGAATTGGTCCAGTCATCAGATAATTTTGGATTGAAAATTCTGAGAAGTGAGTTACCGACGATGTTTGGTTAGTCACTGTTTTTTCTCAAAAGAGTGTAATGTGGGAAACCGACGCCTGCCCATCCCAGGGTCTGAAGGTCAACTTCATGTGCTTGTAAACACCTACTAGGCACAGTTTCTGTCTTCTTCCTCAACCCTGTTTAGCTCTAAGGTGCCCTTCCATCCTCTCTATTCTTCCCACGGCCTCACTCAGCCTTGAGAGACATATGAGTAGGCTGGGCAGGTGTGAGAACCACGCTGCTCCCAAGACACTTACATCAGTTTATTTCATGGAAATAAAAAGAAGACAATCAATCATCTTGAGTTGAAAAATAGAATCAGGCTGACTGTGGCTGCATCAGTGACTTAGGTAAAGCAGAAAAAGTTGGTCTCCTCCAAAGTCCACCCATTTCCAATTAGTAGAAATACTGACTACAAACAATAATTTGCATCCCATCCCTAAGAGTTTAGAACTTTATTATCCACATGATTAAGTACCATGAAAATCAGTAACTTTGATGTTCACGGGTACACTTGCTAAGACGGAGGGTATCCTTTGCTCAGTGGAAGGTGACAAAAGAACCTTGATAAGCTTGAACCTAAAGTATCCTGTTAACCCAACAACATAACAGTTAGGTGTGTGTGTGTGTGTGTGTGTGTGTGTGTGTGTGTGTGAGCGCGTGCGCGTGCTGTGTGATTTTTGAAAATGAAAAGATAAAAGGTAACTGGGAAATGAAAGTAAACATCAAAAGTTGCCACACACAAAAAAATTATTCTGTGGCATTTGGGAGTGCTTGGCACTTAACTTCATCACAAATAAGACCTGTGCTCAGCCAGTGACAAATTTGTCAAGGAAAATATTGTGCATCAACTCACAAAGCCTGTCTAGATAATCTGTTCTAGGTTGTTGGAAACAGAAGGCACTGTTCCAGTTTAGTTTCCTCTTACCTGTGTGAACAGAAAGTGTGAAGGGTGAAGGTCACAGAGGCCCAGAAAGGCGCACTTCAAAGAAATATAGGAAGGGCGTTTTCTGGAAGCAGAGGGATGCTGATGAGTTCAGAGCAGTGCTAGCAAGGTCCTTGGGGACTAGCAGGGCTCCCAAAGAAAAGCATCTCCCAGGCATGGAAGGAAATAGGAGGGTATGGAAGACAGTGACTGTAAGAAAACATTAACGTGGCAGCCCACTGGGAAGATACAATGGACAGTGTCTATGCACAACCCCATTCTTCCCCAGTTCTGGTATTTGTTTCTGCATGGAGCTAGTTTCCTAAGAAGCAAAAGAAAATAAGACAGAAGTCAACCTAGACTAAAAATTTTATACACACACACACACACACACACACACACACACTAGAGGCCCGGTGCATGAAAATTCATGCACTGGAGGGGGGTGTCCCTCAGCCTGGCCTGCCCCTTCTCACAGTCTGGGAACCCTCAGGGGCAGGAGGCAACCCAGTGATCAGGGGAAGGCGACACCCCCATCACACTTCTGCTGCTGCCACTGCCAGCAGCGCAAGCCTTGGCCAGCCCTGGTTACCTGAGCCTCAGGTCGCCCTGAGCGGCTGGGGGGCTGAGGGACTGGGGGACTCCGGAGGCAGGCGCATGGCAAGGCCTTGCCTCGTGCCTGCCACCCTGGCGGGGCTGAGGGAACTGGGTGCCGCCATCTTGTGGCTGTGGGTGCTGCCATCTTTGAGGGCGGGGCAGTCAAATAGCATATTCCCTCCTTATTGGCTGTGGGCGTACCATCTTTGTGATGGTGTGAGGGTCAATTAACATATTCCCTCTTTATTAGATAGGATAAGCTGGGGAACCCACTCTGATACCCTAAAGTATTCAAACTAGATACCAGAGGGGAAATGCAAGGACTGACATTTTCAAGCCCTGACTCTGCCTAGTACAGCCCTGGGGCTTGGTACACATAAAAGAATGCTATCCCTATTTTCAAGAACAGGATGGTCACGAGGGGCCATTTTTTCTTTCTTTTTTTTTAAAATCCTCACCCAAATATATTTTTACATTGAATTTTAGAGACTGGAAGGGAGAGTGGAGAGGGGGAGAGAGAGAAGGAAAAAGAGAGAGAGAGAAAGAGAGAGAAAAAAACATTGATCTGTGAGAGACACATCAATTGGTTGCCTCCTGCATGTGCCCTGACAAGGGCCAGGGATTGAGCCCACAACCAAGGTACATGCCCTTTATTGGGAACCTTGACTGGGAATCAAACCTGACACCCCTTGGTCCATGGGTTGATGTTCTAACCACTGAGAAAAACTGGCCAGGGTAAGAGGGACTTCTTTTTCTTTAGTTGTAGTCTCAGAGTGAGTCATCCCATTCTACTTCCATGTCGGAGGCACCCGGTGCATCTGCAGAGCCACCCTTGTTTATCTGAGTAATAGCTGCTTGTTTACACACCAAAATGGGGATGGGGTCTCTTGATTCTAGAAGCTTCTTTAACCTGAAGCTCTGCTTGAGGGTCCTTGCTCTGATTACTAGAGGAACTTTGGGGTTCTCCTGCCAGTCTCTAAGGAAGAAGTCAGGGACATTGCCTGTGGACCTGCCTGAGGACAGAGAGGACGGCTCACCAGGCTTTGCACCCAAGCACGGGCCTGGCTTAGAATATACAAATGATAGAGGCCATTCTTTATTTTAGAGCAGGGTTTATCTCTTGCATCCCATCTGAACCCAAAGCACCTAATGTCTGGTGAAATCAGACAGGAGCCAAGTTTGTTATGGACTTCTTTCTAAACCTTGAATGTCCTACATAATTGTCTAGATTCCACTGTTCGTAGCCATAGTAGAGAATTAGTGAGGAAGAAGAAACAATGATATGCAAGTGACAATGTTTAGATAGACAGAGAAAGCATTCATTAAAGCAAGGAAAATAACCCATTGTATCAAAGACACTTTTTATGTTCTTGTAGGTCTGGAATTTTTTTATTTTTAAAGACTGCTGATTGCTTAAATATCACATGAGTTCTCTAGTAGGTAAGACCTTCTCTAACCTATACTGGCCATATCAAAGAACTGAAACATAATCAAGAAAAGTAAGTGTGCTTATATATTCGTGAACATTAAGAAATAAAATCGTTTATTATTGAGAGGCAAATTTTTTCTTTGCCTGCACATATAAAATTTCTGTGGCATTTGTGTCCTTAGAAGATCATCTAGCAGTGGATTCAGAATCATTTGTCATCTTCCAAGATCTAAGAGTCTCTCTTGACAAATTTAGAAAAGAAGGATGTTACAGCAAACAGACAGCCTGGCAGCTAATGAAGAGCAACAGTTCAATATTTTATGCCACCTTAAAAAAAGTTTCAGTAACTGAAGGTGTTCTCACATTAATTCTTTGCATCAATTATTGACAGAGAATTTAATTTAAAGGCAACTAGTCAGTAACCTAGGGGTAGTGTTTTAAATAATTTATAATTGCTGCATGGGTGTAATCATATTGCTATTGATTACGATCCAGTCACTTCTAAGGGTCCAGCAGGTCTTATGCTAATTACTCCTAGTGAGATCACCTTTTTAACTCTGTATTCCCTGGTCACTGGGACTCATTATAAAAATAATTTAATGAAGTGCCATCTTCTGGAGTCCTTGCCGAACTGAGGGTGCGGAGGAGGAAGACAAGAACTCAGGAGAAAAGCACAAATGGAAAGCATTATGCTGAAATTTACAGATAATATGTCTACATCTGAAATTGCATATTATTATTCATATCTCAGATGTGACTGCAATAACAGGAGTGGAAAATGTTTTATTCACTGTGACACAGCCTGGCAACCATTTGGTGGAATTTAGGAAATATAATGTTATTTACTGAAAATTTAGAAGAATGAAGTCCACTGTATGTTCCCTCTTACAGCCTCGAGCAGTGTGAGCCCAAGAGGGGTCCATTCCCCTGGCAGAAGGAGAAGCAGTGTGAGGTGTACAGGGACGCATCTAGATTCTTTATGATAACAGATCTGAATACATTTTACTGAGTAGTGGCAAAAAAGTATAAAACCCATGATTTCACGTACACAGTTACCTTGGACAAGACTAAAGCTCTCCTTGAGATAAAATAAACAGAGGCTGAGAAAGGCATCCGTAAATATTAGGAGAGGTGATACTTCCACAGGCCTGGTCGGGATGCTGGGTGAGGAAAGACTGAATTGGCGAAGTACTGGTGAGTGAACAGGCCAAATCCAGACACCGTCCTACTCTCTCTCTCTCTTCCACTGCTCCCTTCACCAAAAGAGTAACTACAAGGGCTGATTGCAAAGGAAAGTGAAAGCGTAGGCACCATTTCAGAGAAAAGCCAGGAGGCCTGCCCAGCTCCTGCAGTGACTGGGGACCAGCCATACCCACTCTGAAGATCTCGACAGGGTGGGTGGGAGGCGCAGTAAGAAAACCAAGGTTAAGTGTGATGGAGAGCCCAAAGGTCAAACAACAGTGTGAGAAGAGGGGCCTTTCTTTCTTCTTTCTTTCTTTCTCTTTCTTTCTTTCTTTCTTTCTTTCTTTCTTTCTTTCTTTCTTTCTTTTATGTTTCTTTCTTTCTTTCTTTCTTTCTTTCTTTCTTTCTTTCTTTCTTTCTTTTTCTTTGTATTTGTGTGTATTTTAAGAGTTTTCTTTTATTTAATTTATTATTTAGAGAAAGAGAGGAAGGGACTGGGGGTATGGAGATAGAGAGATAGAGACAGAGAAATATCAAAATATCAATTTGTTGTTCCACTTATTTCTGCATTCATTGCTTGATTCTTGTATGTGCTCTGAGAGGGGATTGAACCTGAAACCTTGGCGTATTAGGGAGACTCTCTAACCAATTGAGCTACATGGCCAGGGTAGGGCTTTCTTTTTTAAGCTATCACACTTCAGTAGCAACTTTGCCTCCCTTACCAAATGTGTGTATGTGTGCATCTGTATACAGCAGTGGGCAAAAGTAGGGGCACAGTTGTGAGAATGGGAAATACAGAGTTTTTCTTATTTTATTATTTATTAATTATTGTATTATTTTCCACACAAACTGTAAATCTAATTTTGCCCCACACTGTATTTGCTTCAAAACTGTTATAATACTGATTTTTTTTAGAAAAAAAAAGTGGGTGTTATGTGGGTGTCTCCCCAGAAGTAATAATGTCTTTTTGTCATTTTCAGTAAATTCCTATTGAGGGGCGGGGGGGAGAGAAAGAGAGAGGAAAGAAATATCTATTTTCTGAAAAAAGATACATAAGGTGGAATATATCTAATTTAATCTAAATAATTTGGGTGTCTTGTAAACAATGAAGGTAACAGAAAACTCATCCTAGGACTTTCTCCAGAGACTACAAATGAAATCCTTTTTCAGAAGGTGAGAACAACATAGCTTTAAATCTTGAGTGGCAGCTATTGTCATAAATGTGGAACAAAACACGGACCTGCATTTGCACAAGCTAAAAGAAAGGAAAAAATAATACCTGCAAAACTTGTCACCTGCCCACACTGAGAGTTTGCTAAAAAACATAATTCTCACGTAAACCTAACGAAAGGAAACAACAAACTTCTAGCTTATTCCATTTCCTCTGGGCTCGCTTAGTGCTTTCAGACTTGGCTGGGTTTTCTCCTGCATGGAGCCACGTGGACACCGGCCAGCTCTCATGCTTACTGTAGCGCACTAAACTATACTGCAGGTTGCAAAAGTGAAGCATGAACTTCTGAGTGCAAGAATTATTTCTCGGAGGCACACCGATACCACTTGGGTTCTATTTCGGACCCTTAGATGGGAGACCCTGTTTACAGGGTTTTGGCTTCTGACTCGTGGTATAAATCAGGGATTGGCACACATCTATATATATAAAAGGCTAATATGCTAAGTGTCTGACCACCCAACTGGTTGCTATGATGCGTACTGACCACCAGGGAAAGATGCTCAATGCAGGAGCTGCCGTGATGCACACTGGCCATTTACAAAGAAACAGCACCATGGACCTGGCATCCACAAAGCAACACTAGGATTCCCCAAGTGGGACACAGGTTCTGCCACCACTCCAGAGCGACACCCCACCAAATCGCAGCAGACGCTGCCGAGACCCCATGGCACAAAATGCGGCCCACAGCCCAGCCCAGCCTGGAAATGGTGGCTGTGGGTGCCAGGTAATGACGTCACATAGCAACGCCCAGCTTCCTCTCCCTAGCGACTAGCCTCCTTAGAGTTTCTTCAGCCCAGGAACATGACTTGCTTTATAGCCAGGTGCAAACATTTTACACTTGAACCAAATGTCTGTGAAGCGTTTTCCTGTGCCTCATCTCTGACCCTCACAGGAGTCCTGGAATAGGTCGATAGGAGACTCAGCATAATCCTATTTTCTTTTCATTAGCCAGAAAACTGAGATTTAGAAATCTTAGAAACTTGACCCAATTGCAAAGAAGTAAGAAATGGTGGACCTTGAAAATGACTTCAGGTTTTCTCACTGTGCAGAATATAGTCAAACACGGCTGCAGTTAAATATTTTACCCTTTGTTCTCCCTGTGTGATCTACAATAACAATCTGCTTAGTGTTGATATTTACTGCTGTGTTGCTAACAATTACTGAAAGAGAAGTTGGGGTACTTCACTGGGCTGGAAAAAGTTTAGCTAAATCAGAAAGCAGGTCTAATTAAGCAAGTTTATTCTATATATATAAAAGGCTAAGTTGACTCCCGCATGCACGATACACATAAAGCTCTCACTGGTGCCAATTGCACACACGATCTGTCATTGTCGATTGTGAATTTGGTTGACACTCCTATTATAGAGAAAGGGCGAACAGCGATATTAAAATATTTCTTCTAATTAATTTCCTTTCAATGTGCAGGGATTCGTGCACCGGGCCACTAGTTTTCTTTAATGGGCTGTATAAAAAATATTTTAGGCTTTGTGGCCATACAGTATCTGTTGTAAATACTCAAGTCTGCCCTTGGGGCATGAAAGCGACCACAGATAATGCATAAATGAATGGGTGTGGCTGTGTTTCAGTATAATTTTACTTATAAAAACAGTCAATGGTTGTAATTTGTCAATTCTCGGGAGAGAGATCCTTATCACTTTATTAAACCATATTTCTGAAGGGTGGGATCTAGAGTAGGGCCCACAGCCCAGGAGGCAACAGTGACCCCAGATTTGAATCCAAAGGATGACCTCTGTGAAAGGGAAGGCGGCTGGGATAGGGGTCAATGCTGGCCATTTTCTGAGGGGAGTTGAGGGGAGGAAGTTGGGGATAGTGTTGAAGAAATGACCGGTGAGGGTTTCTTTGCTGTCACATGTAAGGCCATCGGGGGAGGTGGCAAATTAGGTGGCTAGGGGAAAATGGAGAAGCTTCAAATAGCCAATGTACGGAAGACAAGGGAAACCAGACAAAGTAAACAGAATTGCTAGGCAGTCTTGAGAACAAACACAGTGGAGACCATGATTTTTTTTTAAAGGAAAATCAGTGTCATCCCACAATGGTACCAATAGCCCAGGTAGTAGCAAAAGGTACAGAACTAACCTTAGGCTATTTTGGTGGGAACAGGTTTGGCTCCACAATGAGCAAAATGTTTCTTCACCAAGCCACGGGAATATCTCAGAAGACTCTTACTGGCCACATAAAAATACATTTGGCTCCTTCAGTGGGGAGATATTTAAGGCCTCCTCCAAACAAAAGTGATCTTTGAGATTAAGAAGGAAAAGGAGCCCTAGCTGGTTTGGCTCAGTGGATAGAGCATCGTCCTGTAGACCAAAGGGTCCCAGGTTCGATTACAGTCAAGGGCACATGCCCTGGTTGCAGGCTCAACCCCAGTAGGGGGCCTGAAGAAGGCAGCCAGCCAATCAATGATTCTCTCTCATCATTTGTTTCTATCTCTCTCTCCTTCTCCCTTCTGCTCTGAAATCAATAAAGATATATTTAAAAAATAAAATTAAATTAAAAAAGAAGAAGAGAAAGAAGCTGGGAGCACAGAGAGGATCCAGCCCAGAGCTGTCTGTTAGCACCAGCTAACAGCATCTCCAGGGCCTCACAAGGTGAGAAACTAGATCGCCAAACAATAATTGAAAGACTAGCAGGGATGTCTCAGAACAATAAGGACTCCGTGGTCAAGGGGCTGCCACCGGGTGGTTGCCTGGAGCTCCAGTTCAGGGAAGAGAAGCAGCGAATCCAAGGAAAGCCTTCCCCTCCCTGTATCCTGCTGGCTGAAGCCGATGCCCTAGTCAGGTTCAGGGAGGGAAGGGAAATGCAGGGCCCCAAACTGCCCGACACCTTAGGTAGGGTTAAGCATTTTGTGCAGACATCAGCATCTTTACAGAGCTCACCTTTTAAAAGGAGCCAGCTTTTTGTTGTAAATGGCACTGACACTACAACAAGAAAGTTCATTTCAGAAAGATGATTCATTAAGAAATAAAATATTCATGGCTGACAGCTTGAAGGATCGCCATACAGTTATATTCTAATGCACCTGTCCTCTCTGTCAAGTCCAATGTGGGATGTCAGGTCGCCAAAGTTTTATTTAGAAATTGTTTGTCAGAGTGAGCTTTCTAATGTGAATGAAAAATTCATCCCCTCATTAAGAAGATTTTACATGAAATGTCTAGGATTTTCAATGAACGCTAGGACATGAACCAATTACTGTTAAACACTTAAAGAGACAGAGTCCTAAGCTCACTCAGCAAAACCCTTAATTGCACAAATGTGGAGAAAATTCAACATCCTGAAAGGCAAATGGGAATTTTGATTTGGAAATTTTATTTTCTTTTGTCACATCTGGAAAACCCAATACTTGAAAAGACTTGGGGGAATTCAAACACAACTATTATATAACATCATTATACCTGACCAAATTATACATACGCATGCATTGTGCAATGGAATTTGGGGTTTTCAGCCACTTGTTCAATTCCCAAAGAAAATAATTAAAATGCCCCGGAAAGTTGTTGTATTGTTCCTAGCTATTTCTTAAGGTGTTTTGTTTTTAAAAACACTTTGTTGCCTTCATTTCATCCCTGTCTTACTTTCATAATTTGTGTAAATGTCAAACAGGTGCCTGGGAAGCAAATATATTTAATGATTCTGAAAATTTGGGAGTTGGGAGAGAGGTAGGGGTGGGGGGAGCCACAACAGATTAAAATAGAGTTGAGCTGCATAGAAAGTCAGGAGAAATCCACAAGGGAATTGGCTGTATAATGAAACAGCGTTTTACAGCTATGACAATGGATTAAGTTGACATTGAGACTCTTTTTTGACATACGATCTAGTTCGGCTTAATCTATGGTAGAAAATAGTTCACTACCCAAACCTAGCACTAGACTCAGGTTCCATTCCATATATATATAACACACACACACGTGGCTAGATTGTCACTTCCAATTTCAGAAAAGGCTTGAGATTGACAATATGAAAACTGAAATTTCTACTTCTCAACCCAGCAGATTCTATACACTTTAAGGATTTCATATTCGCTTTTATTATATAGATGCTTTGGTGAACTGATTAAAAAAAAAAAAAAAAGCAACCTTGACCACATAGCTGTTTATCGCCATTCTCTACGACTCTACTAATGTTTTCCAAAAAAAGGGAGGACTTTTTTTTTTTTTTTTTTTTTTAATATATTTTATTGATTTTTCACAGAGAGGAAGGGAGAGAGATAGATAGTCAGAAACATCAATGGGAGAGAAACACCGATCAGCCGCCTCCTGCACATCTCCCACTGGGGATGTGCCCGCAACCCAGGCACATGCCCTTGACCGGAATTGAACCCGGGACCTTTCAGTCCGCAGGCCGATGCTCTATCCACCGAGCCAAACCGGTTTCGGCAAAAGGGAGGACTTTGAATAAGCCCTTCAGCATACATACAGCTGGTAGAGGTGGGAAACAGAACTTCAGAGCCATTCTTTGTCTTTAATTATAGCTCTCTCTGCAGTTTTTCACATATATATTCTTTATATTTTTCTTCTCATTTACATGTATTTCTTCCTTTATATGTATATTTTTATCTATAACATCTATTATATTTCCTGGAAGGCGACTGGACAATATGTGCCGATGCTCATAAAACAGTTGAGATGGGAGATGCAGTTCCAGGCATCTTTCTTTGGAAAATATCTGCAATTCAAATAAGTGATTTTGCACAGGATGTTCAATGCTGTGTTATTTAAAAATGGAAACAACTTCAGTGGCCAAAAGAGAAGGGAATGTCCCTTTGCCAAGTCATCATTCAAAAATCACATTTAGAATTTATGTCTCAAGTAATATTGAGAAAACAGAGTAGGATACTGAATGCATTAAGTGAATTGAGAGTTTTAGGAGGCAAAAAATTAGATACTTTTTTTTCTTGGTAAAAGAAAAACACATAAATGTTTCAAATGGGCATGGGCATATGGGCGGTTTTATTTTCTTTCTTTTACTATTTTAAATTTCTATCCCCACTTCTATACATAGATGTAATTAAAAGACAAGTCTAAATACAGCCAGACTCTACACATTGCATATCCATGTAGTAAGTGAGTGAGCTATTCTTTAATATGTGGACTTAAGCAAGAAGGAAAAAAAATGTGATCTTTCTATTAGGTAAAACAAATTATCAGTTAAAAAACGGTTCCTCCTTCATCTTCTGTCATACGTGAGATATTAATGTATTGAGTCCATCCCTATGGAAATTGCAAAAACTATTTACATAAATTCTCCAGTCTACCAAATTGCAACTTGCTCAAATAAATCAGACACCGAGCCTCCGTTTTCTGTGAATTTTGGTTAGCAGAACTCTAGGTTGGAAATTGCATCCAATACATTTTTTACAATCTGCCCATAATTAGTTTCACTGGGAAAACTGTGAAGAACTATTTTGCTGCATTTAAATTCATAATTTTGGTTCAAGAGTGCAGAATAAGATGTTTAGACAGAGTGAAAACTATTTTCTAACAAATCAATATTAATTTATCTGACTGTTATGGTCTCGGGAGCCAAAAAGTGTTCTTGTACTGAACTGACAGGAAAGATTTTATCCTGACCAAATGTTATTCAAATATTTATAAGACTGGATAATTTAGTAAAGAAAATACAGATGGAAGAAGGCAAGAGTTGCTTTTGTGTGTGTATGGGTGGGTGGGTGGGTGGGTGCTCCTTTCCCATTTACAAATGACAAGAAAGGTTAACAGGAGAGAGTGATTAGTAATCCTACCCCCACTAAGTGAGCTCCTTGAAGAGTTTATTGACCATTTAGTGCACATGACAAACTAAAGAAGATCTTGGGGCATCTCATCATCACACTCACCACTGACTTATGGGTACCACTTTGGTCAAGAACCTAACCCTGTGCTGTGGGCAGAGTGATTTCCCAATTGCTCGGCTGGTGGCCAGAGGGCATGGCAGGGTCTCTGAGGGCATGGATTGAGACTCCAAGGGCAGAAAAAGGAATGAAATGAATTGAGCATGACTTCAATACATTATCTTACTTAATTTTCTCAACAGCTATAAGATTTCTTGCGTGTTTGTGAACTTTTTAATGGAGTAAAATATACACTCAAAAGAAAGCACATGCACATGTATGTCCCGAAATGAATTTTCACAAACTGAACACACCCAGCACCCTGATCAAGAAACAGAACATTAGCAACATCTGAGAGTCCAGCTCATGTCCCCATCCAGTCTCTACCTGTGACTTCTAGTATAGGAAGAGTTCACTTTTTATTGAGCTTGCTTGTTATAGGGTCATATAGAATGCACTCTTCTGTATCTGCCTTCTTTCTCTCAACATCATGTCTGCAAGACTAATTCTTGTTGGGTTTGGTTGTGGGTCATTCACCTCTTTGGTGTGCAGTGCCCCATTGGTGAAAATACCACCATTTATTTACCCATTCTATCTGTAAAAGACATTTGGGCAGTTTACAGTTTTGAGATATCATGTTTAATGCAGCTGCTCTACATATTCTTGGAATCATATTTTGGTGAACATACGTACATACACTTAGGAGTGAAATTCCTAGAAGATCAGATATGGTTATGTTTAGTTTATCCAGATACTGTTAACAAGTCTTCCCAAATGATGACAGCAATTTATAAAAAAGTGAACTGAAGTCACAGGTTAGGGCCCTATCAGATTAGTGTCCTCATAAGGAGAGGAGAGACACCAGACATCTCGTTCTTTGCCACCTGAGGACACAGTGCGAAGGTGGCCATCTGCAAGCTCGGAAGAGGGTTTTTACCAAGGACTGAATCAGCCAGCACCTTGATCTTGGACTCCCCAGCCTCCAGAATGGTGAGAAAATAAATTTATATTATTTAAGCTACACAGTCTATGGTGTTTTGTTATGGCAGCATGGGCTGACTAATACAATTATCATGAGTTGAGGCTGTTGGTTTTTTTATTTATTTAAATAATCTTTTTATTTTAGCATCATTTTAGTTCTACAGGTGAGTTTCAAAGATACTACAGAGTTCCTGTACACCTTTCATCTGGTTTCGCCTAGTCAGCATCCCAAATGACCGACCGTGGTACATTTATGAGAACTAAGAAATTAACATTGGTACATATTATGAAGTAAGCAGATCCACCCTAGTTGGAGTTCACCATTTTTCTGTTTCAGAATCCAATCCGTGATATCACTGGATTGCATTTAGTGTGTTTTATCTCTGTTTCACTGATGAGGCACAGAGTTCCGATGGAATAAGTAGCTCCTAAGTTCAGGAAGCCTAGAAGTGAGGTAAAAAACTCCAACAGCAATAACACTTCATCACTATTTTCTAAGTCCTTTGTATTCCTGGCATGATGTAGTGTCATCCAACAATTTGGTTTCCTCTGGGACACCAAAGTGAAAAGTGATTCCTGTCCTCAAGCCTTCAGTTCAGTTGTAACTCCTGGTGTTGGAAGCAGCCACACCAGCATGTGTCCTTCAGTCCCTCAGCCTATCACAGTGTTATGCCCCATTCATGTCTGTGGCACATACCAAGCAGGCACTCAGCAAAGCTTTGCTAAATGTATGGATGCCCAAATGTTAAAATATGTCTATGTCTATGTCTATGTCTATGTCTATATCTATATCTATATCTATATCTATATCTATATCATCTATATCTATACCTATACTTATATCTATATCTGTATCTTCTTGTAAAAACTTTATATTTATGATACATAATGTCAACATGACCTTTCTCCATCTCTTTGGGACCAGGGATACTTGATTGGGAGGCAAGTGTGATGAAAAAGACAGAAGGTTAAATACCATCCTGACTCTGCCAGATCGCTGTGTTATCTCAGGCAAGTCACTTAACCTCTCTGGCCCTGTTACTCAGGAGCTATAAAATGGGGATATTAATACTGTCCTGTCCTAGATGTCCTTGTCAGAGGCTTTGAAAACTGTAAACTACTATGCACTTATCAGGAAACTAGAGGCCTGGTGCATGGATTCGTGAACCGGTGGGGTACCTTGGCCTGGCCTGCAGGAATCGGGCCGAAACCAGCTCTCCAACATCCCCTGAGGGGTCCAGGATTGCAAGAGGGTGCAGGCCAGGCTGAGGGACCCCACCAGTGTACAATTGGGGCCTGGGCAGGACCTCAGAAGGGCTCCAGGGCATGTCCCATCTCGCCCAGTCCCGATCAGTGCTGATGGGGAAGATCAGGGCCGGCCAGCCAGAGAGGGACTGCGGGAGGTTGGCTGGCTGGGGAGGGGCTACGGGAGGGCTCCAGGGCATGTTTAGCCTGTCTCACCCAGTCGCAATTGGCTGGACCCCAGCAGCAAGCTAACCTACTGGTGTGAGCGTCTGCCCCCGGGTGGTCAGTGTACATCATAGCGACTGGTCAAATGGTCAAATGGTCGGACACTTAGCATATTAGGTTTTTATATATATAGAAGATATTGGCCTCATGGCATTTATGTTTAATAGTAAAAAAGAATCACAGATTAAATGGAGAATGCTATTTACCACCAGTTGTTTCTAATTTAAAAAATCCTATATCCATAGAATTAATACAGAAACCATCTGGGCAGAAGGACCATTTGGGATAGAAAAGACAGAAGGAAAAAAATCACTGATCATTCTATTACTTCTTGAGTGATGAATGGAGACCCAGTAGATCACATACAAATATTGCCTATCAAGATTTCACACCACAGAATGAGGAAGAAGCAATGCAACAGGACAAAAATACATCAAGTCATAATTAGGCTTGAATTTAATGCTGGACAGTGATTGCATTGAGAATATGGACTAGTCCTTGTATCAAATAACAGGCACTCCAAAGTGTTTGTTGAATGAATATTTAATTTTCCAATCTAGATGAGTTAGAAATTTAATCCTGTCGTTTTCCTTGAAAATATATTTTAGGCCTGGCTAATGTGGCTCAGTGGTTAAGCATTGACCTATGAACCAGGGGTCACAGTTCTATTCCAAGTTAGCATTCATGCATGTGTTTTGGGCTTGATCCCAGTGGGGGGTTTGCAGGAGGTAGCAGATCAATGATTCTCTCTCATCATTGATGTTTCTATCTCTTTCTCTCTGAAATCAATAAAAATATACCATAATATATATATATATATATATATATATATATATATATATATTAATCCAAATATATAAATCAGTTTTCTAGACGTGCTCGTCTTCAAGAAAAACCTAAATTAGACCCAAACTTTTTCAGATTTTGCCTGTGCAGTGGGGACTAAGTAGCAAGTTCAAGGGGCCTGAAGAGACCAAATGAGAAAAAGTATTCTGAACAGAAACAGGGTTTTATAGATACTTCTGAGCAGATATCGCATACAAGAAGGCAGGACAGTTCTCTGAATCTTGAACTGATCTCAACTTAGAAACGCACTTGCATGTTGGGGAAACATCGTCTTTCCACTCTCAATATATCAAGTTCTTTGAAATCTTCCACTCCTAATGGAAGTGTGTCAAAAAAGAGCGGCTCACACTTACTCGAACTCTCAGGTGGACTGCCAGCGAGAGCACATCAGCAAGTCAGGCAAGCGAATTCCCTCGCCAATAATAAATAAGGAGCAAAGGGAATGAAGATGGGCATTTTGGCTGGATTCCAAACGCGAAAACCTGCCTATCCACCTTCAAAATGATGCAAGATTGCAGTTTGCTTAATGTTCATCTTATGTGCTTAATTACCGATAGTGCTTGACTAATTATTTCTTGTTTTGTAGACTATTTAAACAGAGAAGGAAAGTAACTACAGACTTTTGTATACCAAATGAGGATTTGTAACTCATTTTTGTAATCGCATAATTCCCAGAGGGCTTCATTACAAACACGAAAGAAAACAAGATGCTAAAAGCAGGTGACAGTCTAATTTCCACAGGTACGGCTTAAAGCTTTAGAGTGAAGTAATGGAAAATAAAATAAAAAATAGCCTTTAGATGTTTCCAGCCACGTAGAATGTTTTCATGTTAATAAGACAGAAAACTGCAAATGCAGCAAAGACGTCTCTGTTTGGTGCTGGCGTCTTTTCTGATGCCCGATTTGATGCAACATCTCTGCGAGATTAAGAAATAAGCCACAAAATGGACCCTAGTTTTCTCATTTACAGAAATGAGCGTTGGCAAGTTGCATATGGCACAGTCAACTGAAACGTCTCTCTGTTTTCACTCTTTTATTAATTTTTACATTAATTCTTGGTCAATTGAAACCACTGCACATTTCCAAATGTTTAGAAAAATAAGAGGCCTACACTAAATAATAATACGAGGGGTCCTAGATAGTCTAGAAATTTCTTCCGGGTGTGACAATGTTGCCTGCTGGACAGAGATCGGATTCAGTAGTCTTGAGATAAAGGGCGAATTTGGTTTTCACAGTCAATTCCATGTTCAGGATGGTTTTAGGAATTTGGGGATGTGGAGGAGAGCCTGAAAAAGTGTGAGTCATAATCCTGCCCTTAATGCATCATAAGCTAATTGGACATTTGCAATAAAACACTTGAAAGTACAGCATCGTCCCATTGTGGTTGCCATCAGGAGAGGGGCCAGCACTTAGCAAGTACTTGCTGTGTCTCAAAATGAGATGCAAGCTTCTTCTTTCCCACATTATCACAGCAACCTGCTGAGAAAGGGCTATTGGCCCCTTTTCCAGGTGAGGAAGCTGAGGTCTGTGACCTTGAAGGCTATGACCCTTGCACTCCTCGCCTCGATTTTCCTGCCTTGTTTTTTCTGCCTGTACAGATACTTAGTGTTATAGAAGTTGGAAGCTGTTGCCAGTAAATTTCAGTAGCAGACACCAGATTGCTGGGTGTTGGAGGGAAGGGGAATGTAGAAGAAATTAATGAGTAACATTGATAACACTCTTTACACACATTATCTCATGGCAACCCTGTGAAATAGGTGTTAATAGTAATCATGATAATAGCTATCATTTATTAGGTGTCATTGTGCTTCAGAGAACAAACCAAGCGCCTTCTATTATTTCATTTAATGCTTCCAAAATCCCTATGACATCATTAGGATTATCATCATCCCCATTTAGCAGAGGAGTGAACTGAAGCTTAGCGAGGATAATTTGCCCCAAAGTTGTGACAGTTACTCAGTGACAGAACCCAAGGGCCCACGCTTTTCCGTGTCTTGCCAGACCACCACCCAGCAAGTCACTTCTACTCATGGGAGCTCAGACAGGCCGAGTTCTCTGCCAAGCAGGATTCCCTCCCACCATCAGCCTTCCTGAACATTGGGCAGCACCACCTCCCCAAACAAACACTCTTCTAGGCCCTGATGAGAAAAATAGACACAATCCCCCATGCCTTATGAATGTATATTCTATAGGGCAGGGGAATGGGAAAAAAGCTCAGACATGTCTATGTCTGTGTCGGTGTCTGCATGCTGTTTTATACAGTAGAGGAAGGGAGAGGGGGTGCAGGGATTACAGGCCGGTTGCCATTTGATAGTGACTAGTAAGGAAAGACTTCAGTGTCAAGTGACATTTGAGCTAAGCTCTGAATATGGAGACGAGCATTCCAGGCAGAGGGAACATAAGAGGCGAAGCCCCAGGGACAGGAGCACACCTGGTGTGTTTGAGAAATGGCTGAAGTAGAATGAGAGAAGAGGAGAGAAGATGAAGACAGGTCCAAAGAGGGAGGCAGGCAGGTCCCCTGGAAGAGGAAGGTAGGTCAGAGGGAGGAGGCAGAGGTCCCAGGGGAGAGGAGGGCAGGTCAGAAGGAGGAGGCAGGAAAGGCAGACAGCAAGACCCTTGTATCCTGTTGTGAAGACTATGCCTTTTAATGAGCCTGAAATGGGATATAATGAATAAAGTCCTAAATGGATAAAGTAGGACTAACTTTCCAGGCTTCCTCTCCCATCTGGGTAAATTAGAAGATGAGGAAAATGTCTAAATGTTAAGACCTTCTTCATTACAGATCTGAGCTCTGACTCAGTCCTGACCTGGGAGGCGTTTAAGGAAAAGGATTTGTTTCTAGAAGAGAGATTTAAATGTCCTGGGGCTCCTCCAACCCGAAGAAATAGGAACCACTTAAGTTAACTGGCGGAGTAATAAGACTATACAGAGGAAACTCACATTTTCATACTTTATGCCTTAATTTTAAGTAGAGTTACAAGATTTCCTGTAGGAATTCATAGTGTTATCTTATTTTATGCCCCAAACTAGGAAGAGCATTCCACTGGGTTTACCGAGCTGTTAAGATGAAAATAAGTGTTTGAGCACAGCATAATAGATGAGATGTTTAAGGCATTTTCCTTGAGATTTTTGGTTAATCTTCTTTTAGTTAATTTTCTGAGATAAAATCCAGTTATAAATAACCTGAGGGTACCCTAACTGGGCCGTTCTGAAAATGGCAAATCTTTAATAGCCAGAACTTCTGCCTTTTAGAGATCTCTAGGGGGAAGCAGTACTTTGAAAATTATCCAAAGCAAAATAAGTCAAAAGCATTAACAAATTAAAGAGAATGGGGGAGAGAAAAGAAAGGGGTGAATGAGAAAACTTATTTGAGATCTTACCCTTGAAACTCTTTTTTTATTTAAATCAAACATTCCAAATCTATTTGTTGATTACTGCAGAGAATTGGTGAGTTTCTGTCATATGAGAATAACGGGAAATTCATCCTTTTTACCAAAGGAGAGTAAAATCTGGTCCAAACCTGAAGTGGAAGAGAAGCATGACCATAAATGGCCTTTACTTAGACCAAGGTACAGCAGGTAGAACCTTAAAATAACAAGTTTCAGCCCGGCTGGCATGGCTCAGTGGTTGGGCATTGACCTATGAACCAGGAGTTCATGGTTTGATTCTCAGTCAGGGCACATGCCCCAGTTGTGGGCTTGATCCCCAATGTGGGGCATGCAGGAGGCAGCCGATCAATAATTCTCTCTCTTCATTGATGTTTCTATCTTCTTCTCCCTTCCTCTCTGAAGTAAATAAAAATATAATAAAAAAATAAGTTTCAGAACTGCTTTTCAAGAGACCTGGTGGAAGAAAGAAGAAAATAGAACAAGCATGTCAAGCTCATGGTTCGAAGGTCGCATGCAGCCCACAACGAATATCTTTGTGGCCCAGCCAATATAACAGTATGTAAGAAACATTTCAATGATAATTTCGTAACTTAATTTTTACAATATCCTGTTATACATAATTATTAATAATGAACTACAACGTTCATTAATGACTGATTACTATAACTATGTTGCGTCCATTTCCTATACGTGCCTTACTCGCAAGCACACCATTTCTCTCCACTAATACTAGCAGCGAATATTTAGCAGCCAATTGCCACGTCTTGGACTGACTTGTTTGGTGTGTGCAACAGGAAATATTTCACTTTCAGAGAACAAGAAAAATAGGTTTATTTGCGTTACACTTATTAATTTGTGCAGTTAATCAGTGTCTGGTAAGTTAATGTCAAGAAAAAAATATTAATTTTTATTAAAATGTTCTATTATTTTATGTTAACGATTACTCACTTATTTCAGCCCTTTGTATTTAACATGTCTCTATCGAAATAACCTACATTTCTATGAAAATTGAAGCTTTTGTTTATTTGCAGCCCACATAAACTTAAACCTGGTTTATTTAGCGCGTGTTAGCCTTTGACTTTGACATGCTTGCAATAGAACCTTAAGTGTTGTCCATTGTCACAATGTAAACAAAAATTTATAAAAGGATTATAAGGTATGAGCAAGGAAGTCATGTAAACTGGGTGATATGTAAATACTTTCTCAGTACAAAAGAGTGCATGTTGGCTGCCATCCATCTATAGTGTATATATTACCACAAAATAAGAGAGGTGGAGGCCCAGTGTGGGCATAACTCAAAACAAAACAAATCTGTCCGCCTAGATAAGGGAGGGTGCTTATTCCAGGGAGTCAGAGGCTAAGGGAACCAGGAGAAAACACTGGAACAAGTTTCTACAAAGCCGCAAGAGAGCGGGAGACTCCTAATTTTAAACAAAAAATAAGATGCCCTAGAAACCTGTAACCTGTCACCAATTGTAGGATTATCCGGGACATTCAGAGCCTAGGCTGACAAGCAAGTTGAAAGGGTGTGCAGAGTTGTAATGGAGCAGGAAATTGCCATGTGGCTTAGAAAACCTGAGTCTTGCTCATGGGTTTGCCTCCATCTTCCTAAGCTTCTATAAAAGGTGGCTGGTGAAATGCCCTGGGATTCTGAGGATGCCCACCTTGAGATAAGGAACGCGAAGCGTCAGGAAGGTGGGCAAAGTGAATTCTATAAAGGAGGAGGAAGATAGAAAAAAAAGATTAAATTGTAAGCAAAACACCCTTTCCCCTTCATGGAAAGCCTGCCAAATAGAGTTGCTATATATATTTTATCTCAGCCAGGCAGAGCAGACATTTGAAAATTAGAGAAATACTAATTTAGAACAGATATCAGAAAACCCTCATATACTAAGAGAACAATAAATGTAGAGAACGGCTTACAAAGCAAGACTACTGCCAGTGGGGCCAGCACACTGAGGTCTTTAACAGAAACCTATTACTTGATTTACCAGGAGCAGCAGAGACCTAAAGAAGCAGTGAACTTGGGGCAATAAAATTAAAGCTGGCTCTTCCTCCAAAAGGACTTCTGAGCTGCTTAATCTCATGCAATCTCCCACCATCTCTGAATTCAAACCCCAGAGGCGCAGAGCCAGCCCCACACCCTCCACAGAATTCACAGTTTACTGGGCAGGCAAAGCAGCGTGTGCAAACCATCTTATTGGAAAGTGATAATGGTCTCAGAAGCACAGGGCATGGGAGATTCCTGTAAGAGGTTCACTCCTCAGTGGAATGGGAAGCCACTGGGATAGAGATGCGTGGCTCAAATGCATGCGTTTCTATGGTTGGATACATGTCTTGAAGGGGAGCTCTTGGCCTCATTGAGGTGTCTAAGGTATCATATACCACCTCCCATAGAGGGGTTCAACGGAAATCCCTTCCAGTCTTGTGCCTGGACCTAATGCACTCCTACGAACAAGGTTATGCTCCGGGTGGTTAGGTAGATGCTCTGCCATCCCATGATTACCTTGCTGAGTAACTATGTTTAGCCAAAAATAAAAAATAAAGAAATAAAAATTATTCGATGTACAGACCCAGCTGAAGGCGTTTCAGTTTTTCTCCACTACCCACTGCCAATGTCTTCCACTTGCTCACCGTCTGGACCCTGAGGGGAGAGCGTCTGGACACCTTTGTCCATTAATAACATCATGTTCTCCCTGCACACAGACACTGCAGTGACCCTGGCAGGCGTGAGTTCAGGCTCAGAGATTGTCAGTGACTCCCTGAAAGTGACCCAGATGGGAGGGAGCAGAACCAGGACTTCCGTTCCGGGAGCAGGACTCGCAAGCTTTAGTAGATGCTGTTCCTTCTGGCCTGCTTATCCCCACTGCCAGCCCCTCTCTCAGACCGAGGCTGTTCAGGCTTCAGCTATTACTCGGCGCTTCCTCCTAGGGCCCGTTTTCCTGGAAACAGGTGGAGAGGCCGGAGCCTGCTCCTGATCGGTTTTCTTCGCCTTTGCCACACCTCGAGTGCTTCCCGCTCAGGGTGGTCTGCTGTCTGCTGGCGGCCCTAGAATGAAGCCTCCAGAGAGAAGGACGTCAGCTGTGGGTGCTCCTCCCCATAGGTTCCCAGGGCCTGGCCAAGGAAAGGAGCCCTCCAAGAGTCCTAAATGAATGAATCTCTCCCAAAGGCTACACTTATCATTGGCCAAACAACGTGCACTCTCACGGCTTCTGCTAGATGGTAAATATTTGTGCCATGATTAAAAAAAAAATCAATCAGGTTAAGACAGTAAATGTGAAGGGTGATGACTAAAACTCAAATAATAGGAGCCAGTCCTTTCTTGATTCCAATTCAGAGCCATAGGTCATCAACAAATGACATTTGAATCCTTCTACCTGCACTAGGTCTCTAAATCACTTTTATGGAAGCACAATATATATGTAAAAATGGACACATAAGTGTACACCTTAGGTTTATCACAAACTGAATACAGCCATGTAATCAAGACTCAGAGCAGAAACAGAAGAGGACCAGCACTAAGGTGGGGATTTGGGGTGAGGTAAACACCATGATGACAACCAAGGTGGCGCCTTCAGAGGACATGGGCAGAGGAGCTCAGAGCACTGGAGGCAGTGTGCGCCGGTAGCCTCCAGCATCGGTTCTAAGCAAGTGTAAGATGTGATGGGAAGAATGAGAAGAAAATGGGAAATGACCGAACGCCCACACGTACCCCATAGCATTGCAGTTAACACTCAGTCAAAAATAAATAAGTAAAAGGAGGTGGTCTCAGAGAGGTGAACGCAATTGTTCAGGGCCACGGAGGCCAGGCCTGTGTAACACCGCGGTCGCTACTTCCCACTCTAACTCACTGTCTCACCACGTGGCCTGGCTTCTCCTTTAACCTCCTCCTTTAACACAGGTGACTAATTCCATAATTATGATATTAGCAATAGCTCTAATAATAAACTTGCTGAGTGCTTACTCTGAAACAGGCATCTTCTCTACATTCTTTCATTATCCCCATCTTATAAGAAACCTGAGACTTGGAGAAATTAAGTAATGTTGCCGTCCTCTTAACAGCGAGTAACCCTGGAACCAGAATTCGAACCCGGGCAGCCTGGCTCTGGAGGCTGCACTGCTGACACCTCACCGTACTGCCTTGAAAGCAACTGCAAACATAAGAGATCATCTCTTCCCCTTTGTAATTCCTCATCGGATAGGATATGCAATAGAGCGTCTTAGAACACACTTCCAAGGCTGGTTAGAAGGGTAGATGGAGATTTGCGCCATGGGTCACAGATCGCTCCCTTCTCACCAGCTGGCCCTTGAAGAGGGGCATTCTGGGAAATGGCTGCGAGGCCACAGCCAGCCTCTCCACAGGACATGCCTGAAAGGAAACAGGTGGAGAGGCTGGAGCCTGCTCCTGATCATTTGGGGGTCAGTGGGACTGTCACCACAGCTCCAGAGCCATCCAAGGCTGAGCTGGCTCCTTTGAGACTGCCTATCACCTGTGGCTTACAGGACATAGCTCTGCACACCCGGATGTGGAAGCATCTGACGCTGCGGTGGACACAGCCAGGAGCTTAATCAAAGCCCACGCCAACCACTCAGTGTCCCCCTGGCTCTCTGCAAACATCACATGGAGGCTTAGTGCAGCATCTGGGCTCCAGTTCATCCGCTCCCTGCTCCTGCCGCCCTGACATTGCTATTCAGGAAGGTCAGTGGTGCATACAAGTTGCAAGAGCAAGGACAAAGGCACAGGGGAAGAGATCCCCTGGCCTCCTGTCTCATGACAGTAGTCAGGGTTATTATTCATGGCTGCCTCGTTTTTAAAAAAGCCACAGGAATGTTGGAAATTCTCACATTCATCGTCGAAATTCCATTTGTTCATTCATTTGATATTCAACAAATACTGAGTTGCTGCCATGTCTTTAATTATTTTAGCTAGAAATTAATTTCCCTGAAAAATTAACCATAACCAGGAGTCTACAGGACCCTGGCTGTTGAGACACTTGAGACTTCTGAGGGCGTACTCAGGTAGAATTGGACAGGCAGTTTCAGATTTATAAGCACTGGTTAAATAGGTAGGGGTGAGGAGGGAGATGAAGAGAGAAGAGGAAGGGAAATTATATATGTAAAAGTTCAAATTTTTTTTTTTAAAAAGCATATAGAGACAATTTGCACTTAAAAATGAACACTGAATCATGAACCAGGAGACATGGTTCTGTTCCAGCCATCACCGTGATGGTAAGTTATTCAAGCCCAGACCTCAATATTTCCACCTGTAAAGTGGGGAGGTCAGAGGAAATATCCACTAATGGACCACTGTGACTCTAAAACTTGAAAAGATTGTCATTCTGAATTTATCTATACATATACATAATACATATATATACATAGCTTTATGTTATATGTATTCATATATGTAGCTTTATATGTGAATATATATTCATATATATAGTTTTATATGTAAGCTATGTTTTTGTATATAGAAATATTTATACTTCAAAAATCCTTTACGAGAAAAATTATTGTCTATGCATGTAGAATATGGGCTTTGCATAAAACACGATTCTCTGAAACAGTGAGAAAATTACTTGCATTTTAAAGTTAGTGAAATGTATTAAAACCACATATATTAAGTTTTAAAAAGTTAACACTGTTCTTTTTAATGCTATTTTAATTAAATTATTTAAAATATAAATAGTTAAAATTTTTTAAAGCTTATAATTCTTAGAATGGACAGACATGAGTGTGCCTATACATTTCGTCAGTGTCATCTCCATCACTGTCACTGTGATCAAATGAAACAGAAACCAGACCCCTGGGTGCTGGTGCAGAGAATCTCCAGAAAACTTTGGGTTTAAGAGAAGGAAAGGGATTCCCCTCCGTTTAATGGTACAGCCATGCCCCGATGCAGAATTTAGCCCGGTGTTACTTCTGGACAGGTGACAGGTAGATATTTTGATCAATGATTTGTAGTTGATGTAAGAAGTCCCCTGGAGGACTGGAAGACGGATCATCCCAGGGATTCTGATCTGTCACTCAGCTCTCAAATCCTGTAAGCCCACCTAAATGGAGACCCCCCGAGATATGGTGAGAATGGCAAATGCCACCTTCTTCAAATGTGCTGGCCCCTCAATCATTCAGAAAAGAGACCCTGTAAGATGGAAATCAATATAATGTACAAACTCACTCCAAAGCTAAGTGGCTGAGCCTTTCCTCTGCTGGGTTTTGGCTCTGCTAAAAGGCTATCTGGGGGAAAATTCCTGTTGTTGCTTAGAAAATGAAAACCTACAAGTATGCAGCACTAATTCATCTAAATTGGGGTGGAGGATGCATTGAAAGTAGGCCACCATGCCCGCAGCCACAAAAACACAGAAGAATCCATGATCCATCGTGTGCAGCTTCACAATCCTTTTCCACACGATGCTTCAACTGGGCGTTTAAATCAACCTGACTTGAGTCATGAAACGAGTCCTATTTTGTATCCTTGATCTAAATTATTACTGGATGAGGCGGGAGGGAGAGATGTGCATGCTCCTTGGGTATAAACCCGTGCTGATGACAATAGTCTGGGCAATTGTAAAATAAGGACGGGACTTGTGCAAAACCAGTGTGAGTATGGGGATGGAACAGCTTGGATGTGAGGTAAGCGGGCATATTTGGAAGTGACTGAAGGTGGGCAAAACCAACCTTTGGCCTTCTAACCATCGATGGCTTTCCTCCTAAGCAGGGTGCCAGGTAGAACTCCACCTTGACTGGCTTCCTTGAGACCAAGGAAGGATTGGACCACCACCCCTCCCCCAGGGCCCAGGAGGCCCTAATAAGACAGCTGATGGTTGACTAAAACCTACATATAATTTTTAATTATATGTACCAGTCCATAGATAATTAGCCTAAACTAATGTAATCTAATGTGTGTGTATATATGTATTTAGTGATCTCTGAGTGTTAGGATTATGGATAATTGCCATGTTCTTCCTTTAAAAACTCAGATTTATTTTCCTGACCTTTTACAAAATTGTGCACATGTGCACAAAGGTGTGTTTGACTAGGAAAAAAAGAAGTGCCATTTTCCCAGGGTTGTAAGGACACACTAAATAAGATGAGATAACCAGGCTGCATACACACCGAAGTGACTATAGCCTTCCTCCCACCCTGGCAGACTCCTAATGGTCACGGTTTGAAGGTGTGAGTTTTGGGTGTGTGTCATGTGTCAGAGCCTATGGACTTTCACATCAAGGGTTGTTCGTTCCGATCTCTCCTCCTCTCCAGTCTTAGCAATTCCTGCTGAACTGATGGACAGATGGTAGCAGAGTTTGGCTTATTAAATACATTTAGTGAAAATGTTCTTCCATCCCTGTAGCTACTGGCTCAGCCAACTGACTTAATGGTCCTGGAATTCATTTTCTTAATGATTTTATTGAAATCTAATCTCCACACCATACAATTTTACCATAGTAAGTGTATAGCTTGATGATTTTTAGTGAATTTATACAGTTGTGCAACCATCACCATAATCTACTCTGAGAACATTTCTATCACCCCAAAATGTTCCCTCATGTCCATTTCCAGCCAATCACCCCATTCGTTCCAGCCCTGCTCTCTGTCTCTAGGGTGTGATCTTTTCTAGAAATTTCATATCAACATTACTGTACCTTATGTGGTCTTTGTGGCTGGCTTCTTTCACTCAGCCAAATGGTCTGGAGGTTTGTCCAGGTTATTAAAAGTCTCAGTGGTGAGTCCCTTTTTATTGCTCAGTAGTATTCCGTTGTATGGCTCTTCCAGTTTATGTTTGCATTTGAATGGCTTCCAGTGTTTGCCCACATGACTAATACTTCTCTGAACATTCAAATACAAGCCTTTGTGTGAACATATGATTCTCTCCAGTAGATCCCAAAGAGCAGAGTTGTTGAGTCCTAGGATTTGTGTATGTTTAACTTTTTAAAGAAAACTGGCAGACTGCTTTTCGAAGTGGTCGGGCATTCTACAGTGGCTGTGAGGCCAGAAAGGGCCCCAGGTGAGCAACGTGAGAAACTCGCTTTGACACTCTCAGCTCACAGTCGAATACTCGAGGACCCATGTAACTTCTCTGAGCCTCAGTTTCCCTGTCTGTAAATTGGAAACCACAATAACAACAGGTCCTGAAGAGTCACTGAGTGTGACAACATATGTGAAGGACTGTCCTGAACCTCAAATTCCTTTCTAGAACCAAAAAATAATATCGATAAATATGGAAATGTATGCGTTTAAGCAAGCAAAGATGTCCACTCAATTTTCCTTTGTATCTAAAATTCTTGCTTTATCCCCTCTGAGCAGAGTGCAAGGAAGACTATTTGACATTTTCTTTGCTTTATCTCTTCCATTGTTCTTGCATTGACTCACTACTTTCCATCATTAACCACAATGAGCCAAGTACATAATGGAATGAGCCCTTCTTCAATTGTGAACATTTACTCAAGATTTCTTCCACTTGGAGCTCGGAATCCAGGACTAGATCCAGCCTGCAGTAAGACACTTTAGGACAAAACACAAATTTGAAACCTTTTGGCTGTGGCATTTATACAGCTTGTGCCCAGGGGACATATTTGAATCTGTAGATCAAAGAAAGAGTTCGTCCCCAAACTCAGGGGAGGCACATGGGCAACTATGGGCCCTACTATTTGAAGAAACACTTGAAGCCTCAGTGACTTGGATATGGTCCTACCTCGAGGCACACTGCAGACTATCCCACTCCCCAGGCGAGGCAGTGGCCGGGAACAGCGCATTCCTGGTTTACTGCCAATGTCCTCAATCTGCATGTTCTGCCATTTACTTGGGAAAATAATGTTTAGTTTCAAGTCAGGGCAACAAAACCACTGCCAGGAGCCGGACAGCTCACAGGAGATGTGCGGGTAGCTTGGTGGCCCTGAACACCTAAGTGGTTTTGTTCCCCTTCGAGTTTCCTGCGGTACATTAACTTTTATTGATAGTTCATAGCTTCCGCAACTGGTCTTGATTTTAGTAACCTGAAGGACAGAGGAACAAGAGGCACCCACACAGCTGACGTGCAAGAAAAAAATAGCACGGAACGTCTTGATGGGTTTCAGTGTTTTTCCCCTTGCTAGAGCTTTCCTTTAATGAGGGAGTCAGAGCCATTGCAGGTTAATCATGTTTCAGGCCCTCAAAGGGATGGGGGCTGAATAACCACTTAGAAATCTAACCATGGTTCCCTCCAGCAGACGCTTGGAGGTATAGCAAGGCATTCGTGAAATTGCAAGCTCTGATTTATGTCACTGCTATGGAGACTGGCAAAAGGATTCTTGGGTGTTTTCATAATACAGGTATTAAGCAAATGTTAAACCAGGAGCTGGATGGAAAATCTATGTAATGAAAGGCAGAGAGACCATTTTCTTCATTGCTTTGAGCAACCTAACACTTCTAGCTAGAATGTGCACCTTGGAGCAACCTCATTCTCTTTGACTCATGAACACTGTGAACAGTATAATTGTGTTTCCTTTTCTGCATGGAATGCTATCACCATCAGCTTAAAAGAACAGCATTATTGTTTATAAAAATAGATACGATTTGTTGAACACCTATTATAGGCCAGGCACAATTCTTTGCACTTTATACATCTTGCCTCAATTCATCCTCATAGCAATCTTAGGAAGCATAACTTCGTATTGTCATTTTGTAGCAAAGGAAATTGAGGTTCAGAGAGCATCTATAAACTGTCAAAGTCCTCAGACAAGCTGACGAAGGAACAGGATTTGAGTCAAAGTCAAGGAAAAAAAACTGATCGCATCCTAAACCCAACTCTCAAACATACCCTTATCTGCACGTACACACAATCCCTGTCACTTTAAAATGCATGGTGTTTATTTTAACAGATTAAACATTAGTTTTACAAAATGGAGTTTTGTAGAAACACTAACATAGATCTGTTTTTATTCAGCCAAGATTCAGTGATTTCAATGATCACCTACTATGTGTAGGACCCTGTGCTAATAAGCTTGTCCTACTCAGGAAATCTCAGGGCTGTGATTGCAGAACCTCAGTAACCACAGCACAAATCTGTTTTGTATGTTGCCCAGCCTTGTTTTAAAAAACCACATCTCACCAACAGTGCGAAGGTTCCCTTTTCTCCACATCCTCCCTAACACTTGTTGTTTGTTGACTTATTGAGGACAGCAGTGTGAGGTGGTATCTCATTGTGGTTTTAGTTTGCATTTCTCTAACTACTACTGACACCGAGCATCTTTTCAATATGTCTATTGGCCATCACTATGTCCTCTTTGGAGAAGTGTCTATTCAGATTCTTTGCCCATTTTTTAATTGGATTGTTTGAATGTTTGGTGTTGAGTTTTATAAGTTTTATGTTTTCTTTTAGGATTTTTATGATTTTGAGTCTAACATTGAAGTCTTTCATCAATTTTGAGTTTATTCTTGTGTATGGTGTATGAAGGTGGTCTAGTTTCATTTTTTGCACATATCTGTCTACTTTTCCCAACACCATTTATTGAATAGACTATCTTTATCCCATTGTATGCTTTTATTCAGACAAGATGTCTTTACTTCCTTTGTCAAATATTAAGTGACCACAAAGGCGTGGGTTTATTTCTGGGCTCTCTATTCTGTTCCATTGATCTGTATCTCTGTTTTTATGCTAGTACCATGCTCTTTTGATTACTATGGTCTTGTAGTATAGTTTGATATCAGGTAGTGTAATTCCTTCAACTTTGTTCTTCTTTCTCAAGATTGCTATAGCTATTTGGGGACTTTTGTAGTTCCATATAAATTTTTGGAATATTTGTTCTAGTTCTGTGAAATACGCCATTGGTATCTTAATAGGAATTGCACTGAATCTGTAGATGCTTTGGGTAGTATAAACATTTTAATGATGTTAATTCTTTTTATCAATGAACACAGTATACACTTCCTCTTATTTGTATCTTCTTCAATTTCTTTCTTCAGTGTGTTATAGTTTTCTGACTCAGAGTGGTGAACACATACAATATACAGATGATATATATTATACAACTGTATACCTTAAACCTATAAAATATTATTAACTAACTAGAGGCCCAGTGCATGAAATTCATGCATGGAGGGGGGGAGGGGTCCCTCAGCCTGGCCTGCACCCTCTTGCAATCCAAGACCACTGGCTCCTAACTGCTCGCCTGCCTGCCTGATCACCCATAACCTCTCGCCTGCCTGCTTGCCTGATCGCCCTTAACTGTTCACCTGCCTGCCTGATTGCCCCTAACTGTTCGCCTGCCTGCTGATCTCCCCTAACCGCCTCTGTCTCAGCCCCCGCCATGATGGCTTAATCAGGAAGGACATCTGGAATGACATCCAGAAGGTCGTTCGGCTGTCCAGTCTAATTAGCATATTATGCTTGTATTATTATACATGTTATCCCAATAAAGTTAATAAAGAATAAAATAAAAAAAACCACATCCTCTAGGTCATGATGCTTATTCAGACACTGTGATGTCCAAAGGTCTACATGGATGACCTGAAAGTGACCTCACACTGCCACCTGAACGGGGAGGTCCAGGCAAAGGTATTGTGGCAAAGACATGGTGCCGTGTTACTGAGTCTGTTCCTTCCAAGTCAAGATCAAGTTAGTATTCTTTCTGCTATTTTTATCTTGAGGTCCTGAGAAGTGTGAAAATTCCTATCTTAAAAAAAATTCCATCAAGTTAAAAGGCTCCATTTTGTATAATCTTCAAATATCCTACATTAAAAATTAACAAGAGGGCTTCTTGATAAGTTAAACATAGAATTACCATATGGCCCAACAATTCTACTCTAGATATGTACCCAAAATGATTGAAAATCATTGTTCAAGTGAAAACTTGCACACAGATGTTCAGAGCAGCTCTATTCATATTAGTCCAAAAGTAGAAATAGCATAAATGTCCATCAACCGATAAATGGATAAACAAGTTGTATATCTATACAATGGATTACTATTCAGGATTACAAGGAACAAGATACTGACACATGCTTCAACTGTGGATGAAGCTTGAAAACATTACGCAGAGTGAAAGAAACCAAATACAACAGGTCACATAGTGTTTGATAGGATATATCTTATGCCTCCATTCAATGCACCAGAACTGCTAAATCTGAGAATTTGTTGATAGGGTAATAGAAAACTAATACAATGACTATTTGTTTATTTACTCATTTCTTGGTCAATTCGTTGGTTCAATAGATATTTATTGAGTATGTGCTGTGTGCATGCACTGTGTTGGGCTCCAGGGATACTGAATGAATAAACAGACTTACCTCTGCCTGAATAAAGCTTACAATCAAGAGAGTCGTGTTTAGGCCCTCCTCACAAAAAGCAGCCACAAAGATGAAAGGTCACTAGGAGTAATGATGGCTTCAAGCAGTGATACTAAATCAGCAGAGGCCAATGGGCCCTTAGAGAATCTGATGAAAGATAAGGACCTTCTTCCCAGAAAAGTGCAAATAGGGTATAATGTTGCTTATTATTTCAGAGGATTCTAAGACACCCCAGAGGCCCTTCTTCAAGGTCCATAATTAAGGACACTTGGCTTAGAGATTCTGAAGATGCCTCTTTGATGAAGAAAGCTACCATGGGGAATATGTACTTGGAGTATATGCCCATTATTTTCTTTCTTTAAATTTAATTTTACTTTTTTTCAAGTGATATATATATAAGAAAATTTTAAATATGTTACATGCAATAAAATTAATATTTCAAGAAAAACTATTTTAAATATAATATTGTTACATGCAATAAGCATTAATATTTCAAGAAAAACTATTTTAAATGTAATATTGTTACATGCCATGTCCATTATTTTCAAGATAAATCTTATTTGACATCACCACTGTGATGGTTAATTTTATGTGTCACGTTGAATGGGCCATGGGGTGCTCAGATATCTGGTTCACATTATTTCTAGGTGTGTCTGCAAAGGTGTTTCTGGTTAAGATTAATATGGAAGCATGCAACAGACTGAAGGAAGGAGGAAGAGATTAACCAAATAACTTACAAGTATATCTGCATAAGCCATGGACACAGACATTAGTGCAGTGACGGCCTGGTGGGGGTGGAGGAGGGTAAATGTGGGTGTGTGTGTGGGGGGGAAGGATACTTTCAACAATAAAGAATTATTTTTTAAAAAGATTAATATCTTAATTGGTAGACTGAGTAAAGCAGACTGCCCTGCACAATGTAGGTGGACCTCGTCTAATCTGTTGAAGGAGGAATATACTCTCTCTGCCTCACTGTCTTTGAGCTGGACACTGGTCTTCTGCCCTTGGACTCAGACATGACCTGGAACGTACAACATTGGCTCACTTGCTTCTCAGGCCTTTGGACTTGGACTAGAACTGCATGACCAGCTGGATCTGGACTTCTTGGCCTCCACAATCATGTGAGCCAATTCTTTATAACAAATCTCTGTATATTATATACATATACTAGAGGGCTGATGCACGAAAATCATGCAAGAGTAGGCACTTGAAGCCCCACCTGCCTCGTGGCCCCCCTCCCAATGGTCGTTCTGGAAGGTCGTCAGGAAAATTGTTCCACCCTCCAGTCTAATTAGCATATTAGCTCTTTATTATATAGGATAGATACATCCTATTGGTTTTATTTCTCTGGAGAACCTGACTAATATACTAATACAAAACCAACAACAACTAAATCATTCTCAAAACATTACTACCAGAAATAAATTCTAGCTATGCACTGGATGTTACAAACTTGATTAGAAAACATGGAAATGTGAAAACTTAGTGCATTTAATTTTCCAGATTTTTTTTAAAGAGGGCAAGTATTCAACCAACTTTTGAAAAAAAAAACCCAAAACAGATGAGTAATTAAAAAACAACAACCCAGTGATTCAAACAAACAACTATAAAAAATAGTGCCACTTATATTTAGGGGACAATTGGAATTATGATCCTTCACTGGCTACTTAATGATATTAAATAATTTGTGCTATTTTTTAGGTTTGATAATTATATTGTAGTTATTTTTTGAGAGCCCTTATATTGACTCGTAATAAAATATCTATGGAATAAAAAATATAATGTCTTCAATTTGCTTCTGTAAAATATCGGACATGGGGGACGTGATTGGGGATGGAGATAAAACAATACTGGCCACCTGTGATAGTTGTTAAAACTGAATGATGCAATGATGGGAATGAATTATACTCTCTGTAACCTTCTGTAAATATCTTGCATTAAAAATAAACAAGTAGCCCTAACCGGTTTGGTTCATTGGATGGAGTGTCGGCCTGCGGACTGAAGGGTCCCAGGTTCGATTCCGGTCAAGGGCATGTACCTTGGTTGCGGGCACATCCCCAGTAGGGAGTGTGCAGGAGGCAGTTGATCAATGTTTCTCTCTCATCGATGTTTCTAACTCTATCCCTCTCCCTTCCTCTCTGTAAAAAATCAATAAAATATATTTTAAAAATAAAATAAATAAACAAGTAAATAAACAAGATGGAGCCAAACATAATTGTTAACACAACATAAATAAATTAATTAATAATAGATATAGATAGATAATTGATATCACCTGGGAGGAAAATCTTCTCTTAACGCTCTCTGATGGGTCACCGTAACTGCCTCATGATAGCTGGTTTCCAGACATTTCTCCTGAATGCCTACATATTTGACAGTGTGGCAGAGAACAAAGGAATACTTATTTGGCAGCACTGACAGGGAGAACATTTCTTTTTAGCATGTCTCGTTACCTGAAATTATATTAAATTATATTAAAAGTTCTGTTTTGTGTATTGCCCATCTCCCCCCGTGATAATGTAAATGTAAGCTCCAAAAGGGTAAGGACTTTGCTTTTTGTTGTATCTTTACCTCTTGAAGAACAGTACTGGCACATGATAGGTGTTGTATTTTCTTTTTGTTTGTTTGTTTCTTTTCTGAATGATGGATAATTTAGTACAGTAAATAAATGAATCAAAGTCCAACCAATTCATTATGAATTTCATTGACTGCTCACCATATACTAGATCTTATGATAACCATCAAAATAGTAGATCAGAGATGCCCAGTACAGAGATTGCACATGTAAAGGGTACAAAGTGTGAGGATTATTTAATTACTTTCACAAAAGTCGAATGCCATTCATTCATCCATCCATCCATTCACAAATATCTACTGAGTACCAACTGTAGTGGAATTGACACTCAGTATAAATAGCACTGTCAAATAATAGCATAGTAGAAATAAACACCTGACAAAATCTCTACACTAATGAATTTCACATTTTAAGATATGAGGATAGGGTAAGGAAAAGAACTATATCAGAGACTACAATTCCAGCCAAAAGGTTATCTATTTGTTAATAACACCAATATGTGGCAGGGAATTC
Source organism: Myotis yumanensis (assembly GCF_028538775.1). Classification (NCBI taxonomy): domain Eukaryota; kingdom Metazoa; phylum Chordata; class Mammalia; order Chiroptera; family Vespertilionidae; genus Myotis; species Myotis yumanensis. The sequence goes on from NW_027223769.1 coordinate 19,793,942, forward strand.
ATTATCATTTCTCTTTTGAGAATTAACTAAAAAGTTTACTTAAAAGTTTACTAAAAATTTTAGATGACAATGCTATACATCTAAGCCATTAGCCATGTCCCATACACTGTCAAGATATGTCACCAAATGCATTAAATTCATGATTTCTCATTTAAGCAAGAGGAAACTGCATTTACTGGGAGACCACCTGTTTATAATGCAATGAAAACAGGATATGCAAATACCGTCTTTTAAAAAGCAAGAAGGAAGTTTCCAATATTACATCACCTGAACTTGTTCCTATACTGAGTTTCTTCCTTTGAAAATAACTATCAATGTGTATCCTGTGAAAAGAACTATCAATAACTATCAAGTTCTATTTGCTTTGCCAGTTTCTATAGTCTCTGACACAGAAAGCCATGGACACATTTTTGAATGTGATATTACTGTCTCTTCTCCAAACCCAACAGACTCACAGAAAATCATGAGTTTTAGGGACTGGCGCAAATAAATGTTGAACCCTAAAACCAAATCTATAGTGACAGAAAGAATTTGAAGTTTTACCAATAGTAACTGGCCCTCTGGAATGGGTGCTAATGATAAAAATTGAGCTTTAACACATTCCATTTCTAATTAACTTTAATACTAAAAAAAAAGCGTTCCTTTTCACCACAAGACCCACTCCTTCCTGGTGAATCCCCAAGGGATGCCTGCTCTTTTCTGGAAGGCATGGCTCTTCTAACTAATTAGAAATTGCTGGGGGGTGAGGGGAAGAGAAGAAGGCAGGGGTGGAAATCAGCAAGGGGTGAAAAATCAAATTTATTCCTGCCTTTCCCACATCCCTTTCTCCTAATCTCAGCCCAAGCTCTCTGTTTGGGAAACAAACACCAAAATCAGTTTAACGGATTCCAAGTCAGTTCATCTCGCTTCTCTGCAAGGCTGGCCTGGTCTGGCAGGAGAATATTATAGGATCTGGTCTTCCAGGAGCCATTTCATCAGTTATACTTGTGCAAGTTAAATCTTTTGCCCTGTCTTCTAATTTCAAAAATTGGGGGGAAAATTCAAACATGGTGGAATTACATAAAGAAAAAAACAAAGTTCTCTCCTCCACAAAACCTTCTCATCTCCCATGCTTCCTGTTAAGGAGTTACCACTGTTAATAGTTAATGTTTCATTACAATCTCAGGTCACATTACAAACTATGCAAATACACACCAAACAGTCAGATACATGAGTAACTTTCTTTATAAAAAAAAAATTTCATAAAATACACATTGCTCTGCATTTTCCTTTATCCAAATATTATAGCATGGCAGCCATTATATATGTGTGTGGGTATAAAAATACACATATATTCCAAAATATGTATATTTAGATCTATCTCTTTAAAATATTTCTTTTTTTGCTATGCAAATTTAAAGCTGTGGACAACACAGGTGGATTAAACATACCCTATTAACAGGAATTCAGAATTCACAGGTTAAATAAATATACAAATAAATAATTAAATAAATGCATGTTTATATATATAAAATGCGACATTATATAATGACATATAAAGGGTATCCCAAAAAATGCATACACACTTAACAGCTCAATTGATGTTTCGTTCTTTTCAGACTTAACTCAGTGAAATTAAAAATTATTCAAAGTGTGTATGCATTTTTGGGGGACAGCGTGTGTGTGTGTGTGTGTGTGTGTGTGTGTGTGTGTGTGTGTACAGTGCTAAAAATATATTTCTTCTTCTAATTGGGAGAGCTTGGACATTTATTCAAGTATTTCTACTTTTTTTCTGGTTCAGAGTAAAATTGCTAATCAAAATGTATGGTTAACTTGTATTAAAACTGTCAACTTGCTCTCCAAAATGACCAAAAATAATTTATACTCCTTTTAATAGTGTGTGTCCTTGTCCCTGGCTAAGAGAAACTTTTCAGAAAGTCTAGTTATGAGCATGAGTCAAAGTTTTATTGTAGTTTTGCTACAAGGGAAAGGCCTCTAGCAGATCAATTCAGAGATTCATTCTTGGTGGAGACATTTTATAGGGAAATGGAGTGATAAGATAGTCAATGTTAGGCTAGATACAAAGAAAAAAGAACATTTGGTTTAAGGTCCCTAGACTCTTGACTGACAGTCAGCTGGCTAGATGGGTGACTGATTTTTCAGAACAAGTCTTAATCCCATTAAAGTTTATCAGAAAATTGCTTAAGCAATTTATCAGGAATGAGGCTGTGAATTACATCATGCAAAAAGATTCTATTCCAGACCAGATTTGGGACAACTTTTCTTTTTTATACCCTCTTATACTCTACACATTTACCAACAGGGAAATCATTTGTCTTCCTAATTTTTGTCAATGTCACAGTATAAAATAATATCTCATTGTTTAATTTCCAAGTCCATGAGTTAAAAATAAGATTGAGGCTTTTATCATGTTTATCAATTTTCTTCAATGAATTTCCCATTCATTGACTTTGTCCATTTTTTTCTGTTGGGGGGTTCATATTTTTCTTTTAATTTGCAAAAACTCTTTCCATATTTGCTTATTTAAATGTGTGTATACATGAATACATGTGTATATTTTTTCTCCTATCCTATCTCATGAGATATTAAATTTGAAAAAAAAATCACTGAATTATATGTCAGCTTCTCTTGATACCTGGAAGAGAATTATTACATTTCTACTTCATTATAAAGTCACTGTAATCGTGTTTTAAAGCCTTTAGTGCCCCTCTGTCTCCTAAAAACTTAGTCCCGGCCTGTTGCAAGGCCCTTCATCACATGGTCACTGCCTAAGTCATAACATCCTTGATCATTCTGTTCTGGTCCGTTGTGCCCCAACAATAGTGTAGAATTTCTAGTGGCTCAGACAGACTGTCTGTTTCATCCTCCACACCTTTCAGTTGCTGATCCCTCTGCCAGAACATCTTCTCTGGATACTCTATGCCCTTAATAAACTATTTGTCTTCTCTCCTCTGGAAGAAACTTACTCTTGCCCCACTGGAGATAAAGTTAGTCACACTCCCTCTTAGGTATCTTGTATATGCACCTATTTTCCATTAATTTATTTGTACCCTAGTCTGTCTTCCATGAAAGACAAGCTACCTGAGTAAGGAGTGAGTCCTAAATATTCCTGTATCACCCGATCTTAGCATAGGACCTGACTGGCCCCGTAAGTAATTGTCAGATGGATAGACATATCCTTTCTGCTATACACAGTGTGAGGGAAGGAGACACAGAAGAGGGGCAGGCGTGTAATGTCCATCTTTTGTCCACATTCCACAACAAACAAAAACATCCTTCTACCTGGAAAATGATAAGGTCTCCACAAACTGGAAATTGGGGAGCTGAGGCTATCTTCCCTGTTCTGTTAGCTCAGTCTCTAGACCTGATGGGCATCAGCTCTCCCTGCACAGGAAGTGTTAACACAAACATCACGGAGGCCTGGGGAAATTTTATTGTCTGCCAGATTTACTAATTGGAATCGATCTTCATTCAACCAGTTTCACCAAAGTTTCTGCGAAGTGAGCATAGCGAAAGATAGGTGCCTTTCAGATCACCTGTGATTAAACTCACTGCATTTGTCTTCAAACAAAAGTGTTTTTTTTCCCTGCCCGCAACATATAATTTTAGTCAGCTAACACTAAATTAGACACCCACTCAGATTTATTATAATAAGAACATTCAGTAAGCTAATTTCAAGATGATGACTCCTATAAATTCTTATAATTTATTATTTAGTACTTTGGTTTTTAATCATTAAGTACGTGAAGACTTTGTAGGTCAAACCTGTATTAATGAAGACAGTAATCTATTTTTCAAACTCTGCTCCTCACCCACCTTTCAAATTGTAAATTAACAGAAATAGATTTAAACACACTTGTAAGAACAAAGGCAATAATTGGGGTGTGGGGGGGAGCCATCATCCCCCAATTGCCTAATCTTTCTAGGTAGATTGTCAATCACAGTCTTGATTTATTGGAGACACATTGTTCCGATTCTTTAAATGAAATAATGGAGTCCAAATCTGAGAAGCCATTAGTTCACTAAGAAAATAAAATCTACAACCCACATTTAAAGTTTCATTATAACAAAGCTGTTCAAATATTAGCCAATACAATTTCATTAGGGGTTAATCTTAACCCAATGTAGCAATTTTTACTGCTTTTTTATGAGATGTTAAAGTTTTAGAGATGCACAGACAGGAAGTAAAATATTAACTATATATAAATATTTTAGGAAGCTACCAATGTTATCTAAATGAGGGTTTTCTTAATCTCCCAAATTCATTGCCAAATTAGAACCCATTTCATGATCATTTAAAACTTTCTGTGCTAGAAGGCTTAAGGGTTTCATTTTGCTGAACAAAGGGATGTTTTTTGATCAACTGCATGCAAATAATAAAGTTACCAATATTGTAACGTCTTTCCATTTTCCCTAAAATAAAATTACTTTTTATTCTGATGTAATACAAGCTCATCATAAACAATTTGCAAAATAGAGTAGAAGGAATAACAACATTTGTAATTTTAATTGAGAAAAAGTAACAGGATATAAAATAAAAATAAGTGTCCAGCAAAGTCACTATGTGCCGAGAAAAATCTAGAAGGGAATATAGCACAATGGTAACAGTGACTATCTTTAGGTGGTGGTTTCAAGAACAATTTTATTTTTCATTTCCTCTGTTCATTTTTAAATAGAATATTCTGAAAATTCCTTCAGAAATAAAAAGGCATATGTTGGCATCCATAATACTGAAAGCATTTGAAATTGCATCAGTGCCTGAATCTTCATATGATAAAGAAAATCAGTATCCATTTTACATGGAGACTTACTGCTGAGGGGTTTGCTATATTATACCAAGGACTGCTTGCAGCATCTCCTGGATCAGTGAAAACCTCCCTGGGATATGGGTATGTGCTTACAAGCTGGGCTTCAAAACAGGAAGCCAGCTACACCCCCTCCACACTGTCAGACTGCATGCTAAATTACTTCAGAAGTATTTTTCCTCTCCTCTTATCCACCCTGGGAAGGGTGAGATATTGCAGGTTTTTAGATAAAATTCTTGATGAGAAGAACATACAAAGTATCCACCTCATAGTTTAAAGGATTCATAAAGAACAGAGACCAGGAAGGGGGTGTTAGCAAATTGGGTTATGGAAAGTTTGCTGAAAGTAGATTTCTGGATTTTGCTTATGATTAGTTAAATAAATACTGATAATTAGAATAATGAAAATAACCATGGAAATAGCACCTAGTATTTACTCTGTGTTTTCCATGGCTTATGTGTAACCCTGAATTAAACACCTTACAATTCTTAAATCCCAACAGTAACTATATGAATTAGTCTCATTTTACAGATGGGCAAACTGAGATAGAAATCACTAATTATCTGTGTGACCTCAGGCAAGTCCATACTTGGCAGAGCTGAGATATAAATTGCACCTTCTGACTCATCTCCAAGACGTCTTTTAATCATGAGGAGGAAGAAGCCTGCCACCAATAACTTTTTGAGAAAGTGATTAGATGCAGGGTGGAAAACACATTTATTAACTCATGAAAGTTTCTACCCACAAGTGTGCAATTTTTAAACTCATGAAACAGGTAAAAACATTTAGGGACTCCTAATTGTTGATAAGCTCTTAGATTATTTATCCTGTAGGCAGTGCAAAAAGGCCCTATATTAATATCTATGAGTAACAATATACCCCCAAATTTAGCAGTTTCAAACAACAAGTATTTATTGTCTCACACAATATTTGTGGGTCAGAAATTTAGGGGCTGTTTAGCTGCACGGTTTTGTTACTAGTGGAGTTAGACCTCCGTTTTTGAGTTTGGCTAAGAAAGAATTCAGAGCCAAGAACTCTAATGCAAGAGAAAGTTAATTTAGAGAAATGAAGTCACAGAGGCAGAAGTGGGCCAGCTGTGCTGCATGGACTCAGGAAACGTTACAGAAGCAAAAGAAGGGCCCTTGGAGCTTAGGAGAAAGAAAATAAAAATACGCACCTGAGAGAGAAGGCGCAGGCTTGCTCCAGAGCAGTGGTCAGCAAACTGCGGCTCGCGAGCCACATGCGGCTCTTTGGCCCCTTGAGTGTGGCTCTTCCACAAAATACCACGTTTGGGCGCGCACGTACAGTGCGATTGAAACTTCGTGGTCCATGCGCAGAAGTCGGTAACAAAGAAACAGAATTTCCGGAGGATGAGGCCCAGAAATCAGGATTTTAAAAAGATTCTCAGGTGATTCTAATGTGCAGCCAAGGTTGAGAACCACTGCTCTAGAGAGAGAAAGCGCGTGCACACTGGATTCCTTGCCTTAAATGTTTTTGTCTGCTTTCTAATGGTGGGAATTTTAGGGAAGGTCTCAGGGGAGGATCTCAATAGAATATTCATCAGCTTTCCAGTTGTGTCCTTTTGGGGTCATGGTCTCTACTGATTGGTCGGGGCTAGGGTAGGGGGTCATTAGTCATTGCATCTGTTCAGCCATGGCATTACTTCACTGGTTTTGGTGCTTTTCTGGGCCTGGAGCTGAAACACAGTGAGGCCTAGATATTATCTCTAGTTTGACCGAAACTGTCTCTGTGGTCATCAGACCTGAAGCTTTGTTCCTAAGATTATTTGATGTGGGTCAGAACCTCATCGTGCTGAGGGCTTGCTTGGTCCTGCAAGGGCTTTATGGGAGTCTTATAAGGCTAATTTCTGGCCCTTTTGTTCCTCCTCTACGGGGGTCTACACTACATGACTAAGGACATGCTGGGGGAGGAAAGGTCACCTTGGGGGTGAGGTCCTCGCCTATAATATTTGATTTCTCTATTTTTGCCCATTGGTAGGCACCTGGGATTTTCCGCCGTGGTGCCACTCGTTACCTGGTCTATCGTTCCTGCTCTGCTCATGCCTGTCTAACTGCCTCCTCTATCAGTTTGGCTGGGTTTAGTTTCAGCTGTGGTCATCTGAAGGCTGGGTCCGGGTGACCTGCTTTCACTATGACACCCTCACATGACTGGAAAGCTGATTCTGGCTGTTGGCTGGAAGTCTGAGTTTCTCACCATAGGGGCCTCTAATATTTTTAAATTAAACATTATTTTTAAAAATACATTAATAAATCTTACAAGAAAACTTTGGAAAATTTCATCTACATCCCCTAAAGTTTATCAGCTGGGCAAAAAATTGGGGGGCATCTCATTGGTAAAATAAAAAATCACTTTATATTTGGGGTCACCTGACATTTTGAGACTCATTGGTTCAATGGATATAGGTATTGAGTACATATATGTGTCCAAGGTCAGTGGACAAAGTAATGAACAAAGTCCCACACATCCTACAAAGGGAGATGGGCAATAAACAAGTACAAGTGTGCATATCATTATTGTGAAAGTAACAGGCTTGTTATCTTTTGAGGCAAACAAGCATTTGTGTCATCCAGCCAACTGACCTTTGCTTCAGTTACTTGCCCATCAAATAACTTATAATTTTACTTGGTTCAGTCCCTGTAATTCTTCCTATAAGGAAACACCATTCCTTCTGGTCAAATTAACAAGAACATTTCAAACTGTGAGATAGTTACAGTCCTCTTTAAAAATGATTGTTTTGGCACTTGGTTTATCTATCAGTCTCTATGAGTTTGTTTATTGCGAGCCTGCACGTGTGAGAAAGATCCGCTCTTGGTGGGCAGATCTAATTTCTGTGCTAGTGAGCTTGGGGGTGGGGTTCATAGTGTTAATGAACTCCCCAAAGTAAATACTGGCAAGCTTCTAGAAAGTCAGCCACCCAGCTTTCACTGTCTACACCTGTCCTCTTCTTTCAAAAGATAACTGACATTTTATACATTTTTAAAAAATTGCCTCTAGGAACTATAACGAAAACATTACACAGACAAAAACCAGGACACAGAGAGAGGCGTGGCATATATGTGACTGCCATCCTCTGAATCCTCATTCATGACTGATGTTAATAATTGGTCGCAGAAATCTGTGTTGAGCCAATATGGCTTCAGAATCCTACTCAACATCTTACCAAAGTAGGCACTAACAACTGATCGGCATTGGAAGATGGCTGGGGCCCAAAGACCTCAGATATTAATATCTATTTGTCCCAACAAGACTGGATTCTTTTTCAAATTGAGCCCTGAGTCCATACCCTTCAGGTTACTAGGCACCAGCTGATAGGAGAGATACAGATAGATCCTGGGGGAGACTTATCATAATCTAAGGCTTCCACAGTCAGTGTAGATGGTGAAGGCCTTTGGTCTATATGAGGTCACAGTGGGACTATCAGGAGTCCTAGTAATGGAGGAGAGGGAAATAAAGTGTTTTATATTCCAGAGTTTCAATGTAACAATAGTAAGGAACTATAAAGCATGTGCACCCCCAATAAAGAGTGTATAAACTATCAAAACCATCACTTGATAGCTTTTTATGTAGCTGATGTTTGACGTTAATAGACTATGTTATAATAGGGGAAAATACTTACGTTATAATGTTAAGTGAAAAACTTGGGATATAGCATCAAGTATAATATAGGATAAATAGTGATGTGAAAGAAAAAATAAATCCATTAATGGGGTGGTGGTACAATTTGAATGAAACTAACCAAAAATTGATAGTGGTTGTCTAAATCAGCGGTTGCCAACCTTTCGGACCTCACGGACTACCAGTGGTCCGTGGACCACCGGTTGGCGACCACTGATCTAAATGATGACACTTTGGCTATGTATTATTATTTTATCTCCTCCTTGTTAGTAGTATTCTTTTTTTGGTAATTTCCTGTTTGGTGTTATACACACACACGGAAACTGGTAGTGAAAACTTCTGTAGAATAAAAGTCAAGTTCCCACTCTATTTTCTTTGGGTCCCTTGCTTCTGGTAGGAAAAAATGCAAACTTCCCCCTTTACTCACTGTATCAAGATTAAAAATCTAGTCTGGGGCAAAAAACACGCTTAGGGATTTTGTCATAAAGTTGGCCAAAGAAGACCTTTATCAAAATGTGGCTGTAGTTTTTTAAAACTTCATCTGATATCATAGTTTTTAAGAATAGGTGACTCAGTGGCACTGGGGTCATGGGCAGTTGCTCCCACTGGCTGCACAGACCGCTGAGTGAAGGGTGGCTTAGCTGGCAGAGCTCAGACATAACGATGATGTCCTCCATGAGTGCCAGGTGGACTCTGGGCTGCTGTGTGGAAGTGCTGACCTCCCTCTGGTGACCAAGCCCATTGCAATGTGGTGGCCATTTGTCCTCAGGGCATCTGCGCCTTTGTGAGTTATTTCAGTAAAAGGTTCTCAGCAACTTCACCAATAAATGGAAACAGGATCACAACGAGCAGAAACAGAAGTGCACTAATTTTGTTTGCAAGGATTAAAAAACTGTGCTAAACGGGGGCATCAGGTCATTAAGAAACATTGAATCTCAGAGGAGGAAAGAAATGCACGGGTCTCTTTGTCTAACTCCCATCTATTTTGAGAGGCTCTTCTATGAGATTGAGAACTGGTGGTCTGAGGAGAGCAGACTGATCTAGGCTTCACTTTCTGCTTCAGGGTCGGCCCTAGGCAAATCTGTTAATTAGGCTAAATTTGGGCTGTTAGATACTCTTCTGCTTCCCTACTCTGCACCCTTTCCCCTCTCTGCACCAGGTCAGGCTTCCAATGCCCTTAGGCAACACCAGATAAAGGACTTTCCATTCCCGGGGGTTCACAGTGCTCTCTACCTAATGTCCCGTTTCTCCTGAGTGCTGTCTCTACCAGTGTGAGCCTTACACTTAAACAGGAGTTCTTTTGAAGGCTGATCTAGTCCAAAGGACTGGTTCCAACAGTGAGCAAACACAGTTCACTTAGTTACGTTGGTTAAGAAGCTGTTTGGGGCAAATACAACTCGAAGTTTTTCTCAAAAATTGCAACATCAATCACTAATAAGAGCACTGATTGAAAGACCACTTTTAAGAAGAGATACTGTGCTACTTGTTTTTCATACATTAATTCTGAGCTTTCTATATTCCTTAGCATTTGCTGCCTAACAAAACTACCACAGAACTCGGTGGGTAAAAAATAATAACCACTTCTATAAAAAGTGCATGATTCTGTGCATGGGTGGGCTCTTTCTCTGGTGTGGACTGTCTTGACTGATGGCTGCTGGGTTCTCTCATGTGTCTGGGGTCAGCTGGTGGCTCGCTGGTAGCTGGATGACTCTGGAATGGCCTCACTCATGTTCCTGGAGGTTGGCAGGCTCTTCACTGGGACAACAGGCTCCCTTCCTGTGGCCTCTCACCTTCCAGGCTAAGTCAGGCTTGTTGATGTGGGGTCTCAGGGTTTGAAGCAGCCAGAAGGCAAGCACCAACATCCAAATGTTTGCCATGCCTGCACTTGTATCGTCTTTGCTAAGGTCTCATTGGCCAATGAAAGTCACTTGGTCAGCCCTATGTAAGTGGCGGGGAAGTAGACTCCGCCTCTTAATAGGAGGAAGAACAACATCATGGAGTATGGGTGTGGATACAGTGGAGGAAAGAAATATTTCTTTTTAAATAATTATTATTTTTACCATCTACCATATCTTCCCCAAACCCTAAAGTGTGGTTGTTATTATTTGGATCTTCTAGAAGAAAGTGAGACTTAAAATGGTTAAAAAACAACCCCAAGGAAAGTAAGACTAAAACCAGTTGTACTGGATTGGAATCAGGTACAAACTCAGACTACAAATATACATATTTATATCACATATAATTAATTTCATAAATATATACAAATAAATATATATGATAAAATTTGCTTAAATATAAATAAATACAAATATAAAGTTAAATACATTAAAATATGGAACACATACACACAGGTATAGAAATAGACATATGTGTGTATGCATGTGTCAGTATACACACATTTGTTTCCAAACTCCGTCCACTGGGAAGACCTAGAAGCGATGATACCCCTGTAGCAACAAGCACACCTAGCACCCAGATCTTGGTTGCTAAATACCACTCTCCAATAAAAGAAATCAGGTCTCCCTGGAAAAACAATTAATGACAAGATCGGGGCAGGCAAATACGAGATGAGCCTGCAGCATTTTGCAGTACCAGCACCTAAGGAAGTGCTCTGAAAAGGATGGGGCATGCTGAAAGGGCCCTGGAGCCACCCTGGGAGAGCTCCCAGTGTCCAAAGCCGGGACAATTAAAGCCATAAAATATGTAACATTATCACTGAACTATGACCTATAGAATATAATAAAGAAAATATTCCGTGTCCATACTAATATAAATTATTTTAAAATATAAGTGGAGAAGATGGGACAGCCTTCCATAGAGAAGAATTCTGATTAATGAATGTAGAAGTCGTGAGAGAAATAGAAAATCACCATTAGAACACCGTAGCATTAATTGTAGCAGGCACGATCCATGGATGGATGTTAAAAATAGTGGATAAAAACTGGAGGAGAAATAGCCTCAAAATACCTTTCAGTGCATGGGCCGACACTCTAACCCCTGAGTAACACCGACCAGGGCTAAAAAGACCTTTTGATGCTATGTACCCTCTGATGTGATAGACTGAGAAGGGCACATGGCTTCTGTGTATTCTTGCCAAAAATGTAGAACCTCAATCCAATCAGGAGAAAACCTAATACAAGCAAACTGAGGATGTTCTATGAAATAACTAACCAGATTATTCAAAAGTAGAAAAGTCATAAAAATAATAATACAAATAATGAAGACCAAAAAACTGTCACAGATGCACAGGTGGGAGGAGACTGGGGAGCTGTGCCAGTAATGGCAGAGTGTGACCCTGGGTTAAATCCTGGAACAGGAAATGAACATTAGTGGAAACACCGGTGAAATGCAAATAAATGTTGTTTAATTGAGGTAAGTTAAGAATAGCACTGTATCAATGTTAATTTCTTAGCATGGGAAATGTGTCATGCCAATATTAGGGGATGCTGTATGAACAGAGGGTGTACGGGAACTCTACATATTTCTGTGACTTTTTGGTAAGCCAAAATTTATTTCAAAACAAAATATTTAAAAAAAACCACCACTTTCCCAAGGTCACAGCTCCTGATGGCTGTTTGAATTCAAACTCTGTTTTGCCTGATTCCAAGGTCTATGATCTTTTCACTGTGCTGGCTTCCCCATCCACACTGCATGCACCGCCTTCTCAGAATTGGTTAAGACTGGACTAGGACACGCCTTCCACAAGAATTATTTAATGGGAGAAATGGGTGGCACAATTAGGCATAAACCCATTCCCTCTAAATGGGGAAAATGAGGCAGAGGCTCATTAAAATGTACATGAAGAATATCCACTCTCAGCTCCGTGTCCTAACTGCCCAGATCTGCCAGTTTATAATGTCTTTTCTTGATTCCCCACAACTCAGGTAAATTAGTACAGGACTACATATTTCAACCTTCAACCGTTTTGTCACTTAAAATGAGTATCTGGAAGGCCATCCTTCAGGGGGTATTAGTTACCTTGTCCATTACCTACTTAATCATAGCTCCAAGTTATTTTTTGCCTTGTGGAAGCTGATTTTAAATTATAGGCTATAATATACAGCAAAGCCACGCTTAGCAAATTATATGGCATGGGAAAACCCTTGAATTGGGGGAAAATGATACATTTCTTAAAAAATATGTTTCATAAGATATTATATTAAGCCTATAAAACAAAATCCATGAGCACATTTTGTGGCCTTTAAGGACATATTTGACAATTGACTCAAATCTCCAGCCCACTCCTAAATAAGGGGTAGAATGGAGAGATTCTATTTGATTCATGTCCGAAGGGTCTGTGAATTTCTACACACAGACCAATACGAGGAAAGGCTAGAAATCTCATTGGTCTTTGCACATGATGCAGTAAATTAATTAGCCAAATAGTCTTAGACTTCATTTTGAGCCAAAATAGCAGGCTCATGAGCAATTATTCTCACTGTTAGGAATGGATTCCTTTCGTCCTCTTTAAAGAAGTCCACCGAAGTACCCTGGGACTTGATGAAAATGACAGCAAGGGCATCCAAATTGGAAAAGAGGAAGTAAAACTGTCCTTATTTGCAGATGACATGATATTATACATACAAAACCCTAGAGACTCCATCAAAAAGCTACTAGACTTAATACATGAATTTGGCAATGTAGCAGGATACAAAATTAACCCCAAGAAATCTGAGGCATTTCTATACACCAATAGTGAACTTTCAGAAAGAGAGATTAGAAAAACAATCCCATTTACCATCGCACCAAAAAAATTAAGATACCTAGGAATAAACTTAACTAAAGAGGTTAAAGACCTCTACTCAGAAAACTACAGGACGTTGAAAAAAGAGATAGAGGAAGACATAAACAGATGGAAGAACATACCATGTTCTTGGATTGGTAGAATCAACATCATTAAAATGTCCATACTACCCAAAGCAATCTATAAATTCAACGCACTTCCCATTAAAATACCAATGGCCTTCTTCAAAGATCTAGAACGAACTCTCCAAAAATTCATCTGGAATAAAAAAAGACCCCGAATAGCTGCAGCGATCCTGAGAAAGAACAAAGTAGGTGGGATCTCAATGCCAGATATCAAACTGTATTACAAAGCCACTGTTCTCAAAACTGCCTGGTACTGGCACAAGAACAGACATATAGATCAGTGGAATAGAATAGAGAGTCCAGAAATTAGCCCGAACCAATATGCTCAATTAATTTTTGACAAAGGAGGCAAGAACATACAATGGAGCCAAGATAGTCTCTTCAATAAATGGTGTTGGGAAAATTGGACAGATATATGCAAGAAAATGAAACTAGACCACCAACTTACACCATACACAAGAATAAACTCAAAATGGATAAAGGACTTAAATGTACGACAGGAAACCATAAAAATTCTAGAAGAATACAAAGGCAACAAAATCTCAGACTTATGCCAAAACAATTTCTTCACTGATACAGCTCCTAGGGCAGTTGAAACTAAAGAGAAACTGAACAAATGGGACTACATCAAAATAAAAAGCTTCTGCACAGCAAAAGAAACCATCAACAAAACAACAAGAAAACCCACCTCTTGGGAAAACATATTTGCCAACGTCATATCTGATAAGGGCTTAATCTCCAAAATTTATAGGGAACTCATACAACTTAACAAAAAGAAGATAAACAATCCAATCAAAAAATGGGCAAAGGATCTAAATAGACACCTTTCAAAAGAGGACATTCAGAAAGCCAAGAGACATATGAAAACATGCTCAAAGTCACTAATCATCCGAGAGATGCAAATCAAAACAACAATGAGGTACCATCTCACACCTGTCAGAATGGCCACCATCAACAAATCAACAAACGACAAGTGCTGGAGAGGATGTGGAGAAAAAGGAACACTTGTGCACTGCTGGTGGGAATGCAGACTGGTGCAGCCACTATGGAAGGCAGTATGGAGGTTCCTCAAAAAATTGGAAATGGAACTCCCATTTGACCCTGTGATCCCACTACTAGGAATATATCCCAAGAAACCAGAAACACCAATCAGAAAGGATATATGTAACCAGATGTTCATAGCAGCACAATTCACCATAGCTAAGATCTGGAAACAGCCTAAGTGCCCATCAGTAGATGAATGGATTAGAAAACTGTGGTACATCTACACGATGGAATACTATGCTGCTGTTAAAAAGAAGGAACTCCTACCATTTGCAACATCATGGATGGAACTGGAGAGCATTATGCTAAGTGAAACAAGCCAGTCAATGAAGGAAAAATACCACATGATCTCACTCATTCATGGATAATAAAGACCATTACAAACTTTTGAACAATAATAGATACAGAGGCAGAGCCGCCTCAAACTGATTGTCAAACTGCAGTGGGAAGGCCAGAGAGAGTTGGGGGGCGGGAGGGAGGGGAGTAAGAATTCAACCGAAGGACTTGTATGCATGCATATAAGCATAACTAATGGACATAAGACACTGGGGGGTAAGGGAGGGTAGGGGTTTGTCAAGGGCGGGGGGGAAAAAAAGGACACTTATGTAATACCCTTTGTAATACTTTAAGCGAAAAATATAAAAAAAAAAAAATAAAAAAAAAAATAAAAATAATAAAAAACAAAAAAAAAAAAAAAAAAAAAAAAAAAGAAAATGACAGCAAGATAAGAAGACAGTGCATGCGTGCAGGGCTATCACAGAGGAGGAGACAAAGACCCTTCTGAAGGAAGCTTTTCCATTTGTCTGTAGCTTTGCCACGTGCTTCACTGGGCTGTGTCCGTGTGGCTGGAAACAGTCATTTCGGCTGGAAAAGAAAGTCAGGCTTCCTGCCTCAATAGGCAAGTCTTTGTTGTCCTGTGAAGGCCCAAGATTCTAAGGGTCGCCACCACTAGCCCTGACCCCTCCTGTATGTCCCTGGTGAACTGGAATGAGGTCACCGGGCCGGCTCACATGGTGCCATTGTTAGCCGGGGCTCCAGCCAACTGTGGCCAGGGACACACAGGGCTCAGGAAGGGGGGCGACTCTGGGGTTCCCGGGTGTGTCTTGTAAGGCGGCCAGTTGTCCAGCTGAAAAGTCTGCAAAATCTTCCTTTAAAAGCCGATGTTTTAATTTGAGGATATTAATTGCATGGGAAGGATTTGACTCCATGATTTATCACCCTGCCAGAAATCTGCGGTCCTTCCCTCCACGTGTGCGGCTGCCATTTTCCCTTTTGTATACCTATCATTTCCCATTGTTTATCTTCCCTGATTGATGTTGAGGCTCGGGATGCTTTATATTATGAGATTCATAATTATCACTGGTAATAGAGAAGGCCTCCCTATTATCTTCAGTGAGACGGCCCAAATTATTCATTGTAGCCCACTGGTACCACACCGCAGGAAAATAAGAATTTATTTCCTGTCCCAGGCATATGGTAGATAAGAGGATGTATTTATTTCTCCATGTTTCAAAAGGATTAAGCTTTGAAAAAATAAATATCACTTAGGCTGTCAGTAAGCAGAACTTTATGGTTCTGAGTCGAGAGGGCCTCTCTTGGGCTAAGAATAGCAAATCTAAACCCTGGTTTTTAAAAGAGGGGGAGGGTAAGGAGGTGGGGAAACAGTGATAGTTTTTCTTGGCTAAATAAAATGCTATATATTGTAACCATTATATTGGTCTACAAGGCACTCGGCACCACCTTGGACCCCAGCGTTAAATAACGCACAGGCTTATTTATAAAAATGTTACTGAATTCCAACAGTCCTTGACCCCTGGCTATTCTGAGAGCACATTGAATACATCATCTGAGTTTTGCCTAATTACACATAATTAGGAAATGTAATTATGCTTTTCAGTGTTGCCCTGCCATTAGGAACCGAGTGGACAGCTGAAACACAAGGAAGGATTCAGTGCTTCAGAGAAAACAAATTAAAAATGTGAGCCAATCTCTAAAAACAGGGATTGCACCAAAGGTTAGTAAATCAAACTTATAAAAAATATAATAAAATTTGCTCTTGGCTCTGGGTAAATATTTGGTGCAACAGTTATGCTGGTTGCCTTTGTACTGGGGACTTACTTAACGATATATAGAATTTGCATCCACACTGAGCCAGGGAACGGGAATGAATTCTTTTCCTCCATAGTTACTCTGATTTGCTAACTTTCTCACATATTTATGCCTTTTTATTTTTACTTCCTCCTTTACGCTGGATTCTCTGCTCTAGCTGAGCAAATGAATTCCAATTAGTCCATGGCAAAGAATCACACCATGCCAATTGTGGGTTTGTTTCATGCGAGGGCTGCTAATACCCAAAACTCAGGCAGGTCTCAGCCCCTGAGCCAGGCATTCACATCTTAGTAACATAGAAAGGAGTGAGTGGCTTTGCAAGCCTACAACACAGCCGCCATAATAATAAATGCATCCTAAATTTGTTGGGCATCTACTGTCAAGCAGGCACTGACCTGGTGCCTTCACCAACCCAAAAGCTAAGCATTTCACTGCTGAGGAAATAGAAAGGTTCAACAACTTAAAGGTACAAGTTCATGAGGGATGTGGAGTTGGTAGCCTTCTACCTTCTGATCTTAGCTTTCGTGTTTGACTTTTCCTCTACTGTTATGGTAGCTGACAGTAATAAAGTAACACACTGCATTAAATGCACTATTTATGGAAACATTTCTATGGTGCCCCCCCCAAAAAAGTAAAAAGAGGAATTATTGCCAAAAGCAAAGGCCCAATGTTTGCAGCACTTTTGCTCCTAACAGAAGGCTATGTAAAAACAGCCTGTTAAAAAATGCCTCTCCACCTGCCAATCCCATGATAGGGGTGTGTGTGTGAGTGTGTGTGTGTGTGTGCATTTAAAAAACTTAGGTTTCTATTCCATATTTATTTTTTTTCTTGTAGGATAAAAACATTCTTTTAAGCTTTTCTTCATCCCTCCTTGAATTTTATAGACACCTTTTCCAATAATCTTAGATCCTATTCAACCCATTCCCAGCTTTGTCTTCCTTCTCCTCTACCTCCTCCTCATCATTATCATCTCCTGCATTGCTGAATCTATGTAGAATGAACTCCCCTTGAATTATTGTTTGAGACATAATGCTGCTCACTCCAATCTGAGATTAAAATGCACTTCTTCTGGGCACCATGAAAGGGAAATGCTGATTACGACTTGACTTTATGATGTGACACTTATATCCTTTCTCCTCAAGAGAAGAGCTGTGCCTCCCACATGTCTGAAGGCCTTGCCTGGTGGTTAATTAGATCATTGCCACTCAAGTCCAGCAACCCAAGACCCTCATTTTAAAAGAAATATTCTATAACTCTTTATTAAGGTCCTCAAATGAAATTCATAAATAGCATAACCTATCCACAAACATAATTAATGAAAAATTAATATAATGTCCTAACTATAAAATAAAGAAGAAGAAAAATAATTGATAAAATAATATTCATTTTAAAAGTTAACTGCTTGGACAAGATTACTCCGGAAGCACATAATGAAACTGTCAAATGTTTGCACTTGCTCACAGGTTTGGATTCAAGAAATATAAATCAAAATTCTCCAGAATTTTGTTAATGTGTTCTCTTTATATTTGGCATTTTGAAGTAAGAGCTAAATATACAGACATAACATTGTATTGGTAAACAAGCTCTCTGGAAAGAAACACACACATGCAAATACACTCACACATCCTGATTTATAACACTTGCCAATTTCCAAGGTGTAAATACTCTCACCATGGTCAACCTCAAGCTACCAGGATGACATCATGGGATGCAGACTCGGGGAGAAATTGGCAAAATCTGCTCACAGAAGTTGGAAAGAGGCAGCTCCAGTATACCATGTTTAATCGCCATGAGTATTAACAGCTACAAAAGTAAACAAATCACATGTTATGGTGAATCACCTACTATGAAAGGCACTGCATGCTTTTGCAAGATGACCACCAAATCTTGATAAAGTTTTAGGCCATACAATAGTCCCTTGATTTAGAAGGTCCTTCCATTTCTAGGGGATTCAGTGCATGTGTTTCTGGGCAAAGCGTAGTGAATTCTGGGCTCAGATCACTGCAAAAAGGTTTTTGACTGACATGAATGACATGTGTAAGTTACCAGGATGTGGGCAATTCTTCAATACATTGGACTGCATATGGAAGCACATGGTAGATTTATGGACTCCAAGCATTAAATGCCAGGCATCACCAAAAATATCTCCTCAAATCTTCAAAAGTTTCTCTAGTAGACAGTATCAAATCTAGACCTTTGCTACTCCAAGTGTGGCTCTTGGACCAGCAATACTGGCATCACCTGGGAGCTCATTAGTTTGTAAGAAACACCAAATTTCAGGGCCCACCAAGACCTACTAAACCGTTTAACAAGGCCCTGGGGGCCTGGGTGAGTCATAGAAATGTTATAGATAGGAAAACACTGGGTTAGCTCATGAGCTTCAGGACTGACCAACTGACTGTACAGGAATCCTGCTTAATACCAATATGAGCAATGCAAAATAAACCATGGGCTTTGTAGAAAAACTAAGTAATAAGTCTCACTAGGTGGGTACTGTGCCATGCCATCCTCCTTCTTCATTATAACCATATTGCACAGCCACAGGCACTTTTGCATTGAATGTCTGGGTGACTACTGATTTAATCAAACAAAGATGTACTGTGTCCTTACTATGTGTTATGCCTTATGCCTTTCGCACCTAATCCACACAACAATCTTTCTTTAAAATAGGAACAGGAGAGGAGAAAAGCAAAACACAGAGATAGGTTTAAGACTTCCCTCAGTGTCATAGTGTTTGGAATTTGGACAGTCAGGATTAGCAGTGGTAATTATTTTATATTAAAAAAGTTATTCTGAGCACACAGTGAAGGTCAGCCAGGAGGCCCGGTAAATAATAGGTTCCTTCCATCCCATAATGATGACAATTAACTTCTGCATACAACTGTGTATTTGCAAAGCCTGCTCACATGTGTCAAGTCATTTGAATTTCTAAAGAGCCAATAACTTATTTACTAAAAAAATGATGAAACTGAGGCTCAGAAAGGTAAGGGGATGAAGGATAAGAAAAATGCAAAAGGTTAAAGACAAAGAGAAAATCTTAAAAGCAGTAAGAGAAAAGTAGTTAATTACCTACTAGGGAGCACCCATAAGACTATCAGCTGATTTCTCAACAGAAACTTTGTAGGCCAGAAGGAATTGGCAAGAAATATTCAATGTGATGAAAAGCAAGGACCTAGAACCATGATTATTCTACCCAGCAGAGCTATCATTTTGAATTGAAGGACATAGAAAGAGCTTCCAAGATAAAAAAAAATAACAAAACAAAAAACAAAAAAAAACAAAAAACTAAAGGAGTTTTCATCACCACCAAACCAGTATTACATGAAATATTAAAGGGTCTTATTAAAGGAGAAGAAGAAATGATAAAATGGCAATAAACGTACATTTGTCAACAATTGAATAAAAAACACACAAAGTAAACAAACAAGCAGAACAGAAACAGACTCATAGACACAGAGAACATTTTGATGATTGCCGGATGGGAGGGGCAGTATGAAGGATGGGTGAAAAAGGTAAAGGGATTGTGAAGTAAGAACTGGTAGCTACAGAACAGTCATGGGGATATAAAGCACAGCACAGGGAACACAGTCAATAATATTCTAATATCTAGGTATGGTGTCAGATGGGTCTGAGATTTATCAGGACGATCACTTAGTAAGTTATATAATGTCTAATCACTGGGGTGTGCACCTGAAACTAATATAATATTGTATTTCAATTGTAATTGGAAAAAAATGATTTAAAAAAATAAAATAAAAATAAGGAAACTTGCTTAAGTCACTCAGCTACTAAGTGGTGACAGTAGAATAAAATGTAGGGTTTCTGCTTCTACCTGACTTGAGGCTTAGCTAGTGCCTGGGTTTGGGAGGTCGCTCCCAGCAGCCTGGGAGGCAAGGCATTGGGGAAATGATGTCAGGTGTACCGTGTGGGAGTGGGGTATAGGAGCTGGGTTTTTCAAGATGGCCCTCCGCTTCTTCCTAGTACCCATTTTATTGTCCCCCACCAAGCATGCCATTTGGCAGGACCACCAACCAGGGATGTAGATTACACCTCAAATGAGCTTCCCCCCTTACCCAATTTAATCTTATTCTCCCTCCCCTCCCCCATAACTGTGATAACTCAGAGAAAGTAAAACAAGAAAATAAACATGTACTGACAATCTGGGATGTAGTTCAATTAACAGCCATAAGTAATATTTATTGCAAAATCTTAACACCTATTAACAGGAGGGGGTGGGGTGGCAGCTTTGCACATAAAACACGTCCATTTCTATGCACAGCTCCTTGGCCGGGGAGCTCAGGGCTGTCTTTCCATCACAATCAATGCCAAACCAGAAGGTTTAAACAGAGACTTCAGACCTCAGAAGATGCAAAGGTGAGATGTTACCAAGCCAGGAGATTGACAGGGTATAACTACATTTTAAAGCCTCTCCATTTTATATGTATGAGGGAAGGAGGGAGGAAGGAGGCTGGCATGGGGGTGGGAGTGGGGAAAGAGAAGAGGGAGGGAGAGGGGGATGGGGGGCGGGGAGGGGGAGGGAAAGACCAAAACAGAAACGGTGGCTCTCTGAGTGGAAGTCTCCGGGGTGATGTATATTTTATTCTTGGTGAATTTTTCCCATGTGTTCTGTAATTTTGTAATTAAACTTTTAATTTTGAGATAATTGTAGCTTCACATGCAGTTACATAAAATAATACAGAAGAGATCCCAGACATCCTTTACCCAGTTTCCCCCAAAGGTAATATCTCACAAAACTACAGTAATCACCATCAGGAAACTGATGTTGCTACGGTGAAGACACGGGCTATTTCCATCCCCACCAGGATCCCTGCTGCAGCCCCTTTACAGCCACCACACCTCGCACCGAACCTGCCCTTCTTAATCCCTGGAATCACTGATCTGTTCTTCATTTCTATAACTTGGTCCTTTTAAGAACATTATGTACATAAAATCAGATAGTATGTAGCCTTATGAGATTGTCTTTTTTCCATTCTCTTATAGTTCTTTTGATACCAAAAAATATAATTGTGTGTGTGTGTGTGTGTGTGTGTGTGTGTGTAAAGCTTCAGCATTTTCAGATTTACGTGTATCTTGAATGATCTCTACCATTTTAATCTAGGAGCTGCTAAAGTTTCCTCTTCTCCTGAATGTGCTCCTTGACCCTCTGGGGTGTGAGGAGTGTCTGTGTCACTGGGTTTTTGTCACTGCAATGTGTCGCTGAGCTGGCCTACCTTTCCAACCGCACTTGGCCTTGCTTCCTGGGAATGGCCGAAGCGCTTCCTCAGCTCCCCGAGTTGCTTTCCTTTGCTTCTCCACCATCCACAGGACGTGAAAGGCCATCTTCCAAAGCACAGCCTGATGGAATTGGACAAGGAGGCTCCCTAGCCCCATGTCCCCAGGCAGACAGGGAGGCAGGTGGCCAAAACAGAGCTTCTGGCTCCTAATTTTGCCAGTTGTTCTCAAAATTAGAGTATGGTGTAGCTAAAAGACCTTTGGAGTCACAGGGAGTGAATTTTTCCACTTTTAGTCTCTGAGGCTCAGTTTTCTCACCTGTATAATGGGACAAGAACACTTGCCTTATAATTGTGGCTATCTCTTTGTGGAGTGATTATGAAAATTTATTAAAATAACACTCATAACACCAAGCCCACATATGTGAATTGCCCACATATCACATGTGGTTATTATTACTGCAGATGAAGCAAAATCCTAAATATAGGTTCACCTTGGGAATCTACTGTGGTTTCTAATCATTCAATCTTTTCCTCTCCTTCTTTCTTGGTATGCAGTCCAAAACTACTCACTCCCCTTAGGAAATGGTTTCTGGACCAGAACCATGGAGATGCCTTCCTAAGTGGTCTGTATTAAATCTCCAATCTTGTATTGTTGGGGAAAAAATAAAAGTGTCACACTCCTGAGAGGTATTCAGGTTTTGAGTGATGTCAAAGGCCTTTGAACAAGCCTTATAAGTGACTTCCATATTTGTCCATTTTTGACTTAAATTGCTTTTGGTTCAACCGCTGCAGTGAACTGCCTTGATGCAATATCATACGGAGTGACACAAAGCGCAGGGGAAGAAGCAAGTGGCCGGCGTGGATTAGGAAATAAAGGAGTCACTGCCTCGTTCACTTCTCCAAGTGCTGGGAGAAATGAAAATGAAACTCGCGCTGAAAGGGTAATCTCCATGAACCGTGATAAGAGCAAGTGACATTTTACACAGCTCGGGTCTTTTGGTTCAGCCTCACTTTATAATAAAAGCCATTTACATACAGCCAACCATTTTTTAACAACCATGCTTGCTGTGTTATTTTTTTTTCTTCCTCTTCCTCTTCCTCTTCCCCCACTTCTTAAGAAGCAAAGAGCAATTTGCAATTCTGGACCTTCTCTTTAGTGTGACCTGGCCTCTGGTTTCTGTTGTGTGGGATGGAGAAGTGGCTTCTATATTCTGAAGAACAACTTCCCCGGTCCCCTTTCTCTCTTCTTCCACACCTCACCTTCCGTCTCTCATTTCTTTCTGCTAACCTCTGAATTTGGAATAAAATGTTCTTGACAAAGGCCTGGCTCCTTAAGCTAAGAAATTCTATTTCATCTTAATGCTGGGCTTAGGAATCCAAACCACCAGAACTTTGGCTATATAGAATAATTAAGTAGATATACCTGAATTTATCAGAAATCATGGGTTCCAGTCTCATCTCTGCCACTTGCCACTCCCTGATCTTAGATGAGTGGCTCCGGAGTCCTGCACCTCATACCCTATACCTGGCCAACAGCCTAACACCCCCCACCTCAAGGTCTGGAGGATTACACTAGGTACTGCATTTGTAAGGCCCTAGTGCACTGCAGGAGCTCAGTGACCTCATTTCCTTCCCTTCCCATCTACATCCATGTCTTGTTGGGCATGGCCAGGGAAGAGATGTTAGAAAGCACCCAGGCAGGACCCCTTCCTCCTAGAGTCCAGGATGCTGTCATTCAGGTGGGTCTGTGGTGGTGTGTGCTGGTATAAATTAGAAAAATGAGAATTCAGTCCCATGGGGGCCACCGTCCAAATCACAAATTGGCCCCTCTCTCTGACCAGGGAGGGCTACTGGCTTTTGCAAGGTAAACACTTACCAGGTGTCCTCAAATGGGCCACACATGCACAACCTTACAGGAAGCCCTCCCCAGTGCCCTTAGTCTCTGCAAAGGGAGATTCAATCTAGATGGGAAACAATTACATGCCATCCGCTCTTGTTCTCAGATGTGTACAGAGCAGGGGCCAGGCGGTATGCATCTCTTCATTTTCATGCGTGCATACAAGGTCACTTTCTCAACAAATCAATAGAACAATCTGCATACACAATTTTCGTGTCACTATGTATTTTGGAGTTGAAATACATTGAAGGGAACAAGAATAACAAGGCCTGAAAGAAGTGTCAGCTTAGGCAGTAACATAATTTTATGTTTTCTTGTTGTCCATCTCAAATATATCTGAGGATATAGCTGACATCCCTACCTTCATGAAAAGTCAGAAATGAAAACTAAGTATATTGAATTATTTAAGATTTGAATTTTCCTCTTTTCTTCCTAAAAGAGGTTCAAGAGGTTCTTCTAATTGTATCCTAGCAATATTTTGGCAATGCTTTTTTTTTTTTTCACTTTAATTCCTCCCGCTAGTCTAGTTTGCCAACTTCTTTATCAGGTCAGACTGGTGAAGGGTGAATTCTGGAACTGCTGTGTGTTCTTAAACAGGTCACTTAACTTCTCTGTTTCTTCCTCTATAAAAGGCAGTCATAATAACTGGTCTAGCCAGTAGGTCCTAAGTCAATCTGTGTGTGAAAAATTGTGTGAAGTTTCCTAAGATTGTTTGATTTCACTGTGTATCCAGCATAACCCTGCTTTCCCTTTCTTCAATAAATAAGTGCTTCACTAACATGTTCAAGACACTTTCTATTTGAAAGGATGTTCCCCTTGTAAAGTCATATTTGTTGCTGGCCCTCTTTTGGAGGATTGGACCATTGTCAATATGCAGGCTTGGAACCTCTGTTGGCTTCTAGGGAATCTTGCATATCACTTTTAATCTCATATCTAAAAGAATACAAGCTACATTGGAATAGTAAACAATTTGGCCAGGCAAGGACATTTTCCTGGCACTTGTTTTCTAGATAATGTGAAGATGGTTTTGATCATGAGAGGCCATGTTGGATAGTGAAAAAAAAAAAAAAAAAAGAATAGCTTTTGGAATGAGAAATGACTAAGTTCCATTCAAATCCATATATTAGCTAAAAATTGCCAGGCTTCATTTTTGGAGATTCACTTTCCTTCTCTGTGAAATGGGCACATTAACAGCAACCTCCAGAACTCCTGGAAGGACCAAGTCCTCAAAAGGACTGGGATTCAAGATCCTCAGCTCATGATAGGCTCACAGTAGGCTCTCAATAAACATGAATAGCTATCACTATTGCAATTGCTCAGACCAATGTGCTATGCACACATGATTATCACAAACAGTCATTATAATCATGAAAACTAAAGCATCCTGTTTACATATTATATAATTTTTGGTTCTGGATAAACTAGCCTAATAATTTGACATATGCAAAATACCCAGGTTAGCATTACTCTTTTTTCTGTAGTCTCTCCATAGCATAAATTCTCTCTGCAACATATAAAATTTTTAGTCTATTAAAAAGTTGGTGGGGCCCTGGCTGGGTAGCTCAGTTGGTTAGTGTCATCCTGATACACCAAGATTGTGAGTTCAGACCCTAGTCAGGACACATACAAGAATCAACCAATGGATGCATAAATTGACGTTTCTCTCTTTCTTTTTGTCTCTTTCTCTCTCTCTCTTTTTTTCTTCCCCTTTCTCTAAAATTAATAAAAATTTTTAAAAAGTCAGTGGATACAAGTCCTTCAGTTGTATGCATGCATATAAGCATAACCAATGGAAGCAAGACACTGGGGTAGGGGAAGGGGAAGGCATGTGCGGGGGGGGGGGGGGGGGGGGGGGGTGGGTAGGGGAGGTGGGGGAAGGTCAATGGGGAAAAAAAAGAGACATATGTACTACTATTTGTAATACTTTAAACAATAAAATAAAATTTTTTAAAAAAGTCAGTGGAATGTTTAAGAATTAAACAAGAATTCTGGAACCCAGACTCCACCTGCAACAAACGAGACTGTACTTCCGAATCCTTGGCAATGGGGATGCTACATTCTGGACCTTTGTCGTCTCTGCCAGCCTTCAGACCTTGTTTACGCACCTCCTGAGGACACTCTTTCCTCATTTACCATGTTTCTTTGGATGGCAACCTCTACACCTCTCAATAAATTTTGGTTTACCTAGGAGCTGACGGGCACAGAAAGCTAGATTCAATTTGTGCCGATTTATGAGACAAGTGTGCAGTGATCCTGGAAACTTTCCTGTAGCTCACTTTATAAATTAACCCCCTATTTAAATATTCTGCAGACCTTGCACAGGTCGATGGGGACGCGGGCCCGGGTTAGCCTTTTGGGCCTCTCTGTGTTTGCTACCACAACACACAAACCTTTCTCAGCACAGACACTGCTGATGTATGAGATTTATGAGAAGAGGGAAGTGTTAGCATCCTGTTGTTATTCTGGCCACAGCATTGTTGGCCTTACTGGGCCCCATAATACTAACTTCCAGACTTCCCTATCTGGGGCATGTGCAAAAGCCACACTCTCAGATACAGAGTTTTGATTTTGACCAGTGGTATCATTCATTCACTCACTCACTCATTCACTCATTCAACTGAAATGTTCTGGGTACCTAATATATGCAAGACGATGCAAAAGCCAAAGGGATACAAAACGGAAAGAGACACAAAACTTGGTGTCAAAGTGCCTATATTCTTCCTATATAGTATAATAGGAAAAATAGGAAATGTATGAGCCAGCACACCCTGGCTTGAAGGCTGCCTCTTCCACTTACAAGCTGTGTGATTCTGAGTAACTTACCAGATACTCTTCAGCCTTAGTTTTCTCATCTGTAAAATGGGTATAATGAGACTCAGTTTCACAGAGGATGCATTGAAGTAACAATGCTCAGTAAATTACTGGGAAAACTCTACGCATCTTGCAAACTTTCAGGACTCTTACACACATGCGAGTAACACACAGGATAAAAAAAACAAATGTACCAGAAAGGAACAAAAGAGAAGTTATGGGAAATCAGACCTAGGAGCAAAGAGCCTAATGGGGTTATAATAATGGACTGTGCTTGCAGCATTTTAGGTGTTGTAACCCAATTTTCTTTCTTCACAGTAAAGAAAGAGGAGGAGGTGGAGGAGGAAGATGGGGGAGGAGATGTTTAGACTGTTAAATAAAAGAGAAAATCTGGGCTATATTGGGGGAAGAATCAGGGTATAGAAAAGATTCTGAGTTGAGGGTTGGTGTTAAAAGAGGGAGAGTGAGGGAATGCTGATCCTCGTGCCTTTGTTTTTCTATATCCCACCAATGTTCAGTTAAAGACACTGAGAGGGCGGAGCCTACTGTCTATACTTTCAAAGCACTGATTCTTCAAGACAAGTTTCTTGCTCTCAGGAGGAAAAATAAACGAAATTGGTGAGTTCAAAAGTCACCGTCGTAATGATTATAATGGATGCAATCTGTCTTTGGAGAGCAACTCTAAGGAATATGATTGAGGGGGTTCAAGGCTCCCTCTCAGAAATTCTCTCCGCTGTTATAAATGTATTCCTTTGGGTTGTCACTCTCCAATCACAACCACTCAAGAACAGGTGATGACTTTGCTGACCCAGAGGGAAGGGATGGATGCATTTCCCCTACTTCATGCCTTTGCCAAGGGCTGAACCAGTCAGGTGTACAAGAGAGCCAAAGAGTAATGAAGTGGGAGATCATGGTGATCTTGAAACATGCTCACAAGTTCTTGGATAACTCTCCCTTCAAAGAGTGGAGCCGGGTTCCCCTCTCCTTGACTACAGTCTTTAGTAGATTGTTTCCAATGAACAGAACAAAGCGGAGGTTACAGAGTCTGACGGTGGTGACGTCCAAGACTGCTCTCTGAAAGGCACTGTAGCTTCCTTCGTGTTCTCTCTCTGAGCTCACCCACTTGTCCGGCTGCCATACTGAGAGGACCCTCAAGCAGCCCCTATGGAGAAGCCCACAAGCTCAGAAGAACTGAGGCCTCATGCCAAAAGTCATGTGCACACACTATACTGGATGCACAATTTCCAGCCCGCTCAAGCCTTCAGGGACTGCAACCCCCACCAACAGCTTGATTGCAACTTCATGAGAAACCCTGAGCCGGAACCACCCATCTAAGATACTCCCTAATTCCTGACCCATAGAAACTGTAAGATATTAAATGTTTATTTTTTTAAGCCATTAAGTGCTGAGGTAATCTGTTAGGCAGCAATAGATAATTGCTACAAAGACCTAGGAATGAATGTGTGAATCCAGGAAAAAAGACATGAGTCACATACAAGTATTAAGAAAGAAAAGAGAAAGGCCATTGGAGAAACAAAAATTACACATGGACCAACAACATTAGGACCCGTTAGTATGACTTTCCTTTCCTACCAGCTCTTGTATCTTCTAGGAGTATAGTGTGCTACAGATAGGTGCTCATTAAAAGCTTCTGGATGTAATAGTAATAACCATTATTTTTGTTAACATTTATTGAGCATGTATTATGTGCCAGGGTTCATGCTTTGTGCTTTATGAGAATTATCTTATTTGATCATTTCAATGCTCCTACAAATGTAGATAGCATTATGATCACTCTTTGACAGATGAGAAAAAACTCAAGAAGAGAAAGGTTAAGGTGAGCTGCCCAAGTTCTTACACCCAATAAGTGTGCAGCCTGCCTCCTACTGGAGAGGTCATCAAAGCTGACACTGTGCAGGTGGGGATGTGCACATGTGCTCCCAGGTGGGGTACCAGTGGGTACTCCCAAGCCGCAGGATGAACTCAGTGTATCTTCCTAGAGCATCAGTTTTATCCATGGCCAAG
This sequence comes from Myotis yumanensis, assembly GCF_028538775.1. Taxonomy (NCBI): domain Eukaryota; kingdom Metazoa; phylum Chordata; class Mammalia; order Chiroptera; family Vespertilionidae; genus Myotis; species Myotis yumanensis. The sequence continues at coordinate 19,822,372 of NW_027223769.1, forward strand.
CCGACTAAAATATCATTTTTACATGTTCATAAACACAGATGTTGTGAGTAGACTTCAAACTTCCCCTGGAGCTCTTAAGGTAAATCTTAGAGGCTCACAGAAGACTACTTCAGGTGGGATCTCAGACCCCCAGAAGCACCATGTGTTCTCTGTTGAAAGCGCTAAGACACAGCTTGTAGATAAGGAAATGAAGGCTGGACAGGGGGCATGAGCTCCAAAGTCACAGACCTGGCAATCGCAGAGCTAGGGGTTCTCAGCTTCCAAATCCTGGGTGCTTCCCACCTCCAAACTGTGGCAGCTGCAAGGCCTGGGCGGCTTGGAGTGAAGCCCCCGCTTCCCTCATAGGCTTCACTCCCAATATATCCCACCCTGCCTCTCCCCTATGACAAGGGTTGTGATTACGGCTGCATCATTATACCCTCAAAATGAACACGGTTTCCAGATACTCCTAAATGTATTTGCAATGATTGCAATGACCCTTTTGATAAATAATTGAAGAAGAGGCACCTGACCTGGCGGCTGCAGAGGGTGAGGCTGGGGTTGGAGGAGAAGGAGGCAAGGAAGCTCCGCGAAGGACAGAAATAGTCATTTACAGTGGCAAGGAGGTAAGGAACTCTCTGCCTCCCAGGGGGCCCTGAGCAGCTCAGATGTTCCCTCCAATACAGGCTGATGCTGTCCTGCTCGGCCAAATCGACCTGAACAGCCCAGAAAGCTGCACGGCTGCACCTGTCAGCCCCAATCGGCACTGCGGAAATTTTGTTAGGAAAATAGATGTACCGAGATTCAATTTTTCGATTGTCTGAAGGCTTAATTTAGTGACCTTGGAGAACATCTCCTAGAGGTGAGAGAAGATGCTGGAGATCTGTTGAGGGGGTTGCGGGGAGGGTGCGGGGGAGTCATGGGCTTTCCTGGTAATGGGTAATTTGTTTACTCTAATTTTCATGTCTCTCCGGGAAGCCATGAAAATAGTCAGATAAGTGCTACCATTTTCTTGATTTAAAAAAAAAAGGGTGGAGTTGGGGGGGGGGGGGGTGGACAGGAAGATGAGAGAGAAAAAAGAGTGCTCAAGCCACGCTATGCCACCTTCCTAAGAGCAAGTACACATTAAGATAATATATAAATATGGAGCTATTTAGATTTATAAATTTATAAGATGCCCACAAAATATTAAGTGAATAAAGCAAATTCCCAAACAACAACAAACAAACAAACAAACAAACAAACACAAATCTACTTTTGTTCTGGCCGGTGTGGGTCAACTATTTGTAGAGCATTTGATTCCCAGTCTAGGTACCTCTCTCTCTGTGTCTCTCTCTCTCCCTTTCCATATCCCCTCCTCTGTTCTTTAAAATCAATAAAACATCTCCTTGAGTGAGGATTTAGAAATATAAAATAAAATTTTTTATCTACAAAAATGATGCTATATATATGTATATATATGCATACACATATATGTGTGTATAGATAGGTAACAGAGATATGTTTATTGTAAATTTTTTAAACATCCACAAAAGGAGAAAAAATAATATAAGCCCACATACTTATCATCTAGATACAAAAATTATTATGATGTTTGCACTCCACCCTCCCTGTCTTTCTTCTTTTCCCTCTTTCCTTCATCCCTTCTCTCTTCCGCCTCCTTCTTTTGTGGTTACTGCTGTTATAGCTAGTGCTGCTGAAGTATTTCAGAGTAAGCCTGACCTCACATCATTTCACCGCTGTCCCCTTCGCATGCAAGATGGTATTCTGATCTCTGGATCACTCTAGTGCCAGTTTGGCTCATTCGCAAAACAAACCAAAGAAAGATGCTCAGGGAGGGAGGGGCCTGGGATTGGGCGTTCAGGTTCTGGCTCCAGTCCTCACTTGCTGGGGGTGCTCTCAACCTCCCTGAGACTCAGTTTCTTTAGACTGGGGTGCATAGTGGCTCATAGACCTGTCAGGGGATTGAATGAGACATGATTCCCAAGCCTTCCCAATCGGATATAGGCCAAGGAAATAGTCATTTTTAATGTTTGCTATTTGTGCCCTACATTCTGGGTTTCTAGAAAATCCTCTACACCATGGGTTGGCAAATTTTTCCAGTGAAGAGCTAAATTGTAAATATTTTGGGTGGACTAGTTGATCTCTGTCACAACTATTCAATTTTGCTATTGTAGTGTGAAAGCAGCCGTAGACAAAAGGTAGACATTCAGTCAAGGCTGTGTTCCCATAATAATATATTTTAAAATGGGAAGTCAGCTGGATTTGGGCCACAGTTTGCTGACACTTGGTCTATATCAATGTTACTCAAGATGTAATCTGTGCATCACCCGCATCAGGACCCCAGTGCTGCTAATTAAACATGCAGATTCCTGGGGGCCATCCTGGATTGGCTAAATGTTATAGAATCATTGAGATGAGATCTGAGAAATGGTCCCCACGCGATCCCAAAGCAAGCTGAAGTTTGACAACCTCAGTTCTAGTCTGTCTTAGAACCACTCCACCTCTTCTCCCCAATGACTAGCCTGGCCTTGGTTCCACCAAGCTCCAAGCCCCTTTCCACATCTGCCTGAAGCCTTGAGGTAGCTGCCCCTCCAGCCCCTGAGACCAGACCACACCCCATTTCCCAACTCCTTGAGCCCCCCATGAGCAAGGTATCATGCAAGGTGGGGGAAAGAGAGCCAAGGGTTTAAATCCCAGCTTTGCAATTCATAGCTCTGTAGCTCTGGCAGGTCCTTAATCTCTAAGGCTCTTGATTTCCTCACCTGTGAAGGGGAGAGAACCACAGGTACATTGTAGGATTAAAGGAAAGTAGGCATATAGGATGAGAAAACACTGCTAAGGGACAGAGGCATGAGTATCTATCTCTATCAGTTGGTTTCAAATCCAGCTCTGTAAGTCCCAAATGGCTCATTTGTAAAATAGAAATAATAATAGTACCCACCGTATAGGATTGGTGGATTTAAGACAGTGATGATAATATAAGAAAACTGGCACACAATATAGAATTAATGAAAAGCATCATGTGGGGTTTGGTGATAGCTTGTATTATGTTTATCATTAATACATAGTAATGAATGTCTAATAGCACTTGGCACATAGTAGGACCTTAATAAATAAGATGCATTGCTATACATTAAATTATTGTGTATATGTTAAGTATATGTTACTAATGAAAGTTGCCTGGTGCAGTGCTGGGCATATTGTAGACACCCAGTAGATTGCAGATAACAGTTCCAATGACGACGATCTTGTCAGCACCCTATTCATGGAAGGTGTTGCCTAAATGTGCATCCCAATCCTCTCCCTCTCCTCTCTCATCCCACCTCCTCCACACACAGGAATGATTTCCTGTTTTGCATCCCAGCTCTGACCTGGACCCTGGATCAACGCTCTTTTCTCTGGAGGCTGCTCTTTCATTGTCATCATCTGTGTCACTATGACAGGGAGCAGGAGCCAAGCCTTGGTGTCCCCAGGCCCCAGGCCCCTGGTGGGGTGTTCAGATTAGATTAGCTGGCAGCCCTCTTTCCTACTGTCACTGGCTGCCTCTTGTACTGTTGGCAGGGGTGTCATTAAGGCCTCATGGCCTGAGGAGCTAATAGAGACACCAGGGCTCCCAGTCGCCAATGCCTGCAGCAATTTGCACCTACTGACACCCAGAAGCTAATTCCCCTTCATGACCTGACAATTTCCACTGCAACTCTGTCCCCCATCATGTCAGCCAGCCCAGCCCCCTCATTTTGATAGATAAATCCGCCCAGAGCCCACTTCTAACAAGGAGGCAGGGGTGTGCATGGCTCCTGTCCTAAAATAACAACGTGGGCCATGGATGCAGTTGCTAGCTGTCCTCTTAGACCTCACCTTTTCAAGTCCTTCCAGCCCTGGACTCTCCCTGGTGGAAAATGGAGCTAGAGGTATGTTGGGGAAAAATTTAGAGACTAGGTGAGGATTTATGAAATTATATACCCGGCTCTGTAGTCACACAGACACCAGCTCCACCACTTCCTCAATGAGTTTATGCTACTGACCTTTACTATCCCATCTGTAAAATGGGCTTGACCACCATGCTTCCCCTTCAGGGGCTGCCCAGCTGTAATTCGTGTAAAGCTCTTTGCACCGAGCCTGGGCCATGGGCAGTGCTCAAGCAGTGTCAGTTCTCACTGTTTTAGAGGATCAGCCATTTAGTTTTTCATTTATTAACACTTTTCATTGATGCTTATGTGCTTTGTGGAGAAATCTGCCGTAGCTCCCACAAAGAGGCAAATTTGTGACCAGAGAAACCTTGGGTCACAACCCCTGACAAAGACATTTACCATGAGCCCTCTGGCTTCCCTTCCCCGTCAATAAAATGGTCAGAAAATCACTTGAACTTGGCTATCTAGTGCTAAAGAGGGAAGGAAGTAACACATCTAAAACACATAGCTCCATGTCTGGCGATAGCGAGTGCGCCATGATTCTACTTAAAGAGAAAAGGTGACTGAGGCAGAGAGAGAAAAAGCAAAGTCCAGGAATTCCTTGAAAAGTGCATGTTTTTGTGTAGTTCATATCAGCATGCTCTCAGCCTTCCTTAAAGGCACAGCTTTGCAGAGGTATATGCACACATTTATGTGAACTTCCTGACACCAGGGACTGGCGCTGTTTTACTGAACAATGTCCATCGAACCCTAAGTGATGCCTTCATCTAACATTGTCTAAGGAGTGGAATATCTCTAGAATGATGCATGTGATTACCTGGCCCAGTGACCCATACCTTTCTGTGGCACCCGGAGGTGGGGTCACCATGGCGAATGTGCAGGCAATGGTGGCTTCCCCTACCTCTTTCTGCTTTAGGAAGCATTTGCCTCCCAATTTAATGTGGAATGGTGGGATACGGTGGGATGCTTACTTCCTCATTCACACAGGCCCCTGATACAATAATGTGATTATCAAGCCCCTCCCCTACCTCACCCCCACTGCCCAGCGGACCCAGCTGCAGAATGCAAACATCTGCCAGCATCATTAAGGCATTTCTATACAGCGCAGACCAAGGGCTGACCCTGTGACCATTTCCACCATTAGATTTGAATGACCTCAGCAGCAGGGCTGAAAGGCCGGAGTATTAATTCACAGAACCACAAGCTCAATTTAAGATTTAATTTGAGATAACGAAGAGCTACTGAAAGTGTATTCAAACTTCTAAGCAGGCAATAAAAGGCCTTTCCCTGTTTTTCAAGTTGAATATGAATCCAATATTTCTGTAACAGAATTTATTCACAAATTTACAAACAACATGCAAGTCTCCTTTCTCTTTTTTCCAGTTCTTTTGCTTCTCAAGCCCCCTTGTGATGTTCCTTTTAATAACCTTCACCCCTCCCCCTTCCTTTCTAATTTACAAATGGCTGCCCTTTAGGGATTACTTTTCAGTTTGATTACATCCTTGAAGAGAAAACAGGCTTCTTTAGGCATCTCTCCCAACATTCTGGTTCCCTTGGATTCCCTCTTCAATATGCTAAGTGTCTGCTCCACTTGGGGGCTGTCCTATAGAAAGCTTTGGCCCTGCAATGTATTTTATCATCTCCTCTAGGAGGAAGAGTGACAGAAGGAAAGGGTCAAGACAATACACCACCCATTTGGAAAACTGTGCTTCTCGGTTCTGGTAAACGTCTAGACTCTGAAGATTTTATTGCCAAAATATTTAAAATTCTAGCTGGAGATGGAAATTTCAGTTGCTTCAAGTAGATTCCAAGACACCGAAGTGCTTATTTTAATATTTAAAATTCTAGCTGGAGATGGAAATGGCCCACCCGCTTTGGACTCAGTACCTGAATCTTAGATGGTATTTACTAAGTACTATTTTGTGTCTGACACTATTCTGGTACTTTCTTTGCATTTTCTCAGACTCAACCCAGCTTTAGAAATAGAGAACCGTGTTTAAATTCTTGCAAGCAACATTTCTACCCGTGCCTCTTTTGCTTACATGTGAAATGCCACACACTTCAGTGCTTCCCAAAAACAACTTTAAAAGTCATAAACATTATAAACATATGGGTATAAATATATTGCCAGTGAGTCACCTGAGCTTGACCCCATGACCCTGCTGGAAATGTACAACCTTCCTGGGAACTGCACTGCAAACATGCTGGTCTCTATTAACATTACACAATGTGCAAAGTCTAGGACCACAACATTTCACAATCCTGCAATTCACTTACTTTATTTGTCTTTGGGTTTCCAAAATGAGAAGCCATGGGGAGGGTGGGTGGAGGGAGGATAAACTGGAGGCCTGAGATAGCTGGTTTAGCTGGCTTTCAACCCACCTTCACCTTGGGTTGTAACCTGGGGCAAGTCAGTCTACCTGGGCCTCAGTGTCCTCACTTTCTGTTATTCTGCTCATCAGGAGAGAGGAGGCTTACCATAGGGAATGGGTGAGTAGATTTTAATCCACAATTCCTGACACAAAGAAGACACAGAGGAGAAAGGCTTAGAGAAATGATCTACATGCGTGTAAATCACTATAAGTGGGTGAAATAGAGTTCCCCCAAATTCATGCTCACCCAGAACCTCAGAATGTGACTTTATTTGGGAATTGGGTCTTTGCAGAGGTAGTTAAGGATCAAGATGAGAAGATACTGGATTAGGGTGGGTCCTAAATCTAATGACCTGTGTCATTATAAGAGACTGAAAAGACACACAGGGACACAGATGAAAGCAAGGTAAGAATGGAGGCTAAGGTGGGAGTGACGTGTCTACAAGCCAAGGAATGCTAAGCATTGACAGTGACCACCAGAATCGAGGAAAGAAGCATGGGAAGGATTCTCACTCAGGGCTCCCAGAGGGAACCAATCCTGCCAATACCTTGATTTTTAACTTCTGGCCTCCTGAACTGTGAGAGTAAATTTCTGTTGTTTTACATCATCAACTTTATGGTAATTTGCTATGGCCCTAGGAAACCTATACAGGTGGAATGGCTTATGCTAAAGTATGAGGCACTTAAGAAAAGGCCTAGGATTTTTATTTTAATTGAAGTTCTCAGCATTTCTTGGGGTGGTGGATGCACTAGTCCTGAGTCTGTCCCACTGATCCCCCCAAAATCTTCCTGGAATCTTGGCAGTCAATGATCAACTTTACTAATAAGAAGGGACTGAGTAGAACTTTTCAGATCACCAATTTGGAACTTTTTTTTAAGGGTGGAAAAGTGACTTAGTAACACCAAGCTGTCCCCAAATAATATCCTTGCATCTTATTTTATCCCATCATTATTTCCAGTGCTGAGGGCTTGTGGCCCTCAAGTATGTTGGGGATCAAGTATGAAGACAATGATGTAAAATAAATGGTGGTTAATTGGATCACTTATTACAACAACTTGGCTACTGAGCTCGGCTCGTGTCTCCGAAGAATCAGAGAAAGCTGAGGAGTGAGTTGAAACTGTAGAGGCCAGCCCACTGGGTGGGAATGCAGAAGAGTAGATGTTTGGTATGGGATGAACTTACGAAGTTCATCTTACCAAGGGATGAACTTACCAAGTGAAGGCTATGGGCCAAGTACACTGGTGAGCCCTTCACCACTATGACTCAGATAATTTTCACAAACCTTCATTCTGGAGCTGAGCACAATGAGGATTAGAGATATTAAGTGACTGCGCCAGAAACATTCAACCAAGGAAGCAGACGCCAGCCTATGCTTCCCAACTCTTCTCCACTCACCTGCTTAGTTTCTACTATATAGTCCTTCTCTCTGTGCTGATGAATTTCTTAGACTTAAGTAACCTTTGGGATTAAGTAGCATTGCCTCCATTTTAGAGAAGAAATAAAAGCCCCAAATAGTTGAGTTGGCTGCAAAGCTGGTTACATGGTAGAGAAAACACCCAACCCCAGGCCTGCCTTGTTCCAGCGCCATCCTCCCTACTTCAAGGCCTGTATCACCAAGGGCTGCAGAGCGGCTCCTACCAACCCAAAGTCCCAGAGGAGAGCTTTGAGTGCTGTAAGAGGTGATGGTGTGAGAAGGGTGGAGGGGAGGAGAGCATGGGGCAGTGGCTGGGGTATATCCATGCTGGGAAGAAGGTGGTTACTGGTGTGTGGCTGAGATCTCCCTTCCAGGAAGGTGTATGGCCTTCAGATGTCAACCTCGGCAAGAATGCCTGAACTGCAGAGAGTCACATCCTTCCTGGGGCAAGGTCACATCCTTCTGGCATCAATCGGCCCAGTGACTAGTCAGGAAGAGGTGTCAGGGTCTGGGCATATTAACCCAATGGGGGTTGACACTCTGCTGGGCCCTTTAGCTCCAGATCTCTCCAGGGCTGAAATCCTTGCCCAGCTGCATCTCAGCTTGACTTCTCCCTCTGGCCACACCAGCTTCATTCCACAGGTGTGGAACCTAAGAAAAGTTCTGCAGGATAAACATCCTCTCAGAGTTGGCTCCCTAGAAAACCAACATGAGGTTTCTTATTTCTAAAGAAAACTATGATGGCTTGACCTTTCACTGGGGCGATCCGACTGCCTGGAGACTTCTTTCATCCAACTCAGAGGGGTGGATAGGCGTGGCTCAGAGGAACAGACAGGGCTGGGACCTGAGAGCTTCCTGGGAGTTTTAGGAGGAAGCTGGGAAAGGAAAGAGCTCCTCTAGGTGGGATCTGTGTGTCTACACACGAAAGACTCATCCCTGACGTCCACAAGTGCAGGACTTACCAGGGTCTAAATGTGAGCTTCTTGTTGATATAATTAGTGTTGGCTCCATGTCAGAGGCTTTGTAGCCAACTTGGCAGGGGTTTGTGAGTTTTGATTGGCAAATTTGAAGCAAAGTTCAGCCAAGTTCTATATCTATTTTGTAGTGTGCCTTCTGCGCATCTAAAAAAGCCACCTTTCCTGATAGATGTTCACTTTTATGGTTGTTGGTAGCTGAAGACATTAGCTCTTTAAGTGGACAAATGCTTCTGGCAGACCAGGCTGCGCTAGGAGGACGAGAAATGCCTTCGGGTTCCTCTGAAAATTAATGTAATAAGATCATTAATCAGAATTCTATCAAGTCTACACACTTGGCCTGGGCTTAAGAGGCAATACTTTGAAATTGCAGTTGGCTAAGCTTCCCTATTCTTTGCGAATCAGAGTGGGAAAGAAAAATGGAACAGAGCTAATGTTTAAGAAAAACTGGCAACAGGAAAAAGGTTTAAGCAACATTTAATTCCTCAGCTCCACTAGGGGCTGCAGAGGGTTATGGACGATTTGACCTTTGCATTTCTTAAGTCACTGCAGACTGGGATCAGAAACCGTTGCTTGGACCCCAAGCCAGCTCAGAACCAGTTGGGGCGATGGCCGCAGCCCAAGTCATTTACTTGTTTGCTTCCAGCTAAAATAACGTCCTTGGGGACTTGCAATGGAATCTGGCTATTTCTTACCTTCAGACCTTTGTGACCAGGTGATGAGAAACTTTGGAAGCTGAAATAGATTGCACAGACAAGCCTGCTGGCACTGCGTGGGTTTTGACTTAAAGATTACCCGGAAAGCAGACACAGAGCTGCAAAATCCGAGCCAATACCAGTATCTCCGTAGCAACTGCACAATTTTAGACGACACTATACCTTTCCAAATCACATAACGGTGCCCTGAACATTGTACTGAATGTGGTTGTCTTTTAATGTGACATAGCTGCATCTGTATTTACTATTTTAACTCAGTACCCAAGAGAGGCATATTTTTAAAGACAAAGGGCCAGGCTTTTGTGGAAATGTTCTCCCCCTCCCCCACCTCCACCCCCTTGTATAAAAAGAAAAAAAAAAAGAGTGGCTCCTGCTTGTCTGGTAGACTTCAGTAATTGGCAGGATTTTGAGTAAGCTCTTTTAAGAGCCCTTCATTTCTATTTTCACATTAAACACACTTGCAATATCTATTAAAAGCACAAATACTGAAGCACACAGCAAGACTATCAATGAGCTTACATCTGGAGTCCTCGATATATCAGGAGAAAAGAAGTGAGCATTCATATAGTTGTATTTCTTGGGAAGGCAGAGGTGGGAGGAGAAGACTGTGCTCTCTCTCCCTCTCTCGCCTCCTGGACCTAGCCAGTGTCCCACATTTTACATATATTCTATATCTGAGGGCTTATCTAAAGGGGTCAAGTTCAGGATTTGATTAAAACAACAAATACTGGATTCTGCCTTCATTTCAAGGAGTATTTCCATTAAAGCCTGGAGTATTCCACAGGGGAAAGGCAGAACACATACATGGATATTTCTGCCATGTTCTGGCTGGGACCCCGTGGCCTCACATTTCTAGGATGATTGAGCAATATCCCAGGGAGGACACATAAGGTCACCCAGGGGACTTGGGAACATCTGGGAGAGAGCAGGGTCAGTGAGTGGGTTGAGGAGAAAGCCTCCAGGCCCTGAAGGGATCTCCAAAATCATTCTCAAGGTTACATTCAGGCGTCGACGGAGCCAGATGTGAGCACGAACTTGTAGGCAGCCAAGCAGCAGGATGAGGGTCATTTAAACACGGGCAGCGAGGTCGGCCTGCAGCTGCCCTTGGCCTCAGACTGACAGTTGCACATCTAGCTCCTTAGCTCCTTTCCAGATTTCTTTAAAAGAACAGGAAGAATCCAGAGACGGAAACCCAAGGGAAGGAAACGGAGCCATAACTCAGCAGAAGTCTCCTTTCAGAATCTTCCTCCACCCATAAAACTTATAATTATGTGTTTTGGATGAAGGTTTATGCGTTGGACAAGGAGGCTGTCATGGTCTGAGATTTCAAACCGTATCTATTGGTCAGGATCCTGGCACAATACAGATGGCAAACTCAAAGTGGGTAATTTGAGGAGCATTTAATAAAGGCACTGTGTGCAAAGGTCACTGCAGGGTCTAAGGGACCAGTGGGGTTGAGGGCAGTATCCTGGAGTAACAAAGGGGCAAATTCCCCACCCTTGACAGCTGAACAGAGGGAACTTTCCTTAGAGGGAGTCTTGTCAACCCACGCCCTGCAGGGAGCAAGCCTGGGGAGCTAACAGCCTAACCTTGCTTTGTTCTTGATGCCCATCATGGCTAAATCTGACCTGAGGGTGAGAGGGCCAGAGAGCCCATTGAGGTCAGCATCCTGGGACACCGGGCAGGGTAGGAATTGTCTGGAGGGGACAAAGAAAACCAGTGCATAAGTCATACTCTAGAGCAGTGGTTCTCAACCTTCTGGCCCATTAAAACAGTTCCTCATGTTGTGACCCCCAACCATAAAATTATTTTTGTTGCTACTTCATAACTGTAATGTTGCTACTGTTATGAATCGTGATGTAAATATCTGATATGCAGGATGGTCTTAGGCGACCCCTGTGAAAGGGTCGTTCATCTGCCAAAGGGGTCTCGACCCAGAAGTTGAGAACCGCTGCTCTAGAGGGCCTTGGGGTCTCAGGGACCCTACTGCATGGGCAAGTGAGAGGTCAGGTGAGCAGGGCCATGCTTCCCGACCTCAACCAAGAGATGTTGGCTGCGAGGTTTTTATATTGGTGAGCCACATCAGGTGTTATTTGGAGGTAGAACTCTTTTCCCAGGAGGATCTGATTTGGAAATCCCTGGCCTAGATGTTTTCTCTGGCATCTCTTAGGTCTGTGGTACGTGATTCCACAGGAAGACCTGGATGTAATCTATAGAATGCACAGCTCAAAATCGCATTTGTCAGCAAAGAGCACTGACACTTTGTCCTCTTGTGGCTACAACCTCTTTTGTTTTGTATATAAATGGAAAAGCCAACATTTTGAAATATAGGTTGATTTTAAATTTTTTTTAAGAGGCCACCTCTTGGTAGTTTTATTTGATGGTGTAATGTAGGTAATCTACGGATTAAAAATAAATAAATAAAATCTTTTAAAAAATGCAGTTGCTTTGAATTAAAATGGAATAATGCATATTTGTTTCAAGATTTCTAGGAATAAAGAGATATTTCAACAGGAGGATTAAAAGGAGGAAGAGGGACAGGGGAAATCAAACACCAGGAAGATGAAAAACTATTGCCTTAAAGACACACAGGGAGGAGGGAGATTTTTGCTGAAATGCTCTAATAAAAAAGAACTGGAATGGCTTCCCAGGAACCAGGTCCACTAGCCGGCAGGGAAAAGACCAGCAAAGCTGGATTATCTACTGAGATGGCATGCTGTTGGGTACAGAAGGCTCGGCCAGTGTGCCAGGGCGGTGTGGTCAAGTACAGATATTAGAGCAGGAAGAGAAAAGAAAAACTGATAAAAGAAACAACAGGTTCCTCACCAAGGGAGGAGGAACATAACCTGCAGCCTGGGGTGGGGGCCGCCTCGGGAAGGTGAGGGCTGGGGCTCTTTCTTCCCTAATATAGATTAATGACTTGCTCCAGCAGGCAGCTACACACTCGCCAAATGTGCTGACCACCTGAAATTAGCAAAGGTGGTGACTAAGGAAGGAAGGAAAAAAAAAAATGAGCCGAGTCTGAATGTGCCTCACTCACCCTGGTCTGACATATGACAAACAAAATTAACAGCGACAAAGAGAAAGCAACAAGTACCAGGGAGTAGAAAACAAACACCAAATAAATATGATTGATCTCAAAGGAGGCCTGTGGTTGTTGGTAAGACTTTGGGATTACAACAGACATACATGCTCACACTGCAGGACCCCCACCCCATCCCTACCCACACAGGCATCAAGCAAAGCCAAGCACCACAGAGTAATATGGGCATAATTATATCTCTTTTAACCAGGGCAAATGTGTTTTCCCGGAAATTAGACTAGATTATCCTGGACTGTGGCAAAACTCAGCTCAAGTATCACACTCCTCTGGTCTCCTAATAAAAATGTTACTAATCTAACACTTGAGACGTATTAGGGAAGGCGTGGAGGCTGATTCTGGGATTTAAAAGCCTGAGTGTTGTTATTTAAAGGGCTATAACTCTCCAGGTTAGGAGGCCAGAAAGAAAACCAATGGAAACCATGAAATGAAGAGTTATTTAGGACCTGAAATATCGTTATGAGGTGGATGGTGCTATGGCCGCAAAATAGCAAACATCAGAAGCAATATTAAAGGCAAATTTGAGCAGCTGATTAATTTTTTTCTGAAAAAACTAAGTATCAAGGAATTATGGGGGAAAAGATACACATTCAAATTGCAATGACAACAACAAAGAAAAACAAGTATCTCACTACTCTTTACAGCATGATGGGAACAATAGAATGTAGCATAAATGTAAAAGAAAATAAAAAGGAAAGGGAGGGAGGGAAGGGAAAGAAGAAATGGTAGCAAACGCAGTGAACATACACAATGACAGTTTCTAAATAGCATTCTCGTGACATGAATGTACCAGCGAATATAATTCCCCAAAGTGGAACATCCCACCCAGGCAGGCTATGAATCAAGAGAGGATAGAGGATCCTGAGTTAGTAGGCAATTTCAGAATTCTTTAAAAATATATACCTGAAAAAAAAATATATATATACCTGCATGTGTACATTTGTGAGCATGAGAGCACACACAGGCATGTTGTCTCAGCATGTCACAGAACACTAATCTTCCCAGGCTGTGACAGACTTTTTAATCAGTTGTTCATAAGCCAAGTCTTCACACCAGCACTGCTTGTCTGTCCCTTTCTCTGTCCACCCCTGAAACACAGAACAAGCTACTGACAATCAGGAAAGCCCCTCGGTGTATCCTAGGTTCACCAAACAGACTTCCGGCATCAGAGCCTGTGTGCTGCCTGTGATGTATTCTGAGCCTCGGAAGGCAGAGACCAGGCTACATCGCCGTCTCTTCCGGCTTTATGACAAAATGACGGAGCACTTGTCTTTTTACATCTTGTGCTGTCATTCGTCTTTTTCTATGGAGTTTTTCCCCCTCTGGCATAAGATGATTTGTCTCCGAGGAGAAAGTCTTGATATAGTTATTTCTTCAGAGGACAGCAAATCTAGTTTAGATCCCCACCTTCTTCCACACTTGAAATGATGGCCCACTTCAGTCGGGATTAGCAGGCTTAACAATTAGAAGTCAATGTTGTGTTGAGCAGGCAAGGGTCACTCGGAAGGAACAGCTGGAGGTAACATTCTCCGAGGCTGCAGAATTTGTCAAGGCAGTCGTGGGGGTAGTGAAAGATGCTTTAATCAGTCGTTGACTGTTAATTCCATTTGCTAATAAATATGCCTCCAAGAGTCCCAAGTGGTACGGGAGACGCACACTGCTTAGGGATGTTTTCTATACGAACATTTATGTTTGAGGCCTTGTCATATGTTGCCATTCTCAAATGTGGAACACAACTGTGGCCGTGATGTGCACACAAACCTATTAGCTAGTATGTAGTCAGGTACACGACTGGGCAGAGCCTGATATTTCTTAGGTGAGCTGCTATTTAACAGACCTAGGTGGAAACTGCGAATCGGATGGAAATAAAGTTATGTTCTGATAGATATTTCTTGAGTATTTCGGCAGTTTTGTTGCACAGGGCAGAGGACACCCACAGCTTTGAAGGAGAGTATCAAAGGACTTTCTAATAAAACTGTGTGAGGAACGGAGGGAATGAGAGGGAGGGAGGGAAGGAGAAAGAGAGAGAGAGAGAGAGAGAGAGAGAGAGAGAAGAGAAACATCACCTTGTTGCTCCACTTATTTATGCATTCACTGGTTGCTTCCTGTATGTGCCCTGACTGGAAATCGAACCCGAACCATGGCTCTAACCACTGAGCACCTGGCCAGGGCAGGGCCCATGCTCTTAATGCTTTTCTGGTGCTATGAGACTTGCTAGAAAAATAAGATACCAAGGGTCGCCGAGGGAGAACATGCCTTGAGGGGTGAGTGTGGACTGCTCCCCCAGAAGAAGGAGGGCAAGTTTGAGTGCAGGCTCCATGGAGCCACCCACTGGGAACAGCAACTGAAGAGCTCGCACGGGCTCCCTCGCGAGCACTTGCATGCTCAGAGCCCGCCATCCTCCCCTTCCCTCTTCCTTTCCCAGCTCCATTTGAAGAAACTGCCATCATACCTGAGGGGCAATGAAGCCCAGCTAGCTTGCTAGGAGACCCATTTGCTCTTTTCCTAGATGGCACTGGAACTAGGACTAGCCCTTTCCTACTGGATTAAATCTCTGGGGTTATTGAAAAGCTGATGGGAAGAGGGAAAGAAAAGGAGGCACCAAAACAGATAAATAACCAGACTTCTGCCTATTTGGGGCAATGGGAGGTGGGCAGGGATAGTGGCAGGGGCACCAGAGGAGCTGGGGTGGAGGCATGGGCTTCAGTTATTAACCTGAAAATGAAGAATAGATTTTTTTAAATCTCATTTGTACCTGCTGGGGAAGCAAGTCATATCTAATATGACAAAAACACTTTCATTTTAAAAAATGGTTTTTCCTTCCTGGAATACCACGGTGGATTTTTTTTATATCTGCTTTGTCACTTTGCTTGTTTTTTTCCCCCTATTCCCTACCACCACCACCACCCCCCCACCCCCCGCCCCAAATACCAAATTCCTTAAAACGTTCTGCTCAGACATTCATCTCAAGTAATAGGGCACATGGGCTGAAGCAAACCATGCAGGAGAAGCATTTGTATATTTCTCACCTGGCTTGAGGCTGCCTGTGAGGAGGGAACAGGCAGAAGGGAAAGGAGGTGCTCTCTCCATGTATGGACACCATGTATGCTCAGAGCTTTGTGGCGGCTGTAGCTCATTAGCTATAGTTGGTACGAAGCATGCTACCTGTGGGGCCATAAAACTCCCCATAATAATTCATCAGGTCCTGAGAGTTCTCCTAAGTACATTTAGATCAAGTGCATGACATTTCCCCCTAATGGTGGCATTGGCTAATGGCCTAACGGACTTGGTCGGCTCCACCAAGCCACACAATTACATTGTGTCTGTTCAAATGAGTAGCTATCGTGAAGGGAGATGGGTGGACGTGGAGGCGCAGTTTAGGCTGCTGATCAGGCCACACACAAGGGCACTGAGAAAATTAGACCCTTTGAGCCTCAGTTTACCCATATTTGAAGTAGAGATATTAATATTGGCCTTTTAGATCTGGTGTGAGGAACACCTGGAATAAATGCGTGGCTCCGTGGAGGATATCAGAGGAGATGGCTAATCTTTCTGCTGGAGCTTATGTTTACATTAATGAGGCGCTGCTGAGGAAAGCTCCGCCTCCCACCTCCATGAATGGACTTCAGCCTCCTTCCCCTGGTGGTTCGCACTTCTCTAGTGTGACAACACCTTTTACAACATCAGAAATTCAGACACCCACACTCTTAGTAGCAATTAATTTTGAGTAAATACATAATGGTCAAGTGTTACTATGAATTCAGTAATACTTTTAAAATGAATTTCTGTTTTACACATCACAATAGCATTTTCCCACAACTGAAAACTATTTGCACACACATGCAAGATTTAGTACTTAATCCATCTAGAATACCATACTTGCAGCATGTATGGATTTGAAGAAACATTGTAATAAGTCCTAGGTCCAGTGCAGAGGGCTGAATCATTGCTCTTAAGGAGGACAGGAGGTCCTCACTGGCAGATAACATGATCTGAGGCTGAATTCTGTGGGTGCTAAAAAAGGGGGGAGGGATGCTGTAGGGAGCTTCAGTCAGTTGGGCCCAGGCCCTAGAAGATTCTGAAAATGGGGTAAAGGGATGTCCACTATGGTAGCCACGTGCAGCTACCGAGCACCTGAGATGTGGCCATTGCAGCTGAAGAAGTGACTTTTAAAATTTTTACGTAAATTTAATCCACTTAAGTTTAAATAACTACATGTATCTAGTGGCTGCCCCTAGAATACAACACAGCTCTCAGTTGGCTCAGGCCTGTGTGCAGAGACCCTGGTTATATCATAGTAAGTAGTCTCCTTTCTGGGGATCAGTTAATGGCTGGGACCCTTCAATCTAAGAAACTATTTTTTTTCTAGAAAGCATAAATGCTCCGAGGCGAAACTGAATTGCTTTATCCCTCAGCACCCTGCTTTTGCCACATTTGAACCAGGTTTTAGCCACTCTTATTAATTAGAAAAAGTCTAGAAGCAAAAACATTTAAAGTAAACCCAAGCCCTGGATGTTAAAGCTGTCATTTTTTTCCCATGGCCTCATGATTCAAGGATTAATGGACCTTAAAACAATCATAAAACATCAAGGCCCTTGCTCAAGTGCAGAAGAACAAGAATAGGTTTACTTCTGCTCCAGTCTTCTCACTTTAAATTCACCGAGTGTCACCGGGCTCTGTAAACACTTGTAAGTATTTTGACTTTGTGGTATAAGATCTTGTTAATCTGTTTCCTCCCTGACCTTCCTTGCCTAGCAGCATGTTGTGATTCGTGGAAAATTCATGAAAAACAGCAAGGATGTACTCAGTGACATAGATTAGGACACAATAAACCTAAATAATGGCAATAAAGTGCAGATTCCGATTCAGTAAACCAACTCACTGAAGATTTATGGACCGTCAGGCTGCACCAGGCACTCGGTGGACACTTGGACATGTAACATATTTTATTTGCACAGTCCTCAGTATAAACACAGGGGTCAGCATCGGTGTCCCTCATTTTATAGATATGTACACTGAGGGACATTCAAGCAGTTAGTAATAGGCAGAGGTCAGATGAACAAACCAGGTGTTCTGACTCCCAAATAATGCTTTTCCCCCAACTAATGCAACACTTCAGGATATTAACCTTTTGCTTATGATCTGTGGCAGACTGTATTTTTCAAAAGTGGCCATGGTGATATTTCTAGTCTCACATTCCCTTGTAGAATCCTCCTATAGCCCCATCAAGAGGGAGAGTCTAGCCTGGCAGCATGGCTCAGTGGTTGAGTGTTGACCGATGAGCATCAACCTATGAACCAGGAGGTCAGGACTGTGGGCTCGATCCCCAGTGTGGGGTGTGCAGGAGGCAGCTGATCAATGATTCTCTCTCATTATTGATGTTTCTATCTCTTTTCCCACCTCCCTTCCTCTCTGAAAACTATAAAAATATATTAGAAATATGTATTTTTTAAAAAAGAGGAGAGTCTACTACCTCTCCCTGTAAACCTGGACAGGCCTCCATGGCTGCCTGGACAAATAGAATGCAGAAAACCCAATGCTCCATGACTTCCGTGGCTAGGCCATAAAAGGCAATACAGAGCCTGCTTGGCTCTCTCTCCACACACTCACTCTTGGTACCCTGCCGCCATATTGTAAGGAAGACCAAGAAACATGGAAACAATATGTAGGTGTTCCAGGCAAGGCTCACAAGTGAACAACATTCTGATTATCCCAGAGCTCAGCTGATGCTGACTGGAGCAGAGACAAACTGTTCCTGTGAAGCCCCACTAAAACCACAGGTTCAAGAACAACACACATGTTGTCATTTGAAGCCACTACATTTTGGGGTGGTTTGTAATACAGCAATAGTTATTGAAATATGAACAAACTTTAATGAAACTCTACAGAATAGGCCGATGCTGTAATTCCCCCAGCAAAGACATCTGACGGCTAGAGGATGACTTCCTGTGTAAGAAATCTTAACAGGAAAAAGGTAAAGGCTTTGGCTATAGAGAAACAATGAGAATTTGGAAGGCTTATTACATCACGGAATTAAATGAAGCATTCGATGGAAAAGGAAACAGAATGCTAAAGGAATACACCACAAAGTGTAGATTTATGGGGTTATGTTTATTGCTTTGACTACTAATATCTATCAATAGCTTCAAATGGCTTTGAACTAATTTACTTGTTTGGCTCTGAAAGACTATTTGGCTTAAGTGGATCTTCCAATTCTGTCTCGTGGGGTACAAGGTGGTACTGGGTTTATTCCACAATGTTTAGAAGATGGGAAAAATGTTGCTGGAATGCTAGATAGGGAACCCAACAAGGCAGAAGAACATCTTACTCATGTCTGTATTCTCAGATCCTGGCATTGTCCCTGGCAGTTTTTAGAGGAATTGAAAGAAAAACTAGATAACCTCATAGAGGTACAGCCATACAAACAATTAAAGAAGGTTGGCAGTGACTTCTGACACTCACACATTCACCAAAACGAGAGGTTATGGCTTAGCAATAATAAACTAGAATGAGACGTGGAGCTCACCATTTTCAATACATCCTCAAGGTGGCTCTTGTCTGTGTCGCCTGTGCTTGACAGCCCAGAGGTGCTGGTGAACTAATTAGATCCCTCTCAAATACATTTTTCTTTTGTGAGTTAAGACTGCTTTGCCTAGCTTAAAAAGTTTACAGTCTACTTCTCTAATTTTGATATTTTGATAGTAATATTCTTAACTTCATTTATATGACCATATACACAGACATTTTTATTTTTAAGATGTACTGCAAATATCAGGGGAAAGAAACATTTTGGCATGAGCTTCCCAAATACAGATGGAAACCATCCAAAAATATTGGGAGTGATATTTCAATCTTTCCGGAGCTGTTACTTATGAAGAAATTTATAGTAATTGGGTTACTTTAAAAACCTGTAACACTGACAGGTTACATCCTTAGAATTACAAAATGCCTAAGGTATAAACAGGATTTTTTTTCCTTTTTTTTATTTATGGCTGTGAATCTTCTGTGCACACCTGTACTATCAAGGTAACTTTTGCTATAAACAGCATTTAAAAATTATCACATAAAAAACTATCAAGCACTAAATTAGAAAAAACACAGAAATTCAAAAGTGATAGTTAAATTTATGAAGCAATTCTGCTACACTCAAAGGCTCATTGCTTGACATGTAAAAAATTTGGAGCTGCGTGTAATGCCTAGGTAACAATTTCTCTCCAGTGGGGGAACCACGAGCTACACCAGACACCAAATGCAAGCCACATGCAGAACATATGTGCTTCCGATGTGTGCTTGTTTGCATGACTAATGGTGATAATATTAAAAGTCTTTTCTCATCATTTCAATTCCTTTTTTTTTTTTTTTTGGCTGAGTGCCTTTTTTTTTTTTTTTTTGCTACCTCCAAGAGCTGTTAATTTTGCTCACTGCTGAGCAAAAGTCAAAGTCAGAGTCTAAACAGCTTGTAATGAGTTTTCAATGGCCCATCTCAATGAAATTGAGGGCAAAGACCAGCCGGCTCAGGCAATGTCAGCCCTGAGAATTTATTAGCGAGGGCGAGTTGTCGGGGGAAGGAGCAGAGGAGCGACTGAGGTTCCTGGGCTCTTCAAGAGGCGTCCCAGCTCTTATTAAAAAGTGGTGACACCAGGGCACACGCCATCAGACCTATCTGCCATTAACCGCCACTGTGGCACGGTCAGCCTGGTTGCGGAGTGAAGGAGAAAGAAGTCCCTGGTAAGAAAGAACAGTTTCCACCTCATGATGATGCTATCACTCCTTTCTACCCTTGGGCCCTCCAAGGATCTGAAAAGGAGTACTCTTTTGTTCCTTGAGGTCCTCCAAATTCCACACCTGCCCACCTGCACACACCTGGCTCAACCTGCTGATGGTGATTTAGGCAAAATGGGGCAATAATCAATTTTTGAGCTCCAACTTTTATTTGTTCAATTCTGTTTAAATTTCTCCATCACACCCATTTCCTACAGATCCCTTGTGATTTTACTTCCAAGAATACCCTTTAAAACCACACAACACTCTTCTGCATAAATGCAGAATCTCCATATAAGACAGGATTCTGCATGAACCTGACAAATTCTACACTTGGGAGTAGAGATCAATTTGACAACAGATTCTTTGGCCAAAAGAAATGCACGGAAAACCACTAAAATAACGGACTTGAGCAAGGTGGTGGTGTGAGGGGGAAAGAAACTTTTGCACAGCCACATGTTTTTATTTTAGGAGGAATCTGTGTGGTTTGTGCTAAGTGTCCACATGTCCTGTGAGTGGAATAAATTAAGACTGTTGGATTCTCTAAGATAAATTTTTATACAATTGATATTAAATTACAATCGATTCTAATATATTTTTTATGAAGAACCTACTAACTGTCAGCCACAGTGCCAAGCACCAGGAATTTCATGGCAGGCCTCATAATGAAATTCAACACATCTTTTTTGCCACTCATTCATTTCTTCAATCATTTGTTCATTGATTCAGTCACTGACTACATTCACAAAGATTTAAGTACATGCTAAGAACGTTATGAACTAGGTTCAAGGGGAAATGTCTGATCTCCACCATTAATTTAGACTCTAGTGGCACAGAAAATTTCAGATTAATATAGTGGATTCTAAAGCCTTCCACAAACCACTAACTTCCTATTTGTTTAAATAAACTTGTTTTCCCAGCATACACCTTGTTCAAGTCATTCATTCAGTTCTATTGATAGTCATGCCCCTTTCTATGTCCCACAGCATTGCTGGGAAAATTAAACATGCATTAAATGGCTCACACAGGGTCTGTATTAAGAATGTGCTATATGCATTCAATAAACAGCCAAACAACAACAAAATACAAAGCAAAACCACCAAATGTTGCTCTTTGTGTTTAACATATATCTGTATATTTAAAGAGTGTGTCTGATCTAAGAGTGAGAATTACACACACATCCTCATTTTCACATGACAATAATGCTAATAACAGTAATACTAAGAAGAGGCCTCCACAGCAGAAGCCATTACTCTGCCAAACTCTGTGATAGGCCATTTGCACCCATTATCTCATTAAATTCTCATTTAACCTGCAAGTCAGGTACTATTTTTATCCCATTTTGCTGATAAAAGGTTGACAGAGGTTAAGTGATTTACCCCAAATCACAAAACCAGTGTGCATTTCAGATCAGGGAAATCTGACTTCAAAAACCTATAAAATAGCAAAACCCTGTTTAGATTGTAAATCCTACACAACTTTAATCTTTTAAGGGAAAATTGAAATGTCCCTTTGTCTGAAAGTGAAATGTAATTGATTCACACACTACGGAGAGGGACAATAAAGTTGTGTGTACGTGCTCGAAATAGGTCTGTCTCCAAAACTCACCACCAGCTTTAAAACTCTGCTGGTAACTTTGTTCAGAACAAAGTACAGGCGAGGCATTGTTAGCGGGGATGAGAGTTCAAGAATTCCCCTGAAAAGGTGCAGATTCCTTATGAACTTATCAACTACATTCAAATACGAGGGGCACACATACCCTCACAGGAAGTTAAAATGCTAAGCATTTCTAAAAAAATAAGAATTACCTTTACAACTGCCCAGACAACTGTAGCATGGAAGAAATAAACTATCACTTGGGGTGATATTTATGCTTAAGATTTTTGTATTTTATAAAACTTCCCTAAGAGAGCCTGGTGCTTAATATTTTCTACTGTTCTAAACCAGTGATTTTTCCCCCTTTTCATCTTACGGCACACATAAACTAATTACTAAAATTCTGCGGCACACCAAAAAACATATTTTTGGCTAATCTGACAAAATATAAATAGGTATGATTTTGATTCACTCACACCAGACGGCTATTGTTGTGTTGGCTGTTGTCATTTCTTTATTTGACAATCTAAGGGAAAAGAGGTCAGTGCCCCTGACTAAATAGTCAGGTATTGCATGTTTTAAAAATTCTTGTGGCACATTTGACAATCGCTGCCCTCAACTATCAGACTATTCTTGACTAAGAAAATCAATCAAGTGAGTGCAGGGGAGAAAATGTTATCTCTAGAGAAGTTTGCTATAGTTGTAACAACCCTGATACAGACTAGAGGCACCAATGTAAGCCAACTAAACATTTGGATTTTTGAACAATTCTCTCATTCTGAAAAGTGACCCGAAAGTAAGCAAGCTCCCACACGCATCCCTTAAATGTCTGCAGTTGAATCTTTGCTGTGGCTAGCTCCCCATTAACCACAGTGGATGTTGCAAAGTATTTATTTAGCAAAGGAAGCAAATGGCAAATCCTATCACTCAGGACAAGGCAATGCATATCAGAGGGTAATTCTGATCGCACAAGCTTATCCCCACTTCCCAGCTTTCCAAATTCTTTGAAGAATGAAGCTTAGAGAACACCTCTTTGGGGTGATTTTCACACCCAGTCTCTAGAGGCTCCTATAGAATTATAACTTGCAGACATCACATCACTCCAACTGGTCACCCATTTCCAAGCAAAAACTCCAAGCAACAAATTTGTCTTCGTGTTGTGCATTTATGGACAACCCAGCCCTTTCCTGGCATTCCTCTGAAATACCTTGGCTGAAAAGCCTGACTTTTTTTTTTTTTTTGCTACGGAACAGTGAACATTTACACAATCATTAAAATCGCATCTACCACCATATTTTTTCTCCTTCCCAGTTTTAATACATTTTTATAATTACATTGAAGATATTCTAACCCTGTTTTTAGTGCAAAGATAAAATTTATGAACCGTGACAAATGTATCATCTTCGAGCCAACCCGAAGGATAACAATGTGTGTGGCGAAACCCAAGTGTTAGTTCCCTTCTGCCCATTTTAATGGGGCGGGAGAGAAAAAGAGTTAATCAGAACCCCAGTCCTGGATTCCAGAGATGAGGGGGTGTCCCTCCTTATGCCCAACAGCCAGGACTCATTTCAAGAAAAAGTTCTCATTCACACAGAAATTTTTCTAAAGTTATGTACATAATTGGAGCTGCAACAAATACGTATTTTCATTTTTTATGTAGGGTGTAACTGTGGCAGCTTCTGTCAACATAACCAAAGGTATCTAATTAGATTTGCTCTCTCAATGACTCATCCACTTTCCCCTTTATCTTTCCCCATATGTCCTTTAGAATGTCTTTTGGGGTGACATAAAGCAAAGGGGTGGAATGGGGTAGCAGAAAGGACAGCTAATAAGTACCAGAAAAAGGAGGGTTCAGAATTCATTTGGGCCACAGGGAGCTGGGTGACCTTGACTGAACTTCACCTCTCTGGGCTTTGCTTTCCTCGTGCACATAAGGGAGGATTTGGATAGGATTCCTGAGTTCTAACATGAGATGTCACAAAGAGATTTTTAAAAATAAAACACTCCAGCTTTCAGACGATATCACTGGTGAGAAAAATCACTTTTAAAATCTTAAATGTTAATGAGTTCTTAAAAACTTAGTAGTCACATTTGCTTGAATGTGTGTTTACAAACCCAGATGGACACCCCGAAATTAAAAAAAGATATATTTTTGTAAGCATCTCCCGTGGGGGTTTCATTCCTCCTTGCAGAGTGTACCCTGGCCATGAACTCTCCGCTGAGAAAGAACACGAGAGAGGAGACGAAAACTTTTCTGCACTGCCTCCCTTTTTCTTTAGAAACATCAAGTTTTTAAATATTTCCTAACTCTACATAATAGCCTTGACTAACACACAAATGCTAGGGACCATAATGAAGTGGACGTAATCTACACAATTTAAAAGCACTTATGGTGACAAAATGGATGGAGGAGGTATGGGCGGCACAAGCGCGCATAAATGAAATGCATCCCGCCGGAAAAGCATTTTGCTCACATTGTCATTTACGGCTCCTGAATTAATAGACCAAGAAAGACACCACCGGCCCCAACAAAATGCCGTAAAACCACTGGCAGCGAGTGGTGTCTCAAACTTTAATTCCCCTGGGGAGAAAAGGACACTGCCTAATCTGTATTCAGTCCTGACATTGGCCACATCTGATATGGAACATTAGCTTCTAAGTCTCTCAATAGACTCGTGTCCTTCAGTTTATATTACTTTATGTTAATAGTAGAAAAATTACACACAACATCATTTATCATTGTTATACTCTGCTATACATCCCGTAGCTTATTTTAATATATTTATTTACCCCTGAGACGGTGAGAAATTAAAAATATATATGTATCAAGAAAAACCTATAGGGAAAAAAAAATCACTGTAAATCTCTTTAAAAAACAAACAAACAAACAAAAAAAAAAACTCTCTCTTGGGGGGAAAATATATTATATATCACTTAAGCTTGTGAATGATAAGGTGCTTTCAGCCTAAGGACGCAAGTCTGGGCTGCACAATAATTCCTGGGGCATAAGTACATAACAAAAAAAGGCATATTAATGATAGTATATCTTTTGTTCCCTCATCTGACCAGTTTTTTGTGTTGTTGTTTTTTTTCATTTGTCGATTATATCCTTGGGTCTTTCTTGTCTGTTATTAGTTTTTTTGACATCTGACCTCTTGCTAGGGAAATATGATTTTCTCTCCCCTTTGAAAAGCACTGTCGGTCTGAACCTGGCTTTCACTCTTTCTGACCCAGATGCCACAAGCACACACCAGAATCTCAGTTTGGATTAAAAACAGCAACAATGTCCTTGTGTTAATGCCTTAACTTCTGCCAAGTGTTGTGTTTTCCTCCCAGTGATTTTTTAGAGAGTGAAAGGGAGGGAGGTGGGGAAACAGAGGAAGAGGGAGAGGGAGAGGGCCAGGGAGAGAGAGAGAAAGAGAGAGAGAGAGAGAGAGAGAGAGAGAGAGAGAGAGAGGTAAGAGACACCTCAATTGGTTGCCTCCTGCACATGTCCTGATCGGAGCCTGGAATCAAAATGTGTGTAAGAAACTGTACTCTGAATTCTTTTTTAGAATTGGGAAGACCCAGCAGTGTCCTGAAGCCCAGGTTTGATGTAGAGGATCTTATAAGCACTCAATCCATTGAGACCAAGGTTGATGAACACTCTGGTGCAGACTATGGGTCACCCTCAGCATTCAAGGGATTTTTTGACACCCTATTTCAGGGGTCCTCAAACTTCGGCCCGCGGGCCACATGCGGCCCGCTGAAAACATTTATCTGGCCCGCCGCTGCCTGTCCTGCTTAGCAGCCCGGGCCCACAGTGCGCATGTGTGGAACGTCTGAGAGACAGTGAACTGGCCCCCTGTTTAAAAAGTTTGAGGACCTCTGCGGCCTATTTGGTCACAAAACAGCCAGGCAGACGTAATGGTAAAGAGCCAGCTTTCTGGGGTTAGAATGCTGGGCCCAAGACTTCTACTTGAAATTCTTATTTAAAATATTTGTGTCTCAGTTTTCTTTCTTTCTTTAAACTGAGTTTACTGGGGTGACATTGGTTCACAAAACCATACAGATTTCAACTGTAAAACTCAACAAAACATCATCAGCACACTGCACTGTATGCCCATCTCCCAAAGCAAAGTCTCTTTCCTTCCCCACTTACCCCCCCTTTGGCCACTTCCACCTTCCCCCTCCCCCTTTCCCTCTGGCTATCACAACACTGTTGTCTGTGTCTATTTGTTATATATATCTAGTGTCCAAAAAATGTATAAACACACTTTGAGTAATTATAAAGGCAGTGTTTATTAGAATATATTTCATTTTCAAAATTGAGCTATCAGCTGCTAGAGTCTGTATATATTTTTGGGGGGTACCATACATATATCTATATATATAAAAGCCTAAGCGACCGTTATCACCAAACACCCCAAACAACCAGTTGACCAGTCGCTATGACACGCACTGACCACCGGGGGCATACTTTTTAAAACGTTTCTACGAGGATGATGACATCAACTGATCAACCACAGATATCTGTGGTATACCAGGCACAGAGAGGATACACACAAAGAAAGTCATTTCTTTGTCACCAACCCAGCCTAGGCCAGACAGGTTCCAGCAGCCACAGCTGACAGTTCTGTGTCCTGTTACTATACCTTCTGCTATGTAGGTCCTACCTGGGGTCCCTACCTGAATACAGGGTTCTGATCTTCCCTGGCCAGAGCACCAGCACATTAGTGCTAATACTAACAGTAAAAATAATGATAATGACAATAGTAGCCATAATGACAGCAGCATCTATAAGTTACTGAGGGCTCACTTCGGTGAGCTGACTACATGAATACCTTATCTCACTAAATCTCACAACAAACCTAAAAGGCAAATATTATTACCCATTTTTTCAAATGGGAAATTGATATTCAAAAACTTTAAGTATTTTGCCTACAGGGACACAGATAGGGAGATTGGAATCCAGGTCACTGTAACACAAAAGCCTGGGCTTTTAAGAATGTCACCATATGGGATGAGCCTTTCTAAGCCCTGTCTGCCTTAGACCCTCTTCCACAGAAAACATTTCACTGTTCCTGACCTGGACTGTTCTTAGGAACTCCAGTCAGTACTCCATATTGGTGGGTTGCACATTCATGAAGTCAGCCAACCGAGGAACAAAAATATTCAGAAAAAAAAATTCTAGAGTGTTCCGAAAAGCAAAACTTGAACTGAGCCCTATGCTGAATCCAAGCAAATGAAGTCTATATGTAAATATAGGTTATATGCAAATACTATGACATTTTATATAAGGGACTCGTGCGTTCATGGATTTTAGTGTCTGTGGGGGACACTGTAACCAATTCCCCACAAATATGAGGGACATCTGTATTCTAGGAAATGTTTGCCCCACCAAAACAATGAACTCCATTTGTAAAATTTCTGAAGGAAACTGTAAGTCATTTCCATAATGGCTGAATAGTCTGAAAAAATATAATTTTGCTGTGCAGTATGTGAATGCACTGCATAATCTATATATATAAAAGCCTAAGTGACCGTTATGACCGCTTGGCCGGTCACTATGACACACACTGACCACCAGGGGGCAGATGCTCAACACAAGAGCTGCCCCCTGTTGGTCAGTGTGCTCCCACAGCCAACCTCCCATGGCCAGCCAACATCCCACGGCTGGCCAACCTCCCATGGTCCCTCCCCCTGGCCAGCTGGCCTCCAATTGAGCCCTGATTGCCAGCCAGGCCGAGGGACCCCATCCATGCATGAGTTCATGCACCGGGCCTCTAGTATTTAAATAATAAAGGTTACCTCTCATCTACTACAGTTGGATTTATAATAATAATAACCAGAATCATTTAATCATTATGGACTAATGACCTGCAAAATTTCATTTTTAAAATGAAGTCATATCTGGTATTCTGGAAGGCAAAATTGAATAAAAAACGAGAGAAGTCAATATTCAATTTGTATTCCTGAGCCAAGAGCAGTTCAACAGTCTGTGTGGTAGCTTGACCAACTTTGAGTAATAAAAGGAAGCATACATTTGAACTAGAAGCAGGAAGGGAATTCTGTATCTCATAGGTCTTACTAGAGGCCCGGTGCACAGATTCGTGCACCTGTGAGGTCCCTTGGCGTGGCCTGTGGGGATCGGGCCGAAACCAGCCCTCCAACACCGCCTGCCACCCCCACTCATCCTGGCCCCACTGCACCTGCCACAGGCTCACACCCAGTCAGTCCCTATAGGGAGAGGCTCATGCTGCCACAGTGGTGCTCTCCAGCTGTGAGCCCTGCATCTGGTGCCCGTCCCAAGGGGAGTGAGGGGTGGGGGAGGGCGGGACATGATCAGCCCTTGGGCAGGTGGTGGGATGTCCTTGCCAGCCCGGGATCCAGATCTGTTCCACTGACATTCACACACCAGTTGTCGGGAGCCACCTGGAGGCCACTTTTATATCAAGTCTTCTTTGCGGAGCCTCTAGGGAGGGGAGGCGACCGCAGTGCCCAAGGCTGACTTCCAGGAGGTGCTGTCAGAATTGTGCTGGCAGCGCCTGTCCGTTGGTGCCTGGCCCGTTCTCCAGAGATTGGACCTGCAGGACTACTGAGGGAGGGAGTGGCTGCCGCTGAGCTAGTGGGCCGCCGGGATGGGTCAGTCAGCTGAATGGCGCTCCCACAGTTTGGGATGTATACTACTAAACCTCAGCTGTCCAGGGTGGGCAATGCTGGAAGCTAATTCCAGCATGTCAGCAGGGCTGAATCATCTGGAATGGCTGGGGGCATTTCCCCAAACCTGAAAAGGATGCATAAATGATTGCTTGCTGCCAGACAACTGAGGGCATTTCAATCTACATGTTATTGCCTCCTACTGGCCAAACACCTGAACAGCCATAGGCAGTTCCCCCAATCTGACAACGGATTCTGTATACTAAACCTTGCCTTTGATATGTATATTTACTTTGCCTTAGGACAAATTGTGTTAATAAAAAGCAAGGGGTCCAGAGAGACAGAGAACTTGGTTCCTTTAGCTAAGTCTTCTCTGGCTCCCCAAAATGCCTTCCAAAATTACGTTTCGTCTCTAGACTCTTTAATAATTTATACACAGCGCCTTCTCGAGATTCCTGAACCCCTTCTAGATGCTGGAAAGACCCCTGGCATTAGGGCAGAAATCAGAGCTGTGGACAATTATAATTCATGGTTAAGTATCCGGGTGAGTTATTTAGCCTCCCTGGGCTTCTCCTTCCCTGACCACGCTCTACTCCTCTGGAAGACATACCAAACACATCCTCAGTCAATCCACATTGCTTTGGCCAACCTTGATCTTAGGAGAGATACCCCCATAGACTTGTGTTGGAAGCTCTGTTCATTGCCTACCCCAAAACTATCCCTCCTGCTTCTTTCACAACAGAACCGTGATTCCGTGTGGGTGGCAAAAACCTGAAAGGATGAATCAGAGTCAATCTAAGCCAGTCATTGTGCGATAAAATTGTATTAATGATCTCAATTCCTTACTACATCCTTAGCCATGTCCTCTGCAATGTAAATTTGTAATGACCAAGCCTGTAGATGGGACATAATTCAACATCTCTAAACATGACCATCTGATTTGCTTTGATTTTTAGATATGGCACCAACATAAAAAATTTAAAATAGATAAATTGGATTTCATCAAAAAACTATTGTCCATCAACAGATAGTATCAAGAAAGAAAAAACATAACCCACAAAGTGGGGGAAATATTTGCAAATTATATATTTGATATTTCTAGTATCCAGAATATTAAACTCAACAAAAAGCAAACAATCCAATTAAAAAATGGACAAAGGTCTCTGGCTAGGTAGTTCAGTTGGTTAGAGCATCACCCCTAAATGCCAAGGATGCAGGTTTGACACCCCCCCCCCTTTCAGGGCACATATAAGAATCAACCAATGAACACATAAATGAACACATAAATGGGTGGAACAATAAATTTCTCTCTCTTTCTCTCTCTCTCTCTCTCTCTCTCTCTCTCTCCTTTCTCTCTCTCTCTTTCTCTCTCTCTCTCTTCCTTTCTCTCTCTTCCTTATTTTTAAAAACAAATTAAGAAAAAAATAAAGAAAAATGGACAAAGGACTGAATAGACATTTCTCCAAAGGTGATATGCAAATGGCCAATAAGCACATCAAAAGATGCTGAATATCAATAGTCATTAGGGAAATGCTAATCAAAATCACAATGGGCTGGCTAGGATGTTAAGAAAGGAAAATCTAGTACACTGCTGGTGGGAATGCAGACTGGTGCAGCCATTATGGAAAACAATACGGAGTTTCCTCATTCCACTTGTAGGAATATATCCTAAGAATCCCAAAACACCAATCAGAAAGAATGTAGGCACCCCTATATTCATAGCAGTGCAATTTACAATAGCTAAGATCTGGAAACAGCTCAAGTGCCCATAAGTAGATAAGTGGATGAAAAAGCTGTGGTACATTTACACCATGGAATACTATGCAGCCATAAAAAAGAAGGATCTGTTACCCTTTGAAACAGCATGGAGGGACCTGGAGAGTATTATGCTAAGCAAAGTAAGCCAGTCAGAGAGAGACAAGTATCACATGATCTCACTCATATGTGGAATCTAATGAACAAAATAAACTGATGAACAAAATAGATCCAGAGACGTAGAAGTGTGGAACAGACTGTTGAATCTCAGAGGGGAAGCAGGGGTGGGTGGGTGGGAAGAAATCAACCAAAGAACTTGGATACATATATGCATAACCCATGGGCACATACAATAGAGTGGTGAAGGCCTGGAGGGGGGGGGAGGGCGGAGGCGAGCTATAAGGGGTCAATGGGGGAAAGAAGGGGACATGTGTATTACTTTGAACAATAAAGATTTTTTAAAAATCATAATGAGATACCACTTCACATCTACCAGGATGGCTATAATAAAAACAACCCACAAACAACAATAACAACAACAACCCAGAAAATACAAGGTTTGGCAAGGATGTGGAGAAATTAGAACCTTTATGTTGTGAATGGGAATGTAAAATGATACAGAAAATTATTTGGTGGCTTCTCAAAAGATCATAGAATTACCATATGACCCAGAAATTGCACTCCTAAGTATATACCCAAGAGAATAGAAAATAGGTGTTCAAACAAACAACTTTCACAGGAATAATTACAGCAGCATAATTCTTAATGACCCCAAAGTGGAAACAACTCAATGTCTATCAACTGGTGAATGGATAAACAAATGTGGCATAACCACACAATGGAATATTATTCAGCCATAAAAATAAATGAAGTACTGACTGATGCTACAACAGGGATGAAACTTATAAACATTATACAGTGAAATAAACCAAATATAAAATGCCACATATTGTATGGCCCCATTATATGAAATACTCTGTTCGAAATAGGCAAATCCATAGAGACAGAAAGTAGGTTAGTGGTGACCAGGAACTGGAAGAAGGGAAATGGGAATGACTGTTTAAATGACATGGGGTTTCTTTTGGAAGGAATAAAAATATGTTTCAGAATTAAACAGTGGTGACTGTTTATAAGCAAGAGAATTATGCATATTATTATTTATACATTTTGTGCTACATATCCATTATATAATAACTTAAAAGTTATTAATTTATAATAACTTTGTGTATGTGTGTATGCATACATGCACACTTCATTTTTTCCAGAGAGCCAGATGCTAAGCATTTACCAGCACACCACTGGCTGCAGGGCTGTATGCTCCAGAGCAAGATCTCCTGATGCCCCTAAAAGCAGTCTTAACTGAGCCTCTTTCCTAGTAGCTGGTGCCCAAAGAAACATCCTGAGCAAGGTGCTGAAAGCTGCTGCTGAGAGGTGAGAATTCCTGCAGCCAAAGGTGGCACTTGCCCCTCCAAGGTGGGAAAAATAAGAATTACTTTCCTATGCTGAGAATGCCAGCTGGCAAAAGACACTTCATCTTACTTTGCTTAATTCTAGAAAGCCAGTCACACTTGGTTATTGTTCTTAGTTTTACATACTAGTATTGGATTATTTTATGGATGTTATTTCTCAATTAGTGTACTCCCTGGAGACAGCACAGGCCTCTAGAATTTAGTTTCTCCTTGGCTATAATCGCTGCTGCCACGTGTACCAACTGGGAGCTGGTTTTACGTTCCGCCGGCTGCTCTGGCCCAGGCTGACTCTGGCCCTCTATGACCAGCTGCAAAATAGAGATCCGGCTTACTTGTGGGGGTCACAGGCTGTGAGTATGTTCTCACTCTTGTCAATAGGCATTGGCTGAACTCTGAAGAGCACACAGGCACCTTCAGCCACAAATATCCATTGGTGATGTTTGGGACTGTCAGACACTGGTCATTATGCTCAAGGTCAAAGGTTGATCTTGGAGACAGTGATGGACTCTGATGGCAATTTCAGATGGCTCACCTCCCAACTGCTCATGAGGCTCCCTGCCTCATAACGCCTTAGCTAAGAGGGGCTAAAATAATAGCAATGATAACTATTGATTGAAAGCCTATCAGATGGCTCTCTTCTGAGCACTAGATATGTATGATCTCATTTAATCCTCACAAAGCTCTTTGAGGCAGTTGCTGTTATTTATTCCCACTTTGGAGATGAGGAGACTGAGGCTCAGACAGAGGAAATGATTTGCTCATGGTTACAAGGCTGGCACCTGACCCCAGTGTCTGTACTCTCATCTATGACCTTATACTATCAGCTGGTGAACAGGGAGTACACTTATACAACCTCCAAATAGGGGAGAGCTTCACTCACCAGCTTCCTGAGAGCTCCTGGTTGGAGGAAAGCCACAGATTTCTCATTCTATCATTTTATCAGGGTTACAGGAGTCAGGGCTTGACCTGTCTTCCAGTTTCTGCCTGTGAACTTGAGCATATACTCCCACTCTAACTCTCACTTTCTTCATTTATGAAAGGGGATAATAATATCTACCTATCGTATTGTGTGGATACATGATTTGTATGCAATGTGTGGCTAGCAATGGCATTGTACTTGTAGGGTAGTTATAAGAATATGGGGTGTTATTGCATGTAAAGAGCCATGAACATTGCATGGTGCACAATAAGGGCTCAACATATGTTCATATGTTACACTGATGTCATCATCATCACCCCCACCCCAGCACCATTATCATCATAATCATCATCACTTTTATTTAGAAGACAATATGTATATCTTTGTAAAAGGCATGGGTATGCCTGGCATATCGTCAGCACTAAATAAACACCAGCTCCCTTCTCTCCTCCCTAGGCCCCAGGGCTCTTGAAGTCATGCCCACCAACCCCTTAAAGGCCCATTCTAGCCTCTCCCAGCCTTCAGCTGGAGGTCCTTGCTTTAGTGAAGAGTGATCTACATGTCTCCCAGAGGCGCTCAGACAAAGTAAAACTGGATGGTGGGTACAAAATCGGCCCCCCTCTCTTTGCTGTGGTGTGCAAGAATGCACCTTCTCCTCAAGGCCTGGCCCCTCTGCCCTCTCCAACAGCCCAGGCCTGTCCTCACTCCCCATGGCACCACTTGCTAAATTACACAGCTACACGTACACAGTAAGTAGAGATCAGTAGAAGCCTGTTGAAATCTAAATGTCTGATGATTAAGACAATAGTTGTCTGGCACATACATCCCCAACTATAATCCAGCCATTATACGTGATGGCCCATCTTTACTCCGTTTTGAGACGTGTGTTTTTTTTTCTGCAAACTCTGTCATGATTAAACTGTTGCACATTTCAGTGGGAGTAAGTCCATTGATGTTGCTATCCATGTTGAACTTAATTGACATTTAAAATGTCTTTACAGCCCAGCCTATGTGGCTCAGTGGTTGAGCATCGACCTATGAATCAGGAGGTCACTGTTTGATTCCCAGTCAGGGCACATGCCCGGGTTGCAGAATCAATCCCCAGTAGGGGGTGTGCAGGAGGCAGCCGGTCAGTGATTCTCTCTCATCATTGATGTTTCTATCACTGCTTTTCTTTCCCTTCCTCTCTGAAATCAATAAAAATATATATATATTTAAAATAAATAAATAAATAAAATGTCTTCAGAAAGGTTATGCAATGATTTAGTACCGTGACACAAATTTACTAAGTTTGCAAACAGCATGAAAATGACCACCTAATACATAGTAAATTGTGTCTAAGTAACTCAAAAGAAAAGAGCCTTTTAAAAATAGATATGAAATGAGTTTTGAGAGATAAGAAAGCTTTGGATCATTATTTAG
The DNA here is from genome assembly GCF_028538775.1 of Myotis yumanensis. Taxonomy (NCBI): domain Eukaryota; kingdom Metazoa; phylum Chordata; class Mammalia; order Chiroptera; family Vespertilionidae; genus Myotis; species Myotis yumanensis. Next base: position 19,856,403 of record NW_027223769.1, read on the forward strand.
TTGACAATGTTTTTCCCTTTTTGAGTGAAATGTAAAATAACAGCACATCTTATAATTGACTATATCTTATATTCTTAAAACACATTATATGAAATCTTTGTAATGCTGTAATAATGTAAAAATGCTTTAAAGTTACATATACTGTATAGTATGCTTATGGTCATAATTTGGAAAATGTACAACACCAACAAAACAGAATATAGAAAAGAAAGACTGGAAAGAAATAAACCTAAAAGTTAATGGAGCTTTTATTTGAGGTGGAGTAAAGATGGAGTCCTCTTTATTTTTTATTTTTTCTAAGATATACTTTTTATTGATTTCAGAGAGGAAGGGAGAAGGAGAAAGAGATAGAAACATCAATGATGAGAGAGAATCATTGATTGGCTGCTTCTTGCACACCCCCCACTGGGGATCGATACTGCAACCCAGGCATGTGCTCTTAACCAGAATCGGATCCAGGACCCTTCAGTCCACAGGCCGACACTCTATCTACTGAGCCAAACTGACTAGGGCTGGTGTCCTCTTTAGCTGGAAGAGAGAAGGAAATGCATTAAGAATTTTTGGTCCATCACTCTTGAATTCAATTACCAAGCAATTTGGATGACTTTTCCTTTCCACCTAGGTGAGTATTTAGAATTTCTGGGTTGTGTGGAATATAGATGTTGGAAGCACTGCCCCAGGATAAGAGAGGTGAGCTCTACCTCTTTTTTAATCCACAGGAAAGGGTAGCCTTAGAGCAGGCAGCTGGAGGCTGTGGCAAAAGCAGTGCTCAAAGAACAGAAGGAAAATGAAGAAGGAATAAGAAGAATTCATCAGAAAGCTCATGGACCTTGAAGGCAAAGGCAGCAGTCACTGGAAGAAAAATAAATATAAGAAGCAGACAAGTGTAATGGAGAAAATCAAAGTGGGTAGGATGGCATAAGGAGGGTGTGAAGAGGAAGGACAGAATGAAGGTGAAGGTCAGAAGGTCAGAAGAGGAAAAGTAAAATAAATGAAGGTGACAATTTGTCTCTACTACCAAACGTACCAGCCCTATATCCATTTCTTTCCAAAAGAAAAAGGAAGAGTTCACCAAAGTCTGGGAGTAGTTGAGACAGCAGACTTTGGAAACAGTGCTTGAACTCCAATCCTTTGCTTCAGTTTACATAGATAATGAGGAATAAGGGTACTCATTTTGGGGGGTTATTGAGAGGATTCAAAGTTATTCCATCTAACTCCATGCATTTGCTCCATGCAATAACATCAAAGTTATTGCATGGAGCAAAGCAAGTATTCAACACATGTTACCCACGGATATAATCATCATCATCATCACCATCACTGTCATCATTACCATCACCATCATCACCACCACCATCATTGTCATCAAAATCAGCATTGTCATCACCATCACCACCATCATTGTTACCACCACCACATCACCATCATCAACATCATCATCACCATCATCACCACCATCATCATAATTACCATTATCAGCAGCAGCACCACCATTGCCAGCATAATCATCCTTGTCATTATCATTATTTTTATTTAGAAGATAATATTTATGTCTTTGTAAAAGAATAAATAATGGCTTTTGGATTAAATTTAAAGATAAATATGTCCTAAGTAAGAAACACACAGCAGGTTTTAACTCTGTGCTTCTCAGAGGGTATATGTCATCTCTACCTTGGTAACACCAGGTCATGAAATAAAAGCGGTTCTTGAAATGGATGTGGTCTCTTTTGTGGTGAGGACTGTCCCAAGTGCTGCAGAGGTGGGAAGTTAGCAAGAGACTGAGGGAATACCACTGGTAGATAGCAAGGTGGAGGGGCACCTTCTGGGACCTGAGACACAACTCCCTTTTCCTGTCCTCCTAACTTCTTAAAAGTGAGATGAAGAATTTCCAAAACAGCTCTGTTTATAGCCAAGTGCCCAGTTACCGGCAAACACTACTGAAGTCCCAGACACGTAGGCTTTGGAACAAGCCCAGGGTCCCAACATGTCCGACAAACACTTCAGTTGTGGTGAATGTGTCATCATTTCCCTGTCTTATTTACCTTTCAGAAATAATAGTATTTGTTTGGCTCTAGAATGCTACCTGGTAACCTGGGACGTTCTGTTTTCAGAAGCTTGCAGCTGCAAAAGAATCCTCCAGAAGTGGAGAGAGTGGCAGAGGAGTGTGGACAGTTATTCTGCCTGTCCGGGGCTCTAGCTTGGCCCTGAGGTCATGCTCTAAGTCATCTGTGCACTTCGGTTATTGCTCTCTGAACCCACGCTTCCTAAGGCAGCCAAACAGATCTTTTAAAAAATGTCATCAGATCCTGTCACTCACCTGCCTAAAACTCTTCAGTGGCTTCCTTTATTTCTTTAGAATAAAATTCTAGCTGGTATCCACTACTATCCCCCACCCTTTGCTACTTCAGCTGCAGGTGCCCCTTTTTTGCTCTAGCACACAAAAAGCCCAAACTCCTTTCTGCCTCAGGTCCTTTGCATTTCTGTTTACTTTGCCTGAAACGTTCACTCTCATTCAGCTCTTCTAATTGCAGGCTATTTTCATTCCTCAGTTTTCAGCTCAAATACCACCACCTTAAAGAGGTTGTCCCTGACTTTCTTCCTCCCCTCCATTTACCACCACAAGCCCAGTTTAATTTCTTTATTACACTCACTACAGCCTCTATTTGTTTTGCATATTTACATATTTTATTTGTTTGTTGTCTTCTTTCCCCTCAATCATGTTAGTCCCCTTACATTGGGGGCTTTTTTTGTTTTTGATGTGCTTACTCTTTTATTCCAGCACTTTGCTCTGCATAGCATCCAAAGGATGGTAGCTTAATAAATCAAACATTCAATGAATGAATGAAGGAAGGAACTAATCAATTCATGAATATGTATGCATGTGGCCTTAAGCCTCTTGACCTGGGAAAACAAGTCCTCTTTGAATATGCCCTCACCCCCTGTCCCCAGCCTCCAGAGATAAGAGAAGAATGTTGTATCTTGTATTGGGAGGGGGAAGAGAGGCCCAAGAGACCTCACCAGCCAGAAGGACTAGTGAGGAGGAAACTCAGGTGAGAAGAGCACTGTTCTAGGCTGCAGGGCCCCAAGATCCCAGGAGCCTGACAGGGACTTAAAGTATCAGGAACACATGCTAAATCAAGCATGTCAAACTCAAAGGCTTTCATGGGCCAAATAAACAAGGTTTAAGTTTATGTGGGCTGCAAAAAAACAAAAGCTTCAATTTTCATAAAAATGTAGGTTTATTTTGATAGAGACATGCTGAATACAAAGGGCTGAAATAAATGAGTAATTGTTAACATAAAATAATAGAACATTTTAATAAAAATTAATATTTTTTCTTAAACATTAACTTATCAGACACTGAATAACTGCACAAATTAATAAGTATAATGAAAATAAACCTATTTTTCTTGTTCTCCAAAAGCGAAATATTTCCTGTTGCGCACACCAAACAAGTCAGTCCAAGACTAATGATGTGGCAATCAGCTGCTAAAATATTCGCTGCTAGTATTAGTGGAGAGAAATGGTGCGCCTGCGTGTAAGGTGTATAAGGGAAATGAATGCAACATGATTATAGTAATCGGTCATTAGCGAACGTTATAGTTCATTATTAATAATTATGTATAATAGGATATTGTAAAAATTAAGTTACGAAATTTTTATTAAAATGTTTCTTACATACTGTTATATTGGCTGGGCCACAAAAATATTCATTGTGGGCCGCATGCGGACTGCGGGCCGCAAGTTTGACATGCTTGGGCTAAATCATTAGTTCATTTTAACAGCTGAAAGAAAGCATGACTTGACCTCCTGCTGGGTATTGCCACTGACTGTGTTCCATAGACACTGACACTGAGGTCATGCAATTAGATTTGAAAAGGCTTGGTCCACAAGTCTTCTCGTTATTGCCTGGTGGCTGCAATCCAGAGCCTGTGTTTTAATCAACAGCAGGAAAGATAAAGCTGGACAAATGATTTTTATAACCACACAGTTCTAAAGACCCTTCTCTTTTTCCTCCCCTTGCCTGGGGCCAGGGACAGTACAAAGTGAGAGCCTCAGTCGGGATCCCACCTCTGCCACCAACTCTTGCTCATGACAAGAATGTCTCTTATGCTGGTTGGAAGAATCTTCTGAATCAGACTGACTGTGTGTCAACTAGGGCTATCAGTTAAAATTCTGAGCTTTGGTTTCTTCATCCTTAAAATGAAGATATGAAACACCTATGCATAGACTTATGAGGATTAAATGATCTACACAAGTGCTGAGCATAAAGTTTTGTACAGAGCAATCAACTACCCTCAGCAGGAGATGCAACAGCCTTTTCTGGGCCTTAATAGCTCATTTAAAGAAAAATGAGATGGGTTGGAGCCACCTTCTTGTATCCTAATGATGGCACATGTAGAAGAGATCATTTTAGGTGATACCGTGATCTCTATGAATCCCTTCCAGGTATAATATCCCATATGTAGACTGAGCTCATTGGTTTAATCCAGACATGTCAGGCCTCCAAAATAGCTAGAGATCTAAATAGTATTTGGAATGAATCAAAGTGGTTGACTGCCAAGGGGGGACATTATATCCCTGTCAAGTGCCACCTTGTGGGAAGTTGCAAAATGCTGGGTAAATGTGGGTGTTTCTTGGAAGAGCTAACCTGAAACTAAGACGAGGTAGACGCCAGGGGTTTATGAACCAGTGGATACAATTCCCTTTCAATGAACAGGACAGAACTGGCTCAGGGCTGGGAAAAGCAGTGTGCTTGGTCACATAACTTTTCAAGAGAAGTCTTCTTCATATCGACCCGTGAACCCCCTTGAACACCCAAATAGGAGGGGTGCAGACAGTGAGTGATGTTCTCATTTTACATATTGAGAAAACAGTGTAGAGGTTGTTAAATAACATGACTCTGAGACCAAACCTTGAATTTCATACCATGAATTTCTATTGCGTTGGTCTTCTGAGAAACTTGGAACACTCACCCAAATTGTGAAATGACTTGGCCCCATCCTCACAGTCATACTGAGACCAGGATCAGGAACATGTGACACCCTCGTCAACAACACACCCATCAATCATACTGAGGTCTGACATTATGCAAATACCCGTGCATTTATTAGTTTGTGGTCTCACTGTCACCTCATTTCTTGTTGAATGGTAAACCAATTATGTGATATCTGGCTTCAATCAGAGTGTGGATGGATGGAGGTGTATCAGTGGCTACAGATCACCAAAATCTTAAAAAAAAAAAAAAATCCAACAAAGGAGATGGAAGGTATCAAGGGTAAATCAAGAAATAGGCTGCCTGGTGTGGCTTGGCAGTCCAGTATATTTTGATTTCACTATAACCTTAAGCTGTGTGACTTTGTAGGGATAGTCACCAATTTGAATCTCAGACTCCCATCTGTGGAATGGGTAACAACATTGCTGAAGGTTAAATGTGAAACATCTAAGGAATGATGATTCTCTCCACACAAGAGGTCCTTAGGGAGAGGCCAGCACGCTGTTCTAGAGAGTCTTCGGTGACGGTTTCCTTGACTATGCTGGCAAAATTAGATACGACTCTGTCTGCTTTCTAAGCACCTCCCTCATGCAATGCCTCCATGTCAGTGCTCATATCAATGTCTGGCTCCCAGGACAACCAGGAGCTCCTTATGGGCAGGTGTAGTGTCTTTATATGCCTATATTTCCAGTGCCTCAATTGTGCTGTCCAATATGATAGCCACTGCCACATGTGTCAATTTAAATTATTTAAATTAAATTAAAAATTCAGTCCCTCAGTCACAGTAGCCACATTTCAAGCATTCAGTAGTTACAGGTGGCTCCTGTATTGAACAACAAAGACACATTTTCATCTTGGCAGAAAGTCGTGTCAGGCCAATGTCTACTAAGCAGGAAGGGAGAGAGAAGGGTTAGGGACTGTGGCACAATGGACCATATGCTGGTGTCAAAACCAGAAACAAGGATGCTTACAAAATACTGAGACGTTCTTAACAGTATCTTCATTCTCAATTTTCCTTATTTCCTTCAAATTTACTTTAAAACTTCATATGGAATTTAAAAACACACACCATAAAAATAGGATTTAGTGGTAACAGCCAATTTGGCTCAGCAGACAGAGCATCGGCCTGTGGACTCAAGGGTCCCAGGTTCGATTCCAGTCAAGGGCACATAACTTGGTTGCAGGCTCCTCCCTGGCTCGGGCCCTGGTCAGGGCCCATGCAGGAGGCAACCAATTGATGTGTTTCTCTCACATCGATGTTTCTCTCTGTCTTTCCCTCTCTTCCACTCTCTCTTCTCAAAAAAAAAAAAAAAAAAAAAAAAAAAAAAAAAAAAAATTCAATGGAAAAATATCCTCCAGTGAGGAAGAACAAAAAATAAAATAAAAAGGGATTTGGTGAAATAAACATCCCACACTGACTCCAAGTCTATTCAATCCATAGTGATTACAATTCTTAGCACAGTATGTGCCACTGTTGCTAAACAGGTAATATGATCAGATTTCCTGAGTACTATTTGTCAGGCATTGTTTGTATATTATCACATTTAATTCTCATAATAACTGTTGGAATCCCCATTTTACAGATGAGAAAATGGAGAAATAGAAGAAATGAATTACCACAGGTTACACAAAGCAAGTGTCAGAGCCAGGACTCATCCCAGAGAGGCCTGGGCATAAATGCCTGGATCCCAGCCACTGTGCTTATTGTGCAGTGGAAGCCACGCACACGTGGCCCGCGCTGTTGTTGCTCACCCCCAATTCTCAGATGCACTGGCCTGGCGCAACCACTGCGGGTGCTGCGTCATTTCTTTGGAACCACCAATCCAAGCTCTATAACCTCTCTACCTCCTTGACTTCCCAGTGTCCTGTCAGATTGGAAGTTAGAATCAGGTATTTGGAAGTAGCCACAATGTTCTATTGGCCCTAGACCATCTGCATGACACAGCTGTGTCCTCCAGAGGAAAGTAAATGAGGAAACTAATGAGTGTCATGAGATGGTCCAATGGGTAGAGTAGCTACAGTGATGGCTACCCACTGACTCTGACTCAGGATTCAAACTTCCAAAGGGGATCAATGCCCAATAAGACCAGGATAAAGGGGAGGGTACATCCACTCACAGTTTAGTAGCAAATACTGAATCAAATGCCAATGCTCCATTGACTAAAGGAAACAAAAGTGGGGATAAGGAGGAAAAATAAATCTGCTAAGGTAATGATGCTAAATAATACCCCATTCAGTGGGTATCTACTCCCTCTATGAAGCACTGATGGCACCACACTGCTAAAGCTCACATGGGATCCATAAGGAAGAGCCTTTCATCCTCATTGGAGAAGGGTGGGTGGCGTGGGGTTATAAGCCATGCCCTCCAAGGCTGTAGAAGGCAGGAGCAGTTTCCAAACCTGTGTGTGTCCTTGACCCTCCCAGAGGATATCACAATGACTTCTCTGTTTCAAAGAGAGATAGGGAATGAGCCTGGGTATTTCAATTCCTGGAGCAGACAAGCCACAAAAGAACATCTCTCTGGGGCAAAAGTCAGGCCCAAGTTTACTCATCAAAAAGCTGCCAAAGAACTCCATGTGGGGGATGACACACTGCGACTCTCAAAGGCTTTGCTGTGAACAGTCAAAACACTCATAAGTTGCAAAGCCACGAGGTATTTTTGTTTCGTGATATTACTGGAGAGGGCTGAATATAGTTCTGATAGCTTTCAGTTCGCTGAGCAGGCAGGAGAGAGGCAAGGAGCCGGGGAGGCAAGAGGAATTGAGGTATTTCAAGAACCAGACACTTCCAAAAATATGACCATGTTACTCTGCTTCTCCGAAGCCGGAGATGGCTCCCCACTGTCCCAGGTGAGGGCTTTGATGTCACTCACCAGCTGCCTGGCTTATTTATCTTTCCATTCCCAGCAGGAGCCTGATACATTAGCTATGAGGGATGACATGTTGACCCCCTTGGATGTGCCACATGGACTCAAGTTCCCTGAGCTGCTTCATGGTCGTGCCTCTGCCTAGAAAGTCCTTTCCCTCCATTCTCTGATTGGAAGAAAATCCATTTATCTTCCTGGCATACCTGGCACATGGCCACCTATGTGAAGTCTTCCCTAAGTCCCCATCAACGCTGAAAGCACTGATCTCTCCATGCCCGGCTCCTATGCCCACTATAGCACAGGCCCCCGGCATCCTATTTAGTTGTATGTACTAGGTCTATCTCCCTCTCACAACCATAAGTGCTCATGGGCAAGGGTGACATTCAATTTATCTCTGTACTCTGCAGTAAATATTTGCTGAATGAGGAAATAGATTTGTTGGATGTCCATGTTGTAGGAAACACAGTCTCCTGGGGACACCTCACAGTCGAGAACAATGCACATGCCAGGAACTGCACGCCCACACACACAACACACAATGGTCTTTCAAGGAACTGGTCATAGAAATGATAGTAGACATGACCACATGGGTTCCAAAGCCTATCACAATTCAGAACTTGTTTTCAATTAAAGTCTCCAGCCCCTCTTTTCAGAGGACCTGGAACGGCTTCTTTCAAGGGGCCATAAAAACCCAGGGGGATGGGTGTGCGGATACCAGCACATCCACGTGCAGTTTTAAACATTTTGAAAGGATCTCATTTCAACCACATGCTTTCAGAATCTCACTTTCAAATCCCATTAAAGGCCTGGGTAAAATGTGTTAAATTCAAATTCTGGATCTTCCATGGAAGTATGTGAAGTATGCCAACAAAGGTTGAATACAATAGTTATTTTGCAGCCAAACTCCCTGTTCATAATTCACATGCAAAGTACTGCCTGATCCCAATTAGCTCAAACTTGTTTTTGCTTCTCTTTGTTTGTCGCCTGCTGCCCACCTTCCTGGGACTCCTCCTTTTAGGTTATTTGTTCAGACTTCAGCTCCAGACACACCACTGTGATTTCCGTTTTAATAAACACTATCCAGTGAGTAGCGGCAAACAATGAGAGGCACCTGCACTCTATTATAACTTCATTCCACCCACAGACGCGCAGCTATGAATAAGCGAGAACCACCACCAGGCTAAGGATAGTAACAGCATTTTCCCATAAACACGGCATCATAAAACTTCAGCTTACATGAAGGACCAAGCGCCCCACTGCCCCATTGTTTCAAATGGGGTAGGAATGCCACTTGCAGAGCCAAATGCCTGCTGTCTGTCTGCGGCCATTGCCTTCGCCATGGGTGGGGCCATGGGAGAGTTCATTCCATGCTGAGAAACAGCTGGACATTCCTGAAATCTGAGGGATGGGTCGTGCTAATTAATGACAGACCAGGAGCAGAGGCAGAAGCTGTGAGGAAAGAACATAAGTGGAGACACACATGTTTATTCAGGCTCCGTCCCACCCACCATCACAAATGTCTGTTGAGTGCCTGTTATATGTGCAGGCACTGTGCTCGGTGCCCAGGATGGACGCTGGTGAACACATCAGTCAAAGATACCTGCCCTCATGGAGTTTACATTCTAGCCACTCACTAGCTGTGCTACTTTGAACAAGTTAACTAATTACATTGAGCCTTGGCTTCCCACTTGGGAAATCGGCTACAACACACCTAAGTCCCAGCTGCTAGAAGCCTGGAGTGAGCTGGTAGGGCGGGTAGTAACCCTGGTGGTAATAATAATAGTCACTTTTTTTTTTGTAAAATATTCTCCTAAGAATTTATGATCCAATAAAGGGAAGATAGAAACATTATAGAATACGGCCTAGGAGATATCACATTGACCAAGTGATGGAGATTAGCAATACCAGTGAGACACATATACACTGACAATCCCTTGATGACATGCACTGAGAAGAAAGTAGCATGATTTCTGAAATATTATTTTTTTAAAATTTGCCATTTTTACCATTTTAAGTGCACAATTCAGTGGCATTAATTACATTCATAATGTTATACAACATTACCACTATTTATTTCCAAGACTCTTTAATCACCCCAAACAGAATGCTAACCACTTTTGAACATACATCAATGTTGGACAGTGAGATTCTTCAAACAAAGGTCTTGGTGGAATAACATTCACTCAGTCACTAAAGGCCAGTATTTTACAAACAACCTGATCCCTCCCTCTCTCTCCATTCCACTTCCAACCCACTAGAAACAAACGCTGCTCTCAATATACAGCCAGCCTCTGACCACTTCTGATCACTGTCATCACTACCTTTCTCAACACCACCCCTTCCTCCTCTTGGATTACTGCAGTAACTTCTCACTGAAGTCTCTGCTTCAGTTCTCCACATCCACCCTCCCCCAATCTACTCTCAATATAGCAGCCAGAGTGACTCTTTTGAAGTGCAAGTCTGCTCAAGACATCTCTCTCATACATGCTCTGGTCAAATGCTAATGCTCAGGCTCCCTCTCATCCCTTCATCCTTACCCACTGTGCTGCAGCCAGCTTCCTTGCTGCTTTTCACACATACCACACCAGCTCTGACCGCAGGGCCTCTGCAACTGCTGTTTCTTCCATCTCAAATACTCTGCCACCAGCTTTATCACTTCCTCAGGACTCAAACGTTACCTTTCCAGAAAAGCCTTCCCTGAACATCCTATATAATAAAACCCTAATATGCAAATTGATCAAATGGCAGAACGACCGGTCACTATGACACAGACTGACCACCAGGAGGCAGATGCTCAATGCAGGAGCTGTCCCCTGGTGGTCAGTGTGCTCCCACAGAGGGAGCGCCACTCAGCCAGAAGCCAGGCTCACAGCTGGCGAGCACAGCCGTGGTGGCGTGAGCCTCTCCCTCTTCTGCTGCAGGTTGGTAGTCAGGAGCGAGGGGTCCTGGACAGTGAGAGCCATGGACTGCAAGAGAGATGTCTGACTGCCGGCTTAGGTCTGATCCCCTCATCCCCCGCCAGGCAGACATCCCCCAAGGGGTTCTGGACTGCAAGACAGTACAGGCCAGGCTGAGGGACCCCCCCCCCCCCCCCGCCCCAGTACATGAATACGTGCACTGGGCCTCTAAGTTCTCTATAAAATGGCACATCTAGCACTTCTTATTCTGCCCACTCTACTTATTTTTCCATAGCACTTATTAGCATCTACGCCAGTCTTTGATAGATTGCCTCTCAGCACCAAATCCAGTTATCACTGCCCTACTGGAGACCAAGGAATGGTTGGTTCCTCCTAGCCACAGGGCATCATGTTAGGCTTCACCAGTAGAGAGCGACGGAAGAGTGGGCTCTGTGTCTCAGAAGGCACTTCCCTCTGGGCAGCTTACTCTGCCTTACACCATCCCCTCCACTCTCCCACCCCCCATGCACACACCCAGGGCAACTTCTCAGCACCCCACCCCCACTGACATATTTCCAGTAACTTCCATGGTAGGTCACCTCCTGTAGACCACCTTCTTTGGCACCATGCAGGGCAGTTTCCCAGTGAGCCCCACCTGCAGGGGGCCTCAGGGAAAACTTCTCTGCTACCCAATGTACCATGGCCATCTGGATCCCAATCCTGGGGAGTGGGGAAAAAAATCTGTATTCTCTTGGTAGCCCAAAACACCTATTGTAGTTAGTACATCTTTATATTAAACCTTCCCTGTTAGAATCACTATGTATGTTCTGTCTACTGATTGAATCTCAACCGCTACAGAAACAGAATGCAAGCAAAGAACTGACTGTGTTTACTACTTTACTAAAGACTATTTATCTTTGATGCGTTGTCTATACTACTATGTGCTTGACTCAGTTGATAAGCCTTGGTTGGTAGGCAGGTAGGTAAGAAGGAAGGAAGGAGGGATGACAAAGGAGGAAAGTAAGGGCAGAGTGAGGATGATGAATGAATGAATGGATGGATGGTGACCCCAACTCCATGTGGCATTACATGGTCTATGACAGTGCCTGGTATGTAGTAGGCACTCATGAAATCATCATGTATTAACCTCCTTGAAGCCCTTACATGACTTCCATTTAACCCTGTCCATATGTCATCATTTGGAACATCAAAATATCTCGCTATCAAGCGCCAGAGCCTAAAATCTGGGTCTGCCTCATGATTCTCTTGAAGAAAAATAGCAACAACAACATGAGCTGAGGCAGAAAGAAGGAAGAAAGCATCTTTGGACCAAATCTGGAACTTCTGGTGCTTGTTTTTATTCCGATGATCAAAACAGAACGGAAACAATCCGCCTCATCTACACCACAGCACAGACAGTTTCCTGCTGGAGATGATGGCGGTGGGCATGTTCTCCTCTCTCTTTGATTGGAAAGTCCAGTCTGGGCCAGTACCTAATTTCTGGGGTGAATATTCACTTTCTCATTCTACAAAAGGACCCACCAGTAGGCTGCGCAATGAGCATTTCACAAAAGCATAAATGCGCCTGATAATTAAAATGCTTGGCAATCACAGTGATGAACTACACTCCAATCTACTGAGTTAATTTCATAACTTCAAAAAGTAGAAAGAAAAACAATTTGGAGATTAGAAAGCTCCAAAGAATTTTTTTTCCCTTTTTGACTCATCTATCACTTTTGGTTTGCTTAAAATTTCATTCTCCTTCCACTGTTTTTCTGAAGTGTGTTTCAGAATCATACTGTCTGCTTACAAAATAAACCTAGAGAAAAGCCACAAAATCCCAAAGCCAAGAATGATGATAACCCAGTAAAACCTGTAATAAGGATATAAAACAGCTAATGAAAGAACAAAACGGTATTTAATCCTAACCTCCCCAATGTAAATAACAACTGCCTATTTCAATTACTGTTTTCTTTTTAGTTCAACTTCTAAACAGTACCAGAAGAAATTAGCAGAGTTGAAATGCATGGTGCTGGAATGTAGCCATGAGCCAGAAGAAAGCAAGAATGAAAAGGCACCTGAGTGTCCAGGTGATGTCACTTCCTCCAAAGAAGGTACACAGAGGTCCAATAAGCACATGAAAAGATACTGGACATCATCAGTCATTACAGAAATGCAAATCAAAGTCTCAATGAGGTATCATTTCACTCCATGTCTCCTGGTGTGGTTACAACAAAAGACACAGAAATGGAAAATGACAAGTCTTGGTGAGGATGTGGAGAACGAACTGCTTGTGGGAATGTAAAATGGTGCAACCATTGTGGAAAACATTCTGGCAGTTTCTCAAACGGTTAAACCTACAATTACTGTATGACACAGCCATTTCACTCATAAGTATATATCCACAGAAATTGAAAGCAGAGATGCAAACAGATATTTGCACACTTACGTTAATAGCAGCATTATTCACAATAGTCCAAAGGTGGAAGTAATCCAAGCATCCACCAAGAGATGAAGAGATAAGCAAAATATGACATATACATATAATGAAATATTATTCAGCCATAAAAAGGAATGCCATTTTGATATATGCTATACCAGTGATGGCGAACCTATGACACGCGTGTCAGAGGTGACATGCAAACTCATTTTTTTGGTTGATTTTTCTTTGTTAAATGGCATTTAAATATGTAAAATAAATATCAAAAATATAAGTCTTTGTTTTACTATGGTTGCAAATATCAAAAAAATTTCTATATGTGACATGGCACCAGAGTTAGTTAGGGTTTTTTAAAATGCTGACACGCTGAGCTCAAAAGGTTCGCCATCACTGTGCTATACCATGAGTAGACCTGGAAAACATTCTACTTAGTGAAATAAAATGAACACAGAAAGATAAAGATTGTACGATTCCACTTATATGGGATACCTTGGATAGGCAAATCAGAGAAGCAGAAAGTAGAATGGATGCCACCAGGGCTGTAGGTAGTAGGGAACGGGGGTTATTTTTTAATGGGTACAGAGTTTATGTTTGAGCTGATGAAAAAGCTTTAGGTATAGATAGTGGTTATACACACTGTGAATGAGGTTAATGACCCTGATTTATGCACTTAAAATGGTAAAAATGATAAATATTACATTAAGTATATCTTAACACAATTAAAATAAATGGATGCCACACACAAGCACTAAAATCCATGCCTTGTCTCACAGGAGAGCTTGCCAGGCCCTTGCTTTGGGTCTGTTTACTCTCATCTTACAAACAACTCTAACAAAACATAATTAATTGGATTCCTCATCATAGAGTCTGGAGACAGCTCACTCATGAGGCCTCTGCACATTTTAATAAGGTTGGCAAATATCTGGGAGGGATGAAGAAGAGCAGGGCTTTCTGCCAATCCTGGTGATTCAAGTTTACTTGATGGAATCGTTTTTAGAATAGCCTGGACCTTGCCATTTTAGACTAGCTAGGAAATGGCCTTGGGCAAGGCATGTGGTCTGTCTAATCTCCAAATCTGATATGTGGAGTCTGACCCTGACAAAACCCATCCCACAAACTGTCAGGGATGGTGTGTGTGTGTGTGTGTGTGTGTGTGTGCGCGCGCATGCGCGCGCACACGCCCAGGTAACCACTTAGCCACTGTTGTTCTCCCAAAGAAAAAGGGCTTGGAATGTCAAGTCCTGGAGAGGTGAAAGGTCTCAACAACAACACGCAAAAGAAAATCACACAGTGCTGACCAGCAAAGAGAGCTAGTTTCATGCAGAACAGGAATAAAAAAGGCTAGACAGACTGGCAGGCACATCAGGCAGGAGGCAGGCCGGGCAGGATCTCTGCAGCTAGTACAGGTGAAACCGCAGTACCACATGCTCGTGTGGACACAGCAGGAGCATTCTAAGGGGTTGTGCTGGCCAGGGCAAGGTCTAGCGTAGCATTACGCAAAGTGTGGTCCACTGGACCAGCAGCTCAGTGTCAGCCAGAAACTTGTTAGAAATGCAGATTCACGGGCCCCTTCTGAATCAGCACCTCTGTGGGAAGGGTCCAGGCATCAGTGTTTTAGTAACTCACCAGGCAACTCTGATGCCTACTAAGGGGTCCTGAGGATTGGATTGCCGAAGAAACCCAAGCCCTTATCCCAAGAGGTTTCCTTGGTCCTCTGAAAGGCTCTTCTCTCCCAATAGCCCTCTAGCCTGGTCCAGGCTGCAAGGCTCCCAGATCTCTGACCACAGAGCACTAGCTCTCTGTCCCACCCCCTTGGAACTGCTCAGGGCACCTTGCACATATGCCTGTTAACCTGTGCTGTGCAGGCATGCATCTCCTCAGCTGGTTCCCCCAAGGAGGGGTTCTTGGCTTGAGTCAGACTTTCAAATCATTGGGACCCCAATCACCCATCACTACTTACAACTCACCGGCACCCATCAGGTAAATTGCTACCTCCGTGATGCATTTCTCCTCAGTGCTGTCTTCCCCATTCCCTGACCCTCCATCATCCAGCTTAGGCATGGAATAGAGATGGTTTCTTCCACAGAGGTGGTTATGTTTGCCTCTGGTTTCTTTGCATGTTGGTCCCTCCTTGGCGCAACTGCCACAGTCAATTCATAAAAGCTCCCCTTTGCTGTGATCTGACTCTAGAACCTTCAGCGTTTACAGATCTCAGTAAGCAAATATCCATGCCCTGAAGACAAAACTTGGATATTTAACCACTGTGTTTTTGAAAGCGAATTCTTTAAGAACACTGCTATCCCCATAGTAAGCCCAATTAATTTTTGCTGTGAGCAACATCGGCAAGAGTTCAGGAGGGAGATAATTAGTTTTGTACCTATTTTTCAGAAGAGAAAACTGAGGCTTAGAAGACTCAAGCAACTTGTTCAAGGTTATCATAGGTAATGTGGGGGTGCCAGGAATCAAAAACAGGTAGCCTGTTTTTTTTAACCCATCCTGATATCCACCATTCTACATGTACATGTGGTCTAGCAAATGGGCAGAGATGGAAGGAAGGAATGTCAACACAAGAGCCAGAAAGAAGAGGATGCAGTTTCTGGTGAAGTAGGTAATTGGCTTGTATGGAAACAGTCGTGATCTTCCAAACCCACTCCCACAAGAGCATCTCCCTACAACAATGAATTCCCCTCCACCAGGGAGGATAAGAATGCCGGCCAAGTAGGGCTGGAGGAGCAGGCATCTTGGGTCAAGCTCCCGGGGAATCAGGACTTGCCAAGTTCTGATATGCTGCATGGAAGGCAGTGCTGGCTGGACTGAGAAGTGGCCCCTTGCCCCACAGAAACAGCTCTTTCTGGCATGAATGAAAACTATTTAACAACACCCGGCCACATTTCGAAACAGGCTAGGGCCGGAAGACGGAAAACAATATGGCAACCCAGAAATTGCTGAGCGCAGGAGAAACATAGTGAATATTCTGCAAAGACAGTGAAATGATTTTTATCCTGAGCACCAGCTGATCCTACTCAGATCTTCACTTCTGGATCGCTCCAAGCAAATATTTCACGTATCCTGTGCAGCTGGTACCACTCCAAGCACAATCTGGGCAGAGGCCCAAACATATACCCCAGCCCACAGTGCATGGAAGGCAAAGGGAGAGAAGGGCTTCCCTGGCTCAAAGGTGGTAGAGGAAACAGGCCAGAGTCTTGGAGTGCTGGGGTCTGCACAATTCTACATGGATTTGCCAAACACTCTGTAGGACAATTAAAAAGAAGAGAGGCTGTTCCACTGTGCTAACAAATATGATTTGGAGATATCTTAACCGAATATTGGAGAAATTAAAAATCAGTTGGGCTTAAAGAATAATCAAAAGGTATAAAGACAATAAGCCTGGGTACAGAAGAACAACTCTGTTGAATAATGCTTAATAAGCACCTACTATGTGCAGGACACTGCGCTAGGTAATAGGAATACAGTGATGACTAGGAATAAGCTTTGCTTCAAAGGCAGCAAACAGTGAAAAATACCTAAGGAGTCAGAGAATCTGGGCTTGTGTTCTGTGTAAAATGTTGTGCTCAAGTCTGTCTCCCTCAACTAGATGGTAGGTGCCTCTTTGGTCTGAAATTATGCCAAGGCCAATGTCTGGTGCACAGCAGGTATTCAGTGAATGTTGGCTAGGATGAAGAGAAGTGAGTAAATGCTACAATAAACATGTGCGGGTCAAAGAAAAAAATCACACAGGAGACCGATTAGAACATATTTTGAGTAAATAAGAATGAAAATACATCACGCCCAAAATGATGAGATACAGCTAAAGCAGTACTTGAGGAAAATATGTAGCTTTGTAATAAACATATGACTGATGTCCGGTGACCAATGACCTTCTGGGCCTTGACTGTGAGGCCTTCAGGTGTACAGACTGTTTTGTAATTCAGCTTCATTTCCTCAGAGCCCAGGATAGTGCTGGGCACAGAGTACATGCTGGGGAAATACCTGCATTAATGGAATACAAATATTCCAATGTGTTTCCAGGATGTCATACTCAGTTGTGTTTCTGCACTTGAAGAGCTATTGTTCATCTGGACACCCTGCCTAGAAAAGCCTTCCTGGCCTTTTACTATTGTTGTTTGTTGTATAGTCAGTCTTCAATAATAGTAAACATTTATTAAGCGGAGTGTCAGGAACTGTACTGAGTCCTTCAAAAGTATAATCTCATTGAATCTGCAGAAAAAGTGGGTATTATTATGATCCTCCAGAACCAAAGTAGTACTCGCTTGTTGTACAGATACAGAAACTGATACAGAAACTGAGGCCCAGAGAGGTTAAGCAACTTGTCCCACATCACACAGCTAAGATGTATTAGAACCAGGACTTGAAACCAGACAGTGAGAATCCAGGGCTGCTGTCCACAACCACGGTGATTTACTGCCTCCCACTCAGGTTAGAAATAAGCTCCAACAGATAGTCTTCCTGGTAACTGCCCCTCCTCCTCTGTGCTCTCCAAACACCCTGTGAGTACTGTTATTACCGTGCTGCCACGCCCACAGGGTTGGTGGTCTGCTGTCCTATGCTCTCAGTTTCTCATGACAGGGGCTGGGTCTTATTGTCTTAGCAGCCTCCCTAGAGGTTGAGCACAGAGGAAATGCTTCATACTGTCTACTCAACTCAGCCTGAGGCAGGGGTGGAGGAGAATAGTGTCTTAAACTGTAATGTGCACTTGTATCACCCAGAGAATTTGTTAAAATGCAGATTCTGAATCAGCAGATCTGGGGTCAGCCTGAGATTCTGCATTTCCTAAAAGCTCCCAGGGGTGCTGATGCTGGTGGTCCCCGGGCCAGGCTTGGAGTAGCAAAGGGGATGATGAACAGGTAGAGTCCGATAACAGAGCTGCCTTTGGCTCTGAGCTGAAAAAGTTCCTGACTCTGATCTGGGGCAAATCAGTTCACTGCTTCCAGTTTCAGGGTGCTGGTCTATAAAATGGGAACAACTGGACCCTTCTTACACAAGGCTGTTGTGGTGATTAAGTCAAATCAACTTAAGTGAAAAGGCCAGCACAGATTTGGTGCCAAATAGGGGTAATATTTCTGTCATGTGAGAAATTTTCTTAATAGTTATTTGTTGACTCATCCTCCTTGTAGGGTTTCTTGAATCTTTCCTAGATTGTCTTTGGTCTCCTGTATAACACACACACACACACACACGAAGTTTGAAGTTAGCCTACCCGTGGGCTGTCTATATTGCCTGATTTCCCACCCTAACTTGTTGACCATGATCTTTCTCTTCTTACCCCTGGGGTTAGTACCTAAATCCAACAAGTAGTGTGGGATTTTTGAAGTTGGCCTGTGGTGCCGCAAACAAGATCTCCACAACCCAAGAAGGCAATTAACATTTCTTGTCAGACTAAACAGGGGCCGCCGAATGTCATGAGGAACCCAAGTGTATCAGCTGTCCCCAACAAACCAACCTCCTCTAGACCAGTGAGAGTCTTGGGGTCAAAAACTAAGATCCCCCCACAAACCACAGAGAAACTATTGGGGTAGCTGAGTGGAAGAAGGAAAGCAACAGACCAACCACAGATTTAGCCAATGCACATTTCTCCCTGGCATGCTTGTTGGTCTGGGAGCCGAGAGGGTGTTAGTAAACAAAACCAAACAAAAAAATTAAATGCTAAAGAAATCTCCATGAAAACTCACTGTGTCTTTTAAATTTGTGGGGAAATGGGCCAAGAAAAAACAAATAGATTATTAATAAAGACAAGCAGATCAAGCTTCCTGAAGGTTGTTCTTTCTGACCTGTTCTGCTAATGGCCCACTACAAACTGAGTCTGGAAATACAGTCCGTTAACCTCTTAGGTGGTGATGTAATAAACGCAGTCAAAAGCCTTTGGGGAATAGAAAAGAAAGTGTATTAACTGTTATAAGAAAGGAACAAGAAGTAACCCCAGACTGACATTAGCCCATCACGCTCTCCATGCATGTGAGGTACCAAGACTCAAAAAGACTCGTGTCCATGGCAGACCAAATTCATTCCCTGGGACTGGGAGTTTGAGGCGAGCTTTCTAGCCCTGAATCCCAGATCGTGCCACTTGCCCTAAAACAGAGCAAGTTCTAGGATGGGAGATGGGTACACAAAACCCCCTGTTCATTGTGGGCATCCCCTCCTGACAGTGAGATTGGGAGGAGTGTGATAGGCTGAATAATCCCCCTCCACCCCTGCAAAAAAAAAAAAAAAAAAAAAAGTCTATGTCCTAATCCCAGAATGTATGAGTTAATACCTTACATGCAATAGGACTCTTGGTGTGATTAGGTAAAGGATCTTGAGCTTCGGAGATTATCCTGGATTATTCAGGTGGGTGCAATCACAAGTTTCAGTATAAGGAGTTAGGAGGGTCTGAGTCGGAGATGGAGCTGTGAGGATAGAGACAGAGACTGGAGGGATGTGGCCATGAGACAGGAAAAGCCAACAGCCCCTAGAAGCCGGAAGATGGAAGGAATGGATTCTCCCCTAAAGCCTCATGAACAAACCAGTCCTACCAGCATCTTGATTTTAGCTTCATCAGACTCATTTCAGACTTGAGACCTCCAGAACTAGAAGACAATACAGTTGTGTTGTTTTAAGCCACTAAGTTTGTAATATGTTGTTACAGCAGAAACAAGACACTGATGAGGGGAACGTATATAGTCTCAGGTTCAAATTTCAGCGTTGCCTCTTTCAAATAGATGACTGTGGGCACATGATATACCTTCTCCAGGTTTCCATTTCCTTGTCCACAGAATGGGAATTCTGTAGACGGCTAGTGGCGAAAATTCAATAAGGACCCAGGCTAGTGCCTGACACGTGGCAGGCTCTACCCATTGCTTCTGGATAACCTGGCATGTAACACGCTTGGAAACCAGAACATAAACCAAAATGCTCTTTGGCTTAGTTTTGCACAATGACAGTGACAGAAGAGGAAACAGAACGAGGGGAATGGAGAACTGATCCTGTCTATTGAGAACAGAAGAGAATCTTTCTTGTGCCCTGTTTGGCTCTCCAGGGAGTCAGTGCATATTAGGGATTCATTTCTCATCAAACGTGGCACCTTCTTATTTCCATGCCATGCCCACCTTCAAAATACCTCAGCATTTACATGGCATGGGTTCCCAGCCGATTAACCTATTCTAACACTTCTTGAATCTTCCCTGAATCACCACTCAGCATCAGGCATGGACTCACTGCATAAAGTCCTCAGCTCAGCCTTCTGTGGACTACCATATCCAACTTGTACTGTCTCAAATCAAAAGTGGGAATGCAGTGACCCACATACACAGGAGAAGCACCTCTCATTTCTGTCTAGAGATGGCAAGAACTGGGGACTCAACACAGCTAAAGTGGGGCCCTGGGTTTTGTCTGCAGAAGGAGCTCCCCTGACACTTTTTAAAAGAAAATGCCAGCCTGGGAAGAAGATTCTCTTCTCTCCAACAACTTGGACACAAAATCATCAAATAGTGATGCAAATATGACAATGGAGACATCCTCTTTATAGCCAATGCTAATGTCTTACTAGTATATACATCATCGCCCGCGACCCTCACAAGAACCTATTGAGTATATAGTATTATCTCCATTTCCCAATGGGCTCAGAGAGGTCAATTACTCAGGATCACACAGTGAGGAGAGGTGGCAGGATCAGAATCAAAGCCAGAGTTGTCCTTCCCTGCTATTCAGGGAAGGACAAGTGAACAAGAAAGCACCTGCTGGCTGACTGTCTGCCATGCAGATCTGTTGGAGATGGAAATTGAATGGTGTTGACAAGTCACAAGATTCTGGCATCGCAGACTTAAACACACTTAGGGCAAGCCTGCTTCAGTTCCGGGACAGTAACTGTGCCTACCAAATTATAGATGATCACAGCAGTCTCACAGACCCCATCTGAAATAACTGGTAAGATAGTTCACTCTTTTGTCTTATTCAATCCTTCCAATGAAAACAAATATTGGTTTGGTTTCAGTTTATCTTCACCGCCTCTCTGCAAGTGGCTAATCTCCCGTTTACATGAAGAGAGACAATGCCCTAGCTACTTTAGCTCAGTGCATAGAGAGTCGGCCTGCAGACCAAAGGGTCCTGGGTTTGATTCTGGTCAAGGGCACGTACCTCAATTGTAGGCTCCTCCCTGGCCCAGGCCCTGGTCAGGGTGCTTGCAGGAGGCAACCAATCGATGACTCTTTCCCTCTCTCTTCCACATTCTCTAAAAATTAATGGGAAAACATCCCCAGGTGAGGATTAAAAAGGGGAGGGAGGGAGAGAGAGAGAGAGAGAGAGAGAGAGAGAAATATTGGGCTTAGAAACTTCTCTGGTAATAACAGCTACTGAAATGAATAATGTGGCTCTATTTTCGAGCTATGCAGTTTTAACCTTTTACCTATTTGTTGGCAAATCATAGTGATTTTCCCTTTATGATGGTGACGAGAATTTCCTTTTAAAACAAAGTTAATGAAGGTATGAATTGATTTTAATCAATAGATAAATTTTAATACATTGATCTGAAATGTTTTGAATGTTCATTAAATGGTAATAAGGGAGCACTGTGAAGGTGGAAGACGACTGACAGAAGTTTTGGGAAGGAGCACCCTGGCCATTGCAGCAGAGGGTCAACTGTGACACGGGGCTGTGGTGCCTGTAAGGTTATTAATGATTTCCTTCCTGAAATGGGTTAAAGACCAACCAACAGACTGGCTTCCAAAAGGGCATGGAGGTGGCTTCCAGGGTTGCTGCAGGGACTGTCATCCATATCCTTATCCTAGGGGTGTGTTTATGCCCCATGCTGCTGGCATCTTTGTCCTCACAGCCACCCTTCAGACCTCACACAAGGGTCAAAATGTGACACGCAGGCTGCCAAAATGCTCTGTTTAAGAAGGAAGTGAAGCAGGTGGTGTGTTTTAGAAAGATGTACACTAAAATACATTTAAATATGAGACTTTTAAATGATTAACCCAATTATTTGTTAAATGGCTCAACCCCAAATATCTGTAAAATTTAGCAGTCTTAACAAGCTCCTGCAACTGGGGTGCTGGATGGTCTCTGCCATAGGAACACATCACACCAGAGACTGATCAGGAAAGAGTTCTAGAAGCAATGGATGGTGTCTGATAAGAAGACATTTGCCAAAGCTAACCTCACTCTAAATATTCTTTTGGGGGAGAACATGATATTTAACTTACTTTTCATTCACTTGGAAGTAGTGTTGAATAAATAGTCTGAACTCTAAAAGGCCAGCTAAAGATTTTGTTTTTCTATTGCATTCGTCATTTACTGCTGCATAACACATTATTCCCAAAGCTAAGTGGGCTAAACCAATTTCTTATCTTACACATTCTGTGGGTCAGACAATTGGGAAGCAGCTTAACTTGGTGGTTTTGGCTCAGGCTTTCAAATGTAGTTCAAGTCAAGATTATGGGTGAGTTGGCAGTCATCTGAAGGACTGGTCAGGGCTGGAGAATCAGCTTCTAAGGTGGCTCACTCACACGGCTATTGGCAGGAGGCTCCAGTCCCTCTTCATAGCACTGCTTGAGCATCCTCACAAAATGGCAGCTGGCTTCCCCAATAGTCAGTAAGACAGAAACTTCCATGTATTTTATGACCAAGCCTCAGAAGTTCCATATTGTGATTTCTGCAATATTTTACTGGTTACACAAGTCAGCACAATCCAGTGTAGAAGACCAAAAAAGCTGAGAATCCTTGATTGGGGGTCACATTTCTCAGCTTATATTTGATTTCTGGTCCACTATCTTAAATGTAGGTAAGTAGTTGCTTAAGTGTAGTTTAATGGAAGAATGAATTAACAAACAAAATGAAACTGAGGGGTGTTATAAATTATAAAATTTATCCAATCAGTACATAGTGCAAAACTCCCATAGGAATAGTAAAGCTCTCCCAGAACACTAAAAATAATCCTTTCCTCTACTTTTCTCTTGGGTTTGACAGTCTGTTTTGGCTAAAGTCCATCTCGTAATGGTCTAAGGTAAACTATTGCTTAACTAATCTTTTTTTTTTTTTAGAATCCCAGACTGAGTAAACTTCAAGCTTCCTGAATAATGTCTGAGTCCTATACAGTTCTGTCCTTTCTCAGCTGCCTTCACTGTGACTCCCAAAGCTGCTCATTTTATTAAATTTAATTTGTTCCACATCCCCATGAAATCAACTGAGTCCTAAAAGTGAACAAAATGATTCATGAACATGATGTCTACTTTGCCTCTTTATGCATTGGGGCCCCCTGGAAAAGAAGAAGCACATGTAAGGCTTTGAACATGTCATACCCAAGGATACACAAGTGAGGCCTTCTCCTCTCAGGGGTGTTTTGTCATATAATTTAAAAGCGAGTATTTCTTACAGACCTACACTATGCTACAAAGCTGTTATTCTTGGCATGCATTTTTCTCATAATTTAGACCAGAGAACAATCCCATGATATTGTAACGATTATTAATATGCCTAGTATATAGAGGCAGGAAGACTCAGGAGGTAGCTGGAGGTCCCAACACTTTTAAGTAAAGGAGGTAGGACTGGAACCAGGCATGTTTTGGTCCATTATTCCCACACCTTTACCAGCGATGACCCTGCACATACTTAGCAGTCTGTAATGGAGCGGGTCCTGGAGGCTCCTACCCACCCCAGCATCCATTACTCCTTCAGATGATGGCTCACTCAGGAATCCCAGAAGTATGTGCACACCCAAGGAGCTTGGGGCAGGACTATTTATCAAACAGCGTGAAAGTATTTGATATTCTGACACCAGTAGGGTCACCCCCATAGGTACTGGCTGAGAACATCCCTACTCTGTCTGTATCATCATGCAGACTTAAAATTATTAGTATCATGGGGCCCCATCATCCTAATAGAGAAGGAAGTGGTCCAAGGGAACAGAGACAAGTCCTGCTTTACCCAAAGCTAGAGTTATGGGCCACCCACTGCATTCCTGTCAATTTCTGCAAATGTCTAAGACTCTCTTCTCAAAGTTTTGGGATCAAGTACTCAAGGAGAGCCCTTGTTTTGCTTGTATATTCTGTGATCGTATAGGCGGTGAGCAGTGCTCTTGCCTTGGCACAGCAGTATTACCCAAGCAGAGAAGGGGCACTGCAGGACCCAACACAGTCCACCAGCGAGTAATTACCCACTGGCTGCTCCAGTACAGCCCCCAGTCATGTTTGTTCAGCTCTGCAAGAAAGGGCCTCGGAGGTCTCTTCATCTGCGTTGTCAAACTCAAAGGCCCTGGTGATGAGGGTCAAGATCTCTTTCTCTTATTTCAAAACAACAACAACAACAACACATAACCAAAACGGTGCATTTCATTGGCTGTGTACACTAATTAAAATGCCCATATTTCCATGTTTTTGGACATAATTCAAACATTCATAAGTGAAAAAAAAATAGATAGAGAAAAACAAATACTAAATGATATCACTTATATATGGAATCTTAAACAAAGAAAGAAAAGTTGAACTCATAGGAACAGAGAGTAGAATGGTGGTTGCCAGGGGCTGGGGGTTGGGGGAAAAAGGAACATGTTGATCAAAGGGTTTAAACTTTCAGTTATGAGATGATGAAGTTCTGAAGATTTAATGTACAGTCTGGTGATATAGTTAGACATACTGTATTGCATACTTGAAATCTGCAAAGACAGTAGATCTTAAGCTTTCTCTCTCACATACAAAAAAAGGTAATTATGTGAGGTGATGAATGTATCAATTAAATTGAGTGTCGTAATCATTCACAATGTATACATATATCAAATCATCACGTTGCACACCTTAAGTACATACAATTTTATTTGTCAATTATGCCTCAATAAAGCTGGAGAGAAAATAAAGGGAATGCAAGGAAACCTGCTTTAAAAAAAAAAGAAATTCCAAGACTGATACATGATAAATGAATTTTTAATAAATACCATTTTTTGGAGAGAAAAACTTTAAGAACATGGAGTCTAAGAAGGGAGGTGAAAGAAATTGGTATGTGCAATGAGAACTTTGGCTTCCACATTCTGCACTAGCTTCTCCAAAATTCTCCTCTAGGAAGTCTTAACGACCTCATCATTCACTCATTCATCCTTTCAGTAAATAGGGCAATGGGCACTTAGTAAGTGGCGCATGGATCTTAGACTGACTGATGCTGTCTTCCCTGAACATTCATTGAACTCTCCTCAGTTTACTTTACAGAGGAGGGAAGCCTGAGTGTGGGGAAGTGATGCTCTCAGAGCTTCATTTCCAGTAAATGAAGGTAAAGGAGATGGTTCCTCCAGGGGCCAAGTCCTCTGGAGAAAAAGCTGCCACCAAGGAGAAGAAAATGCCCAGCCAGATCCATGAATAATCACAATCTAATAATGCTTAATAGTGCCCTATGGGATAATCTAAAAAAAATTCTGGGAGTAATCACAAGGGTTCACATTAGTGATAATTTAATGATCATCCTCCTTGGCATATCCCTCCTCTTGATATGGATAAGTTGGATTGCATTGGACAAACTTCCTCTATTTCTGCCACTTATGAAGCATTTGACCTTGGATAAGTCCCTTCACTGTGTGCTTTCTTACAGTTTTAAAATCCTACAATAATATTTGCTGTGACAAAGATAGTTGTGAAGAATCTTGAAAAGTATAGATGGATGTCCCCTTGACTCCAATATATTCCCTCTCATTCTCTCTGCATCTGGCTGGTGAAATGGGAATCCTAGAAGATTCATGGAGTCATTGCCATCCTGGAAGAACCAGAAGACCAAAGAACCCAGAATTATGCCCACTGATATTTGCCTTGGAGTGTGCGGCTGCCCCAGGTAGCACCAAGCCAAGTTAGGGCCACGGCAGATTTGGATAAGGAAACTAGACCCTTGGAATTCCTGACCAGCGAGCTAGGCTGGCTTACCAGGCCACTTAAATAGTGATGTGACTGAATTTATTAGATGACACTTATTTATTTCATAAAGTTTTGTGAAGATTAAACATAGCAATTGCATATAAAGTCCTTAGCACTTTATAGAAAGTGCTCTATACATGTTAACTTAAGATGGTTATTATCATGGAAATGAATACAAAGTGTCCATCTTATAGATTTGCACCATGATTTAGGAGTGGGATTAAAAATCTGCTGAGCTTGTTGGCTAAATCATATTAGAAAAAAAAATCCTGTTTTAATCTGATATTCTGGAACACCTATATGAAAACGATTAAATAACATTTACTAGATTTCACATCACTCAACTACTTAAATGTATATTTTCAGTTCTGTGTCTATGTGAATCCCTCAATAGAAGATATTGTACAAGAGATGGAAGGGTTTTCTTCTATGAATTGAGATAACTAAACTGGCAAGACTTGGTCTTTGTTAGATTAATCAAAGTCAGAATGTGTTGACTTTAAGTGGATTCGATGCCTTCTCTTCTCCACCCCCTCCTCCTTTTTTTTTTTTTTTTTTTTTTAAAGAAAAATGCTGATTTTCTTCAGTGGAATGCAACAGCCCATCTTCACATAGAAGGGGCAGCAATGAGTACCTTCACATAGAAGGGGCAGCAATGAGTACCAATCAGGTGATTCGTTTTCATTTGGGTGACCACTTTGCCTCTAATCTTATCCTAAACATGTGCACATGTGCCTTCCTTCCTTCAAGAATGTTATAATATAGGTAATAAACTGGGCATATATACTTTTTCACTCTTTGTATAAGTGGCTTCCTTAATTTATAGTTTAATATTACACTCTATTTTTACTCAGGCATATAAGACTTGCATGACTGACAGAAGAATGTTCGGATCTTTAGCAAACTCTAAAATAATGTATTATTACTTTAATCTTTTAAAAAAAATAAAGAAGGGTCTACCTGATAAATTCTTAGAATTATGTTGCAGGTTAAAGGTTTGTTAATATACATCTATACTTCTTTTTATTGGTTAATGACAATTCTTAGTTTCAGACTCCCAGGAAACTCAGTTAAATTTAATGCTGGTAGACATAATTTAATCAATGTTCCTGGCATATTCATCTCATATTTTATTCTAATTAGTTTCTAACAGGTTATTCAAAACATAAATAAATATGTCTAATTGTCCTTTACATGTATTGTACTAGTCCCTTTTGCGTTATTCCAAATCTACTTTGGAAGACAGTGTGATGTCAGTGGTTTGAAACAGCACTGTTCTTTCTTCATGTTTTTTAAGCCAATTGGCGCCTCCTTATCCTAATGGGAATTCTGTTTTCAGGTCACACAGCTAGGAGTCCTGGTGACACCTACCTCTCACAGTTCTTAGGAGTGACAGAACAGGGAGGGAATTTTGTGCTTGGCACTGCAGTCTTTCAGATGAACTGAAGCTCAGCAGAGGGATTAAATGAAGATCACCTGGTAGACCAGAAGGCCTGGGCCATGGCTTCTCTTCTTCTGTGTGGATCAGGCAGCAGCTGAACTACACAAAGATTTAAATGGTCATAGAAGAATTGGTATTTCTTCTCTTTTCTTTTTGTTTTCTCCTCGCTTCCTGGTTTTTAGGATGTGGAAAGGACTTTTAAATTTTTTTCCATATGCTGTCTTATTTCTCTTATATTTGGCCTATGGTTGTCTATTTACAATTAAAGGAAAAGAAAAAGGGCTGCTCACAGTCACTCTGTGAAAAAGCATTAGACTTGTAAACAGCATTAGAGTTTTAAAAAGCCACTTTCTGGTCTTCTATCTATTTTGAGGACTCTCAAAATGAAGAAAGTCAAACTTGGTATTAAATAACCACCCAGGATGTGGCTGTCAGCTTGAGGTGTTAAGAGAAATGGTTTATAAAAAGCCTGGTTAAATATAGGAAGTACAGTTGCATTCCAGGTAACCCGAGATTTGAACATCCAATATGACTTTAATGGAGGCAATCTATTTGGCCCATTTTCACAGATATATAATATATTGTACCTATTTTAAGGTCTGTAATTTTTTTCTTCTTAGCTATTTCTCAACTAGACCAGCAAATACTTCCTCCAGCCTTATTCATACTCTGTTATTATCTGCCCATGTATCCCCCACCTTAATGTTTTTCTTACTGAAATAAATACGTAAATACATTCTTAACTATGGTATATACTGCTACTCCTAATGTTAAGGAAAACCAAAAAACAATAAATATTCTACCACCAGAATCCAAAACCTGAGTGTTTTCAGTTTTTTTTAATTAAAATAGTAATTTTAATGTAATAGTCTGTGTAGAATTTTCAAACATTCCAATATTCTTTAATTTTAACTCTCTTAAAAATTAATTTTTTTTCTCTGTAGGGTGGGGCTTTAGCTTCTCTGGGGCTCTGTTTCCCCATCTGTCAAATGGGGCCACTACCAGTATTGCAGGTGGTTATAAGGATTGAAAGATAATCTACATCTGATCCCTGGCACATAGACAGCGGCTAACCCATAAAAGCACTGCTGTTTTGTATTTGCTTCTCCATTCAAGCAGTCCTGGGTCATGAAGGGCCAGACCTCACCACAGTTGTGGTCCACTCATCCCACAAGGCCAGAAACACACCATGGCTGGGTGAGCAGCAATTGATAATTTTAGAATACACTTGACCAATTTCTCTGATCCCACTGCTACAGATAGTCCCTGGTTTCGTCCAGGTTTGAATTTCACTGTGGCTCCAGGGATAGAAAAAGGCATTATTTGATTGCAAGGAGAAATAGGAGACTGTGTGTCAGGATGCTTTTCACATCAACTTACCTCCCCTCAAAGATGCTCCTTCCTACTTAAAATATACGGCTTTAGAAGCATTTTGGCAGCATCCACGTTTGAGGTGTCAGAGGGCAAGGTGCATGCAGATGTAATATCACCGAGTGGTGTAATCCGAGTGTGCATGAAAAATAACTGCACAGGGCATGCTTCGAACCCTAGGGAACCCTTTTGCCACGGGCCCTGACAGCACCTCAAATAAGCACCTTACCTAATCTCCCCTGTTGATTCCTATCTGCGCCCAGTGATTTCATGCAGCTGCCATCTGCTCACCAGTTAGGGCATGTTGATTGAGGCTGTACTATAATAAGATCCAGAGTCTCTGATGGTAACGTAGGCTTGTTGTGGAGATGGAGCAAGACCCTAAGGAAACGTGGGAGGGAGCCAAAAGGTGAACTTTACAGCCAGCATGGCTGGGTTAAGTTTCTCCCATTTTATTTAACTTTGTATCCCCAGGGCTTGACATGAAAGCATGCCCAGTAAACACTGGTGATAAAAATGATTGAGCAGCCCTGGCCGGCTTGGCTCAGTGATAGAGCGTCAGCCTGCGGACCGATTCTGGCCAAGGGCACATGCCTGGTTGTGGGCTTGATCCCCAGTGGGGGGTGTGCAGGAGGCGGCCAATCAATGATTCTCTCTCATCATTGATGTTTTTTATCTCTCTGTCCTTCTTCCTTCCTCTCTGAAATCAATAAAGAAATATATTTTTTTAAAAATGATTGAGCGACTGCCCAGAAAGAGTTAAGCATTTTTACCCGTGGGCAACGATAATTATTTACATAGAGTCTTTGGGGCTATTTTATATATATTTGTGATTTGTAGAGTGTAAATGAGATTCCTTCGTTCCTCATTCATCAGACAGGTATTGAGTGGCCACTCTGTCCAAGGTCTGGTGACCTTTGTACTGGGGAGTTCAACACGTAACCAAGGACACAGGTACACTGGATAAATGACAGAGGCGAGAATGAACAAATCAGGTCCAGGAGAAGAATAGCCACATCTGTGGGAAAATTAACTGCATGATAGGCATGGAACTCTTCTGTCATCCATTAGGGTCTGCAAAGGCCACGTGCCCCGGCCAAGTTCAACACTCTCTGCCCTGGCCAAGTTCAACAGATAGACGTGGAACTTCCTGGGCCACTGTGGACTAGGGCTGCCCTGAAGGAGTTTCATTTCAGCTTCAGAGTCTTTGAGAACCATGGGATGTTCAGTCTAGAGGGACCCAAGAGATCAAGGACAGGTGGGGAAACTGAGGACTAGAGAATGGCTACCAGTCATGGAGGAACTGGGGACAGAGTTAGGATGGAGTTAGGGCTCCAGCATGTTGAGTCATCTACATCTACCCAGCGGCATCCACAGGACATCCCCTGTGCACTGTAGAAGCTCATGGGTTTACACTATGGAAGAAGAGAACTACAGTAAAAGAGGTAAAGTCTGAGAGGCAGGTGTAATTCGGATCTGTAGGGCATGTAGACCCTGATAGAGAATGTGGATTTTTATTATTATAAGTGGAATATAAAGTATGTAGGTGGGGAGCAGTTGTATTAGTCAGTTATTGCCACAATACTGCTGCATAACTAGCAACCTCAAAAGTTCAATGATTCAGAGAAACAAATATTTATTTTTCTCACTCACTGATCTACGGGTTGGTTGGGGTTTGGCTGATGTTGACTGGGCTTAGCAGCACTTAGCTCCAAGTTGTAGGTCAGGTTCAGGTTAGCTTCCTAGATCTTATTCTGCAATTCAAGCGTAGAGGTGTTGGCTACATGAGAAGTGAAAGGGGACAAACCCAATCAGGCAAGCACATTTCAAGACTCTGCTCATATCACATTGGCTAGTATCTCATGGGCAAAAGAAAATCACATGACCAATGCCAAAACCCCAGGATGAAGGAAGTTCACCCCACCCACCAGGAGGCCATGGCAAAAGTGGTGACATCTGGTATTCCTGTCATGGAGTTTGGCAGGGCCAAAGCGCCCATGCTATCCATGGTTCATAGGAAACTGGCAGTGCATTCCCAGGCAGCCAGAGTGCCCATCAGGGTCAAGGCCTAGCAGATGGTTGATCACTACCAATCCATACACTCTTCCCCTGGCCTCTCAGCACCAGCCTCATCCTGCCCTATTTTGGACCAAATTAGGGCAGCTTTCTTGAAGGACTCTGCTGTCATGAGTAGCCAAACCACCCACAATCATCCAAACAGAAGGATGCCCTTCGACAAATCACAGGCAACTTGTCTTCCCCCAACTGGCCTTCGCCAGTCCTTTGGCTTTCTCAGAGCCAGTCCTTCTCTAGCTCTGGTTGGGAGAGGAGACACATTATGGACCTGCCCAGTAGCCTCCTCAGGTCTGGCTCAGGGTTCGGCCTCACAGTGACTCAAGTCAAGGCTGAAAGGAGGGGTGTGCTTGCTTTCCTTGGCAGGGTTCTGACACAGGCACAGTCCTCGTGGTATTAAATACAACGTGCTTTTCCAAATTTGAGGACCCACGTTGCCCACTGTATTTTAGCTGTGACCTAGCCCCCGACTCACCCTCAACTCTGGTCTTGGGAATAGTTGAGAAGGAAAAAAAAAAAAAGAAGGAAAAGGAGAAATATATGAGGAGGGGGTGGCAGTGGGGGGTGGGTGTCTATGAAAATTTATGTGCTGAAAAACAGCTGTAAAATGTTTAATGTTTCAATGAACATTTTATGTTTACAATAAAAAATCCTCCAGCCAAGAAGGTCTTTAAAATATTACATTCCAAGCAGATTCAAGAAAAAGAGGCAAAGTGAGGATATTCCTACCAACCCCTCTCTATGGAGTGACCCCCAAACACTAACCATTAAAAGGAGGCCCCTCCTCTTGGTGTGTTTTAGCACCAGCTCAATCCTGAGTGGGAAGGGAGGGAATAATGGCCATGATCCACTGGGAGACTGGCAACAAGAATGAAAAATACGCTCATTTTTCTCAAATCCAAGTACCCGTGGCATGAAGCCTTGGAAACTCAGACTTTGAAAGTGGAGGTGGAGGGAGTGAGGGCAGATGCCCCGCTCAGCCAAAAGCTTGCTAAGAGATTTGACTGCAATCAATCAGTCCACCAACAGGAACTGATCAGGTGCCACTGGGCCGAGGATTCCAGGAAAGAGCCTGGCTCAAAGGACTCTGGCTTTGACAGAGGAACAGGTTCAAGTCCAAACTCCACTCTGCACTGGCTCCTTCTCCTGAGGTAAGTTCTTTAACCTCTCAGGACTCCAATTTATTCATCAATAAAATGCAAGTGGCAAGCATCACTGGCCAGCTCCAAGTAAATGGTATGTGCTGGGGAACAGGAGTTGGGGAAGCCAGATAACGGGATGGAGTCGGGTCAGGGCAGGCTGTATCAGGTAGAGAAATTAAGACTTGATGTGGTAGGAAACTAGAAGCTGTGAAAGCTTTGAGAAAATGTGAGTTATGTTCTTTTTTTGCTTAATGGATGACTTTAGTCAAGTGTGAGTTTTCAGGCCAAGAAGTCAGTTTTACTTTTTATCTCTGTTGCAATCCATATTTTCCTCATTGCTTTTAGGTAATAGAAATGCAGGAGAGCTCACAACCACTTCCTAGTCTTGTCCTTTCTTATCTCCTCTGCATACAAGGCACACACGGCTATTAAAACACATAATTGCAAACCAAGAGCACACCTTCCATCTTGAGCCTGTGAGCTTTACCAGTCCTGCTCCTTCTGCTTATTGCAGCCTTCCCCACCCTCTTCTCCTTTTAGCAAACTCCTACTCAGGCCTCGAAGTCCAGCTCCAGTTCCACCTTCTCTGTGTGAATGCTCCTTACAGTGGCTCTGACAGCACACAATGCTCTCTTGTACCTCGACACTCAGCACACTGCCTTAAAAAAATCTCTTTAAATTTTGAAGCTTCTTGAGGGTAGCTAGAGACTTCACCATCTTGGTATCCCTTGAGTGTAGCTCAGGGCATGATGTGGAGTAGGTCCCCAGGAAATTCTGTTGGTGAATAAATGAATAAATGGTGGAAAACACGGTTTCCTTTTTACGATGGCAGGAGATGGGACCTCTGGCCTCTGAGAGACAAACGGGGCCAGTGTCCCCCTTCTCAGCTCATGACCGACAGCTCCGATCCACAGTGACAAGACGCCCTGTGGGCTCCTGAGCAGGAAGTGGGGGCCCTCCTGTGACAGCCTTTGCCTAGCCCTGGAGCAGATAAGAATCAGGGACTGACTGGCTGTGCTGTTTAGCAAGGAGGCCTTTTAGATTCAAGAGAAAGATGCTTAGGTGTGTCCTCCAAGGAGAAAGGTGGGTGTTTCCTTCTGGGGCTGGTGCAGTTCACTTCCTGCTCCTGAATTCAGGGGTGTGATGAGGACTCTGTGTTTCGGGGGTGTGGGGGGGTGTTCTTGGGAGACCCTTTCTGTTCTCCCAGAAGCCAGGGCCCTCTTCCTCTCTTTGGGATGCCCAGTACACGGCCACTGCCCAAACAGACGCCATGTCAAGAAGTCACTGTGAACCACGAGAGCCACAGTGGTGGCTGCTCACTGGACAATTTAAAATGAATCCCCACAGGGTTTCACAAGAACATCAGATACAAAAGAGATGAAGGATGGAAACTCAAATGATAAATGCAAAGTGAAAACAAAACTGTGTCACGGAACCCCATGGGAACTGAAACCACAGGGCAGAGAGCTCTAAGTCTCCAGACACAAACAGCTTAACCTGGTGTGAGTCACCAGGACAGTCGGAGGGAGCACTGGCAGGGGGCGAAGGCCCACTCTGAGGGGTCCACACCCGGAGCTCGGGGACTTTCTGCACTTTCCCTTCCCTAGAGAACTGTCTTCATTTGAATAAGAGGAAAGAGGACCTGCTAGGCTCTGGCCGATACTCCAGATGCAAATAGCCAATGAGTTTCACAATCACCCTGTTTAGGAACAATGATCCATCCATTTGCAGCCATGGTCTCAGTGCCCAGAGCTGGAATTTGTATTCTTTCCTCCTGCCACGCGTCACCAGAGGCCATACTGGAAGCCTCACTGGCCACAGGAGGTGGAGCAGTCCCTGCTCTCCCTGATGCCCCACACTGCTTTGGTCCTATTCTACCATCAGTAAAATGTAACTCTGAGCACATCACTTATCTACACTAATAAAAGAGAAACATGGTAATTAGTGTACGACTGCTACCCTTTTCTTTGGCTAATCAGTGAGTATATGCAAATTAGTTGTCAGCCAAGATGGCGGCCGGCAGCCAGGCAGCTGGAAGCGAACATGAGGCTTGCTTGCTGCGGACTCCAACATTCCCCACCTCACTTGCCGGCCTCTCAGCTGCAACTCTAAGCAACTATGTACTATGTTGCAAATAAGAAGATAAACAAAACTCCAGAAACCAGCTGGACTGAAAGCCAGGCGGACCGAAACTTTGTATCGATGTTTTCAGCAGCGAGGCCTCAGAGCTAAAGCTGGCCCAGAATAAAAAAAAAAAAAAAAGAAAACAAGGAGCGGTTGGAAGCTTCAGTCACTCGCTTCCGGAAAATAGCCCTCAGCCCCTCACCCAGACTGGCCAGGCACCCCAGTGGGGACCCCTACCCTGATCCAGGACACCCTTCAGGGCGAACCAGCCAGCTCCCACCCGTGCACAAGGCCTATATAGTAAAAGGATAATATGCCTCCCAGCACCGGGATCAGCGTGACAGGGGGCAGCGCCCAAACCCCCTGATCGCCCTGCGGCTCTGTGTGTGACAGGGTGCAGCACCCCAAACCCCCGCCCCCACGGGCCCTGCTCTGTGTGTGACAGGGTAGAGCCATAACCTCTCCATCGGCCCTGCCCTGAGTGTGACAGTGGCGGCGCCCCAACCCCCTGATCGGCCCTGCTCTGTGGGTGATAGAGGGTGGCGCCCCAACACCCCTCCACGGGCCTTGCTCTGTGTGTGACAGGGTAGAGCCATAACCTCCCCATTGACCCTGCCCTGAGTGTGACAGGGTGCAATGCCCCAACCCCCTTATCCGCCCTGCTCTGTGTGTGACAGGGGGTGGTGCCCCAACTTCCCTATTGGCCCTACTCTGTGAGTGACAGGGGGGAGCTCCTCAACCCCCTGATCGGCCCTGCTCTGTGCGTGACAGGGTACGGAGCCCCAACACCCCTGATGGGCCCTGCTCTGTGCGTGACAGGGGGCAGCGCCCCAACCCCCTGATGGGCCCTGCTCTGTGCGTGACAGGAGGTGGCGCCGCAACCTCCCCATCGATCCTGCCTTGAGTGTGACAGGGGGCGGTGCCCCAACCCCCCAATCGGCCCTACCCTGAGCGTGACTGAGGGTGGCATCGCAACCTCCCGATCCGCCCTGCTCTGTGCATGAAGGGGCGACGCCCCAACTCCCCAATTGGCCCTGCTCTGAGCCTGACCAGGGGCTGCACCTAGGGATTGGGCCTGCCCTCTGCCACCCGGGAGCAGGCCTAAGCCAGCAGGTTGTTATCTCCCGAGGGGTCCCAGACTGCGAGAGGGCACAGGCTGGGCTGGGGGACCACCCCCCCCGAGTGCACAAATTTTTGTGCACCGGGCCTCTAGTCTATAATAATAAAAGCATAATATGCTAATTAGATCAGACACCCGAATGACCTTCCAGACGTCCTTCTGGATGACCTTCCAGACGAAGCCAGGGCTGCGAGGGCTGAGCCCCTTGCACAAATTTCATGCATCAGGCCTCTAGTTTATCTACAAATGATTATATACCATTCAGCATAATATCAGAAAACATTCAAAGAAATGGGAATGGGAATGGGTTGAGATAAAAGACAAAAGTAAACAGAAGCCGAAATGTTTCCTTCCTATGTTCTAGTGCAGGGAACTTAGGGGAGCCAGATTAAAAAAGAAAAAAATACAGGTTGCCTAGTTAAATTTGGGACACATTTTTGCTAAAATATTATTCATTGTTTACCTGAAATTCAAATTAAATGGACATCCTGTACTTTTATTTGCTAAATACGGCAACCCTAATGAGCCAGCAAATGCTTTCTGTTAAAGGCCATAGTAAAAGTTCCCTGCTTGGTGGGCTAGCTGGTGTTTGTTGCAACTATTCATCTCGGCCACGGTAGTGTGAATGCTGCCCGAGGCAACTTCTAAACGAGTGGGGTGGCTGTGTTCCAATAAAACTTTATTGATGAAATAAGTGGTAGGCTGCAGTTTGCTGACCTCTGCCCTACTGGATCATCATTGGTGCATCCTACTTAGGAGAGCTCTGTTCTGTAAAAGACAATGGCCTGCATTTGCACGGTTCTCCAATAACATGACACAGAAGAAAAATAAACTACTGTCTTGTATTTTCTCTGGGGGCCAGGGTTCGGGGCAGGTGAGCGAGCAGAGGATGGTCACAATAAGATCTTGTATAACAGGGGAGGGTAAAAAGCCTAAAAACAGGAGCATATTGGAGCCACACACACATACACTCACTGAGAGATTGCTACAAGCAATTGCTACAAGCAACACAGTAGGCTCCTCAGTGTTTGTTTCCTAAGCAAGATACTGGCTCTGGTGGGCCTGCATTCAGTGCATCAAATTAAATGCTTCCCCTGCCCCAATTGCTAGTGATTCAATCGGCCAACTGGCAGCCATAACAACCCATTAACCTTTTTGCCAAATCAATTCCACCAAGTCCCCTTCCAGCACTAAGAGGAATTAAATGGCTCCCCCACGCCCTTGCGGAGATGTACCTTCTCAGTTACCACACACTGTGGAATCCACCTCTGCACCTGAACTCTGAGTCCCTGCTCCTCAGCTCCCCAACAGCGGCCTCTGATCATCAGAAAGCACAGGAACCCGGTTTCCTGGAGCTGTTTGCCCTCCGCTGTGCAGCCACCTGGGTACAGAGGTCCGAGCAGAAGGCGACTGCCAGGCACTGTTAGCAGTGCTATCTGCACAAATCATATCGCATTTGCTCTGAGCCAGATGGAGCTGCTTGACTGAACTTCCAGGAGCCCCCTGGATGGGCAATTTCATGCAGAAACATGTTGGCATAGCGAACTACTAGTATGTCACATCATCATTTTAAACACCCTGAGGACCCCAGCCTTTCCTGAGTCCTTCCAATGTAGCCCGTGGCCTTGAGGCATCTTTCTAAGAAATGGAGTTCTCAGAAGATGAAACGGTTCTCTAACTCAGTCGCACTATGTGGCATGGGGGCTGATGCAGGGGGCAGCTGTGCTTGGGGTCAGTGAGACGTAGCAGGGGGCAAAGGGACCCAGGTGGTCAGTGAGGTGGTGGAAGGCAGTGACAGGGGAGGCACAACTCAGTGCTCAGCTCTGGAAGCAGTGTCTCCCTTGGGGGTACAATTTGGAGAATTTCAATTTACTGAGGTGTGTGTGCAACAGGAAATGCACAATGTTGCTGTTTTGACCCCAACTGTTTAAAAACACATTCTCTGTGTCTTCTGTAAGGTCTCTCCACAGCCAGCCCAGCCCAGTCCTTTGCTCACCATGCCTACTGTCATCCAACTCACTTCCAGGGAACTTTCCCAGACACGAGAACTTATGAGGGTGGGTAGTTTGCTTTCTCAAAGTATATGGCACACAGTAGGCTCCTCAGTGTTTGTTTCCTAAACATGGCCCTGATCCTCTTCACAGTAAGTGTGGAGGAGAAGGTCTGGGTACCAGCATCAGTATTTTTTTGTTGCTGTTACTTCTCACTTGAGGATATTTTTCCATTGATTTTTAGAGAATGTGGAAGGAAGGGGAAGAGACACAGAGAGATTTGATATGAGAGAGGCACATCAACTGGTTGCCTCCCACACAAGCCCGACCAGGGCTGGAGATCAAGCCTGCAACCGAGGCTTGTGCCCCTAACGGGAGTTGAACCTGGGACCCTTTGGTCCATGGGCTGACACACTGTCCACTGAGCCAAACTGGCCAGGCCCCAACATCAGTCTTACCAGCTTGCTCTGACCAAGCTAAGCAAACATCCTTCTTTGAACCACCCACAAAGAATGGTCTTTAGGATCACACATTCATTTAGCAAACACCTTTGGAGCCAAGTACTTAAGTATCCAGAGAAAAAGTCATAGCCTCGGCTTTGGAAGTCACAGTGAGGCTGGGGAGGTCACAGTGAGCCTGAGGGTCACCAGGGTACAGAGATGACCGTTGGCCAGCCTCCAGCTGTACAAACTTGCAGAATGCTAACCGCTGTATTCCGATACCAGAAAAAGTGCCCTCATTTAGGAAGCCGTGGCTTCTGGTTATTGAATTTGGTCACATCACCCTATGTCTTCCTAGGGCCAGGACTAACTTGGCAACGCAGGACATGGCATTTAGGAGTTCCCAGCGATGAGGGCAAAGAAATAGCACAGTCTAATGGGTGCAAAGACATTAAGAGTGGAACAACGTTGTCCTGACCGGTTTGGCTCAGTGGATAGAGCGTCGGCCTGCAGACAGAAGGGTCCCAGGTTCGATTCTGGTCGAGAGCATGTACCTTGGTTGCAGGCACATCCCCAGTGGGGGGTGTGCAGGAGGCGGCTGTTCGATGTTTCTATCTCATCAATGTTTCTAACTCTCTATCCCTCTCCCTTCCTCTCTGTAAAAAATTAATAAAAAATATATATATTTTTTAAAAAGAGTGGGACAATGTTTACGGAACTCTTCTGACCACTCCCTGTCTCTTGATCTTCGGGATGAGGGCAGGTGACTGCGTGGTTAGGGGAGCAGGCTCCAGGGCCTGACAGCCCTGATCTGAGCCCCTGTGGCTGCTGTCTGCACACCTCAAACGGACAGGTTTCACTTGGCGCACCCACTACCCAGGTCAGCTGGAGAAGTAAATGAGATCATTACAGCGAGAAAGCATCAAAAAACCACGAAGTAAAATAAAAAACGTGGAGGACTGAAAGGATTAGACAAATGAGCAGCTGATTTTGAGCAAACATGAACTTGTCTATTAAAAGTGAGAAAAAGACATATTCATACTTTAATATGCCAATAGTCCTAAAGCAGTGGATGCCTGACAGTTTAAAAATTCCTTTTATTCCGTGACATGTAATGAAACTGGTCAACTAGAGCCGGTTTTCACTTGTAAATCCCAGAGTCACACATTGGGAGAATCTGCAGATTCCACGCTGCACATAAATCATTATAACAATGAACAAGCAATCACGACAATGACTGTTTCACC
Organism: Myotis yumanensis; assembly: GCF_028538775.1. Taxonomy (NCBI): domain Eukaryota; kingdom Metazoa; phylum Chordata; class Mammalia; order Chiroptera; family Vespertilionidae; genus Myotis; species Myotis yumanensis. The sequence goes on from NW_027223769.1 coordinate 19,895,432, forward strand.
CAGTGACCAGGGCACATTTAATATGTAACATTCGGAAGAGGGGAAATTATCTATTCAACTCCAACAGCTCCCGAAACCTTAAAATGACTGCCATCTCCTCTCTGTGACAACCTCCTGAACTCTTATGAGTCAGACACACACAAGGGCTTAGACATGTCACTTTTACCAGCTAGAATGGGTTTTCTGAAAGACATAATCAGAGCCTCTCACTTGCTGGCAGTTGGCAGCTGCCACTTAGGAGCCCACCTTGCTTTGCTTCAGGCCACACAAGGCAGCCAGGCTCTGACAGTGAGGTCCCTGCTATGTTAGAGCTCACAGAATCACATCAGCACCTTTTGCCTGGGAGGGGGAAACCGGATTAAAAACAATAAATACTGATAAAGGAAAATGACTGACTGGGAACTCCTGGCCTTAGGGAGGGGGCAGGTGAGAGAAGAGAGTGACCTGGAGACAAAGAACCCGGCCACACTCCTGAGACTTACGGCATTTATTTCTCCTGCAAATGCAGTGGGCATAGATAGCTCTGCATAACAGAAGTTGGGCAGGAAGAACTACCAGAGTCAGCAAGGCACCAGTATATTACCTACAAGACCTGGATTTTTATACCATTTTATTCTCTTTTAATATAACCCAATAAATTTAATTACTTTGAGGTCCCTACTCATCACTCTGCAAATCTAGTATCTACTCTGGAACTTGTTTTGTGGGCCCCTGTGACTACGGCAATAATAGAATGTACATTAGATTAACGAAAAACATTGTGGCACGGTCAACATGGCTCAATGGTTGAGCACTGACCTACGAACCAGGAGGTTGTGGTTCAATTCCCGGTCAGGTCACATGCCTGGGATTGTGGGCTTGATCTCTAGCATGGTGTGTACAGGAGACAACCCATCAATGATTCTCTCTCATCATTGATGTTTCTAGCTCTCTCTCCCTCTCCCTTCCTCTCTGAAATTAATAAAAATATATTTTTATAAGAAAAAAAATATGGGCTATGGATAATCATTAGTTTACGTACATGTCCATTTGTGTGTGAAAATCTGAGGCACCAATGATGACTGGTGACTATGAAGAAAGCTGCAGAAGCTGTTGGTGCCCTGGGCATATCTTCTTTTATCAGCCACTATTCCATCTCCCAGCTTTTGCAACCTTCTCTGGAGAATTTTCCTTGGCTGATGTTCTTGTTCCCCTTGCCCAAGATACCTGGGAAGATATAGCCCTCACCAGGAGATGGCCCAGCACTGCTTGATTAGGGGACAGGGGGGTGGGGTGGCGGGGGTGTACAATAGCCTGGCCCTCTGCTCAGTGTAGGACAGCTATGAGGTCCAATTTATACTGCAGAGCCTCCCCCACCCCAAGCATCAGGCTAAAACTAGACATCACTTGAAATCACATTTTCTCTTCACGTCTTTATGCTTCCTTACCTGGTCTCCTCACCATTATAGGTTTCTTCTGAAAACACTCCTTCAATAAAGCATGCAGCCAAATCCCTATCTCAGCTCTGCTTCTGGATGACTCAACCTAAGACTCAGAGTTAACAGAATCAACAAAGACCGGACTCTCTTGAGGTTGGTTTACCAGTTGTCTGACAGGTAAATTGAGAAGTCGGACCTATTGAGAGGTAAGAGGAAGAGACCAAGTGGGTACAGATCTTATGGATAAACAAGAATGTATTCAGATCCCCCGCAAAGTGGTGGGAGGGGCACTTGCATGGATTCTGTCCAGACAGGGTGTGGAGCATTCTGGGATTCCCAAGGCTTCAATATGACACAACACCCAAAACAAAGCAGGTGGGGGAAGCTTAGGATTCAATCTGCAATGTCCTGTGAAGTCAAAGACCATTGGTGCCATTGTGAAGTAGGACCTGTCCACATGCCTGTTACTGTGGTGGCTGAGGAAGGCATGGTGATTCCACGAGAAGATGAAGATGGCAAGAGCAGGGGATCTGTCTGCTTTCTAACAAGGACAGGGCAGGCCTATGCCTGAAGATACTAAAAGGTGACTGGTGACTATGTGCTCTGAACACCTGGATGGCTGAGTGTAAAATTGGGATGTTTATAGCAAACATCTAAATGACTCCTGGAGTCAAAGCATCTCAGAATAGGATACTGCCTCTGTATCAGTCAAGGTTCTCCAACGAATCAGAATCAATAGTACATAAACATATTTACTAATTAGAAGTTTTGGGCTCATGTGATTATGGAAGCTGAGAAGTCCTGATATCTTCAGGGCAGCTAAAGACCCAGGACAGTCCAATGATGACTCTGCCAGCCTTTTCCTCTATTAAGCCTTAACTGATTAGATGAGGCCCACCCACATTAGACACACCCAGAATAATGTTTGAGCAAATATCTGCACACCCCATAATTCAGTCAAGTTGACACTAAAATTAATCATCAGAGCCTTAGTTACATATAAACCATCTCTGCCTTCAAGTTCAAGTAGATCAAAGGACTGACATGTTTCCCAAATAAGTACAGATTTAGCTCTGTTGACTAGAAATGTCAGCCAATAGCCCTCAAGATTAAGAATGCAAAAGACAAATAGGTTCACTAACACAACAAATATTCATGAAATCTGATTAGGAATATTATGGGAAAAGATTTATCGGCAAAATAGGTATGCAAATATTAAAGGCAAGTTCAAGACTTCGGAGACTATACTCCTGAGACATACACGGAGGGGGATATTTTTTCTTCTTCAATTCCCTTACAATCCTTATAAAAAAACAAGAATCTTGTTTTGATCCTTTTTTGTTTTTAACACCCAACACTCCAATTTCAGAGTCAGCAGCAATCATAAGTGTCTTACTAAAATTTAAAACCACTGTTTTTATTGTATTTATTTTTATGGATATCTTGCATTTATGACAAATGATTCTGGTCTTCCATTTCCATTTGTAATAATATAAAACTTTCCTTATAAATAGCTGTACATAATAATTTCAGTATATAAAAAGATAAATTTAAAACAAATAATATAACAGAAGAGCAAATAAGACAAAAATTGTAAAGGTAGTATAAAACTAAAGCTTCGGAAATACTGTTTCACATTATAAAATCAATAGTAAAATAGGCCAGGTTAGAAATATCTCAACTAGTTTCCATTGACTTATTTCTATTATATTTAAATTAACTAAAGAATTTGAGTCAAATGCCCTTAAAGTCAGATATGCCCACACCATGTCCAGGTGGTTAATTATGTTAAAGATTTACTTTCTGATTTAAAAAAATAGCTAAGAATATTGACTTGAGCATATTCCAGTTATCATATCTATATCAGATCACCCAAACCCTTAGAGGTGTGGAACAGCCACTTATTCTGTCCATGAATTCTGAGAGGCAGGCTTCTGAAGAAGGCACCAAGGGGACAGTCTGTTCCTGCCTCACAACATTTAGAAGCTGGAATTAACCGAAGGCTCAGTTCTTCACTTCATGTCTGGTGGTTGATGCAGCCGCAATTCCTCCCCATGTGAGCCTCTCTGTGTAGCCTCTACGCCTGAGCTAGACTGAGCTTCCCCACAGCATGGCAGCCTGGTTCCCAGGGTAAGCATCCATGAGTGAGACAGACCCCTACGGAAGCTATATCCCTTTATCACCTAATCTCACAGGTTTTGCAATGTTCCTTGGACCACATTCTAATTCATTAGCAGAGAGTCAGTAAGGGTGACCCAGATTCAGAGATGGGAGAGTGGAATTAGACTCTACCTTGTATTGGAAGAATGTCAAAGAATTTGCAGGCAAATGTTATATAACCACCAACAACAGAGAGGAACTACCCCCAGCCCCTGCATCCTGGCTTTATCTGCCTCTTCTTACAGTCTTCCCACCCAATAATGATCACAATGGTGCTTGACCACACACATTATTACCTGGCTGCCACGTTGGGGTGCTTTATGCTATTTGTTCTCAATTCAAAGTATTGACCTTCACAACTAAAAAAGTCCAAGGCAATGAAAAAGAAAGAAAGGTGATGAAAGAACAGATGAGAATGAAATGAGTGGGGGAAAAGGAATTAACAGAGAGAAAAAAAAAAAAAAAGAAGAGAGATTTATATTCCTTTTCTTTGTAACAAGTCGGCGTTGAAGCACTGGGTATTCAAAGGCATCTGTGCCAGATAGATTTCCCGAGGAGACAGTGTTAGCATGCATCTTTGAAGTCATGCATTTTATAAAAGGGTTCGGAAATCATTGAGCTAAACCTAAAAAAATAGAGCAATTGGCATCTTAATGTCAATGTGTCTCTTCTCTTTGCTCCAAAGTTCTAAACTCAGCTCTAACCTCAGACACGTCATGCTGACATGTCAAAAAACAGGCACTAACTCTAATAAATATAGGCAATAAAATATTAACCAAGGTATGGGCTTACCTGAAAAGAGACAGTAAGTACTCCTGGGGCATACACAGCCCAGTCAAGCCAAATTCATTTAAAAAACAACACGACAACAACAAGAAGCAACTGCCATCCTACCAATGACACCAAATAATTTCTACATTTTCTCAAACAATTTCTACAGTGACACCAGCATCAACTGTTCTGCAGTTGATTTGAAACTACGAGTTGGGTGACTTTGCTAATGATGGTAATTTATTCCAGGGGAATAAACAGAGGGATCAGAACTTTTAAATCACTGTCCACTTACTATATTTCCTATGGCTACTGAGTCCCCAAGACTCATGAATTCCTGGTGGTTCCCTAGTGGGACAGACTTCCCACATCCCGTATAATAAGCCAACGAGAAGGCTATTCATGTTTTTCCCTAAAAGATTGATTTCTCCTGGACTCCTGTGAGTGAGTCTTAAGCAGTATCCTAGTTATGGAGTTGGTTGCCCAGCACAGCCCAGTACATGGATTATAAGAACACGTTGGGAGGAATAAAGGAAGGAAGGTGGGAAGGAGGGAGTGAGAGAATACATTTCTGTTGCTTTAAGCCACCCACTTTGTAGTACTTCACTACAGCAGCCCTAGAAAACCAATATAGTACATTAATGCAACAAACACCTATAAAACAAACCTACTATGTGCCAGCACTATCTACTAGGTGCTCAGCCTCCCGAGATGAAAAGGGGAAACAAATAAGACAAACCATTACCCTTGAGGAACTCTCAAAGGAAAGACACATGGATAAGATATGCCTGGAAAACTCTACACACACATAAAACCTCATCAAATCATTTTCACTGCTCCCCAGAAAACGTCTCCTCGAGGGTGCAGGAAATGGTTGTGTAACATTTATTCAGAGCTTACAGAGTGTGGTTTTCAATCCCAAGGGCAATGAAATGATTTTGATGTAAGCCAAGATGAAAATGCATGGAAACACTTTCCCATACCCGGAGATTTTTGTTATTTCACTAGGGGAATTCAGAGGAGTGGGTCTGCTTCTACAAATTCCCCAAACCCAGTGGCTTCGACCCACCCTACTGAATAACATAAGGTCATGCCAATAACTCTAATAGTTTATTGTAATGATGATGCTCACAGTGGGTACCATGTGCTAAAACTATCTGCTTAACTTCTGGAAAAAGGAGGGGCATAAATAAATGAAGAAAATTGTGATTATTCTTGAGTTGTTGCTAAAGGTTACATCAATGCAAGCTCTCATTTTCATGGAACACAATAGAAAATCTAAGCTGCAAGTTAACACAGAGCTAACAGAATCCAAGTACTTTAACAACTGGGATTTTGTTCATGGCTGGTAACCACAGCCCCAAGAAGAGAACCCAATCTGTGACAGGCACTCCCTAAAGATTTAAGTACAGATTATATAATCAAAGAGATGAGATCCAGAATAGGCGGTGTGGCAAAGGCAGGTTAGGTCTTCACTCAACTGTTTCCCTCTTCTTGAACATCCTCAATTCTTGCCCATGGATGGATATGCTGCTTCCAGGTCCGGCCCACAGAACACCCCACATGGCTTTGTGCTTTTTCTTCTTTCTCCTCTGCTGGGCCTGGACAAGAGGGTAGTGATGATATGAGAGGTCCTAGGGGGATGGACAGTGAAGCTCCTGGGTAGCTAAAGTCTAGGTCCCTGCAATGACCCACAATAGGCTGTAACCAACCCTATAAATAAATCCCACTTCTCCCTGTCCTATCCCCACCCTCCAGTAACTACCAGTCTCAATCTGTTCTCTGTATCTATATGCTTTTTATTTTTCATTTAAAAATTTTTAATGTATTTTATTGATTTCAGAGAGAGTAAGGGAGAGGGAGAGAAACATCAATGATGAGAGAGAATCATTGATCGACTGCCACTGGGGATCAAGCCCACAACCTGGGCATGTGCCCTGACTGGGAATCAAACTGTGACCTCCTGGTTCATATGTCGAAGCTCAACCACTGAGCCACAACGGTTGGGCTATTTTAATTTTTACAATTCTACACATAAGACATATAATACAGAGTTTGTCTTTCTCTTAATATACTAAGTCCTTAGTATATTCCAGTTATCATATCTATATTAGTATATTAAGGATTAAATGTTAAGTCACTGAAATTTTGGGATTACGTTACATGAACCAGCTTAGTCTGACTGATAAAAGGAACAAAGAGCAAGTTCCATTTGCTGACTTCAGCCGAGGTAGGAAACCGTGTGGCACCCAAATCAGGAGTGATCCCACAGGGAGCGCCAATGGGCAGAGCAGCAGAGAGGCTGAGGTCCTTACAGAGCGCCTCTCAGAATCTCTAGGGGACCTGAATGGGGATAAAAGAAGGGGGAGAAGCATGAACGAATATGATGAAGCTGGAAGGAGAGAAACGTGCAGATGAGACCAAGGCAGCAGATGCATTTTGTGGCATATGTTCCCTGTGACCAGAGCCTGGAGCAATGGGCACCAGGCAGTCACCCTCCCTCTCCTGCCTCAGTCCACATGGGGGGAAACTTTTTAGCAAAGGCTGTGGGCAAACATGGGAAAAGACCCGGAAGCAAGAGGCTCTGCTTTGTGGCGCTGGGATGTTTCAAAAACGTCCCAGGTGATTCTGATATGTTGTGAACTGAGAAGCACTGCTGGCCTGGCGAGGGAACTGATTCCAAAGCACATGCTCTTTCTTTATGGAGTACAATTCTAACATGAGTGGCTCAGACTGCCCTGAATGTCACACTTAAGACGCCTAAAGAAAAGAAAATGCTTCTTTTCCTGCCTTGGACAACATGTTGTCAGTCCCATGGCTAAATAGCATATGCCCTTAAACATCTATAATAATAAAAGTGTAATATGCTAATTAGACCAGACGTCCTTCCAGATGACCTTCGGGACAAAGCCGGGGCTGCAAGGGAAGCTCGGATGCCTGCTGATGGCCAAGGGGGAAGCCCAGATCATGGATGCCAGAGGGAAGCCTGTGCCGGCAGCCGGGGGAAGGAAGGACTACTCTTGCACGAATTTCATGCATCGGGCCTCTAGTTTCCATATAAAAAGAATAATTATTATCACTAGACAGATTTTTTTTTAAATATAGGAATTAACAAGTAAATGTAAACAGTATTACACTGTACTAGTATTTAAAACCTGAATGAGAAGGGGGTGGAGGGTCAGAAAGAATTCATTCTTTTCATTATGGAAAAATACTCCCCCTCCCTCCCCACATAGACATAGTGCATGTAAGTTAGGCTACTGTAGAAAGCATAATGGAATATACATTACTTATGGCCCTTGCCAACAGTGAGACACAAAGTATGTGCTACTCAAATCAGGAACCAGGGTTTTAGGAGATGTGAGGCTATCTACAAGTGATCACCGATATACCACCTTGATCGCATAGACTAGTAAGGGGCAGGAGCTGGCAACTGCAAATCCCAAGTCTAAAGGGCGCCCTCCTGGCACACTGACCAGCGGTCCTGGTGGCCTTTCAGCTGCTGGGGACCAGCTCTGGGTTTCATTCCGAGAATGGGCTGGGGGTGAGGAGGAGAGGGATATACTTCTCTTTTGGTTAGGACCAAATTAATTTTGATGCAGTTTTGTGGCTCCTGTTTAAACAGCTGTTTATTCTCTCCCTAAGAAATTGTCTCATGTGCATTTGGAGGCAGCCACTTGGACTCCGCTTGTATAATCGACTTGGTGAACAGCCCTAAACCGTGGAAGAGACAAACAAGCGGGGACCGGAGGAAATTTATAGCGTAACCCAAGCTCTCGGGATCATAAAACTCGGGTGTTTTCTTTTATATGGTCAGAGCCTCACATTCAATTCAAGGGTCAAGAATTTAAGACACGGGCAGGGTTCCTAGGACAAATATGGTGGTCTGAAACCCTAAACATCTGGCTCTATTTCTCAAAGGCACATTATGCTATAGGATCCCAAGGCAGATTGGCTGATTCCTAAGGACTTTTCCAGAACAATAGTGTCATTTTAGAAAAGGAAAGAGAAAAGGAAAGAAAAACAATTGCAATTTTTAAAACATAAAGTTATAAGTTTCTTTTCGTTTTGGTGTTGTTGTTTAAATGGATATGGCTACTGGCAAACAAAATTTCTTGGGAGAAGAAAGAAAATAATTTACAAAGAGCTATATACCTGTCATGCTCAGATTATTAAGATTCTCTCTGTCTCATACATGCACATAATCTTCAAGTCTATCAGACAAATCGCAGTGGGCCTATAGTCTTACTGGTGGGGTCTAAAAGAAACACATCAATTTTCAAACACTAACAATTTTAAATTAGGACAAGAAGGAATATTGTTTGTGAGACTGAGAAGCAAGAGGGAGGCATTTCAACTTGCAGAATAACAATACGATTAAATTGAAATCGTTGTTTTCTGAACACAGTCATTTTATAAAATGTACAGTAACGCTTTTATATGTAAATTATCTAAATTCAAAAAACCCTTCACATTAAATTGAATTGAGACTAGCTTAGAGTAGAACACTTTGGTGAAAACGTGCTTAAAATGACTAAAACAGCAAAGTGAAACAAATAATATTTTGAAGAAAAATACTGCAAATAAATGATAGGATTTTCTATCTCTTTTTTTTTTGTCTATGTGTTTTGTTTTTGATTGATGCATGTTATACTTAGAGAAACAGATAAAACCCTGCCCGCAAATTCATTTTTACTTGCTGCTGCTTAAAGCTAAGTGATATTTCCCATTTGCCCATTATAGATGTTACTAATACATTTCAGAGTGGGCAGGCACATATGAAAAGATTATGAGCCAGCATACAATAGGACAAACAGACCTATTTGAATAAAGATGCTTATTTCAAAATGCTCCTTCAATGTGTCCAGGGGCCTTGTTCCCCCCCTTTTTAAAAATCTTATTTAAAATTCTCCTCCCTTTTCTTAATTAACAACACACGTGTGTCTCCCATTTATCAGCATTTCATCTTGGCACCCTTCCTTGAGTGGCTGTGAGAACATCTGTAGACTTTTTCAGTGCACATGTGACTATCCTCCCCAATGAGACCCTGTACTCTTTAAAGGAATGCTTGGTATCTTTTGATTTGTGTTCTTTTCCCTGACCCAGCCCCACCGGACAGAAGATTTAGCAAACTGTGGTCTCACAGGACTGAATGAGCAGGGATGGTGAATGAGATTACCAGCAGAAGTCCCCCCAGAATAACCTCCCACCACGATCACTCCCATTGAGTGGATGGCTGGGTGCCAGGCACCCTGCTTAACACAGGACGTGCACCGACTGCTGCTGTGACCATGACACAGACTAGAAAATGGGCTTTGAGAGGAAAGTGATCACCCACAACCCCTTGGATGTGTTGGATGGGAATTCTGCTTGTCCATTCACCCCTTCAACACTACTGCTGGCTACAGTGCCTGGAACCTTACAGATTAACAACAACAACAAAAAGAATGAAGTGTTAGTTCAAGTTATTTCAAAAGAGCCCTGGATGCTGTTTTCCCAGGGTCATGTCATGAGCTGGTGCCACCCAACCCACCTCCCTCTCTCTTTTTCTCTCTCTCTCTCCTCTGCTGTATGAATCCCTTTATCCATTCCTCCCCCATATTAACCAACACAACAACCCTGGCATATATTAAGGAATCATTCAGTCTTCTGTTTAAAAAAAATTCTTGGAGCAACTTGTAGTTTCCTAAGCCATATATTTTCTTCATCCAGAGTATGGAGAGAGGAACAGAATGTGTCAATATGTATATTGATTAATTGATTAATTAATATTGTGATAAGTGGTTAAACATTATGCTTTCCATTCAGGAATGGAACACAGGAGAACCTTCATATCTAGTTACAAAATTTGACTCCAATTCAGAAATTGTTAAAAAAAAAAAAGTATTACATTCATTTAACTCCAAACACTGTAAAAACCCAATGATAACTCCTGAGCCTGTCTCTCTCATTTTCTTGGCACCACAATAATTCTTTTATGATGGCATCCAGTTAGAATCCCTTATAAAATTTTCTCTTAACATGGAAATGCATATGGCCTCTGTGGTACAACAGCTGCAGAACTACATAATTGTTTACAAATGTGCAAAATAAGTACCCAAACCAATAAAAAATAATAACTTGAGCATCTATAAAGAAGAGATACTATAAACATGCAATGGCCCATACTTTCTCTACAAATAACTGTTAAGGCAAAAATACAACCACCAAAACCCCTTATTTCAAATCCCCTTCTATAAAGCAAATAGCGTTGGCAGTCTGGCTGGCTAATACCATTGTGCTTTCCCAAGCAAAAATGCTTCTCTATTAACATTTATCATTTAAGGTGCCAGTAAAGTAACTGCAGTAAAAGTGGATCCATTTACAATAAGCACGTGGTGTTCAGTCCACTATGTTGTGTGTAGGTTTCAAACCACCACACAGCTTCCCCCCATGGTCACAGAGGTGGGAAGGACAGAGAGGAAAATACAAGTATGAAGCCATGGTGAGGAGAAAGGAGAGCTAATATGGATCCTTCCAAATATGTCTCCATCTACCGTCCATCATAAACCTCTGCTAGATCCACCAGATCCCAACCCAAAGGAATTATGCATTGGCTATTCCAAAGTGCAATGAAGTCTTGTCCCTCAGGGCTTCTGCCTGGAATATTCCTCTTCCCTCCCATTTCATCTCCAACTCCTATCCACTCATCAAAACCCAACTCAACTATCCCATCTCCCAGAAAATCTTCCTTGCCCAATATGAGAGCAAATCATATCCCTCATAGCAGCACCTCCAAACCCACTATTCTATCAGTTCATGCACAAAATACACAATTGTTGATCACATACCAAGAGCCAAGTGCTGTCCAAAAGGTACTGGAGATAAAGCATTGAACAAGATACACAAAGAACTTATTGTCAATAAATTAATTAATAGTATGGTATCAGGTAGAATTATATTTTATTATTTCAAAGATATTTTTCAGGTTCCATATTTATTGCAATGATCATGCTATTTCCCACAGTAGACTATATATTTCTCCTGTATCCCTATAGTCATAGGGTTTCTCAACTTAGCAATGTCTATTTAATTGATTTAAATTAAATTTTAAAAACATTAACTATTAGCCTAGTCTGGTTCAAGCACTAGGCCTGAGGATAAAAACTAGATTTATACAAAACACCTCTGCCCTCAATGCCTGGACAACTCTGGCAATGATCATTATTTTCATGTGATAAAACCACTTAACCACTCAGCCTTTTGTGCTTTTCAGAGCAAACTTACTTCCTGTCATCCTCACAACGAAAAGTGTTATGGGCCCCATTTTACAGCTGAGAACACCAAGGCATTTCCCATCCCCTGGTCCTGGAAAGAGGCAGGATATGTCTCTTTTGAAAGTGAAAATAAGAGAGTCAACATGAAGCTGCTGAAGCGAGGTAAAGAAAGGCTGACTGAAGAAATAATTGCCCACAAGAAGGGTGAAGGTTGATCGGGAGGATAAACTCAGGCTGCAGACCAAGAAGGCCTTTGGCAATGGTTAGCCAGCATTTAAAGAAAGGCCTGTGGTTTGATAAAGGGACACTCTCTCTTGTGGTCCATACAATGTCCCACGGAGTTGCTCCCATGGATTCCAGCTAGCACAGGTCACAGATGATTTCGGGTCCAGAGGTCAGCTGCTAAAGGAGATGCTCTCCCCTTTCTGAGGGAGCTTTGTTCTTGATTTGAATTCATTTAAGTGGCGTGTGCACAGAGGGAATGTGTAAGATATGTTTACGGAATGACTGTGATCAATACTCATGTGTTTATAAGTGAAAGTGTGTGTGCAGCAGGCTTCGAGGAGGCTCCAGTGTGCTCACGCTTTAACGTTGATCAATACTCCTAGTCAATCACTAACAGGGGAATCAGAACGAATATTTATATTCAAACCGTGCAGGGCCCCCTTATGGAAGGTTCTTTCATTTGGTCTGTCTGTCGCAAACACATTTATCAGACGATGCTATACAGGGACTGGACTATAAAAACACATTTTTAAGCGTTAAGGTTTATCATCCCGTCATCTGTTCAGACTTTAATCACCAAGATCTTTGGGGCTGGTCTTTCAAACTATTATTCCTGAACAGCTGTATGCTCTAAAATTGATAGTCTTCTTAGTTGATGGATCCACAAAAAAAATTGTTAAATATTCAACACAGCTCTGAATGTCTGCAGCTATTTAGTGTTAAAATTTCCCTCCAAAGCACTTGTAACAGTCTCATACGAGCAACCTGCTCCTATTTGTTGAAGCAATTATTCAGCCAGGCTACCACTGGATAAGCCCCAGAAATGGTAAATTTCTTCGAAAGGGATAGTGATCTATTTTAAAATATATATACATCCACATCACTTTGAATATTACAAACAATTTACATGAACACTGCAGGTTTCACAATATAGTTGCTTCTCTATCATGCACAGGCCAGACTAGCAAGAAAAAAGCCAGACGCTTAGAATCTTTGCCTAATTTAGCTGGCTTTAACGAAACTCATTTGCAATATTCTCCTATTATGACATGGACCGTCTGCTTTCTAAAATTCCTGTTGTGTGGTCATTAGGCCCAAAAATCAGGCATAGGCACACAGATAAGTTACTTGTGGTCCAGATGCCAGTAAATGAACAAGCAGAAAATAGAATTGTGCAGAGATGAGGAATACACACAACCCAAGGTCCCTTAGCTTTAACTGCATCAACAGAATGGGTGAGCTGTCATCTACCAGGTGTGGGCAACACAGAGGAGTAACACTGAAAGGCGTGGTGGGGTGGGTGTGCACGGGGGGGCCCACATAGAGGCCAGAGGGGGCCCATTCCATGGCTGGAACGGGCTGCTTCCCTACGCAAGTCTCCCGGCAGTTAATTGTGTATGCAATCTGTTGACTCTCAAGGCCATTCTGGAAATGAGTCCCCAGTCACCCCAAATGCACAGGCCATTGGGTAGAAAACATGTTCTCAGGGCTCCAGGTGGGAAAGACGAGCAAGTCAATGGGGGAACTCCCCCCACAGCAAAGTCACTGCCAGGGAAAGAAACACATGAAATAGCATAAAATAAACAACTGCTCCTGGCTCTTGGCTGGCAAGAAAGCAAACTGTGGCTTTGGAACCAGAGGCCTGACACAAAGCAAATTCCATGTGAACCAACAAGTGCGGGATGGCACAGTGGTTTGTCCTTATCCCTCCTGACCAGGCCCAAACCTGAAGGACACAACGGGTCCTTCACCTGAGAGGCTCTCAGCAGAGCCGCACGGACAGGCAAGTGGTTCGGGAGATGTTCTAATGAAGAAAAGACTGTACACAGTCTTTATCAGATGAGAGGGCTGTGGCAGAGATGAATAGAATCCCTTTGCAATATCCATAGCTCACAAAGGTGGACCCTGACAAGGCCGACCACTTCCAGCAGGCTGGGCCCGCTCCCCGAGCCCCCGCCCCAGCGTGGCTGAGAATCCCTGGGCTTTCCCTCTGCCAGACACCAACAGCTTCTCTCTGTGATCACTGCTTAGCCTAAATGAGTTAATCTCGTTTTCCAGATGAATTGCTATTTTGTCTCCCGCAGGCTGTGATTACAGGATAAAAGTATTGTGTTAACAGGAGGGCTGGGGGCCCCTCAGCGCTGCATTCCATGCCAGTTCCCACCCTCACCTTTCCCTCCCCTTTCTATTTTTAATGGCATTGAAAGAATGGGAAGAATAGTAGGGACCTGGGAACTGACTGCGCAGGGCGATAAACCTTTCAGATGAATTATGTCATCTCATAAGAGGTCAGAGGGCCAATTTATCTTCATGTTTTGAAACACAGTTTATGATCCTGGCAAAATTTAAAACACATCTAGGGCAAAATACACGTGTAAACGACACTAAGTTTTCAACTCTCGCCTTTTTTTTGAATTGCTCTTGAAACACATCAGTCAGCAAACAGGTCTGTGCTGAGGGTCTGCTCTGCGGAAAGTCTTTGCTGGGTCCTGTGGCAGATTTTTTTAATGGCCAACACCTGGGTTCTCCCCCAAGGAGCTGTCTGCCTCTATGACTGATTGTAAACACCATTTTTCTTTATAATTAAAAAAGTTACTTTGGAGTATAGATAATAATAAATGCCCTTGGAGGCAGAGGTCGTGGTTCTAATCCACCTTTATTAGCTGTAAGGTGTTGAGCAAGTTGCTTAACCTCTCTGGGTCCAGTTGTCTCATCTGGGAAGGGGTAATTACTCCCACTTTCAAGGTAAGGTGGTTGTAAGGTGTTGTAGTAATATACTAGGTACCCAAAGCTTTTAGCAGGTTTAATAAGGAGTAACTTCAAAAATTATTTCCCAAGGTAGATACTGAGTCATAGAATGATCTCAAGATGGGGTGGTAGCAAGGATAAGAAACAAAAGGATGTCATAGGGAGCAGCCAGATCTAGCAAATAAAAACACAGGACGCACAGTTAAATTCTAATGCCAGACAAGCAACAAATAATTTCTTAGTATAAGTATATTCCATACAATTTTTTCCAGAATACATATGTCCCAAATATTTCATGGGTTACTGTTATACTAAGAAATGATTTGTTATTTATCTGAACTTCGAAAGTAATTGGGTGTCCTATGTATTATCTGACAAGGCTAGCTTTAGGAGTAGAAGTCGAAAGACCAAGACTGAGTCTTACTTACTAACTACTAATATGTGATGGGGAAAGATAACATAATTCTCTGAGCCTCAGTTTCCTCATCCATGAATGAAACTAACTGCAAAAATAATACCTGCCTAGCCCTGACCTGTTTGGCTCGGTGGATAGAGCGTTGGCCTGCGGACTGAAGGGTCCCGGGTTTGATTCCGGTCAAGGGCATGTACCTTGGTTGCGGGCACATCCCCGATGGGGGGTGTGCAGGAGGCAGCTGATCGATGTTTCTCTCTCATCGATGTTTCTAACTCTCTATCCTTCTCCCCTCCTCTCTGTAAAAAATCAATAAAATATATTAAAAAAAAAAAAAAAATCTGGCCCTGATGGTCTGAAAAATAATATAGGGTCAAATGAGGAAAAACTAGCCAAAGACGACACACATATGTATCTAAGGTATTTTCCTTTCTGATAACATTATTAAACATGGAGCTTGATCAAATGGAAATGTGTTAAAATGCATTTTTGTAAACAAGGTATGATTATATTTATGATCAAACATGGTTAAATTCAATCCCCAAAAACCTTCCATTTCTGACTGCAGACAAAGTATATACCACTAGATGTAAGCTTCTTAAGAATACAAACCTATCTTAGTCATTGCTGTATCCATAGCATCTAAATCATGCTGCATACTAAATAAATTTTATTTAGTGAATGAATAAATGAATGCCCATAGGTACCAGGTCAGATTCCTTAATTAAGATACACTACTACCACCTGGTGGCAAAGTAGCAAAATTGCAGGAATAGGCTTTTATTCATGTTCTAGTTTTTAATGTAAGTGCTCACAAAAGCAACATATAAATGGCATTTTACAAAGTCAGCAAATGTAAAGAATAGAAAGCAAGAAAGTTCCCTCCCAAAAAAATTAAACTGTGGGTTTTTTTGTGATCCCAAACAAGATCAGCTTTTTCCGGTTCTTTCCTGTTATTTTAATTATTTATTTCACAAAATCCTCCTAGACTTTGTAGGCTACACAACTGCAGGTTCAGAGCAGAGCCAGAGTTGAGTTCTCCCATTAGCTTAGCAAGTGCTGAAGGGGGAGGAGGAGCTTGATTGACAACTGACAAACTGATGACAGAACAAAGGCAGAACCTCCACTCAGGAACACTGCCCATTTTCACAGCCACATTTGCCTTCCCTTTTCATATTCTCTCAGAAGAAGACCTTTTGACTCTTTGTGCTTTGCTTTGTTTTGTTTTGTTTTTCACATAGACCATGTTGTCAGCTAGGTCCGGAAGCTACAATGAATATAAAGTACTGGGCAGGACAAGGTTTGATAAATGTAAACAATATGCATAGAGAAAACCTCTCAGATGAAAAATCCACATACATTTTTAGCGGCCGTCAGACTGAATGCAAATGGCTTTGGAAAATGGTTGGTTTTTTAATATCAAAGAAAATCACAGCCTTTCTCTCTAACACTAAAAACACTGCTGCACTAAAAAGGAATAAGTAACTAAATAACCCAGGCAGCAGACTTTCCGTACCCCAAAGCCATTGCCTTTGCCCCAACCTTAGAGGTCATGTGGTACTTCTAGAAATGTCAAATGAGGGGTAGGGTCAGAGAACCAGGGCTGCTATTTTTTTAAGGCTCCCTCTTTAAAAACAAGTGCACTTCGTGTTTTAGAGGAAGAAGAAGCAATTAAAACAACAACAACAAAAATAAAAGAGTTGGCCCTGTTTAAAAATGAAGCACATAATGTCAATGCTGTGGGGTTGCTGGGCCTCAGTTGTTTTCCAAATCAACGCACTGGCAGTCTTGCCTGAAAGAAAGAAGTCAATAGAGAGAAAATAAATAGAGCATTTCTAGAACTCACCCAGCAGCTCGGAAAACTGTCTGCTTACTATTACACAGTTTTAACATGTCATAATCATTTTCACAGTAAAGATACCCTTCCTGCCGTTTACACCAAGAATGCATGACTAATTTTAACCACTTGTGCAAAGTTCCTAATGGAAATTTCAAACAGCTTTTATGGATTAGAGTTTTGTAAACTGTATGGAGGGAACAGCAATAGATACCAAGTTGGGGTGCTCCTCACATCAACCCGTCAATACCTAACGAGTTACTGAGTAACAGTGGGCAGTCACACTGTACTTACAAAAAATGTCTTCTTGGCGCTGCATGTATTATACATTATACAAATGAAAAATAAAACCAAGAATCGTGAAGATGCAGACAAATGAGAAGGGAAGGTGGGCCTTGTGCTGGAGATGAGCAAACTCTAGAGCGCCCCCTACAGTGATCTCACTAAGTTCAAATCAAACACCATTTATTTGTTCCCATCTTATGGACAGAAACTGAAGTTCAGAGAGGTTAGATCACTGTCTGAGGGTAACACAACTGCTTGTGGTTAAAAAGAAACTCCCAAACTGCCTACCTGGCATGTCTCAGTGGTTGAGCAAAGACCTATGAGGCAGGAGGTCGCAGTTTTACTCCAGATTAGGGCATATGCCCCAGTCGCGGGTTTGTCACCCTTGGGGGCATGCAGGAGACTGCTGATTGATCATTCTCATCATTGATGTTTCTATCTCTCTCTCCCTCTCCCTTCACCTCTGATATCAATAAAAATATGTTAAAAAACAAACAAACAGCCCTGGCTGGTTTGGCTCAGTGGATGAAGCATCTGCCTGTGGACTGAAGGGTCCCAGGTTCGATTCTGGTCAAGGGCATGTGCCTTGGTTGTGGGCACATCCCCAGGAGGGGGTGTGCAGGAGGCAGCTGATCGATGTTTCTCTCTCATCGATGTTTCTAAATCTCTATCCCTCTCCCTTCCTCTCTGTCAAAAATCAATAAAATATTAAAAACACACACACAAAAACCCCCAACACTCCCAAACTGCCCCTTTCCACTACGGTGAGTAGATTGATGGTTTCACAACAATGTGAATGCACTTAATGCCAATAATTGTACACTTAAAAAATATTAAATTTTATGGTATGCATAGTTTACCCCAATTTAAAATAAAAGTCAAGTTCACAAACTCCTTGCCACTGAGATTGAGAAGAATAAAATGATTGTAGTTATATGTCTGTAGAGTATTTTGTTAAACCTGCCTCTTTGCCCACAACCATGCCAAAAATTCAGAGCATTAAAAAAAATAAGGCAAATTCTTCCCTTTTAGGAGGTCAAAGTCAGTGGGATACTTGGAAACCTATTTTGGGTTTTCTTTCCCTGTTCCCCAATTTCAAGCATTTGGAGTTTCTGGGATTTTTTTTAATCTCCCCTATGAAGATCCTAAGTTCTACTTGTCAGTAGTTTTCACAGGAGAGGAAAGGAGAAGCAGACGTGAGGACAGGAGGCAAACAAGGTAGGTGGGCTGCCGCAGTGATGAGGGTAGCTATGACACAGGGTAGCTGTGACACGGAGAGAAGGGACAGGCTCCAGTCTGGAAGGAGCAGGGAAGAGGGGGGAAAACAAGTTGACATTTATGTCCTCCTTTCCCCCTCCCAGTTCTTGAACCTCCCCCTGGTTAAAGCCCAAGTCCCTCCAGCCCCTAGCCCAATGCCCCATCCTCCGGGAAGCTTTCCCTGCTCCCACTAACCACTGCTGGATCCTATAATTCCAGAGATTGGCTTTTGAGATTCATTCCCTCAGGAAAAAGCAGCAAGTTCTCCTGTGTTGACTTACAAGGGAGGGTTTGGGGCAGGTGTTTGATGCTTAGATGTGCAGAGGCAGAAAGGTGCCTGCTGTTGCGAAGGCCTCAGGTCTCAACCCCAATCCAGTCCCTTTCTCCTGCAGTGAGCGCAGTGGGATTAAAAAAGGAGCAGCCCTGGCAGGTTTGGCTCAGAGGATAGGGCACATGCCAAGGTTGTGGGCTCGATCACCAGTAGGCGTGCAGGAAGCAGCCGATCAGTGATTCTCATCATTGATGTTTCTATCTCTCCCTCTTCTTTCCTCTCTGAAATCAATAAAAATATATTTTTTTTAAAAAAAGAAAGAAAGAAAACCCAGACCCATTAAGCAGTTGCTGACCCTGGCCCTGGTTGGGGCTCCTGCAGGAGACAACCAATCCATGTGTCTCTCTCAGCATCTGTTTCTCTGTCTCTCCCCCTTCCTTCCACTCTCTCTAAAAATCAATGGAAAAATATCCGAGCTGAGAATTAAGAACAAACAGAAGCAGGGAGGAACACTGCCCCAAGTACTTCCCAACCCCAGAGACACCACTCATCTCTGAATACTAGTATGCTCTGAAAATGTGTACACACTCACACACACAGAATCCTGACAGAAGATGGTAAAGGGGGGATAAACGCTTACAGAAGGAGACTAGACTTTGGGTGGTGAACACACAATACAATATACAGATGATGTATTATAGAATTACATACCTGAAACTTATATAATTTTATTAACCAATGTCACCTAAAAATTTTAATAAAATTTTTTAAAAAGGAAAAGACATTTTTAAAATCCAATTTCTCTTAGATCTTCCCATACCATTCTCAATTCATTTTCTTTACCTTTAGCTTTCTACCTAGAGATTAAATCATTTCACCTGCTCCGCTGCCTACTAGCTCTGGTTGTCAGGACCTTTCCCTTCCTGCTCTGTCACTGGGAGCACTGCCGTCACTGAGAGGAGTTCAAGCTGCAGCCCCAAGTGATGGCTCACATCAGATTCCATCTCATTCAGCCAGTGTCCTTAACCCAATTCTGAAGGGCCCTTAATCTAACACCTTGGCTTACAATACACATCCCCTTTGTGTGCTTTCTTTAAGTTCTTCTCTTAGTTCCTAAATTCCTTACACCGAATAGAAGGAGAGAATGAGGGAGGTGGGCGGAGAGATGGGGTGGAGGGTGAAGAATTGTGGAAAGGGGTGGGTGAAGGGAAGTGGGGGCGATTTGGAAGGAAGCAGACCTGGGTTCAAATTCCAGACTCTAGAGGCCATGGCCAGTGTGCCCGTGAGGTGGCTGTGGCCAGGCTTACTGCAGGCCCAGAAATGCCACAAGAAGTACAACAGCTAAGGATGATGGGTGGCACAGCAAGGGATGGCCCTGTCTGACAGAAGGGAGACACCTGAGTGCTGGCATAGCCCTGTCATAGTCCTTGAGGAAGGACATTTCTCTGTTGTAGGGACCACCCACACATTGCATCCTGTCTCCCTAGCCCCCTCTCTTCTCCAAAGCAAGGGCTGTCCTGGTTACCTTGTGATGATTAGAAGTGCCAACTGTGCAGGGAGGGGACAGTGGCACTCTCAGCTAAGCACTGTCTTAGATGTGGATGCAAGTTAGATGATCCCATGTGAGATACGCCAATAATATTTTGTGATCTGAAGAGGCAAAATGTATATGAACAGAGTACAGAATTCCATCAAGTTCAAAGCTGATAAGGAGTTGGCCAGAAAATTACATAGAAGAGCCCAAGGAAATGCAAACCTCAACTGAGTTAGATGCCATCTGGTGGAGGGTGCCGATGTCAGGGAGCAGAGAGAATAGTGATCTGTCCCCTTTAAGAAGTAGAATCATCGATAATCAGAGTCTCTATAGTAAAGTGGTTGTCCTAGAAGTTCAGGAAAGCATGAGAAACAAGTTCACATCTGTGCCAGAAGCCTCCCTGGTTGTTAAAAAACCTGTGTATGCTGAGAAAGCACATGGAAAATTTATTACATGGCAAGCTAACTCCAATATTGTTTGGTATAACACAAATGTTTCCCTTGTGCACAGATATGATTTAAACACAGGAAGACTTACTAGCATATCCTTCTTTAAAAATGAATAGGATTAGCACAGAGAGGTTAAATTACTTGCCTAAGGCCACACAGCTTGATATGGCAGAAACTAATTCTAAAGGCAGCCAAACTGCATTTAGTTAAATACAAAAGTATTATTTTCATATTAGAATTATACATAAAAATATTGAATAATCAAAATGGGAGAAATAATGCTATTGTATTGGTACATTTTCACATGGGTCATATGAATTTGTAATGTTTGACGCTTGGCCTTTGGGAGCAGGAGTTGGCACACTATGGACTATGAGTCAAGTTTGGCCTGCCATTTGTTTTTATAAATAAAGTTTTATTGGAACACGTCCAGGTCTATTCCTTTATGTATTACTGTCTATGGCTACTTTCATACAAAGGCAGAGTTAAATAGCTGGGGCAGAGACTATATGAACTGCAAAACCAGAAATAGCTACTACTTGACCCTTTACAGAAAATGTCTATTGACCCCATTTGAAAAGTATAAATTAATTTTATAGTTTCCATTTTAAATGTGTAAATGGTAATCACTACAGAATTGTGATTGTAAGGTGAAATATGACTATATTTTAAAAAGTGTCACAACATTAAGAAAACTTAAGGTTCATTATATTTGAAATTATATAGATTTGACAATATATATATACACACACACACTCACACAAATTACTTATATGACTGGGAAGTTTATCAGTAAAAGTACTTGAAAAGGAAAGTAAATTATTAAATGTATACATGCAGCTTACTATTTTAAAAGTCTTTACCTATGCCGAAACCGGTTTGGCTCAGTGGATAGAGCGTTGGCCTGCGGACTGAAGGGTCCCAGGTTCGATTCTAGGCAAGGGCATGTACCTTGGTTGCGGGCACATCCCCAGTAGGAGATGTGCAGGAGGCGGCTGATCGATGTTTCTCTCTCATCGATGTTTCTAACTCTCTATTCCTCTCCCTTCCTCTCTGTAAAAATGTCAATAAAATATATTTAAAAAAAAAAAGTCTTTACCTAAATGCATAAATGAGATAAACCTTATTCTAGAATGCCTAAAAAATGACTGCTAAAATTTGTCAGGCTTGTAAACAGAATGATAAGAATTGTAAGGTAAACTTGAAAGCCTAGAAAAGAGCTAGGACTTGAAATGTATAGAGTGAATGAAATGAATTTTAATTTTAAACATCTAGGTAAACCTTTGACACTCTCTTCTGCTGACAAAGGCCACCCTAAAGCCATCAAAAACCCCCATTAATAATCTAAATCTCCTCCTCTCTGCTTCTCAGTAGTAAATCTAGTGAGAGCACTCAAGAATCAAGCCCGTGTCTTCACAGTCACCTATGCCTGAATCCGGATCCAATCTGTGTTGTTTGACCTGGTTCAGATTGTGAATTTGAAAAAGGGGACCTTCCTATGCCAGAGAATCCCACATAAGAGAAAGCTCAAGGGAGGATGCCAATGTGAGAGATGATTTTAAATATGTGTGAATGTGTATGTGTATAATGATGACAATGATAACACCACTTTATTATTTCACATAGCATTTATAATTCATAAAGCCCTTTCAAACTCACTCTCTCTCTCTCTTGATCTAGTAAAATAATGTAGCAACTCGGTGATTAGCATGAGCTTTGAAATGAAAGACCTGGAGTGATTCCTGCCTACCAGTAGCATGGCTCTGGGCAGATTGCATTTCATCTAGGTTTCCTCAATGCTAAATCAGGGTTAATAATAATACCTACTCCATGGGTTATTGTCAGGATCAAGATGAAGAGTATCTGAAATGAGTACTTAGCATGCCGCCTGGCAAGCAGTAATGGCAACAGAGACCTGGGCAGCTATCTCATGGCCAGAGGACCCCTGTGAGGTCAGAAAGACAGGCAGTATTATCCCCTTCGTGGAGGAAGCTGCAGGTTTAAAAGACTTGCGCATAGGCATGCAGCCCACAGGCAGTGGTGCCATATTTTTGATTCCTACTTTGCTCCCTGCCTGTCCTGCTGCAGCTCAAACTTGACCAAGCATCAGCAACACGGGGAGGGCTTCTCACAGCAGAGGGCACTCCCTGCCACAGAGGTTCTGATGCAGTAGTTCTGGAGTGGGGCTCAAGAACTTGCATCTTACAGAGGGACCTGCAGAGTATTATGCTAAGTGAAATAAACCAGTCAGAGAAAGGTAAGTACCACATAATCTCACTTACATGTGGAATCTAATGAACAATATAAACTGAAGAACAAAACAGATCCAGAGACATTGAAACATGCAACAGACTGATGTATTTCAGAAGGGGGGGCGGTGGGGAGAATGGGAAGAAACTAAACTAAGAATTTATATGCATACTAGAGGCTCAGTGCATGACATTCGTGCACTGGGGGAGGGGGGGGGGGTCCCTCAGCCTGGCCTGTGCCCTCTCACAGTCCGGGACCCCTTGGCAGACATCCCCTGAGGGGTTCCTTAGTGCTGCCATGCCATGAGCCTGGCTTTTGGCTGAGTGGCGCTCCCCCTGTGGGAGCGCACTGACCACCAGGGGGCAGCTCCTGAGTTGAGCATACGCCCCCTGGTGGTCAGTGCACGTCACAGCGACCGGTCGTTCCGCCATTTGCCATTTGGTCGATTTGCATATTAGGGTTTTATTATATAGGATATGCATAGTCCATGGACAAATAATAGTGCAGGAAGGCCTGGGAAGAAGATGGGAGTTGGGGGGGGGGGGCGTGTAAGGGAGGGAAAAAGGACATTTGTAATACTTTGAACAATAAAGTTTAAAAAACTAATTTGCATCCCTAAGTTTTCTTAATAAAGACTAATTTTTTTTCTGCTAAGAAAAGAAAATCAATCTTGTTTCAGAATCATACCTTTATACTATACTAGAGGTCCAGTGCATGACATTCATGCACTTGTAGGGGAGGTCCCCTCAGTCCGGCCTGAGCCCTCTCACAGTCCATGACCCCTTGGAGAATGTCTGCCTGTTGGCTTAGGCCGGCTCCCCGCTTCCCTGTGGGAGTGCACTGACCACCAGGGGGCAGCTCCTGCAGTGAGTGTCGCCTCCTGGTGGTCAGCAAGCATCATAGCGACTGGTCATTCTGCTGTTCAGTTGATTTGCATATTAGCCTTTTATTATATAGGATTCCACGTCCTGCAACATTTTCCTACTAAAATAATAGAGTGTTTTATACTGTCATATTTTGTAATAGAATTGAACTAATCCTGAAATTTAAAAATACAAAAACAATTTGCATCTCCAACAAGTTCCCAGGTGATACTGTTGCTGCTGGTTCGGGGACTCTGCTTTGAGAACCACTGGACTCAGTGCAGTGCCTGTGAAAAGTCGCACTAGCTCTTCCACAGAATATCTGGTGCACGTTCCTGGGTCATTAAAATATTTGGCACCTGGTCAATGCTCAGTGGATGGCTTTATTTCATTTTATGATTTTACTTTGTTTTTGCCCTGGATTAATTCTGTCTGGCTCTTGATTCTCTTGGCTAGCAACTTTGCCCTCATTTCCTGGATCCTTTCTCGCACAGCCCCTCTGATTTAGAATATGCTGTTTTCTTTCCAGCTGTGACCTTGGCTGCTCTCCACAAAGACTGTCTTTCCAGCTTGGCTCTGCTATCTCGATCCAGCCCCCTGAACCCTCCTTGGCAGGCCATAGCCTCACAGGTGGGCCCTGAGTGGGGGTGGTACTATCTGATGCAGTCAGCTAAACCCCCATGGCCAACCTCTAGCATGAAAGACAAGCTGCTCTGATGGCAAATAAGGGCAGCAATGTGCCCCCCCCCCCAAAATCATAGCATGCAGACATCATAGATATGGCAAGATGCATAGAAACTCACTCACTGACTGTCTGATTTCCTGTTTCCTACTTATGAAAGGAGGGGTGCCACAGAGAGAATTACAAAGAAGTGGGGGAGAAAAAGCTTTGCTCCCCAGAACTCAAAACATGTGAACGCCTATGGATATAAACACTAGAATAATAACAATATTTTAAAAATGGAGCTTGTACTAGCAGGGCTTTCATAGCTTAACAGTATTTTGACGACAAATGTTCATATTTCATATGAAATTTATGAAACCTTTGTGCCTGTAATCCCATGAGCAGCAAACATGGTAAAAATGAAAGTAGCAAGCAGTCTAGATTAATAATGTTTTGCTTCATATTGGAAGAGCATTTGAAAGAAGAAGCTTGCTTTATCTATCCCGCGTTTTTACGGTCCTCGTATTGGAACAGACTGGGGCTTCTAAAATTGGCTGGGAAATATTCATAGATGTGTTATTAATTTATGGGAAACTGAAGGACCCACCTCAAGGTTTAAGTAGGCCATTTAGAAACAGCAAGGAGTAGGTGTGAGATACATAGCAGAATGCGGTGGGAAAAAAAAAAAAAAAAACTGGGGTGGGGTGACTCGGGGCTTAAATCAAGAGCAGGAACAGTACATTCAGTAAGCCATAATAGCTGATATTCTAATAAAGCGTTCTTATGAGAAAAAGCAATCTGTTCACGTATGAATTCTGCCATATGCTTCCATCTTTTCATGGTCTAGAAGGCCATGTCAGTAATTTCCAGCACTTCCGTGGGCATGTGGGCTGCCTTTGCTGGTTAATGTGAATAAATGGGCTGGATTTACTGTTTTTCTAATGCTCAATATACACACCATGCAGGCTGCTCCCAGAAGCAAAGTGGAATTTATGGGTTTGCACTGAATTTCAAATGGATGCGGGAGCCAGCCACGGAAAGCGAGACTGACGTGTTGTCTAACATTTCTCCATGAAGGCTGCTCCCCTGACAAAGTGAAGGGTATTGTTTGAGGAGAGGGAGGAAAGGCCTCCCAAGGTTGTGGCTCTTTTGTAGCGTTGGTGGAACACTCAAAAGTTTGGCTGTAGCTTATACACAGGATCATGCTCACTTCAGCTCTCCAGGTGACCTCTTTGACCCCAGCCCCAACCCCTGATCTTCCCATTTCTAAATTACATTTAAATCCTCATGTTTTAATGTAGGGTTGCCTCCCTGCCAGCTAAGAAGAGTACATTTCTCAGATCAGTGAGCTCCACTGACTGGGTCTAATATCACATGATTTAACTTTGCATATGTTAAACCACAACTTTAGACTAAAAAGAGAAAGGGTATTAGCAGCTTGACTGATAAT
This sequence comes from Myotis yumanensis, assembly GCF_028538775.1. Taxonomy (NCBI): domain Eukaryota; kingdom Metazoa; phylum Chordata; class Mammalia; order Chiroptera; family Vespertilionidae; genus Myotis; species Myotis yumanensis. The sequence continues at coordinate 19,921,282 of NW_027223769.1, forward strand.
TAACAGTAGTGAAGAGAAGAATGAAATCATACCTTCTCCCACATCAGCATTTCTCAACCTCAGCATGACTGGCATTTGTAGATGGCTGTCTTTGTTTTGGGGGCTGTGCTGTGCATCATAGGACATTCAGCAACATCCCTGGCTTCTGCCTACTAGATGCCAGCATCTTCCCCACCCCTAACATATTGTGGCAACAAACAATGTCTCCAGTCACTGCCAAATGTCCCCAGGGGACCACATGGTCTGCAGTGCCCCAGAGGAGTGCCTGCCACCTGAAATTATCCTCTACGTCTATGGTAGCCCCCCTTTAACTGCAGTTTTGCATTCTGCTGTTTCAGTTACCTACAGCCAACTGTGGTCTGAAAATATTAAATGGAAAATTTCAGAAATAAACAATTCATAAGTTTTAAACTGTGTGCCATTCTGAGTAGCCTGATGAAATCTCACACCATCTTGCTTCATCCCACTCCATTCTGAGATGTGAGTCATCCCTGGGTCCAAGCTGTATACACCCCCTGCCCATTCGTCACTTAGCAGCCTTCTCTGTGACCAGATCTATGGTCTTGGTATCACAGAGCTTGTGTTCAAGCAACTCTTATTTTACTTAATAATGGCCCTGAAGCGCAATAGTGTGATGCTGGCAATTCAGATACACTAAAGAGAAGCAATAAAGTGCTTCCTTTATGTGAAAAGATATGTATGTATGTATGTATGTATAAGAAAAAAACAACAACATAGTATGTATAGGGTTCAGTATTATCTGAAATTTCAAGTGTCCACTGGGGGTCTTGAAATGTATTCCCCATAGGTTAAGGGGGGAACTACTATATTCAGTTCCATGTACATGTTAAACAAAGATGAGGAGCCCTAGTTGTGGTAGCTAAGTTGGCTGGGTGTTGTCCAGTGCCCCAAAGGTTTGTCCTTCGATTCCCAGTTAGGGCACATTCCCAGGTTGTTGGTTCAATCCCTGGTGGGGGTCTTGTAGGAGGCAGCCAATTGATGCTGTGCTCTCACATTGATATCCCTCCCCCTTCCTCTCTTTCAAAACAAACAAACACTTGTTGTTTGTTGATTTGTTGATGATAGCCATTCTGACAGGTGTGAGATGGTACCTCATTGTTGTTTTGATTTGCATTTCTCGGATGATTAGTGACTTTGAGCATGTTTTCATATGTCTCTTGGCTTTCTGAATGTCCTCTTTTGAAAGGTGTCTATTTAGATCCTTTGCCCATTTTTTGATTGGATTGTTTATCTTCTTTTTCTTAAGTTGTAAGAGTTCCCTATAAATTTTGGAGATTAGGCCCTTATCAGATATGACGTTGGCAAATATGTTTTCCCACGAGGTGGGTTTTCTTGTTGTTTTGTTGATGGTTTCTTTTGTTGTGCAGAAGCTTTTTATTTTGATGTAGTCCCATTTGTTCATTTTCTCTTTAGTTTCAACTGCTCTAGGAGCTGTATCAGTGAAGAAATTGCTTCGGCATATGTCTGAGATTTTGTTGCCCTTGGATTCTTCTAGAATTTTTATGGTTTCCTGTCGTACATTTAAGTCCTTTATCCATTTTGAGTTTATTTTTGTGTATGGTGAAAGTTGGTGGTCTAGTTTCATTTTCTTGCATATATCTGTCCAATTTTCCCAACACCATTTGTTGAAGAGACTATCTTGGCTCCATTGTATGTTCTTGCCTCCTTTGTCAAATATTAATTGAGCATATTGGTTCGGGCCGATTTCTGGGGTCTCTATTCTATTCCATTGATCTATATGTCTGTTCTTGTGCCAGTACCAGGCAGTTTTGAGAACAGTGGCTTTGTAATACAGCTTGATATCTGGTATTGAGATCCCACCTACTTTGTTCTTTCTCAGGATTGCTGCAGCTATTCGGGGTCTTTTTTTATTCCAGATGAATTTTTGGAGAGTTCGTTCTAGATCTGTGAAGTATGCCGTTGGTATTTTAATGGGAAGTGCATTGAATTTATAGATTGCTTTGGGTAGTATGGACATTTTAATGATGTTGATTCTACCAATCCATGAACACGGTATGTTCTTCCATCTGTTAATGTCTTCCTCTATCTCTTTTTTCAATGTCCTGTAGTTTTCTGAGTAGAGGTCTTTTACCTCTTTAGTTAAGTTTATTCCTAGGTAGCTTAATTTTTTTGGTGCGATGGTAAATGGGATTGTTTTTCTAATCTCTCTTTCTGCAAGTTCACTATTGGTGTATAGAAATGCCTCAGATTTCTTGGCATTAATTTTGTACAAGTGCTGGAGAGGATGTGGAGAAAAAGGAACACTTGTGCACTGCTGGTGGGAATGTAGACTGGTGCAGCCACTATGGAAGACAGTATGGAGTTTCCTCAAAAAACTGGAAATGGAACTCCCATTTGACCCTGTGATCCCACTTCTAGGAATTTATCCCAAGAAACCAGAAACACCAATCAAAAAGGATATATGCACCTATATGTTCATAGCAGAATAATTCACCATAGCTAAGATCTGGAAACAGCCTAAATGCCCATCAGTAGATGAATGGATTAGAAAACTGTGGTACATCTACACGATGGAATACTATGCTGCTGTAAGAAAGAAGGTACTCTTACCATTTGCAACGGCATGGATGGAGCTGGAGAGCATTATGCTAAGTGAAATAAGCCAGTCAATGAAGGAAAAATACCACATGATCTCACTCATTCATGGATAATAGAGACCATTATAAACTTTTGAACAATAATAGATACAGAGGCAGAGCTGCCTCACACAGATTGTCAAACTGCAGCGGGAAGGCCGGGGAGGGTTGGGGGGCAGGAGGGAGGGGGTTAAGAGATCAACTGAAGGGCTTGTATGCATGCATATGAGCATAACCAATGGACATAAGACACTGGGGGGTAGGGGAAGCCGGGGTATTGTCAAGGGCGGGGGGAAAAAAAAAGGACACATATGTAATACCCTTTGTAATGCTTTAAGCAATAAAAAAAAAACAAAAAACAAACAAACAGCACACACACACACACACACACACACAAAACCCCCACCTCTTCTTTAAAAAACACACCAAACAAAAGAAGATAAGTACCCACTGCAATATATACCTGTTACCCCAGTTGGGAAAAAGGGAAATTGGAAAACCAGAACTAAAACAGGGATATATGGTGGCTGACAGAGAAGGCAGCAAGTCTTTGCAATGAAACTTGCAAGTGATCATGGAAATGGAGGGAAAATGAACTGGAATGTAGAGGGATACCCCTGTGGTATACCCAGGGATGTGTGTGTCTGGCGGGGGAGCCGTGACAAAAACCTGGAGTGAGGGTCAAATAATTGCTTTTCAAGGTGCATATTATCTGCAACAAAGCAACATACATCTATAATGTCTTGCTGAGCCTTCTGAGAAGAGAGATCTAAAAGGTTTCTGGCGAGCTCTGGATAACAAATAAAAATGAATAATATGATGTCCACATGGCTGGGCTTTTAAAGTCTTCTATAGACATATCTCTCATAGCAAAGAAAATCCCTAGGGGTGGGGGTGGGGTGCTTAAAGACTGATGTTCTATTGCTAAAAAATCATGCAACAGAGGCATTTTACTCAATAATATTTGTATTTGTTTTGCTCTAAACAATATGGTTTGATTTCCTGTGACTTCTGATAACCTCTACCAGGGAAAATGAGGGATACTCATACCTTAAGTTAAGAAGGATGAAATTAAGATGGTCTTCTTGGTTCATAAGGGTCATAAATAACATATTTGTGGGGCTCCACTAGTGACCCATTGTGTCCTCAAGGGAAAGTTTCCTAAGACTGGGATGAGGGACTCAGGCATATGGCCCTATAGTTGAAGGGAAATAGCTATAAATCTACAAGTGTAGCATGTAAGAGTGTGTTAGATGTCTTAGAACCCACATGCAGGGGATCTTAATGACTAGATGTCAGGCAGGCATCACTCTATTGTGCTTCCGTGCAAAGTGAAGAATTGATGAAAACAAAGCTCCATAAAGGCAATCTGCCCTTTTGGTGAGGATTGCAGCTAAGGGCACCATGGTTTCCCCACATCCTTTAAAAAATTCTTTCAAATATTCCAAAAGTCTTGAAGGGAAAAGCTGTTGCTTCTCCTCCATTTGTGTTATAATTGAGAGCAAGATGAAGAAGTGGACCATGAAAAGTCCTGGGAGTTCTTTCAGGGCTCAAGATCAATCACAGGTTCTTCCTAGTCCATCAGTTTCTTCATCTACAGCCTGGGTGCTAATAACAACTCTCTCCTTCAGGGTTGCTGCAAGAATTAAGTGAGATGGTGCTTTTTAAAGCATCCAGTAGGCCAATTTCAAGTTTTCCTTTCTGTTGTCTTTGTCATGTGACAAAGCTATTTGCAAATGAAATGACTGCAAGTCTTTTGCAAAGAAGGAGCTAACAAACATCAGACATAGACATTCTACCAGGCAGCCTTAAATCTGGAATCACAGACAATAGACACATGGGGCCCCAGTGCATGTCGATCCCCCTATAGTACAAATACCAGGGGAAATACTCTGCTTTTGCCTTTATGAACTTCTAAAGCAATAAAGACTTGTATTCAAAGCACTCTTACTTTCAAAAAGAAGCCATTAATACATTTTATGAAGTCAGAACCCATTAGTGAAGATATATCGAGTGTGTCTGCTCAGTGAGGATTATCAAAGGGGGTCTAGGAATGGCATTGGACATATAGATTGGGGACTGGTTTTACAAATGATAATGCCTGCAGAAGCCTGAACACAAAGGCTTTGGCTGCGTGCAATATTCGAAAATACTCAAGTATTGACACAATGCTAAGAGACAGCATCAAGCCATCCAGGGTAGGCTGATGGGTGCTCTTGAAGTGTAGGCATATGCAATGCATCCTACTGTACGGTTTATACAGAATCACTGGCAGTGCTTAAATAATTCAGGCACTTAATGGTAGAAGTGTGTTCATACTTGCATCCCAGCTGTACTGGAAAATGCCTAGATGGAGGAGAAAAGACAAAGAACCAGGTAAGGTGTATCCTTTGAGTTTGGGACTATGAATATTTCGATATATGTGTCCTATTTCCATCAAAGGCTTTCATATCTCCATTCAACAAACATTTCTTAGGTGACTACCCTGTGCACTATATCTATGGTCCTGACCTGCTGAGAGTTGTCAGCATAGTGAGTGGGGTGTTTTAAAGAAAGAATTATCCTGACATTTGTTAAAATAGTACAAAAGACCTTATTTAGGAACAATTTCATAGGCGTTAAGACCATACCAATAGGGGAGAGAGATCAGACTCAACTCCGAACACAATAAAGACCACAGGGAATTATAGCCATGAGGCGGGGAGAGGGGCAAGGAGGAGGGGAGTCATCAGTGGATGAAAAATTTCTAAGAGGAGAGACACTGAGGGTAGGGGGAATTCTTGCTAAAACTGACTTAACAGGATTCTTGCTGCAGGCAGGCTTGGGAGATCAGATGTCAAGGGTAGAGGGGTTCTCTTTAAACTGACTTAGCAGGATTCTTGCTGAGACTGGGCTATGCAGACCTGACAAGGATGGGGCCAAGGTCAAGGCCTAATTGAGAACTGGCTCAGAGGAGCAGACTAAAGTTTGTTCAAGGAGAGTCTGTGTCTGGGGCAGAAGGGAGGGCAGGCTTTGCCATAGGACACTATGGAAGTCAGCAAAGGTTTCTTAAAGAGACATGGTGCTCTGGGAGTCCAGAAGCATGAGAAGGAATTAGCAAAGAAAATGTTAGGCAGGTGACAGCATTGCACGTGCAAAGTACAGTTGCTGACCTTCCAGTAATTAGGTGTGGCTAGAAGAGGGTTTCTCAGTACCAGCATATGGGAGCTGGGTAATCCTTTATTTTTTGGGGGGTGGGGAGGTGTGGGGGGGCTGTTTTGTGCACTGTAGGATGGTGAGTAGCTTCCCTGGTCTCTATTTACTAGATGCCTGTATCGCTCCTCCTCTCTCACCACTTCCCCAAATCCTGGCAACCAAAAACCCCTCCAGATATTGCCAAAGACGCCCTGGGATCACTGACTCTGGACCAGAAGGAGGGATATTTGGAGGGAGCAGATGAGGGGGGGGGGGGGTGTGTGGCTCGTAGTTTACCTCCCCCAGGAAGGCACAGGTGACAAGGTTTAAATGTATACAATGAAGGCAGAATCTTCTGTTCTCTAAATACAGTGATTTCTTATGCAATAGAGGAAGGAAAAATAGAAGAACTGAAGTGAGTTAGTGCATGGAGACCTGGGAAAGTCGGCTTTGTCAGAATCTTCCCTAAAAAATGTATTAAAGAAAAAGAGCAACTGATACACTGACTCATCATAAATAATCTTTGTGAATTAAGGTTTTCGGTAAGTTTTCTATTTCTGATTAACAACTAAGGATGAAGAACATGTAACAAGAAACATGGAGATATTTCCTAGGAGTTAATGAATCACCAGTTTCAAAGCATTTGCATGTCTTATCACTTTTATCTGTAGTGAGGCCTCACCATTTTTTGTTTGTTTGTTTTATTTTTTTCCACAGCTTACATTAGAAATGCATTCTTATTGCAAAAAACTTTAAAGCACCAAGAGAAAACAATTCCTGGCCTGTGTGCTTGGATTGTGGCTCTGTGACATGCCACAGAGATTTCAAAAATTATTTTCTCATTTGAATAACCCCTATTTCAGCAACAATCAGCAACCAGCCAGGTAGCAGCTTCATTTGTGCTATCCCAGATCTGACCTCTCTTGCATTTTCTCTTTTACTTCTGCTAGCACAATTAGCAAAACAAAGGCAGTAGGTTATTTAACATGCCTTTCTAGCTAATTTCTAATTTGTTATAATGCACGAATTTAAAAATGCCTACTTGAGAGCTTCAGGGATTACTAAATAATAAGCCCTGAAGGTTCCAAAATCTGGTTAATAGTCAGACCTGGAGAATATGAAATATAGTGTTAATTTAGAATAACATAATGCCTAAAAATGAAGCAAGTTAGGTCTAATTGAGCTATGAACTGCTTGCCTTGTATTGTGTAATGGAGGCTATGCTAACGGAGGGTGGCTGAGCTATAGATAACCATTACTCTTAGCAAATATGTTTATTGGGGTCTCTCTCTCTTCATTACCCAACCTCATAAAGTATATGCCTGCATATTCCGATAAAACATGGAACGGCGAGGCAGTGTCACAATTAGGACGCCCTGAGAAGCTACATCATAAAACGGTATCTGTCTCCAAATGATTGTTCACTTAACCATGATAAATATTTATCAGCAAGCAATAGAACAGATCCTTAAACAACAATGGCCCATACTGAAAATGAAGGAGGAGGACTTTTACGTTTCCAATTCTCCTTTTTGATAAATACAACCATTTAACCTAAAAAAAAAAAATGTGACCTGATATGAGAACTTTGATTTTAAATTATAATTATGCCACAGGAGCATCAAGAACATATTAGGTTTATATTTCCAATATCTACTTAAATGACTTGAATTTACTGTTCTATCACCAGTCAAGACAAGAAAACCATGCGGATGAAATGAAACAGTGCTAATTTGGGCGGTTATTCAATCAACAACCTTTTATATGGTCAGAACTCTCAGTGGAAAAATGTGCTGTAAATGATAAAATAAAGATGAAAATAAACTCTTTAATGATCCCCACTGTCTCATTGACAGTGATGTGTCAACGGGGGAAACATGAGAACTGAGATATATGTCCGATGTTCCGCATTACCCGCCTGGCTCAGGCCCTAGCTGTTGGGATATGGAATCCGTATATTACTATGGCATGGTGTGTGGCCAAGGGGAACCGACTTTGCCTTCCTGGGTGGATTTCCAAAATGAAGCCTGTCTCCTGGCAGAGATAACGGTTCGACAGAGGGCTAGAGAAGGCACAGAGAGGTAGAGGTAGAGGCCGAGGCCCCTATAAATATAAATGCCCTCTAACTGTCAGGTTATTCCTAAAAACAGTTTGGTGCCTAGAAGAATGTCCTACAGCTGTGGTTCTCATCAGTTGTGGACTTGCATCAGGATCCACTGAAGGCTTGTGAAAACCCGCAGGGCTGGGTCCCCTCCCCAGCGTTTGATTCAGGGTGTCTGGGGTGGGACCAGATGCATTGTAACCAGTTCCCAGGTGATGCTGTTGCTGCTGCTCTGGGAACTAGGCTTTGAGAACCAGATTCCTACAGCAAAGGAAGGATCCAGAGGGTGAAACTTTAAGGGAATGTTCAATACTGCTGGTATGAATGTCTCTCCAGCCCACAGATCCCAAATCTACCTGCAATTCCTTTTCCTTTCCTCCTTTCATTCCTATCTTCCACCCCCACTTTTTCTTCCTTCCTTTTATTTCTATTTCCTTTTCTAATTCCCAATTTCTCCTGTTCTTCCTACTCTCTCTCTCCTGTACTTATCTCTCCTCCTTTCTTCATTCTTCCTTTCCCTGTCTCATCCCCACCCTGAGATTTTTTCCCAACAATAATTAACTCACCACCACTAACTGCAACCATGATTACAAATAGACCCTGAACAGGAGAAAGGCCCAGGCCAAGACCTCGTTCCTTGGCAGACAGTGAGAGGCAATTTTCAGAGATGTTTCAAAGAGCGACACTGAATTCTGTGCTAAGCATTCAATAGAAGCTTCTCTGCTTTTGCATTTAACACCACATAAGCAAAAAATATTGCTGTGTGAAATATTATAACATACACAGAACAGTTACTGCCTGATGCACTGTTGGTAGATGGAGTGGCTTTCCAGCATTAATTCTCATTTGGGGGCTATTCTTACATTTTAGGACAAATAGTCCCCAGGTCTCATTGTAACTTGCACATAACTCCCTTGCTGGATGAAGATTTATAACAAAAGTGACTATTATGAGATCATTCCTAGGTGAAGAGCTACCTTAAACAGACTTAGCTCTTTATAGCCTCATTGTGTCAGACTCTGAATATTAGACACATACAAAAAACTCACAGTGAGAGTTATTAGGCTGCAGAATAGCCTCCCAAGGGAGGTCCCAGGGCCTCATCACTTGAGTCATTTAAAATGAGACTGGACCAAATACTTGACTGCAACATTAGGGAACAGCCCTACCCTGGCTGAGGACAGATGAGATGACCTCACAGGTCTCTCCCATCCCTCCTGGGGTCATAAAATCAGAATGGAAACTCTGACTAGTCCCCGTGCTGAGACTCAAAGAATACAGAGCATTGTCTCAGGGGCTGGACCAGGTTATAGTAACATCAAAGAGTAACAAGTCCCTATCAGGCATGGAGGGAGAGGACATCCTAGAACACCAATCAAAGTGGAGACAGTCCCAAATGAAGCCCATGATATACTTTGCACAGACTCGTGTGAGACTATAATGCTAGTGTGTTTCTGAGTTTCTCATACGTGCTAGTGAGTTTTTTTATGCTCCAATTTGGAGAGGAGTGAATTTCCACTTTATTTCCTGGATCCCTCTTTTTTGAAGATCTGAGTGTCATTAAAACAAGATGAGAACAAAGAGAAGCTCAGTTAGGTGATGACTGTGCCATTTCCATAGTTCAAAGTAATGTGGCCCATTGTAATTATAGGTCCAACCAGGTGACATTGAGATGAACCTGGAGAAAGATAACTGCTGTGCCCCATCCAAAAGTCAGCGCCTTGGAAAGGGCCCTTTTTAACTGTTAGCAGGGGGGAGAGGAGAGGAAGGGAGGTTCTGAGAGGCTCCGAGTGGCCTCTCTACCCCAGGGACCTTGCAGCTGTGAGGAGCAGCCTGAGCCAGGAGGCATGCTTGCACTAAATTAAGGTCCCATAATAAATCTGAGGCAACTGCAAATGGGTGGGGTGAGGAGGAATTCTGGACTTGATCTGACTCAACATGCTCAGCTGCCATTTCAATTCAATTGGCCTTAAATGGCAAAACCTCAGGACACTGGAAGGGACCAGTCATGCCTGCCCACTCACTTACTCTTTCTAAGGAAAACTCCCATGGTCTGTGGACCTTCCTACCCAAGCGGGCATGTTTCATGCCCCCGACACTGCTCCTTTCCCTACTCTGAGTACAGCTGAATAGGCCTCGGGTCTGATTATTCCTGAGCCCAGGGCAATCAATCCAAAAGTTTGGTTTGCAATTTACCAATGAAAATGATGACTCATACCAGTGCATTCCTACACCAGGGAATTGGGAAACAGACTGTGAGCGAGTTGAAGCAGGGACAGCTGATGGAAAGATGCCACAAAATGGAGTTTAGTTGCTGTCATGAGCAAAAAGAAGAGTGGGCGAGCCAGAGTTGCAAGGGAGGAGAACAGAGAGTCTCACAGTGGCAGAAGCAGCCAGTCGGGAAAAGGTAACAGTGATCATGCTAGAGGTCACAGAGGACAGGTACCGAAGCCCTCCTTCCCAGCTAGCTTGCCAGCATCTCTTACAATAAACCTTCAGAGGCGGTGACATGAGTAGGACTCTATTCCTTGCGTCCAAAGAGGCCTAATTAAGACATTCAGGGAATCTGAATTGGACATCATGATCAACTCTTCAAATGAAATTACTACCATTTTATAGATATATATAGCGTCCCCCTAAAACATATATGCACTTTGAATGATTATAAAGTCAGTGTTTATTAGCATACAGTTCATTTTCAAAATTTAAAAGAATATATAGAAATGAATAATTATTTTGTCAATACCTGTTTTCAAACTGATGACCATTCTGGTCCAGGCACTGCTGATAATGCGAAGCAATAGAATGGCAAATATAAGAATCATTTCGTTTGGTGTATGTGTGCCCTCAATTTGTCAACTGTTGCTGGTTTTGTATCATAAACTTTATCTTGTATATAACCCCATAAAAAAGTCTAGTGGCACTGACCAGGATAAATTTTATTTGTTCAAAGCTTAGTCTGGCTTCCCCCGTTATTTTGAATGAAGTAAACCTGAAAAGGAGTGAAAATTAAGTGAGTTATCTATCAGCTGTTAAACATTTAAACCCTTAAATATATATGATATATATATTTTTTATTTTAGAGAGAGGAAGAGAGAGAGAGAGAGTAACATGTATGTAAGAGAGAAACATCGATCAGTTGCCTCCCACATGTATCCCAACCAGGGATCAAACCGAAATGTAGGTATGTTCCCGGAGCAGGAATCAAACCCTCTACATTTTGGTGTATGGGACGACACTCCAATCAATTGAGACGTCCCAGGTAGGGCACTACCTAGCTGGGATTTGATATTTAATATCAAAGCTCACTCAATTCCTTGATGATCAGGCCTTACCAAAGGTATTGGAAACAAGAGCAATGAACACACAGGGTTTCTCCTTACTTGGCATTGGAAATTTGAATCCGAATCTGGAAATTTTCAGGGAATATGGCATCTGGAATGGAATCCCAGGTTTTGAATGATTTAGCTTTCCTCTCCCATGAAAGCTTAATCTATGGGGGCAGCCTAGAAATTCACTTATTAAAATTTCCAATCCTAGAACAGAGGTGTCATCCTCTTCGCATCTTCCACTCAGGAAAGATTCTTCTCCCCTTGTTGCTGATGTTCAATTACAGAAGCAAGTGTTTACAAAAGGCCCACTTGGTACTAAGAGTTACCAAGCACAGTCTTAGCAGTAGGCAAGTGCATTAAGGCATTATCCATCCTCCCAGACTATGGAGGAAGGGATGCGCAGGCGATATCAGTTCCAAACTGCCCAGAAGGGGTGGAGTGCTTGATGAAGGAGTGACACTGGGTGCACACCTGGAGACACAGCCATCCCACTGGTCCAAAATGACTCAGAGTTGAAAGGTTCTGTAGTAGTTTAAATCCAAGACAGTTAATTCATAATAGAAGAGTGGCATAGTGCATGGGCTCAATTTTCAAATATCAAGAAAATCTAGCAGATCCTGATTTGTGGGTGTAAAAATAATAATTAGAAAAATATAATAATAATGATAGTAGATCCCTTTTGCTGAGTCTCTACAATGTCACTGGCTGTAGGCTTTATATATATTCATTTTCTCAATTCTCACAAGAGTTATGGGCTTGGAGAGGGTATCCAGGACCATCCGAGGGCTGAAACATCAGCATCATCTGAGAGCTCACTGGAAATGCAGAATCCCAGGCCCCAGCCAGCTACAACATTAGGGGCTCTCAGGGCAGGACCTGGGAGTTGTGTTTTAACAAGCCCTCCTGGGGATTCTCACGCCAACTAAGTTTAAGAAAAGAAGCACTTACTTAGAGAGTTACTTCCAAAGACCAAATAACTAGTAAGCGGCAGAGTCAACATGAAAAGGTTTGTGCTGAGTACTGGAAACAGCCCTAGCTACCTCAGGTAATTAACGAGGAGCCAAGCATGGGCTAATCAGGTTAACACCTGTAATATGGATTCCCCTGAGATCAGGACTGGGAGCCCTCACACTCTGGTCTGTCCCCAGAGACTGTCTTAATGGGCAGAGTCCTGTATATCCAAATTGTGCTTCCTTCCTTTTATGTATACGAGGGAATCTTGGCTGGAACGAATCCCAATTTATTCAAGTCATGATTATAAGGGCTCTGATTCAAATATGTAGGGTGCCTCCTTTTATTTCCTTATAGATGGGGAGAAGAACATTAAGAACAAATGCAGCATACGGTGTACTAGGCACTGAGCTAAGGACCCTAAACCAGTGCTACCCAACTTCCCTCCGTGATGGGAATGTTCTCGATCTGTGCTGTCTAATGTGGTAGCCATGAGCCACATGTGGCTGCTGAGCACTTGAAATGGGTGACCAATGGACTGAATTTTAAATTTTATTTAAATTATAGCTGATTTAAATTTAGATAGCCCCATGTGACCAATGACTGCCTTATATATTAGCCCAATGCTCGATGCCTCTTATTTAAACTTTACTCTAAGCCTATGAGGGTAGAGGATAACATTATGCCCATTTTGTGGATGAGAAAACTGAGGCTTACAAAAGCAAAATAATTATCTCAAAGCCATATAGCCAGTTAGCAGTGGGGCTGCGGTCCTCACCCAGGTATACTCTGACTCCAGGTATACAAGGCACCCAGCATGCAGCTGCCCTTGGTTAGGCAGGCCTGGGGGAGCCACTGCTCAGTGCCTGTTGTAAGCAAAGGCCATGCAATAGCAGTTTGGCCCCCTGGAAAAGTTGCACCTGAGCATCTCATTCTCCAAGCAACAACGAGTGCTGGCATTCTCTTGGCAGCCTTCAATGAGAGGATGTTTGGACATTATTCTCCTGTTATTAAATGTGCATTTTCCACTTAAAAATAAGGAGCTTCTGTCACAAATGATTTATACAGAAACAATACTACTCCTGGCAGAGAAACAGGAATAGGAGTGTTTTCCTGTTTCTTTCAAGATAAAAAAAAAAAAAAAAAAAAAAAAAAAAAAAAAAAAAGCCTATGCTGATATATTCACTCTTTAATGCATGTTCTTTGAAGAACTGCCCCTCCTTTCTACCCCACCTTAGCACCTCCGGGATAAAAAATGGCTCTGGGATCGCAGGAACCTTTGAGTAAACCCTGTCTCTCTACATAAAGCAGGTCCCTGAGACACAGTCCTCCCCAGCTCCATCCCATGTTCTGTGCTGGTGCCTCCAGCCAGTAGCTTCCCCAAATGTCATTCCTGAGGATCTAGAAACATGCTCCATCCTGTCCTCTATCCTTGCTCTCCCATCTCCCTGCCCTGAGGAAAGGGTCTAGACACGCAGAGGTTCTCAACCTGTGGGTCGAGACCCCTGAAAATACATCCTGCATATCAGATATTTACATTACGATTCATAACAGTAGCAAAATTACAGTTATGAAGTAGCAACGAAAATAATTTTATGGTTGGGGTCACCACAACATGAGGAACTGTATTAAAGGGTCGCGGCATTAGGAAGGTTGAGAACCACTGGTAGAGTCAGGCCGCACTGACTTTGCATGCTGGGCCCATTGCCCACACACCTGCAGTGCCACCCTGGGAATGTGGTTCACCCTCTCTGAGCCTCAGTCATCTCCAGGGTAAAAGGGCAGTGCAATGACCCTACATAGGCTCCACTGAGCACGTGACCTTGTGCCTGGTCTATAAGAGGGTCTGGAGAAAGGTGAGTACTTATCATCCCTCTTTTCTAGTCCTCAGTCAAGAATGCACTTTGTAGCTCTTTATACAGTTATCACGTTTTGGGCATAGACCACTGGGATGACCGTGGCTTCTCTTCCTTCCATATTGCAACAGCACGCGACCCTGCACACATGGGCACTAATTAAATACTTATTGAGTTGAATTTCTGTAAAGATTGAGGCCAACCTATAATAAGCAAACCCATCCATCCCATCATTCATGTATTCATTTACTCAATTAGTATTTATTAAGCACCTACTGTACTTACTAAGTGGCAGGCATGGATACTGGTACTCAGAACACAGTACGGACCAAAGCACATAAAACCTTGAGCCTTCTGGACTTTTACCTGGAGTTTACCATCTAGTGAGGGAGGGGAATGAGACAATTACTAAATGAACAGATGAAAAAGAGAAACAGTGTCTCTCAGATGCAATATATGCTACAAAATAAGTAAAACGGAAGATTCAGAGAGAGCACAGTTCAGGGAGAAATTTGCAATTTTAAATAATGTGGTCAGGGAAGGCACCCCTGAAAAGGGGGTATCAGAGAAAAGATCTGAAGATGCTGAGAGGGCTACTTTTTAGATATACAAATAATTTGGGAAACAGGAAATTGTAAGCTGGAGATATGCTTGGTTCTATGCTCAGAAGAATATAAAAAAGGAAATAAAACATGTATTTTACTGACTAACCTTGGTTCACATGTTTTTATCCATTTCAATACCAGCTAATACTTATCAGATGCTTATGATGTGTCAGCACTGCCCAAGCACTTTATATAACTGAGTTCACCGTCAAGAGAAAAGGCATAGGCCAGGGATGGCCCCAGGCAGGCATCAGAAAGAGCCAGGGGCAGGCATATGACAATAGGGAGTGGTGGGGACTGTGGCAACATGAGAGGACCTGCTCCACCTATCGGACAGCTGTTGCTTGGCAACAGATGATGAAAAGGTTTTAGGGTCCCTTGCTCTTCTGTCTTTTGCAGAAAGGCTGGAAATCTGGATTTTTATGTGAAATTTCCCAATTTTAAAATGTTGGCAAACAATTAAGTTTTCAAAAACATCATGTGAGCTAATACTTTTTAAAAAATGTTTCAGGACATATTCAATATAAACAGAGTCTTCAACCTCCGGCATAGACAGGAGGCATGAGTAGACGGGAACCCAAAGCATTTGCACAGCTCCTGTACCACAGATACTGTCTGCCTGCCCGGAGGCTAGGTGCAATTCATATTTGAAAATAGCCTGATTTCTTGGGATCTCTTATATGCCTGCCCAGGGGATAGTGAACTCTGGAATCTGGTAAACACTGTGTCCTTGTGTGTGGATGAAATATGCTGCCCATTGGGATTTGAATGCAAACATAGTTGATCATTCATTTAAAAATACAGTACTTTTTGTTGCTTAATGGCTTTTTTTTTCTCTTACATTCTACCAATAAAGATACATTTGGCAAAATCATCCGGAGGAAACATCATCTTTATTCAAAACTGTTCTTCTTCCCATTTCACTTGCTATTTCTAAATTATCTTATCAATAATGTATTAAAGCAATACTAAGAAATGGAACAATACTGCACCTTTAAGAAAATATTATTTTTCCCGAGGTCCTATCAAGGTAAATTTCATCAGTATTCAAAGAATGAGCAAAGCACTTCAACAATTTATTTCAATAAAAGAAGACTTAGCTGAAAGGAGTATAAATGATGAGAACTTGCTTTAAACTGATTTATTCCCTGCAGCAATAAAAGGAATGTTTCTTCACTCAGCTGTTTAATATGCAAATATGCAGAACATCCAGCCCCTGACAGCACATCATTAATAAAACCTTGCACTGAGCAGAGCACTCGATATTTCATTCTGATGAAAAAACATGATGATGATTTTAGACTGTAGACTTGTAGAGTTGGAACAATGTGCTTTCCCGGTGATGAAACCCCACTAGTCACTGGGGAAACAAACGGAAGCTTTTCAGATAAGCGATCAGACTTCGGCAACAGGAAGTCCCAGGATAAAGAATAGAGTAAATACTAAAGGCTGATAATCCTTGGTACAATCAAGGCCCAAAGGACAAGATCTAAACAGGGGCAGAGACAGAGGGGCATGGAGACTGGCGTCTTTGGGGATGGTGGCATGTCAGCTTTCTATGTTTTGTTCTGGACTGCAGAGGAAACGTCCCACTTAATGATGTGTTTGATGTTAGCTTTATATTCATGTGAACTAGACAGCGAGTTATATGAAGAAGACACAACACAGGAATTTGAACCCCTGGCGGGTTCTCTGTCCAGTTCCTGCCCGTGTTATGATTTTGTAGTAGTAACTTCTGAGTTACTCTCAGACTCTTAAAACAAGCAAAGTGAAGAAGCAGCTGGAACTACTCCTTGTGCTGGATCATGTGTTTCTCTTTCCACTAAAATCTTGGATTGATGTTAACAATGCATGGAGGAATTATAAAGGCTTTTTACATTTTTTTCTTTCTTACAACTACTTATAGTTTTCAAATTTTCTACAATGAGTATGCCATATGTATGATCAGAAAAATCATGTTTTTAAAAATGTAATTTACATTATAAAAAAGCATATATGGGCTAGTGCCCAGGGACTTGGAAGATCATAAGCACTAGGGTAGGTTCCTGCCTCCCAGGGTCTTGGAACTCTCCCATATACCTACCTGCTGCGCTGTCTCTCAAAATAAGTATGTATAAATGGTTAAATGAGTTACTAGTTTTAAGTGCTTAGAACAGTGCCTGGAACATGGCAAGCCTCATAACGGTATTTGTTAAATGAATAACCAAGAAATCAGATTAAATATTAAAAGTATTTTAGTCTGCTGAGATGAGTTTTCTATAAATACTATTAATTTAAATAGACAGGAAAAGGATATAGAAATGCTGTCTTTCCCCCTTATAACGTTAAACTTATCTATTGTATGGTTCTTGTCAAAACTATTTTTTTACCTTAGAGAACTTTTAGATTAAACTCACAGCTCCTATACTCCATTCTGTGTGATCTTGGGCAAATCACTAAACTCAACCCCCCAAAAACCTTGTTGCCCTCATCTGTTACATAGTAGTAATCACACTTATTTTAAGGAGTGTTTTGAGGATTCAGTGTGATCACTTAAACATTCGGCACAGTGCCTGGTCTAGAGTAGACTTTACCATTTATTGAGACTCTACTATATATCAAGAGCTATGCTTATGTGCTAGTCTTTACAACTGTTAGCCATGTTTCACTGAGGGACACCATGGTAGATGACTTGAACATGGCCACACAGCTTGGTCTAGAATCTGGATCTATCTGTCACCAAATCCTACACTATCATACTGGCTTTCCCCCAAATCTGCTCTTTTTTCTAAAAAAAAAATCAAACATAGTAAGTGTTCAAAAATATATGGGAAGAAGAGTAAGTTTCCATCTATTTAATTCTATTTTCAGTTACAATTCACATTCAAAGATTCTTCCTTTATCCATTTTTAAAAATTAAAGTATTTTTTAAAAAGATAGGTTATGGGGCAGGAGGCAGAAATATACAGGCAGGTGACAATGAGGAGGGAACTTACTGATTAAAAGGTAATAAGAGTGACTATCAAGTTCCTGTGGCACATTGTTCTTTTAAAAGTTCATTTATTAGCCCAGCAGCATGGCTCAATGGCTCAGTGGTTGAGGGGACCTATGAACCAGGAAATCATGGTTTGATACCTGGTCAGAGCACATGTCTGGGTTGCTGGCTTGATCCCCAGTGGGGGGCGTGCAGGAGGCAGCTGATCAATGATTCTCATCATTGATGTTTCTATGTCTCTCTCCCTCTCCCTTCCTTTCTGAAATATCCTATATGATAAAAGCCTAATATACTAAGTGTCTGGTTGTCTGTTCAACCAATCAAAGCATAATATGCTAATGATATGCTAAGGCCGCTCAACTGCTCGCTATGAGTACACTGACCACCAGGGGCAGTTGACTGGTTGACTCACTATAATGTGCACTGGCCACCAGGAGGCAGACGCTCCGACTGGTAGGTTAGCTTGCTGCTGGGGTCCGGCCGATCAGGACTGAGCGAGATGGGCCGGACACACCCAGGGGCGCTCCCACAGTCCCTCCCCAGCTGGCCAACCTCCTGCATCCCTCCCTGGCCCCAATTGTGCACCAGTGGGGTCCCTCGGCCTGGACTGTGCCCTCTCGCAATCCACCACCCCTCGGGGGATGTTGGAGTTTTGGCCCAATCCCGCAGGCCAGGCCACGGGACCCCACTGATGCATGAATTCATGCACTGGGCCTCTAGTATATGTATATATATGTATATGTATATGTATATTTATATTTAAGTTTATTAGAGAAAGGGCACTTATATCTGTAATTTGTGATATATTCTTCAATTTTAGACAACTTGAGAATAAGATATCAGCAAACTTGTCCTTTAAATTAGTGATGGTCCCTCTTTCAGAAAAGATGAACCATTTGACAAGGGCTGGGTGGAAAATGCTTGCCTGCCCCCCTCACACCGACCCCATGTTCTGCTTTCTCTCTGTTGTTTGTATTTCTTTCATCCAACCTAAAGAATAACTCTCTGTGCCCAAGGAAAGAGGGCTGGTGGGTTTTATTTCCAAATATTTCAATTATAAATCAATCGTTTAGCAAAATTCAATGAAGTTTGCAAAATTTCCCTTTGAATCAGCTCCCACAGAGAATCCGAAAAGGCTTGGGGGCAAAATTTCAAATGGTCTCTTGCAGGTTTCAGTAAACTTCTCCAAGCTAGTACTTGCCATGTTTCTGATTTTATGCGCTCAGTAATACGCCCTCATAACTCAAATGGGATGAACCAATTAAACATTTCCCTGTAGTCTCTGAAATAGCTGCTCTTGGCATGTTTTTTGCATGGCACAAACCTCTGCGGGAGGATCCGATAGAAATCTTGCACTATTTAAATATAGAATTGGGACATCAAAGAAAGGGTTGTATTGAAATAACATGGATAATTAAGGAAGTGGAGAACAGTAATAACTGATTTACATAAAATGCTAATGAGTCTCTTGACTTGTTTGGCAATTTGCACTTTAGGCTTGGTAACTGTAGCTCCAAATTTATGATCTAATTTTTATTTTAATATTTTCTTTTAGCAAGTTGTAACCAACACTAATGGGTGCCTGCCAACGTCCGACTCCTTCCCCCTTCAACCACTCAGAAGCTGCTTTTCCCAGGCAAGCACACGGTCCTAGGGCTTCCTGGACACTGTTTCAGTTGGTTTCTTCTTATGCTAGCAAGTTGGAGTCTTTACAGATGATCCATGGTGATCAAAATATTCACAGTGGGTTGAGTTCATTGGGTAGGAAAACAAAGGTATTGTTACAGAGGCTGAGTGGTCCTTATACAGCCTGCTCCTTGCTATTCAGAAGGAGAGACAGGCAAGGCGTCCCCTCGCTCTCAGGTAGCGCTTACTCGGCACCACTCTCTGGTGCCTTTCCCTTCTGAGAAGAAATTATATGCTCTGAAAATTCCTGTTTTATTGTACTCTTCGACTGAACTCGCCTCACAGGGCCACAGCCTCCCGTGAATATGAATGAGGGTTTGAGCTGTTCCTTCAAGACGTGTCTGCACGTTGACCTTCAGCGTACCCTGTTTCCCTCAGAGCCCTCTAAGCATGATCCATTGCTTTCTCGGGCCATTCCCCCTTCACCCCATTGATGGGTTTCAAAGCTACTTAAATTTCCAAGTCCTGACGCGCTGCGGCGGTGACCAGAGCTGTGCCTCGCTCTCTTATGGATTCACAAGGTCACCGCTGGGGAGAGGGAGGAGGCAGGCAGAGCATTTATCAGGATGTATTGCTTTACTTTTTCTATCCATCACCAAGGCGATGATTCTATTTTAGTGAAAATCCATTGAACTCCGATCAAGTCAGATGGCTGTTATCATTGGAAACTCAAGAGCTGTCAGGCCATAATCGGTACAAAT
The DNA here is from genome assembly GCF_028538775.1 of Myotis yumanensis. Taxonomy (NCBI): domain Eukaryota; kingdom Metazoa; phylum Chordata; class Mammalia; order Chiroptera; family Vespertilionidae; genus Myotis; species Myotis yumanensis. The sequence continues at coordinate 19,941,280 of NW_027223769.1, forward strand.
GCTAGACCCCGAAATGGGGGGCTCCGGGCCAGAGATGGCCTTCTGGGGATCTTTTTAGTCATTCCTGATTTTAAAATTTCATCTGATCATTTTAGTTTAAGTATCTTTTCAGCTGTTCTGTGTGCAAGTGATAAAATCTGGTTATGTAAGGTAGAATGAAACAATTACAGGCAATTCAGGTGTAGTCTAAAGACACACTGGTTTCCCTTGCCATGCTAGGCTGATTACTGTGGTTCTAACAACCTGGCTGCCCATCAGAATGCCAATACACCTGAATGATCACAGAAACTGAACATAGAGTGTGAACACACACATTCCCATCTTAGTCAAAACTGGCAAACTACAACTATACTGTTTTATGGCCTCCTAAATATGTAACTATTCTGATCACCACAATTTGCTGTAGAATACAATATTAATAGGCACTTTCGCCTTCCCGGTTGTATTTTTATGATAAATGCTCCTACTTATATTTGCATGTGTTTGGAAAGGTTTTAGTCCTGAACATGGGGGGTGGGGGGAGATAAGAAAAAAAAATTCCAAAGCTCCCTGAAACATTCTTTTTGGCTTGTTTTCTGGTTACGGATTTACTTAAACCTGACATTTAATAAAATCATTCAAACATATTTGCTGCCCTGCTGATATTCTAAACTTTTACTAAAGGGGAGTTTTGAAATGAGATGACGCAATGGTTTTAAATCAGAAACCTGCAGCTCAAAGTGATACTTAACTCTCAACTACCAAGATCGAATTATTTTCCTTGTAGACTGTCAAGGGTCATATTTCTTCCATGGCCCCCCGTGAAGGCAATTCCTGCTGGGGTGGGCTGAGAAGAAATGAAGTGAGGCAGCCAGAAGCTTAATGCCTATATGTACTTACCTCGCCACTTTTTGAAACTTAATCTTTCCATGTATTTTCTATTTTGCAATCCATACCCTTATTCCTTTTTACTAGTGAGGGTAATTGAATATTGACTGTGCATTCTTAAATAAATTTCCATGCTAAATAAGAGCAACATTAATAAGGGCAGTTATTTAATGGTCACTTACTGTGAATCAGGCTTTGTGCCAAGTGCTTTACATATGTTGTCTCATTTGAGTCTTAAAACCATTTCTAAATAAGATAGGGACATCTCCATTCCACTGGGGCTTGAGAGCACCAGTGATTAACCAGATTATCCCACGATTTAGAAGAGGCAGATGTTGGAGAATGATGCTGGTGTCCACTTTAGAGAATTGAACCAGAAAAGCTCAACCACTGAAACATCTGTAATAGTTTCCTAGGGTCACAAACTAGGTGGCTTAATGAAACAGAAATTCACTCTCTCTGAGTTCAGGAGGCCAGATGTCTAGATAAAGGTGTCAGCAGGGTTGGTGACCTCTGGGGGCTCCGAGGAAGAAACAATCCTGGGCCTCTCTCCCAGCTTCTCTGCTGGTGGCTGGCGGTCCTTAGCCCTCGATTTGTAATCACATCTCTCGGGTCCATTCCTGCATCTTCACATCACCGCCTCACGTCTCTTATAAGGACACTCTCATTGGATTTAGGGTTCACCCTAATCCAGCATGATCTCATTTCCATCCTTAACTTAGTTACATCTATAAAGACCCTGTTTGCAAATAAAGTTGCATTCTGAGATCTCAGCCATATATTTGGAGGAGGGGGCACTATTTAACAGAGTACAGCATCCATTTGGGATCCAGATCTTGGTCTGTGGGCCTCTGACACATTGCCCCTAACAGTCACACTATCGTCCACATAGTGTATGGTAGTTGAATGATGAAGGGATGAACAAATGAATGGTTGGAACCCTGATATCATTCCTGTTTGCCTAATAACATTTTATCTCATCACCCTTGCCCTTGACATTCTCATAGAATAGACAAGGGGAGTCAAGACTAATCCAGGAGTAAAGATATGTCTGGGGTGTAAGGATTAAGTGGTGATTCTGATGGCTAGTGTCTTTAAGAGGAGCTTTGGCTGAGGGAAAGCAGAGTCCATGTAATAGAATCCAAGTGCATGCCATGAAGAACAATGAGGAACACACCTGGAAGAGCAGGGAGGAGCCCAATTACAGATGCCCGATAGGATAGGATAGGCAATTGAGGCTCAATCTTATGTGAGAGAAAGATACCAAGAAACGAAAAGAGAATAATAGTAATGGGTATTTTGATTTGTATCCTATTATTTTCATCATTATAAGTTTACGTTTTCTAAAAAAATAGTACCCAGAAAAGTATATTCATATTGATTCAATCCCTTAAATAACAATGTTAACCCATACAAGTTCAAAAATGGGTTAAAACAGATGAATAGCTCTGCTCCTAGAAAGATGGTCAACTATTAGGACCAGACACCTAACATGTAAATGTCAATGATTTGTAGACGAGTTCATCCATGGATTCTCAGGGAAGCTGCCAGCAAACATAAAGCATTTTTTTTCTCTCCTATTAAACAGACTGAGAAGATCTATATGCAAGGGGCTTCCTAAAAGTGGGATAAACTGAATCATTTTCATGACAGATTATGTTTGTATTAAGCACTGGTTTTACAGCTATTGTCTTTGTGAACCTATCTTTAATTAAATATGAGGGCAAATCCTAAAGTCATAGTGTTGGAAATATGCTACGGGGAAGGTACCACCTTGGTATGAGTTTGAGCATCTGCTTCTACAGCCACCAGCTGAGTGACACTGAATAAATCACCAAAATTCTACGCTGCCTGAGGAATATTTGCTGAGAGCTTCCTGTGCTGGGTGAGGTGCTATGCACTGAACATAAACCTCCTTCACTACGACCCCTACCATGCCATGAGATCGGCAATATCACGGTGTCCATTTTATACATGAGGACATGGAGGCACAGAGAGGTGAACTGACTTACCCAGAGTCACAGAGCTTTTAAACATTGACATCTAAGATTAAAGTCTAGTTTGTCTGACTCTCTGACTCACACACTTCTCCACTTAGGAGTCCACCACAAGCAACCCCAGGCAGACCCACTGTGAAGGCATCTATCATGTGGAGGGCAAACTGCACTGGAGCCCGAGCCCCCAAAACCCATCCCTGCAGGAGCTTCCAAAGAGGACCTGATGTGAGGGCACACACTGTTTCCTTGTTGCAGATCCAGCCAGCCAGAATTTTCTGGGGCTGGCAGCTGAAAGGGTTGCTAACGATTCTCTTTCCACTGGCTACTGGGGGATTTCATGGCAAAGCCCATGCCCCCCCTCCACCCCCACCCCACAGCCCCCATCCATATACAATTACAAACAGAAAACGTTTAATGAAATTTCCCTCAGTGGCAGGGGCTGGGCTAAAAGTAAAGCAGACATTAGCTCACCTACTTTTCACAATCACTTGCTGAGGAAGGTGCTAAGATGTTACTTTTGTTCCCATTCTATGGAAAGGGAAACTGAAGATGGAAAGGGTTATATAACAGAATCAAGGCTACACAGTTAGTAAACATTGATTCAAACATTGATCTGTGGGACAACCAAGACTCATGGCTTCTTTCCATTTTCATAGGTAAGGTTTACAGACTGTTTGCTGGGCACTGTCCTAACTGTTGTAATACAAACTCTCATTTAACACCTGCAATGACCTTGTGAATACGTCTGTGAAAGACAAAGCCCCCACAGCACAATTCCTAGGTATGGAAAGGAGGTGAGGACTGCTGGAGAGGAGGAAGCAAGAGAAAACTATTATTTCAGACATGAATAAATTAAAAAAAACAAATGCGCAAAGATTCTATATTCAAAACCCCCATGATAATTATGTAAGGGATTTTTAATTCAGCCAGAGTTGCGTTTTCGGGGTAGAGATAATATTAAGACAACCCAACTTCCCTAGAATCCTTTAAAGCCTCTTTATTTGGAAATGTCACCACCTGGACATCAATACTGTCTTCAGAGATGCTGTCCCCTGGCTTACATCTGAATTTACTGTGGTGCCTCCTTAGGAGGCTGCATGTCGTGAGGATTCAATGTACACTTTTATCTCTCCTTTCTAAATCTCCTCCTTTCAATCACTAAGCTCTCCAGAAAGAACACAACCAAACAGTCCCATTAGGTAAAAGGAAGATGGAACTGATGTAAATCCCCCTGGAATTAATGGGCCTGCTCTTTACTCCACAATGGCCCTTCCCAAGATGACCTTGCCAATCAGCAGATCTTGTTTTGTCTGCATTTTCCAATGACTCGAGGCTCCACTCGCTGCTGAAGGAATATGCTTAAGTTCTCAAATGGGTACCCCATCAAATGGCTCTGGAGGCTCATTGAAATTCACTGACATATACAGACTCAAACATGATTTTTTAAAGGCAAATGACAATATTTCAACCTTGCAAAATAGACTGAATGTAATGAAGGGACCCACTGCTCTGAGACTTGATTGTCAAACCAGGATCCCTCTATGCCTAATGATGGGTAAGAGAACTCATGATGGTCCAGGGATGACTCTAACAGGCAATCCTGCCAAATCTCAGTGTCTTAAAGCCACAGCACAGAGGGTCTGTGGGGCTCTTGACTTGTATGTCCTCCAGGATCTCCAGTGACGGGCAGTTGGTGCCTGGGATACTGCCAGTCAGCACAGTAGAGAGTTTGGCGCAGCACACACTGGGTTTTTAAAGATACCGCCTCAAAGAGACATACACTGCTTTCATCCAGATTCCACTGGCCAAAGCCAGCCGTGTGGCAGGGAAGTACAGCCAAACCATGTGCGTACACAGGGAGAGGAACCCAGAAATTGTGAGCACCTCTACAGACTCCACAATGGGTAGGGAGATGTTGAGGACAAGTGAAAACTCTTCTCCAGGGTCCCTGGGATGTGCTATCAGCATGGGGCATAGCCAGAATCCATCCACGACTCCAAAATCCCCTCTGCCAGCTTGGGAACATGTTGCCCCTACCCGGGGTTCCCTCCTGCAATCACCCAGACTACCTCAGAAAATTCCACAAGGCCCAGGCCTTTGCTATCTTTTGTCCCCATCACGTTTACCTAATAGATGACCCTACCAATTCCCATTGGCAGCCCTTTGTAGCATAATGAACAGGATGCAGGCTGATGAATGCAGCCACTGCACAGAAAACGTCAGTTCTTTCATTAAGCAAACCTTCCCAAGTTCATTGTATTGAACCAGGGTTTAGGCTATTAGGCTGACACATGACAGAGCCCATTCTAGTCACATTGTAAGTGCCTATTCATGTTCGGCAAATTCCGTTTTACGCACACACACAGTTAGAATTGGACGCTTGGTGCCTGCAACTTTTTCCCCCTTGAAATCCATTTTCCTATTTTTAACTGTTAATAATTAAGAAAAATCCAACTTTAATAATAGAGCCTCAACAAGCCTAATTCAGGGAGAGCATAATGGATCGCCACACAGTTTCTTTTCTGCTGGCTGCCCGACAATGCTGCTCTTCCCAGATGCACCGATATTGATAAACCGTGTTCATTTGTGAAAGGGAACAAAATAAAATATTTGCTCACTGAGTTTTGACATTGCTGGCTTTTCCTTCTGCTCACGTTGTAAAAGAAAAAAATAATTTACAAGCTTCTAATCCTGTTAGTGAAGGGGACAGGCCTAAGGCAATACTCCAGAGGATAGGCTGTGAAGGAGCCAGCCTGAGAGAAACCAGAAGCTCAGAGCATCCATGGCCAGGAGCCCTGTCCGCTTTATCTCTAACCTGCCATTACATCCTACATGGGTGGTCTACTACATTCATGCAGCCAACATGTAGTGGGTGCCTACTGGGTGGCCAGCCCACAATGGGTATTAGGATGGGGACATGAAGAATTAGGGTTTGTGGTCCTGAGGGAGACAGGCCAACCAGCATTTATATTCACATATGCTCAGTCGAACTATGTATCCTGAATCCAACCTCTTTTCTTCATTTCCATTATCATCACCTAGTATAAGTGACCATTCTTGCTATCTTAGACTCCAAACTACCTCCCAACTATCCTTCAGCTTCCAATGTTGCCTTCTACAGATTGAAAATAAGTCTTTTTAAAAATGTGAATCAAATCACCATCACCTTCTTGCTTAAACTCTCAATGGTTACCATCACCATTAGAATAAAACCTAGACTTCATATAGTGGCTTCATAATCTGGTATTTGCCTTCCTCTCCAACCGCACTGCCTATCATTCTACCTGGTTTCAACCACAGTGGCTGCTTCCTCTCCCTTGAACAGGTCAGGCATAATTCTACCCAGGACCCTTTGCACTTGTCGTGTCTCTGGCTGAAATTCTCTTTATTGAGATTTTTACATGGCTGTCACCGTACAGGATCTGGTTCAAAAGCCATCTCTGACCACATATATAATCACTCTCTATTTCCTTCCCTTTATTTTCATTTGAAACAACCTTATTTATTAGTTTCTTGTTAATTTTCCCTACCACTTAAATGAAAGCTCCTTGAGGGATGAAATTTTGTCTAATTTACTTTGGTATCTAGAACAATGCCTGCACATAGTAGGAAATAGCAAAAACAAAACACTAATAATGAAAAATAATATTAAGTGTTACTATACATCAGCGGTCACCAACTGGTGGTCTGCGAAACAATGATGGTCCGTGAGGTCCGAAAGGTTGGCGACCGCATACTGCTCATTCTGTAAGATCTTCTACATGTATTAAATCATTTAATCCTCACAGCAATCCTATGAAAATGGCTATTATTATATTTATTCTAAAGATGTGAAAATCGAAGTTAGTAGCTCACCCAAGGATGCACAGTTAATACATGGAGGGCCAGGATTCAAACCTAGGCAATGTGACCCCAAAGTGCTAACAAGACTCCACACTGCCTCTAGGTGCTTAGTAATATTTGCTAAACAAATAACCACAGACAAGTGCTAGGCAAATGGGATTGCTGAGTTGCTTATGCAACATGAGATTCACTTTCCTAAGCTATAAAATGGAACTTATAGGCTGGTGGTCCTCCCTCCTTCAATTGTATTTGGAAAGTACTTCCTATGTACCAGGGGCTGTTCAAGGGGCTCAGGTCCTAGCCTTAAACACAAGGGAAACAATAACCCTGCTTTCACAGAACTTGCACTAGGGATGGGGGCAGAAATGAGGAGTTAGGTAAATAAGTGAAGTAGTAAACAAATATCAGGAAGGTATTATAGGCCAATCAAGCAAGTCTGTGTACTTATAACTTTTTGTAAACACACACATGGGGTCATGAAGGAAAATGCCTTAGAAATAGTAGAGTCTCAGAACGCAGGCTTCCTGGGTACCTAGGGATTGTCAATGCTCTAGCCAGGGCATGGAGCATGATGACACCTCCAGGGGGCTCAACAGAAGGTTGTGGGACAGAAATGAGAGTAGATGTTCTGAGTGTGGGAACACACAGTATGTTCTTTAGAAGAGCTTCAAGGTCACAGAACTGGGTCAGGTGTACAGTGAGGTCAGTAGAAACTAGAGTCTTTCCCAACAAGAGTCTTTACCATCAATGTTTCTGCAACATACAAGCTCAGAATGCCTGCTGCAAAATACAGGAAAAATCAGCACTCCTGAGCAAACCTAGCCTGCATCTCAATAAAGAGGAGGGCCCAGGAGTTAACTTGGACCCGCTGCTCTGCAACATGATGTTCTGGGGCTAAACACAAAACAACACAAATAACAAAAATCGGTGACCTTCCTCAGCTTTATTACTCCTGGAAATCCTAACACAGAACTGTCCAACACTCCCAGATAAGTCAACTGAGGATTAAGAAAAAACTCTTTACCTGGACCAGGAGCCATACTGAAAAAGACAAACATCAAGTGTTGACAAGAGTGTGGATAAACTAGAATTCTCAGACACTGCCGGTGGGATTGTAAAATGATGCAGCCACTTTGGAAAATAGTCGGACAGCTCTTCAAAATATTAAACATAGAGTCTCCATGTGCCCATATGACTCAGCAATTCCAATCCTAGGTACACACAGCTAGCAATCCTATGAAAATCACTATTATTATATTTATTCTAAAGATGAGAAAATTGAGGTGCCAATAAGTTATTACCTCACCCAAAGATGCACAGTTAATATATGGAGGGCCAGGATTCAAGAGAATGAAAACATATTCATATCAAAACATGTCCATCAGTGTTCATAATAGTCCAAAGGTAGAAACATACCAATTGTCCACCAACTGATGAATGAATAAACAAAATATATCTATACAATGGAATATTCATCAGTCATAAGAAGAATGATGTAATGGCACATGCTACAACACAGATGAACCTTGAAAACATCAGCTAAGTGAAAGAAGCCAATCACAAAAGGCCACGAGTTTATTGATATGACTTGTCCAGAATGGGCAAATCCATGGAAACAGAAAGGAGATTTATGGTTCGCAGAGGTGAAGAATGGGGAGTAGCTGTTAATGGCTCTTGGGTTTCCATTTGGGGTGATGACAGTATTCTGTAATTAGGCAGTGGTGATGGTTATATACCTTTGTAAATATTCTAAAAACCAATCAATGGGACACTTTAACAAGGAGAAGATTAGAATATTGAATTATATCTCAATAAAAAAATAAAAGGATGGATTTTCGTTTCCAGGATTAAGGCCTCCATAGTGCTAATCACTTCTTGCTGGCTCTCTCCAATGGAAGCCAGCTGCCATGGTGTGAGCTGCCCCTTTAGAGAGGCCAACAGCCAACACCTAACAAAGAACCCAGGCCTTCGGTTCAAAAACAAATCCTGAGGAGAAAAATGAACCTGAGATTGGGAGCAAATCCTCCCCAGTCCTGCCCTAGGCAAGGACTGCTGCAGCCCAGCCTCTGATTATAGCCTGAGAGAGATGCTGAACCATGCCTGCAGTCTGCATCCACAGAAATGATAATGAGACAAATGTGTGTTGTTTTAAGCAACAAAGAAACAAAAACTTGCTTTGAGTCATCCAGCTCCAAAGAGTTGGAATGCCCGCTTACCATGGTCTGACTGCTTCCCTCACTTTACCACAGTACTTTCTTTATTCATGCCTATGTCCTTCGAACTGCTTCCCAGGGCATGACACACATAGTAGATGCTCAATGAAGTTTTCCAGAACTTAAATGAAATTTTTAATTCTCTTTTTTTCTACATGAAACTAAAAAATGCTCTCAACAAGACACAGAACAATGAAAAAGAGAAAGACAAGGAGATCCCATCACACTGTTATTTTCTAATCTCTTGTATTCAGATTGAATTCTGACCAAGACTCTCCATGAAGCTGGTGACCTTGCCCTGACCCTGACAGTGACATTATTCTATGTATGGACAGGACCTGGTTCTGAGAAGTGGCCTTGGCTGTGCAACCTCACTTACTGACTGGACCATGCTTCGTCAGAGCTGAACCTTCCGTGCTTCCCTGTGAAGCACCCAATCTTAATATATCACAAACCCCAAAGTCGGCATTAGTGACTATGATTAAAAATGACTTTTAGTCCAGAAATGATTCACATTGTCCCTTCTTGAAGCTTTCCCTCCAACAGCCATGCTCAGTGCTCCCACGCCCTCCCGCCCCTCTGTAACTCGTCTCATTCAAGAAAGATTTATTACAGGGCTGTCAACACAATCCTACCTTTACGGAAAAAGATAAAAATAAGGAACACCTTACAAGAAGATGCCGTTGTGAAAGCTAAATCATAAATGTTTGATAAGGAATGGTCAAATCCAGACAAATAACTGTTCAATCCCACTTTATATTAAGCAGATAAAGTCATACAGAAAATCAATGTGATGTATTGAAAAGGAAAAAAAAAAAGCCAAGCTTGAGGACTGGGCTACCCAGTGTTATGAAGCAGTTGCTTCACAAGAACTTGATAATACGGTAGCAACATAAAGTTTTAAAAACAGGGTGCTGTTCGCCACCTTGCTGGATCTGTCCATGGCATTTCGGTCCTTGCCTCTTAGAGTGACGCAGGAAGTCTCGGGTGAGAATGGTGGAGAGAAAACTGCTGCAACCATTTTATTTACTTATTTATTTATTTTTAAATGTATTTTTTATTGATTTCAGAGAGGAAAGGAGAGGAAGAGAGAGAGAAACATCAATGATGAGAGAGAATGAGAGAATCATTGATTGGCTGCCTCCTGCACACCTCACACTGGGGATCGAGCCTGCAACCCAGACATGTGCCATAACTGGGAATCAAACCATGACCTTCTGGTTCATAGGTTGATGCTCAACCACTGAGCAACACTGGCCAGGCTACTGCAACCATTTTAGAGGATAATTTGGCAATTCCTCCAAAACCAATTACTTTGGAGGTGTACATACTCTCTGTTCTCGCCCTTATGCTACTGGACAATCACCCTTTTGATATCTTTGCCTAAGCAGACAAAATACATATGCTGCCAGTGTTCATTATCGAATCATGTATAAAACAAAATATGAACTCAACCTAAATGTCTGCCAATAGAGGAATGAATAAATAAATTATAGGACATGATATGATGGAATATTACCCAGTCATGGCACATTAGGAGGTCTAGCTATGTGTGCTGTTACCAAATAATCTGCAAGATGTAATTAAATGGAAATAGCAAGGTCATGAACAAAACGTACTCAATGGTCTCAGCTGCATGCATTTTTTAAAAGTCTATACATATCTGTATCTTATGGTAAATGCATATGATGTTTCTGGAAGAGTCCACAACAAACCTTTAAAAGTGGTTTCTTCTGGAGAAAGGGCTGGGAATGAGGTATGGAAAGAAACTTTTGCCGTTAAGTCCTATAAAAAGGTTTGAAACTTTTACCATGAGTTTCTATTCTTTTTATTGTTCTCCCTAAGTGGCAGGGTAAGCAGCAAAAACAAACAGGAAAAAAAAGGGGGGGGCGGGGGAGGACAGTACAAAAACTTTTCCAGGGAGAAGAAGCCCTGGCTGGATTTGTGAATTGCCTGATAGAGACTGAGGAATCTCAGGACCATCAAATGTTAATCACTAACCCTCTGCCCCAGGTCCTCTCCCAGTGGAAACTGAAACTGGAAACCAGAGCTTCCTATTGTGTTGAATGGCCTCCCCCACCTCCAGAAAGAATACCAATGTCTCCAGTTTTCTCCTGTTTCTCCAAAGCTCACACCAAACACCCTCAAATACTCTGAACAGGTTTCTGCCACAGGTGTGACCTACCATTTGCATAAGTGCATCTTAGGGGTGGGCTTACAGAGACTGGTCCATCTACCACTTAGCCTGTAAAGTAATTACCTCTCTCCTGCTGATGGCATTAACTTACATAATCTGCAAACTTTTTAAAAAAGAAGCAGAGTTTCAATAAACAGATGGGAAAAGGCCTTCTGAAATAGAGAATAATAGAAGCTTGCTAAAAGAGCAAATGCTTGCACACAGAAGAAAAACAACTCTGGTGTCAGCCTGGTGAGTGATGTGTTTGCTTTGAGGTGAAATAATAGGAAATGAAGATCAATTAACAGTGCACTGATAAGCCTGAGATGACTTGACTTTATTACAGGCACCAAGAGTGGTTACCTAGTTCCTGGCAGGGAAGGCCCTGGGGATGAGGAGGCAGCTGATGAAAAGCACTGTGCCCACCCGTGGTTTCCCTTCTGAAATGATTGTCTAATAAGACGGGAGTGACTTACAGAAAGGAAAACACTTTTCTCAGTTTACCTCTGACAAGACGCTTTCTATCTTCATGAGGCACATGCCTGACCACTGTGATTTTCCCCATACTTTTGGCCCTGGTGAACTAGGAGGAAAAGCCCCTTTAGAGCAGTAAACGGAACTCTCCTGACCCCACCTTCAGGAGTGAGATTAGTTCTGGGCTTTGTAAACCAACTGCACTTGAGAAACATTTCATAAATGCTAAAATGATGTCTCAGAAGGTATTTTTCTTACCTTGTACTTTTCATCAGCTATTCTCAAACATGAGGGCCATCAGAATCCCTTTGGAGGCCTTGTTGAAACAAGAAGGCTGGGTCTCACTCCCAGAGTTTCTGCCTCCTGGGGTCTGGGTGGAGCCTGGGAACAGGCAGGTCTAACAAGCTCCCAATGATGCAGATGCTGTCACTTACTCTCTCTATGCCTCAGTTTCCTTTTCTGTGAAACAGAGATTTGAGTAACACCTGCTTGTACTGGGTTTACCAGTGTTTCCACAAACTTCATGTCCACCTGGAACCTGATGAACAGGACCATATTTGGAAATGGGGTCTCTGCAGATACAATTAAACTAAAATGGGGTCACACTAGATTCGGGTGTGCCCTAAATCCAATGACTGGTGTGGTGTCTGTATAAGAGGAAGAGACGACACACAGACTCTGAGGGGATATCGCCATGTGAAGGAGGAAACAGGGGGTAACACTACCTAAGCCATGGAATGCCAAGGGTGGCTGGTGACCTCACGCAGCTCAAGCGAGGACGGATTCTCAGACCCCAGAAGGAACCAACCCTGTCAACCCCTCAATTTCAGACTTCTGGCCTCCAAAAGTATGAGGGAATATATTTCTGTTATTTTAAGCTATCCTGTTTGTGGTACATTGTTATGGCAGTCCCAGGAAATTAACACACTGTGATCATTATTTAAGTAGTAGTTCATTATGACTCTGGTTTTATTAATACTTTCTGGTTTTATTATTTTGCTATTAAAAATAGTTTCTCTTGAAAAATACCTCAAGACATTGGAGAAGGATATAAAGCAGGGGTTCTCAACCCAGGATGATTTTCTCCCCTCCCTCCCCTCTTCCCCCTCCCTCACCCCCCGCCAGGATATGTGGCAATGTGTGCAGACATTTCTGGTTTTTTGGGACTTGGTAGGAAGGTGGGTACTACTGGCATCTAGCAGGCCAGGGGTGCTGCTAAACATCCTACAATGCACACCAAGGCCCCCCATAACACAGAATTATCCAACCCAAAGGTCAACAGTTCAAGGTTGAGAAATCCTGGAATAAGGTAAAAAATCAGTCACCTGGCCCCTGAGTCCCGCCTCACGTGCAATTTGTCGAGCACTGTATGATTCTTCCTAATGAGAACAATGACCGTCAACCTCCACACCTTAACCCCCAAAAAACTGACTTAGTGACAATCATAAATAAGAACAACAACAAAGCAAGAGTCAAGAGAGGCCCACAGCACCTCAAGCAGGTCTCTGCTCAACTCCCAAGCTACAAGGCAGAGAGGCCTCCATCTCCATCGGGAATCACACACTGGGGACATCAGGAGGGCGTGGAATCTGTCCTCAGGGCCTGATCCACACTGCAAAGGTGTGTGGACTCTGGAAGAAGCCTCTGTGCTTCAACCTGGCCCAGGGTCACACCTTAGCTTAGAGCAGAGGTGTCTAGACCCCCAGTCTGTTTACTCCACTGTCTTGTTGCTTGAGTGCCACCAGCATGTGTCCAGGGGCAGGGAGCCACTGGGACTCTCTTGTGGACAAGCTCATTCATAATTGTTCTTAACATGTTGCATGGCCCCGTGGCCTGGGATCCTTTAGAGCAGTGGTTCTCAACCTGTGGGTCGAGACCCCTTTGGCGGTCGAACGACCCTTTCACAGGGGTCGCCTAAGACCATCCTGCATATCAGATATTTACATTACGATTCATAACAGTAGCAACATTACAGTTATGAAGTAGCAACAAAAATAATTTTATGGTTGGGTCACAACATGAGGAACTGTATTTAAAGGGCCAGAAGGTTGAGAACCACTGCTTTAGAGGCTGAGGGAGAAATATGGGGAAGAAGCCCTAAGTCCCCTGTTGCCTCCACTTCCTTCAGATCTGTAGGTCCAGGGCAGCCAAGAGTGTGAAAACCAGAGAGGAACTACTGCACTGACCAGACAACAGATGAAGGCAACCACCACCAGGGTGGTAACTATAGAGATGACTAATGTGGACACAATAACACAACTCAGCAATGTCAAGACACCTAGGGGAGGAAGGAGGTACCAAGATGGCCACCTGTTTGCTATTTTTTACAGTCCTCACCTGAGGATATGTTTTTATTGATTTTAGAGAGAGGGGAAAGGAGAGAGAGAGAGAAACATCGATGTGAGAGAGAAACACTGATCGGTTGCCTCCTCCACACGCCCCAACTGGGGATTGAACCCGCAACCTAGCTATGTGCCTTGACCAGGAATCAAACCTGCAATCTTTTGATGCATGGGACAATGCTCCAACCAACTGAGCTATCCGGCCAGGGATCCACCTGGGTTTTTGATTGTGCAATTGGATAAGTGGTGCCACATATTTAGCAGTAGAAGTAAGGGCTGTAGAAAAGCAGTAAGAGGGGGCTGCATTATTTCCAGAATTAAAGAAGTACACAAACCAAGAGGGAAAACATGCTCATCAAATATATGTGTAAATGCCCTGACACTGTAGTCTGGGGATGGACCTGAAGCCATGATTGTCAGTGACTCTCCCTAAGTGTCCACCTGCTTCCCATGAAACACATATCAAGCACCCACCAGTCCTCAGGAGTCAGAGCCATCTATCTGATGAGCTTGGCTCTTGGCTTTGGAAGGAGTCACGTGTAGGGATGAGCTCTGTGGATGTGTCACCCAGAGGGAACAGAGAAAGGAAATACATGTTAGGGCAGGGACGGCAAACCCATAAAGTTTGGTTGGACAGTGTGGATTTGCTGTTGAACAATGTTGGAGGAGACGGAGGCACAGGGAGGTGGTCCTGCATTTCACAGACACACACTCTCTTGTTAAGAGAAAAAGCAGAACATAACTGTTTTCTCATGCCAATGTAATGATTTGGTTCCTCTCCCAACCCACGTTGTGATGAAGTGGGTCCAAGAGAGGGAAGAGTAAACCACGACCCCTCCCAAACATGCCGAGATCTGCCTCAGTGGTGTTGGTTTTGTTTTTTCCTGGCCAATCAAGACATTTCCCCATGGCTGCACATTCTGGAGCTCAAGATGCACAAAGATAACCATATTCAAATACAGAGCTGGCAGGACCCTGAGAGACGGAACACACGCAGTCCATGGGGTTCCTGAAAATCAGGCCCATATCACCTAAATATAGTCTAACTTCTAAATAAGGCTGCAGAACACAGATTTGTTTACTTTCATTTGGCGATAATTGTTCACAGCAGAACATATCAGAAAATTCTATAATAGGAACCACAGCCAGGAAATAGTAAATAATTAATCACCCTCCCTCCCAGTTCCAGCATCTCTGTTGATATAAATGACCGTATAATTCCAAACCCAATTATCACTACTTAGCCGTTCCATTTTGTAGTTAAAATCCCACAAAATTAAAGTGCATCAATTGTTAATGGTAATAGACCAGACAAGGGATTAAAGATTATTTTTAATGTTTATTTCCTGTCAAGAGATCTTTGGCAGGAAACACTGCAGACAAAAGGCTGCACACTCAGATGAGATTCATATATTTAAATCATCTTACTTCTAAAAACATTATGGATATAATTACTTGTTTAATTTACTTGTTCCCTCAAGATACAGGCTGAGTAGATCAAGCCAACTTTATTCCATCAAGTTCTCAGAAAGGAAAGGCCTGCTCTGTAGCATTTCATAAGCTGTTTTATCCTAAGTAATCAGATCAAAGTTGGTACCCATGTTCCACTACCCTGAGGAGTCGGGAGAGGAGAGACAGAGGGTGGAGTGTCAAGGGAGTGAGATCTGAGCTCAGCTCTCAGGCCTGCAATCAGAGGGTTGGGTGGCCAAGGCAAACAACAGTAGCTCCCTTGAGTCTCAATTTCCCCATTTGTAAAATAAGGTGATCAGGACTCCCGTGCAAACACAGACATTTCAATGTAGCAATGTTCATTCTTAAAGTGGTCATTAGGTGACCCATACATGCTTAATTCATCTTTCTAGATTACCACTGAGATAAACATGTATGCATATTCTCTCTCTCTCTCTCCCTCCCCCCACCCCTTCTTTCTCTCTCTCACACACACACACACACACACACACGCCTAGAAAACACAATTGCAAGTCCAGGGTTTATTTTTAAAAAATCAAGATAATAGTAAAAGTAAGTTTTATCACAACATCCAATCAATTTACTTAAAATGTGGGTTAAGAAAGGCTAAAAAATTCACAGGCCAAAAAAAAATTATAAATTAATATATAATATATGAGAAAGAGAGAAAAAAAGAAAGATGGATCAATGGATGGACAGACAGACAAATGGCACATTTAAATTTTCTGCCACCTAGGTTCCTGAGTGTTTCCATCCTCCTTCTCCTTCTTCTACCATGCGTATTATTTACTACCATGTTCAAAAAAGAAAAGTTGGTTTTTCAAGTACCAAGTAACTGTTGATGGGGGAAAAAGTCAAATCAGGTTCTATGCCTGGGTCCAGTGGAATAATTTACTTAGGTCATTGTTATGAAAGATTAACAATTCACTGTGTTAATAAAAAAATATACATGTATACAAAAATATCTGCTTCTCTACCAACTCTATTTTGATCACTGAGAAATCAGAACCTGCCCCTTTCCCCAGCACCCAATTCTGGAGGAAGCTGACTCTTGAGTCCTGGAGGTGGGGCCTCCTGGCTGGGAGCTGCTGATGGCAACAGCTGTCCAGGTAACACACAGGTAAACCCCAAACAGGCTGAAAAATGACTTCGCCTGGAGCACTAGAGAGGATAGGGAGCTCATGAGGAGTCTGCATGACTTATTATGGCTTCTCTACTGCTCTTTGTAGTGTCCATGATTGTGCCTGACATTCATGGGACATAACTTCCAAACATGTTTTTAAGTAACCCGGAGCCTTGCTCTAGAGCAGTGGTTCTCAACCTGTGGGTCGCAACCCCTTTGGGGGTTGAACGACCCTTTCACAGGGGTCGCCTAAGACCATCGGAAAACACATATATAATTACATATTGTTTTTGTGATTAATCACTATGCTTTAACTACGTTCAATTTGTAACAATGAAATTGGGGGTCACTACAACATGAGGAATTGTATTAAAGGGTCGTGGCATTAGGAAGGTTGAGAACCACTGCTCTAGAGCTATGTTATAGACCCGGCTTATCATGAAGGCTTATAGATAACTTCCTTTAAAACAGTCTCAGGAAAGCCAATAATGCAGTCATCTTATACCCGATCTTGACAGAAAATAATCATAGCAATAAATCAATTGCTAACAATGACCATCTCTGGGCCTGGCACTCTGCCAGCCACTTTACCTACACTATATCCAACTCTGCTGGGTCATAGCTATCACTACCCACTCCCACATTCCAGAGATGAAAAAAGTACAGCTCAGAAGGTGTAAGACCCATTATGAGTCCAACTAATCAGTTTGGTGGAACCCAGATTCACACTCAGCTGTGTCTGATTCCACAGCATTTGCTCTTTGTTACTGAAGAGGTTCTCCTTCGGGATTTAGGGAAGTTGCCGCTACATTCCTCAGCCAAGCACTGATGCCTCGCACCTGCATTGGTGGTAGGGGGAGACAGGGGACATGGTCTGGGGAGGTGGGCTGTGTCTCTGGAGGCATATGTTCAGAGCTTCTTGGTGAGTAGAAGGAACTGCTAAGCCTGTGACAGGTGAAGGCAAGAGCTTAACCCTAGACCTTGGGTAAGATCAGAGATAGAACTGGACATTGTTCCTTCCCATCTTTGACACCATTTTAACAATCTGCTCACACTCCCAGGGACCTGCCTGGCTTTTCACCTCAGGAGACTTGTTTTCCTGCCAGAGTAAGACTGCTTGTATTCAACATGAAATCCACAGATATTTGAAGAGTCTACCTCAATCTTTATATCTTCTCTATAGACATAAAGGAACCACACCTTGGGGCTCTCTCTCTCTCACTCACCTTTCCTGTTTAAGCATGCTGGGGAGCACATACTCAAAACAGAGCAGTTTAAGTAAAAATGGCATATAATGGGGACTACTTTGGTGCTTATAATGTAAGAGCCTTTATGGGATCCAGCTAACACAGAGTGAGAGATGCTGGTACCTGAGCCTTGGATGGAGGGGAAGTCAGACTTTTTCATGAATATGATAGCTAAACAGATGGACAATGGCTTTAGCAGTCAAGAGGCTATTAATTAAACACAAGAAAAGCCAAATTCTCTTCGGTCCCAGGTATGAGATCTCCATTAAGGAGATGTACATTGGCCGAAACCGGTTTGGCTCAGTGGATAGAGCGTCGGCCTGCGGACTGAAAGGTCCCAGGTTCGATTCCGGTCAAGGGCATGTACCTGGGTTGCGGGCACATCCCCAGTAGGAGATGTGCAGGAGGCAGCTGATCGATGTTTCTGACTCTCTATCTCTCTCCCTTCCTCGCTGTAAAAAATCAATAAAATATATTTAAAAAAAATAAAAAAAAAAGGAGATGCACATTGTTATAAGGCGTTAGTATATAAACCCAACAGCCTTCCCACCTTTTCCTCACTCCTTTTTCATTAGGAGGTGTGCCCTGCAGGTGATAGTATAAATTCTGCAAGTTTCTGCATCAAGTGGCTAGCTCCCAAAAATCCACAGGGGAACTTTTGTAGGCCAGTTGAGATTTGTGAGCCAGGGTGAGGGGGCGGGGAGGAGGGGGCAGTGGCAGGAAAGCCCATTACATAACCTTTCACCAGGCATACAAGTTACTGTGAATGCAACTCCTAAAGGTCCATGGTGGCCTCTGACTTAAAACTATTAAATCTGGTTTCCCGAGAACATCTCCATTATAATACATACATAACTATGACAACATATGCTAATTGTACAATTTCAAAGATTAGAGTGAAAAACCTATACATGAAAAATACATTCAAACACGTCTGTGTTGGATTCATACCACCGAGGCTTTCAATTCAGGCTCAGTTCCTACGAGAATATTAAACGTTTCATGAACAGATTGCCACCCTGGTGGACAGCAGTGGGAAGCAGGGTACCAGGACCCAGTTTCACACAGGTGATCAAACTGGACCTGTGTTCATCTGGAATGTGGGTGTTGTCTCCTGTTTATGGAATTTAAGGAAGAAATTATCTGTATATTTACATATGTGTATGTTCTTCAAAAAGGCTATATAATATACATATCTTTTTATATTCAAAGTATGTCTTGAAGAAATTAGAGAAACAATATGGTCACTGTATTTGGTAATCTAGTCAAAGAAAAAATAAGACCCTTTCAATGGAATTTAGCCAAACACTTTTGTTTTTCTTAATCTGGGTGCATTCTTCCTGTTTTTCTTCATCTCCCTTCCCTCCTTCCTCAGACATTTACTCCAGTCCCACTGCCCTCTAGTTGCTGGGAGGGAAACACAGATAATTACAATAGAACCTGCCCTTCGGGGAACTATCATTAGATAACAAGTAGATAAAAATGGCCCTGGGGCCTTAGATTTAACCACAGCCAGAGAGAGGTAGGACCCTTCCCTGCTGCGTGGCTTATTGCCTGGAAAGCCAAGATCAGGAAACTCTTCTGTCTGTCCATTAACCAGACCTGTGAGATGGGGGCTAAGGACATTTGCAAGATTTTCCTAAGGGTTAAACCAGATGATGAGAGAATCCACCTTGCCCATCACAGGCACTCAACACACAAAATAACAATATAACAACAGTAACAAATTATTTTAGCCAAGGTCAAAAGTGGGCAGAGCCCTAAGAGAAGGGCAAATGAGAGAGAAGGAGAAAACTAAAAGGTGGGAAAGATCCAGGTCATGGTATGAGTTGATATACACGGGAAGAGTTGTGTGAAAAAAAGAATCCAGTGCAAAGTTAATGTAGCAATAAACAAAGGCCACCCACATGAGAACAAACGGAGGCCATTTGTTCAAAGACTTTTGCTGCAGGGGAGTCAGCCATCATCAGGTGTGTTTGGCAGAATCTCCAAGTCAGGAGTGGGGGGAGGGAGAGTTCTATAATGGAGGTTGTTGGCACAGGGAAGCTGGAAGTGGGTTCATGAGAATCCTGAGTGCTTGATTTTGGGATCATATTTAGCTTTGTCTGGTTGGTCCTGAGTTGGAAGTAGGTACAACAATTAGGGAAGCTGGGTCTGACTGACCATGGCCTGGGCATTCCTGGATGCGTGCGCAGGCTGGCTGCTGTGAGGTTGTGGGCACATGTGCTCTGGCCATTGTCTGTTCGTATGTGCAGTCTCTCATTAGCAAGAGCATCTAATAACCAGTGACTGTTGGCCGAGTTGTCCACAAAAAGGATTATGATGGAAACACTGCTAAAGCCGTGGGTGCAGAGGACCAGCAGCTGCAGATAAAGAGGGGGACCACCGGTTAGTGCTGCCTTAGGACAAGGGCATCATGTTCCCAGAAGGCCCCACACAGCCTAGAAACCGATTCCCAGTTACCTGGGCCTTTGGGGAGGGATACATGTGCATTAGAGAGAAAAAAGGTGCTTTGATGTCCTGAAGAAATAGCCAATTTTCATACAATTTCTGGGAGGTGGTAATTTATTCAGTCATCTTGCAACCTAATTCCTGTCTGACTGATTTTCTCTCTGGCTTCATCTTCTCCAAGGTGCCACACACCTGTTCTGGGTGAATAAGAATAAATATGGTATAATGACAGGACGGTTCAAAAAGTTGATGAACAATGGAAAAGACTAAGCTAAAGCAAATGAAAAAGAAAAGTTCACCGTTTGTATAAAGTTTCTGCCAAAGTGGTTACTAATGCTGCATTTTAGAAAAATAGCAATAAAAACCTCTAGCTCTTTAGAGTTGGAGGGAAAAGGGCTGGTATCCCCAAAAGGCAGAAATACTGTCCATGTCACTGGCGTTAGCCAACACATTTTTGGCTGTTTTAGAAACTTCTGTTTTGGGTCTAGGGTTTAAGCCCTGCATCTGCTGTTCAGGAAATGCTGAGTCATGTGGAGAACTACTTTTAGGAATAAGGGAAGCGATGGTCTAGGACAGTGATGGTGAACCTATGACACGCGTGTCAGAGGTGACACGCGAACTCATTTTTTTGGTTGATTTTTCTTTGTTAAATGGCATTTAAATATATAAAATAAGTATCAAAAATATAAGTCTTTGTTTTACTATGGTTGCAAATATCAAAAAATTTCTATATGTGACACAGCACCAGAGTTAAGTTAGGGTTTTTCAAAATGCTGATACGCCGAGCTCAAAAGGTTCCCCATCACTGGTCTAGGGCTTGGTGTGATGCTAGCTCTTAGTATGCACTCAGGCAATGGAAACTATTATTTTGTAGAATGGGAAGGAATATGTCCACCCTCAGAGGACTGATAGCAGGGAAGGTGTGAGGGGATGGAAATTAGGCCTAGAATAGTGCTTGACAAAGCAGGTTGGCATCCCATCCTTTCCTAATAGACCCAAAGATGCTTTGCAAAAGATTTCATTGTACAGTATGTTGAAAAGGGACCATTATCAGATAATCGCGTGCTTGTTTGTGTAATGATGTAAATGCATAGAAAGACAGAAGAAATCAGAATAAACAGCTTCTCGTCCAAGTGAGAGGAGAATGTAAGCAACACTTTAAAAGGGAAGTTATTCCACATCCTTTGCGTGTGCCTGGCCAGCACTCATTTGCCCTTAGGGTAAAACACCCTGATTCCTTTGGGAAACAGCTCCTCCCAACCCCCGTCCATGGAGGCACATGACATACATTTGTCCAATCACTTCCATAGGCTGATTCAAGGATGCACCCCACCTAGACCAGTGAAGGTCTACTGGTCAATTCCAGGTTTTGGCACTGAAGCTTCACATCCGAAAGGTGCAGCTGGCTCTACCAGTATCAAGGAAGAAAATTCCTGAGTCAACACAGGGAAAAGCTGAGCAAAGAGGGGAAGAGAGAGATTCTTGATGACATCCTCTGAATACAGGTCCCGTGGAGCCTGAGCCAATTATATACCTAGACTAGATATAATAACATTTTAATTATGTAAGTTATGGTAGTGTTACAAGGCGAAGGATCTAAAAGCTGAGACAGAGAATATAGGGGTATTACTTTATTTAGTTAGGATAGTGTGGCAGGCAGAAAGAATAATGGTGTCAAGAGATGACCCTGTTCTGATCCCTGACACCTGTGATTATGTTACTTTACACGGCAAAGGGTTCTTTGCAGATGGAAACAGTGAAGGTTCTTGAGATGGGGAGAGTATGCTGAATTACCCAGGAGGCCCCTGGGGAATCACAAAGATCCTAAAAGGATAGAAAAGTCAGAGAGGAGGAGCAGAGTGAGAGAGATGTCCAGATGCTGCAGGGTCAGACTTGAAGGTGGGAGAAGAGGACCAGGGGCCAAGGAATACAAGTGGCCCCTAGAAATTGGAGCAGATTCTCCCTCAGAGCCTCCAGAAGATACCCAGCCCTGCCAACACCTGGATTTCTGCCCAGTGAGACCCATTTTGGACTTTTAACTTCCAGAACAGTAAGTGAATACATTCATATTATTTAAGCTACCACATTTGCAGTCATTTGTTACAGCAGCAATAGGAAACTGATACAAATGGTCAGAAGTGGTCTCTTTGATGAGCATTCACACTGAGTGCTAAGGGATGAGGAGGAGATAGCATACCAAGGGTGGGAGAAGATCGTGCCAGGACAGGAAACAGAATATGGAAAGCCCCGCTAGGAAAGTGGTTGACATGTTCTGAGAACAGCAAGATCATTGTGGCTGGAATGTACACTGCTTAGTCTTGAGGTTCAGAGAAGAATTTAAAGCACTTTAAATATTCAATGCAACCTGAATTTGGGGGAAACAAAGCATTCTTTAATGATATCCTTCATTCTAAATCCATTGAGGACTAAAACCAAAGCTCTCCCATATGTTACTAATAACTAGCATGAAGAATTCCACCAAGTACAATTTTCCTTAGTAATTCCAATTTGTATGCCTATTTAGACTCCTAATATGCATTCCAGACTTTCTGGATGTGCCTTATTCTCGTCTATTATCTCCTGTTGTGCTTAGCAACATATTCATATTCCAGACCCATAATAGGCACTAAATAAATATTTGTTGGAGAAATATGCCCAGGGTTTTTGGTTGGCAAATACTATCCCTGATACTATAAACTCCTATGACCTGTTCTCTCAAGTCATGTTAGAAATAATTAAAATGTTTTGATTGCGACAGACCCAGGAGTAAGCATTTGCCCACCAGCACTACCTGTGAGGTCAAAAGCAGGGGTGGGGAGGAGGGGGACAGGAGAGAGAGGGGAGGAGTGATTCAAGTAGAATCAAGATATCAAATAAGCTGGAAGTTACTAATGATGACAACTTCCTCACATTGGGGAGAAAATAATTTTTGAAGTGGTTCCCCACACCACTTAGCTGCTGAGAAAGCAAAAGTGATGTGAACAAGCTCTATGGGCACAAGAAGGCGAGGGCTTCCTTTAAATCAGTTCCTAGAAGGCAAGGAACCA
This sequence comes from Myotis yumanensis, assembly GCF_028538775.1. NCBI lineage: Eukaryota > Metazoa > Chordata > Mammalia > Chiroptera > Vespertilionidae > Myotis > Myotis yumanensis. Next base: position 19,964,530 of record NW_027223769.1, read on the forward strand.
GTATATCATAGTGAGACAATCATTAATAATGAGACCATTATTAGGAGCCAAGATATAAAAATTGTACATGAAACAGCCTTATAAGCAGATTCCGTGCGTGGCTGATTAACCTCCCTATCCCACTGGGGGCCGGTGGCTCAGGGGAGTGGTAATGAGATGTGGAAGTCATTCGCCTCGAGGTCACAGGTTTAAAGATGGACATGTTAGAAGGCACCTAATTGCTACTCCTGGATGACTTGATGGAGCACAGATGGGCACACAGGTACCTTGTGGGCTCAGAGACTAACTAGCCCAGGGTTCGAGTCCCTGCACTGCCCCCGAATCAGCTGTGGGATGTTTGCGCTGGTCAGAACCTGTTTCACAATTCATAAAACCTTGTCAAGGCTGATCTTATATATTGATCTATTTATTTAAATCCTCACCTAAGGATACGTTTTTATTTATTTTAGAGAGAAAGGAAGGTAAGGAGGGAGAGAGAAGGAGGGAGGAAGGGCGGGGGGGGGGGGGGGGGGGGAGAGAAAAGAGACATTGATATGAAAGAGAAACATCAATTGGTTGCCTCCCATACACACTCTGACAGGGGATCAAACCTGCAACCTAGGAATATATCTTGACCAGGAAATATTCCAGTCTTTGGTTAACTATTAAACTATGTGCTGACCCTAAAGGGCTGGGCAGAGTTAGGAAAGAGGTTTTTCCTGCATCTGTGATGAATGTGCCTCACACCCAGTATTCCCCGCAGATGCATCCCAATATGGAAACAGGTTCAGCAGGAGCAAAAGAAATAATGTTCAGAATGGGAACTGGCTGTGGACTCGTGATTGTCTTAGCCGACAGAGCCCATGGCCAGAATATAGGGACTTAGCTTGCCCATGAATCTCAAGCCTCAGGGGGGTCCTGGTGGCAGGAAAATCAGACAAATGACGTGAGAACTGTGGGTCTGGGCAGCACTGAACTTGACCTGGAACACACAGACGGTGCTCTACAGAATCGATAGATCCCACCAAGGCTGACATTTAAGCGGGGAGAAGCATTAAGAGGGGCTTTGGGCAAAAAAGAAAGGCAACATGAAGCCACAGAAAGATGAATTTGGAGACCAGAGCCCTGGTTCAAATCCCACCTCTGACTTCTTCCCCCCTCTCCACCCATTGCCTTATCCTGACAACAAGTGAAGCTATAGAATAGATATTTGCAAAATGCCTTGATTAGGAAATCTGATTCAGTTATATAATAAAAGGGTCATATATTTAATGATTTGTTAAATGGAGAGAAATGGCAAATTATTTGGGGGGCAGGAGGTCTCCTACACAGGTATGTCACACCCAATTGAATACAGCACTTGAGTGTTAATTCTCCACTAAATTGATTGTTGTCTCCCTCCCTCCTTTGCACTTTCCAAGGACCTAAGGCTCTTGATGAAAAGGGAGGAATAATCCTTCCTTTGGTGTCTGTGATCAAGATCTATTTGGTAACCCACTCCTCTAATGCTGCCCGTGCAGAGAAATAATTTCGGCTCCCCGTTAATTTGAGTATTGAACTGAAATTCTGCAGCTGCTTTCTGCCAAGCCTGAAAGCAGAAATTAATTTCAATGACCCAGGCGAGTGGAGGGGAGCTCTGTCAGGTAATTAGTCTTCGTCTCTGCTACTCAGGGTCTATCACTGCGCTAATCCATACATACACCCAGGCATTCCCTGAGTCACTCGCAATCTGCGGGGCCTTTAACTACCTCCTGCTTGGGTTCTCCCAGAGCAGGGCCATCTGCAGGGAAAGGAGGCGGTTCCCTTTCACATTCCCCTTCCTTCTGCCTATGGAGGGCTGGTATAATTCCTGTGGCTGATTTACCTGCTCTTCTCCTGTGTGATGGAGTCTGCCCTTGATTAAGCAGAGCTCTGGGGGGAGAGGACGTGGGGGAGGGGTCCCCCTGCAGCTTTCTGACTGGCCAGTTTATTAATGAAAGAGGCGCCAATATTGATAGCCCTGACTCTACCAGTGCAGCAATTACAGGGTCTGTCCTTCCAGGCTTCTAATTAAAAGGGAGCCTTTCTCCACCAGGGATGGCTCTTATTGTCATATTCACATTCAATTCTGGTTTGGGATGTGGGCACCCCTGCCTTTTCCTTTAGGAAAATCTCATCTGGGAACCTTAGACCTGAAAAAGTAAACAAAGGTGTGAAAAGCTTTGTTCTCAACTGGGGTCATTCTGAACTCCAGGGAAAAGAAAGGTTTTTGGAAAAGGAACCTGTTTAGAAAAGCAGCCTGTCTCCATCCATGTCTCTTGGAGACACTTCTCTGAGCTTCATGATTTTCATGCTTTTAACCATGAAAGGGGGTAGGGGAGATTCAATAGCAGCTATGATAACTTCCTAAACACCTACTAAAGGACTGTCTATCTGCTTTTAACCCTGAAAATGGAGGCGGGGGTGGGGGGGAGGGTGCCTCAAACTGAATAGCAGCTATGATAACTTCCTGGGTACTTACTAAAGGACTTTCTATCTGCTGACAGCAACAGTGTGGGGTGAGTCTCAGTGGCTCCATTTTACAGATGAGCAAATTAATGCCCAGGTAGTTGGTGGCTCTTTCTGATCTGAAGTCCTTCTTCATACTATTCTAGGCACCTAATACCCCAAATCCTGATGGTCAGGCAGGGAGCATCCAGGGTGGAAGCAGATGAATTGAGAATATGGGACATGGGGAGCCTCTCCTTGCCCCCCCCCCCCCCGACACCCTCCTGCCAACACTGCATGCCAGAATTCTAACCCAGAATGGCCAGCCTGTGGGGGAATATGATATTTCAAGAGATGTCAAAAATCTGAACTTTCAGGTGAATTATGCCTTAACTGATGGTAATTCACTTGTTAGTGAAGTTCACATTTGTGACCTTCAAGACAGTCTCCATCTGTCTCCTTGGAATCATTTTTAACTTGGTGTTTGCTTGTTTGTGTTTTGAACCTTTCATCCAAGTGGGAACACCCAGCTTTTTTGGCCACCTTTGCCACGTCCCTGTCCTGTCGGAGTGATCATGCACTATAAACTGCCCAACACTATGTGGAAATTACAGTGGAAACAAACTGTGATCCCCAAACGCCTCTTAAAAAGTCCCTCCACAGTTGGTATCAGATCCTTGCTCTACTTTTGTAACAAATCTCATCCCTCACCCAAGGGAGCCACAGGCAAACCTGCAGTTTGGGGGTTTCTCCCCAACCCCACCTCATCTGCCTAATCCTGAACCAACCCTGCATTTATTCCTAGTTCAGTAATGAACCAACTATATGACCTTGGGCACTTTCCTCTCTTCTTGTGTGTCTCTCAGTTTTCTCATCTATAAAATGGGAGGATAACTCTGGACCCACCGGTTTGTTGTGAGGCTCCTAAGAGACATGCATGGGAAAGTTTGATCACGTGCCTGTTTTCTGGTAAGGAGGCCTACCAGGCTTGACCTCCTGCAGAAGTGCCTTGCATGTCCTCAGATCCAAGGTAGCTGAACTGCAGAGGCTTACGGTTCTGAGTTTCTTCTCCAGGAAAATGAAACAGAACAATGACTGAACACTGGAGAGCAAGCCAGTCTTTTAGCCTCACTTTTTCTACCTCTAAAGTGGGCTTTCCATGCCTCCCTTCTAGGACTGCTGGGAGATTACAAAAGGAAAGCAGGGCTGACACAGTAGGCCTACAGGAAACCAAGCTCCCACTACCAGTTCCCTGGAGGTTTTAATTCTCTTGGTTTAGACTCATCGTGCAGGTTTTATGCTTCAAAGTTCTTTTCTCATGCTTAGCCCTAAAGCTACGAAATGGAAAAAAATCATTTAAAAAACCTGAATCTTCACAGGAGCTACAACAGTGAAATATAATCATTTCTCATTTTGCTGTGAATTCCTAGAAATGACAACATTCCCTTCCGAGAGAGAGAGAGAGAGAGAGAGAGAGAGAGAGAGAGACAGACAGACAGACAGACAGACACGGGACAAATAGAAGAACTCTAATGCTGTAATGCATTTTATTGGAATCAAAAGTGCTCTCTGGCCTCTGACCCCCTCCCATCCCCTTCAGTCTGCTGCTGGGGGCACCAGAGAAAGTCAGAAGCATTGGTCTGGTGTCAAGTAGCACTGCCATTCACATTCTATGTCAATTGCAATTAACAGGGCCATTCAGAATGGCAGGTTCAGGACAGACAAAGGGAGCACAGTCAGATCTTATCAAAACCCAAGGCCAGCTGGCTGGGTCTTTCCTAGGCTGTTTGCACAGAAAAAAAAATAAAAAGAAAAAATGGTGGTGGGAGAAGAGCTAGGTAGGGAAGGATGCTGGATTAAAAGGGGAGTGGAAAGAAGCGAGGCATCTGAGTAGGGAGGTTTAAACACAGAAAAACAGACTCTGGAGCTCACCCATTGGGTTCAGATTCTGACTTTGTCCCTGGCTGCTGAGGACAGGAGGCAGGTCACTAACCCCTCCAGGCCTTATCTTTAAAATAGCAAAAGCAACTGCACCTTCCTATTTTTAAAATTGTCTTGTGAAAGAATGTTTGCAAAATGCTGAGGGTAGAGCTTGGTACCTGGCAGTTGTTCTGAGAAGAGCTTGGCTTGGTGTGGGATGGAGATCTGGAGATCCAGCAGACAAGTGGATTCTTCAAGCAAGCATGCCAGGGAAATCAAACAGCACACAGACAGGTGACCAGGCTGAAAGCAACTCCCTATCCACCTGGTGGAACCAGGTATGGGGAACCCCTGGGAGGGGAAGTTCATGGGTGCTGATGTAAACTGCAGAGCTCCCATAGGTGGGGTGGGGAGACACATACTGTAGTAGGCCCTGGGCTGGGAGAACATTGACCAGCCCACTGGTCCCCCACCCATCACTCTATTTTGGCACATCCCCTACAAAATGCTTAAGATTCTTTTCAAGCAGAAGGGCTTGAGCACCAACTGTGTGCTTTGCTCTGGGCCATTTACTAAGAGGCACCCAGAAAACAACCTGTCCAGTCCCCTCTACTTTTTTTCTTTGTTATAAGAATGACTAGAGGCCCGGTACACGAAATTCATCCACGGGTAGGGTCCCTAGGCCAGGCTGGCGATCAGGGCCGATCTGTGGGGCGACCTACAGGGCGATTGGGGAGGAGAGGGGTCCACTGGCATCCAGCTTGGCTGGCCTGGGGCCTGAGGGCTGGAGGCAGCTCCTGCATTGAACGTCTGCCCCTGGGTGGTCAGTGCACGTCATAGAAACCAGTCATTCCACCGGTCATTCTGCTGTTCGGTCGATTTGCCTATCAGCCTTTTATTATATAGGATGTCAGGGACTAAGGAAGTGTGATTCCATAGGAAGTTCCAGAGAAACCTAATTTCAAATGCCAGGTGGGCCACTGATGAGCAACATGCCCTTGGACCTGTGGCTAGGACTGTTTAAAGGCCCATCTTTAACAAGGAGGCAGGAATACTTATCATTGCAGGGTTATGTGAGCATAAGTCAAAAATGTGGGAGGCGGGGTGAGTGTTCAATGTGTGCAATGTATTTATTATTCCAGCTTCCTTGCTGGGCTCTGAATGGACAGGCACTGGCTAGCTCACACCATCAGCCTGTCTCAAATGGGCACATGCCCGTCTGGAACTGGGCAGACAAGGGGAGCAAGTCCAAACCACACCAGCCTCTTCAGCCAGATGAGGAATTCTTCCCAACGCACAGGCCCTCAGATTGCTCTTATGAAGTCTTTAATGATGGTGCTCACGCCGGCAGCATGAAGAAGTTATCTGAAGGAGCAAATTAACTGGAGGTTGACTACTTCTTGATCCTCTTCCAAAAACAAAGCACAACCCCAGGGAAGGCAGGAGACTCCTCTCTATTTTTACTTTCCTAGCGAAGCTGCCTGTTTTTGTTCGCACGTCTTGGTAATTGAGCACATACCTTTCAGACCCTCTCAGAATTCTAGAAACTTGAGGCTAAAATATCCATTCGTTTAAATTTTTTTAGAGTTCCCATGGAGCTAGAGAAAAGGGGGTCATTATGAGTGAGCAAACGGACAGAATGGTGGAGGAAGAGAACAGCTGCTCCATTTTCTATCAAGAAAAAAATAATAATACCAGCAAAACCTCATTAAGTCAGTATTGGTTTATTTAAAAGAGCTTATCATTTGCAGTAACTATTCCCCAATCAACCGGATGCCTCTATTGTAATCTTCTTTAATGTTGAAAGTCTGATAATTAAATATATTAATATATCAGGACAGGCTTTATTTGAAGGCACATGGTGTTTTGTATGATATCTCTAAGTGTCCTGCAGAGCAATCAGTGCATAGTAGGTGTTCAATAACCCTGAGCTTCGTTCCCCTGCATTTTGTATTATAAGAGCTTTAACCTGAGCTATAATGTATCTAGTCCTTATCAATAACAATGTATTTCCGTTTTAATATACTACCTTTTATTAAACTGGAGCCACAAACTCTTAATAGCAAGGCCTGTCCAAGGCCCTTTAATCACCACTGTTGTGCAGATGTCTCTCCTAGGAAAACACGGGCAATGCTCAGCAGCCAGGATGGGGACTGCCCATCCACCTTCATGTTGGCAGAATGAGTTACAGGATTGTATTATCAATGCAATTAGGCCAGGCTCCCTCTGCACTTCCACGGCAGACCTCTCGGCTCTGTACAATAAGAGGCACTTCCCTCTGTGACCTGGTTTCCAAAGCATTTTTCCCCCTAAAGTGGTCACCACTGATGCCTGCATGGAAAAGCCAACTTCTGAGTTTGTGCTTGCTTGCTACTCTGAGTTTTTCCAAAATGGTACCCAGGTCAAGGGCAAGCAGACACCTAGTGCTTTTGACATGGCAATGATGCCAATACTAATGAGCATGATGTTGGCACTGCTGATGATGACATGGATGATATTGATGTTGCTGATGATGGCATGGGTGATGCTGACGGTGCCAGCTCAGTACTCTGCACCTACTGTGCTAGTCCCTGTGAGAGAGCTCTATGAGCATCTTCAGCATTTAATCCTTCCAATAACTCTGAGGAAGGAACTGTTAATACCCCCATTTTGTAGATGAAGAAACTGAGGCTTAGAGAGAAGAGTGACTTGCTCAAGGCCCAGGAAATAAGTGGCCCAACCAGGACATGGACCCAGGTGTGCGACTTCTAATTCTTCAAGTTACACAATACTAACCTTGTGCCTTTGTCTGCTTGGCTGCTATGACAAAATACCACAGATTGGGTGGCTTAAACAACAGACATTTATGTCACAAAGTTCCAGAGGCTGAGATATCTAATATTAAGGCACAACCTACAGATTCAGTGTTTGGTGAGAGCTCTCTTCTTGGCCTGAAGAAAGCTGCTTTTCCTCGGTTCATGGAGAGAGAGACAGGGAGACAGAGAGACAAAGAGACAAAGAGATGGAGAGGGAGAAAAAGAGAGAGAGAGAGAGAGAGAGAGAGAGAGAGAGAGATATCTGTTCTTCTCTTTTACAAGACATCACGAGAGACCCACTCTCGTCATGGCATATAAATCTAATCACCTCCCAAAGGCCCTGCTTCCAAAGACTATCACATTGCGGGTTAGGGCTTCAATGTATGAATTTGGAGGCAATGCATTCAGTACATAACAACCCATTTCAAGCGAGTTTGTCTCCCCTCTTGCCTGGTCGGAAACAGCACATCAGAACCCTTGTCCTCCTTCCCAGATGAGCTGTGTCAGAGGTCCCTCAGTCAGGATCTCAGGCAGTGTGGCCCAGACCCAGGTCTACCCGCCATCCTTCATTAGGCCTCCTGGGTGATGGATTAAATACCATTATCTTTAGGAATCAGAATTTCAACACATGAATTTGGGAAGCAGGGCACATTCATTCAGGCCATAATGTTGAGGGAAGGGAGCATCTTTCAGTGGTTATATCAACACCTCCCTCCTTTTCCTCTCCTTTTCTTGACCTGGTCTGACCTAGTCCCACACGCCCTCCAAATACATAAATAACATCCACAGCATGAGGAGAGGAAGAATCCAAGAGATGGACTTAAGGGTAGAAGTTGCAGACCAGCTCAATAATAACTGCTAATGCTGAGACATGATAACCTACTGTGTACCTAGTACCATGCTGAATGCTTTAGTGAATGGTATAATTTATTCCTCACTTTCTTCCACAATATCCTAGTAAGAAGATTCAGGTATTAACCCAGTGTGCATAGAAGAAAACACAGTTTAGAAAGACAAAGTCACTTCACCAGTTGTGGAAAGTGATGATTCAGTTGAACTCTAAAGGGTGAGAAGGAACACAATAGCTAAAGCAGGAGGGGAAGAGGACTCCAGGCATAGTCAATAGCCTGTGCAAAGGACCTGTGACAGGATGAGGAGGGGGAGCGTCGACAGGATAGAAGGGGAGGTGAGAGTAGGTTGCAGATTGGCAGAGCCTTGCACGATCTGATAAGGATTTTGGTTTTTATCCCAAGGGATATGGAGAGCCAGTGAAGGGATTAAGCAGGGAGTTGAGAACAGGGTGGTGGCAAGATCAGATTTCTATTTTAGAGAAATGACTCTAACTTGCCCCTGAAGAAGGGATTTCAAGAGAGGCAAGAGGGTGAGCAAGATGCCAGGTAGGAATCTTACTGACCACGCTGCTATAAACAGCTCTAACTCACAGATTCAGAATTCCTCATACTGTTACCAAGTGTGCTGCCAGGAGACAAAGAAAGACCAGACTGTGTGTGTGTGTGTGTGTGTGTGTGTGTGTGTGTGCGCGCTGAGGGGAGGAGGGACAGTGAGACACAAGTGAAAGAGATTTCCTGTTTTAGAGTCTTTTAAGTGACATAAGAACCCCAACAGGAAAAGTCCAACATGGAAAAGCAAGCAGTGGTGCCCTTTGAAAAGTTTTTATTTTATTTTAACTTTGCTTAATCTACTTACATTCAAATTTTGAAATATGTATGCACGATAAAACACTGAAGTTATGGTCTATTGGGTTAAAAATTCACTTTTTGGAATGGGTTCAAGGAAAAATTTATACAAAAGACTTCTGAGTGGAAAGTAATTCTGCAGATGAAATAGAATGGAAGCATCCACTATATACACCCCTTGCAAGATACTAGTACATGTAAGATGAGGAGGGGTCTCAAACCATCACCAATGGGAGGCTCAAAACAGCCGGCCTCTTAACCCCTCAGAGAACCAGCTGGAAGGGAAGTGCCTGGCTAGTCCTCAGCATCATCATTCATACTTTTCCAAGGATACAGCCTCTTCCTTTCATAATTCATTTGAAACCAATAAATTGACCCCCAATTTAAAACCGTGAAATTTCATTCTAGCATGCTACTCACAAAGCATGGGGTGACCTGGTGTTTATTTTGCAAAGTTCCAGACAAAGAAATATAAAAAAAAAAATACTGGAAAAAATCCATCAACAAGCATTTCTGTGCTTATTCTGTGTAATTATCCTTGTATGGAGAGGCATACAAAAAGAAGAGGAAAATATGGTTCTTATTCTTAAGTATTTGGCAATCCTCTTAGAGGGTGCTTCTGGGCTCTGAGTGTGCATCAGAACCACCTGGAGAGCTAGACAGAAATGCAGATCCTTGGCACCCACACTCCCTCCCAACCGCTGGACCGAGTGTGTATTAGTGCCCACACAGGTCCTGGGAATCTGTATTTTAAGCAAACAGAGAGGCTTCTGATGGGGGTTGGGATTTTGAATCACCAAAATGAAAAGAGAGAGAATGCACAGGAAACATTAGCACACAATCGGACAGAAGGAAGAAGTCCTAGTGCATATCCAGCAGCACCTCTACCCAAAGTGGCATTCTTTAGTCGGCCACCATGACTGGTGTCAAGCATCAGCCTTTGCTTTACATTTCCACAAAGGGCACAGGTCCTTCGTGTGGAAGCTTGTTCCACTGTAGGACCACCATCTAGTGTCCTCTGAAGGGCCTTCAAAACACTGGAGCTTCCTGCGTCTTCATCCTGTTTACCTCCCTTGACCTGAATGCTACATGTTTGTCAACGCTGCCTAAGGGGCCACTCTTGCCAAAGCCCAACATGTCTGAAATAGCCATACACTCGCCTTCACACCTTTTACCCGTCCGGTAAACTTTTTGAAAGTCAAATAGAGTTAGAAGAGTTGACACTCATGTTCTTGCTTCATATTCCCGCTTTCTTTCCTAAAACTTCAGAAATTATCTATTTAATCATTTGTTCCAGACTTTTCATAGGGATTGGCATTATTTATTTCTTGTCCCTGTTAACCATTCTTCTTTCCCCAACCCCTACTCCACATTCATTCTTCTTCTTTCTTTTTATGAGTTCAGTTCTGGCTCTTTTATTTCTCTCTATTCATTTTTACCAAAATAATTAACAGAATACCTGAGGTTTCCTTGGTGACTTCTTTTTGGCATCGTGAGTGATCACTCAAAGACTTGTAATATCATAGAACATCAGAACTTGAAGGAGCCTTGGGGACCAGCCAGGCAAACCTTTCACTATGAAGATGAATAAATTAGGGTGCAGAGAGGACACAGGTCAAACTGAGATGCCCAAGTTGGGGACTGAGGCAGCATTAGGACTCAGGTCTTCTTTCTGGATGATTACTTTTGGACAGCCTGCCTTGTTTGGGACTTGGAAACCTGGTTGTCTGGTCAAACAGATTCTAAGGTTCATCCTCTCTGGGAGGTATGGTGACAAACACACTAAGAAAGAGAGTGGCCTATATGATTCATAAATCATGTAGAGTAAAATGATAAATGAGAGAGAAAACTCACCCACACTCCTAACTGCTTTAGTGTGAGTTTTATAAAGGAGAAAGCAGTGCTACTGAGAGACCAGAAATCAGGGCAGCATGCTGCCCTTTGCATATGTGTGTGGGATGGAGGAGGCGGGAGGAACACAAACAAAACACAAAAGGATATGAAAATGGACCTTACCCTGATAGCCATATATCAAAAGAACATGGTAGTCAACTGAAAGAGCCCCTGGTGGACAAACCATTGGGAAATAAAGTAAAGTTGTATTGGATAATAACCCAAAGTAGAAAGTAAATATCCATGAGCCCACAGAGATAGAAGTAAATAAGTGAGGGAGGAGAGATAAATCCCCCATGCAGAAAAATTCCTAAGAGTTCATGTAGACAGACACTCTGCCTACAAGTGTTGAGAGCATAAGTCCCCTTAAGTGGGGGGTGCACACAGGAACTTTCCTCCAAAAAGAACAGCATGGAATATATGGGAAAAGAGTAACTACAGTGGAGAAAGCTGACAAGCACTACCCCAGCCAGTGAAAAAGGTCAATATCACAGTAATATGTCATGTTGATAACATTGTCCTTGATAGGATTTGATGAGAAGGGCATTTCACCTATATGTCTTCTTCCCCAAAACCCACAACCTCAGTCTAATCATGAAAACAAACCAGACACATTTCGTTACTGGGGTATCCTATATAATAAAAGCCTAATATGCAAATTGTTCCCTCAAGCAGTTGGTCAACCAGGAGTTCCACTGAAAGACCTGGAGTTTGACAGCTCGCTATGATGTGCGCTGACCACCAGGGGGCGGTGCAGAACATGACAGGCATTGGTGACAAGGTGCTGACAGCAGGCAGCCGTGGAGGTGCTGTCAGCAGTGATGGGACCTGACGAGGGACCGCGGTGGATGGCGGAGCAGGTGAGTGGGTGGCACCAGGCCAAGGCGGGGTGCCAGGCAGGCTGCGGGGCTGCGAGACTGGGGGCATGAGCTGGGGCTGTGAGCCTGGGACCAGGCTACCCCAAGGGACCCCACCCATACATGAATTCATGCACCGGGCCTCTAATCTTACATAATCCCCAACCAGTCCTCCTCAAAAGTATCAAAAACAAGGAGTCTAAGAAATGGTCATAGCTCAGAGAAGTCTAAGGAGACATGTAACTAAACACACTGTGGGATCCAGGATGGGATCCTGGAACAGAAAAAAGGTCTTTAGGTAAAAACTAGGAAATCTGTATAAACTATAGACTTTAATTAATAATAATATATTAATATTGTTTCTGTAATTGTAATAAATGTACCAAATAATGTAAGATGTTAATAACAGGGGAAACTGGGTGTAGGTATATGGGAACTGTGTACCATTGTCTCTATTTGATTGTAAACCTAAAAACAAACAAACCAAAAAAACCATTCAAAACATAAATTCTATTTCAAAAAATAAATATACATGCTAAATAAAGTAAAAGAATAGCATGTAGAAAAGCACTTGCCATTTTAGAGGTGGACTGGGGATTCTGTGACTAGGGATCTTGAGGGTCCCAGTTACACCCTTGAAGAGGGCATGCAAGTCCTAGGTGCACCAGCCCCAGTGGATGAGCAAACCATGGGGTCCAGAGAGGGATTGTGGTCACTCCAGAATAAGGGTCAAATTGAAGCTGACCTCATAAAGCTCAGTTGTCAGGAAATGATTTGTGATGTTCTCTAGCGATGGTTAGTAACTTGGAAGTGGGAGCCAGGTCTTATACCTGTTGGGATCTATGACGTGTAAGTAGCAACAAATCAAAGGAGGTATGGAGTATCAGCAAGAACACCTTCCAAAGACTCGTGTTCTAGTGATACACACAGAACTCTGGACTGGCCAGGCCGCTAGCCAGGCTTTGCAAGGGGTCATGATGTTCTCACATTTTAGGTTCAATGGAAAATGTCCTAGAGATGAATGCCACCTTTCATAACCATGTCAGCATTTAGAACTGTGTTCAAAAGATCCTATTCCTTTAGGCAAACAAATTCAAACCAGAAATTGTATGGGGAATGATACTTTCTTGTTCACCACTGTGCCATTCTGCAATAAATAATTTCCAGTCAGGGTACTACAGAATTCCAAATGATAGACATATTATGTTCATGAAAGACAACTTTAAGAAAAATCTTTCTGCAATAAAAGTGAGGGCTCCACCCCCCTTCTTGGCATCCCAGCCTGCTATAGAAATGAGTGATTTTCTGAATTTCTGCCAAGTTAGATGGTTCAGCATGCTATTCGATTAGTCTGTTTATACAGAAACAGCCAAAAATAGGAAACACACAGAAGCTATTAAAGATATTGTCCTGAGAGGGAAAGATTTGAATGGTTTTCTTACTGCAAGTGGGAAATAAGATATGAGTCAGTATTAATGTGATAAAGAAGTTAATGCGTTCTAAAGCAAACCCTTGGTTTCTTCATCTTGTTTCAGAGGTGACAATAAAAGGCACATGCAGACAATTATTTAGGGTTGGGTGAGCATGGAAGGTAGTGAACACTTTAGATATAACTCCCCTTCAGAAAATAGGGCTGTGGCACAAAGGGGGTTTTCAAAGGGAAAGACGGTTCCAGGCAAAAATAAAAAAATAAAATAAAATGAAAACAACAACCACCCCCACCCCCACAAAAACAAAATTCCAGATTCCAAGATTAAGTGTATTTTTAAAAAGGTTTCAGAAATTCAAAAGTGAAATTCCAATTTCACTTCTGCCCTTGGGTTGCTCTGTGATCGAATGGAAATCATATGACCTCTCAGGTCAATGCGATTCAAGACGGAGGACTTATATTGACTTCTACTTGTAAGACGATGTGGTTCTTACTCTCCTCATTTATAGTGGACGGCGAGACCTATACCATGAAGTCACCTCGTTTTTTCCTCCATGAGTCGCAAGGTGACGTCTGTTGGAAAGACAGTGCCGCATTATAGTCACATGAGCTGTTCTGACAACATCTCAGAATATGTGTGTGACTCTGGAAGTGGACGTGTGTCTAAATACCCATATGAAGCCCAGGATTATATATTATTTTCCTCTTTATTCGTAGTTGAAAGTCACAAAAAATAGGGTTTTCTACAAAAATAAATATTTCTAATGGTGTAATAATCTTTCTAGGCTGTCCTCCGGGTCCTGGTGAGTAACTCAGAACTCGCTGAGCAAAGAATATTAAAAAATGCATTCATTTTAAATTGCTGTGTAACAAATTATCACAAACTTAGCTTCTGAAAACAGCACTATTATTATGTTACGGTTTCCTTGGGTCAGAAGTGTGGGCATGGCTTAGCTGGGTTCTCAGCCAGGCTGACATCCAGATAACAGCTGGGCTGTGGTATCACCAGAGGCATAGCTGGGAAATTCAATCACCTTTAACTCCTTTAGGTTGTTGGCAGAATGCATTTCCTTGAGGTTGTAGGACTGACACCCCATTTCCTTGTTGTCCATTTTGGGCCACGCTCAGCTCCTACATGCCTTCTGCAGTTGTGTCATGTGGCCCTCTCACAATACGGCAGCTTACTTCTCTAATGCCACCAATGGGGAGTATCTTTGACCTCGGTGCCTCTTCAAGGGTTTTTTACGTAAGTCAGGCCCACCCAAAATGATCTCCCTTCTGATTACCTTAAAATCAACTGAATTGGGACCTTAATTATATCTGCAAGATCTCTTTACTTTGTCATGTAATGTAGCCTAATCGAGGAGGTGACATCCCATCATCTTTTTCATCTTCTGTTGGTGAGAAGCAAGTCACAGGTTCTGCCCACATTTAATGGGAGGAGGGATCATACTAGGGTGTGGATGCAAGAAGGTGGGAGTCATTGGGATCCATCTGCCTCCTTAGGATCCATCTGCCAATCAGCAGAAGAAAATACAGGGGTTCACTTCTCAAGAAAATGTCATCACAGTATGGACAGAATTACTTCATTTATGAGTGTGAGCTTAGAATCTAGGTGCAGGTGCAAAGGAGGGTGGAGAGAAAAAAAGAAAGAGCCCCACAGTTTTTCCAAATAATCAGAGTTTTTCAAGGTTTTCCTAGAAGCACCTGTTGCCAGATATTATGTAATAAAATGCAGGTACACTTAAAATGTACAGTTACACTTTAGCAGCTGACAACTGGGCAACCCAATACCTCTTTCAACTGGTGCAACAATGAACATGGACATGGGGAGCATGGAAGTATCAAGAAAAGGCAAGGCAGGTTCAAAGGCCTGGGTTCTCAGCCCAGAACAACACAAAGTTCAAGGTGGACAGTGAATAATTGAATGCTATATGCCGGCCAATAAAGGCTAAGTTCAGAGGCCTCCCAATATGAGAAAAACAGGAACGTGTCTGAGGTAGAAGAAATGGAAGCTGAAGGAGGAAAAGAATAAGCAACACCAGGAAGGAAAGAGGCATTCGTCTACAGGACAGATGAAGGAGAGAAAGGGGAGAAGTTGAGAAAAGGAGAGAAAGGAGATGAGGGAGAAAGTGAAGCAAATTCCATACAAGAAGGACCTGAGTGGTGGTGAGGAGGGGCAGGAGGGGGCATGAACAAATGTAGCCATCAGTTAACTGGCAAGTTCAGTTAACCAGAATGAGATGCCAGGTAAGTAAAATCCCACTGAGCTTGGCAGGCCTACTCTGGCCATTAACTTTAATGTTTTTCCGAACCCCAGCACTTTCACAGGTGTGAGTTAAAACCATCTGGTTTCTGTACTCTGCCCTGACTATTAAAACCTAGCATCTTCAAAGAGACATTGTGGAGCGAGAGGGGAGTGGGGGAAGAGATAGGAGGTAAAAGCCTTTACCGCATGCTTAACCTTCACAAGAAGGAGCTTTTAAGTAACTTTTGAGTGGAATTACTTTATTTTGAAATTGCAATGTAATAAAATAAAATATGGTGAGACGTTTTAATATACAGAAACAGAGCCTGGGCAAATAAATGCTCAAAACAAAATCCCAATGAAATAAATGCAGTGTACAGTGACCCCGACATGACAAATGAAAAAAGAAATAAACTTAGGGGAAAATCCATATACAAAAGCATGTCTCTACGGTAGTGATGTTTCTAAATTTGACACAGTTGCAAGTAGAGCTCTCTACAGATTATTTCTATGCAAATATGCATTTAGCCAATGTAAGAGTGTGCAAAAAATTTTAAATATATTTCTTAAAAATCAATTCTTGTGCAGTACAAGTGAATCAAGAAGCAAGAAATACACCACTACATATTAAAATGTGACCAATGTGAACTTGTCAGAAGACAAGCTTCCGAGACATGGGTGGCAGGGAACAGGAAACTGCCCCACACTGCCCGATGTCTATGTCTAGTCTAGAGAAGATGGTAAAAGCACCTCTGCTGTGGATGCAGCTACTATGTCCCTTCCAGGGACAAGCTTGAGCCTTGAGAGTGCCAAGTTCCCATTGATATGGCTCCTTTCCATTGATATAGAAAGTTCTACACAAGGCTGCATGCAGCCAACTTGTAAAACACAGAGCACCCAGATTGATTGAAGGCGCTCCCCAGAGATTCCAAATCCAGGCAATAAACAAGTTCTTAGCAGAAAGCTCTCTGCCTGTCTCCTTCAGCACCTTAGCAACCATCCCTCCTAAGTACCCTATTTAAACAGCCCGATGTTTCCTGGTTAGGCCAGTTCCTTCTATTTCACACCAGAGTGAAAGGTATACATAATGGTCTTTATTTGTCCTTTTTACCATTAGCCAATACGTATACCCTCTTGATCAGCTGTGTGTCTAACACTTTCCTAGGTTTTCTAAATTCATTATTAACTAGAGAGTGTCTCCCTACCATTCGACAAAAGAGGAAGCTGAGGGGAGAGATCCATCTGCCTTTCCAGTGTGCTAGGGTTAATTAGGAGCAGAGCGGGGTCTAATGGAATCCAGATAAAGGTGAGGCATACGATTTTTCTACTGTAACCATGGTCTCTCTTTGCTTTTATATTTACACATTGAACCACACAACTGAGGTTAGAAATTATATAGCAGCAGTGGCTGGAAGGGGACACAGGAGGGTTGCTGGAGTACTAGAAGGATCCTGTGTATTAATGAGGGTTACTCATGCGTGTGGGCGTGTGCAAATTTATTGAGATAGACATGTGAAGTGTGTGCCCTGTTCTGCTTATATTTACCTAAACAAAGAGGGACAGTAGCCTGGATGAGGCCCCTGCGCCTGCAGTAACCCTGAGGGTGTGTGCTTCTCCAACTCCAGGCCTCTCACTTGGGGAAGATCCACACGGGGCACATCTGAGACACCAGTGAAAAAGCTTATCATGTGAGTGTTGGATCATGAACCAATGCAGGTCACTGGGAAGGGACTCCAGACTTTCTCCTCTCCCTCTCAATTCTATCTTGGGGGGGGGGGGGGGGGGGGGAGGGGGGTGCACGGGGCTCTCACGAGTATTATACACAAGATAAGGATTAGAGAAATTCTATGTTTGTTTCCTGCACTAAACACTGACTCTGTCCAAGAAGAGGTCTGTAGTGGGCTGAACTCTGTCCCTCCAAAACTCTTATGTTGAAGTCCTATCCTCTAGTTCCTCAGAATAGGACTGCATTTGGAGACAGGGCTTTGAAAGAGGTAAATAAGGTAAAATGAGGTCATCAGGTGGGCCCTAATCCAGCTGGTGTCCTTACAGGAAAGGAGATAGAACACAGACACAGAGAGAAGAGCATGTGAGGACACAGGAAGAAGGTGGCCATCTGCAGGCGAGGAGAGGCCTCAAAGGAACCCCGCCCTCTGACGCTGTGATCTCAGACTTCCAGCCTCCAGAGCTGAGAGAATATTTTTTGTTATTTAAGCCACCCACTCTGTGGTACTTTGTTGGGCTGCTCTGGGAAACTAATACAAGGTCTAACATGAGAACTGATTCAGTGTTTTCCCAGTGGGGATGCAAAGTGTCTAAGTGCAAGGTGTGTGAAGTCAGGGACCCTGGAACACATCTTAAGGATTCTCTCCTGCCCACCTCAGAAGAGACAGGACACAACCCCAAGAAATCCATGGGGCTTCTTCATGTAGCTGCTCACTTGTGCCACCTGTGTTCACACCAAGTCCCTGCACTGAGCTTCCTCAACACTGTAACCAGATCAATTCCATGCAGTAATTGGGCCAATAGGCAAAGCCACAAGTCTGAACATGTTTTAAACGAAACTGACCAGTCAGCTGGGAGAACTGAACAAAGTGGCCAGACTGTTTATCTGGCAGCGGACATGTTAAAAAAGTCTGGCAAGGGTGCCTAGATCATCAAGCCGGATTTTGTCTCTTCTCAGATGGTGTTCACTATCTTAAATGTGTCCCTTGCTTAAACAAAACAAACATCAGATAAATTCTACTTGCTCCCATACTTTTTTAAAAAAGCTATGTGCATGTGAGTACATATGCATAAGCACGTGTGCACACACCTGGAGAAAGCAGATACAACTCTCATACCAGCTTTGGGAGGCCACGGAGGCCATGAGACAGAGGGTAGAAGAATCTAGATGGGGCTGAGGAAGCTCACTAATGTCATTTTCTTGAAGAAGATTTAACCTACTGCTTTCCTAATACAGCATTTACTCCTTCCCTTCCTTGTTTCCTTTCACACACATATATATCTTCAGCCAAGGACATGCTTTCATTGCTTTTAAAGAGAGAGAAAGGGGGAAAGGGAAACATCAATGTGAGAAATGTTGATCAGCTGCCTCCTGTACACACCCAACTGGGGATCACACCCGCAACCCAGGTATGTTCCCTGATCAGGAATCGAACCGGCAACCTTTTGGTGTACTGGATGATGCTCCAACTGGCTGAGCCACCTGGCCAGGGCTCACACATATTTTTGAAACTATGTATCAAGTCCTGGAATAGGTGGAAAAGAGAAGATGTGGCCCAGGACTCAGAGGACTGGGGTCTGAGCCAGGAGCTTGGGATCTCCCATGAGCCCATTTTAGAGTGGCTATGCCCTATCTGACAAGAGGCAGGGTACACAAGAAGTGTGAAGTCCCTGCCATGTTTATATAATATATTTTAGCCTATAATCTTCCAAAAATGGTTGACATCCCAATACTTAAATTTAACTACAAGTCTAAAACATGTAAAAATGACTTTACAACTAGAATCACACACGAGAATACCCGAATTCAGCACACACTCCCTATTGCTGAACTGCCAATGCATTAGCCTCACCTTCCAGCAAGATTAGGGCAGAACTGTGTACAACACCCAGCCCAGAGCAAGGGATTAGTAAACGTGCTGACTGATTAAACTGAACATCACAAAGAGCTATGAAAAAGAAAAAGCTAAGAATGCAATTAAAAGACATCTATGCCAATATTTCTGGGGTGTACATGAAATACTTCACAGTGGAGTCTGCTCTGGATACCCCAACCCTGCCTCATCCAGCCTTAGCATCGAGGTGTCCCTGAAATTGCACTAGGGGAGGGGGCTTCATCTGCCATGCATCTCTGTTCCATCAGGCATAAAGCCTCACATGCTTCCCTGAATTCAAGAGATTGACACTGACAGGTCAGCTTCAGGAACGATGTGGAAGACAGCCACGCAGGACACAACATGCATAGGGTGGTTACCGCATCCACTGACAGGCCTTGAACGATCTGATGTTGTTCTTTTGGTTTGCACTAGGATGTGGGGGGAAAAAAATCACTGTACTTTCTATCTATCTGTGTAGTGGCCCAATTGAGTAAGGGATTATATCTACAAAAATAAAATAATATAAAAACAAATAAACAGGGAGGTCATATGCTGCCGGCTCCACCCCAGCCAGGGTACAAGGGAAGCCCCAGGGCCCCAGCCTGAAGGCAGCAATCTGGACTCAAAGCAAAAGGCTGAAGACGTGACAAGTGTGATTTTACCAATAACAAAAGGAGACACACATAAGCAACCCATCCTGTTGCCTTGTGCATCCACTCACAGTGTCAGAGCAGAAAAGGACCTTATGAAGCCGCCAAGGCTCTGAACATGGACAGTTCTTTCAAAAACCATTTGGTAGCCAAAGCTACATAGAGCTGACGGAGTTACTTATCTCACTGGGTGTGAGGATCCATTCATTCTGACACAGAGATATTCATGTGTTTAATCACAAGGTGCTGCCCCCAGGGTGTTACATCACACAAGGTTTAGCAAACTTGCTATAGAGAGCCAGATAGTAAATATTTCAGGATTTGTGGGCATTCGGCAGTGTCTTGCATACTCAGCTCTGCCACTGTAGCTGAAAGTAACCATAGATAACATGTGAGCAAAAGGGGGTAGCTGTGTACCAATAAAACTGTAATTACCAAAAGAACCCTCAGGCCGTGCCCTGGGCTATATGTTTGCCCAACTGTGTAATGCACAGAATATGCAGCATATCGCCTTCCAAAAATCTGAAAACCTCTGAAACACATCTGGCCCTAAGGGTGTCAGACCGGGGGTTGGGCTCCTGTAGTTCCAATTTTGCAGAGTTCTCTGCAGGAAAGTTCTTTACAAGGGGCTGGGACTTTCCCCCAACCACAGCTCGGCTGGTCTTCCTGAGGAGTTTTAGTCACTTGCTGTAATGGTTGCAACTGCAGCTGAAATCTGGAATTCAGGTTGTTGAACTGAGAGCACCTGCTCTGGGTCACATTCCATAGGATGCCGTGCTTGCTGGTTTTGCAGGGAGGCAAACCCCTTTTGAAAGGGCAGGAAATTGGGAGGACAGCAATTTTCTGAAAAACAGATTTTCCAGATGACTCCCATAGACAGCTATCTGTGTACCTGAGGGGCCTCAGAACAGGGAGACACGCGAGCAGCTCTAGGGCCCACATGGCCAAGTGCGATACAACCTGGGGGCAGGGTGCACGCTCTCCAAGACTGCAGGGAAACACTGGGGCTCTCATGGACTAAGGCTTCCAGAAAAGTTATCCCTGCTCTCTAGCTCCTGAGGGTGTGGCACTATTGGGAGCCTCAGAAGGTGGGCACAGACATCGGTGTGGTCAGGGGTGATGGACTCCAGTATCAGTGGTACTGATGAGGGGCCCTCACATGTCTTATTGACCACGGAGAAATGGAAGCCCTCACATGACAGCAGAAACCATGAGTTAGTAAAGCCAACACTCCAAGAATGCACAAGAGACGCTTCTTGGGGAACCAGGAAATACTCGATGGGACTGAGGACTGAAATCACAGATTCACAAGTCAGGGAGGGGGCATAAGGCATCGAAAGGCAGGCTTGGGAATGAACACATGGCTTCTGGGGGAAATGAAACATGATCTAGTATCTGCTAACTTTTAAAAATCATTTTATTAATTTATTGGGATGACACTAATAAAGTTGTATAGGTTTCAGGTATACAATTCTATCATACATCATCTCTACATTGTGTTATGTGTTTACCTCTCCAAGTCAAGTCTCCTTCCATCTCCATTTATCCCCCCCCTTTACCTTCTTCTACCTCCCTCTGATAATCATCATACTGTTGTCTGTATCTATGAGGTTTTTTTCCTTTGCTTCATTCCTTCACCTTTTTCACCCAATCCTCTGTCCCACTCCCCTCTGACAGCCGCCAGTGTGCTCATTCTTGAGCACTTATGCCAGTGATGGCGAACCTTTTGAGCTCGGCGTGTCAGCATTTTGAAAAACCCTAACTTAACTCTGGTGCCGTGTCACATATAGACATTTTTTGATATTTGCAACCATAGTAAAACAAAGATTTATATTTTTGATATTTATTTTATATATTTAAATGCCATTTAACAAAGAAAAATCAACCCAAAAAATGAGTTCATGTGTCACCTCTGACACGTGTGTCATAGGTTCGCCATCACTGACTTATGCTATCCCAGGGACTGTGCTGAGTGCCTTACAGATGGTGGTTTCAATCCTTGCAACAACCTTTCAGGGTAAATAGCAGTGAGAAAGCTAACATCAAGTCATGTGCCCAGGGCTGGCTGTTCTGCAAATGCAGAATGAAATGCATCATGTGCCTCTGATGTCTACACCATGCTGCCCACTGTAACAGAGAGGTAGACCCTCCATCATGTGACAACTCACCAAATGACTGGCACAAAGACCTCATCTAACCTCAATGCCATTTTATACAGATCTTCAAGGGTCCTTGCATATGCTTTTCATTCTTGTCCACTTATATACATCACCCTTATGACACAGTGCTCCAAAAAGAACACCTGATCCCCACGTTGTAAGCAAAACCTGGTCCATCCACAGTGGCTGACATATGCTTTCTGACTACCATCTGTATCTACCAAGACTGTACAAAACGACAAAGCATATGCCAGGTGTTTTTCAGGATCCAATTTGCATGGGAAGTCTAAGACTTCAGTAAATACATGCTGTTTCTTTTTTACCTCACCTGTGCTGGCCTAGAGTATTACTCTGTTATGTGTTGCACCTTCTTGTATGAGCCTATTGACTTCTGACTTGGACATGTGATTTGCTTTGACCAGCGGCATGAGAGAAGCCA